>NW_026991722.1:93214623-94453985 GCF_029215605.1 Mirounga angustirostris
GCGGCGAAAGGCGGTGACAGGAAGCGGCGGCAGGAAGCGAAGGCAAGCGGCGGGGCAGGCGGCAGCGGCGGCGGCAGGTGGTGACAGGAAGCGGCGGCAGGAAGTGAAGGCAGGCGGCAGGGCAGGCGACAGTGGCAGCAGGCAGCAGCGCGGGCAGGCTGTGGTAAGCAGTGGCTGGCAGTCAGGCAGCCACAAGCAAGGGAGGCGCGCGGTGCGAGGAGGTAGCAGGCGTCGGCGGCAGGAAGCGGTGGGACGCAGGCAGCTGGGGCGGCAGGCAGGCAAGCCCCGGCAAGCGGCAGGCAGGCGGCAACAGGAAGCGGCGGCAGCGGTGTCAGGAGGCAGTGGCAGGAAGCGGTGACAGACAGCGGAGGCAGGTGGCAGGGTAAGGTGGCAGGAGGAGGCAGGCTGCAGCGGAGGCAGGCAGTGGGGGCAGCGGGCTGCAGGCGCCAGCGGTAGGCAGGCAGTGGCGGCAGATAAGAGGTAGCAGGTGCAGGCTGCAGTAAGCAGCGGCTGGCAGGCAGGCCACGGCAGGTAAGGGCCGCGGGTGGTGCAAGGATATAGCAGGTGGCGGCAGCAGGCAGGCGGCGGGGACAGGCAGGTGGCAGACATCAGCATTAGGCAGGCGGCAGCTGTGGCGATTGGCAGGTGGCAGCGGTAGGCAGGCGGTGCCGGCAGCGGTGGGGTTAGGCAGGCAGCTTTTGCATGCATTCTCGGGGTTAGGTAGCTGGGCCCGGTGGAACCAGGCTGCGGCAGCAGACGGCGGTGGCAGGCAGGCGGCCACGGATGCGGCGGGCAGCAGGCGGCGGGCGCAGGCAAGGGCGGTGGGTTGCAGAAGGCAGGTGGCAGCGGCAGGCAGAGGTAAGTGGCAGCAGGGGGCGGCAGTGGCAGGCGGCCGTGGTAGTAGTGACTGGTGGCGGCAGCAGGCATGCGGTGGCAGGAGGCTGTGGCAGGCAGGTGGTGGACGTCGGTGACAGGTGGCAGCGGGCAGCAGCAGAGGTGGCAGTGGTGACAGCACCAGTGGGTGGCGTCTGCGCCTGCAGTGGCTACAGGGGCGGCAAGGGCTCCAGCGGCGCCAACTTTGGGCAGCCCTGGGTCATTGGGTGGCAGTGTGTGGCAGCCTCAGCAGCAGGTGGCATTGGCTTCAGCCGGGGTCACGGGCGGGGGAAGCAGGCGCCGCGATAGGGGCGGGGTCAGCAGCAGGCGGGTCAGCGTTGGCAGCGTGGGTCAGTGTGGGGAGGGGCGCCGGAAGCGCCGGCGGGCATCTGCGGGTTACGCGGCGGCGTCCCCGGCGTTAGCGGCGTCCGCGGCGTTCGCGGCGTCAGGAGTAGTGCTGGCGTCAGTCGGCTTCAGCGTTGGGTAGCAGCGGACGCTCTGGGCAGCAGAGGCAGCAGCAGGAGTATCAGCAGCGGGCGGCGGCAGCGGTAGGTCCCGGGTTAGTGGGGGTCAGTATGTGGCAGCGGGAGGCGGTGGAGGCAGGGGAGGCAGGGGGCGGCAGTAAGCGGTGGGGGCAGGGAGGCAGGTAGCGGCAGGCAAGTATGGTGGGCGGCGGCGGTAGGTGATTGCAGGCGGCGGCAGGAAGCGGTGGCGGGCTTGGGTAAGAAGCGGCAGGCGGCGGCGGCAGGCAGGCAAGGGCCGCGGGCGGTGGAAGGAGGTAGCAAGTGGCGGCGGCGGCAGTGGGCGGGGGCAGGCAGGCTGCGGCAGGCAGCTGGCAGACAGTTGCAGGCAGGCTGCAGCACTGGGGGTACGCAGTAGCCGCAGGTGGCAACAGGCAGTGGCGGCAGGAAGTGGCGGCGGGCAGCTGGTGGGGGCAGGTAGTGGCGGCCGGCAGGCCCCGGCTATGGGCAGGCAGGGGGCGGCGGCGGCAAGAGGTGGCAGACGGCGGCAGGCAGTGGTAAGCGGCGGCAGGCGCAGGTCCAGGCAGCAGCGTTAGGTAGGCGGCAGCGGTAGGCATATGCTGGCGGGGGGCTGCCGTGGCGGGTAGTGGTAAGTGGCAGCAGGCGGGGGTAGGCGGCGATGCAGCAGGCCGTGGCGGGCTGCAGGCAGCAGGAGCCAGGCAGGAAGCGGCGGCTGACAGTCGCAGCCGGCCGTAAGCGGTGGCAGAAAGCGGCGGCAGGGGCAGGTGTCAGGGTTATGCGGGCCGCAACGGCGGCACGCAGTGAGGGCAGCAGACAGCAGCGGCGGCAGGTGGCAGCGGCAGGCGGTGGGGCCAAGCGGGCTGCAGGGGGCAGCGGCAGCAGGTGGCTGCGGTAGGCAGGCAACGTTGGCAAGCATCGTCGAGGTTAGGCAGCGGAGGCTGGTGGCAGTAGCCGCAGATGGCAACAGGCGGTGGTGGCAGGAAGCAGTGGCAGGCGGTTGGCGGGGACAGGTGGTGGCCGCAGGCAGCAGTGTTAGGAAGGCGGGAATTGCAGCTGTTGGGAGGCGGCAGTAGTAGGCATGCGGTGGTGGCGGACTGCGGTGGCGGGCAGTGGTAAGCGGCAGCAGGCGGCGGTGGTAAGGAAGCGGCAGCGGGCCGTGGCGGGCAACCGGCAGCGGTGTCAGGCGGCAGTGGCAGGAAGCGGTGGCAGACAGCGGAGGCAGGTGGCGCGGGAAGGTGGCAGGAGGAGGCAGGCTGCAGCGGAGGCAGGCAGTGGGGGCAGCGGGCTGCAGGCGCCAGCGGTAGGCAGGCAGTGGCGGCAGGTAAAAGGTAGCAGGTTCAGGCTACAGTAAGCAGTGGCTGGCAGGCAGGCCACGGCAGGTAAGGGCCGCGGGTGGTGCAAGGATATAGCAGGCGGCGGCAGCAGGCAGGCGTCGGAGGCAGGCAGGTGGCAGAGAGCAGCATTAGGGAGGTGGCAGCGGTAGGCCGGCGGTGCCGGCAGCGGTGGGGGTAGGCAGGCAGCGTTGGCATGCATTCTCGCGGTTAGGTAGCTGGGCCCGGTGGAGCCAGGCTGCGGCAGCAGACGGCGGCGGCGGCAGGCAGGCGGTCACGGATGCCGGCGGGCAGCAGGCTGCAGGCGCAGGCAAGGGCGGTGGGTGGCAGAAGGCAGGTGGCGGCGGCAGGCAGAGGTAAGCGGCAGCAGGGGGCGGCAGTGGCAGACGGCAGTGGTAGTACTGACTGGTGGCGGCAGCAGGCAGGCAGTGGCAGGCGGCGGTGGCAGCATTGGTGGGCAGTGGCTGCAGGCAGCGGCAGGCAGGCGGTGGCAGTCGGTGGCAGGCGGCAGCGGGCAGCAGCAGAGGTTGCAGCGGTGACAGCACCAGCGGGGGGCGTCTGCGGCTGCAGCGGCTGCAGGGGCGGCAAGGGCTGCAGGGGCGCCAGCTTTGGGCAGCCCCGGGTCATCGGGTGGCGGTGTGTGGCAGCCTCAACAGCAGGTGCCATTGGCTTCAGCCGGAGTCACCGGCGGGGGAAGCATGCGCCGCGATAGGGGCGGGGTCAGCAGCAGGCGGGTCAGCGGCGGCAGCGTGTGTCAGCGTGGGGAGGGGCGCCAGAAGCGCCGGCGGGCATAGTCGGGTTACGCAGCGGCGTCAGCAGTATTGCTGGCGCCAGTCAGCTTCCGCGTTGGGCAGCAGAGGAAGCTCCGGGCAGCAGAGGCAGCAGTGGGAGTATCAGCAGCGGGCGGCGGCAGCGGTAGGTGCCGGGTTAGTGGGGTCAGTATGTGGCAGCGGGGGGCGGTGGAGGCAGTGGAGGCAGGGGGCGGCAGTAAGCGGTGGGGGCAGGGAGGCAGGTAGCGGCAGGCAAGTGTGGTGGGCGGCGGCAGGCAGGGTTGGCAGACAGGCGCCGGCGGTAGGCGATTGCAGGCGGCGGCAGGAAGCGGTGGCAGGCTGTGGTAAGCAACGGCACGCAGGCAGGCGGCCGCGGCAGGCAGGCAAGGGCGGCGGGCAGTGGAAGGAGGTAGCAGGCGGCGGCAGCGGCAGGGGACGGGGGCAGGCAGGCGGAGGCAAGGGGATGCAGGCAAGGGTGGCAGGCGGCAGCGGCAGGAAGTGGTGGCAGGCAGGTGGCTGGGGCGGTAGGCAGCGGTAACTGGCAGCAGCTGGTGGGGGCAGCGGCCCGGTGGCGGTAGGGGCAGGGTCAGCGCTGGGCAGCCAGAGCCAGCAAGCAGCAGGCGGCAGAGGGCGGCAGCGTGGGCCAGCCGCGTCGGCGGTCAGAAGCATCGTCTGTGATGGGCAGCGGGTGTCAGTGGCGGTAGCTGGGGGCAGTGGCGGTAGCTGGGGGCAGTGGCGGTATGGCTGGGAGCAGAGGGAGCCGGGGGCAGCGGCGTCCTTGGAACCCTAGCATGCTGCGGTTCCGAGGAAGAGGTGCCCCTCAGCCTGGTATCTGCAGGGGACACAGGGTGCCACCCAGACCCAGTGGCCAAGCCTGAGGCGGAGTGCCAAGTCCTGCTTCCTCCCATTGGGGAGGCCAGGTGAGTTTGGCCTCTGCCCTGGGCCTGAGCTTCAGTCTCTCCATCTGTAAAGTGGGCAGAACAGCCAAACCTTAGGGTTATGGTGCAGATTTAACGTAGGTAATGGGTTTCCTCTAGACTGGTTCAGAGTACAGGTTGTCATTCCTCTTATTCCACTTCCAGCTGTGTGTCCTTGAGCAAGATAGGTAATCGCCAGGCCTCAGAATTCTCATCTGAGAGATGGGCCTGCAAAGAGGACCTATATAGGCTTGTTTTGGGGATTTAGTGAAGTAGTACACAGAACCGATTTCCAAAGTCAATGTAAATCATGGTTCCTGGCACGAGATAAGTGCAGTACGAGTCTTTGGGATTAATATCACAGAAGTATTAGTTATTGTTATGGCTAGCACCGGGGAAGGAACACCGTGATTGCCATCCTCATGATTACCATCGTGAGTTAATTGAGGAGCTGCTCTGTGCCTGGCGCTGGCTAAGCATTCTACACCCTTTATCAGTTTGCACATCTCCGTGGGCTAGGATCCTGATAGGCCTCTGAGTCTTAGAGACGCAGATAATGCTTGGAACCAGATTTCAAGCCCTTGTCTTTGCAGCTCCAAAACCTGTGCTTCCATCCTCTCCATGATTGGGGCGTATCCGAAACCCTCATGCCTCTCTGCTTGACTCTGCACCTTACAGCTTAGAATAGGGCCTAACCCAGAGGAATACAGAGGGATAAGTATTCTCTATTTCTGTTACCGTCGTAGTCTTTATTCCCTCGCAGTGCTTTATGGGCACAGATGTAACGGCGGTGGTTAGTGATTCAGATCAAGAGCTGACAGACCATCCCAACTGAGAGAAATGAGACCCATTTTATGTGCTCCTCTCCCCCTAGAATGACGGTCAAGAGACAGTGATGACTCAGAGGTTGCCAGTGAGTTAAAGAAGTTGGCTGCCCAGCCACAAGAGCCTGAGTAGACAGCAGCGGCGACCTTTGGTAGCATCTCAAAAGACACCTACACGATGGAACATTCCCAGGGATTTGGAAAACCGGTAAGGCACTTTCCATACACCCTGCCTTGTTCTTCCTCAGCTTCTTCAGTATCTCCCAGGAACTCCCTGCATCTTCCTGTACCCGTAAGCGGGATGCAGTGCCCACTGCTCTGGGTAGAGAGGAGCCCGGCACTTTACATGCTGTTCTGTGCACGCACTCACCAGTGTACAAAGCTCTCCTTTAGCTTCTGTGAGGAACAGGAGGGCAGTTTCCCGCACAGATTTGGGCAGGTCCCTGCACTTTCTGAGTCCTCTGAACAATGGTGTACGGCTTACCTGTTTAAATCCAGTTTTGTCTTGGAGTGTTTTACAAGACCTTTTCCTTAGGATAACTTGTAACATCACTCTCTTTACAACTTCGAAGCTTGTAATACAGTGTTATTAAATATAGCCGCCATGTTGTACGTTACATCCTGTGACTGACTGACTTTATACCTGTAAGTTTGAACCTTTGACCCCTGTCACCCATTTCACACCCATCCCCCTGCCTGTCAACCACCAATCTGACTGCTGTATCTTTAAGCTCAGTTTTTTGGTGTTTTTAGATTCCATATAAAAGTGTTGTCATAGAGTATTGGTCTCTGACTTCTTTCAGTTAGCATCGTGCCCTCACGGTCCATCCATGTTGTTGTAAAAAGAACGATTTTGTTTTTTGTTACGGCTAAAGAGTATTGCAGTGTCTACATACACCACATCTTCCTTATCGATTCATCCCTCCATGGACATGTAGGTTGTTCTCCTATCTTAGCTGTTATGACTAATGCTGCAGTGAACATGGGGGTTCAGGTATCTTTTCAAATGGGTGTTTTTGTTTTCCTTGGCTAAATGGCCAGGAGAAAAATTGCTGGATTGTAGGCTCGTTGTAGTTTTAATGTTTTGAGGAGCCTGCATACTCTTTTCCACAGTGGATGCACCTACCTACGTTCCCACCAACAGCTCACTGGGGTTCCCTTTCGGCCACATCCTTGCTAACATGTGTTATTTCTCATCTTTTTGATACTAAGTTTTCTAACCAGTGTGAGGTGCTATCCCATTGTTGTTTTGATTTGCATTTCCCTGATGATTCATGATGTTGAGCATCTTTTCACGTCCCTGTTGGATCTCTGGATGTCTTCTCTGGATAATGTCCATTTGGATAATCCTCCCACTTTTTAACCACTTTGTTTTTTTGCTGTAGTTATTGAGTGTAGGAGTGCTTTATATGTACTGGATACTAATCTTTTTTTTTTTTTTTAAGGATTTATTTATTTATTTATTTGAGAGAGAGAATGAGATAGAGAGCATGAGAGGGGGGAGGGTCAGAGGGAGAAGCAGACTCCCTGCTGAGCAGGGAGCCTGACGTGGGACTCGATCCCGGACTCTGGGATCATGACCTAAGCCGAAGGCAGTCGCTTAACCAACTGAGCCACCCAGGCGCCCCTCCATACAAATTTTAAAGATTCTTTGCCTTATGTCTGTAAAACGTGTTTCGAATTTTGGTAAGAATTGCATTCAATCTCTAGACGGTTTTGGGTAGTATAGACATTTTAAAACTTAATTCTTCTAATCCATGAACATGGAATGTCGATTTACTTCTGTTGTCTTCCGTTTCTTTCCTTAGTGTCTTACAGTTTTCAGTATATAGGCTTTCACCTCCTTGGTTAAATTTATCTTTAAGTGTTTTTTGTGTTTTTTTTTTTTTGATGCAGTTTTAAATATTATTTTTTAAATTTATTTTCCTGTTCATTATTAGTATATAAAAATGGAACATATTTTTATGTACTTTTTATCCTGCAACTTTATTGAATCTGTTTAATAGTTTTTTTCATGTTGTTTTTAGGGTTTTTTTACATATAAAATGTCATTTGAATATAGTGACCTTTTTTTTTTTCTTTAAAGATTTTATTTATTTATTTGAGACAGAGAGAATGAGAGACAGAGAGCATGAGAGGGAGGAGGGTCAGAGGGAGAAGCAGACTCCCTGCCCAGCAGGGAGCCCGACGCGGTACACGATCCCGGGACTCCAGGATCATGACCTGAGCCGAAGGCAGTCGCTTAACCAACTGAGCCACCCAGGCGACCCCTGAATATAAGGACCTTTACATCTTCCTTTCCAATTTGGATGTATTTTATTTCTTTATTTTTCTTGTGTAATTGCTCTGGCTGGGATTTCCAGTAGTATAATTGACCGTTGTCCATCGTCGGTTTGAATTGTGTGGTCCACTTAATACATTTTTTATTCAGTAAATACAGGCATTGCTTGTAAAGGTATTGTCCTTTTGAATTTTTTTTTCTTTTAAAATGATTATTTATATTCTACTTACTTAACATACAGTGCAATATTGGTTTCAGGAGAATTCCGTGATTCATGACTTGCTTACAACCCCTACTACTCATCATAACAGTGCCCTCCTTAATCCCATCACCCAGCTAGACCATCCCCCAAACACCTCCCCTCTGTCAAATCTCTGTTTTCCAGCATCAAGAGTTTCTTACAGTTTGTTTCCCTCTCTGTTCTTTGTATTCCCCCTCCCATTTGTTGATCTGTTTTGTTTCTTAAATCCTTAGGAGTGAAATCACATGGTATTCGTCTTTCTCTGACTCACTTATTTTGCTTAGCATAATACACTCTAGCTTCATCAGGATTTTTTTTTTTAAAGAATTTATTTATTTCTTTTTCTTTTTTTTTGATTTTATTATGTTATGTTAGTCACCATACAATACATCATTACTTTTTGATGTAGTGATCCACGGTCCATTGTTTTCGTATAACACCCAGTGCTTCATGCAGTACGTGCCCTCCTTAATACCCATCACTGGGCTAACCAATCCCCCCCACCCCCCTCTAAAACCCTGTGTGTTTCTCAGGTCCATAGTCTTTCATGGTTCATCTCTCCCTCCAATCCCCCCCCCATTTTTCCCTTCCTTCTCCTCATGTCCTCCATGTTTTTCCTTATGTTCCACAAATAAGTGAAACCATGTGATAATTGACTTTCTCTGCTTGACTTACTTCACTTAGCATAATCTTCTCCAGTCCCATCCATGTTGATGTAAAAGGTGGGTATTCATCCTTTCTGATGGCTGAGTAATATTCCATTGTATATATGGACCACATCTTCTTTATCCATTCATCTGTTGAAGGGCATCTCGGCTCTTTCCACAGTTTGGCTATTGCGGACATTGCTGCTATGAACATTGGGGTGCATATGGCCCTTCTTTTCACTACATCTGGGTCTTTGGGACAAATACCCAGGAGTGCAATTGCTGGGTCATAGGGTACCTCTATTTTTAAATTTTTGAGGAACCTCCACACTATTATTTTTTGACAGAGAGAGACACAGCAAGAGAGGGAACACAAGCAGGGGGAGTTGGAAAGGAAGAAGGAGGCTCCCCACAGTCTTTGGATCCAATGCGGGGCTCGATCCCAGGACCCTGGGATCATGACCTGAGCCGAAGGCAGACGCTTAATAACTGTGCCCCAAGCTCCATCAGGATTTTCTTAATCACACTCTTTTTCTCTAGCTTACTTTGTTGTAAGAATACAGTCTATAATACATATAACATTCAAAATATGTCTGAATCAAATCTTTGTGTTCCTGATAACTTTTGTGGTCAACAGTAGGATATTAGTAGTTCAGTTTTGGGTGACTCAAAAGTATTCTCAGATTTTCAACTGCACAGGGGTTGGCAACCCTAATCCCTGCATTGTTCAAGGGCCAACTGTATGTTGAATAGAAGTGGCGAGAGTGTGCATCCTTGTCTTGTTCCTGATCTTAGAGGAGAAGCTTTCGGCTTTCACTCTTGCATAGGACGTGGCTTCTCAGGTATGGCCTTTATTAGGTTGAGTTACATTCTCTGTATACCTGCTTTGTTGAGAGCTTTTATCAAAATGGGTGTTGCGTTTTGTCAGATGCTTTTTCTGCATTGGTGGAGAAGATCATATGATTTTTACGCTTTGTTTTGTTAATGTGGCCTATTTCTTTGATTGATTTGTGGATGTTGAACCCCCCTTGCATCCCTGAAATAAATCTGACTTGTTCATACTTCTTCCTGTATTGTTGAATTTCGTTTGCTGTTATTTTGTTGAGGATTTTTATATCTATGTTCATCACAGATATGGGTCTGTAATTTTCTTTTCTTGTGGTATTTTGGTAGGGTTTGATAAGGGCAATGCTGGCCTCCTAAAAGGAGTTGAGAAGCAGTCCTTCCTCTTGTATTTGTGGAAAAGTTTGAGAAGGATTGGTATTCATTTTTCTTTGAAAATTTGGTAGAATTCACCAGGAAAGCCATCTGGACTCCTGACTGTTGAGAGGTTTTTAATTACTCATTTTGTTTCCCTACTGGTAATTGGTCTGTTCAGAATTTGTCTCTTCATGATTCATTCGTGGAAGGTGTTGTGTTTCTTGGAATTTATCCTTTCTTTTTGGACGGTCAAACTTGTCGGGGTGTAATTGTTCACAGTAGTCTCTTATGAGCCTTTGTCTATGGTATCAATGGAAACATCTTTTTCATTTCTGATTATGTGTACTCATTCTTTTTTTTTTTACCTTGAGGCTAGCTGAAAATTTGTCAGCTTTTTTCTTTTCTTTCTTTCTTTTTTTAGAGATTTTATTTATTTATTTGAGACAGAGAGAATGAGAGAGACAGAGAGCACATGAGAGGGCGGGAGGGTCAGAGGGAGAAGCAGGCTCCCTGCTGAGCAGGGAGCCCGATGCGGGACTCGATCCCGGGACTCCAGGATCATGACCTGACCCGAAGGCAGTCACTTAACCAGCTGAGCCACCCAGGCGCCCTCAGCTTTTTTCTTTTCAAAGAACCAGCTCTTTTGTTGATCTTTCTATTGCCTTCATAGTCTGTATTTGATTTATTTGTTTCAGATGTTACTTCCTTTCTTCTATTAAATTTGGGCTTCCGTGTTTTTTTTCTGGTTCCTTGAGGTGGAAAGTTAGGCCGCTTATTTGAGATGATTATTTGTTTCTTGATTTACGCCTGTATCACTACAAACTACCGTCTTAGAAACACTGTTTTTAAAATTTTTAAATTTTTTTTAAAATTTTTATTGTTATGTTAATCACCATACATCATTAGTTTTAGATGTAGTGTTCCATGATTCATTGTTTGTGCATAACACCCCGTGCTCCATTCAGAATGTGCCCTATTTAATACCCATCACCAGGCTAAACCATCCTCCCACCCCCTCCCATCTAGAACCCTCAGTTTGTTTTTCAGAGTCCATCATCTCTCATGGTTCATCTCCCCCTCCACTTTCCCCCCCTTTATTCTTCCCCTCCTGATATCTTCTTCTTCATTTTTTTTTTTTTTTTGTATCTTAACATATATTGCATTATTCGTTTCAGAGGTACAGATCTGAGATTCAACCGTCTTGCACAATTCCCAAGGTTTACCAGAGCACATACCCTCCCCAATGTCTATCCCCCAGTCATCCCATCCCACCCCCCACTCCAGCAACCCTCAGTTTCTTTCCTGAGAATAAGAATTCCTCATATCAGCGAGGTCATTTGATACATGTCTTTCTCTGTTTGACTTATTTCGCTCAGCATAATGCCCTCCAATTCCATCCACCTCGTTGCAAATGGCAAGATCTCATTCCTTTTGATGGCTACCTAATATTCCATTGTATATATATACCATTTCTTCCTTATCCATTTATCTGTCGATGGACATCTTGGCTCTATCCACAGTTTGGCTACTGTGGACATTGCTGCTATAAACATCGGGGTGCATGTACCCCTTCGGGTCCCTACATTTGTATCTTTGGGATAAATACCCAGCAGTGCAGTTGCTGGATCATATGGTAGATCTAGTTTCAACTTCTGGAGGAATCTCCATACTGTTTTCCAGAGTGGCTGCACCAGCTTGCATTCCCACCAACAGTGTAGGAGGGTTCCCCTTTCTCTGGATCCCTGCCAACATCTGTCCTTTCCTGACTTGTTAATTTTAGCCATTCTGACTGGTGAGAGGTGGTATCTCATTGAGGTTTTGATTTGGATTTCCCTGATGCCGAGCGATGTTGAGCACTTTTTCATGTGTCTGTTGGCCATTTGGATGTCTTCTTTGGAAAAATGTCTGTTCATGTCTTCTGCCCATTTCTTGATTGGATTCTTTGTTCTTTGGGTGTTGGGTTTGATAATTTTGGATACTAGCCCTTTATCTGATATGTCATTTGCAAATATCTTCTCCCACTCTGTCGGTTGTCTTTTGGTTTTGTTGACTGTTTCTTTTGCTGTTCAAAAGCTTTTTATCTTGATGAAAACCCAATAGTTCATTTTTGCTCTTGCTTCCCTTGCCTTTGGCAATGTTTCTAGGAAGAAGTTGGTGAGGCTGAGTCGAAGAGGTTGCTGCCTGTGTTCTCCTTTAGGATTTGGATGGACTCCTGTCTCACATTGAGGTCTTTCAACCATTTGGAGTCTATTTTTGTGTGTGGTGTAAGGAAATGGTCCAATTTCATTCTTCTGCATGTGGCTGTCGAACTTTCCCAACACCATTTGTTGAAGAGACTGTCTTTTTGCCATTGGACATTCTTTCCTGTTTTGTCGAAGATGAGTTGACCATAGAGTTGAGGGTCTACTTCTGGGCTCTCTATTCTGTTCCATTGATCGATGTGTCTGTTTTTGTGCCAGTACCATAGTGTCTTGATAATGACAGCTTTGTAATAGAGCTGGAAGTCCGGAATTGTGATGCCGCCAGCTTTGCTTTTCTTTTTCAACATTCCTCTGGCTATTCGGGGTCTTTTCTGGTTCCATACAAATTTTAGGATGATTTGTTCCATTTCTTTGAGAAAAGTGGATGGTATTTTGGTGGGGATTGCATTGAATGTGTAGATTGCTCTAGGTAGCATTGACATCTTTACAATATTTGTTCTTCCAATCCATGAGCATGGAACGTTTTTCCATTGCTTTGTGTCTTCCTCGATTCCTTTCATGAGTATTTTATAGTTTTCTGAGTACAGGTCCTTTGTCTCTTTGGTTAGATTTCTTCCTAGGTATCTTATGGTTTTGGGTGCAATTGAAAATGGGATTGACTCCTTCATTTCTCTTTCTTCTGTCTTGTTGGTGTATAGGAATGCCACTGACTTCTGTGCATTGGTTTTATATCCTGCGACTTAACTGAATTCCTGTATGAGTTCTAGCAGTTTTGGGGTGGAGTCTTTTGGGTTTTCCACATAAGGTATCATATCATCTGCAAAGAGTGAGAGTTTGACTTCTTCTTTGCCGATTTGGATGCCTTTGATTTCTTTTCGTTGTCTGATTGCTGTGTCTAGGACTTCGAATACTATGTTGAATAGCAGTCGTAATAGTGGACATCGCTGCCGCGTTCCTGACCTTAGGGAGAAAGCTCTCAGTTTTTCCCCATTGAGAATGATATTCGCTTTAGGTTTTTCATAGATGGCTTTTATGATACTGAAGTATGTACCCTCTATCCCTATACTCTGAAGAGTTTTGATCAAGAAAGGATGCTGTAGTTTGTCAAATGCTTTTTGTGCATCTATTGAGAAGATCATATGATTCTTGTTCTTTCTTTTGTTAATGTATTGTATCACGTTGATTGATTTGCGGATGTTGAACCAACCTTGCAGCCCAGGGATAAATCCCACCTGGTTGTGGTGAATAATCCTTTGAATGTAGTGTTGAATCCTATTGGCTAGTAGTTTGGTGAGAATTTTTGCATCCTTGTTCATCAGGGATATTGGTCTGTAATTCTCCTTTTTGATGAGGTCTTTGTCTGGTTTTGGGATCAAGGTAATGGTGGCCTCATACAATGAGTTTGGAAGTTTTCCTTCCATTTCTATTTTTTGGAACAGTTTCAGAAGAATAGGTATTAATTCTTCTGGAAATGTTTGGTAGAATTCCCGTGGGAAGCCATCTGGCCCTGGGCTTTTGTTTGTAGGGAGATTTTGATGACTGCTTCAATTTCCTTAGTGGTTATAGGTCTGTTCAGGTTTTCTATTTCATCCTGGTTCAGTTTTGGTAGCTGATACATCTCTAGGAATGCATCCATTTCTTCCAGGTTATCGAATTTGCTGGCATAGAGTTGCTCATAATATGTTCTTATAATTGTTTGTATTTCTTTGGTGTTGGTTGTGATCTCTCCCCTTTCATTCATGATTTTATTTATTTGGGTCATTTCTCTTTTCTTTTTGATAAGTCTGGCCAGGGGTTTATCAATTTTGTTAATTCTTTCAAAGAACCAGCTCCTAGTTTCGTTGATCTTTTCTACTGTTCTTTTAGTTTCTATTTCATTGATTTCTGCTCTGATCTTTATTATTTCTCTTCTCCTGCTGGGCTTAGGCTTTATTTGCTGTTCTTTCTCCAGCTCCTTTAGGTGTAGGGTTAGGTTGTGTATTTGAGACCTTTCTTGTTTCTTTTTTTTTTTTTTAAGATTTTATTTATTTATTTGAGACAGAGAGAATGAGAGAGACAGAGAGCACATGAGAGGGCACGAGGGTCAGAGGGAGAAGCAGGCTCCCTGCTGAGCAGGGAGCCCGATGCGGGACTCGATCCTGGGACTCCAGGATCATGACCTGAGCTGAAGGCAGTCGCTTAACCAACTGAGCCACTTTCTTGTTTCTTGAAAAAGGCTTGTATTGCCATGTACTTTCCTCTTAGGGCTGCCTTTGCTGCATCCCAATGATTTTGAATAGTTGTGTTTTCATTTTCATTGGTTTCCACGAATTTTTTAAAATCATCTTTAATTTCCTGGTTGACCCACTCATTCTTTAGTAGGATGCTCTTTAGCCTCCATGTATTTGAGTTCTTTCCGACTTTCCTCTTGTGATTGAGTTCTAGTTTCAAAGCATTGTGGTCTGAAAATAGGCAGGGAATGATCCCAATCTTTTGGTACCGGTTGAGACCTGATTTATGACCAAGGATGTGATCTATTCTGGAGAATGTTCCATAGGCACTAGAGGAGAATGTGTATTCCGTTGCTTTGGCATGGAATATTCTGAATATGTCTGTGAAGTCCCTTTTGTCCAGTGTGTCATTTAAAGTCTTTATTTCCTTGTTGTCTTTTGCTTAGATATTCTGTCCATTTTAGTGAGGGGTGTGTTGAAGTCCCCCACTATTATTGTATTGTTGTCGATGTGTTTATTTGCTTTTGTTATTAATTGCCCTATATAATTGGCTGCTCCCATGTTAGGGGCATAGATATTTACAATTGTTAGATCTTCTTGTTGGATAGACCCTTTAAATAGGATATAGTGTCCTTCCCTATCTCTTATTACAGTCTTTGGTTTAAAATCTATTTTGTCTGATAGAAGGATTGCCACCCCAGCTTTCTTTTGGTGTCCATTAGTATGGTAAATGGTTTTCCACCCCCTCACTTTCAATCTGGGGGTGTCTTTGGGTCTAAATTGAGTCTCTTGCAGACACCATATCGATGGGTCTTGTTTTTTAATCCAATCTGATAGACTGTGTCTTTTGATTGGGGCATTGAGCCCATTTCCATTCAGGGTAACTATTGAAAGATAGGAATTTAGTGCCATTGTTATTGCCTGTAAGGTGACTGTTACTGTATATTGTCTGTGTTCCTTTCTGGTCTATGTTGCTTTTAGGCTCTCTCTTTGCTTAGAGGACCAGTTTCAAGATTTCCTGTAGGGCTGGTTTTGTGTTTGCAAATTCCTTTAGTTTTTGTTTGTCCTGGAAGCTTTTTCTCTCTCCTTCAATTTTCAATGACAGCCCAGCTGGATAGAGTATTCTTGGCTGCATATTTTTCTCATTTAGTGCTCTGAATATATCCTGCCAGTCCTTTCTCGCCTGCCAGGTCTCTGTCGATAGGTCTGTTGCCAATCTAACGTTTCTGCCATTGTAGGTTACATATCTCTTCCCCCGAGCTGCTTTCAGGATTTTCTCTTTGTCTCTGAGACTCGTAAATTTTACTATTAGATGTTGGGGTGTAGACCTATTTTTATTGATTTTGAGAGGGGTTCTCTGTGCCTCCTGGATTTTGATGCCTGTTTCCTTCCTCAAATTAGGGAAGTTCTCTGGTGTAATTTGCTCCAGTATACCTTCTGCCCCTCTCTCTCTTTCTTCTTCTTCTGGGATCCCAATAATTCTAATGTTGTTTCGTCTTACGGTATCGCTTATCTCGAATTCTGCCCTCGTGATCCAGTAGTAAATGAAACATTTAAAAACAAATATATTGAACTCCATGCCCAATGGGGCACTCAAACTCGCAACCACAAGATCAAGAGTCCCAATGCTCCGCCGTCTAGGCCAGCCAAGTGCAGCATTCTTAGAACCCATTTTGCTGCATTCCATAAATTTTGCTATGTTGTATTCCATTTTCATTTGTCTCAAAGTATTTCTTGGTTTCTCTTGTGGTTTGCTCACAAACGCACTGGTTATTCAGTAGCATGTTGTTTAATCTGCATGTTTGTGAAATTCCAGTTTTCTTCTTGTAATTGATTTCTCATTCCATACCACTGTGTTTGGAAAAGATGCTTGATTTGATTTCAGTCATCATTTTGGAAAATTCTAGGCTTCTTGAATTTATTGACTTGTGTGGCCTAACATATGGTCTAGCTTGGAGAATGTTCTATGTGCACTTGAGAGGAGTGTATCCCATGTGCTGCAGTTGGACGGAGTCTTCTGTATGTATCTCTTAACTCCATCTAATTACCTAGTTGTCTGAGGCTGATGTTTCCTTATTGATCTTCTGTCTGGATGGTCTATCCATTGATACAAGTGAGGTGTGAAAGTCCGCCACGGTATTGCTGCTGATTTCTCCTTTGAGGTGTGTTCATATATGCTCTACATATTTAGTTGATCCTCTGTTGGGTGGGTAAATATTTACAAATGTTGCATCCTCTGTTTGGATTGATTCCTTTATCATTATGTAATTCCCTTCTTTTGCTCTTGTTACAATGTTTGGATTTTTTTTCCCCTTGGTTAGACTGAGAATCAGAAGATCATGCGTTACCTCTGCAGCCTTGAACAAAACATACCCCTTCTCTTAGTCTGTTTTTTTTTTTTCCTCTATAAAATAAAAACAGGGCGCCTGGGTGGCTCAGATGGTTGAGCGTCTGCCTTCGGCTCAGGTGGTGATCCTGGGGTCCTGGGATTGAGTCCCGCATCGGGCTCTCTGCTCCTTGGGAGCCTGCTTCTCCCTCTACCTCTCTCTCTCTGTCTCTCATGAATAAATAAATAAAATCTTTAAACAAAACAAAACAAAACAAAACAAACAAACAAAAAAAACCAAATTCTTCTCCGAGGACCATCTCATGACTCAAATAAGAGAATATGTATAAAAGTGCTTTGTAAACTATAGATAACGCCCAAATATGAAAAGTTATACTGCTTTTGATTATTCCACTGCCAAATGTTCAGGATAAGATTTTTTTTTTGACACATGTATTTACTTTAGGGAGAGAGAGCATGCACAGGCATGTATTAGAGAGGGGAGGGGCAGGGGCAGAGGGAGAGAGTGAATCCTCAGGCCGACTCCCTGCTGAGTGCAGAGTCCGATGTGGGGCTTTGTCCCAGGACCTTGGGATCATGAGCTGAGCCAAAATCAAGAGTCAGTTGCTTAACTGACTGTGCCACCCAGGCACCCCCAGAATAAGATTTTAAAAAATAATATTTATTGAGGGCTTACTGTTGTAGGAGTATTCTATGTGACCTCTATCTCATTTAATTCTAAAAACAATTTTTTCTTAAAGAAAATTAAAAACAAAAGCTATCCTAAAAGTAAATTTTCATACTATCCTCAGAGCTGGGGAAACACAGGCACAAAAGAGGTTAAGTAGGGGCACCTGGGTGGCTCATTTGGTTAAGCTTCTGCTTTTGGCTCAGGTCATAATCCCAGGGTCCTGAGATTGAGCCCGGTGTCGGGTTCCCTGCTCAGTGGGGAGTCTGCTTCTCACTCTCTCTCTCCCCCTGCTTTTGCTCGCTCTCTGTATGTGTCTCTCTCACAGATAAATAAAAAAAATAATAAAAAGAAGAAGTTAAGTGACTTGCTCAATGTCATAGTAAATATTAGAACCAGATACAGACCTGGGTGTGTGACTCTGAAGTCTGTGTTCTTTCTTTTTTAAGTTTACCAAATATATACATAACCCTCAAAATATTGTAGATTAAATTACTTTAGCCTTTCTCAAATCATTGCGCTTTGGATGATGCTATAATTTGGGTTACCTGGCTGGCTCGGTCAGTGTAGTATGAGACTCTTGATCTCACAGTTATGAGTTTGAGCCACATTGTGGGTTCAGCTTACTTACAATAGAAAGATGTTGTAATTGGGCTTGTTTTCTTTTTCCTTTTAACCTCTTCACCCATTTCTCCCACCTCCAACACCCTACCTCTGCCAATCACCCAATTCTTCTATCTAGGAGGTCAGTTTTTTGTTTTGGTTTTGTTTGAAGTTCCACAAGTAAGTGATGGATAGTATTTGTCTTTCTCTGTCTGGCCTGTTTTACTTCACAGAATGCCTTAAAGGTCCATCCATTTGGCAGCTGGAAAGATTTCATTCTTTATTCTGGCTGAGTAGTATTCCATTGTGTTTACCTACGACAATTTCTTTATCCATTCATCCACTCATGGGCACTTAGGTTGTTTCTATATTTTCATTGTTGTAGATAATCCTGCAGTGAACACGGGTGCACATACCTGTTTCAGTTAGTGTGTTCAGTTTCCTCGGATAAATACTCAGAAGGGGAATTGCTGGACCATATGGTAGTTCTATTTTTAATTTTTTTGAGTGTCTTCTGTACTGTTTTCCATAGTGGCCGCACCAATTTATACTCCCAGTAACAATGCCCAAGAGTTTTCGTCTTCTTCACATCTTCACCAAAACTTGTTCATTCTTGTCTGTTTAATAATGGCCATTCTAACAGTTTGAAGTGGTATCTCACTGTGGTTTTGATTTGCATTTCCCTGATGATTAATGGTGTTGAGCAACTTTTCATGTTCATGTTGACCTATCTGTATGTCTTCTTTAGAAAAATGTCTATTTGGATGTGCCCATTTTTAAATTAGATTGTTTGTGGGTTTTTTTGTTGTTTTGTTTTGTTTTGTGGTTTTGTTTTCTTGTTTTGCTTTTGAGTTGCACGAGTTCTTTATATTTTGGATAAATAACCCCTTATCCCGTATATGATTTGCAAATGTTTTCCCATACAGTAGGTTGCCTTATTTTGTTGAGAGTTTCCTTTGCTGTTTGGAAGCTTTTTAGTTCGATGTAGTCCCACTTTTTTTTTTTTTTTTTTTGGTTTTTACTTTTTGTATCAGGTTAAATAAATCATTACAAAGACCTATGTCAGGTAGCCTTTCCCTGTGTTTTCTGCTAAGAGTTTTATGGTTTCAAGTCTTATATTCTTTTGAGTTAATTCTTTTGTATGGTGTAAGATAGTGGTGCAGTTTCATTCTTTTGCATGTGGCTGTCCAGTTTTCCCAGCACCGTTTATTAAAGAAACTGTTCTTTCTCCCTTGTATATTCTTGGCTCCTTAGTCAGAAGTTACTGGGCCACAGATGTGTGGGTTATCTTCTGGGCTCTCTCTTCTGTTCTGGTGCTCTGTGTGTCTGCTTTTATGCCAATACTAGATTGTTTTGAGTACTCTAGCTTTGTTATAGTCTGAAATCAGCGAGTGTGATGCCTTTATCATTGTTCTTCTTTCCCTAGAGTGCTCTGGCTATTCAGAGTCTTTTGTCGCTTCATACAAATTTTTGGATCCTTTGTTCTATTTTTGTGAAAAATGGAATTGGAATTTTGATAGGAATTACATCAAATCTGTAGATGTTTTGGGGAAGTGTGGCATTTTCACACTATTCTAATCTTTGAGCATGGAATGTCTTTCCATTTACGTGTCTTGTCCTCAGTTTCTTTCCTTAATGTCTTGTAGTTTTCAGTATATAGGGTTTCACCTCTTGGTGAAGTTTCTTCCTGGGTTATTTTGTTCTTTTTGATGCAACTTCAGGTGGGATCATCTTCCTAGTTTCTTTTTCTGATAATTCTGTGTTTTCATTTCTGTTGGGTAGAAACCCAGGAGCAGAACTTCCAGGCTAGATGATAACTCTGTGTCTAGCGTTTTGAGGAACTGCCAGAATGCTTTCCAAAGTGGCTGATCCATCCCACGTTTCTATCAACACTGCACGAAGGTTCTGATTTCTCCCAGTCTTTGCCAACACTGGGTGTCCTCTGTCTTGGTGCCCACAGCCATCTTGGAGGGTTGGGTGTGGTTTCCTGTGGAGTTTCTGATTCCCATTTCCCTAACGGTTATGATGTTAGGCATCTTTTTGTCTGCTTTTTGGCCATTTGCATATCTTTTTCAGAGAAGTATCTGCTCAGATCCTTTACCCTCATTTTTCAAATTGCGTTATTTCTTAAAAATCAATTATTATTGAGTTGTAAAAGGTTTTATGTTCCTTCTCAGATACAAATCTGCCAACATTTTGTCCCAGTCTTTGGGTTGTCTTGTCCCTTTGATGTTTTCATTTAAAGCTCCATAGTTTTTAATTTTGATGAAGTCAGATTTATCTCTTTTTTTCTTGCTTTTGCTTTTGGCGGACCCCTTGGCTAATCCAAGGTCATGAAGATCTGCTTCTGTGTTTTCTTCTAGTTGTGGTTGTAATTCTCTTAGGTTTAAATCCCTTTGAATTAATACCTGTAGATCATGTGAGGAAGGGGTCCACTTTGTTCCTTTCCATGTGGTTGTTTACTTGTTTCAGCATCATTTCCTGAAAAGACCATTGTTTCCCCCGAGTTGTCTTGGCAGCCTTTTCTAAAGCAATCGTCCATATAAATATAAGGTTTATTTCTGGACTCTGAATTCGAATGGATTCGTTGATCCAGCTGTCAATCCTTATGCCACTACAACATTATCTTGATTACTGTAGCTTTGTTGTAAGCTTTCAAATGAGAAATTGTTAGTACTCATTTTTTCTTCTTTTTCAAGACTTTTTTGCTCTTCTGGGCCCCATTAATGTCCATGTGCATTTTAGGATGATTATGTGAATTTCTGGGAATAAAAAAAAAGGCAGCTGGGATTTTGATATCAATTTCTTGACTATGTAGACAACCTGGGAAGCAGTTTCACTGATGTGCTCTACTGTTTTTCTGGTTTCTATTTCAATGATCTCTGCTCTAATCTTGATTTCCCTTCTCCTGCTTGGTTTAGATTTTATTTGCTGTTCTTTCTCCAGTTCCTTTAGGTGTAAGGTTAGCTTGTGCATTCACGATTTTTCTGCTTTTTTGAGTGAGGCTTGGGTGGCAAAGTATTTTCCCTTAGGATTACCTTAGTAGTATCCCATAGGTTTTGGACTGATGTGTTTTCTTTCTCATTGGTTTTCATGAATTGTTTAAGTTCTTCTTTAATTTCCTGGTTGACCCAAACATTCTTAAGCAGGGTGGTCTTTAGCTTCCATGTGTTTGAATTTCATCTCATTTTTTTCTTGTGATTGAGTTTCAGTTTCAAAGCATTGTGGTCTGACAATATGCAGGGAATAATTCTCAGTCTCTTGGTATCATTTGAGACCTGATTTGTGACCCTGTATGTGGTCTGTTCTGGGAAAGTCCATGTGTGTTGGAGAAAAAGGAGTACTCTATTGTTTTAGGATGGAATGTTCTGTATGTATCCCTGAAGTCCATCTGGTCAAGTGTGTCATTCAAATTTCTTGTTCCTTTGTTGATCTTCTGCTTAGACAGTCTATTGCTGAGTGGAATGTTGAGGTCTCCTACTATTCAAGTATTATTATTGGGGGGGGGGCAAAGCAAGATGGCAGAGGAGTAGGAGACCTGGATTTCGTCTGGTCTCAGGAATTCAGGTGGATGGGGATCAAACCATTCTAGACACCTACAAACCCAACAGGAGATCAAAGAAAAGAATAGCAACAACTCTCTGAACAGAGAAGCGACCACTTTCTGGAAAGTAGGACGTGCGGAGAAGTGAATCCGAGGCGATATTCGGGAGGATAGACAGTGGGGGAGGGGGCCTCCGTTGGCCGCTTCTGGCAAGTGATAGAGCCCCGGAGCACAAAATCGGAACTTTTAGAAGTCGGCTCCACTGAGGGATGTTGCTCCAGTGGCTAAGCAGGGGGTGGAACCCTCGCAGGACAGTGTGGTCCCAGGACCCTCAGGGTCACAGAAAGACCGGGGGTGCCTGAGTGCGGCAGAGCTCCCAGGTATAGGAGCGGGGAAGCCGGCTGCAGAGACGGAGCCGAGGTGAGGGCTCTCAGCTCGGGGTTGCCATAAACCGTGATCCGTGGCACAGTCGGGACACTGCTCCTCCAACAGGGACCCAACAAACGGCAGATCCAGGGAGACTCCCCTTCCTCCCTGGGAGGAGTGGCGTGGGAGCGCACCACAGGGATCTGCTGCGTCTGGAGACTCCACATGGGGTTGGGTGCCAGGGATAGAAATGCTCGGTCACAGGCTGGGTGAGCATGGAGCGTGGCAGGAGACCAGGGAGATGGGAGTGATTGACTGCTTTTCTCTGGGGGCGCACGGAGGAGAGGTGCCCCAAGGTCTTGGCTCCTCTGTGGCGCAGATTGGGAGGCCACCATTTTATCTCTCGTCCTCCAAAGCTGTACGGAAGGCTTGCAGGGAACAAAAGCTCCCGAGAGCAAACCCAAGCAGATTACTTAGCCGGGAGGGGGCAAGGGTGGGGCAATTCTGCCTCCGGCAAAGACATTTGGGAACCACGGCAACAGGCCCCTCCCCCATAAGATCAGCAAGAACAGCCAGCCAAGACCAAGTTTACCGAACAATGAGAATGGCAGAACTCCAGCGCTAGGGGAATATGTACATAGAATCCATGGTTTTTTTACCATGATTCTGTGGTCTTTCAAAGTTAATTTTTTAACTGTCTTTTTTTTTTTTTTGTATTTTTCTTTTTCCCTTTTTCAACCAACATCTTATCAATCCCTCTTTTAAAAAACATTTTTATTTTTCATTTAGAGTCATATTCTATCCCTTCATAGTAGTTACCCTTATTTTTAGCATATATATATAAGTTGTTCTCTCTTTAAAATTTTGAGATCGTTTTTTCTAACAGATCAAAATATACCCTAAATCTCTAGTGTATGGCTTTGTTCTAGTCTCCTGCTTGATCACATTCTCTCCCTTTTCTTTTCTTTTTTTAATCCTCTTCTTTCTTTTTTCAAACAACTTCTTATCAATTCCTTTTATAAAATTTTTTATAATTTTCATCTTTACAGTCATATTCCATCCCTTCATTATATCAACCCTTATTTTTGTACATATATAAGTTTTTCTTTCTTTAAAATTTGGGAAGCACTTTCTTCTAACAAAACAAAATACACCCATAATCTAGTGTGTGATATTAATCTATGCACCAGCCTGATCATATTTGATCATATTCTGGTTTTTTTTGTTTTGTTTTGTTCTGTTTTTGTTTGTTTTTATCTTTTTCTTTTTCTTCTTTCTTTTTTTCCCTTTCTTTACCCCCAGCTTAGGGGTTTTCTGATTTGTTTAGAGTATACTTTCTGGGGACGTTGTTACCCTGTTGGCATTTTGTTCTCTCATTCACCTATTCTCCTGACACCTAGTCTCTGATGAAATGACAAGATGGAAAAAATCACCTCAACAAAAAGAACAAGAGGTAGTACCGACTGCCAGGGACCTAATCAATACGGATATTAGTACGATGTCGGATCGAGAGATTAGAAACATGACTTTAAAGATACTAGCTGGGCTTGAAAAAAGCATGGAAGTTATTAGAGAAACCCTTTCTGCGGCAGTAAAAGAACTAAAATCTAACCAAGTCGAAATCAAAAAGGCTATTGATGAGGTTCAATCAATAATGGGGGCGCTCACTGCTAGGATAAATGAGGCAGAAGACAGAATCAGTGATATGGAAGACAAAATGATGGAAAATAAAGAAGCTGAGAAAAAGAGAGATAAACAACTACTGGATCACGAGGGCAGAATTCGAGAGATCAGCGATACAATAAGACGAAAGAACATTAGAATAATTGGGATCCCAGAAGAAGAAGAAAGAGAGGGGCTGAAGGTATACTGGAGCAAATTATAGCAGAGAACTTCCCTAATTTGGGGAAGGAGACAGACATCAAAATCCAGGAGGCACAGAGAACCCCTCTCAAAATCAATAAAAATAGGTCAACACCCTGACATCTAATAGTAAAATTTATGAGTCTCAGAGACAAAGAGAAAATCCTGAAAGCAGCTCGGGAGAAGAGATATGTAACCTACAATGGTAGAAACATTAGATTGGCAACAGACCTATCCACAAAGACCTGGCAGGCCAGAAAGGACTGTCAGGATATATTCAGAGCACTAAACGAGAAAAATATGCAGCCAAGAACACTATATCCCGCTAAGCAATAACTGAAAATAGAAGGAGATAAAAAGCTTCCAGGAGAAACAAAAAAACTAAAGGAATTTGCAAACACAAAACCAGCCCTACAAGAAATCTTGAAAGGGGTCCTCTAAGCAAAGAGAGAGCCTAAAAGCAACGTAGACCAGAAAGGAACACAGACAATATACAGTAACAGTCACCTTACAGGCAATAACAATGGCACTAAATTCATACCGTTCAATAGTTACCCTGAATGTAAATGGGCTAAATGGCCCAATCAGAAGACACAGTTTACCAGATTAGATTAAAAAACAAGACCCATCGATATAGTGTCTGAAAGAGACTCATTTTAGACCCAAAGACACCCCCAGATTGAAAGGGAGGGGGTGGAAAACCATTTGCCATGCTAATGGACACCAAGAGAAAGCTGGGGTGGTAATCCCTATATCCGATAAATTAGATTTTAAACCAAAGATAGTAATAAGAGATGAGGAAGGACACTATATCCTATTTAAAGGGTCTATCCAACAAGAAGATCTAACAATTGTAAATATCTATGCCCCTAACATGGGAGCAGCCAATTATATAAGGCAATTAATAACCAAAGCAAAGAAACACATCGACAACAATACAATAATAGTGGGGGACTTTAACACCCCTCTCACTGAAATGGACAGATCATCTAAGCAAAAGACAACAAGGAAATAAAGACTTTAAATGACACACTGGACAAAAGGGACTTCACAAACACATTCAGAACATTCCATGTCAAAGCAACGGAATACACATTCTTCTCTAGTACCCATGGAACATTCTCCAGAATAGAACCCATCTTAGGTCATAAATCAGGTCTCAACCAGTACCAAAAAATTGGGATCATTCCCTGCCTATTTTCAGACCACAGTGCTTTGAAACTAGAACTTAATCACAAGAGGAGAGTTGGAATGAACTCAAATACATGGAGGCTAAAGAGCATGCTACTAAAGAATGAATGGGTCATCCAGGAAATTAAAGAAGAATTTAAAAAGTTCATGGAAACCAATGAAAATGAAAACACAACTATTCAAAATCTTTGGGATGCAGCAAAGGCAGTCCTAAAGGAAAGTACATAGCGATACAAGCCTTTCTCAAGAAACGAAAAGGTCTCAAGTACACAACCTAACCCTACACCTTAAGGAGCTGGAGAAAAAAGAGCAAATAAAGCCTAAACCCAGCAGAAGAAGAGAAATAATAAAGATCAGAGCAGAAATCAATGAAATAGAAACCATAAGAACAGTAGAGCAGATCAACGAAACTAGGAGCTGGTTCTTTGAAACAGTTAAAAAGATTGATGAATCCCTGGCCAGACTTGTCAAAAAGAAAAGAGAAATGACCCAAATCAACAAAATCATGAATGAAAGAGGAGAGACCACAACGAACACCAAAGAAATACAAACAATTATAAGAACATATTATGAGCAATTCTATACCAGCAAATTTGATAACCTGGAAGAAATGGATGCATTCCTAGAGATGTATCAACTACCAAAACTGAACCAGGAAGAAATAGAAAACCTGAACAGACCTATAACCACTAAGGAAATTGAAGCAGTCATCAAAAATCTCCCAGAAAACAAAAGCCCAGGGCCAGATGGCTTCCCAGGGGAATTCTACCAAACATTTCCAGAAGAATCAATACCTCTTCTGAAGTTGTTCCAAAAAATAGAAATGGAAGGA
The DNA here is from genome assembly GCF_029215605.1 of Mirounga angustirostris. Taxonomy (NCBI): domain Eukaryota; kingdom Metazoa; phylum Chordata; class Mammalia; order Carnivora; family Phocidae; genus Mirounga; species Mirounga angustirostris. Next base: position 93,240,014 of record NW_026991722.1, read on the forward strand.
AACTTCCAAACTCGTTTTTGAGGCCAGCATTACCTTGATCCCCAAAACAGACAAAGCCCCCATCAAAAAGGAGAATTACAGACCAATATCCCTGATGAACAAGGATGCAAAAATTCTCACCAAAATACTAGCCAATAGGATCCAACAGTACATTCAAAGGATTATTCACCCTGACCAAGTGGGATTTATCCCTGGGCTGCAAGGTGGTTCAACATCTGCAAATTGATCAGTGTGATACAATACATTAATAAAAGGAAGAACAAGAAACATATGATCCTCTCAATGGATGCAGGAAGAGCATTTGACAAAGTACAGCATCCTTTCTTGATCAAAACTCTTCAGAGTATAGGGATAGAGGGTACATACCTCAATATCATAAAAGCCATCTATGAAAAACCCACAGCAAATATCATTCTCAATGGGGAAAAACTGAGAGCTTTACCCCTATAGTCTGGAACATGGCAGGGATGTCCACTATGAACACTGCTATTCAACATAGTATTAGAAGTCCTAGCCACAGCAATCAGACAACGAAAAGAAATCAAAGGCATCCAAATCAGAAAAGAAGTCACACTCTCACTGTTTGCAGATGATATGATACCTTATGTGGAAAACCCAAAACACTCCACCCCAAAACTGCCTGAACTCATACAGGATTTCAGCAAAGTGGCAGGGTATAAAATCAATGCACAGAGATCAGTGGCATTCCTATACACCACCAACAAGAGAGAAGAAAGAGAAATGAAGGAGTCAATCCCATTTACAATTGCACCCAACACCATAAGATACCTAGGAAGAAATCTAACCAAAGAGGCCATGATCTGTACTCAGAAAACTATAAAATACTCATGAAAGGAATTGAGGAAGACACAAAGAAATGGAAAAACATCCCATGCTCATGGATTGGAAGAACAAATATTGTAAAGATGTCAATGCTACCTAGAGCAATCTACACATTCAATGCAATCCCCACCAAAATACCATCCAATTTTCTCAAAGAAATGGAACAAATCATCCTAAAATTTGTATGGAACCAGAAAAGACCCCGCATAGCCAGAGGAATGTTGAAAAAGAAAAGCAAAGCCGGCGGCATCACAATTCCGGACTTCCAGCTCTATTACAAAGCTGTCATCATCAAGACAGTATGGTACTGGCACAAAAACAGAGACATACGTCAATGAAACAGAATAGAGAGCCTAGAAATGGAGCCTCAACTCTATGGTCAACTCATCTTCAACAAAGCTGGAATGAATGTCCAGGGGCAAAAAGACAGTCTCTTCAACAAATGGTGTTGGGAAAATTGGACAGCCACATGCAGAAGAATGAAACTGCACCATTTCCTTACACCGCACACAAAAATAGACTCCAAATGGTTGAAAGACCTCAATGTGAGACAGGAGTCCATCCAAATCCTAAAGGAGAACACAGGCAGCAACCTCTTTGACCCAGCCACAGCAGCTTCTAGAAACATCGCCAAAGGCAAGGGAAGCAAGGGCAAAAATGAATTATTGGGACTTCATCAAGATAAAAACCTTTTGAACAGCAAAAGAAACGTCAACAAAACCAAAAGACAACTGACATAATGGGAGAAGATATTTGCAAATGACATATCAGATAAAGGACTAGTATCCAAAATCCATGAAGAACTTATGAAACCCAACACCCAAAGAACAAATGATCCAATCAAGAAATGGGCAGAAGACATGAAGAGACATTTTTCCAAAGAAGACAACGAAGTGGCCAATAGATGTATGAAAAAGTGCTCAACATCGCTCAGCATCGGGGAAATCCAAATCAGAACCTCAGTGAGATATCACCTCACACCACTCAGAATGGCTAAAATGAACAAGTCAGGAAACGACAGATGTTGGCGGGGATGCGGAGAAAGGGGAACCCTCCTACACTGTTGGTGGGAATGCAAGCTGGTGCAACCACTCTGGAAAACAGTATGGAGGTTCCTCAAAAAGTTGAAAATAGAGCTACCATATGAACGAGCAATTGCACTACTGGGTATTTACCCCAAAGATACAAATGTAGGGAGCCCAAGGGGTACATGCACCCAGATGTTTATAGCAGCAATGTCCACGATAGCCAAACTGAGGGAAGAGACAAGATGTCCATCGACAGATGAATGGATAAAGAACAAGTGATATATATATACAACGGAACATTATGCAGCCATAAAAAGGAATGAGATCTTGCCATTTACAACGACGTGGATAGGACTGGAGAGTGTTATGCTGAGCGAAATAAGTCAATCAGAGAAAGACATATATCATATGACCTCATTGATATGAGGAATTCTTAATCTCAGGAAACAAACTGAGGGTTGCTGGAGTGGTGGGGGGTGGGAGGGATGGGGAGGCTGGCTGATAGACATTGGGGAGGGTATGTGCTATGGTGAGCACTGTGAATTGTGCAAGACTGTTGAATGACAGATCTGTACCTCTAAAACAAGTAATACATTATATGTTAAAGAAAAAGAAGAAGATAGCAGGATGGGAAAGAATGAAGGGGGGGATCGGAGGAGGAGATGAACCATGAGAAACGATGGACTCTGGAAAACAAACTGAGGGTTTTAGAGGGGAGGGGGTGGGAGGATGGGTTACCCTGTTGATGGGTATTAAAGAGGGCACATTCTGCATGGAGTACTGGGTGTTATATTTATATTAACAATAAAAAAAGTTAAAAAAAAAGACTCTCTTATACTTTTTCCTTCTGTGTTCTTTGTATTCCCCCTCCCATTTGTTGATCTGTTTTGTTTCTTAATTTCCACAGGAGTGAAATCATATGGTATTTGCCTTTCTCTGATTTATTTTGCTGAGCATCATACACTCTAGCTCTATAAGGATTTTCTTAATCACATTGTTTTTCTCTAGCTTACTTTGTTGTAAGAATACAGTCTATGATACAGATAACATATACAGTATGTGTTAATCGACTCATTGTGTTATAGGTACAGTTTCTGGTCAAAAGAAGGGTATTAGCAGGTCACTTTTGGGTGAGTCAAAAGTATACTCAGATTTTCAACTGCACAGGGTTTTGGCAGTCCTAATCCCTGCATTGTTCAAGGGCCAACTGTATGTTGAATAAAAGTGGCAAGAGTGGGCATCCCTGTGTTGTTCATGATCTTAGAGGAGAAGCTTTTGGCTTTCACCATTGCATAGGATGTGGCTTCTCAGGTATGGCCTTTATTATGTTCAGTTTCGTTCTCTGTATACCTGCTTTGTTGAGAGCTTTTATCAAAATGGCTGTTGCATTTTGTCAGATGCTTTTTCTGCATTGGTTGAGATGATCATATGATTTTTATCCTTCATTTTGTTAATGCGGCCTATTACTTTGATTTGTGGATGTTGAAACCCCCCCTTGCATCCCTGAAATATTTTTCATACCTCTTCCTGTATTGTTGAATTTGGTTTACTGTTATTTTGTTGAGGATTTTTATATCTATGTTCATCACAGATACTGATCTGTAATTTTCTTTCCTTGTGGCATCTTGGTAGGTTTTGATAAGGGCAGTGCTGGCCTCCTAAAAGGAGTTGGGAAGCATTCCTTCCTCTTGTTTTTTGTGGAAAAGTTTGAGGATTGGTATTCATTTTTCTTTGAAAATTTGGTGGAATTCACCAGGAAAGCCACATGGTCCTGGACTTCTGTGTATTGAGAGGTTTTTGATTACTTATTTAATCTCCCTATGGGTAATTGGTCTGTTCAGATTTTCTGTCTCTTCGGGATTCAGTCTTGTAAGGTTGTATGTTTCTCGGAATTTATCCTTTTCCTCTAGATTGTCTAACTTGTTGGGGTGTAATTGTTCGAGTGGCCTTTTATGAGCCTTTGTATATCTATGATATCAGTGGGAAGATCTCTTTCATTTCTGATTGTGAGTCCTCATTCTTTTTTTACCTTAAGTCTAGCTGAAAATTTGTCAGCTTTGTTTTTTTTTCAAAGAACCAGCTCTTTTGTTAATCTTCCTGTTGTCTTTTTTTATCTTTCTATCGTCTTCATAGTCTGTATTTGATTTATTTCTGTTCTGATAGGTTACTTCCTTTCTTCTAGTAACTTTGGACTTCCATTTTTTTTTTTCTGTTTTCTTGAGGTGGAAAGTCAGTTTGCTTATTCGAGATGTTTCTTGTTTATTGAGTTCGGCCTGTATCACTATAAACGTCCCTCTTAGAATCATTTTTTTTTGAAGTAAGCTCTGAGGGGTGCCTGGGTGGCTCAATCAGTTAAGTGTCTGCTTTGGGCTCAAGTCATTATGTTAGGTTCCTGGGATCGACACCTGCATTGGGCTCCCTGCTCAGCAGGTGGAACCTGCTTCTCCCTATCCCACTGCCTGCAGCTCCCCCTGCTTGTGCTCAATCTCTCTCTCTCTCTCTGTCAAATAAATAAATGAAATATTTTTAAAAAATAAAGTGAGTTCTATGCCCAATGTGTGGCTCAAACTCAACCACAAGTTCAAGAGTCACAACGGTCTACCGTCTAAGCCAGCCAGGTGTCCCATTCTCATAACCCCTTTTGCTGCATTCCATAAATTTTGCTATGTTGTATTCCATTTTCATTTGTCTCAAAGTATTTCTTGGTTTCTCTTGTGGTTTGCTCAAGGACCCATTTAGTAGCATGTTGTTTAATCTGCATGTTTGTGAATTTCCAGTTTTCTTCTTATAATTGATTTCTCATTCCATACCGCTGTGGTTGGAAAAGATGCTTGATTTGATTTCAGTCATCATTTTGGAAATTTCTAGACTTCTTGAATTTATTGTCTTGTCTTGTGGCCTAACGTATTGTCTAGCTTGGAGAGTGTTCTATGTGCACTTGAGAGGGAGTGGATCCCATGTGCTACTTTTGGACGGCCGCTTCTGTATATATCTGTTAAGTCCCTAATTACCTTGTTGTCTGAGGCTAATGATTCCATTTATATAAGTGAGGTATGAAAGTCCCCCACGGTATTGCTGCTGGTTTCTCCTTTGAGGTATGTATATATATGCTCTACATATTTAGTTGCGCCTCTGTTGGGTGGGTAAATATTTACAAATGTTGCATCCTCTTTTTGGATTGATTCCTTTATCATTATGTAATGCCCTTCTTTGGCTCTTGATAACAGTGTTTGGATTTTTTTTCTCCTGCATTAGACTGAGAATCAGAAGATTATTTTTTAGCTGCAACCTTGAACAAAACACAATCTGTTTTTTTTTCTCTGTAAAGTAGAAATAATAAATTTTTCTCCTAGGACTATCTCATGACTCAAATAAGAGAATGTACTGTAAAAGTCTTTTCTGAAGTATGGGTACTGCCCAAATATAAAAAGTTGTAATGCTCATGACTATGCAACAGCCAAATGTTCAGGATAAGATTTTTTTTTAGACATATTTATTTACTTGAGAAGAGAGGGACAGAGAGAGAGAATGCACAGGCATGTGTTAGAGAGGGGTGGGGCAAGGGCAGAGGGAGAGAGCGAATACCTGCTGAGTGCGGAGCTTGATGCAGGGCTCTATCCCAGGAGCTTGGGACCATGCCCTGACCCAAAAGCAAGAGTCAGCTGCTTAACTGACTGTGTCATCCAGGCACCCCGGAATAAGATTTAAAAAGCAATTTTTTTTGAGGGCTTACTTTTGTAAGTCCTATTCTAAGTGGCCTCTATCACATTTAATTCTAAAATCAATTCTTAAAAAAATGAAAAATAGAACCTATTCTAAAAGTACATATTCCTATGATCCTCAGAGTTTGGGAAACACAGGCAGAAGAGAGGTTAAGTAGGGGCCCCTAGGTGGCTCAGTCGGTTAAGCTTCTGCCTTCGGCTCAGACATTATAATTGAGGGCAACTGGCAGGCTCGGTCAGTGGAATATGTGACTCGATCTCAGGGTTATGAGTTTGAGCAATTTGTGTGTACGGCTTACTTAATTAAAATAAAAAGATGTTGTAATTGGGCTTGTTTTCTTTTTCCTTTTGACCCTTTCACCCATTTCTCCCACCTCCAACCCCCTACCTCTGGCAAACACCCATCTGTTCTGTCTAGGAGCTCAGTTTTTTCGTTTTTGTTTTGTTTCATTTAAGGTTCTCCAAGTAAGTGATGGATAGTATTTGTCTTTCTCTGTGTGGCCTGTTTGACTTAGCAGAATGCCTTCAAGGTCCAGCCATGGTGCAAGTGGAAAGATTTCATTCTTTATTCTGGCTGAGTAGTATCCAGTGTGTGTATCTACCACAATTTCTTTATTCATTCATCCACTCATGGGCACTTAGGTTGTTTCTAGTTTCCTTGTACATTACCCTGCAGTGAACACAGGGGTGCATATACCTTTTTGAGTTAATGTTTTCGTTTTCTTCGGATAAATACTCAGAAGGGGAATTCCTGGATCTTACAGGAGTTCTCTATTTAATTTTTTTGAGGATCGTCTGTACTGTGTCCCATCGTGGCTGCACCAACTTATATTCCCACTAACAGTGCACAAGAGTTTTTGTCTTCTTTACATCTTCACCAAAACTTGTCATTTCTTGTCTGTTTGAAAATGGCCATTCTAACAGGTGTGAAGTGGTGTCTCATTGTGATTTTGATTTGCATTTCCCTGGTGGTTAATGATGTTGAGCATCTTTTCATGTTCGTGTTGACCATCTGTATCTCTTCTTTAGAAATATGTCTATTTGGATCTTCCTATTTTTTTTTAATTTTATTATGTTATGTTAGTCACCATACAATACATCATTAGTTTTTGATGTAGTGATCCACGATCCATTGTTTTCGTATAACACCCTGTGCTCCATGCAGTACATGCCCTCCTTAATACCCATCACCAGGCTAACCAATCCCCCCTCCCTCCTCCCCTCTAAAACCCTGTTTGTTTCTCAGGTCCATAGTCTCTCATGGTTCATCTCTCCCTCCAATTCCCCCCGGCCATTTTTCCCTTCCTTCTCCTAATGTCCTCCATGCTATTCCTTATGTTCCACAAATAAGTGAAACCATATGATAATTGACTTTCTCTGCTTGACTTGTTTCACTTAGCATAATCTCCTCCAGTCCCATCCATGTTGATGTAAAAGTTGGGTATTCATCCTTTTTGATGGCTGAGTAATATTCCATTGTATATATGGACCACATCTTCTTTATCCATTCATCTGTTGAAGGGCATCTCGGCTCTTTCCACAGTTTGGCTATTGCGGACATTGCTGCTATGAACATGGGGGTGCATATGGCCCTTCTTCTCACTACATCTGTGTCTTTGGGGTAAATACCCAGTAGTACCATTGCTGGGTCATAGGGGAGCTCTATTTTTAAATTTTTGAGGAACCTCCACACTGATTTCCAAAGTGGCTGTACCAACTTGCATTCCCACCAACAGTGTAAGAGGGTTCCCCTTTCTCCACAACCTCTCCAACATTTGTTGTTTCTATCCCTGTCCATTTTGGCCATTCTAACTGGTGTAAGGTGGTATCTCAAGATCTCCCTATTTTTAAATTAGATTGCTTGTGGGTTTTTTGGTTTTGTTTTGTTTCTGTTTTTTTTTTCTTGTTTTTTTCTTTTCCCGATTGTTTTGTTTTGTTTTGCTGTTGAGTTGCATGAGTGATATTAACCCCTCCCTTATCAGATATATGATTTGCAAATATTTTCCCATACAGTAGGTTGCCTTTTTATTTTGTTGATGGTTTCCTTGCTGATGTCATCCCACACTTTTTTTAATTGTTTTTACTTTTGGTATCAGGTTAAAAAATCACTACCAAGACCTCTATCAAGTGGCTTTTCCCTGTGTTTTCTGTTAAGAGTTTTAGGGTTTCAGGTCTTATATTCAATTCTTGAATGCATTTGGAGATAATTTTTTGTGTAGTGTAAGATAGTGGTGTGGTTTCATTGTTCTGCATGTGACTGTCCACTTTTCCCAGCCTTGTTGTTTAAAGAGACTGTTCTTTCCCCCTTGTATATTCTTGGCTCCTTGGTCATAAGGTACTGTACCTTAGATGGGTGGGTTTCCTTCTGGGCTCTCTCTTTTGTTCTGGTGCTCTGTGTGTGTCTGTTTTTTTGCCAACACTAGATTGTCTTGAATACTCTAGCTTTGCAATAATCTGAAATCAGTGAGTGTGATGCCTTTAGCGTTGGTCTTCTTTCTCTAGATTGCTTTGGCTATTCAGAATCTTCTGTGGCTTCATACAAGTTTTTGGATCCTTTGTTGTATTTCTGTGAAAAATAGAATTACAATTTTGATAAGAATTGCATTGAATCTGTAGATGGTTTGGGGAAGTGTGGAGAATTTAACACCATGATTTCTTCTAATCCAAGAGCATGGAGTATCTTTCCATTTCCATGTGTTGTCTTCGTTTTCTTTCCTTAACATCTTGTATTTTCAGTATAAGCTTTCACGTCTTGGTGAAGTTTCTTTCTGGGTATTTTATTCTTTTTGATGCAACTTCACGTGGGATGATCTTCCCAATTTCTTTTTCTGATAGTTCGTTATTAGTGTATAGACATGCAACAGATTTTTGTATATTGATATTGGATCCTGTACCTGGGCCAGGATGAAGCTTCTCGGTGATGCTGGAACCTCCTACAAGGCAGACATAGAGAGGAAGGACTTAGGTCACTGGGGGCCAGTCTTGACCTTCCACTGGCAGTGAGGGCCAACAAAAGTACTGAGTCGCTTTCTGTAGATGTCCAGTCCCTAACGGCAAGTAGTAAAATGGGTGGGCAGTCAGCATGGGCCTTGATTTTAAACAGAGGCCTGACCTACTTCATTCTTCCCAGAGGTTGGAGAAAGAGGCCTCGACTCCCACAGACATGAAACCTTGGCCTATTTGGATACTAATTACTCACAAGAGTTTTGTTGAGCCAAACTTCCCATAACCCCACTTTGGTAGGAAAGGAGGGCATGCCCAAAAAAGAATTACTGCTAGGAAAATGACACAGATTTATTCAGTCCTGAAAGTCCTTTCCCAGAAATGATGTCCCAAATTGAGCAAGAATAAACAATGCATGACTGATAAATCCCACAGTTAGGGACTGGGAACAGCTTTCCTACGTTCCTAAGGAGCTGTATATTTGGAATCAGGTAAAACTGAAAGTAAGAGTAGTTGGTCATCTAAGGCCAGGTTGGATGAGACAAGATCCCGTATTTTGATGTATCTCTTTGTGATTAGAGCACCTGTGAAGGACACAATCTCTTTGTGATTAGAGCACCTGTGAAGGACACAAACTGTGGTACCTCCACGACGTTAGTAACGTACAAAGGAAAGAAGTCTGATACCGCGAGTCTCCTCTTGGCCCAGGGTCTTGACTGATGCTGGGCATCGAGCCACCCTCTCTGTCTTGAGGGGACACTTGAGAGGGAGGGATGGGTGGGACGAGCACCAAACCGTCTCTGCAGGACATAATCAGACCACCTCCTACTCATTTCCTTATGATCCATTTGTTCTATAAATGGGGCTCCTCAGTCTTTGGATGCTCTTACTGACGTGGGTATGGCGGAGAAAAAGACAAAATACCTGGCAGTTTCTATGCAGCTCACATTATGATTCACCTGGCAAAGTCAGAGTTACTTAGATAAAGGGAAGATGTGAGGAGGACTTTGGACTTGGGAAATCTGGGTTCTCATCCCAGCTGTGCAGCTGGCTTGTTGGGGCCTGAGTGACAAGTCCTCTGACCAACCCCCGCCCCCAAGGACCTCAAGGTCTCATCCTGGTGGGCAGAACCTGACCAGATCTCCAGTAGTAGCCCTTCCAGGCCGATCTTCGAATGGGGGCCCATTTCCCCTCCAGCCCCCTCTATTAGCCGATGCCCAGCCCGTCAAGCTTTTGGCTAACAATGGCAAGGGGGTCCCTACCAGCTCCCCCACTTTGACCATCTTCAATCTGAAGGACTGGAAAATTTCCTTCAGAAGAAAAAAGCCCTGTGGCATATACATTCATTTTCCATACTGTTTCTGTTCCTTTTGGGAAATGTGTGCCTTTTAACAAGTCAGGGCCATTTATCCTGTAGCCCATCAGGCATGGCGATCTGCGATAAGGGGCAGAGAGACACAGGGCTCTGGGTTGCTGTGTGGCACCGTCTGCCACTCGGATGATACAGCAGTGGACAGGTCTCCTGGGTCGCCGGGTCAGGAGGAAGGCTCCCTGCGACAACTGTCATCTCCTCCCTGAGGGCCCTCATGGTGGAAACATCGAGGACAAAGCTATCGAAATGGTCTGATATAGTACCATGATTTCTTCTAATTTCTAGAACATAATAAGTGATTAGTAGTACAAGACTGGGATCCAGAACTTATAGATAACTTGTACAGATCAATAACAAACTCATTTTTATGAGGAATTCTTAATCTCAGGAAACAAACTGAGTGTTGCTGGAGTGGGGGGTGGGGTGGGAGGGATGGGGTGACTGGGTGATAGACACTGGGGAGGGTATGTGCTCTGGTAAGCGCTGTGAATTGTGCAAGACTGTTGAATCTCAGATCTGTACCTCTGAAACAAATAATGCAATATCTGTTAAGAAAAAAAAAAAGAAGAAGAAGGTAGCGGGAGGGGAAGAATGAAGCGGGGGAAATCCGAGGGGTAGACGAACCATGAGAGACGATAGACTCTGAAAAACAAACTGAGGGTTCTAGAGGGGAGGGGGGTGGGAGGATAGGTTAGCCTGGTGGCGGGTATTGAGGAGGGCACATTCTGCATGGAGCACTGGGTGTTGTGCACAAACAATGAATCATGGAACACTTCATCTAAAACTAATGATGTAATGTATGGGGATTAACATAAGAATAAAAAAAAATAACAAACTCATTTTGCAATGGACAAACGTCCTCAGCAGAGGCTTTACTCTAGAGTAGGGGTCGGGAAATGAAGGCCCGGGAGACCAAATCCAACCCTTCAGGCTGTTTTATAAATAAAGTTTCATTGGAACACAGCCATGCCCGTTCGTTCATACATCGTCAACGCTGCTTTCCCCTACACCGGCAGGGCTGCGTGGCTGGAGTGGAGACCATCTGGCCTGTAAACCAAAGATGTTTACCGTCAGACCCCTACAGAAAAACATGCAGACCCCTGTAACAGAGGAAACCAAGAGGCCAATAAGCATAGGGAAGGGTGCCCAACATTATTAGCCAACAGGAAAATGCAAATTAAGCCTAGAGTAAGATACCCTTGCGCACCCATCAGAATGGCTAAAATGAAAAAGATTGGCACCAAGTGTGACAACGACGGGGGATGGTTGCAGCCCCCGTCCGGGAAGGCTGCTGGGGGGAGTGGCACAGCATTGGGAAATAGCATGGCCGTGTCTAGTAGAGCTGAGCATGCAGATGTCCGTGGCCGGCATCCCTGTGTGTGTACTCAGGGCAAGTGAGGGCTCTGGCCACCAGGATGGTCATAGCACCTTTGTTTCTAATAGCCCCAAACACATAACAACCCAAGTGGTCACCAGCTGCAGAAGAAATTAAACTAATTGTGCTATAGTCACGTAATGGGACAGTATGCAACAATACAAAACCCCAAACTATTGCTATACACAAGGACATGTCATAGACTCAATATTGAGGTCAAGAAAGCAGGTCCTAGAATGCAGAGTGTATGATTCCATCTCTAAATTTTAAGTGTAGTGACATGTGCCAAAGGTCAGATCAGCAGTTACCTCTAGGGTTGGGCGATTAGTTATTGAGCGATTAGTATTTCTGGGCCTGAATATGTTCTGCATCTTGCTCTGGGAGTTGCTTACATGGCTGTAGACGTATGTAAAAGGTCACTGAACAGTTAAGTGCCCCTAAGATTTGAGCACCTACAGTAGAAATGGTGTATATCTCAATAAAAAGTAAAACTATTAAAGAAAAGATACTGGGAATCCATTTGGCTTTGAACCTTATGCCAATATACTTTTTTTTAATTCCAGTTAGTGAACATCGAGTGCTATATTAATTTCAGGTGTACAATGTAGTGCTCATCAGGACAAGTATACTCCCTAATCCCCATCCTCTATTTCCCCCTTCCCCCAACTTCCTCCCCTCTGCTAACCCTCTGCTTGTTCTCTATAGTTAAGAGTCTGGTTTTTTGTTGTTGTTGTTTTTCTCCTTTTCTCTTGGTTTGTTTTGTTTCTTAAATTTTCCATATGAGTGAAATCATATGTCTTTTTCTGACCCACTTATTTCACATAGGATTATACTGTCTAGATCCAACTGTGTTGTTGTAAATGGCAAGATTCATTTCCTTTTTATGGCTGAATAATATTCCATTCACATTTGTGTGTGTGTGTGTGTGTGTGTACATACATACATAACACATCTTCTTTATCCATCTATCCATCCATATTTCGTTCTTATAAATAATGCTGAAGTAAGCATAGAGGTACGTGTATCTTTTCAAATTAGTTTTTTCGTATTCATTGGGTAATTACCCCGTATTGGCATTATTGGATCATATGGTAATTCTATTTTTAATTTTTTGAAGACCCTCCATATTGTTTTCCACAGAAGCTGCACCAGTTTGCATTCCCACCGATAGTGCACGAGGGCTCCTTTTTCTCCACATCCTCACCAACATTTGTTGTTTCTTGCCTTTTTGATTTTAGCCATCCTCACAGTGTGAGGTGATATATCCTTGTGGTTTTGATTTGCATTTCCCTGATGGTGAGTGATATTGAGCAGCTTTTCATGTGTCTGTTGGCCAACTGTATGCCCTCTTTGGAAAAATGTCTGTTTATGTCTTCTGTCCATTTTTAATTTGATTATTTGTTTTTTGGGTGTTTTTTGAGTTGTATCTGTTTTTTATATATTTTGGATACTAACCCTTTGTTGGATTTGTCACTCACAAATACATTCTCCCATTCAGTAGATTGTCTTTTAGTTTTGTTGGTCGTTTCCTTTGCTGTGCAGAAGCTTTTATTTTGATGTAGTCCCAATAGTGTATTTTTGCTTTTGTTTCTCTTGCCTCAGGGGACACATCTAGCAAATGTTGCTACCCCTGATGTCAGAGACATTACTGCCTGTGCAGTAATGAATCCTCTAGGATTCTTATGGTTTTAGGTCTCACATTTAGGTCTTTAACTCATTTTGAATTTATTTTTGTGTATGGTGTAAGAAAGAGGTCCAGTTTCATTCTTTTGCACATGGCTGTCCAGTTTTTCCAACACTATTTGTTGAAGAGACTTTTTTCCCCACTGGATATTTTTTCCTGCTTTGTCGAAGATTAACTGACCATATAAATGTGGGTTTATTTCTGGGCTCTCCATTCTGTTCCATTGATCTATGTGTCTATTTTTGTACCAGTACCATGCTATTTTGATTACTATTGCTTTATAGTATATCTTGAAATCTGGGATTGTCATACCTCCAGCTTTGTTCTTCTTTAAGACTACTTTGGCTATTCAGGGCTTTTTTTGTTGTGGTGATGGTTTTTTTTTTTTTTTTTTTTTTTTTTTTTTTTTCAGTTCCATACACATTTTCAGGACTATTTGTTCTAGTTTTGTGAAAAATGCTGTTGACATTTTGATAGGGATTGCTTTGAATTTGTAGATTGCTTTGGGTAGTATGGACATTTTAATAATATTTTTTCTCCCAACCCATGAGCATGGAATATCTTTGTCTGTGTCCTCTTCAATTTCTTTCATCAGTGTTTTGTTGTTTTCAGAGTAAAGACTTTCATCTCCTTAGTTAAGTTTATTCTGAGGTATTTTATTCTTTTTGGTGCAATTGTAAATGGGACCGGTTCTTAATTTCTCTTTTGCAGAGTAACGTTTTAACTAGGATACCTTTTAGGCTTTGCCATCAGAAAAAGCAAATTTTTAGAATGTAATTGTGCATCTGTGCTAAAATTCTCCATAGTAACCCATTCTCTCCCCTTCTTATACCCTCCTCATATCCTCGCCTCTCCATTGCCTTCCTGTCCCCTTTCTTCAAAGCTGAGGGTACTAACTGGTGGTTCACCTGACTCTCCAGCCAGATCTCTGATGGGGACATGTCTTAAGACATGTCTTAAGCCCAATGAAGGAACCCCTGGCCGAGGCTGATGCTGCTCCATGCACTGGTGACAATCAAGAGCCTTCTCCTTCACTCAAAGGTGAATGTAGTGGGGGAAGGGTCTCCACAGTGTCACTTGTCCCAGGAGCATCCAGGCAGACAAAGACACAGGGCCAAGACCTTTCTAGGTGACCCCAAGCCTGACCCTGCAGAGCAAACACCAGGAACCCTGACATGCCCCAGACAGGAAAGGACCCCCACCCTGTGATGTACAGGGTGCTGGTGGATGCAGGACCACAGAAGTGAAGGAAGGACAGTGAATGCAGCCCCTTCTGGTCTTGAAGCAGGGCAAAAGATTGCTAGCGGGTGATTCGGGTCGTCGGCCACGCTCTGTCCCCGCAACACTCAGTTACGGTCTGACGGCTTCACACGTGCTAAGATCGTGGTTCATGTGGTCGTGGAGGGCTGGAGTCCCATCAGAAGTGTCCCTGCCCCCCCCAGCACTGCTTGGGGGGCGCTGGTGCCCCAAGTGCTGGATGGTGTCGTGTTGGAATGGCAGGTCCACAAACGCTTTTCCCACGAGGGGCTGACTTAGTGCACTCCGCACCGACAGTGGGGGCTGCCCATAAGTGCAAGCCATGGGACAGAGTCTCCAACCCCCTCCTGGGAACACACCCCAAACAAAGCAACCTCTGGAAGAATAAGACAGAGGTTGTAGGGCGGCAGGCGAGCATTCCCGCGTGCCTTCCTGCCCGTCACTCTTGCTCAGTCCGCAGAGCAACCGCTGGGGTGGTCTCCAGCCCGCAGCTGCGGGGTCACTCCCGGAGGCTAACTCTGCACCCAGGGTCATGGGTCCAGCTCATGATGGGCTCCCTAGGGGGTGACTTCTCACATCGTATCCAAGAGGAGGGGCTCAATGGTTCGGGGCCGTTTGTCTGGCGACGTCTGTCCCTAGAAGCACGAGGGGTGCACGTCAGACAGACACACGTCTTTCCTTTCCCCGCAGCTTCGGGCTCCTTGGATTCCAGCTCTGAGCATTTGCAAGGCCTGCATTTTGAGGGCTCTGTGGCACCACATTCGTTTGCAGTGACTGCTCTTGCAAAACACCCCAAACCAGGCAGCTTGAGACCCCAGAACTGTATTCTCTCGCTCTTCTGGAGGCCACAGTTCTGAAATCAGGATCCGTCAGGGTCCGTCCCTTCTGGAGGCCCAAAGGGACATCCTTTCGATGCTTCTGTCCCAGCTTCTGGGCGCTGTGGCCAAGCGGGGCATTTCTGGGCTCGAAGCTGCTTCACCGAAGTCCCTGCCCCTGGCTGACCCGGCTTCCCTCCTGCCAGTCTGAGTCCGCCCGCTCCGCTTGTAAGGACACCAGTTGTGTTGGATCAGGGCTGTGCCATAGCCCAGTATGACCTCATCTCAACTAATTATGTCTCCAGAGACCCTATTTCCAAATAAGCTCACTTTTTGAGGCTCCAGGCAGACATGAATCTGAGGGGATGTTATTCAAGCCCGTACGGGCACCAAGCACCAAATGGGTGCATCTGTCACCTCGTTCTGCATGTGGCAGAAAGAACTCCGGTGACCACACCCTAGAGAGAACCTCAGGCCACACGTTGGAAAGGACAGTGGCCAGGACTAGGTGAGGAGGCCAGGGCTAGAGAGCACGTTGCCATGGTGATTGTGTTTCGTGTCCATCATGGTCCCCCAGCTCCCACGGGGTCCTTTCCCTCCCTCCATGGGTCTGGGTTATTCACGTCAAAGCATCTTACACACAGGGCCTGTGGGTGGCCAGCAGCCTTTCCTCCTCACCCGATAGTTTGGGGTCCATCAGAAGCCCGGTAGTAGGCTTGTCGCTCTGGGAGGGGTAGGAACGGCCTGCCCTTCCAGGAGGGTGCACAGCCCGTGAGTCCTGGGTGAGGGAGCACCCTCGATTTGTCACCCTAGCAATGGATGGAGGACCCTTCTAAGCCTAACTCAGGGCACAGTCCCTCACACAGTTTCCCAGAGGGTCAACCGTTGGTGGTTAGACTAGAGTTCTGGTGGGGTTTTATGTCAAGGGATGGCAGAGCCTGGGGATTTAGTGTCCTCACTATGATGTCATGAACCTCAGGATGGGGTGGGGTTTGGCTTTGAGAACCCTGCCTGGGAGCTGAGCACAACAATGTCCCCATGCCCACCCAGGGAGAGGACAACTGTCATGGGCAGTGGGGGACCCCAGAGGGAGAATGCCCTGCAGTGCCAGAAACAGGGAAGCTTGTCACTGTCCTTATACTTGTAAGGCAGGAGCCTGAGTGTGGCCAACTGAACCTGTGAGCTCTCTCACCCTGTCTGTTCTGATGGACTCTGTGACTTTGGACAGTGCCTTCTCCTGAAGACAGGGTTTGCTATCAGCAGAACTATTATAAAATATAACCAGCAGGATTCTTTCATATGCAGGTGGTAGAAACTTATCTCAACCTGCTTAAGCCTCAAAGGGGACTCAGGTTAGGTCCTTTCTGAGACTCGGAAAGAAGCTTCAGGAACAGCTGGATCAAGGGTCCAGGTATCAGGATTTTGTTTCTTGCTGTCTTTTGGCTCTACTGCTTTCCCTGTGATAGTTTATGTTCTCGGAGGATTTCCAAAAGCAACATGATGGCCGTTGGCACCCCAAGATTAGAGTATTCTTGGTGCTTGTGAGTCAGGAGAGAGGTTCTCTAGCGGGACAAGATTGCCCGTTAGGACAGGAGCCCTGGACAGCGTAATTGGGAACAGTACATGTGCACAGGGTGTGCATCTATTCCGACTCCTGTCCCCACCGTCCCAGCGTTGAGTTTCTGGGCTCCAGAAAGCTAACTGCACAACCTTGCCTTGCTCACCAGACTAGGCTGTTTTGTGTTCCGTCGTTTTGCCTGTGTGTGCCTTCTGCCGGAAATGCCTTTGCGCCATCCACCTGCCCCCACTCGCTAATAGCCCATCATCATCTAAGGATCCTTCCTACTCCATCTCTGGTCACAGCATAGAGCTCACGTGGGGGCCGTGCAGGCTCTCAGCTCCACAACCTGAAATCAAAATCTTTCTGTGACAAGGTCTCCAAAATTTTCACATGCTCTTTCAAGTGTGAAAGCACCACTGATAACCGCTGCTTATCCATCAGTGTTCAGCTCAGAGGCCGCCTCCTCCAGAGAGCCCCCCCTGCCCTGCCACCCCACCCCAGCCTGTAGCAGGGACAGTTAGAGAGCCACGGCGGCCCAGTGCCAAAGACATCGTAGAAGCTGCAGAGATTCGCACTACATATGTGGGCGCGAATGCAGGCAGTAACACACTCAGGCACACTTTGGGTCAAAGAGAGTCATGAGTGCGGGTCCTTCTCCAAATTGTTCCTGGACCCTCTTCTGTCTGCCCTGTGCCCAAGGCTGACTCCTGTCTGCTCTCCAGGCCCTCTGGGGGCGGCACTGCACCATTCCTGGGACAGCCCCGCCCTGGGCTCAGCAGATGCCACCTCCCTGTCCTCCCTCCAGGCCCAGGGGTGGAACCACCTCCCACTGTGGCTGGAGGCTGGGAGCCCCCTCCTTGGTCCTGCCCTACTCCCTGCTGCAGCTGGGGACTGTCCCCTGGCCTCTTCCTCCGGACCCTGTGGGAGAAGCGCTCCTGCCTGGGATGTTCCCTGGTCCATCGGGAGACTCTGCTCTCTGTGCAGAAGATCAAGGAGACTTTCCTCTCTTTACACATTGCACACACACTTTTTTTTCTTTCAGTAATTTAGTTATCTACAAGCAATTAATGAAATTGTCAATTCTATTTTTACATTTTCCAGGTACTCACAAAACAACTACAATAGTCTAGATTCTGCATCCTGGGGCGTGTGCGTGTGCACGCGTCCATGTGCATGGGAGTGTATGCTTGTCATCGGGAGAAAACGTTGTATTTTGACTGCTTAGAATACATGTGTTAAACAATAAATAGTATCTTAAACAAAACAACAAAGATTAAGAAAAAAATCACAGAACAAGAAGGAAATGGTTGCAGATTCTTAAGCTTTCCTATCTATAAGTTTAAGATTAAACTAATCCCATGAATTTAGGACTAAAATAAGAATTAAGGACTAAAATATGAATTCATAAAACAACTACAATAGTCTAGATTTGCATCCTGGGGTGTGTGCGTGTGCACACGTCCACGTGCATGGGAGTGTGCGCTTGTTATCAGGAGAAAACTTTGTATTTTGACTGCATAAAATTCACAAATGTTAAACAACAAACAGTATCTTAAACAAAACAACAAAGGCTAAGAAGAAAAAAATTGCAGAACAAGGAAGAAATGGTTGCAAATTCCTAAGTTTTCCTATCTATAAATTTAAGACTAAACTATTCCTATGAATTTAGGACTAAAATATGAATTCAGAACTAAAATATGAACTTAGGACTAAAATGTGAATTTAGGACTACAATTTGAGTTTAAGACTAAAATTTGAATTTAGGACTAAAATTTGAATTTATGACTAAAATATGAATTTTAGGACTAAAATTTGAATTTAGGACTGCACTAACTATTTCATACAGTTTGAGTGAGATGTTGTTTTCTTTAAGTTTTTTCTCTCTCTCTTTTTTTAAGGCAATCACCTAAATACTGAGTTATTTCTGCGGAACTGTAACCCTAGTCCTAGAGCACAGAAATGGTCGTTTGAAAGTCTCTATCTATGTCCACAATAGAGGATGTCTTCAGTCCCAGTGGCATTAAATTAAATCTGACCACCATACCTACAGCAGAGAGTTCTAAAGCGTCTGGCGGGGAAGCTGTGTATTCATGACAATGTGGACGAAGCTCTAGTTACACAGTCCGCGATGGGGTTCCACTGCTATCCTGCAGAGAGTCACTGTGGCGTCAGTTCTGAAATAGTAGCCATTTGACTAGAGAGAGAGCCATCAGACGTTCTTCACGGAGCTCCGCGCAGATGCTGAGCCGGGCTTTGGCTGCTCAGAGCCCGGCTGCCCTGAGCCCGGTCACCCTTGCAGGCGACTCTGGGTCCCGAGGCCCTCACGGTGGGCCTTCCATCCCCCCTGGGGGCCCGATGATCCCGGGGACCCCCTGACACTTCCCAGCCTGCGTGGGCTGTGGGCGGAGCAGCAGGACCAAGAGGGTCCCTCAGGACAGGCCGGCAGCTGGACTCCACACCGGCTAGCATCCGCCTCAAGTGATCATTCTCTTTCCTTAGCTCCTGGAACTCCCTCTCTCTGGATGTAGCCACCACCCAGCTCTTTGCGACTCTGTCCTGATGGAAGAGGACCAGCTTGCGATGATAGTAGGAGGTGGTTCTCTCCAGCTCCTTGCCCAGGTCTTGGGCCATCTTCTTGTAGAGGTTGCGAATCTGGCACGTGAAGTTCATTTCTCTGTGCGCGCTGGCCAGTTTCTTCTTCATTTCCAAGCACTGAGCTTCCGCTTGAAACACTTTTCGGTCAAGTTGCAGGATGTATTGGTCCTGTTCATCCAGGGGGTTCTGAAGTTTCAGCTTCAGCGGCTGAATCTCCTTGTCCAGCTGTGAAGTTTCCTTCTGGAAAGAGGCTTCCTGGGTTTGCAGGCTGTGGATTTGCCGTGTCAGCTCCACGATCTCTTGCTTTTCTGCCCACAGTCGTCTGGCTCTGTGTTGCTGTTCCCCTTCGGGACTTGGAGGGGACCCAGGGCAGCCAGCATCCTCAGGGACGCCCTTCAGATCCACTGCTGCCCGATGGGCGGGCTGATCACCATTTCCTGCTCCCCTCTTTGGCTGGACTCCCCGGGTCCCGGCACCGTCGTGCTCTGCAGGGAGGTCAGGCGGGCGGACGGCCTGCAGCCCGGGTCCAGCCCTGGACGGGGACTGGCTGGCTTGATCTTTCGGGACCAGCTCCATGCATGCCTTCGACGGCTCCAGCCTTTCTTCCCCCTTCTTCTCCTGCCCTTTCTGCCTCCATCTCGAAACCTCTTGGTTGAGCGGTTCGGGTCCTTCTGGAAAAGGATTGTTTTCACTCTGATTCTTCGTTCTTTTCGTCAGAAGCTGTTCTCCGTCCTTCTCCAATGTTCTGAGGATGGGTTTTTCCCCAGGGACCTGGGGCAGGTCGGGAGGCTGGTCCAGTTCCTTCAGTGCCTTCCTCAAAAAGTCGACAGTGTCCCTATCCACCAGCCTCCTCAGTTCTGTGTTCATTGCCGACAAGCACAGGGCTTGTAACAAGGGAGGACTAGCCACCACCTTGGGTGGCCTGAGGGCGGCCTCGGCTTGTGTGGTTGGGCCACTCTCCTCACGGCGGGCTCCACACACTTCGTGGCGGGCAGAGCCCCTGTGGCCCAGTGCCGTCGTGCTTCTTCGAGTGAGTTGTCTCTTCACTAGGAGAACCAGCAGCCCAGTCCATATGAGCACCACGCAGGGCAACATGGGGAGACTCGGGCTGTGTCCCCAGGTTTCAGAAATCAGCTGCAGCTCCCCCCACAGGTGCTCCAACACCAGCTGGCAAGTGGATCTGGCGGCCAAGAGGGGGCCCTCCATGGTTGCGTCAGGCTCCACAGCTCTTGTCTCCAAGTGCCGGAGTCCTGTGGCCGCAACGGACCACTCAGAACCCTGTGAAGAGTTCCACCTATGAGGTCAACGGTGCCCGGCAACCAGGGCAGAGCAGTTGGGCTGGGGGAGGGGAGGCCAGCCAGGTTCCAGAAAACAGTTGCCCTTGACTTTGCTGTGAAGTAGAAAGTTGTCTCAATCACACAAGCCCTGGGGGAGGTAGGAAGGGCTGATCCCGGCCTGGAGCTCAGCCACTCAGGCCCACCTGGCCCTACAGCAAACCTAGGGGCTCAAGGCAGGGCCAGGTCACGTCCGTCCATGCACACAAGACAATCAGGGCAAAATGTTCAGGCCTCCTTCCCGGGCGAGGCCCGTTCTCCTGATCTGAAGTTTCCCTTGGCTTCAGGGACTCCTGGTCCTGTCTGCAAATGTCCCAGGGATCTCTCTCCATTTTTAATTGCATCACATTAATAGCCTTTTTGATTTCAACACGAGCAGATTTTAGTTCTTTCATTTCTCCAGAAAGAGATTCTGTAGTGTCTTCTATGCTTTTTTCAAGCCCATCTATTATCTTTATAATCATTATTCTGAACTCTAGTTCTGACATCTTACTTACCTCCATACTGATTAGGCCCTTGGAAGTCAGTACTGCCTCTTGTTCTCTTTTTTTGAGGTGAGTTTTTCTGTCTTAGACCATTTTGTCCAGGAAGAATAGATGAATGAAAGAACAAAATACCACAATGACAGCAATGACCCCAGAGAAATACACACTAAACAAATCAGGAGAGATCTTAAACTTAAAAAAAAAAAATTGAAATTAAAGAATCAAAAGGAGAATATAACCAGAGGTGAACAGAATAGAGCAATACACTGGATCCTCTGTGTATTTTGGTCTGTTTGTTAGAAAACTAGATCCCAAATTGTAAAGTAAGAAAAACTTATGTGTGTACAATAATAAAATTAAATACAGTGAAAGGATAGAATGTAACTGTAGAAATGAAAATTTAAAAAGAAAAAAATGAAAAAAAGAAGACAGGAATATAAACAGGTGAACAGAACAGAGCTATACATTATATCCTGAGCGTATTTTGTTCAGTTTGTTTGAAGAAACTACATCTCAAAATTATAAAGAAAGAATAACATATATATACAAAAATAACATTAAATACATTGAAAGGATAGAATGTAAGTGTAAAGATGAAAGTACTAAAATGACTTTAAGAAAACAAAACAAAACAAAGACAAAAAAGAATACGATCAGATAGGTGAAGAGAAGAGAACCATATGCTAGATTCTGGGTGTATTTTGGTTTGTTTGTTAGAAGAAAATGCATCCCAAAATTGTAAAGAAAGAAAAACTTATATATATACAAAAATAAAATTAAATACAATGAAAGGATAAAATTAAGTGTAAAAATGAAAAAAAGATTTTAAAAAAAGCGTTGATAAAGTAAGAAATTGGTTGAATAACGAAAGAGAAAAAAAATAAAATAAAAGACTTCTCAATTTCCTATGGCTGCTATAATAAATTATTACAAACACGGTGGCTTGAACAAAGTTCTGGAGGCCTAGAGCATGAAGTCAAGGAGTCAGCAGGGCCATGCTCCTTCCAGCCATTCTAGGAGGGAATCCTTCTTTGCCTCTTCAGTTCTGGTGTCTTTTCTCATTCTTTGGCTTGTGACATTGTCACTCTAATCCCTCCTCTGCTGTCCCATAGTCTTCCCTTCTATGTGTCCATCTTCTTCTGTTTGTTAGAAGGACACGTATCATTGGATTTAGTGTGCACCTGGGCAATCTACGATGATCTCTCAAGATCCTTAACTTAATTACAGCTGTGTACTCTATATCTAAATATGATCACATTCACAGGCTCCAGGAGTTAAGATGTTGACATATCATTTTGCGGGCCACCATTCAATGCACTACAGAAGTAATACATTCACTTACTATTCTTTTAGTAACTACAATCAAAGGTAAAATGTATGCCTTTGACTTACTACAGACAAATATAAATTAGAGCCTCTGATCTTTTCCCAGAAAATATGAGGACACTAGAATACTTTAACTTCATTTACTACTCCCACAATCTACATATCATTGCTGAACTATATTTTATTGTATTCACTGTAAGCCTAAGAAGGCAGTGGAATATAAGGAACGATGCAGAGGATCATAGGGGAAGGGAGGGAAGATCAGAGAAGGAGACAAACCATGAGAGACACTTGACTCCAGGAAAAAAACTGAGGGTTGTGGAAAGGGAGGTGGGTGGGGGAATGGGGTAATTGGGTGATGGGATTTTTAAGGAGGGCACGTGTTGTGATATGCATTGGGTGTTATATGCAACTAATGAGTCATTGAACACTACACCAAAAACTAATGATGTACTATATGTTGGCTAAATGAATTTAAATTTTAAAAAAAGAAGGCATTATCACTCTGAAAAACTGTATGGAGGTTCCTCAAAAAGTTGAAAATAGAGCTACCCTATGATCCAGCAATTGCACTACTGGGTATTTACCCCAAAGATACAAAAGTAGGGTTCCGAAGGGGTACGTGCACCCCGATGTTTATAGCAGCAATGTCCACAATAGCCAAACTGTGGAAAGAGCCAAGATGTCCATCGACAGATGAATGGATAAAGAAGAGGTGGTATATATATACACAATGGAATATTATGCAGCCATCAAAAGGAATGAGATCTTGCCATTTGCAACGACGTGGATGCAACTGGAGGGTATTATGTTGAGTGAAATAAGTCAAACAGAGAAAGACATGTATCATATGATCTCACTGATATGAGGAATTCTTAATCGCAGGAAACAAACTGAGTGTTGTTGGAGTGGGGGGTGGGTTTGGAGGGATGGGGTGACTGGGTGATAGACACTGGGGAGGGCATGTGCTCTGGTAAGTGCTGTGAATTGTGCAAGACTGTTGAATCTCAGATCTGTACCTCTGAAACAAATGCAATGTATGTTAGGAAAAAAAAAAGAAGAAGAAGAAGGTAGCGGGAGGGGAAGAATGAACCGGGGGAAATCGGAGGGGTAGACGAACCATGAGAGACGATGGACTCTGAAAAACAAACTGAGGGTTCTAGAGGGGAGGGGGGTGGGAGGATGGGTTAGCCTGGTGGTGGGTATTGAGGAGGGCACATTCTGCATGGAGCACTGGGTGTTATGCACAAACAATGAATCATGGAACACTTCATCTAAAACTAATGATGTAATGTATGGGGATTAACATAAGAATAAAAAAAAATTAAAAAAAAAGAAGGCATTATTATTGCTTTACACAGTTAATACATGGGCAGCACAACAAAATGGACAGAAATATTAAATTTTGGAAGTATCTAATTAATGAATTTTTTTTTTTCTTCAAGAGGAAAAGGATCAATTGGATTCATTTTTTCAAGCGGATCTTTTTTATTTATCCATGTTTTTACTCTACAAATGCTTATTTAGTGTCTTCTCTGTGGCAGGGATTGGGAATAGAGGAGCAAACATGGCAGACAAATTCTCCAAAGCTTGGGTTATAAAACTGTTGAACTGGAATTTTTGCCTGGAGAGCATCTCTAAGATTATCCGGTAAAGCGTATTGTGCTGTTGAGGAATCTGAGGTTTAGTAGGTTGAATGACTTTCTGTGCCAGGAGGTCACACAATCAGAACCATGGGGTCCTTAAGCTCCCCATGTAGTGTTTCTAATCTCTAGAGCAGACATGAGCTACCCACTGCATTTGAAGCAGGCAAGGCTATGTGGGCTCCAGCAGAAAACTGTTTTATGGACACAATGCATCTTCACTCCTTGGAAACTATCTCATAAATGTATATCTTTGGTCAAATATAATACCCATGACCGATTCTGGAAAAAAACAAGATCTGTGGAAGGTTCTAGTGGAAAACTTTAATATGTTATTAGTAATGATCATAAGAGTTAGTATCTCTTGAGCACACACAATATGCCAGGGGCTGTGTTAAGAGTTTTGTGGGGGCATTCAGGTCTCATGACAGCTTTATGAAGTTGGTGTCATGATGCTCATCCTTCTTTTAAATGTGAGGACGTTGACACCAGCCTGTTCAGGTGGTGACATGGCGAATGGTGCAAACAGGTGCTCACCTGGAGAACTGGGCCTTCTCCAACTCTAGGCAGTCCCAGATGTGAGTGCTGATCCACAGAAGATGCAGCTGTTCTTTCCAGGAGTTCCCTGAGCTGTTCTAGCAAATTCCCAAGATCACACCAGTCCTCCCAGAGAGAATGGGAGAGAAGAGTTGCCTAGTCCTTTCCCCCTTCTCTTAAATCTCTTGCTAGAAGGCTGCCCTTGATGGTTCTTCTTCCACGTATTGAAGTAGTATTTTCCATCTAAATGTGGCCATTGCATCAGGAAGAGGGGGAGCTATGAAAACAGTCAATGTGTCCCATGTGGTTTGTCCACGCGGTGCTGGTACAGTGACACAGTGAACGGGGACAGATGAGCAGGAGCACTGCTGGATGTGTCGTATTTTAACAGAGTGTTTGCTCTTCTGAAAAAATGACCCCAGAGTGTTTGCTTTGCAATCAGGCAAGCCCTTGTTAAAAATGCCCATATTTCTAAGAGGCATTAGGAACAGACAGAAACATGCCGCCATCACTTGTGAATTCACACCAACTGTGATGAATATGAATGAGAAGGAGCTGGAGTTCTAAATGGACCCATGCAGACTCATCACAGTGCTCTCGACATTTGACAAGCTGGTTTTCCAGGGGGACCTGCAGGGAGTGGGTTGGCAATTGCCGGTGATGACGCTAAGTGCCACTCGGGACTAGAATGTCAGCATTAGTATTCTCTGCAGGGAGGATGCCAGCTTCAGGCTCTAATCACAAACCCATACTGGTGCATCTGAAATATCATTTAGGTAAAATTAATTCTGATTAATTGGGCCCCATTCTTGCTTTTAGTTTGGAGTTGTTTAGTCTGTCTAAAACTGGGCTGAGACTCACACACAGTGGCTTTGAGAAAGATGAGGATAGGCTGGCTTTGCCATCAATGTGCTACAATGGGCCTCTTAATTAGGACCTTAAATGTCACATGTCTTCTGGAAGGGACAGATTGCAGTATTATGGGCACTGGTCTTTTTTTTCCTTCACATTTTCTAAATTAAACTTTTTGTAAAATACACTTCAAAATGTTAAAAAGTGAAGTTCCAAGGAATTGTGAGGGTCAATTTCCTCCTTTGCTCATAAGGGAGGCTGAGGCAGGATCTACATTCTTTTCAAGGCCATTTCCATGACTCTGAGTCCCAGCACGTACAGCTGTGTTAATTACCTCCTCTGTGGCACAGAGAAGGACCTATGGATGCTTTCCCTGTTGCCTCCTCCTCTGGGAACTGTGTTAGTAAGTAGAAGAAAACTAACATAGAACATCTAAGAATTAAAATGACTAACTCTTTTAAAAAAATACTCCATAAAAATGATAGCAACAATTGTTTCTTACTATCCCTATGAAACAATTGGGAGCCCAGGAAGGTGACTGGCCCCAATGCCATTAGCTAGAACAAATGGCCCAAGCTAGGGACATCCAAGGATCTGAAGACAGGGGCCATTTCAATCCTAGGGATCACCACACAAGGATGGACACAGCTTCAATCCAGATCTGGGAAGGGCAGGATGGAAATTTGTCCTTCTTGGAGAGAAGTCTAATCGGACCCCAAGAATCAGGGGTCACTTTCAGCAAAATGATTTCACACATTTCCAGTGGGCAATTGACAGAGGCATACAGCAGCCTTAAATCTGATTTTTACCTTATCAGAATTCATTGCTACTAAGGCAAGCTACAAAATGGGCAATGTTATGAAGAGTGACTGAAAAATCAGCAATATTCCAAGTCTTGACATTAGACTTTCTTTTCCAAAATACAGAAGTCATGCATTCTTGTTGTTGTTGTTGTTGTTGTTGTTGTTTTAAAGAGAATCTTCTCCCCCGGACCTCTCTGCAACTCCACCATCCTGGAGGCCTAATATTAATAGCACATGCTTCCTCTGTCTCTTTTTCCTGTTCCTGTAAATCTTTTCCAGGCAATTATACACACTTGGGAATTTTTGTTGGTTTTTACCGAAATGTCTTCTCAATTAATGTATCAACGATCTCTCAATGAGTACATGGATATGGATCTAGCCTCCCCCCACCCACACAGGTTAGTAACAACAGGTACGATTTATTCAGAATTGTTATGTGCAGTCTTACACAAGCATGAGGAGCAGGAATTATACCCACTTCTCAGAGAGAAGAGATTGAAGCTCAGAGTAAGTGTTAACACTACACTGTTGGAGCTGGAATTCCAATTCGAGGCTATCAATTCCAAATGCTATGCTTTGAACCATTACGTTATGCCATTCCTCAAAAGCATAATCCTTGAAAAATCCTAGTTTCATATAACAAAAAGTCCTGAATGGCCACATATTTGCGGATAAAGACCTGCTACTTACCTAATTCATCTGAACACTTTTAATAAAATTGTTTGTCTGAAGGAGATTTGGCAGCATAACTAATTAGCTATATTGCTAATTAACCTTCAAGTCTTTGTAGCAAATAAGAAATAACACTGCTCACGTATTGGATCTATCTTTTATCTTCCCCCCTTCTTTCTACATCTATATACACGTATGTAAAGTTATGTGAAGGTAATTATATCAGACGTGGTAATATTTATAGTGCACTTTTAAAAAATTTTGTGCTTGTCTTTCCCACCCCATCATCTCTCCTCTGGTGTTTCTCTCTGTGTTCACTTAGTCATATATAAATACACACACATACACACACACACACTGTTGTTTTTAGGGTCTTCATTTTGTTCTAAATGCAATCATCTAAATGCACATCTTGCTTTTCTTACTTGGCAATGCCACATGGTATTTCTACAAGTCAGGGGCTAGTGCCCTAACTCATTTTTTAATAACTGTATAAACTTCCACAACTAGTAGAGTTTATTCTGCCACTTCTCTCTTAATGGGCTTTCACTTGATTGTCATGTTTTGTCATGGAAACAAAGCTATATAGACCATCCTTATACATGCATCTGTATATGCTGATCTTTATTCTCTGGAGTAATTCCCTAAGACTGGGATTGGTGGGTTACAGGTTTTGTTTTGTTTTTTTTTTTTTGTTTTTTTTTTTTGTAGAATGCAATTTTTTTTTACATCATTGGTTTCGATATACTGTTCAATGATTCGTTAGTTGCGTATAACACCCAGTGCTCATCACATCACATGTCCTCTTTAATTATCATATGGTTTCACTCATATGTGGAATATAAGGAATAGTGCAGAGGACAATAGGGGAAGGGAGGGAAAACTGAATGGGAAGAATTCAGAGAGGGAAACAAACCATTAGAGACTCTTGACTCCAGGAAACAAACTGAGGGTTGTGGAAATGGAGGTGGGTGGGTGGATGGGGTAACTGGGTGGTGACTCTGCATCTTACTAGGTGATTCCAAGATCACATTCCAGGAGGAGGCACCAATTCATGCTCCCACTGGCTACGTTAGAGTTCCCATTTCTCCACATTCTAAACACGGTCGAGGGCTTTTGTTTTCTAATATTTGTCCATCTAAAACTACGTCACATGGTCACTTACTACTGAGTTTGAGTATCTTCTCATATTTGGTGCTCCTTTGAATTGGTTTTTCTGCGAATCAATTTTCTATTATGTTATTTATATTCTCTTACCAATGTAAGACGTTTTTATTATTTTATATTTTTTCTAAATCTGTAGCTTCTTAAAACTCTGCTTATAGTATACATCTCTAGAGATAGAGATAGATATATTTATAACGTTATCACTATAAAAATGTTCACCTTGCAAGGGGGAAGCATCTGTCTTTATCTCCTCCTAGATTTCCTCCCATGGGACTCGCTCTCCGCTGGATGATGGGGCTGGGACCGCCCAGCCAGGGGACCCTCAGAGCACAAGGAGATGGTGAGCTGCCGCCAGGGGCCACTCACGCCCCTCTCATCACCATGCAGAGACTTGCTCTCCTTTCAAAGGGGGCATGGATGGAGAAGTAAGTGGGGGGATCCAGATCTCTCTCAGCATCATGGCTTGGACTGAGTAACCCAGAGGAACGGTGCTAAAGGCCTGAACTGGGCACTAGCAGTGAGAAGGAAAAGTTAGGGGAAATGATAAAATTATCATTATTTCATACCTTTTTCTTATTAAAAATTTAAATATTGCCAAGAACTTTGTTACGTACCCCAAATAGTATTATTGAAATTAAATGGATGACAGACATTTTCTTTTTTTTTTTTTAAAGATTTTATTTATTTTGAGAGAGAAAGAGAGAGCACACACATGTGTGAGTTGGGGAAGGGGCAGAGGCAGAGGGAGAGAGAGAATCTCAAGCAGAATCTATGCTGAGCACAGAGCCCCACGGGGGCTCGATCTCATGACCCTGAGATCAAGACCTGAGCCTAAACCAAGAGTCGGATGCTTAACCAAATGAGCCACCCAGGTGCCCCCAGACATTTTCTGGAGATGCAATTAATTAATACCATGCAGTATTTCTGGGGTTCACTCCCTTCAAAATGTCCCCCCTGGTTAACAGTGGGTGAGGGCTTCTTGCTTCGCTCTCGACTGCCACTTTTCTCCAAGGCAGAGATGTTTTCTTATCCTTTGTGTCTCCACAGTAGCTCTAGCCTCTGGACCCCCAAACACACACACACACACACAAACACACACACACACACACACCCCTCCCAGCTACCTGGAAGCTCTCTGCAAGTCTGCCAGCGAGTCCCTGTCCCTTGGGTACCCCTTGGTCTTAGTGAGCAGCTGGTACCAGCAGGAGCCACAAGGACCTGGCATGACCATAAGGCCTGGGCACAAGACAGATGACCCATTGTTACTGGTGCCACATCATGGCTCTTGGCTTTCCATATGGGCTCACACGTCCACTCAGCAGGAGACACTGATGGGATGTTTAGGAGTTCATAAACATCCTCTCTGTTCCACCAGAGTTATGAACAAACAGGAGGGCAGACACAGAAGCAGACAGATGGAGACCAAACCATCCATTTTATTGCTCATCCAAGGGAGGTCATTTGATGGAGCTCACGCCTTCTCCTGATGGGCTTGTTGCTCCTCTGCATGTCCCTTCTCCCATCTGCTTTTTTGAGCAGCTCTCGACAGTAAATTTGGGATCTCCAAGTCAGACACTTTACCCTTCTGCCGCCTCCCAGGTGTCCTAGGTGGAGAGGGAAGAAAGGAGATCGAATCCCTGTTGTTTCCAGCCTTCTGAGAGATCAGCTTTACGCAATCATGGAGCAAGAGCCAACGGCAGTCACCTGCTCCTCCATGGTGAGCAACCAGTGAGACTGGAACAAGAGGCCAGGAGTCACTCAAGTACCATTCCCTCCACATGTAAATGTGAAGAATGGGGAACTAAGGGGACCCCTGTGCTTTTTGTTCTCTTAACCTTTGGGTCCAGGGGTGTCCTGCCCTGCGCTGGTGAGCTGTGCATCTGGCCAGCCCTGCTCCTGCCTTCAGCAGCCCACACCCCCTTGGGGTACGTTCCTGGAACTACCACTGGGCAGTATATATTTTACTCCCAGAAGCTGTCCATTGGGTTGAAGTAGTGAAATACTCATATTAATTTTGAGCCACGCTGGAGTCAAGGCTGGAAATTTATTCTTTTCTTTATTTCTTTGCATTTTTCCCCACAGCCATATTGCCCAGTGGAGCTTCAGCAATGTGATTAAAGGTCAACATTAAGATGATCTGGGAAGAAAATATTAATAATCTGGAGATGGCTCAAGTTGAAGATAAAGCCCTTCTTTTATTAAATTCTGTTTTAGTAGGTAGACCAAGTTATGCTGCAGTAGGAAGCAAGCCACAGATCTCAGTGGACTAATACTAGGAAGGTTTATTCCTGAGGACTTCACTGGCCAGTTGGGGCTTCTGTTCTGCTTCACTGTGGTCTTGCTCTGATACCTGGCTGGGAGAACAGCCACCATCTGGAATATTGCTGCCTAGATGCCAGAGGGAGCACCAACATTAACTAAGCACACACTGGTGCCTAAAGCTTTCACTTGGAAGTGACAATGTCTTTTCTGCTCACATGTCATAAGCCAAAGTAAGTGACATGGCAATGCTTACGTTCAAAAGTGGCACAGAAGCCCAATGCTCCCACGTGCCTGGAGGACAAGAGCCAGAATAGTAGAAACAGCTCTAAGGACCAGCTTTTTCTTTCTTCAGGAAGAAATTAAAAGCCACAAATATTAAATATTCTTGTAAGATAAAGTTCAACTCATTTTGTGTCTGAAGTAACAAAATCCAAATTTAAATATTCTTGCCTTGTGGAAGTCAAGTCCAAAGTCTATACATAATTCCTAATTTTAAATTAATATTCAATGAGATTAAGGCCCTCTTGGATTTCTTTTTGTGTTCATTAGGGTCTGGGATTTTCCAACAATCACATGTGAACCAGGTCACCATTATCACGATGGGCTTAATGCCATTGGGCTTCGAAGTTGAGTTAGATGCATTTCTCATTCCCCACTTTAAAGAGTATAAGGTGGTTGTGGGACCCACAGAATTATCACAGCACTGACTATATGTCACTAACTAACCTCAAGTCCTAGGGAGATACCCCAAGTGAAATGTGGCTCTCAGGACATCACACTTGGTTCAATCTTGACCTGTATTACTGATATCAAATATGAAGTGGAAGCTCCATGGAATCTGAGAGCAGTTTGGTGGACAGAGAAAAAACAGCATCGATGGCTTCATCTTTGCAGGATGCTATTGGCACCAACGAGAGGTCAATTGTGGCAGTGTTTAACCTACGGAAGAGGCATTTTGGAGACACATTTGCGACAATGCTATTTTCTTCCATAGCATAAAATTTGGGGTGGTGGCAGCTTTTCTTTCTTATCTTTGCATTTCCCCTATGAGGCTTGTGTTAAATGTCCCTTAGGCTGCTTTGAGGGTTGGCTTTGTTCAGTGGTGTGGTTGCTCCCAAATCTTATGACTACACATTTTAAGTCCTGTGACATAGTGACTTACTTCTGTTGCTTCTTGTGGGATTGCAAAGGTCTGGGAAATCTGGCTTCTGGGGATGATTTCCCTCTGGTCCTCACATTGGTTTTCAGTGAATCAAAGAGCCCTTAACTGAAGGGTTCAAAAATCAGTGTTAACATTTCAAAAATCTGTGTTTCTAGAGCATAGTTCTCACCTTTGAATGTAACTTAGGAAACTTGGGGAGCTTTAGCAATCTTGAGGCCCACATTGCGCCATAACCAATTATGTCACAGTCTCTGGCATGGTGTGATGGTTAAATTCATGTGTCAACTTGGCTGGGCCACAGTACCCAGATTTGAATTGGGTGCCAACTTTGTAGTTTTGGGGATCTTTGCATTTTTAGGAGACACACAGTTCCATTTTATCACCAATGATAAGGTGGGTATGGTTACCATTATGAACAGCAGGACCAAGTTAGTAATGAGAGTCATATGACACAGGACATGGGTATCAGTCAATGATGCTGTTCCTAGAACTGAAATAGATGGGCAGCTTACCAATTGTTTTACATTTGTATAAATAGAAAGCTCCAATTGGCACATGTTTTGGCTTGCTACTGAACCTTACCAGAGACTCTATGCTCCATATTAGGCACTGAGTTTCTATGTAATTGAGCTGCCTGCCTGAACTGGGTGTTATCGGACCAACCATGCCACGGCACTGGGCACTTATAGCAGCTCTCCATCATCAAACAGAAGAGATAATTCGAGATCGGGCTTCACCAGATCCTGAAAGCACAGGTGAGTTGCATGAGGAAGAGGCCCAATGCCCATGACCCCAACCCATACTGCATTGTGCTCTATCTGGCACAATTATGCCCCAGCAGGAACAAGCCTATGAACAGCTGATATAGAGCAAAAACCATAGGGCTGGTTTACAGAGGTTCCTGTATGATGTGCAGCCCACTCTGCTAGTCAACAGTGTTAGTTTTGCAGCCCTCATCAGGGACACTCCTGCATAATGTGGGTGGGGATTCAGTAAGGCGACTTTGAGCAGAGGGCTTGATTTATTTTACCTGGATGGAGAGAAGGACAGAAGTGGCTTTATTGTAACCCATGGTCTCTGACTCAGTTATGGCTAGACGGTCAGAGACATGGAAGAAACACAATAAGGAAAGTGGTGGAAGATGTTTGAGGAAGAGATATGTGAGTGGAACCCACCCCCAAAGGAATACAGAGCTATTTGTGTTCCATGAAAATGCCCGCACGAGTGAGTTCTCAAAGGGGAATGGCGTTAATAATCAGGTGTATAATGTGACATGACTGGGGACGGTGGTCAGCCTTCTTGTCCATCCACACTTGAACTTGTCTGATGGGCTCCATAACAAACTGGCCATGTTGCCATTCGGCAGGTTATTCATGGGATAATCCCTAGGGAGATCCACTCATAGCTGACATGGCTATGGCCGCTTCTCAGATCTACTCTGCCAACAGCAGAGACCAATCTTAAGTTCCTAGGGTGAGGCCATTCCCTTTGGAATCAGCCAGGAGCCTGGTGGCCGATGAATTACATTAGATCTCATCCATCATGGAAGGAAAAGCTCTGTCCTTTTTGGAATAGACCTTTACTCTGGAGAGGGACTTGCTTTCTTTGTCTGCAGTGCTTCTTCCCAAACTGTAACCCTTGCACTTACTGAATGCCTCACCCACTGTTCTAGTATTCAGTGTGGCTTCCATCCCAGGCTCACAGTTCACATCAGAAAAGGGCTGCAGTGTGCCGTGCCCATGGAACGCACTGGTTGTACCATGTTCCCCACCATTTGAAACAGCTGGCTTGAATGATGAACCACTGGCCTCTCGCAGACTTGTTTACTGTCCAGTCACATGGCAACACCTTGTGGGACTGGGGCAAGATTTGGCATGAGGTGATATTTGCACTGGGTCTGTGTCCAATATGTGATGCTGTTTCTCCCATAGCCAGCATTCATGGGTCCAGGAATCAAGAGGTGGAATTGGGAATGTCCCCACTCGCTGACAGTCCGGGTGACCCACTGCAAAATGTTCAGTCCTTGTCACATGACCTTACACTCTGCTGCCAAGAGGTCTTAGTTCTAGGGGAGAATATGTCCACCGAGTGACAGAGCATGATTCTATCAACTGAAAGCTGAAATGTCCCCTTGTCATTTTGAGCTTGTCATGTCTCCATGGACGTCTCTCTGTGTGTCCTTCCAGCCTGAAATTCCATCCGCCACAAACAGCAGTCAAGAGAACATGACAGCCCCATCCTGCGTCCTGCATATGCACTCCTGATCCACATGGTGCAGAGGCTGCCTGGAGGACTGGGTTGGGGGTGAGATCTGGGAATCTCAGATCCGGGGACCTGGGCCAGACCTACTGTGCTTTGTCCACAGTCCTCCTAGGCTGAAGGAGGCTGACACAGTTGGGAAGGGGTTTGTGTCTCACATGTCCGGCTATCGATGTCACTGTGAGCATTACGATTACCATCCCACACTTGACAGTAGTAGTCAGCCTCATCCTTGGCCCTGGTCCTCCTGGTGTATAGGGTGGCTCTGTCTTCCAAGCTGGAGCTGGAGAATCATTTGGGTTTCCCTGAGGGAAGCTTGCTATTGTCCTCTATGACCAACACGGGGTCCTGACCTGGCTTCTGCTGGTACCACTGTATATCGGATTTCTATATTGTCTTCGGACAGGTGATCATGGCCATCTGTCCCAGGGTCACTGAGCACAGGGCAGCTGGGTCAGCACCCGGGAGACCTCTCAGGAGCCTGGCCATGGGGCTGAGCTGGGGCCTTGCAGAGCTACAGACAACACCTGTTTCAGGGAAAGGTGGTCCTGTGGTCTCATCCCCTCCCCCTCCTATGTCATGTCCCCTTTGTATCCTCCAGCTGAAGTCTGGTCCCATCCTCGACATGTCATCCGAATAGGAAACCCTCTCATTCTGACACGTGCTCATCATGGTGCATGTGGGAACTTCCTTGTTACACAACCACCTGCTGTTGGAGATTCATCACAACTTCTAGTCTATTTCCACATGGTGCTTCTGTCTCTGTAACAACCCCCATCCCACAGCGGACCAGAGACTGGCATTGTCAACACTTTGATCCCTTTCATTTTTTTCATCCATGTTTCATGGAAACTTGTGAATAGTATCAGAACCCACCCCTGACTGAGGGACTCACTTCAAGCTCTGGGTCTCTGTGAGGGTCCCCCGGGTCACATCTTTGCACACAGCGTGAGCTCTGGGGACTGGATAGTGAGTGGTCCCTCTTGGGAACTGGGTTCTGTCCCTGAAGCAAGGACAGCACAGGGACCAGAGATGTGGCCTGAGGCCGTGAAAATCACGTCACCCTGGAGACAGTCTCACAGGGAGGCTGTGGATGCTCCTTCCGGGGACCAGGGGTCCCGAGTTCCACACCTCCCATCCCCTGAGGCACTCATGAGCAAGGAAGCTGCAGCCCCGGATTTGAGTTGGGGTGGAGGTGGGAAGGAGAGGCAGAGTTTGAGTAATCGGGGCATCTCTGGATGTGCCCAGCACAGAGGAGTCAGACCCTGGGAGCACTGGTGGACAGAGAGGGGACCCAAGTTTCCCATGTGAGGTGCTCACTGTCACTCCCATCAGTGTTCTGGGTGACACTGTGTGTCTGACCCTCAGAACATGGTCCCTGCAGCCTGAGGAGATAAGGATGGATCATCCTCACAGTCTTTGAGGACTGAGTCCTGGATCCCTGCTGACCCCTGGGCCTGGTGTCCCTGTGAGGCTCCCCCTGGGCAGCCCCGGCCTCTGTCCTGCAGCTCCTGATGCAGCCCTGCTGCCCCCTGCTGGTGGAGGAGGCTCAGACCAGGAGCTTCCCTCCTGCAGGTCCCTCCACAGCCCCTGTCACCTGAGGAGGGGTGTGGACCTGGGAGTCCTGCCTCCCACAGGCAGCTGCCTCCCCCCGCCCTGCCCAGCCCAGCGCACAAGGTCACATACACTATTCAGGAGGCAGGGTAGGTTCAATTCCCGCACTTGTCCCAGGGTAAATGCCTTGGCCTCACCCGCTGGCTTCTTACAAAAAGGGGAGTTCAGGGTCAAGTGTATTGTATTTGAAAAGGTCAATGTCCAGACAAACCTGTGTGGTATCCGACAGCCAGCAGATTCTCGTGTACTTAGGGATCAGGACCGATGATTCCTGCATCCCCATCAGTGTAGTTGGGTCATCGGAGCAATAGGTGATGATTCTGGTGCTAAGTTCAGTTGAGTAAGCAAAGATTTAATTTTATTGTTATTACTCTTATTTTTACTACTTTTTTTTATTATTCTAACCCACACCTCCTGGAGTTTGGAGCAGGAGGATTTGTAAAGTAGCCTAGTGTGTAATTTTGTGGAACTTGCAAACTGCGCATTCAGACTTGGATCCAATTGCATATGATGCAGGTCACAGTGTAGATGACAACTTTTCCTTCAACTCACAGAAGATGGGAGACTCCAAGTCCAAGGTGAATTCACCGAGATCACATGGAGTTTCTCTAATTAGGAAGACCCTTACAATGTTTTGTATCATTTAACATGAAAAAATTGTGTCTTACATGAGTGTAAGCTTCCCCATTTCACAGCAGGTAAAGCTGAGGCCCAGAGAGGCTAGCTTCCCAGGAAAACAGCTGAGAGTGGGGCGAGTCCAGGATGGAGCCCAGATGTGTTGGATTCGGACTCTGGGCTCATCAAGGCAGAGCTTGACCAGGGCGGGTGGGAGAGAGGGTGAGGCCAGGCTGGGCAGCAGGGCTTCTGTCCCTCAGCTCACTGCTCTCCCCCTAGTGGCCTGGCCTGTAAGGGAGCCTGGGTAACATGCCGGTGAGGAGGGTCAGAGGTGTCATGCCCCAGGTTTGAGCTGGAGGATCTGTGGGGACTTTGGAGGCTGTTTGGGGGTGCAGGGACCTGGCCTGGGGCCTGCTGGCTCTGCTCTGCGTTATTGCTTTGTGCTCTCTGAGCTCCAAGTTTGAGGGAGTGACGGGGGTCTCGTGGCCTCAGTAATGGGGTCAGATGAGTCTTGGAGTGGACCCAAGTCCTGTAGGTTCAGGACACCGTGGGGCTCATTCTCTGGGTCATAACCCCTCCAGCACCCTCTGGGCTGACCTCAGGCTCCAGGTCATGCTCAGGGTCCTGTGGGGGCTGAGTCTGTGAGCAGGGCCTGTGCAGCACCTGGGTAGAGAGTGACGAGGGGGAGCAGAGGAGGGTCCAGGCAATGGTGGGGACCCCAGATTCTGTTTCTTGAGTCCACTGCTGAGCCTGGCCTCCCAAAGTCTCCCTCATGCCCTCTCACTGGTTCTTGCGAAAAATGCTCCTTCTCACGCTGGTGGAGAGAATCTCTGTGCTTCTGGGCGAGCTTCATACATTTGGCTTACATGGAGCTTCTCTCACCTCTCAGCTCCATAGGGGAGCTCTGGTCACTCTGTGTTTGCTACCATAAAAATTGGGGGAGGGAGAGGTGAGGGCATTTCTGTTGATGTTCTCATGAAATGTCCCTTGTGATCATTTACTTCCATTTTTGTGTGTTTCACATGACATGAAATATTCCATCCTAACCATTTGTAAAAGTTCGATTCATCTTCCCAGATTCTCTGTTCTGTTTTTTTTTTTACATCCTGAATTATGGAACAGAATCGAGTGGGAATATTGTCCTGATCTTGCACTTAGTATAAGTTCATTTAGTGTAGGTTTCTTATCCTTGGTTGTTGCTATCAAATTCAAATTGACAATGTCTATCTTTTAATTGTGGCGTTTAGGCGGTTTCCTGACTGTGAGTGGTAACATAGTTTATTAGATCACGTCTTGCTTTTTATTTTCTTTATGTCCCATGTTTTCTCTATTCTCCTTTTCCATTTATTTCTTGTTTTTGAGTAACAGAATATTTCTTACAATCTATTTTATTTCTGTTTTGGCTATTTAGCTGTAACTCCTTGCTGTCCTGTCATCTGTGACTTGTCACAGGCTACATTTAGGTGACGCCACTCCACGTGACAGAGAGCATCAGCCATTAGAACCCACTTCCCACTCTGTCTTCTCAGAGCTGTGGTAGGAATGTCATATCCATTACTGTTAGCTACGTGATAAATTCCAACATACGCAGAGATTAGATCAAAAATTCTTCATATTTATTCCTGTAGTTATCCTTTCTGACTCTTACATTCATTTTGTAGATTTGGATTCTTTCTGGAATCACTTCCTCCTGCCTGAGGGGAGTCCAGTATTATTTCCTGTGTTAGGGGTCTGCTGATGATCAGTTCTGTCAGTTTGGTATCTGAAAAAAATTTTATTTAGCCTTTATTACTAAAGGATATTTTCCCTGGATAAAAACATAAGTGGTTTCTTCTTGTTTTTCTCAGTAGTTTGAAGATGCTAATCCACTGCCATCTGTGTGCATTTCTGCTCATGAGAAATCAGTCTGAATCCTTATCACTGTTCCCCTGAAACAAGTATCTTTCCTCTCTGGTTGCTTTTCACACTGGGTCTTTCTCTCTGCCTTAAACAATGTGATACCTGATGGGTGTTGGGCTGTTGTTCCTCCCACCCCCATATTTCTCTGCTTGGGGTTTATCAAGAATTTGTAAACTATAGGTACTGAATTTTCATGAAATTTAGTACATTTGTGGCCAATGATTCATCAAATATTCTTTTCCACCCCTCCACCCTCACTCCCTGGGTTCACAAGCACATGTGCATGACGTTGCTAACATTTTCCTATATTCAGTGCCGGTCTGTTCAACTATAAACTCTTTTTGTGTCTTTCACTCTGCGGTGTCTGTGCTGTGTCTTCAGATTCCCTCACGTTCTTCATCTTTTCACGTCTGGTGCTAATCTCAGCCCTTGTATTTGTGATCTGAGATGTTACAGTTTTCATCTCTAGCAGTTTGATTGCAATCCTTTAATTTTCTTCTCTGTCTCTTCTTTGCATTTCAATCATTAGAGTAAATTTGGATGAAAGTCTGCGACATCGTCCTGCTTTCCATGTACAGCCCTCTGTCCTGTCCGGCAGATTCCAGACCTGCTGCCCCAGGACCGCCTGGGCCCATTCACAACGTGAGTGTCTCTCCCACTGTCTCTGTCTCTCTGTGCATCACAGATAAATACACACATACATGAACATGACATCCATGTCCTATTGGATCTGCACCCTCTAGACATTCCTAAGTCATGCACCTCTTTAGCTCTCACTCTTTGTTAAAATGGTTTTATTTTAATGCTTTCTTTAGAGTTTACAGTTCTCACCTCCTACCTTAAGAAAGTTCCTCCCAGTGATATGACATCACTCACGTGCAGGATGAGGACCTCATAACATGGTCTCATCTTCCTCATCATTTGTGCTCTCATTGTCACGTGTATTATTTGTAATCCATTATGAATCAAACACATTGCTATATATTTTTTTTGCTTTAAGCAGTTGACTTTTATAGACATTAACCATTAACATTGTTTGTATATTTATCTTTGTAGTTATGACACCAGATGCTTTTTATTTCTTTGTGTAGGCTCACATTTCCTTCTGTCACCCTTTCCTTCCATCCGAGGGCCGTCCTTCACTGTCGCTTGTGCTGAGGGTCTGTGGGTGATCAGTCTGGGTGGTTTGCAGTCTGAGAAAGGCTTAGTTGTCTTCAATTTTCAATGCCATTTTCCCTGGGTAAGGAACAAAGTTAACAGTGCTTTCTATTAGGATTTTGAAACCATTGCTTCCCTGTATTCTTGCTCACATGGCTTGTAATGAGAAAGGTGCTCCCAGCACGACGCTGGTTCTCTGTCGGGAACACGACTCTCCTCTCTGGCTGTGAGAGTATCTGCATCGCTGGTTTGTAGACATTTCATTCGATGTGTGCTGGGCTGTCTCTCATGTTCCCTGTGCCTGAGCTTCGCCGAGCTTCGTGGATACATTGGTTCCTGGGTTTCTCCAAATTTGAAGCCTTTCTGTAAATTATATCTTCACAGATTTTTTGATTCACCTTCAGTTCCTTATCTTCCCTCCCACAATCCTTACACTTGCACACTGTCTGGGTGGTGTGAAGGTGTCTTCCAGGCACCGAGCCTTTATAATGTCTTTAGGGTTTTTGCTCTGTATATCATTTTGAATAGTTTCCTGATATCACTTAGACATCAAATTCTATAATCCCTTCTTTGGCGGCCTCATATCCGTTGTCAGTCTCTCCTGTGTATTTCTTAATTTCGGACCATTTAATTTAGCGAAGATTTAAAAGATTTGGAGTTTGAAAAATATCTTCCATATCTGCTCCTAAACATTCAGAGGAGATGGAGTTCTGAAAACTGTTTACAAATCCCCTGCCGATCCACCCTGGAGGGTTGGGAGGAAGGGGACAGATTGGGGACCTCATACCTGGGGACCTGGGTCAGAGCTGCTCATTGCTTTGTGCACAGGCCTCCTGGAGCTGGAGGAGGGTGGGACACATACAGGGAAGGGGTTGGTGTCTCACTCCTTGGCTGGCCTGGCCACTGAGACCTGAGAGGTGGAGTAGTCTTTATTTTCTGATCCCATTCTATACCTGACACTATGAGGCTTTGCACAGGTTCAGGTTCCAACCTAGATCACAGCTTGTGGGCCAGAGACCAAATAAAATTCATCTTCCCTCAATAGCACATGGCGTTTCCAAAGCCATCACGGTGCTGTAAGTGCCTGCTCTCAGCTGTAAGTCCCTGGAGCAGGTCATAGGGGTTGTGCCTCAGTATCCCTCTTTTGCAGTCAGGGTCAGGAACAGATCAAGTGCAAAAAGAAATATTGTCATATAAGAGAATGAGAGAGGACCTCAAAGTTTAGTAACTCTTAGAGGGAAGGGTTGTGATAAGTAACTTGTCTTCACATTTGGGGAAAAATATATAAGAAATATCTTAATCTATAAGTTAAGTCAAGAAAAGCTTACCGAGAAAATAACTGTGTTGCAGAAACTGAGAAAGGGAAGAACATAATTTTCCAGTCCCCTGTAGGAGGACCTTCTAAGAAGGAGGAAGAGCTGTGTCCGGCAGGACAGGGGACTCTCAGCACAGGGAAAGGAGGGGGAAAGGAAACATGTGGTCACAGGAAGGGTGAGTGTTTGTGGACAGTGACAGCATTTTGTTTCATTAGGATGGGCTAGGGCTTGGGTTGGTGGGGGACTTTTTGGCTGCACCTGTATTGGAGAAATAGGCAATGTCTCCATGGGCAAGACCGTACACGCAGGTACCCTGAGGAATTTGTACTTGAGAATGAGGGATGACACTGTAGATAAATGGCCAAAGCCAAATGACCTGAAGGCCTCAGGTACTGGTTAGGGCCCCGGGCTGCGTGTCAGAAGCCCTGAAGCCCAAGCCCTCTGCATCTGCAGGTGGTTTTGCCAGGTGATCCCTGCTGCCCCCTGGTAGCCGATCCACACTGCCTGCTGGAAGGGCAGGCATAAAGGTGTAGATTGATAAACCACAGCTCAGTTTCTGAGTCCTGATCCAGTGAGGAATGACTTTTCTATGAATGGCTTCTGCCTGCCTCATATTCTGACATGAGGGGCCCAGATTACTCATGAAAACATGAACAGCCTCATTTGGAGGAAAGAGGACTGGTTTCACTGAGGCTTCCCTGCCCATGCGTTAGCATTGGGGAACCCAGTACTTAGGGGATGGCTCTTTCTGGTGCCAACTGTGGATGCAGGGCTGGTGTGTGTGTGTGTGTGTGTGTGTGTGTGTGTGTGTGTGTGTGTGTGTGTGTGTGACCAGGGACTAATGTCCCAAAGACAGAGAGAGGAGAGCATCCACCCAGCACACATTTGTTCATGCCCACATTGGTCTGGCCCACATTCCATCCTGGGCATTCTGCATGAACAAGACACAGTGCCTACTGAAGAGGGAACTCTGGCACTGGTCAGGTCAGCAAGAGAAACAAGCAGTAAGACATGTGAAGAAAGCCCTGTCCTGACTTCAGGTAGGTGCTGAGGTTGGGAGGGATAGTCGTGTGGAAGAACAGGACAAATCTGAGAGGTCTGAGATTCAATTCCAGTACCAGGCCTGTGTGGAGATTTCTCTTAGGTTAGCCCTTGGGGCACAGAAGGATATGTCCGGTGTGTAAGGGGCAATTTCCAGGTAATAAGTCAGGTCCTCTGCGCAGCTGCTGGGAACATTGAAGGGCCTCCAGGAGGAAGCTGCTGAGGTAGGAACAGGTTTGGCACAGCGGTGCTCAGTGCCTGGGATCTCCCTAGGTCACCTGGGGGCTGAGGTCGCTCAGGGCAGTGGTTATCATCCCTCCCCTCCCCCTAATACACACCTAAGCCACAGGGACACCAGGGTGCTCCACGTGCTCTGATATTGTCCCCCCATCTTGTCCCCTGTCGATGACCTGCACTGCTTTCCCCAGCATCCACAGACTGGCCAAGCTGAGCTGGAACATGAGGGAGGGGTGCACCTGACAGGGAAGGGAGCCGGGAGAGGAGTCCAGGTCCCCGGAGAGGGAGAGAAAAGAGCAGAAGCCAGCAGGTGCAAGGCAGCTGCTGTCCCCTGCCCCAGGGCAAGAGGGGAGGTGGGCCAGCCTCAGCTAGAACGTTCCAGGTCCCGAAGGAGACAGCTCCTTCCTCTCAGTTCTGCCCGCTGCCTGTGGGGGCGCTGCTGCACTTGGCCACAGTGACACCTGCTGACCAGGGAGGTGCCCGCCCTTCCATTCAGGGTCATGATGATGAGAAAGCCTCTGGTGGGAATCTCCAGATTATAATTCCCTAGAGGGACATTGTCATGATCCTTTAACTCGAAAAATCCCTTGACATCTTATTTTAGTCATAGGGATACCCAGTAAGAAAATCATCTTTGTTTTGTTTATTTTTTTTGTTTCATTAGGTCAATAAGTAAATTTTTTTTATTTATTTATTTATTTATTTTTAAGATTTTATTTATTTATTTATTTGAGAGAGAGAGAGAGAGAGAATGAGAGAGCATGAGAGGGAGGAGGGTCAGAGGGAGAAGCAGACTCCCCGCTGAGCAGGGAGCCCGACTCAGGACTCCCGGGACTCCGGGATCACGACCTGAGCTGAAGGCAGTCGCTTAACCAACTGAACCACCCAGGCGCCCCAATAAGTAAATTGTAGATGAAAGATTCCAATGGCACTTGATATGCTTTTGTGAGGAGAAAATGGTTTTCTTCTCACAACTCCTTTGAAGATATCGCTCTCACACAAGCCAGGGTGTAAATAGGGGAAGCTTCTGCTTTTCCTTCTTAATAAATTCCTCCTCTGTCATTTGGACCTCATGCTATGCTCTACAAATCAAATTCAAAACTGCAAGTGAAAGATTCATGAAGAGAAATTCAAGTTATGATACAATTTTATTCACATCTTGGAAAAGGTCTCTCCCCTTGGTACTATAGGTGAGGCCCGAATGCAGCCGTGGCCACCACATGGGGTCACATGGGGTTGGGCGTGAGTCCATGTGGATTGGACCTGAGCTAAGGGTCAGACCTGCCTGGTGCAGGTGACTTGGGGCAGTGGGAGGACCGTGGTGCCAGGAGAAAGTCCCCTGTGGACCCCAGGGTGGTGTCTGCACTTCCTCCAGTGTTTCGTAAAATCTGAGGGCAGGGCCTAGGGCAGCAGGGGCCTGGTCCCCTCTTCAGGAAGCCTCAGGCAGCCCTTCTGCATGTGAGGACAACTCATCCAGGAAGCAGAGGAGACACAGCCCCTGGGGCCCACCTAGGCTGCCTGGACCCAAGGAGAAGAGGAATTCCCGCAGGACTGTGCTGCCTGAGGCAGCTG
This sequence comes from Mirounga angustirostris, assembly GCF_029215605.1. NCBI lineage: Eukaryota > Metazoa > Chordata > Mammalia > Carnivora > Phocidae > Mirounga > Mirounga angustirostris. The sequence goes on from NW_026991722.1 coordinate 93,283,163, forward strand.
TCTCCCCTCCCGAGTGATGCGTGATTACATCTGGGGTCCAAGTGATGTGCAATGACATCCTAAATCTTTGCTCTCAACTGTGAAACTCAACAACAGTCCCCGTAGTCAGAACAGCCCCCCACTCTGCCACTGTTCAGTAGGATAAACACAGACTGGAGGATAGAGAACCTGCTAGAGTCTCCCACTCTGCAGGGGCCAGGCTAGGATCAGGGAGGATACCTGATCTGAAGGCCTGAGTAGCCATTGCTCAGAGAGCAGGTGAGAGAGAGAGAGCCAGGCCATGGAGGAGGGTTTGTGCACATCCCTCTCTGTCACTGTGAGTCACGGCCAGACACTCTCACTGTGATGATAGGTGACCCAACAATGAGCAGCCTTGTCCTGGCCCTTGTGGTCCTGGTCATGCTCTGGTGAGGCATGTCCTTAAGTTGTATCCTCAGAATCAGCCAGCAGGTGCAAGGCAGCAGCTGTCCCCTGCCCCAGGTCAAGAGGGGAGGTGGGCCAGCCTCAGCCAGAATGTTCCAGGTGGTCACTCACATCTGTATATATAACCAGCTCGGGGACCTGGTGTGGCTTCTGCTGGTATCAAGATTCAAGTTCACTCCTGAGCTCATCTCCAGAGCAGGGGATCCTGGGCCTGCCCAGGGCCACTGACATGGATGGAGGTGGCCTCAGGTCAGGGGAGCCTCGCAGCTTATGAGAGGAGCAGAGAAGGGCCTGGACGAAGACAGGGAGGCTGAGTCAGAAGTGACTGGCCCAGCCCTTAGGGGAGGGAACAGTGTGGACACAGTGAGGGCAGGGCCCTGACCCCATGGACCCTGAGTGGTAGGGAGCAGGGCACCTGTCCCTCACTCTGTGCCTCTCTGTGGGCCTCTCACCTGTGCTCGGCGCAGCAGGGAAGCAGGACGAAGCTACTCAGAGTGTGGTCCTCGGAGGACCAGCACCACAGGCTCATGCACATGCAGATGCCCGGGACCACCCCAGAGCTGCATCTGCATCTTGTGGAGCAAACCCTCCCCAGGGGACTATGTGCTCACCGAGTTTCACAGGCTAGGTGTTCAGGCCACCGTGGAAAGTCTCCCTTCCTCTCCTTGTCTTCCCAAGTCCTACCAGGCCACCTGGTTCTTGGGGCTTAACTGTTCCTCTCTGGTCACTGAGCTTGATTCAGATTCTAGACCCTGTAATGATGTGGAAAAGATGGTTTCAGAATAGACTTTTTCACCAGCCACCTGGGGTGTGCATTGTGGATGGGATACCCCAGTGAGATACTGACCGCACTGCTCTGGTGCTTGAGAAGGCACCATACCCCCACGCCCGTGTCTTCCTGGCAGTGAATCACCAGGAAAAGTAGGGGGCACTGGATAGGGGAATCCTGATGTCTATCATGGGGCAATTGGGTGTCTACAACACAACTGGGGTAAGCAGGTGCATGCATGGATTCAGGAGATCCCCAAATACTCCCTGGGACTGTGATTACAGTCATGAATTCATCACAATCCAATGCAGCAGGTCTGATAATGGACCCACCTTCCAGCTAAAGGCTTGCTTGTCCCACCTGGCAGGGATCATGACTAGCTCAGGAATTTTCTGTGGGCAAGGGGGACATGGGGTCTTGAAGAAGGTAATTAGCAACATCACTCTGACCACGAGGTAGTGGCAGAAATGAGCAGAGTGAAAGTAACAAGTGTTTCTTCCTTATGTTGACATGAATAAGTTTGGATACATATTAAGCATATGTTTCTCTTTTGTTCACCTGTGTCATCCCATTATCATCTATCATTAGATGTGTTAACACTAACTAGTAAAATATATCTTAATTTTGAAGTTATGGGATATCAAATCAGCAGGGACAAAAAAAAGGATCACTAGTAGACTAAAATGTATTTTGAATCCTCTTGTGGGGAAAGGGTGAGCATGTTTGTAATTGTTCATTGGATAGTTTCATCACATTAGGTAGAAACATGGTAGCCAACATTCTCTTTATTCAGAGACTGTGGTTTGTGTGGATCTGGGTGAGTGGAGCAGGGGGGACTGTGGTGGTTATTAACTGTCAGCATTGACAGGCTAAACTGTATTTCACAAAATTCCTTTCTCTCTGCATTTCTGGGTAGCGTGAGTGTAAAGAGAAATTCTTGGGCACAATTTGGAGGGTAGAAGTGAGGCAGAACCCATTGTGTGTCTCAGTCCCATGGATGTGTATCTTCCGGCCACTTTGTAGGAGGAGGCAACTCTCCCAATGTCCCTCATTCACCATCTGGATGCATGTGACTCTCCAACTGTCTGTCAGAACCCAGAGCACCCAGTGTGTCTGCATCTTTTTCATTGTTTAAAAAGACAAGTAACAATGTGATCTGTGTGGGGATTGGACACGCACATTGTGGATTTGTGGGAGAAACCAGAGCTTTGTGTGTGTCCACAGGGGCCTCCTGAGGTCCTTGGGGACCATGGTGGTGATAGAGGCTATCCTGCATTGGGTTCCAGAATGCAGACTCTGAGGTGGAGAAGTGCATGTGTAGGAAATGTAGGAGCAGGAGGGAGGTCAAACTGGGCAGAAGGAAAAGTGACCCACACAAAGTGAGACATCAGGTGAGGCCTCATCCCTGCATGGGGGGCTTTAAGCTGAGACCTTCCAGGATATCTGTACTGGGGGTAAGGCCTTGGGACCTTGGCTTCAGGAAATATTCAACTGAATCTGTCTGAGAAGGGGCAGAAACTGGAGGAGGCAGTGTTCTGAACCAAGAGCACTTCCCAGGGAAGAGTTCCCCCATGAGCTTCCAGGGGTTCCAGGCAGAGGTGAGTGCGTGCGCGAGCCCAGGGGAGGGGTGACCACAGTGGGTAATGCACTGGTCTGCGCCACTCACAGTCCCCAGCTGCCATGCTGCCAGGGCTTCAGGAGCTCAGCGGAGCTGGAAATTTCTGGTCATGATCCTGGCCAGTGGGGTGAAGGAGTGGTCCATGACCACCATATAGAAACGCAAGAATAATGACCAGTGTATTGATGCTTCTTTCTGTTTGTCCTTCCACCCAGTCCCTCTGTTTCCAAACATACTCAGGCCATGACAATATCGTAGCCCCAAATCAAGCCACTCTCTACAGGTACTGCCTGAAGGGTGGATGGCTGGGAGGTCTGGGGACCTTGGACCTGGTGACCGGGGCCAGACCTCACTGCTCTGTGCACAGGCCTCCTGGGGCTGGAGGAGAGTGCGACACACACGGGGAAGGGGTTTGTGTCTCACTTCCCCATCTGCCTGTGTCACCGTGAGCATCAGCATTGCTGTCCCACACGTGACAGTAATAGTCAGCCTCATCCTTGGCCCGGGCTCCGCTGATGGTCAGGGTGGCCGTGTTCCCTGAGTTGGAGCCTGAGAATCGGTCAGGGATCCCTGAGGGCCGGCTGCTATCACCATAGATAATCGTCACAGGGGCCTGGCCCGGCTTCTGTTGGTAGCAGGAAATATTTTTACTTCCAGTGTTGTTTCCCCCACAGGTGATCCGGGCTGTTTGTCCCAGGCTCACAGACACAGATGGGGGCTGAGTCAGCTCATAGGAGGCCACAGAACCTACAAGAAAGAAAAGGAGCTTTAGGTTTCCAGCTCTGGGTCTCATCCCCGGAACACCATCACCTGCCTGGCCTCCAGGGATTCTCCACGCCCTGTTTCCACCCTCCCACCATCTCAGCACCTGAGGCCCTTGGGTCCAGCTGGTGGATGGATTATTTGCACAAAGGAGATCATCCTCATTTTTCTCTGCCCAAGTCATAGCCAGTGAGCACTTGGGGGAATTACACGCCTCCAGTCTCTCACTGCATCAGGGTGAGGACCATCCTTCCCCTGACAAGCTGCTCCCTGCTTAGCTCAGAGTCAGGGCCTGGATTGCCCCCGATCCCTGGGGCTGCAGTGGGTCTGAGCCTGGGTGCAGCACCTGTGCAATGAGCAAGGAGGCCAAGGAGGAGAGGGGTCCAGGCCATGGTGAAGGATTCTGCTCCCAGAGTCCTGTGCCTGGTCTGGATTGATCCCAGGCATCTCTTACGCCTTTTGGAGGGACAGGATGGTCATACAAATGAGCTGGGGCTAAGGGGCTGCTATTGAAGAGCCTTGTGGTTTCATAGAAGGGCTCAGCCTCAGGGGACACAGAGAGGGGAGGGCCAGCCCTGGAGGTCCACCCTCAGCCCAGGGGATTTTTCTTCACCTCCTGGTCCATAGCCTGGGGCGCCCAACTCCATCCTCTCCATGTCCTGACTCCACTCCCGAGCTGGTCTGTCCTGGCTGAGCGCAGAGGTGGAGTATGTCTGCATTTTCTGAGCATGATAGCATGTTTCCTCTGCAGGAACTAGGAGGCTTAGGTCAGTGCATTGCCTAAGCCATATCTGTGTTGGGGAGCATTAGAACCCGATCAAAAAGTTCTCCCTTGCCATGCGCACGTAGAGTTTTAAGGAGCCATTGAAGTGCTGTAGGTGTCTGTCCTGAGGGCTGGTCACAGATGTTGTGCCTCAGTATCCCCAGGGTGCAATGCATGCTGGAGCAGACCCAGCTTGAGCAAAGATCGACAGTGACTGAGTGCAGCAGGAATGGGCTGGGTGGGGAGGCATGAAATCCTGGACCTGTGCTAGAGACAGAGACAAATTCACAAGGACACAAATATGGAGAGCCCCTGAGTGAGAATTTTACATCAGAGTCAAAGGTGATAGTGTAGAAAAGCTGCACCCTTTCTTTCTGGTCTCAGGTCCTGGTGAACAACCGTCCCTGTTAGAACTCCTGATGCCAGACACTCCCCATGGCCAGGTGGCTTGGCCAGGTGATCTCTGCTGCCCCCTGGTGGCCGTTCTCCGGGAGGCACAGGGAAGTCCGTTGTCCAGGTGCAGATTCAGAACCCACTGCTCACATCCTGATTCCCAGATCCTTGGACTGCTGGCCCCAGGGAGGAATTACTCTTCTCTATGTGGCCCTTGCCACTTTCAAGGCCAGACTGCCGGAGATCTGAGTATCCATGAAAATCGGAAGAGGCCCATGTGAGGAGGAGAAGGCAAAGCCCATGTGAGGTATCACTGCTCCTACCACTGGGGTGGTGGGTCGTCAGGAGTGTGGTTCTGGGCTGGACACCAGGGGACACAGGACTCAGGCACTGCTTCTTACTGGCCCTGGTGGCTGGTGCAACAAAATAGGGTGGTGGTGGCTACAGCTCCAAGGACACAGACAGGAGAACACTCACCTGGCTAACCTTTATTCAGACCCACTTTGGTTTGGCAGACTTTCAATCCTGGGAAATCTTTGTGAAGAAGACAGTTTCTCCCTCAGAGTTTCCATGTTGTGGGTGGGGTGCAATAGTGGACACACTTGTTTTGGTGAGACAGTAGACAGCCCCTACCACCTTTTACATAAGTCTTATCTTCTATATTCATTTGAAAGCCAAACCATTGCTATTCCCATGTCCCTCTTGGCCAGCATTGACCTTGTGGTTCAGCACTGGCCAATGGATATGTCCTTCATCTGGTGATCTTTCTGGGGACTTTTACTCTCATGAAGTAAGGAGACAGACCAGATATATGGAGTGCCTTTCCTGGAGCTGCAACAGCCATGTGAGGTGTGTTGTCAGCAAGAATGAAAAGCAAAGCTCCATAGGTGAGATATTGGGGGGGAAAAGTGAGTAGATTTGGGACGTCATGGAATTGGTGAGTCTCTGGAAAGTAGCCATTTACCTCCAGACTTTGTTGGGAGGGAGTTTGTCTGTTCCTGCCTCTGATCATCATGGGTATGTTTTGCATTAACGTTTTTGTGACCAGTAGGGAAATAATGACCACAAATCAATGAACTAATCACATGATAGGGAAAAACCGTTCAGTAGTAGGTAATATGCATACAATTAAGATGGATATCAGGCAGATACTGTGTGGGGAGAAGCTGCAGGAGGCCTCTCTGGGGAGGTGACCCTAGAGCTGCTGTCAGTCAGGATGGGAAGAAGGAAGGGGCACGAGGACATGTGTTTGGGGACAGCAGGGTCAGTCCCTGCAGGGAAGATTCCTGTTTGTCTGATCCTGAAGGAACAGTGAGCACCTAAGGTGTCTGTGATTTAAACCTTGTCTGTTTCAAGGGAATATGTTCTTACAAATTAAAAATTGGGGGGCTGGAGTGATGTGTTGTCAGAATTCATTTTGCTGTTTGTTTCTGGTTTTGGTGAATCCCAGGAGTGGTTCCTGTGTGAATCTGGAGCAAACTGAAAGGGAGACAGCAGCCTTTTTTGTAGCTGACGGTCATTGTGGCTCATCTGCTGGGTGTTAAGTCTTTTTCTAATGAAGGATGTTGCATTTGTCAAATGCTCTTTCTGCTTCGATTGAGAAAATCATATGAGTTTTGTATTTTATTCCATTGATACGATGTATCGCACGAATCGTTTTGTATGTTGAAACACCTTGTATTGTTGCAGTAAATCCCTCTTGTTCCTGGTGTCTAATTCTTTCTATATGCTGCTGGATTAAGTTTGATAGTGTTTTGTTGAGGATTTCTGTGCCTGTATTTGTAGGGGACAGCGGTCTATAGTTTTCTAGTGATGTGTACTTTTGGTATCAGTGTAACAATGGCTACATGATATGAGTGGGGAAGTCTACCACATTCATCTATTTTTTGGAACCCGTTGTGAAAAATTCATACTACAGTTGAGTTTTGAACAAGCAGGTGTTAGGGGTGCTGACACAGGTGTAGTCTAAAACCTGCATATAACTTTTGATTCTCCCAAATTTTAACTACTAATCGCCTCCTCTTGACCAGAATCCTTACTGACGACATACACAGTGGATTAAGACATATTTTCGATGGTATATGAATCATATATTGTATTCTCACAAAAAAAGTGAGTCCAAAAAGAAAATGTTGTGCAGAAGAAAATTAGGGAATTAGGATAGCTGGTGCTGGTGTGTGGGGCCCAGGCAGCCCCTGCCCGGCCAGCACCATGTGAGCCTCTAGCGTGGACGGGCACTGTGCTCACCCTGTGCACCAGTTCTCAGCAAAGGACATCGGTGGGGATATGTTTAATCTGCACAATCTGTACTTGTGCATTGTCACCAACAGGCCCTAACAACGTGGCAAACAGACACGAACTGCACTAAGCTCCTCGACCCGCAAGCCCCCTATGCTGAGTTGGGTTCGTGGAGCCTGGCCTTCCCTTGTGACCATCCGGAGAGGCAGCAACCAGGGAGTAATGTGCAGATGGGACAGTCCGCCGATGGCTCTAAGGTCAAATACCATGAGCACAGCAAGATCTGAGTGACTAGGGAGGTCACCCACCCACTGTGGAAGGGGATGGAAGCCCAGCCCAAGGGGTGGAGCATGCAGGGGAATGCCATCAAATGGACCTTCACCAAGTTCCATATTGTCCAGAAAGCTGTGTGGTGACACGATAATGTCCCACAGAAGGTCCCCTGGTAATAAAGAAGGAACTTCCCTGCCGCCCACAGCTCTGCAGGCGTGCACCCCCCACCCAAGCCCACAGTCCCTTGGAGAGGTCCACACGGTACCCTTACTGTCTCCCTGAAAAGCAGGCTTCTGCTCTGGTGTAGACCCCAGACCAGGCAGGCACCCTCTACCGGAGCAATGTCCCTCCAGCTGCTAGCTGCTCAACACTCCCCACCCCTGGCTGTCTTGTGGGAATAAAACATACAGATTTGGGGGGAAAAGCATGAACAAGAGAAAATACATTTACATTACTGTTGCGTAAACCCTTGTGAGTAACTGGACTGGAGCAATTCAACCCGAGTTGGTCAAGGGTCAACTGTGTACCTCTCATGTTGCTTCTTTCTGGAGAACCTAACGAATACACCTCGTTAGATATAACTCTTTGTTACTGAAAGGTTTTAGTTTATTGTTGCTTTAGGGTTTACAGGAGCAATCTACCTTCCCCAAATCTACCTTCCAGTGATTTTATATCACTTTGCATAGAACATAAGACTATTTTAATATGTTTTTCTCACCCCACCCCCCAATTTGTGCTATGGGGATCCTGTGTTTTATTTTGAGATTCATCATGAACCAGGGCATATTGTTATTATGTTTGTCTTCACACAGTTGTCATTCAGAGACATTAATGTAAGACAGATGTTTAGGTTTATCCATGTAGACCCCATGGCTGATTATCTTCATCCCTTTGTGTGGGTTCACATTGCTATCTGGTAGACTATTCCTCTCTGTGAGGAGTGTCTATCACTCGCTGTTGTAGCGAGTGTCTGTGGGTGGTCAATTATGTGACATTGTGCAGTCTGAAAGCTTTGTCTTGCTTCATTTTTGAGAGATATTTTCACTGGATAATGAATTGCAGGTGGACAGATTTTTCTTTTTTACAGATACGTATTTTTTTTAAGATTTTATTTATTTGAGAGAGAGAGAGTGTGCAAGTGGGGCAGAGGGAGAGGTAGGATCAGACTCCCCGCTGAGCAGGCAGCAGGACAAGTGGCTTGATCCCAGGACTCCAGGATCTTGACCTGAGCCAAAGGCAGACGCTTCACCAAATGAGTCACCCAGGTCCCCCTACAGATACATAGTTTAATATCTTTCTTTCAAAAGGTATTTCTCCACCATCTTCTTGCTTGTGTTGCTCATAGTAAAATCTGCTTTCACCATATTTACCCTCTGCATACCACCCGCATGTTCTCTCTGGCTGCTTCGCAGATGACTCTTCCACACCGGCGTTCAGCAATGTGACTGTGATGTGGATGACACTGTGGGTACTTCCTGGTTCCCAAGCATGAGCTTTGTTGAACTTCTTGAATATGTTGGTTATTGTTTTCACCAAATTTGTAATATTTCTGTCCAATATTTCTTTAAGCATCTTTTCTATTCCCTCCTGTCTGTCTTCTCTGCTCGGGGGCTCCAGTTACAAGTATAGTGGGCTGCATGAGGTGGTCCCGCAACCAAACGAGGCTCTGTTCATTTCTTACAGTCTTTTTTGGGGGGTCTTATTTCATTTTGAATGGTTACTACTTTGGTGTTGCGGAGTTCGCGAATCTCTTCTTTTGCAGAAACTAATCTGTTGTCATCCGGTGCATTTTTATTGTCAGACACTGACTGCAGTTTTCATCTCCAAAGTGAGATGTGGCCCCATTCAAGGGTCATCCACGTCTGCACTGAACATGTTCAGTCATGCTCTGCCTCTTCAAACAAATGGAGTCTCATTACAATGGTAATTTTTGTGTTGTCCCTCATACATCCTCTGTAGAGCCCGCCTGCGGGGCAGGGAGGAGGGAGCAGCCTGTGGACCTCAGACCTGGGGACCTGGGTTAGACCTGCTCATTGGTTTGTGCACAGGTGTCCTGGGGCTGGAGGAGAGGGTGACACAGACGGGGAAGGGGTTTGTGTCTCACTTCCCCATCTGCCTGTGTCACCGTGAGCATCAGCACCGCTTGCTGATGACAGACAGTAACAGTCAGCCTCGTCCTCGGCCCGGGCCCCGCTGATGGTCAGGGTGGCCGTGTTCCCCGAGTTGGTGCCTGAGAATCGGTCAGGGATCCCTGAGGGCTGGTTGCTATCAGCATAGATAATCGTCATGGGGGCCTGGCCTGGCTTCTGTTGGTACCAGTAAGCATATTTACTTCCAATGTTGTCTCCCCCACAGGTGATCCTGGCCGTCTGTCCCAGGCTCACTGACATCGATGGGGGCTGAGTCAGCACGTAGGCAGCCATGGAACCTGCAAGAGAGAAAACGCGAGGTGGGCTTTCACACTCAGGTCTCGTCTTTAGGACCCCCCACCCACGTGACCTAGATCGGAGTTTAGGGGTACTCTGGACTTACAGGGCACCCCTCCCATCAGTCTCAGCCCCTGGGGCCCCTGAGCATGGCTGGTGAATGGAGCCTTTGAACAAATAAGAATCCTGACCCTCTTTCCCTGGGTAGGTGCAGCCCCTAGGGCTCACGCAGAGCCCTCCAGCCCCTCATCCTGCAGCAGGGTCATGAGCATCTTGCCCCCCACAAGCAGTGCCCTGCTGAGCTCCATGTCAGGGCCAGGCTTGTGACAGTTCTGTGGGCCTGGGTGGGTGTGAGCCTGGGCTCAGCACCTGTGCAGTGAGCCAGGAATGCGAGGAGGAGAGGGGTCCAGGCCATGGTGCAGGTGCCCCGATTTTCTCCCTGAGGCACTAGGCTGGGCACATTCCTTCCCAGGCCTCTCTTATCCCCTTGCTGGAAACACCCGAAGGTTATGCAAATCATTTGGGGCTCAGGGGCTGCTGCTGAGGACCTTTGTGGTTTCAGAGAAGGCTTGGCCCCAAGGGGCAGAGAGAGGGAGGGGTGGGCCCTGCAGACCTACCATCAGCCCAGGGGATTCTGCTTTGCCCACTTGTCCCATAATTGGTTCTGAAATGTCCTTCCCAGATTTTCTCCTTTCCTTGCTCCTAGGTGACCATAAGAGGCTTAGGTCAGTGCAGTGTCTACCCAGACCCCTGTTTGTGAGCATCAGACATGAAGAAAATTCTTCACTTGCTAAGGACACATGGAGTTTTGCAAGAACCACTGAGGTGCTGTAGGTGATGTCCTCACGGAGAGCTCCTAGGGCAGGTCATAGATTCTGTGGCTCAGTATCCCCAGTGTGCACTCAGTTCCTGGGATAGATGCAGTGCTTGAGCAAGGATTGACAGTGACTGGTTTTTAGCATAAATGGGCTGGGCTGGAGAAAAGGTACTGGACCTTGTGCAGGAGACAGAGGCAAATTCTTAAAGAGACAGATGTGAGCGACACCGAGTCAGAATTTTTTGTTAGCGGTAAAGGTGACAGTATAGAAAGCCTATGACTTTTCCTTTAGGTCTCAGGTGGTGGTGACGAACCCTCCCTGGCTGTTAGAACCCCTGATGCCCGTACACACCCCATGTCCAGGTGAGCTCTGCTGCCCCCTAGAGGCCACTCCGCATTGGCGGCTGCAAGTGCAGGGAAGACCTTCCTCCAGGTGGAGATTCTGAATCCACTGCTCCGATCTTGAGTCCCTGATCCATGGACTTTTGGCTCCATGTGAGGAATTGCTTTTATCTAAGTAGTCCCTGCCAGCCTCAAGGTCATGCAGGTGCTGATCAGGTTACCCATGAAAATATGAGCAGGCTCATTTAGAGGAGGAGAATGCAGGGCTCATCTGAAGTACGGGTTGTGGGTAGTCATGCATGTGGTTTTGGAGCTTGGTACTAGGGGACGCAGGACTCAGGGACAGCCTCTTACTGGTGCCAGCGGCTGGTGCAGGACCAAACTGGGGCAGAGGTGACTTGCTTCCAAGTCAGAGACAGGAGAACAGTCACTTAACAAACATTAATCAGACCCACTTTGGTCTGGCAGACATTCTATCCTGGAAATTAGTGTGAGCAAGATGCAGTCACTTTATCAATTTCCATCTCGAGTCTGGGGCTGCAGAGTGGATATATGTGTTTTGCTGATACAGCACATAGACTCCAACCCCTTCTATCTGCATCTTGTCTTCTACATTCTTTTAGAAGCCACACTATGGCTATTCTCAGATGCCACTTGGTCAGCGTTGACCCCATCCATGGCCCAGAGCTGACCAATGAATGTGTCATGTGCCAGGGGACCTTTTGGGGCACTTTTGCTCTTGTGAAGAAAAGAAACAGTATAAATGTATGTTGTGCTCTATCCCTTGTACTTGGGTGTGATGGCTGGAGCTGCGGCAGCCATCCCTAGGTCTGCTCAACAATAAGGCAAAGCAAAGCCTCCATAGTAGTGATGGTGGGAGAAAAAGTGAGTACCTGGAGAACCACCATCTGACCTCAGACTTATTTCTGTGGGAGAAAAATAAGCATCTGAACATTCATGCCTCTTGTTGAGATGTGCGTGTATTGCCTTAATCTTCCTGACCAGTTAGGATGACAATAAACACAACATGATCAATTAATAAAATAATTATAGAAGAACGTGTGCAGTGTTGGGTGACGTGCAGAGAATGAAGTGACATCAGACAAAATGACAGGCAGGGAGTATGTGGGGAGAGGTTAGAGGAGGCCTCTCTGCAGAGGGGACTGTGGGGCTGCTGTCAGGATGGGAAGAAGGGGCAAGAACTGAAGTGTGTTTGGAGTCAGTCCCTCTGGAGAAGAGTCTGGTTAGTCTGAGGATGCAGGGACTGTGAGGACCTAGGTGTCTATGATTCCAAACTAGTTGAGCTCCAAGGTGACATTTTCTCCTAAGTTAAAAACTTGAGGGGCTGGTGTGATGGGTTAGAATCCTCATGCTGTATGTTTCCAGGAAAAGTGAATCACGAGGGGAGCCCTGTGTGAACCTCCCTGCGAACTGAGTGGGAAGTTGGAGCCCGTTTGTAGCTGGCAGTCAGTGTGGCTTCTCTGAGGCTCACCTGTGTGTTTTTGTGTGTGTCTCCGCATCACATCAAATTCCTGCCACACACCCCTTTATATTGATAGACATACACAGACATGAGTATACTTGTATGTGTGCACATATATACTAATTGCGTCTGCTCTGTGTATGTTTGTAGATGTATGTGTGTGTACATCCTTTTGCAGTGTATACACATATATTTTCTAGAGATTCTGAACTCTGCCTGGGTACCGAAGGTGCAGTTGATGTGATTTTGGTTTTTTTAGGAGGCATGTGGTTACATTTTATCAGTAATGATAAGGTGGGTGTGGTTGCCACAAGAAATAGTGGGATCAAATACTAATCAGACTCATGTGACAGAGGACACTGGTATCATTTAGTTAATGATGCTATTCCTAGGCCTGAAATAGATGGACAGCTTACCAACTCTTCTTGTCCAGTAAAACGTGGGACCCATCCATAGCATTTCAACCTTGGTTGTCACCTAACAGTCACTACTCTGGTTATTTATTGGTGGACTGCCTTCTCCGGCCCCTAATTGTACCATATGGCCACGCTGTCAGTCTTTGTATTTCCTACCTACCGAATCCTCCGGTTTCTGATAACTCTGAATATCTCCTAGTCTGTGTATTCTCAGTCCAGGTGGGCTGCTACCTCCCACCCTCTGCTGATGGCATCTTTCCTCTTTCTACTGGCCAGGTTGGCCTTTTTAAACACTACTTGGTGTTAATGAACTGTAATTGAGCAAAGTTATAGTTAGCAGGGAGAGGGGAAGAAGGAATTCCTCCAGGGCCGCCTATCTCAGACTGCTACCTAAAGGAAAATATCGGGACTTAAGGGCTCCTGCACAATGGCTTACTAACATTATGAGCACAGACATCATTTTATATATCTGAAACCCCAAATTTTTCATCTATGTTTGTGGATAATAAAGCCTGTCCTGTCCCCATATGGTTGTTATGAGAGTGAGAGTGAGTCCACGATGAATGCAAAGGACTGAAAGTGTAAGCTAATGTCATCACTCTATTACTGAGAAGGTCCTGGTGCTGGCTTTTAGTCCCTTCATTTAAAAATGTACTTATTATATTATTTACACACAACTTGCATTTATTATTTTTAAAAAGTCCCTCTCCCTTTTCTGTGTCTCCTGAAAGCACAATAGTCAATGGACCTTCGAGTTACACTTTGTTGTTGTAACCAAAGAATTGTACATCAGCTACTTGTCTTCCAGCTATTAAGGTAACACAAAAGTATTCGCCTGGCACTCTTGAGCATTTCCAGTCATTCTTCTACTCCACTCATCTGCAGTATTAAAGGTGCTTCCAGCGGAGCACACTGGGATGGAGGGGCATCTGCAGATTTCAAGGTTAGGGGAGAGGTCTATGTCAGGATGAGTTTATGCATGAACATACCAGCTTTTTGCAGAAGCATGCTCTTCATACTGAAAATAAATGCCACTGGGTGCAGAATCACATGTGTTTATGAGATATTAATATTGATCTTTGCATATCGAATAAAAATGGCTGAACAGGCATTTTAATGTAGTGGAATGACTATTGATTCTTACCACTCAGGGAAGTATATTTGTTTCGTCTTTGGGATTCATTCTTCTAAACTAATGTGCGTGTGGGAGAGGGAAATGTGAATTTAGCATTTAGCATAAGAGACAATCTTGAGCATTTATTAAGCTACTATGTCTGGTGAGCTAAGGGAATCTATCTTTATTCAACATCTCTGTTTGTAAAACAGCAGTGCTTACCCCACACAAATGTCTTGGAGCTCTACTCTAAATGACAAAAATCAGTAAGAAAATTCATTGCTAGATTTCTCCTCAATTACCATGCCAGGCGCTTGATTCTTCACTGGGCAGCAGAAGGGGCTTATCTCAGAGGAAGTTGTGGGGAGGGTAGGGGATGAAATTTAAAATAAATTCCAACTTAACTGTCACTCGCAACAACCATTTTGAAACTTATGAAAACGACTCGTTTTGCATATGTGCCAAGGTAAGAAAAGTCAAGTCAAGTTGGCCATAGTGTTCAGTAAGTCTTTACAGATTCCTAATTGGAGTTAGCCTCAAAAGGGAGAGAATGGAGTAAGAGTCTAAGACCCAATAGTTTCAGGTGCCCATCTGATGATCGCTCACGGTAACATTCCCTTTCCTATCCGCTCAGATAACACTGAAGCACTTGATCTGCTGCAAAAGGAGGTCCAAGGGTGATTTGAAGTCCTGGGTGGGGTCCTCAGGCCCAGAAATCAGGCCTCCAGGCCACTTAGACTTATTTGCCTGTTTTGTCCAATGTCAAACATTGTAAAGCCTTGATTTAAGAAATTCCTGATTTAGAAAACATGTTTTGGATGTAGAGGAAATACATTGATTTTTTTTAACAAAGATCATTAAATTAGTATTTATTAATCAAATGCATATTCTGTTTAAGAGGGTGGGCCACGCCCTCTGAGAAATGTGGTACCTTATACTTTTTATTCAATAAGTTTCTATTTGCCTGATAACTCAGGATATGGTTATAGGAATAAAAATTATAGATGGAAAATAGTTAACAATAGTCAGTACTTGGCATTGAATCTCTTTCCTAAATTAACACCTGGTTCTTTCATTCTTTAATTTATTCTTAACTTAGTTATACCATTTTTTAAAATTTAAATTCAATTAATTAACATATAATGTATTATTAGTTTCAGAAGTAGAGTTCACTGATTCATCACTCTTATATAATACCCAGTGCTCATTACATCACATGCCCTCCTTAATGCCCATCACCCAGTTACCCCATCCCCACACCTCCCTCCCCTCCAGCAACTCTCAGTTTGTTTCCTGAGATTAAGAGTCTCTTATGGTTTATCTCCCTCTCTGATTATGTCTTCTTTTATTTTTTCCTCTCTTCCTGTATGACCCTCTGTTTTGTTTCTTAAATTCCACATATGAGTGAGATCATATGATAATTTCTTTCTCTGATTGACTTATTTCACTTTGCATAATACCCTCTAATTCCATCCACATCTTTGCAAATGGCAAGATTTCTTTTTTTGATGGCTGAGTAGTATTCCATTGTATATATATACCATATCTTCTTTATCTATTCACCTTTTGATGGACATCTGGGCTCTTTCCATAGTTTGGCTATTGTGGACATTGCTGCTATGAACATTGGGGTGCAGGTGCCCCTTCAGATCACTGTATTTGTATCTTTGGGGTAAATATCCAGTAGTGCAATTTCTGGGTCATAAGGTAGCTCTATTTTCAACTGTTTGAGGAAACTGCACACTGTTTTCCAGGGTGGTTGCACCAGATTGTATTCCCACCAACAGTGTAAGAGAGTTCCCCTTTACACGCATCCCCACCAACATCTGTCATTTCCTGACTTGTTAATTTTAGCCATTCTGACTGAGGTGAGGTAGTATCTCATTGTGGTTTTTTTTTTTCTCTTTTTTTTATTATGTTATGTCAATCCCCATACATTACATCATTAGTTTTTGATGTAGTGTTCCATGATTCATTGTTTGCATATAACACCCAGTGCTCCATGCAGAACGTGCCCTCTTTAATACCCATCACTGGGCTAACCCATCCTCCCACCCCCCTCACCTCTAGAACCCTCAGTTTGTTTTTCAGAGTCCATAACCTTTCATGGATCATCTCCCCCTCTGATTTCCCCCCCTTCATTCTCCCCCCCCTGCTATCTTCTTCTTCTTCTTCTTTTTTTTTTTTTTAACATATAATGTATTATTTGCTTCAGAGGTACAGATCTGTGATTCAACAGTCTTGCACACTTCACAGCGCTCACCATAGTACATACCCTCCCCAATGTCTATCACCCAGCCACCCCATCCCTCCCACCACCCACCACTCCAGCAACCCTCAGTTTGTTTCCTGAGATTAAGAATTCCTCATATCAGTGAGGTCATATGATACATGTCTTTCTCTGATTGACTTATTTCTCTCAGCATAATACCCTCCAGTTCCATCCATGTCATTGTAAATGGCAAGATTTCATTCTTTTTGATGGCTGCATAGTATTCCATTGTATATATATATACCACCTCTTCTTTATCCATTCATCTGTCGATGAACATCTTGGCTTTTTCCACAGTTTGGCTATTGTGGACATTACTGTTATAAACATTAGGGTGCACGTACCCCTTCGGATCCCTACATTTGTATCTTTGGGGTAAATACTCAGTAGTGCAATTGCTAGATCGTATGGTAGCTCTATTTTCAACTTTTTGAAGAACCTCCATACTGTTTTCCAGAGTGGCTGCACCAGCTTGCATTCCCACCAACAGTGTAGGAGGATTCCCCTTTCTCCACATCCCCACCAACATCTGTCTTTTCCTGACTTGTTAATTTTAGCCATTCTGACTGGTGTGAGGTGATATCTCATTGAGGTTTTGATTTGGATTTCCCTGAGGCCGAGCGATGTTGAACACTTTTTCATGTGTCTGTTGGCCGTTTGGATGTCTTCGTTGGAAAAATGTCTGTTCATGTCTTCTGCCCATTTCTTGATTGGATTCTTTGTTCTTTGGGTGTGGGGTTGGATAAATTCATTATAGATTTTGGATACTAGCCCTATATCTGATAAGAAAATAGGGAATATCTTCTCCCATTCTGCCAGTTGTCTTTTGGTTTTGTCGACTGTTTCCTTTGCTGTGCAAAGCTTTTTATTTTTATGAAGTTCCAGTAGTTCAGTTTTGCTTTTGTTTCCCTTGCCTTTGGAGACGTGTCTAGAAAGAAATTGCTACAGTTGAAGTCAAAGAGGTTGCTGAATTCCATGTATGAGTTCTAGGAATTTGGGGGTGGAGTCTTTTGGGTTGTCCACATAGAGTATCATGACATTTGTGAAGAGTGAGAGTTTGACTTCTACTTTGTCAGTTTGGATGCTTTTGTTGTTGTTGTCTGATTGCTGAGGCTATGAGTTCTAGTACTATATTCAACAGCAGTGGTGAGAGTGGACATCCCTGTTGTGTTCCTGACCTTAGAGGAAATGCTGTCAGTTTTTCCCCATTGAAAAA
The DNA here is from genome assembly GCF_029215605.1 of Mirounga angustirostris. Classification (NCBI taxonomy): domain Eukaryota; kingdom Metazoa; phylum Chordata; class Mammalia; order Carnivora; family Phocidae; genus Mirounga; species Mirounga angustirostris. Next base: position 93,300,488 of record NW_026991722.1, read on the forward strand.
TTCACTGTGGGTTTTTCGTATATGGCTTTTATGATATTGAGGTATGTTCCCCCTATCCCTACACTGTGAAGAGTTTTAATCAAGAAAGCATGATGTATTTTGTCAAATATTTTTTTTTTGCATCAGTTGAGAGGATCATATGGTTCTTGTCCTTTATTTTCTTAATCTGATGTATTAGGTTGATTGGTTTGCAGGTGTTCAACCACCCTTCTAGCCCAGAAATAAATCCCATTGGTCTTGGAGAATAATCCTTTTAATGTACTGTTGGATCCTATTGGCTAGTATTTTAGCCAGAATTTTTGCATCCATTTTCATCAAGGGTATTGGTCTGAAATTCTTTTTATTGGGCTCTTTGATTTTGGGATCAAGGTGATGCTGACCTTATAGAATGAGTTTGGAAGTTTTCCTTCCATTTCTATTTTTTGAAACTGCTTCAGAAAAATAGGTATTAATTTTTCTTTAAATGTTTGGTAGAATTCCCTTCTGAGCCAATCGGCACTGGACTCCAGAAAACTAACAGCACAAACTTGCCTTGCTCACCCAGACTAGGCTGTTTTCTGCCCTGTGTTTGGCCTGTGCTGAGGCTTCTGCCAGAAATTCTCCTGCACAAACCAACTTCCCCCACTCCTATCCCATCATCATCTAAGGATCCTTGTTATTCCACATCTGGTCCCAGCATAGACAGCATATGGGGGCCGTGCAGGGTCTCAGCTCCACAACCTGAGGAATCTGAATTGTTCTGTGACAAGGTCTCCAAGAGATTCCAATGCTCTTTAAACTGTGAAAGCACCATCGGTAACTCCTCCTCATTGATCAGTATTCGGCTCAGAGGCCTCCTCCTCCGGAGAGCTCCCCTGCCCTGCCACCCCACCCCAGCCTGCAGCAGGGACAGTTAGAGAGGCGGGATGGCCCAGCAATGAGAGCACATGCCACCTTCAGGAGCACTTCCAGTCCCCGAGGCTCTCTCTCCTGCTGCCTGTGACTCTGTGGGAGGACACGTAGTATTTGTCGTGGTTCCCACTGGTAGCAGCGTCGGCTCCATCAGGTAGGATGTCCGTCCCCTTGGAAATCCTCCCCCTGCACTCCAGCCCCTCCCGAAGCTGCCCTTGGGGTCCCTGTTGTGGGAGCAGCTGGGAGGTGAGACCACCTGCTCACGAGGGCCGTCAGGGACGGTGGAAACCTGGCGGGAGCCCGAATGGACAGGCCTACTCCACGCCGCACTCCTCAGAAAGCGGGCTCCCCACTGCGTGCAATGGGTCCATGCCATGCTGACTCTCCTCAGGGCCCCACGCAGAGATTTCTCTAAGGGTTCCTTGAGGACGCCCAGACAACACACAGCGATCTTACAGAAGGTGGGAGTCTTTCTTCCTGCCTCTCCTCTGACCCCCCAACTGCCCCAACACAGCCCCGATCTGTCCTCCCCCTCCATCTCCATGATGACCACCCCAGTGCCAGCCCCCAGTGCTCCATGCAGACCCCATGAGCCCCCTCCCAGAATCCAGCCCTGTCTCCCCCTCCCTCGTTCCCTTGTCCCCAAAGCCACGCAGATCTGTGCAGAACACACATCACACCCGTGCCCAGCCTCCAGCCCCTGTCTCCAGGTCTACACCCGCCCCGGGTGTCTGTACCCTGCACGAGGGAGAGCTCTGTGCAGGGGCCCTGCTGCCTGCCCCCTTCCCTCTCACCTGTGCCTGGTTTCCCCAGCCCTGGCAGCACAGCCCTGCCTCGGCCTTTATACTCCTGTGCTCCCTGCCTGGAATATTCTTCCCCCTGCTCTCCCAGACTACCTCCTGTGACCTTCATCTCAGCCTGAATGTCCCCTCTGGTTGTGGCCCCTGACCCCTGTAGTCATCACCCTACTGGAATTCTCTGCAGAACAGAGATTGCTATTCCTTGTCCCCTTGTTCTTGATTCTCTGGCCTTGCCCCCACTAGGACAGAAGCCCTGGGGGTCCTCGGGCCCCATCCCATGCTGCAGGACAGCGCTAAAGACATCTTAGAAGCTGCAGAGATACTCACTACATATGTGGGTGCGAATGAAAGCAAATAATACACACAGGCACACTTTGGATCAAATAGAATCATGAGTGCGCGTCCTTCTCCAAATTGCTCCTGGACCCTTTTCTGCCTGCCCTGTGCCCGAGGCTGACTCCCCTACCTGCACTCAGGCCCTCTGGGGGCTGCCTCCTTGCCCAGCAGTCCATGGAGGTCTGGATGGCAGAGGGGGGCACTTTGCCCCATTCCTGGGACAGCCCCCCACTGGGCTCAGCAGATGCCACTTCCCTGTCCTCCCTCCAGGCCCAGGGGTGGGACCGCCTCCCCCTGTGGCTGGAGGCTGGGAGCCCCCTCCTTGGTCCTGCCCTCCTCCCTGCTGCACCTGGGGACTGTCCCCGGGCCTCTTCCTCCGGACCATGTGGGAGAAGCGCTCCTGCCTGGGATCTTCCCTGGTCCATCGGGACACTCTGCTCTCTGTGCAGAAGATCAAGGAGACTTTCCTCTCTTTACACATTACACACACGTTTTTTTCCTTTCAGTAATTTATTTATCTACAAGCAATTAATGAAATGGGCAATTCTATTTTTACATTTTCAGGTACTCACAAAACAACTACAATAGTCTAGATTCTGCATCCTGGGGCGTGTGCGTGTGCACGCGTCCACGTGCATGGGAGTGTATGCTTGTCATCGGGAGAAGACTTTGTATTTTGACTGCTTAGAATACATAAGTGTTAAACAATAAATAGTATCTTAAACAAAACAACAAAGATTAAGAAAAAAAATCACGGAACAAGGTAGAAATGGTTGCAGATTCTTAAGCTTTCCTATCTATAAGTTTAAGATTAAACTAATCCCATGAATTTAGGACTAAAATAAGAATTAAGGACTAAAATATGAATTCATAACAACTACAGTAGTCTAGATTTGCATCCTGGGGTGTGTGCATGTGCACATGCCCACGTGCATGGGAGTGTATGCTTGTTATCAGGAGAAAACTTTGTATTTTGACTGCATGAAATTCACAAATGTTAAACAACAAACAGTATCTTAAACAAAACAACAAAGGCTAAGAAGAAAAAAATTGCAGAACAAGGAAGAAATGGTTGCAAATTCCTAAGTTTTCCTATCTATAATTTTTTTTTTTTTATAAATTTAAGACTAAACTAATGCTATGAATTTAGGACTAAAATATGAATTCAGAACTAAAATATGAACTTAGGACTAAAATGTGAATCTAGGACTACAATTTGAATTTAAGACTAAAATTTGAATTTAGGACTAAAATACGAGTTTTAGGACTAAAATTTGAATTTAGGACTGCACTAACTATTTCATACAGTTTGAGTGAGATGTTGTTTTGTTTAAGTTTTTTTTCTCTCTCTTTTTTTAAGGCAATCACATAAATACTGAGTTATTTCTGCGGAACTGTAACCCTAGTCCTAGAGCACAGAAATGGTCTTGTTTGAAAGTCTCTGTCTATGTCCACAATAGAGGATGTCTTCAGTCCCAGTGGCATTAATTTAAATCCGACCACCATACCTACAGCCGAGAGTTGTAAAGCGTCCGGCAGGGAAGCTATGTATTCATGACAGTGTGGACAAAGCTCTAGTTACACAGTCTGTGATGGGGTTCCACCGCTATCCTGCAGAGAGTCACTGTGGCGTCAGTTCCGAAATAGTAGCCGTTTCACTAGAGAGAGAGCCATCAGACGTTCTTCATGGAGCTCCGCGCAGATGCTGAGCCGGGCTTTGGCTGCTCGGAGCCCGGCTGCCCTGAGCCCGGTCACCCTTGCAGGCGACTCCGGGTCCCAGGGCCCTCACGGTGGGCCTTCCATCCCCCCTGGGGGCCCGATGACCCTGGAGACCCCCTGACACTTCCCAGCCTGCGTGGGCTGTGGGCGGAGCAGCAGGACCAAGAGGGTCCCTCAGGACAGGCCGGCAGCTGGACTCCACATCGGCTAGCATCCGCCTCAAGTGATCATTCTCTTTCCTTAGCTCCTGGAACTCCCTCTCTCTGGATGCAGCCACCACCCAGCTCTTTGCGACTCTGTCCTGATGGAAGAGGACCAGCTTGCGATGATAGTAGGAGGTGGTTCTCTCTAGCTCCTTGCCCAGGTCTTGGGCCATCTTCTTGTAGAGGTTGCGAATCTGGCACGTGAAGTTCATTTCTCTGTGTGCGCTGGCCAGTTTCTTCTTCATTTCCAAGCACTGAGCTTCCGCTTGAAACACTTTTCGGTCAAGTTGCAGGATGTATTGGTCCTGTTCATCCAGGGGGTTCTGAAGTTTCAGCTTCAGCGGCTGAATCTCCTTGTCCAGCTGTGAAGTTTCCTTCTGCAAAGAGGCTTCCTGGGTTTGCAGGCTGTGGATTTGTCGTGTCAGCTCCATGATCTCTTGCTTTTCTGCCCACAGTCGTCTGGCTCTGTGTTGCTGTTCCCCTTCGGGACTTGGAGGGGACCCAGGGCAGCCAGCATCCTCAGGGACGCCCTTCAGATCCACTGCTGCCTGATGGGCGGGCTGATCACCATTTCCTGCTCCCCTCTTTGGCTGCACTCCCCGGGTCCCGGCACCGTCGTGCTCTGCCGGGAGGTCAGGCGGGGGGACGGCCTGCAGCCCGGGTCCGACCCTGGAAGGGGACTGGCTGGCTTGATCTTTCGGGACCAGCTCCATGCATGCCTTCGACGGCTCCCGGCTTTCTTCCCCCTCCTTCTTCTGCCCTTTCTGCCTCCATCTTGAAACTTCTTGGTTGAGCGGTTCGGGTCCTTCTGGAAAAGGAGTGTTTTCACTCTGATCCTTCGTTCTTTTCGTCAGAAGCTGTTCTCCATCCTTCTCTGATGTTCTGAGGATGGGTTTTTCCCCAGGGACCTGGGGCAGGTCGGGATGCTGGTCCAGTTCCTTCAGTGCCTTCCTCAAAAAGTTGACAGTGTCCCTATCCACCAGCCTGCTCAGTTCTGTGTTCATTGCCAACAAGCACAGGGCTTGTAACAAGGGAGGCCTGGCCACCACCGCGGGCGGCCTGAGGGCGGCCTCGGCTTGTGTGGTTGGGCCACTCTCCTCACGGCGGGCTCCACACACTTCGTGGCGGGCAGAGCCCCTGTGGCCCAGCGCCTTCACGCTTCTTCGGGTGAGTTGTCTCTTCACTAGGAGAACCAGCAGCACAGTCCATATGAGCACCATGCAGGGCAACACGGGGAGACTCGGGCTGTGTCCCCAGCTTTCAGAAATCAGCTGCAGCGCCCCCCACAGGTGCTCCAACACCAGCTGGCAAGTGGATCTGGCGGCCAAGAGGGGGCCCTCCATGGCTGCGTCAGGCTCCACAGCTCTGTCTCCAAGTGCCAGAGTCCTGTGGCCGCAACGGACCCCTGAGAACCCTGTGGAGAGTTCCACCTATGAGGTCAACGGTGCCCGGCAACCAGGGCAGAGCAGTTGGGCTGGGGGAGGGGAGGCCAGCCAGGTTCCAGAAAACTGTTGCCCCTGACTTTGCCGTGAAGTAGAAAGTTGTCTCAATCACACAAGCCCTGGGGGAGGTGGGAAGGGCTGATCCCGGCCCGGAGCTCAGCCACTCAGGCCCACCTGGCCCTACAGCAAACCTAGGGGCTCAAGGCAGGGCCACGTCACGTCCGTCCGTGCGCACAAGACAATCAGGGCAGAGTGTTCAGGCCTCCTTCCCATGCGAGGCCCGTTCTCCTGATCTGAAGTTTCCCTTGGCTTCAGGGACTCCTGGTCCTGCCTGCAAATGTCCCAGGGATCTCCCTCCATTTTTAATTGCATCACATTAATAGCCTTTTTGATTTCAACATGAGCAGATTTTAGTTCTTTCATTTCTCCAGAAAGAGATTCTGTAGTGTCTTCTATGCTTTTTTCAATCCCATCTATTATCTTTATAATCATTATTCTGAACTCTAGTTCTGACATCTTACTTACCTCCATACTGATTAGGCCCTTGGAAGTCAGTACTGCCTCTTGTTCTCTTTTTTTGAGGTGAGTTTTTCTGTCTTAGACCATTTTGTCCAGGAAGAATAGATGAATGAAAGAACAAAATACCACAATGACAGCAATGACCCCAGAGAAATATACACTGAACAAATCAGAAGAGATCTTAAACTAAAAAAAAAAAAAAAAAAAAAAAAATTGAAATTAAAGAATCAAAAGGAGAATATAACCAGAGGTGAACAGAATAGAGCAATACACTGGATCCTATGTGTATTTTGGTCTCTTTGTTAGAAAACTAGATCCCAAAATTGTAAAGTAAGAAAAACTTATGTGTGTACTATAATAAGAATAATACAGTGAAAGGATAGAATGTAACTGTAGAAATGAAAATTAAAAAAGAAAAAAATGAAAAAAAGAAGACAGGAATATAAACAGATGAACAGAACAGAGCTATACATTATATCCTGAGCATATTTTGTTCAGTTTGTTTGAAGAAACTACATCTCAAAATTATAAAGAAAGAATAACATATATATACAAAAATAACATTAAATACATTGAAAGGATAGAATGTAAGTGTAAAGATGAAAGTACAAAAATGACTTTAAGAAAACAAAACAAAACAAAGACAAAAAAGAGAGAATACGATCAGATAGGTGAAGAGAACAGAACCATATGCTAGATTCTGGGTGTATTTTGGTCTGTTTGTTAGAAGAAACTGCATCCCAAAATTGTAAAGAAAGAAAAACTTATATATATACAAAAATAAAATTAAATACAATGAAAGGATAAAATGTAAGTGTAAAAATGAAAAAAAGATTTTAAAAAAAGTTGATAAAGTAGTTTGGTCTTCCAGTGGGCAACGATGTCATATACAGGAAAGTCAGGGATAAGTGGACTCTGGAGGGCAGAAACCAGACTGATGTTTTGGTCATATTAAGTTTGAAATGACTGCTAGATATTTAAGTGGTGAGATCCAGCAGGAAATTGTTAATGAAAATCTGGAGCTCAGAGGAGAAGCCTGAGCTAAGGATGAACTTTTGGACTAGAAAGAACACATGTGGTATGGGACTAACTGAGCAGACCTAAAAATGGAGCGTAGTTGGAGAAGCAAGAAAGACTAAAGTCAATTTCCAAGACAATGCACCATTTGGAGGTTGCATAGAGAAGAGCAGGAAACAGCAAACCTGACAGAGAAGAAGCCCCAGAATCATGGGGATGAAAGCCAGGGAAGCACAGCGTCAGAAATTCAAGAGAGGGAGATGTGTTGTGAAGAAGGAGTTGGCCAAATACCCCAAATACAGCTGAGTGGTCAGATGGGAGGATGATACACAGGTGCCACTGAATTTGGCAGTGGGAGGCAGGTCATGGGCCTTGGCAAGACAACACGAATATCATGCGGACAATGGAGGACAGGACCAGGATGGAGGGTGGTGAGGTAACTAGGTTCAGACAGTGAGTCATAAGTATAGCTTGCTTCACAAGAAAGAGGAGCAAAGAAATGAGAAGCCTGAGCTGGGTGGGTGAGGGGTCAGGAGGTGCCTTTTAGTGATGGATCGGTTTGTATACTGGTAACAGAGATCTTGTAGGGAGGGAGAGAAAAATTGAGAATAAGCAAGTAGCGGATGGTTTGGGAAGGGATAGTAGGTGGCAGAGAATTTCCTGGCTTTGTGGGCTGCAAAGGAAAGGAAGCAGAGAAGATGGACGGAGGTGGGGGTGGGTCTGTAGCCTTGTTGGTGGGTGGGTGAGGGAGAGCAACGATTCCTGGCAGCACACGTCCCCTGGCCTTTCTACATCAGCTCGGGAGTAATAATCGCAACATTTAGATGCAGGCAGAGAGATGACACTGTGTCACTTTGATCCAAATGGCATTTTTATGACTGTACTAAGTATGTTTATGACATCTGTAAGGAGAAAGTCTAGAATGCTGAGCAAAATGACACTATTGGGAGAGGACGTTGACATCTCTACTGACAGAGTGACCACCACACTTGCCTCCTTGTTCCCAAGGGACTTGTGTTTTTTCTAGTCTTTTTATGGTGAAGCATCTGAGAGGCTGATCATGAGGCCATATCAAGGGACCAGTGTCTCTGAGGTGTCATCCCAGGATTGGCAATGGGATCTCTGAGTCGAATCACTTGTCTTCCCAGATGAACTGGAACCCAGAGAGAATCATTCCTAAGCTGACATGACAGCCTTAAAGGGGATGGCTCAGATTCTATAGGTCTTTTTCCCCCCTGGGATGGGCTAACTGGACTCTCTGGAATGATTAGTACCTTGCCTGGTCTTAAGGGTCCACAGGGAGGAAGAAAATACTAGAGTTTTTATGACAGTAACATGATAGTAATTTTTATCTTATTCCCTTAAAATGTTAATATACTATAGTATATACCAACTATTAATACAATAATATATACATGCAATTTATGGCTAAATAAAACTCCATGTAGCAGTGACTGCTCGAAACCTTTATCCCAAGAAGGAAAGTGGTCCAGGTAGTTTGTGGGCCACTACTGTAAATAGCTAAGCCAACCGGCTAAGATATTTTTGTCCTTCTTTTTTTTCTTCAAGAACCCTGGTTCCCAAGGCAGGCTGTGATTGGCTGTTTGAATAGTCTTGCAGGCTGGCAGGAACTGAAACCCACTCTCCAGGATGAGCAAGATCTGGGCCTGGTCCCCTTTATAAGGAGGGTGCTTTGGCTAGGAGACCATGTGTGCAAGAGCAGAGTGGGGAGGGGAACCAAGACTTAGATAACTCCACGCCCTCCTGGCTGCACCAACGTCAAGGCAGCATATCGGGCTGAGCCCCGATTTTACATCTTAGACCACAGTGAGATAGTGAATCCTGTAAGCTCAGAGTCCTGCCTCCCTCCGTGTAGAGGGTCCTGTCACCCAACTACAGAACCCTAGATTTCCTCTGAGCACTGCCTGGGAACCCTGTGGAGAAGACCCTTCCTCTGCCAGGGACCCTGTCACACCCCTGCACAAGCTTCCATCCGTGCGGATACTTTGCCCCAGGTCCTGAATCTCAATTTTGCTGCCTGGCTCTCCAGCCCTGCCAACAACTTGTGAAGCCCCAACCTCTGTATGCCCGGCATACCTTACTACCCTATTTCTCATTCCCAACTGCTCATTGCTCCCCCTAACCCCTGACCGAGACACACACGGACACACGCTGTCCTCCCACCCTCCCATCTGATCTCCATTCTCAGCATAGACCAGCTGCCTTCTCTGCAGCCCACCATTCCCCTTAGGATTTTCCACAGGCTCCTCTTTCCTGCTGACCCCAATCCCTGCCTCTACCTTCTTTCTCAGCCTTGCTTCCAACTCTCTTCTAAGACACCCCTGCCAATGCCTTTACCTGGTAGCTTCTCAGCACCACACAATGGGGAGCACCTTCCCTAACTTTTCACTTGACTGTCTTTCTCTCTTCCTTCCTTCCTTCCTTCCTCCTCCCTCCCTCCCTTCTCTCCTTCCTCCTCCCTCCCTCCCTGCCTCCCTTCCCCTTCCTTCTCTCCTTCCTTCCTTCCTTCCTTCCTTCCTCCTCCCTCCCTCCCTTCTCTCCTTCCTCCTCCCTCCCTCCCTTCCCCTTCCTTCTCTCCTTCCTTCCTTCCTTCCTTCCTTCCTTCCTTCCTTCCTTCCTTCCTTCCCTCCTTCTTTCTTTTCTTTCTTTTTTTAAAGATTTTATTTATTTATTTGAGAGAGAGAGACAGTGAGAGCAGGAACAAAAGCAGGGATAGTGGAAGAGGGAAAAGCAGAAAAGGAAGAATGTTTGCATCTCTCATAGCATTTGAGCTAAAATGATGGCCCTGCATTATTAACACACATATCAATTAGCATATATAATACTATGTGTATACACCTGCAGGGCACCCTTCTGTACTGATTGATTGGCCCACAGAGGCAATGGCTGCCCAGAGGCCAGGAGCCAGGGAGCATGGGAGCCTATTTCCAGGGCTCCTCACCCTCTGGTGCTCAGTGAGGCCACTTGGGAAATGAGGTTATCAATATCTCACCCATGTGAACCCAAGGGGCTGCACTCAAAGATTTCTTAATAGTAATAGCTAATAACTTTGTGTGTTCACTCTGCACCAGGTACTATTCTGCATCAATGCTCATATCAATCCTTTCTCTTCCGAAACTACTTTGAAAGCTGAGGGAACAGAGGCCCAGGCAGTTATGATTGCTCACAGCTGGTGAGTGGTGGCCTAGGGATTTGGTTTCGTCTAGACTATCTCCAGAACGCTGTGCTGTAATGCCTAACACGTTCTAGGCAGCTGGCAGGCGCACATATGGTGCCCCTGGATTTATAAAGCCCTGTAAGTTAGGGCATCCACACTTACATTGACAATTTAAGGAATGACTTATGTCTGGGAGGAACTATTCTGCCCACTTGGATTTTTCTTGAGAATGTGGCCCCAAGTTTTCATTTCTTTTTGCTGGTCTGCACATATTCTCAGGTAATTTCTACAAGCTAAAATATCCTGTCCTATATTTAAAGGTTATAAGCAGACGTGCTTGTAGCTCTGCTTTTGCTTTAATGACCAAAGGAAGGCGGATAGCAAGAGAGAGTGCTCGCCCCACTTACCTGCATTAAGAGTGCTTTCAGGGGAAGTATTTTCAAGAAGCCATACAAAGCCAAGTAAGACCTTTGAAACAATTTTTTTTTATTTGGAAGTAACATAGATGTTTTGCCCTTTATTTGTTTCATATTACTTGCAATTGAGTTAGCTGAAAATAAAGTACACTTATTTGACTAAATGGCCTGTGTCAGCTGCCCTGATGTGTTTTTTTCCTGTTTTTTTTTTTTATTTTATTTTACTTTTAATTAAATCGCAGTACTATGTACTGAACCAGCCCTAGGGCAGGAATGAAGACACACAGTTTTCGGATTATATAGGCCCCTGGGAAGCACCTCTTTGATGGGGGCTGGCTGGAGGTCATGAGTTTTCAAAGCAACTGATAAAGAGTTAACAGAAGTCCTTCCTTCATAACAAGGATGACATACAGAGCAGATTATGCTGGTGAACAGGGCAGGCCTGGGCCCAAGGCCACATCTGACTCATGTCGACAGTGTTTTGCCCAGAGACTTTTATGGCCCTCTCGGCCCTCCGCTTGACCTGGCCTGGTCCAGCTGTGGTCACTCTCAAAGCATGCCACACATTCACATTTGGTCTTCTCCTTTTCTGTAGTCCTTCAGCTTCTATGAAAAAGACTGACTTTCAGCAGGCTCTGGGAGGGGAAAGCTCCAGCCCTTCTCCGTGGGTTGTGTCTCTAGGCTGTGTAGGACCGAATATTGGCTTATTGATGAAGGGGGCAGCTAAGAACCTGCCCACCAAGACCAGAAGGAAGGGGTCAGGCCATCCTCCCTTCACCTGCTGTGGTTTCTCCCATTTACAAAGTTGTGTGTACATCTCAGGCAGGTGAGCAGCATGGCCCTAGTTCTTCAGGGATACACAATCGATCAAAGCATAACAGCTAGAATAATGTAATCTGAAGAATCATAAACAAGGCTCCCAACGTTTATTCCATATAGAATGCATATAAATACCTTATTGCCCTCCTCAGCTTATACTTAGTGGTAGAGGATTGGTAATCCCAAATTACTCTCTGGAAGGGGCTTATGAACAGGTACCTGGTTGTGTCGTTGGAGGTACTCAGGGAGTTGTCTTGAAGACATGCCTGTATAGCAAGCACATTGGTTTTATTTAGGTTGTATGTTTATTTGGATAGTTTGGAGATATACCCACCTAAGCCACCCCTTGGGTTATGTCTTAGAGGTCAGAGGGTCCCTCCTAGAGAATTTGATGTGAGACAATTAAAGAAAAGCTATCGTTTCAAACCTTTTAGAATTGTGAGCACAAGGTTAACAAGATTGACTCAGGAGATACCCCAAAGGAGCTTTGTATTTATGCAGATGGGCACCTGGTATCAAACCAGCCCAAAATAAGAGTACTTGAAACAGAGATTCCATTTTTGGCTTTTACATGTTAGGCCAAGGAGTTTGGGGGCTCAGGGAGGAAGAAAACTAGGCTGGGTCTAGACCCAGAGGGGAGGACTGGCCACAAAAAAGTAAATGTCATTGCCATCGGCTGCTCTGATTATGTAATGTTAGGAACAAAGCACCCAAAGCTGATAGCTTAAAATATTAACAATTTTATTACAGTCCCAATCTGCAGGTCTCGTGATTCTTTGGCTCCATCAGCCAATGACTGGGGTCACCTAATGGGATTCAGCTGGTAACTGGGCTGTGCTGGAGGGAGGCTGGGCTCTGGTCAGCCCCTCATCTCTATTATGAGTAGGTTTTGTGGCCTCTCCACATGGTATCCCCTACAGGTCAGTAGGATGTCTTGCAGAGCATCTCAGGCTCCAAGAGCAAGGGTTCTAACAGACAGGAAGTGGAAGCTGCTGGCTTTGGGGGGGAATCAGGTGCAGCACCATATCCACCATATTGTATTGGCCAAAGTCATCACAGTACCACTCAGATTCAATGGGGGGCAAGAGTTGCTACCCCTCCATAGGAAAAATGTCAAAAACTATGTGGCCATCTTTAATTTGCCATATCTGTCATTTAGTTTCAAATTGGCTTTTGTTCTATAGTTTGTTTTAGTCCACCTCTCTCTTCCTCCAACACTTAGTAACAGCGAGCAGAAGAAGGAGAATAGGCTGTGTTCTTGCCTGGGACACAACTGGGGGCCAGGAATCCATGGGAACAGGGATTGAGAGGGAGGTGACCAGAGGACTGTAAGACACCCAAGGGATCCTCAGGAATATTTGGGAGAGCTCTGGATGTCCCAAGTATGTGAGATGAGCCTGGGCATCATATATTTGGATAATAACAGAATACTTGAGGACTTGGTGATATCTTGTTCCTATAATAAAGTACAATAGAAATCACTTTTGAGCTTCTTCCCCTCCAGAAGATACGCTTCACAAAATCAGGGATTATATCTGCCTCGTTTGTTTGTCATGTCCCAAAAGCGCAGCGATTACTCAGTTATTCTTTGTTGAATAAATAATAGCCATGAACTTATTACTTGCTGTGTGTTTTTGCTCTGTTGGTATTTTGCATAAGTAACCACATTTAACAAAATGACAATCCTACACTGTTATTATCCCCACCTGACAGATGAAGATGATTACCTACCCATGATTGCTTAAGTCCAAGCATGTCCAACTCCAAGCCTTCAAATCAAATAGGCATTTTGGTTCTCCACTTACAAGTGTAATATGCACTGCACTGAATCCATCCCTAGGGGAGTTATAGTTTATTTAACTGAGTAAGTGAAAATAAATTCACAAAGAGTGACATTGTGATAATATAGTAAATAATGATTGAAATATGTCACAAGTCAGTGCAGGAATGCCAATAGACAAAAATATAAGGATAGTAAATTCTGTGAGTTTGGAGGACCAAGCAATTTATGGACCACAGGGGCTTGAGGAAGCTTCATGGAGAGGTTGAGACTCCTAGTTTGGAGAAATTGTGATGGATTGGGGGTTGGGGGTAAGATCAGGGGTACCTGCCATAATGTGGGGAAGTTGACAGGCAGGGAGAAAAGCATGAGTCAGGATGTGGAGGCAGGAAAAATACAGGGCACCTTGGAGGAATGGTGACCAGGTTCAAGAGAAAGTCCATGCTGGATTCAAAACTGTTCCCACAAATAACATTCACGTGAGAAGCAGAAGTCTAAGAGATGGAGAGATGATTACTGTAATACGATTTAACATTTAAAAAGTAACTCCAGTTGACCATATGTAATCATAGGATCTATCTATCTATCATCTATCTATCATCTATCTATCTATCTATCTATCTATCATCTATCTATCTATCATCTATCTATATCTATCTATCATCTATCTATCTATCATCTATCTATCTATCTATCTATCTATCTATCTATCTATCTATCTAATCTATCTATCTAATCTATCATCATCTAGCTATCTAGCTAGCTATCATCCATCCGCCCATCCATCCATCCATTTATCTATCTAATTTATGTGCAATAGAATCTACTCTTTCCTGGACAGTTTTATGAATTTTGACAAATGCATCGAGTCATGTAACCATGATCAAAATCATGACACAGAACTGTTCCACCATTTCAAAACAACTTCCTTGTGCTGTCCCCTCCTGCAGCCCTAATCATAGGATTGTAGCTATATGTCCAGTTATATATTTGTGGTGACAACTGAAATCTCCTTGTACATTTTTCTTTGTTATCCTGTATGGCTTAGTGCTATCCAGACTTTTGTTGGTTCTCAGATAGGGGATGAAAAAGAAAGTGGCTTTGAGTTTTTGAAAGAGAAAAGAAAAAAGAAAATGAAAACTCCTGAGTGAGAGCAGAAAACAAGCAATGCGTGGTACACTCCAGACACCTTTTAGAAAAAGATTATCATGCTCTCTCAGGAGAGTTCAGACAACTCAAATTACCATTATTAATATGCTTCAATAAGAAAGAAGTAGCTCAGGCCCATTTAATGATAAACATCACTCAGTTGTCCTAATTTCTTCCTAGAAAAGTCACCACTTAGCTAAATCAAGCATTTGTTTTTCACATTTTATGTTTTGACTTGGGAGCTGGATATAAAAGAGCTCTGGACCAGAAGCTCTAAAGCCTGAGGCTGAGACATTAACAGGTCTCAGGACACGGGGGAAAACATTTAACTTCTTTGGGTTTTCCTTTTGGTCTCTGCAAACTGTGAGCATTTGATTAGAATGACTTCCAAGTTCCTTTTAACTGGGAACAAGAACTGGATGGATAATGCTTGTGACATGTTTCCCAAATACATTATCCATCCTACTCCATAGTGAAATACAAAACCCACAGGATTTTGGTCTCTACTATTTCCAAAATTTTCTGTTTTTCAGACCCAATATTCCAACTCTACCATGTTTTCAGATGAGTACTCCGTGATTCTCTCATGGTCCATTTTTAAAAGAGGTTAAATAAAACATCTTAGTTGCTATGACATATATTCCTTTTACAAATTCACTAACATGTGTCAGTTAATTTCCATGATACGTGTTGATCTCAGTGTGGTGAGGATGAAACCAAGTTGAGAGCAGGAAACTAAAACAATCAACAAGACACAGTCACAGAAAATAAAACAAGAAGGAAAAGGAAAGTTCTGGGCCCCCAGTGCGAAACCAGGGGAAAAATGGCAAGTCAGAAGTCCTTGGGAGTTCAGTACCAAGACCCATAGCACCTCCATTCTTATAGAAAATATTCCCAGGGATTCAGTGTTGACAAATCCTGGGTGTGTATGACTCACTTATCCTTGTAAGAGAATACTAACTTTAGTGGAAAAAGCAGATAAAAATAAATGCATGCCACTCAGGTCTATTGCCTTTTCTTGTCTCAAAAAATGGAAATAACTCCACATTGTGTATGGACTTTCTCATTCCTGTTCCTAAGAAATTTCAGGTTGTTGGCTACTCAGGCATTACATTCCAAACCTCTTCCCCTCATCCCACCTGATGGAAGCACAGCCTGCTTTCTGCCTTCAATATCGTAATGCCATTTTAAGGACAATCACGTCACCTGAATGTGTTATTATTTTGGCTTGCTTTAAACCAAGTAAGCCAGCCAAATGCTGATAAAGGAACACCTCTGAGCTCCCCACATTTATTCAGAACCCAGAGGCGTTTACCTCTTATCTACCAGGAATATGAGAATGATAATAGCAGGACACTTAAGCCAGAGACTGCTGTTTCTTATTTAATATCTTTAGACACTAAAAGATTTGCATTGAGTTTAAATGGAATCACCCTGAGAACATTTAATTCTGACAGTTTAAGGAAAGTGTTCCTGTGCTCAGGACTATTTCTCATCGTTTCAGACGTGATGGGTGACAGTGGCTGACTTTCGTGTTTCTCTCCCCAGCATCCCCACTGCAGACTGAGCTGAAGTCACTGTGGGAGGCTCCAACCTGCAGCATAGGATCCAGAGCTTCTGAATGCACAGGGAACCAATTTGCTGGACCATCATTATTATTAAGAAAACAACAGGGATTTGCAAAAATCTGAGAATCCTGGCAGCATATTGAATATGAAATGATCAGGACCATGTCTTTGGAGAGGTGAAATAACTGTTTTCTTGAGAACCCCGAACATCCGATGAGCTGCATTTCTCATATTCCTCACCCTGTGTGCAACCAATGTCAAATCTATCAGTGTTATGTGTTCACTGTTTTCCCTCTTCCTGGAATGCTCTTTCCTCCTTTTTCTTTGTAGAAACTATTCATGTGTCACAACCAAATTCAAATGCTGGTCCCTCCACCAAACCTTCTGTCTCTGACACCTCCTTCCCCGATGCCAGGAAGAGCAAATCCTTTCCTACAGGAGGCTTTTATTATCCTTTCCTTGGTACCTCGAGGTTTCAACTTAAATTGCCTGATCTCTATGCCCATGTCAACTCCTGGGGGTGCCCTGCTTGGGGAAGGAGGCTGTGTTTGCCAGGGCCAAGGTCATAAGCATGTAACACTCAGAAATCCTGAAATCAAATGGGCTTTGTGTTGGCCCCTCTGAAATTAGGTTTTGAACTTCCTTCACTCACCCCTTCTCATTTTAATAGGATAACTCCTGAACAATTGGTCTGAATTCATGAGACATAATAGCATCTATTAGATCAATGGTGAACCATTGTTCAAAACATGAAGACGATAAATAGGAGCCAGGGAACTGACAGCATGTTTAGAGTGTTTGTTTATGCGGTGATGAACATGAACTATGTGGGCACTGAGTGAATAACAGAATCTCAAAAAGGGACAAATATATCTGCCCATAGCATTAATCTGTATCTGTAGGCTAGCAGGAGAAAATCAATGTGGCTTCTGAGAAGAGAAGGCACCTCACCAGGAGATCAGTAGCTTGAAAAATTAAGACATTTATAGTGAAAATTAACGAATATCCTTTTTTAAAACTTTTAATTTTGAGATACTCTTAGACATTCAGAAGAAAGGCAAAAAATAGTACAGAGTTCTTAGATCTCCTTCATTCAGTGTCTGTTAATGTTAACATCTAACAAAACCATAGCACAATGCTCAAAACTAAGAAATTAACATTTGCACAATGCTGCCAACTAAACAGAAGACTTTATTCAGATTTCACCAGTGTTTCCACTGATGTCCCTTTTCTAGTTGAGATCAGTCCAGAGTGTCACCTTGCATTTATTTGTCATGTCTGCTTGGTCTCTTCCAATCTGTACCAATTTCCCTGTCTTTCCTTGTCTTTCCAAAACTTGACCCTTTGAAAGTAGTGGTCAGTTATTTTGTGAAATGTCCCTTAAATTTGGCTTTTCATGATTAGATTGAGCTTGTACGTTTTGGGGATGAATATCACAGGGGTGATGGGGCCTTAGTTCATCATATCAAAAGGTGCATACATGATATCTATCTGTCTTACTGCTGGTGAATTAACCTTGACCACTAGGCTAGGGCAGTGTCGGCTAGGATTCTCCATCATAAACTTACTATTTTCCCTTTGGAATTAATAAATATTTACTTTGAGGCAGATCCTATGAGATTACGAAAATAACCTATTTCCTTTTAAAATGTTGCTAACTCTAGCCTCTATTGGTGGATCCTTATTGTGGGGTTCCAGTGGTGATTTTCTATTTTCCTCATTCTTTCTACTTTTACCAGTTGAAATTTCTCTAGGAGTAAGAATTACCCCTTCTCTCTTATTTATTTATTTATTCATTTATTCATTTATTTATTTTGCAACAGTATGAACTCAGAGTTATTTATTCTTTGGGTTGAATTCCAATACTATAATTATTTATTTTGTTGCTAAATTGTTTCAGATTTGGCTACTGGGAGCTCTTTCAGTTTGACTCCTGTATTGTACACACTTTCATCCGCTTTGTTTGAGCACATCCTCGTTTTCTGGCATTACCAAGCCTTCACAGTCATCTTGCATATTCTTTGCTACAGCCGTGGAATCAATCACTTCTCCATGAGCCCTGGTTTCTTATATTGCAAAATAGATTTAGGAGCCAACATCAGGGCACTGCATGTGCTCATTACTACTGGAGTGTCATTATTTCTAGGTCTGCAGACAGACCCAGGGAATGTATGTACACACATATCCATATTTATTTCTGCATATTTCTACATGTACGTATTTTTTATAAAAACATGAGTCTGTATTGATACTTCTGAGTCCAGTCCAGCAATCACATGGTGCAGTCTAGCCACCCTCCTCCTTATTCATAACTGCTTTTTCCCACTGAGAAACCTGACTCTCATGAAATAGGGTACATTTCTTCCTTGTTCAGTCCTGGTACACACATAAAGTAGTTTCAAATTGCTAACTTATGCCCCAGAGAAAAACAAATTTACCAAGTAAGGTACTGTGTCATGTATAGTTTTTTGTTTTTTTGTTTTTTTTTGTTTTTTGTTTTTTGTTTTGTCTTTAGCCTTTCAGTAACCAGTCAAAACAGATTTCCCGAAGATACATAGATCAGCTCTTCCCCAGTCTGATCAGTGAGCTTGCATGATTCACTTGTGACAGTCATTTCTCATAATCTGCATCCCCCCTTGACTGCCCCATCTACCCAACATGCTTGTTGGTTTTTAAAAGTGTAAGTTACATACAGCAAATTTGCTCTTTATGATATACAGTTTTTTATGGATTTTTGACAAACAAATAGTCATATGTTGACTGCCACAGAGAACAATTACATTCCCCCTACTATCACCCAACTCCTGGCAACCACTAATCTGCTTTCCATCTTTATAGCTTGGCCTTTTCCAAGATGCTGTATGAAGAGAATCATATAATATGTAGCTTTGGGGGCTGGACTTCTTTCTCACAGCAAATGAGTTTAAGATGCATCCATGTTGCTGTGTCAATCAATAGGTTGTTTCTATTTATTTCTGAGTAGTATTTCATTGTATGGGTGTTACCATAGTTTATCCATTTTTCATTTGAAGGTCATATGGGTTATTTCTAGCTCTTGGAAATGGTGAATAAAGCTTTTCTAAAAATTCACCATAGGGTGATTAACATAATAAAAAATGCAAAAAAAAATTCACCATAGGTCTTTATGTGAACGTAAGTTTTCCTTTTGTTGAGTAAATAACTAGGAGTGGAAATGCTAAGTCATATAGTAAGGGTATATTTAACACTAAGAAAATGCTCAAAGGTTTAGCAAAAATGTTTACCATTTTCTTTTCTCACCAGCAAACTAGCAATGTATGAAAGTTTGAGTTGTTCTGCGTTCTTGCTGGCATATGGTAAGTGTTTTGGGTTTAGCCATTCTAATAGGTGAGTATTGGTATTACATTGTGATGTTATTTACATTTCCCTAGTGACCAATGATATTAATAATTTTTCATGTGCTTAAATGCCATTATTGGCGACATGCCTATTAGATCATTTGCCCATTAAAAAATTGGGTTGGCTTATTTTCTTATTTTTGAGTTTTATGAGTTCTTTATGTATTCTGGATACAAGTCTTTTGTCAGAAATGTGATCTGCAAATATCTTTTTCCCAGTTTGTGGCTTGTCTTTTCAATCTCGTAAGTGTGTCCTTTTCAGCACAAAAGTTTTTAATTTTGACAAAGTCTAATTTATGATTTTTTTTTCTTTTATGGATTGAGGTTCATTATTATAATTAAAAATTACAGAACCAAAGGTCATGAAAGGTTGCTCCTATGTTTTCTTATAGAAATTTTATAGTTTTATAATTTAAATAAGTCTATTGTCCACTTTGAGTTATAATTTATTTTCTATAAAGTATGAGGTATTAGTTGAACGCTTTTCTTTTTTGCATATGGATGTCCCACACGTCCAGCAGCATTTGTTGAGAAAATGATTCTTTCTACATTTCTACATTTGCAACTTCATTCAAAATCAATTGACTGGGTTTTTTTGGTGGGTCTATTTCCATATTCTCAATTCTGTTCCACTGATCTCTATGTATGGCCTTTTGTTAATATTACAGTATCTTAGTTACTGTAGATTTATAGCAAATCTTGAAATCAGGTGGTCTGAGTCTTCCAACTGTGTTTTTCTTTCCCAACATTGTTCTGACCATGCTAGTTCCCTTTCTTTTCCATATGTATTTTACAATTAATTTTCAGTGGCTATAAATAAAGACTTCTTGGATTTTGATTGAGATGCCCTGAATCTATAGATCAAATTAAGGAGACTTGACATCGTAAGAATATTGTCTTCTAATTCTTTACCACACCATATGTCTTCATTTATTTAGATGTCTGATTTTTTATCAGAATTTTGTAGTTTTTAGTACACAGATCCTGTACCTATATATTTTGATTTTTAATATTAAAAAGTTTTTTTAAATTCCAATGTTTCATTTCTAGTGTATATAAGTTGACCCTTGCATATTGCCTTTTTATGTTGTGACCTGGATGAACTCACTTATTAGGTCTTTCCAAATGTGTGCTGCTTACTTTATAGGCTAGGAATCTAATACAGTATTGGATAAAAGTGTTGACAGAGGACATCCTTGCCCATTGATGGTTGGAGGGCGAAAGCATTCAGGCTTCACCAGCAAGTACAAAGATACTTAATCTTTACATATCCTTACAGGGTAGGATCAGTTCTTAGGTTGCTAAATGTTTTTATCATAAATAGATCTTGACTTTTTTTAAATGCTTTCTCTGCATATATTGATGTGATCATATATTTTCCCTTTTTAGTCTGCTAATGTGTAAATTATATTGACTGATTTTTGAGTATTAAACCAGCCATGGAACCTTGGAATAAACCTCACTTTGTCATGATGTTTTTTAGTGTAAGTTTAGAGAAAAAATATTACTAGAATAAGTTCACTGTTAGCAGGAAAAATCCCTATGTTCTGGTGTAAACCAAAGACAGAGACCACAGTACAGATGGGAATCAACCTTCTCCCTAGAAGTCACACAAAGCAGGGTAACTACAAACAGGGCTCTCAAAGACAAGTAGGCAAGGTGCTGCACCCCTTTCCTCCCTGTCCTGGAAATAGCTGGAACCATGCCATCCTTACCTGACCTCATCCATCTCCTGCACAAGGCAGATTTCTAATGCTGTGTCCTGAAGATGCCACCCCCTGGTTATTTGATTAAACACCAACCTTGATAGTGCTGTGAAGGGACTTTACAGATGGATTTAATTAGGGGGCTAATCAGCTGACTTTAAAATATGGTGATTATTTAATGGATTATCCACTGGGCTCAATGTAAATGCATGAGCCCTTAAATGAAGGAAAGGAAGTCAGAGAGATGAGCAAAAGGGGAGGTTGAGGAGATTCAAAGCATGTGAAGGGTTTGATCGGTCATTGCTGGCTTGAAGGTGGAGAAGGGGAGCCACAAAACAAGGAACATGGATGGCCTTTAGGAATAGGGGCTGGCACCTGGCAAACAGCCAGCAAAAACAGATTCAGTCCTACAACTCATGGACTGCAATTCTGCCAACAATCTGAATAGGTTTGGAAGCAGATTCATCCCCTAAACTTCCAGAAAAGAACACAGCCTTGCTGATACGGGGTTTTGGAGACTCAGCGCAGAGAAGTAGCCAAGCCACACTGTGCCTGGATTTCTGATTTGTAGAACTGTGGCATAATAAATGGGGGTTGGTTTAAGCCACTAAATTTGTGGCACTTTTTTATGGCAGCAATAGGAAAGCAATGCCTTCATTGCTGAGGAGCTTCTGTGTGTCTGGGGCTGCTAGGTGCTAAAGACACAGAGATGAGAAAGACAATTTCTTTCTCCAGGGAGCTCACAGACTAGAGGGAGAATCTGACACCTAACAAAACAATTAAGTATTCTGAAAATATGCTACAAGGGAAAGTTTCTTGTGGTTGCAAAGAATGGCAAAGAATTCTGGCTAACTTGAAGCAACCAAAAAAAAAAAAAAAACAGGGGGTGGGAAGGGAGGAGAGAGGAAGAGAGAGAGGGAGCGAGCATGTTTTTAATTTTAACAAGAAAGATACTGGAAGATTTTCATAAATTAAGGAAACTTTAAAGATGTCAGATTTGGGGAAGGAAGACCAACACAGTTCTAAGACCCTCAATAATAGGAATTTGTGGACTTTCTCCTGTTGCTATGGCTCAGCCCCCACACTTATTGGTCTTCATTTCCCTTGCCCCCAAGTTCCAAATTATAAAGGGAAGAGAATATGGCCTAGCTTGAGTCAAGTACCTACCTTTGGATCAAATGGCTGTGGCCAGGAGACAAGACAAGTCCTGTGTGAGTGTGTCTATATCTATCATCTATCTATCTATCTATCTATCTATCTATCTATCTATCTATCTATCTATCATCTATCAATAGAGAGGGAGAGAGAGAAATTTATATTGTTTCATGTGATTTTGGAAGCTGGTACATCCAAAATCTGCAGTGTACGCTGGCAGGCTGAAGACCCAGGGAAGAGTGGATGTTGAAGCTCAAGTGTAAAGGCAGTTTGGAGGCAGAATTCCCTCTTCCTTGGAGAACCTCTGACTTTTTTCTCTTAGGGCCTTCAGCTGATTAGATGAGACTCATCTACACTGTGGAGGATAATCTGCTTTACTCAATGTGCACTGGTTTAAATGTTAATCTCATAAAAAAAATACCTTCACAGTGACATTTAGACTGGTGGTGTTCGACCAAACATCTGGGCACCTTGGCCTAGCTAAGTTGATCCATAAAATTAGTCATCACGACCTATGGCACACATGGCCCCTGGGGGTCTACCTCTGTGAGTAAGGGTCTCATCTCCAGAAGGAGCCATGTTATGAGCCCCAAAGCCAGGCCAACACGTTCCTATAATGCTCTGACTCGACACCAGCCTCACTTTCCTTACCCCTAAAATGAAGATAGCAATATCCATAGGGCCTTATTCTTTTAGTAAAGGATTAGGAGGGTAAAGTCACAGTATTAACCGTTAAGTTATATGCATATGTGAGTTGCCATTATGCATTTTGAATTAAAACTCAAGGAAAGTTGGTAAACTAGATTTTATGCTTATTACTTAAAATGACTTCAAAAAACCCCAGAGCCTCACGATGATTTCAAATGCTTCCAGGAACTCCTCAGAGCAACATTACCGTGTGTACACTTCAAATTGAGAAATGAAATCTTTGTTAACCCTCCCTATTAGGAGGAGGCATGGGTGGCTGAACTGTGTATGGGGTCAGGGTGTCCCAGCCCAAGCTAACAAAGGCTCACTGCCTTGAAGGAGAAAAGGGGGAACAAACCTAAACAAGAGTTACAGGCTGAGCCTGGGGTGTTTGTGGCTAAAAGAACAAGAGACTTTCATTTTCTCTCAGGCTTTCTAGTCTTTGCCTAGTGAAATGTCAGGGTTGTGTGTACTGATTATATTTTGCCAAAACTATCAGAAGCCTTAATGAGTCTCACAAACTGCATAGCTGTCACACCACAATCAGCCCTTGCTTCATAGCAGGGCTGGATGCTGGCCTTACCCTGTACTTTTTTTTAAAAATTAGAATTGATCAAAATTGCAAACTTTTCCTCATCCCTCCCTTCCATCCTTGCAATTTTGGTAGAACGTAACGTAGGCAGAATTCCGATATTTATGTCTCCAAACTTGCCATTGTCGGTATCAGTCTAAGTGTTCACGATGGTTGCTGAAGGGTTGCATCAGGCTCATTCTCCAAGCACGGAAGCCCTAGCCAGACAGTTGTCAAGGCAACAGAAAATGCACACTGTGAACTACCAAGGAAAGGCCCTTTCTGGCTGCTTACAGTCTGTACGATGTTGAAGTGCAAACAGTTTTCAAGCTTGGCAAAAAGATCTCTTTTATGGCTAATTATAAAATGCACCCAAGGTTATTAGACTGGGTGATAGATGATTGCCTGCTAAATGGGATGTGAAAAATTAAGGCAGTTTTCAAAGCAGAGGGACCTAAATTAAGTGTGCCTAAAGGATCAATTGCTTATTTTTGTCATTCTGCATAACCCGAACAGAACAGCTGTGTGTGTGTGTGTCTGTGTGTGTGTGTAGGAGCTTCCAAACTCATATTTATTTGAGTCACATCATACTTTTTGCTTCCAAATGTATTCAAAAGAAGGTAGGAGGTACCCAACCCATATTTCGATTTTTGGGGGGAAGAAGACTTTAAATTAAATCCCTGTTGATCAACATTAAGAATTTTCAATTACTCCTAGCAGGTGAGATTATAAAATCAGAATTTTCCTGCTAATTTCAGATGGTTAAGTGATATTATATCTTCTCCTTTTTTTTTTTTTTTTGCCTGCTATAATTCTCTTCTCACATTCTTGCTTGCCAACAAACTCCAAATCAATACTAACATGTTAATTTGATAAAAGATGTGGTGACTCAGGATCAAAGGAGTCAGGGCAAAAACCCTGATCTACTAATCCACTGTCTTAGTTACGTGTTCCTTTGAAAACAGACTGTCTTTAAATCTGACTTGATATGAACAGCTGATCCAAAGCCTGGTGGCCAGTCTGAGAGTGAACGGGAATTCAGTGAGTTAGGCTGTGGAATGAGCTGATGTGAACATTCATCTTTTCTTTCTTGGGTGAGCCCCAACTCTTGGTAAACAGGCCAGACTTGCACTGAGGGTGACATGATCAGGTACGTTTCCTCGGGCTCTCACCCTAGGGGAAGACAAAAAACGGAACTTCCAGCCTTTAGAAGAAGAAATAAGATTTACCTGAGGGAGAAGTAAACTCTTGTAGACTCCACTGATTGACTATGGAAAACTGTAGTATTTATTGTCTTCGCATAGATAGAGAAGGCTCTTGAGGTTGATCTCCTAGAAGGTGAAAATGTCATGGAAACTAGTTATGCATGAGCCTGTAATGTATAGCACATTTACCCATACATGTGATGGCCACATGTCTCTCCTTAGCCTGAAATGCTCCTGTGACTGCATTTTATACACTGGGTGCATCTCTACAGGCAGAAGAGTGGGAAAGATTATTATGCGGTAAATAGACATGTCAATCAGGCGTGTTTGGACAACGCACAGCAATAAACCAGGTTTTTCATTTCCTCTATAGCTTTTTGGGATATTATTATTTCTCTTTATAGCCTTTCCATGTGTGTTTAAATAGGTCCTAAATGTAGTTGTTCAAGATATTAGAATTAGGGGGGCCTGGGCGGCTCAGTTGGTTAAGCAACTGCCTTTGGCTCAAGTCGTGATCCCGGGGTCCTGGGATGGAGGCCCATGTCAGGCTCCCTGCTCAGCGGGGAGCCTACTTCTCCCTGTGCCTCTGCCTGTCGCTCCCCCTGCTTGTGCTCTCTCTCTCTGTCAAATAAATAAAATCTTAAAAAAAAGATACTAGAATTAGAGTGTCAGAGAGGAGTGAGTATAATTGACTCTTGACTTAAATTCCTTTCCTGTTTTCTAGTCTTGCGTGGAGGTAGTGGGAAGCGGCAGCAGGGAAGAATGACCTCAAATAAAAAGGTGAATTGAAATGAAATGGCTGAAATCTGTTCCCTAACAACCAGCTTTCTGAAATCGTATGTAAAATGCAGGACATATTTGGACTCCTCCTCGGAGTGGATCAATAGGTTCCAACAATTCCTCAAATGGGTCCTTGACCCCCAAGAGATTAATGATGAACACAACCCAAGAGTTTGTAAAATATGCAAATGGACTAGAATGCTACCAAGTAGCACTGAGTCAAGGGAAGTTCTGTCTGCAGGCACCATGCTGGAGTGGGCTGCCCCAGGCCCCGGTGAGTGACTCGGGAGGAGGGAGGGCCGGGCACATTGGAAGTCCTTGTCCCTTAAGCTGGGTGCCCGGTATGGCTGTTCCCAACTCCGTTGAGTGTCCTCTCTCCAACCTCCCGTCAGCTCTCTACTTCAGCATTTTATTGCAGCAACCAAGGAAATAACATGAATAGAGAGCTTGTAAACTCTGAAATGCTTGATAAATGTTTATCATTTAAAAGGGGAGAATTGGCATCACAGTTTCGTGCTGCATAAACGTCGATCAGTTCTGCCCATCACCATTGGAAATGTCAGTGACATCCAAAATGCCTGTTAATGCTTCCATTCACTCATCTTTTTGCTAATAAGCTAGTTCATAAAATTAACACGCCCAGATACTAAGATCTGCTATCAATACATACTGATGCTTTCCTTCTCATCTCGGGCTGGGTAGGATGTCCCCTGAGAGGCACTGAAAGATGGTGGAATGACTCAGACGTGGAATGCAGAATGTAATCTAATGGCACTGAAAAGCGATGCAGTCAGTTAGAAATAACATCCAACTTTCCAGGCAGCTTAAATGATGTTGAATTAGCTGCAGTGGCCGCATGGTTATGTCTCAACATTGCTGTGACAAATCTGACCAGGAAGGAAGTCCCGCATGCAGAGAACAATAGTAACAAAAAGGTCTAATGGGATGAGTGGGATATGTTTTGGAAATGATAAAGACAACGTGTTCTATAAATACAAAGAAATTTGTTGTCACCTTTGTAGCTTATTTGAGAAAACTGGGCACATAATTTATAGCCTGGATTCCCATTTGAGGTAAAATGCAGTCAGATTGCAAGAACTGAGATTTGAGCCATAGAACTGATTACAGAGTAGATGGAAGTGGATTCCCTGCATTTAGATTTGCAAGGTGAGCGACAAGAAATGACCGTCTAGTAAATATGTTTAAAATAGCCAGGGATAATTTAACTTCAAGCAAATTATCCATTAAAGATTACTGAACACATTTTTTTTTTAAAGCAGATTTTACAAGCATGCTGGCAAGGAAAATTAAAGGGATTCCCATCTTAAATGAGTTAGCGAAGACATAGATTTGATTAGTGATATCCAATAAGCAGATGAAATTACATGTTAGAATGACTGAAGGTAAAACTATCACTTTTCTGTTGTGAAGGTAAAATGAGGAGTGTTCTAATCACAAGGAAAAATACAAGTAAAGCAACATAAAAACCTGCGTGGGGTTGTGTAAGGACTGGATGTCTGTGTCCTCCCAAAATGCATATGTTGAAATCCAAACCTCATAATAATGGGAGGTGATGAAGTGATGAGGGTGGAGCCCTCATGGATGGGATCCTATAAATCTGCCCTTACAGAGGGACCTCAGAGAGTGCCCATGCCCTTCTTCCACACTGTGAGGACACAACGGGAAGAGCCCTTGACCATGCTGGCACTCTGAACTTAGGCTTCCAGCCTCCAGAGCTGCGAGCAATAAATGTCTGCTGTTGATAAGACATTCAGTGTATGGTACTCTGTTATAGCAGCCTGAACTGACTATGGCAGGTTGGAAGTCAGAACTCAGATTCTCTGAATCCCAGCCCTGGCTTTCAGAGAATGTCAACTGTGGGGTGTGTGCATGTGTTTCTCAGGGCTGCGCCTGGACTCCTAATCTACAGCAGAATCGGCACAATTTCTGCTGCCTTATGGGTAGGAGAACAAAGGTAAAATGAGATCACTGTACAAAAGCATTTTGTAAATGAACTGTTATATAAGTAATTCATTCATTCTTTGGATATTATCTTGAAATTGAAAAAAATATATATCTATAAGGAAATTTTCTCTGTTTATCACCACTACCTTCTACCCTTACTGGAAAACATTTTCATGAGCTATTTGGTTCAGAGTTAAAAAGAGAGTGGCAAGGAGAATAATTATTCAACCATAATTGATGTCAAGCAAAGTGGGAAAATCTCTTAATTTATTGGAGTCTAAATGTCCTTGGTTATGAAACCCAAATGATAAAATGCAGTGTTTTGTAAACTCTAGTGCTTAATACAAATGTATTTATTTTAATTCCTCTCTTAATCACTAGAACCCATTTCTCTAATTTTTTTTGCTGCTGATATATTTTTGCTCTAATAAGTTTGAAAGAATTAAAATGCATTATTCCTGGATTCAGATACCTCCTTGGGAATTTGGTAAGAATACAGCGTATAATACACACAACATACAAAATAGATGTTAATTAGAAAATTATGTTATCAGTAAGGTGTCTAGTCAATAGTAGACTATTAGTAATTAATATTTGGGATATTTAAAGTCATATCCAGATTTTCAACTGCACACGGTACTGCTGCCCCCGACGTCTGCATAGTTCAAAGGTCAACTGTACATTGAAATATATCTGCATTTCCTTCTGATAAAACACCTCAGTTGGTTTGCTCCAACCCTAACCATTTATCTCATGAGCTTACATCTCACCCTTATCTCACCTTTTGCCTTGGGAACTTCAGCTCCATTCCCATTTAAGCCAAAAACAATATCTAATTTTCCATCCATTAAGGTAATGTCTTGTGATTCAAAACATACTTCAAGATTCTCCTTGCTGAGAAAGCTTGTTTCAAGGTCCCTGGAAGAGTCATGAGGATGCATTTGATTAATAATTGTAACTCTTCATATTCACAGAATGCCTCAATTAAAGAGTGCTTCTTCATATGTACATGACCTCATTGATTTTTCATTTATATAAGGAAGAAAGTAACATCTGTAATGAAGCTTTTTTACATGCATCCTTTCATCTGTTATAAAAGAATACCACCAATGTTTAAAAGAGGTGAAGTCCAGTATTTCTTGGCTAAGAAGCAGGACAGCTCAGATAGTACCCATTTCTATCAAAACCCAGGGCTCTTACTTTCAAGATTTTCTTTGGTTTGCTGCAGGTTGAGTATGATATGCCTAGCTATGTCTGTTTGTTACTTATTCTGCTCTGTGTTCTCTGAGCTTCCTGGCTCTGTAATTCGGTACTTTTCATTATGTTTGGAAAGTTCTTGGTCATTGTTACTTCAAATATTCTTTCCCCACCATCTTCTCTTCTCCTTCCAATATTCTCATTACATATATGTTATGCTTTTTGAAATTGTCCCACAGTTCTTGAAGGCTCTGTTATGTTTTTCCACTCTTTTTGTCTTTGCATTTTGGTTTGGAGAGTTGTTATTGACCTATCTTCAAGCTCAGTGACCCTTTCCTTGGCTGTGCCCTGTCTACTAATGAGCCCATCAGAGGCATTCTTCATTTTTGTTAGTGTTTTTGATTTCTAGCATTTCCTTCTGATTCTTTCTTAGAGCTTCTGTCTCTCTGCCTATATTACCCATCTGTTCTTGTATACTATCTACTTTCTCCATTAGGATCTTTAACATATTAAACACTTATTTTAAGTTCCCTGTCTAATAATTCCAACATATGTATAATTTCTGAGTCTAGTTCTGAGGATTGTTTTTTTCTCTTCAGACTGTTTTTTTTTTGTTGTTGTTGTTGTTGTTGTTTTTGTCTTTTGTCATGTCTTGTAATCTTTTTGCTGAAAGTCACACGTGTTGTATGAGGTAATAAGAACTACGGTCAACAGACATTTAGTATGAAAATCTATGGTCATCTGGCTGGGAGTTTCGCTATTTAGCATTTACAGTGTTCTAGGTGCCGGAGGCCTCCAATTCTTCCAGCGCCCCCGTTTTTTTCTCTGCTTTTGACTCTGGCCTCCCTAAGTACTATTCCTCAGGGAGAGGGCAGGTCAGCTCTCTGAGATGGACTCCACTGTTATCATACTGGAGTCCTTTGATGTGGTGATAATGTATAGAGGAGGAGAAGCATTCTACAATCTCATGAACCAATCTCATTCTCTTAATGGGTCTGTGTCACGGAGCTGTGACTGTCACAAGCATTTCCTCTATTGGTATTTTCCCCCTGCCCCTACTCTTTTTTGAGTGCAGCATTCCCAATCTTTTCCCTTGGAACCGTGATCCATGTTGATTATGCTTTGTTTTTATCATATAATGAAGTACACAGGAAGTTCAGAGTCTACTGTTATGGGAGAAATGTCTTTTCCCTAGCTTGGATATCGCTCTAGTCAAGTCTTTTCTGATGGGGCAAAGGCTTTTGTTATGGACATATTTCACAAAGATTACTCTTCCCTTCCTCCCAGAGCCATGAGTGGATCTCTCACATCTTCATCTTGAGAACCTGTGAGTTTCCTGAAGGTAAAGTCCATGAAAGAATGTCCCCCCACCCCCACCCAAGACTGTGGCTCTCAATGGCTTCTCACTCATGTGAATCCACGCTCAGCTCTGAGCAATTCGTCAAAGTTACCATTTGAGTGTTTCTACCAGTGTTTGGCTCCAGTGGCTTTTGCTCCAAGTCAGCAGACCTAGCCTTTGTCTCTCCAGATTTGGGGTTGACAGTTTGCCTTGCAACTTCAATTCCCTCATGAGTCCAAGAAATGTCATTGATTTTCCAAGAAAGAGTTCAGCTTCTTCTTGTAAAGATAGAATGATTTCCAAGCTTGTTATGTGTCAGAGCTGAAACCAGAAGTTCTAAATCTTTCCCTTTACCTGAGAGCCTTCACCAGATTCTAAGAAAGAAAAAGCAAAGTCTCCAAAATAATCCGGCATCTACTCATTGCTAATTTGTGTCTTAGGAAAGAGGAAGGGAATGCTAACATATTAATTTCTTTATCTGCCTGTCCTTTATAGAGGAAGAAGGCCAGCCAGAAAGTCACTGAAATAGTTTGGGGGCAAAAAAACTTAGGTGTACCACATTAAAAGAGGACAACAATCCATCCAGCCCAGTATCCCATCTGACTGTGTTGTGGGGGAGCAGACCAACAGAGATGAAAACAAATGTAGTGATGGATCTATTGTCCACAAAATCATGAGAACCCTTAAAATCACAACATCATAGCATGTCAGAACTAGAAGGTGGGTAGAAACTGCTCCTTTATGCTGTTGTTTAAATCCTGTAGACTTTCATAGAGGTGTAAAATGTCTTAAAAATATAGCACTAGTGATAATGGGAAAAAGAAGGAAGGCAACATCCACTTCTCTTCTTTCTATCTTATCATCAAGTCATTTGTGAACACATCATAAAACTATGTATATCATAAATCTGCTGTCACCTCCATCAGCTCTCCATTCCATCTGAGTCAGTGTCAGAGAAAGAAATGAGGAAGACGTTTATGCTCTTCTTGCTCATTGGTTCAAATGGTGAGGAAGACTGTATCAAGACAGACAGAGGGATGAGGCAACAGCAAGAATAATAACCCTAAGGCCACAAGTGTGTCATAAGAAAATATTTTTGCAAGACTTCAGATTCCCCAACATGAGTCATCTGAGGATAGTCCTGGAAGTGGTATTTTTGTTTTGTTTGTCTGGAATGTTATATAACTTGTTGTATGGTTGGTTGTCTTAGTCTTAGATGTCAGAATAGGAAGCAACCAAAAGTCAATCTTGTTTAACATTCTTCAGGCTATGCTTGAATCTTTTGGTTTCCAGGGTCCAGGTGACCTCTCCTGAGGCCCCAGGTCCACAGGGCTCATTAATCCCCAACCAACTTACTTTATGTTCCAGAGCACTGGTTGTTACAAAGTTCTCTCTCTTGCTGAACCCAATTCTATGTTCTTGTAAATCCATGAATTGATCTTAATTATTGCACAAAATAAATATCTTTGACAATTGAGCTATTAGCCCACATATGAATTTTGTAGTTACTGGACACAGTATTTCTGAGACAAAATCTTGGATGAAATTCAACAATTCTTTCTTTCATTTTCAGGTATGTCAAAATAGATGAATCAAAATGCCTAGCCTCAGTGATTTAAGGAGTTCACTAAACTGACCTATAAATAAAGCAGCTGAAAGAAGTTTGGAACATAACACATAGAAATGTATTTATTTTTCTCCAAGGAGTGAATGAGCCCATGTCCCTGAGGGGCCCAGAGGGCAGGAATCTGCCCTCAGTTTGTGCAGATTAAAGACCACTTTCTCATCTAGAGTGGTAAGTGAGTGTTAATTGGAGGGAAGCGGTGAGTTACATTAAAGGAAGCATTTCCAATTCCAACTATTAAGATACACATGAAAATTGGCAGCTGTGGGTATATAAAGTGAGAGCATACTAGAGTAAATATTACAGAGAGAATGCCACATTCAGTCATGATAGGTGAGACAAATGAGTTCTTAGAATATTCTCTTTTTCAGAAAGACACGGGACCTTGAATTGGAAGAACTTGAAAAAATTAAAAGGCATGGAGACCTTATTGCCCTGAATGTGGTTTCAGGTAGGTGATTTGTTCTAATCTCAGCCAAAGTCTGAGCCCATTGCAGAGAAGGCAGCATGCTGGTGGCAGAAGGAGGGACATGGAGAGAGGAAGGCGTGGAAAACATTGATCCAAGCGAAAATGGCCCTGGGAAGAAAGGCAGAGGTGTTTTTGTTTGTTTGTTTGTTTTATTATTTTTTTTATTAATCTTTTATTTGAGTAGTTGTTACACAATGTCACATTGGCTTCAGTTGTACAACATACTGATTCAACTTCTTTATATGTTATGCTCACCACAAGTGTAGCCACCATCTGCACCCTACAACACTGGAGGTTCTTGATTTCCTCCAGTTGGGAACAACTGTGAGCATGGACAGCAGCAGTGACAGAATGGGCTCCAGCTCCTGAATCAGCAGGCAGCACGGAGGGAATGGCTTGTAATCTCAGCACCTGAGCTCTGTGTAAGTACAAAATGCAAACACCAGCTGAGCACCAAGTGATCAGATAACCACATGTACAAAGGAAGAGACAATGGCCAATTTATAATGCAATGTCATTAACTAAGAGAATTCAGAACCCGCAGGAGGATCTTGTTCTGGCACATTCCCAGAATCTAAGTTGATTGATTTTTTTTTTTAACTTTTATTTATTTATTTATTTATTTATTTATTTATTTATTTATTTATAATTTTTTTATTCTTATGTTAATCCCCATACATCATTAGTTTTAGATGAAGTGTTCCATGATTCATTGTTTGTGCATAACACCCAGTGCTCCATGCAGAATGTGCCCTCCTCAGTACCCACCACCAGTCTAACCCATCCTCCCACCCCCCTCCCCTCTAGAACCCTCAGTTTGTTTTTCAGAGTCCATCGTCTCTCATGGTTCGTCTACCCCTCCGATTTCCCCCGCTTCATTCTTCCCCTCCCGCTACCTTCTTCTTCTTCTTTTTTTTTTTCTTAACATATATTGCAGTATTTGTTTCAGAGGTACAGATCTGAGATTCAACAGTCTTGCACAATTCACAGCGCTTACCACATGAGTCATTTTGTTTAATGTATTATATGTGGTATGGGTAATAATGTCTTAATGATGATTCAAATTCAAACTTACTTGTCATAAAGAAAGATCATGTTTGAAGAAAATAATGATTAGAGGGCCACAGGTAGTAATTACTTTGAGAAAAAGTGATGCTTCCATCTGTAAAATCTTCCATCCTTATAGAAATTTATTTGACATAGCCCCATAGCATTTCCTTAAGCTTACTTTTGATTGGACAAAGCTAAAGTAGGCTTTCTTTATTGATTCATTTGTTTTAATAAATTGGCATCTAAAAAATTCATAAGCAACCTGTAACAAAACCTAACTGAATTTTTGTTGAGCTGTTTTTATTTATTTTTTAAAATTATTTATTTATTTATTTTATTATGTTACGTTAATCACCATACATTATATCATTAGTTTTTGATGTAGTGTTCCATGATTCATTGTTTGCGTATAATACCCAGTGCTCCATTCAGTACGTGCCTGCTTTAATACCCATCACAGGACTAACCCATCCCCCCAACCCCCCTCCTCTCTAGAACTCTCAGTTTGTTTCTCAGAGTCTATAGTCTCTCATGGTTCATCCCCCCTTTGACTTCCACCCCCTTCATTTTTCCCTCCCTGCTATCTTCTTCTTCTTCTTCTTCTTTTTTTTAACATATAATGTATTGTTCCAGAGGTACAGGTCTGTGATTCAACAGTCTTACACAATTCACAGTGCTCACCATAGCACATACCCTCCCTAATGCCTATCACCCAGCCACCCCATCCCTCCCACCCCCCACCACTCCAGCAACGCTTGGTTTGTTTCCTAAGATTAAGAATATCTCATATCAGTGAGATCATATGATACACGTCTTTCTCTGATTGACTTATTTCACTCAGCATAATATCCTCCAGTTCCATCCATGTCGTTGCAAATGGCATTATTTCATTCCTTTTGATGGCTGCATAATATTCCATTATATATATATATATATATATATATATATATATATATATATATATATATATATATATATATATCTCACATCTTCTTTATCCATTCATCTGTTGATGGACATCTTGGCTCTTTCCATAGTTTGGCTATTATGCACATTGCTTGTTGAGTTCTTTTTAAAATAAGATTCCTCTATCTTAGGATTCTCAACACCGGCTTAACTCCTTTATAGACAGACCAAAAAAAGGAAAGTTCTTGGTGCTTTACTTTGAGGAAAAATGTCTTAATTTTGAATATGTAAGAAAAAGAGTGTAATGCATATTTTATCTTATTGCATATACATACAGCTATTACTTGGGTTTCTTTGTGAACTTCACAGCTGGAGTTACAGACTGATGATCATTTCATGTACCATCCTAATATCCATGGCAGTTATTCAAATGAGTTATTTAACTGACAAATATATTCAGACTTTAGAATAGGTTATGTGTTCATTCTCTTAGTGTTCAAGGGTAATGCAAAGCTCAATGCCAATTAGTCTAGAAGTTTCTTGGAGGGGTGAACAGGGGCAGGAACTACTCTTATTTCTCACAAGGCTGAGCTTATTGTGAGACTTTAAATGAAAAACAAAATAGGGGCACCTGGGTACTCAGTCAGTTAAACATCTGGCTGTTGATTTTGGCTCAGGTCACAATCTCAGGGTTGTGAGATTGAGCTCTGCATCAACTCCATCCAACATGGAGTCTGCTTGAGAAACTCTCTCCCTCTCCCTCTGCCCCTCCCCCCTCACTAAAATCTTAGAAAGAAATAAAAACAAAATAATGGGTTGTAGAAAATTAATCTCTAATTTCTATTTTTAAGATTTTATTTGAGAGAGAGCGAGCACGAGTGAGAGAGCACAAGCAGGGGGAGTGGCAGAGGGAGAGGGAGAAATGGGTTCCCACTGAACAGGGAGCCCAATGTGGGGCTTTATCTCAGGACCGTGGATCATGACCTGAGCTGAAGGCAGCTGCTTAACTGTTTGAGCCACCCAGGCACCCCTAATCTCTAATTTCTAACCTAGTTGTTGAGCAAATTATTTGAGGTTTATTGGTCTCTCCTTACCCAACGTTGATATAGTAGTTACTTAATTATACCACCATCATAAACAAAAGCAATCATTTATGGTATGCTTTTCTAAATTAAAAAGCACAAGGCAATACCCCCCACCCTAAACACACACATGCACACACACACACACACATTCCAAATAGCAGCTATCTGAATCTGAATCTCTCCACGTATCCTTCAAAGAGCACACAGGACAATGAGGATTTCAAGAGTCACCTATAAACCTTATCTACAACAAAACAAGGAGACAAAGAATAATATAAACTGTAAATGTAATTGGGAAAAGCATTCTGAACAGCGAGCCAGGCTCAGCATCCAGGCTGCAGCAAGGGTTAAATGTCAGAGAAAGATCACAGCGTGGTGTGGCAGTGGTGGAGAACGAAAACATTTCCTCACCCTCTTAGGGTGCTGGCTGCATCGGAAAATTAATTTGACAGAGGCAGCTTAACAGGAGAAAAGTGTACACATTTCTTTGATATAAGTTTGAAATCACAGAGCAGCCTTCAAAAGAAATGAAAAGCCAAGGAAACAGAGCTGTGTATTTTTATTTTAGGTCTGAGGAAGACTGGATGGTCATGGAGGAATATGATAGGTTAAGGAGAATGAAGTTAAGTGTAGTAAATGGGTGTCCTTTTGTCTTGGGAGATAATGATGTTCCTTTCCTTTGGGTACCCTCCAGGTACACGGAGAGCACCTCTCATGTGAAGACTCTGTGACCTGTTTCAGAGACGAGGGGTGAGGGGTGTGGAGGTCAGAGTGACCTTCCTGCTTCTGCCTGTTTCTCAAAGTCCCTCAGCTTAAAATACGCAATAGGCCAGTATGCCATATTTGGGGGTAGTATGTCCTGAACTTTCCCCATCATAGTGGTGGAATGAGAAGGCACCTCCAGGAGAAGAAGGGCCTCTCTCTCCTTTTTTTTTTTTTTTTAAGATTTTATTTATTTATTCATGAGAGACAGAGAGAGAGAGAGAGAGAGAGGCAGAGGGAGAAGCAGGCTCCCAAGGAGCAGGGAGCCTGATGTGGGACTCGATCCCAGGACTCTGGGATCATGACCTGAGCCAAAGGCAGACGCTTAACCATCTGAGCCACCCAGGCGCCCCATGGAGGGCCTCTCTTGAGTAGGCCGATGTTGAGACTAGGTCTGAGACCTTGGGGATCAAAGCCCTGGCTAATGTGGGATTAAAATGCCTCTGGCCTTCCCCTTGCTTGTGCTCTCTCTCGCTCTCTCTCTAATAAATAAATAAAATCTAGAAGAAGGAGAAGCAGCTTAAAATTCATCAGCCTGGAGGTGTTAGTCTTCCGGGGAAGAGGGAGCCAACAGGGAGGCCCGAGGGGGAAGGAAAGAAATGTAGCAAAAGGCTATGTTATCGGAAGAAAAGAATATTTCTTATCACAGGGCACTTTGATGACCCTACAAATTAGAAGACAATGAAGAAGCAGACCCCACTTCCAAAGGGAAAAAAAAAAAAGAAAGAAAAGAAAAATACTTAAACATTATAAGAAATGGGCTAAAACGAAAGTGAGGAAGAGTATAAGACACTGCAGAAAAACACTTAATAGATTTGAATAATAAGGAAGATACTCCTTGTTCAGGGATACAACAGTACAACATTATAAACCTGCCCATTCTTCCGAATCAACATACAAACTGAATACAATCAAAATAAAAATACCAATGAGTTTGGTTTATTTTTCCCTTGGGCTAGACATTTGATTCTAAAATGTATATAGATTCTTAAAAAATATGGCATAATAGCCAAGGAAACTCTGAAAAGAAAGTAAAGGGGTCTTCACCCTATGAAATATTATAATATTCCATCAAGCTTCTGCAGTTAAAGCAATGTGGAAATGTTCCTTGAGCAGACAGACCAGTGGAACAGAGTAGAAAGTCCAGAAATAGATTCAACTATATGGAACATTTGTATGTGATAAAGGATGCATCTCAAATCATTGGGAAAATCTTGAACTTTCTCATAAATTGTGTTAAGACACCTAGATTCATTGATGAGAAAGTAAAATTGGATTTATACTTCACATAAGAAGAAACCCCAAATGATCAGTGATCTAAAGGTAACATTGAAACCATGTAAATGTTCTATTTGGAACATAATCTTGGAGGGAAGAAAAATTCAAAATCCAGATACCATAAAAGATTGATAAAATCAACTCTGTGTATGGGTGTGAGCATGTGTTTCAATGTAGCGAATAGAACAGAATTAACCATCAAAGCTAAAATAAAATAACATGCTTTTCACCTGAAGAATCTTTTTGTTAACCAAAATGTTTTACCTATTTTCAGGTGAGTAAAAACAGGGCAATATCCAGATGGAACTTCGTGAAATTTATAAATCTCAGGGCAAAAAGCACATCCTCAAGTAT
Organism: Mirounga angustirostris; assembly: GCF_029215605.1. Classification (NCBI taxonomy): domain Eukaryota; kingdom Metazoa; phylum Chordata; class Mammalia; order Carnivora; family Phocidae; genus Mirounga; species Mirounga angustirostris. Next base: position 93,337,835 of record NW_026991722.1, read on the forward strand.
TCAGGCAGAAAAAGTCAATTTACTTAAAATAAAGAAAAATAATCTTTGTCTCAGACTTTTCCATGGTAATGAACATCAGATAGAAACAAGAATGCCATTTACAGAGATTTAAAGCAGAAAGGTTGTAACCAGGATTCTAGACTAAACAAGTTTTCCTTCATCTGTAAAAGCAAAAACAAATAGTCAAGGCTTTAAAAAGTAGTTCATTTCTGTGCTGCGCCCTTCCTTAACAACAAAACAAAACGACAAACTTCCCATGCTGAATATGTATTGCATCAAAGCAAAGCAAAAAACTTGAGAATGTGGAAATTACAGCAGGTAAGTTAGATAACATTCAGATATTTTTTTAAAAATTGTAATAATTGGGCGCCTGGGTGGCTCAGATGGTTAAGTGTCTGTCTTCAGCTCAGGTCATGATCCCAGGATCCTGGGATGGAGTCCAGCATCAGGCACCCTGCTCAGCGGGGAGCCTGCTTCTCCCTCTCCTGCTCCCCCTGCTTGTGTGCTCTCTCTCTCTCTCTGTGTCAAATAAATAAAATCTTTAAAAATAAATAAATAAATAAATATTGTAATAATTATTTTAAAAAGTTGAAGACATAGTGCATATATTTTTTGGAAGGTTTTTTTTTTAAATTTTGTTTTATGATGTTATGTTAGTCACCATACATTACATCTAGTTTTTGATGTAGTGCTCCACGATTCATTGTTTGCGTATAACACCCAGTGCTCCATTCAAATATGTGCCCTCCTTAATACCCATCACCAGGATAACCCATCCCCCCACACCCCTCCCCTCTAAAACCCTCAGTTTGTTTCTCAGAGTCCATAGTCTCTCATGGTTTGTCTCCCCCTCTGATTCCCCCAGCTTCATTTTTCCCTTCCTACTATCTTCTTTTTTTTCTTTTAACATATAATGTATTATTTGTTTCAGAGGTACAGGTCTGTGATTCATCAGTCTTAACACAATTCACAGTGCTCACCATAGCACATACCCTCCCCAGTGTCTATCACCCTGCCACCCCATCCCTCCCACCCCCCACCACTTCAGCAGCCCTCAATTTGTTTCCTGAGATTAAGATTTCCTCATATCAGTGAGATCATATGATACTTGTCTTTCTCTGATTTACTTATTTTGCTTAGCATAATACCCTCTAGTTCCATCCACATCATTGCAAATGGCAAGATTTTGCATTTTTTGATGGCTGCATAATATTCCATTGTGTATATATACCACATCTTCTTTATCCATTCATCTGTTGATGGACATCTTGACTCTTTCCATAGTTTGGCTATTGTGGACATTGGGGTAGTGCATATATTTTTTAAATGTTCCTAAAAGTGAAAGGGACCTCTGTCTCTCTACCCCCTCTCACACACACACCTTTAAATTCCAGATTATTGGCAACCAAAATTAAGAATTAGATGGAGGAAAAGAGCAAGAAATACGAAGCTGCTAATTTTCTAATTTTACATCAAGAAGTATCAGTAGAAACTTTCTTTGGCAATAGTAATGAAATCAATATTGTTGCAAGTGCATGTTTTAAGATTCAAAGAAACTTATCAGATAATTAAAAGTATATGTATACACCATTCTAATTGTTAGAGATTAAAAAACATTAAAAATAATCAATTTATTTAAAAAAGAGAGAAAACAAGAACAAAAGCGCAGGCCAACAAGAAAACAAAGATAAAAAATGTCAAATCCAATTGGCACCAAAATTTGATTTCCTCACCTATAATGTGGGTTACTTAAAACCTAATTTATAGGTTAATCTTGGGGATGAATAGGATAATGCTCAAAAAGTACTTAGCAGTACCTGGCTCACAAAGTTCAATGCTCTTGCTGCTGCTGATTATTACTATTATTACTATTAATCATCATCATTAACAATTATATATATGTATATATATATATATATATATATATATATATCACCTACAAAAATAAATTTAAATGGATGTAATTTGATAAACTATTTTAATCTTTTTTATTAAAAGAAAAAGATTAATGCTATAAGTAAAATAAGAGAATTGAAAGTTAAAGCATGTGAAAAGATATATCAAAGAAACACAAACCAAAGAAAGCACAACAATGGAGAATCCAAGGTGAAGAGGCATGGAACATTGCAAAGATGATCATTTTATATGCACAAGGGAAAAATCACAGTGAAGATAAAATTGTCATGAAATTTAATGCATTAAAAGTGTATCTCTAAAATAAATAACATAAAAACATTTGGAAATGCAAGAAATAAGGGAATTTTAAACATGTTATCCTCAATAATCATAAATCAAAAGACCAAAATAGAAAGTCTATAGAGGATTTTAATGATGTAATTAATAAGATCTAATTAATATATGTTAAACATTTTACCTTACAAAGATTTTGATGTGGAAATTTTTTCAGTGCAATAAGAATGGTTTTATTAAAGCATGGGGATAGGACCCATGGGCAGAAAGAGCTGGTCTGGACTTGTGTGGGGTGACTGATTATATACTTTCAAGTTGGGAGGGGGTCAGGGATATAGCATAAGTCTCTAAGGACTTTTGGAAGCAAGGTTTCCAGGACCCTGAGGGAGCTAGCTATTGTTGGGAAAAGGTCATGTATTACTGTCTAATAAAACCTTAGTCATGAGACCCTTGAGATGTATATCAGTGGGCCATATGTTTGGAGGATGATTGCTAACAAAGATCTTGGGGGGTAGAGATAAAAGAAGTTTCCAAAGGAATTGTTAATATGTTAAGGAAGACTTACAGAATTTTGGGGGTTGAGACAATGTTAAACTAAGATTACCTTTTGCCTTTAAGAAAGTGTCAACACTGAAGCAGCTGAGGTCTCAGAGGAAGGTCACTCTGCTTGTTTCAAGGACTAGTTAATGGGCTGTGGTAAGGAAATTTAATTTTTTCCTTTTGCCTTTGTTACCCACATCGGATTAAATATACCCTTCTAAGTTTTTGGAAAATATTAACTGAATCACATATTTCATATAGTTTATAAGATTTTCATAATATTTGATTTGTACATGACAGTCTCTCACAACAATGCGATAAAAATAAAAACTAATGCTGGTAAAACATTTAAAAGAATCCAATCACTTGAGACTAAAAAGCAAACTTTTCAAACATTAGCTCACTAGGAAATGAAAGTTACTAACTATAAACCATTTATAAATAACCTGACAAACCCTATGTTAAAATTATGTGCCAAGACAATTCAATGGAGGAAAGAATAGTCTTTTTAACAAATGGTGCTGGGACAACTAGATGTCCACATGAAAAAGAATAAAGTTGAAGTCTTCTCGCATATTACATACAAAACATAGTCAATGTGGATCGGCACCAAAATGGAGGAGCCAAAACTATAAAACTTGCAGAAGAAAACCTAAGTGTAAATTTTCATGACTTTGGATTTGGCAACGATTGCTTAGATGGGACACCAAAAGCATAAGCAACAACAACAGAAGATAGATAAACTGGGCATGATCAAAATGAAACACTTTTGTGCTTCTAAGCACACCATCAAGAAAGTGGGGGGAAAACTCCCACAGAATGGGAGAAAATTTTGCATATACTATATCTTATAAGGGACTTGTATCTGGAATGGATAAAGAAAATTACACACACACACACACACACACACACATGCATGCATGATGGTATGTTATTTGGCCACAAAAAAAAGAAGGAAATCCTGACATTTGCAACAACATAGATGGACCTTGAGGGAATTTGCTCAGTGAAGTAAGTCAGACAGAGAAAGACAAGTACCCCATGATTTCATATATATATATATATCAACCCCTTATGTAGTACACCTAAGACTAATGCAATGTTATATGTCAATCATATCTCATTAAGAAATTATCATTGAAGGGTACCAAAATATGCCACCCCAAAATATACCCCTTTAGCATAGGGACTATTTTGAACTAAAGGCCATTGAGAACAAGCAGACACAGGAAAAGCTCTAAAAACAGGGTACAGGTTTGTCTTTTGTAAAGGAAATCTACATTTGTAGAGGTGGGTCTCTCTCCTGTATCTGGAAGAGGTGGACACTTAAGAACAAAGAAGGCACCAACTTAAATGTACAGAACAAGTCTTACTAAGCAACTCTTGTTTACCATACTTCTCCTGGCCACTTTCCCACAAATTGCCTCCCTGACCAGAAAATTCCCAAACCCCTTTTCTGTATTTAAGCCCAAGATCTAACCACCTCTTTGGGTACTGAGTGCTCCCACATGCCCTTAAACTTCTGTGTGTTCTCATGTTCATCTGCCTGTGGCTAGTCTAATGCACAAGCCCCTGCTGGAGAACCTAGAATGGGTAGAGGAGGAGAAATTTCTCCCTTACATCAGGAAAGGGGAAAGCTGCTGAGTTCATAGATTAATAAATCTGAAAGCTAGTTATATAAATAAGAGAAACTCAACAACAGACATGCATTCACTTTTAATTTTTACTATTTTGATTAAATAAATTTGATTCAAATAAAGATACACAAATGTGGGAGTAAAAACATGATGTGAGTACAGACTCAGGGGAAACTATACAAGTAAGGATAACTTTAAAATACATATTCAATAAATAAATTTGATATTTTTATGAAAAGCATCATTTTCTGGCCAAGTATAAATTATAAAACTTTACTTAAAAAGAAGCAGAAAACCTGAATAATCCAATGACTATGCACGCTACTGAAAGGATTTTTCAGAAACTTTTAAACCACTTCAAAATTTTTCAAGGTCAAGTGGTTTCATACAAAATAATTTCTACTGTATATAATAGAGCACAGATGCCTAATCTATAGTTTTATTTAAATCTCAATTTATTTTCATGAACTTATATTAACTTGGTACCAGTGCTTGAGAAAGACAGCACCAAAACCACTCAACTTAAAAAAAATAGCATATGAGACACTCTCACTTATGAATATAGGTGCAAAAATTCTAAATGAAATTTCAACAAATCAATTTCAGTGCTAAATAAAAATGAGAACATACCACACGATCAAACAGAATTATTCCAGGAATGTAAGGACAACTCTGCACTAGGAAATCTATCAATTTAATGTATCAGATCTGCAGTTGAAGGAAAATCTACACAATTATTTCTACTGAAAATGCATTAAAAATGATGATACTTTTTAAAAAAAATTAATAGGCTTTATTTTTTAGAACTGTTTTAGGTATGCCCCCCCCCAAAAAAAATTAGTGAAAAGTACAGAGCTTCCATATACTCTCTCTTCTTGCAGTCTCCTCTACAATTAACATCTTACATTAGGGTGGTACATTTGTTACAAGTGATGAGCCAATGTTGATACATTGTTATTAACTCAAGTCCATAGTTCACATTAGGATTCACTCCTGGTGTTGTACCTTCTGTGGGTGTGAACAAATGTATAATGCCCCCTATCCACCATTATAGCACCCTACAGAAGATTTCACTGTCCTAAAACTCCCCTGTGCTCCACTTATTCATCTTTCCCTCCTCCCAAGCCCCTGATCCATTGACTATCTTCATAGTTTTGAATTTTCCAGGAAGCAGAATATGCGGCCCCAAAAATATGACTGAAGGACTCCAGGACATGCCACCCTAACATATGCTGCTTTGGTACACTGATTACTTTGACCTGAAAGCACTGGAAAACAGCAGATGCAGGAGGACTCTGATCTCCCTCATCTGCCTTAAGTCAGACCCTCCAAAAGGAACTAGGTCATCATCAATCCCCTCCTGGGAGTGTCTTCAGCAAGGAAGATGGATTCTTAGTACAGGAGATGAGACTAAAAGTCGGCATCGCATCCAGACACACTCTGTCCCAAACCGTCAGACTCCCCATCGAGTCTTCTGAGGGCCCCTTCTGCTTTCCTAAAACCATTTTCTCTCCCCTAAGAAGCCTGCAACTTCCCTTTTCCTTATTAAGATGGCATTTATTCCTGAGTTCTAAGCCACCTCAGACAGTTAGTCATTTTCCCCCATGAAACTTCCACGTATACATGAGGCAGAAATGTTAATAAACTTCTTTTTGTTCTTCTCTTGTTAGTCTGTCTTTTATTACAGGAGTCTTAGCTAAGAACTCAGAAGGTAGAGGGAAAATTATTTTTCTTTCCCTACAGTAGGACTCATAGAGTATGTAGCTTTTCAGATTGGTGTTTTTTACTTAGCAACATGTATTTAAGGTTCTTCTATGTCTTTTCATGGTTTATAGTTTTGTGGGGGTTTTTGCAGTTTTAAATAAGCTGCTGTTATGAATAAACATTCACGTGGAGGTTTCGGTCTGAATGTAGATTTTTCAACTCATTTCGGTAAATACCAAGGAGCATGATTACTAGGTCATATAGTAAAAGCATATTTAATTTTGAAAGAAACCATCAAACCAACTCCCAAAGTCACTCTACAATTCTGTACTCACACCAGAAATGAATAGGAGTTTCTTTTGCTCCATAGCCCACATCTGGTGTTGTCAGTGTCCTGCATTTTGGCCATTCTAGTAGGTGTATAGTGCTATCTCCTTGTTTTAATTTGCAATTCCATAATCATGTTGAGCATCTTTTTTCACATGCTTATTTGCCATCTGTATATCTTATTTGGTAAAGTATCTGTTCAGCTCTTCTGCCTATTTTTAAATTGTTTGTTTTCTTATGTTAACTTTTAAGAGTTCGTTGTATATTTTAGATACCAGTCCTCTATCTAATATGTACCTTGAAAAAACTTTCCTTTGAAAGAGGCTTGTTTGCTCATTCCCCTAGGAGTGTCATTTGTAGAACAGAAGTTTCTAATTTTAATGGAATGCACTTATTAATTTTTTCTTTTACTGATTGTGCTTTTAGATCTAAGAAGTCATAGCCCCTGGCTGGCTTAGTTGGTAGAGCATGAGACTCTTGCTCTTGGTTGTGAGTTCAAGCCCCATGTTGGGTGTAGAAATTACTTAAAAATAGATCTAAGACGTCATTGCTAAACCCAAGGTCATCTAGGTTTTTCTCCTATATTAGCTTCTTGGAGTTTTATAAAATATGTTTTTTAATTAGAAAAAATAGAGACTCTGAATAAGTCAAGGTCCCCACCAGATTATTTAATCGAGACTTTAGTGAAGGGACAACTTGAAACAAGCTTGGCAAAGCTAAGGAAACATACAAGGGGTGGTGAGACACCTAAAGATAGCACCCATGGTAAGCTATTACCACTCCTAGGGCAGATAGGGAAAGGGAAGAGGTAGGGCTGGCACCTAAGCAATGGTAAAGGGGCTATTACTGGGGACTCAACTACTACTAAAGATTTCACTTTGGGGCAGGGAGAGAGCCAAGGAAGAACTCTTCTCCTTCCCTTCCAATGTCATGTCAGTGACCCTAGTTGGCCAAACCCAATAGAAGGCAGCCAGCAAATGAGGCTAGGGAGTACAGTCTCCAGAAGTTGCCCTCGTGAAGCACAGAGCTGAGCAGAGACAGGTGGGAAGTCCATGTGGGAGAGGGCACATGAAGAATAAGGACCATGAGCTCTTTGCATGACAGAAAAAATACATGAGTCACACTTTGACTATTATGGACCAAGGTTCAAAGCTGAACTTTATGACCAAGGTGAGTGAACACCTCCATTTCTTTATGTTTAACTGGGAATAACAATAACCCTGCATTATAAATACTGAGATGACTATATTAAATGTCTACTATATAAAGTATTGATGAGTACCCAATATATACTAGCAACTGCTGCAACTATTACTACTATTACTAGGGTAGTCATTTTGATTGGAGGGAGAGGAGAAACAGGCAGCAAAACCAGAAATGTAAGCATTATCTCTTAATAGAAGACATACATGAAATTAACAGCCAAAGCCATACCTGGCAATGAGATATTAACATGCCCCACCAAAACCAAGAACCAGGGAGGGATGTTTTCTATCACTATTATCATCTAATGTTCTAGAATTTTAGCCAACACAGCAAGATATGTAACACTGGAAAGAGAAGAAATTTACCTTTTTATTACTTTTAGATAATGATGATTCTCTATCTAGAAAGATCCCAACACCCAAATTTTATAATTAAGTGGCTAGACACATAATGAATTTATAAAGCATAAATGGCTTTTCTAAAATTCAGAAAAAAAGTTATTATATTTAATGGAAATAAATTCCCTTTTATAATAGTAACACAAAATATGAAGCACCCAAATGGACTTATAAAGAATTTTGCAAACAATGTGAAGAGAGCCAAAAAAACTGATAGCTACATGAAAAAAGGAATGTAGTAAATGAAAATCATTCACTTACAGGGTTAATGCAATTGCATTTAAATTCCCAGTGGGATTTATTCTGAAACGTGTTCAAGTAAAATTAAGATTCATCTAGAAGAAGAAATTCATGAGTAGAGCTGAGAAAAGATAAAATAGAAACAAAATAGAAAAAGATTGACTTGTGATATTTGTTGTACTAGATGTAAAAACATAGTTTAATATTAATATATTTAAAACAGGTGGTGGTGGTGGCACAGAATAGAATACTAACAGGGATGAAGTAGAAATTCCAGAAGCAGAATAAGTACATTAACATGATAAACTTAAATATGTATTCTGATACATGACCCCCGAGTAAATACCAGGTGGATTAAAGATCTAAATGTTGACAATCAGCCTTGATAAAAATCCTGGAAGAATATTTGTGTATCTCAGAATGGGAAAGGGCTTTAGGAGAATAAAAGCAATACAAAATAGTCACCCTGGGCGACCTTGGGTCAAATCTGTGGCCACACCTTTCTCAGGGATTGCTGAATGCCATTTCCTTCTAGATGCTGAAGGGGGTGGAGTTGCCCTGAGATGCACAGCGGGAGGGCGGCAATGGTGTGCAACATGCCTATTACACGATTCTCATCATCATCATCATCGCAAACGATATGAAGCTTTGTAGAGCAGGTACGATGTGCCAGACGTTGCATTAGACATTGAGCATGCCTCAGTTTATTAGAGTCTTACAACCAAAATATGAAGTAGGTGCTTTTGTTGTTATTAGTATCTATTTTATAGATAAAGAGACGCTTACAGTGATAAATGATTTGCTCAAAATGGTAAGAGCAGGTGGTAGAGTCTACTGGCTTTCAAAGCTTATGCTCCGAGTTATGAAGCAGTACACTATTGTACTGCATCTCTCTGAGCCTTGATTTCCTCATCTATAAAATGGGATCTACATGGCAAGGCTGTCTTCAGATAGACAGGAAACATACGCAATGCATTTATCACAGTAAGTGGCATATAAAGAAACAAAACATAGGAATTAAAAATAACAAAGAGCAATGACAAGAATACACATATCTAGATAAATATTGATTGTATAAATAACATCACTTTGTGAGATCAAAAATAGAAAATTAAAGTAGCAAAAAAAAATAGCACTTTACTAAGTCAAGAATACCTGTTGTACTCTCTAGGGAAAATAACCCCCCTGCAAATTTTTAAGTATAATTAACAAGCTAAAAGAAGAAGTGAAATTATAAATTATTAAAAAATCCAAAAAATCTTAAGAAAGGACAGAAAATATAGAATAGTCAGGGCAAATATAAAACAAATAGCAAGGTGGTAGATTTAAGCCTAAATTACAGTATATTTAAACAGACGAAGTATTCCAATTGAAATATAAAGTTCCTCAGACCAGATAATAAAATAAAACAAAGTTGAACATGCTCTTTATAAGAGATATACCTTATATATAAGTATAGCAACAAGTAAAGGATGGGGAAAATATTATGCACACCAGAAGTTACAAAGTCAGAGATAAAAGTAGTTCATTTCAGAGCAATAAAAGTTTCCACTTTAAGATAAAATGATCTTAAATTTGTTTGCACCTAATAACATAACCTCCAAATGTGTAAAGTAAAAAAGGATAAGTCAACAAAAAGAAAAAAACATCCAGTAATGGTGGAAGACTATGTAAGTCAGGGTTCTTCAGAGAAACAGAACTAAAAGGATATATATATTGAGAGATTTATTTTAAGGTTTTGGCTCACATGACTGTGGAGCTGGCAAGTCCAAAATCTGCAGGGGAGGCTGGCAGGCTGAAACTCAGGCAGGAGCTGATGTTGCAGTTTTGAGGCAGAATTTTTTCTCCTCAGGGGAAACCTCAGTTTCTGCTCTTAAGACCTTCTACTGATTGGGTGAGGCCCACCCACATTCTTGAGGGTAATCTTTACTTAAAGTCAACTAACTGTGTTAGTCACTTCTACAAAATACCTTGACAGCAACACCTAGATTATTGTTTAATTGAATAATGAGGTACTATGCCCTATCCAAGTAGACACAGAAAATCAATATTCATGCAGATTTTACACAATTTAAAATGTAAATTGTATTTCTATTTTTTAAAAAAGAACAGTGAACAAAAGTAAACCAAGGGGTTGGTAATTGTTGCAGATTGGATCCCCCGGGAAGCAGAGTCTGAGCTAGAGATTAGCACGCAGGACTTCTCAGGGACTGTCTTGGTATCCACAGCTGTGGAAGGGAGAGGGAGGAAGCAGGATTTGGGAAGGGGCAGAGCTGAGACACAATTCAGCATCATCTGTAACCTCGGCCAACCCTCCCAGGAGATCAAAAGATGGGATGACCTTTCAGAACTGTGCTGAGCTGGGGCAACAAGCCTGGCTTTTATGCATCCCAAATCAAGTGAGCACTGGAGGCAGGGCATTGTGGAAGGAGGATGTCTCCCCAGGTGAGGCAGCTCTTCAGCTGAGGCCACTCGGAAGGGGGCTGACAGGTGAGGGCTGTGTGCAGCAGAGCTCTGGGTGCTGTGGCAATGAGTCCTTCAATCCTGACGGGACCTGGGCCACACATCACTGGATGTGTGTTTAGAGTCATGTTTGGATTCCTAACATGCTTAACTTCTTTGTCATGGGCATGATGTCACACCCATTATTTTAAACACATAGAAGAAGGGTGTGGGTACCACCTGATGGGGTCATAAAGGAAACTGATCTCTCCCCCTTACCATGCTATGTAAGTGGTGGCCCTTCTCAAAAGGCTGAAAGAGTTTACAACTCCAAGAAGAACCCTGGCTGGGGTTCCAGAGACTCCAGTGTGTCACTGACTCATCTCAGTCAGTCCCCTAGGTCTTGAATATGGAGTAGACATGTTCTTCTATCAGCCAGGGATCTCACTTTGGGCCACTGATCACCTGTGGGAATATCCTTGCCTCAGTTTCTGAAGGGGCGACGGCCAGCATTCCCCTGGATCTGAGGGGGAACTACGGAGAATAAGAATGGATCAGTTGTTAAGATAATGTGGCGGATGATCTCTTATGTTTCCTTAGCTCCATGAAGAAGCTTGGACCCACCTCTTTTACTGTGAGGAAAGGCTTCATTCATTCAGCATGGCATTTGTTGAGCACCTGCTCTGAGAGTATGCTTTCCCACCTTGTCAAAGACAGTGCACAACTCCTTAGAATGTTGTTTCCTTTAGTCATTGGTTATGAGTAACTCACAGTCTTTCATTATAATGCTTCCTTGGAAACTCATCATGGGAGATATAGACTGGCTCATATATTTCCCAGACAGAAGTTTGGCTACCAGCAGGGAATTCTAAACAAGTGAAGGCTGCAGATGATGAATGCACAGCATGATGATGGTTGAATTAAAAAAAAAAAATATATATATATATATATATACATATATATATGCATGGTACTAAAATGTCCATGAAACATTTTGTTTAAGCACAGATGCCAAGTCATTGTCTTTATAGGGTTCTTATTCTTAAACAATTTAGAATACTTTGTCCTTTAGGATGCATGCTGGGCAACCATATCATGATTGAGTGACTTATTGTACTTTTAATGATTTTCCTTCTCCTAAGAAAATGCATAGATACTATATTAGAACAGGACCAATAAGATCCATCTATGTATCTATCTATGTATCTATCTAGATATCTAGATATCTAGAAAGAGAGAGAGGAGAGAGATTAATTATAAAGCATTGGCTCACATGATGATGGAGGCTGAGAAGTCCCACAGTGTTGTTTGCAATCTGAGACCTCAGGAAAGCCAAAGAGCCAGCGGCATAGATTCCAGGCTGAGTCTGAAGACCTGAGAACCAGGAGCACCAAGGTTGGGAGGAGATCAATTTCCCAGCAGTCAGGCTGAGAGCAAATTCAACCTTCCCCTGCCGGTTTGTACTATGCAGGCCCTCACTGGGGAGGGCACCTACTTTACCCAATCGTCCAATTCAAATGCTCCTCTTTTCCAGAAACACCTTCACAGACACATCCAGAAGAGTGTTTAATCCGATATCCGGGCACCCCTTGGCTTCACAGATACAAATTGAAGTTAAATAATTATAATACAAACTTTGGGTAAAATGTATTTTACAACGTGTTATGAAGTAGGTTTAGGGGCGTCAGATAAAAAACAGAGTAACGCTGTGTTGGGTGTTCTGTGTTGGTTCCTCCAGATCTCCTTCCACCCTTTGCCACCATGTTTGGAGCCCCAGGAGACTGAGCTCTATGAAGAGCACCCACTGGACCCCTTTGTCTATGGCTTCCTGTGGGATTTGGCCCGTGGAAGTCCCAGAGAAAGCTGGGGACACGATGGCTGGGGGTATTTATGTTCCTTCAGGCCTTGCGTTGGCAGCGGCCACATTCCTGTGCTAATGGCCACTGTCTCCCAGTCAGCCGTCTCTGTGGGTTCTGGCATCCTCTCTCCCTGCAGTCCCCTCACCCTAGGGGAGCCATGGCTTGCTTGTGGCTGCTGCCTATGGAGGACGCTTCCACATCCATTGTTGGTCTCCCGTAGCTGTGCCCACATCTTGGTGAGCAGAACCCTCATGAGCTCTGCTCAGTTACTGGTTTGAGTGCACCATCTGATTCCTGCCAGCATTCTAAAGAAGCATTTCTCAGGGCGCCTGGGTGGTGCAGTCGGTCAAGTGTCTGACTCTTGGTTTTGGCTCAGGTTGTGATCTCACAGTCGTGAGATAGAGCCCTGCAGGGAGCCTGCTTGAGACTCTCTTCCTCTCCCTCCCCGCCTGGTCTCTCTCTCTAAATAAATAAAATCTTAAAAAAAAAAAAAAGCGTTTTTCAGCATTGGTCTGTGCCTCATGCATTTACCTTAGGACGCCCTCTATTCCTCATTGATCAGCATTGTGAATCTTTTCTTCCCATAACATTAAATTTCCCTTAATAAAGCATATTCACCTTAAAGTTCAAAGAGGGAAAAATCAGTACTAGTTTCAGCTTTTTAAAGAGGGCATTAATGTCCACAATAACCACACTATGGAAAGAGCCAAGATGTCCATCAATAGATGAATGGATAGGGCTCCTGGGTGGCTCAGTTGGTTGGGCGACTGCCTTCGGCTCAGGTCATGATCCTGGAGTCCCTGGATCGAGTCCCGCATCGGGCTCCCTGCTTGGCGGGGAGTCTGCTTCTCCCTCTGTCCCTCCCCCCTCTCATGTGCTCTCTCTCATTCTCTCTGTCCCAAATAAATAAATAAATAAAAAATCTTAAAAAAATAGTTGAATGGATAAAGAAGATGGGGTATACACACACACACACACACACACAAAAAATGGAATATTATGCATCCATAAAAAAAAAAAAAAACCCACGAAATCTTGCCATTTGTAATGACATGGATGGAACTGGAGGGTATTATGTTAAGCCAAATAAGTCAATCAGAGAAAGACATGTATCATATCTCACTGATATGAGGCATTCTTAATCTCAGGAAACAAACTGAGTGTTACTGGAGTGGTGGGGGGTGGGAGTGATAGGGTGCTGGGTGATAGACACTGGGGAGGGTATGGGATATGGTGAGCACTGTGAATTGTGTAAGACTGTTGAATCACAGACCTGCACCTCTGAAACAAATAATACATTATATGTTAAAAAAAAAAAAAAAGTAGAAGAAGATAGTGGGAAGGGAAAAATGAAGCAGGGGGAATTGGAGGGGGAGACGAGCCATGAGAGACTATGGACTCTGAGAAACAAACTGAGGGTTCTAGAGGGGAGGGGGGTGGGAGGATGGGCTAGCCTGGTGATGGGTATTAAAGAGGGCACGTACTGCATGGAGCACTGGGTGTTATGCACAAACAATGAATCATGGAACACTACATCAAAAACTAATGATGTAATGTATGGGGATTAACATAACAATAAAAAATTTAAAAAACAAAAAAAACAAAGAAAATAAATAAATAAATAAAAACTAAGGATTCTAGAGGGGAGGTGGTGGGGGGATGGGTTAGCCTGGTGATGGGTATTAATGAGTGCACGTTCTGCATGGAGCACTGGGTGTTATATTTAAACAATGAATCGTGGAACACTACATCAAAAACTAATGATGTAATGTATGGTGATTAACATAACATAATAAAATAAAATTAAAAAAAAAGAAGGTATTACATGAAGGTTGGGAAATGTTAAATACAAGCATTCACATATGTTCCCCCTCTCCTGCCCCAAGCAAAGAAACATACACACACTTTGTGAAAGACTGTGTAACTCCACGTTGTTTCCTGTTCCTCAAGCTGGAACAACTGATTAGAGCAATGAGCTCTGACTCAGCACTTTATTTAACTAAACATGAACTGTTGACATCTCTCATTAACTCTGGTTTCCTTTTTCCTATCAGTTAAATTGAAGTTTTTTACTTAATGTAAGATTTGAGGTTTCTGTCTCAGAGCTTCCTAAGACTGGCTTTTTTTTTTTTTTAAGATTTTATTTATTTATTTGAGAGAGAGAGAGAATGAGAGAGAACACATGAGAGGGGATAGGGCCAGAGGGCAAAGCAGACTCCCTGCCGAGCAGGGAACCCGATGCGGGACTCGATCCAGGGACTCCAGGATCATGACCTGAGCTGAAGGCAGTCGCTGAACCACCTGAGCCACCCAGGCTCCCAAGACTGGCTACTTTTATCTGCTCTTATTTTTATCTCAAAATCTAGATTTATTTGTAATTCTAAATATTGGCATTAACTTTGCTTTTTTCTTCCATTTCAGTTTTGAGGTCCTGCTTTCAATTCTCTTGAGTCTATATACAGAATTAGAATCCAGGATTGTATGGTAATTCTGTGTTTAATTTTTGAGGAACAGCCATACTGTTTTCCACAACAGCTGTGCCATTTTGCATTTGCTCCAGCAGCGCACAAAGGTTTTGATTTCTCCATATTCTTGCCAACACTTGTTATTTTCTGGATTTTTAATTTGTTTTATTTTTTAAATATAGAAATGCACATGATTACAAATCCACCATAGTAGTCTTCATCAAATTAGAAGTGTTCACATCACTCATTCCTCCAGGGATAGAAACATTTGTGAAATATCAAATTAAATTAATACTGGTCAATGTCTTCAACTTTGAGGAGGTTACAAATGGATTTTTCAACTGCTTCTTCTTCTTCCAGATTATAAACCCTTTTTTCATTGAACATCTTAAAGAACAAGTTAATTAATCTCAACTCATCTATACTGAGGGCCATTAGGTACCAGTTCTCTTCTAGGTGAATGGGCCCAGCAATGAACAAAACCATTAAAAAATTACAAACCATTTGGAATCCCAGTGTTGTAGTGTTTTCTTTAGAGATGATGTCTCTTCTGTTAACTAGCAAGTAGGCACCCTCCTGACCTCACTGTTATGTCTCAACCAATGCGTTCATGGCTCTGAAAAGACAAGAGACAGATTTCTACAGTTCTTAATTCGTGCTTGTCAATGGCACTTACCACTTGAGATATGTGAATGTATTTTATTTTCTTGCCAGACTTGGGAGTTTCTTGAGGGAAGATTTCATCCGTATTTGATTTCCCACAGTTATCCACAGCATTTTGCACAAAAGCAAGCAAAAGATATGTATTTTTCACTTTCTGAGTATTAATCAACTGGCCTGAGCCTCCACAGTTTTGTTTTTTTTGTTTTTTTTGGTCATTCCTGAAAAGTTGCAGCTCCTATGCCAAGGAGAGCAGTGATTCTAGACCTCCAAGAAGAGGGCTGAATAGGTAATCCGAATCCCCTTCCTTCCTTCTGGGCACTCCCTTGCTAGTGGGTTGTTGGTGCCCTCCAGGTGAGAGGGTTGCTTACACCTGCTAGTCTCCCTGTTTTAGTTTGTATTTTTGTAGGAAAAAAAATGAGCGGGTGCCTGGGTGGCTCAGTTGGTTAAGCAACTGCCTTCGGCTCAGGTCATGATCCTGGAGTCCCAGGATCGAGTCCTGCAACGGGCTCCCTGCTCAGCAGGGAGTCTGCTTCTCCCTCTGACCCTCCCCCTTCTCATGCTCTCTCTATCTCATTCTCTCTCTCAAATAAATAAATAAAATCTTTTTAAAAAAATGAGCAAGCCGAATTCTGTCTTGGAATGCTTTGGAAATTAGAAGGGAAGTCCACTCGCTCTCCCACAGCAAGCACTCCCCGCCAAAAAATACCCCACACACGCATCTGTGCCAGGTAATAACGTATGGCTGGCAGACATCAAGCACCAAAACAGGTAATAAATCCACTTCCGCAAAATGCAGCTCCACCTTTCTCCCATTTGGCCCCGGGGGTTGTTTTACTATTTTATGAGTCTGGATGTAATTAGTCACAATTAAAATCTGAATTCTTTAAGTATATTTGCAGTCCAATTTCATCTGAGGCAATAAAAATATAAATAGCTCACAGTGACTTTATTACTTATGTTTCTCAGGTTTGGGGGTGGGGGCAGGATAATGAAAGAGGTGTCTTCACAGCATGCAATTGACATGCAGGCTCTTCAGGGGATAGAGTGCCCACAGCTCAGGTTTATTTCACCTAATCTGTATAACAATGTATATACATTGTATAACCATGAGTCAGGGCAAGTTCCCTCTAAGAATACCTCGGAGGTCCTTTGTGAGCAGAGTTTACTTCACCTTCTGTGGGGGAGGAGAGGGCACCTGTTGGAGACAAAAGATATCCAAACTCCTTGTTACTTTCCTGCTTCCACTCTGAGCTCTGTTGCTGTTTGTTTCATTTATGTCTATCCCAAATGCCAAACGAATACCAGATACCTGCCTGAGATCTTGAACTATTTCTAGTCAATTCTTGGGAATCACAAATCTGTGTTAAGCGTTATTGACACTGAAGACATAACCTTCTCCAGACATGGTTCTAAATTCTCACCTTTTTCAATCCTTTCTGTCTCCCTCCTCTGTAACCCCACTTGGTCCTCCCTTTCCTTTCTGTCTCCCACTCTATTCTGCTCACCTTTTATTGAAAGCCTCACACTGGGATGGATACAGGACGATATGGTACCTCTACTCATGGAATTTACCTACCACAGCACCAGTAGCTATCACGATTATGGAGCACTTACCAAGTAAGAAGCACATGCTTGCTCACTTATAAACCCACGGGGCTCAAAAGCTACATCCTTTTCTCCTTCCCGTTGTTCAAATCCACACCAAGAGGATCAGTTGATTCTGTCTTTGGAACCCCTTTTTATCTGCTCACGTCTTCCTCTCTCACCGACAGCCCTTGCTCCAGACTTTGATCTGGTCCCATCCAGGGTTGAGGGTTGAATTGTGTCCACTAGAAAGATATGTTTAGTCCGACCCTTCATACTTGTGAATGGGACCTTATTTGGAAATAGAGTCTTTGCAGACATAGGGAAGTTAAAATGAGGTCACACTGGATTAGGGTGGGTCCTAATCCAATGACTGGTATCTTTATAAGAACAGGGAAATTCGGACACAGAGACACACAAGGAGAAGGCCAAGTGACAAAGAAAGTGGAGATTGGGTCATGTGTCTCCCAAGCCAAGAAATGCCAACGATTGTTGGCAACCACCAGAAGCTAGGAGAGAGACATGGAGTGGATTGTCTCTCAGAGCCTCCGGTGCAATAACTCTCAGATAGTTCCCCTTGCCTTCTGATACCCCATCTCCCATCACCGAACACTGTTGCATGCTTTCAGGGATGGGTCAGTGCTGAGCAGAGAACTCAGTCACGGCAAGGGCACAAGCATCTGGAGAGGGATTCTGAGACAGGAAATTAATGAAACCACTGGATACTTGCAGAAATCTTGGGGAGGTCACAGACCCTCCCCCAGACATGGAGTCAGGGACTCAAAGCATGGGGAAGCTACTGCTGCCATCTGGGTGCCCTTCACACAGTCTCACTGTGTCCTCTCTGCTGGGGCCATTACCTGCACTTACGGGAGGAAGCCGAGGTTCTGCGGGGGGTGAGCCCAGCCACGGGATCTGAACCCCAAACTTTCTGCTCCATAGCAAGTACTCTTCCTTCACATCAGCACACTGGCTTATTTATTTTTCCCAGCCCTACCTTGTTGTTTGTTTGTCTGGATTTCTCCCTTTTTCCCTCTGCACCTGTTCATCTGGTAAGGTCCAGTTTAAATCTAATTTTATCTGTTAGAGTTTTTCCCAAGCACTTCAGCTGAAGTAGATCTGAGCTAGCTCTCCTGAATACAACTTAATGACACACATATAATTCTATTTGGCACGACTGAGGACTTCCTGAGTTATCTCTTTCTTCAATTACTGTCTTGGTTTTCTTTGCATCTTTTCTTGGTAGTGATTTTTTCAGGATTGTTGTTAGCTCCCTGGCAAAGTCCATAATTTATATTCCTTTGTATGTCTAGCAGGTCCCAGAACAGTACCTTGCACAAAAGAGACTCAATAAACTCAGGTGTCTTGGTTCTCAATAACATCATCTGCTCTGGATTTGTTAGCTCCAGGACATTCCTTAAACATCCCAGCTCAGTTCGCTTCGGTTTGACAAGAGGAGGCTGACCTAGCAACTCTACATTTTCTCCAGT
Source organism: Mirounga angustirostris (assembly GCF_029215605.1). Classification (NCBI taxonomy): domain Eukaryota; kingdom Metazoa; phylum Chordata; class Mammalia; order Carnivora; family Phocidae; genus Mirounga; species Mirounga angustirostris. The sequence goes on from NW_026991722.1 coordinate 93,356,580, forward strand.
CTTACTAGATCAGGACACTGCCCCTTTGGCTAAGAACCACTCCGGTGAGAGGGGCTATGGGCCTCCTCTAGCCCAATTCCCAGGCCCATGGGGCTTCAGCAAGCTTCACCTATTCACCAGATTCACCAGAGAGTTGCGCCATGGTTGTGACCTTGGTGTTGGAAGGAAATCAAGGCCAGGTGGGATGCAGGCAGGGTCTGGGTGCGGCTCAGGTGTCTGCCTGATGTCTGTCTAGGATACATTTTGGGAGATGCCAGATCTCAACAGGACAGATCTGTCTTCTCACACATGCCCAGAAAGGCTTCGCGACACTCAAACAGGGGCTGTGGTCCACAGGGTTCTGGGGAATGGTATTCTGAATGGTAACAGTAATAAGTGCACCTGTCCCCGTTCACAGTGCCGTCTAGGAAAAAAAGTGACATAGATCGACATAGGTATGCTAGTGTGTGTGTGTGTGTGTGTGTGTGTGTGTTTGGGGGTGCTGGAATGGAAACTTAGGGAGGCATTTGAAGCTCTGCTTTACCTTTTCTTATTGAAATGACATCCCCTCCCCACCTCACCCCCGCCCCCCCCCCCACAGTATAATCTTGTGAATACCTTTCCCCAATGCAGGTTCACCAAACCCCCAAGCTCTGCATATAATAAGCATAGGCAACTGAATTTTCGTAAACCAGCAGAAAATTTTTTCAAAGTTTAATTTTAAAAGCATAATTATAGATATCCAGATGCTGATGGAATGTGATGGTTCAGGAAATAAGAACATTCCCTTGCTGGGTGTAGTAGCCCTTTACTGAATCGCACTGAATTCCCACAACCAGCCATACACCCCAGAGAGAACCATGCAGACGTGGACAGAAGAGAATTCTCCATTTCAGCTCCAGTTAGCAACCCCGGTAGGATCCCCATAGTATTACAGCCAAGGAGATGTGGGGGGAGAAGAAGATTTTGTCCTTAGAGAGGGATCAATTAATTGACAAGCGTGCATAACTTCAGGTATAATTACATAAGAAACAAGCAATGTGAGATAGTTCATTTATTTTTATGGTGGACCAATTTTATTTTATGCTCATTTTACTGCAACTAATTCCTTCTCATTCTCCTAAAAAGTGTAAACACTCATCACGTGCACTCTGAGCACAAGATTTCAAGCTCTGTGTCTTTGTGTCACAGGCAAATGCTGTCAACATCACTATTTTAAATGACAATTCTAAGTGAGGGTTGTGATTATTTATTTGCAGAAAAAAAGGGGGCAACAAAGGAGCGTTTGGAGATGGGAACAGTGTGTTTCTAGTTTTAATTACATGTTGTATTTAGAATTCAACAGTAATATCTGATCCATATCTCTCAAATCGGTCAACCTGAGGCCACCTTCTAGGGCAGTGGTTCTAGTCCAGGGCTGATGTTGCTCCACCCCAACCTTCCTGGGGACAGTTGGCAGTGTCTGGGGACATTTTTGATTGTCACAGCTAAGCAGGGTTCTACTGACATCTAGGGCTGAAGGCCAGGAGTGCTGTTAAGTGCCCTACAACACACAGGGCTGTCCTCCAACCGAAAAAGTCACCTGGCCCCAAATACCAGAGGGGCTGAAATTGAGAAATCCCACTTGCTCTGAAGAAAAAGCAATTCTACTCCTTCTTTATGGTATCCCACAGTTCACCTTTGAGTCCCATTTTGTTCGAGATGTCCCAAATGTCATGACCAGAGGGTTAATCTCAGAAGAATTTCACCTTCTTGTTAGTGCAGAGAGAAGCGTTATGTCCAGGGTAAGTGTGGTTTGTCACTGTAGCACTCCCTGGGAGACTAGCTGACATTTCATGCTTCCGTGTCGAAAACACTCCCTCTCAGTCTGCCTTCCTGATATTTTGTTGAGACTCTGATTAAACCTTGACTGAGGATGCTTAGATGCTGGCCAGATTTTACTCTGAAGGATACTACCACCCGGAAACAAGGAAAAGGAGAAATGAGGAAGAAAAGGAAAAAAAAAGAGTTGTTTTCATTTGAAACACTTCCAAAGCTTGATGGGGCTCAAATAGAGTATCATTAATTATCTCAATAGCTGGAAAGATAATACAAATCCTAAAAACATAGCTATCAAATGTTATGGCATCTGGGAACCCTAGTGGCTGGCTACTTAAAATGGTTTTTCAGGATAATTTTACTGTACTTCAGCGTAATAAGCTGGAGAGATGCTGTTGGATCTCACAGCTGCTTCCCCTCTGGCCCCACTCTCTGCTAGGAAGGAGCCCCAACGTCTCCAGTACCACTCTGTAGTAAAAGAAATCCAATGCCATGCCCATTATTTGGCAACATTTGATCGCTACGCCATTGGACATTATTATTTAGAGACTCTGTGTGGCTTCGTTAATCATACTGGCTGGGGAAACTGAGCCCTGGGATGACCACAGAAGGAAGAAGTCACCGGGTACCTGGTGTGGAGGCTCCTGGACTAGCACTTTCCTTCGGAAAAGCAATCCTTCATTCACAGCACACAGAAGGAACATGGCGCAGACTCCTCAGTGATAAGCTCTGTTTCCTAACAGTGTGAGGTTAATGAACCTCCTTAGTTTTGGCAGGATGAGTAAGTGGAAAGGAGAAAAATCTATCTGAGAGCACCCAGTTCAGAGGCTTTAATTGCTTATGTGACAGTTGAGATGAAAGCCCCCTCATTTCAAAGCAGAAGGATGGAGTTCTGTATTCCTAAAGCTGGCAGCTATGCTTCAATTAGATAAATAAGAAGAAAATTAAAATTTGATGGATTAAATAAGGGGGTGATCCAGTACTTATTTCCCAACTAGAAATTACCATTTTTGCTCTTTTGAATTGATAATTATCAGCACCAGAGTTTATTCACTTACATAATGAGGTTCTTCTTTTTAATTAAAATTGAAATGTTTTACATTTCTTGTCTTCCCTTAAGTAAATCTTTCAAGTGTTTAAGTCCCTGATATTAGAAAGCTTTAATTATATTACGGAAGGAGCAGAGTGGAAAAAGTTGGCAAGGAATGTACTTTTTCTTCTCTCATAAACATCATCACACTGAAAACTCAAGGCAGGTTAGGTGGAAAGCATCACTAAAGGACCATGCATGTAGCCTCCTTTCCAATCATTTTACCTGCCTTGCCTAATTTCAGAACCCCATCAAATCATCACCAAGCATCCCATATTGTCCTGAAAATGTCCATAAAAATTGTCATAAAAATCAAGCTACAACAGACATCTAGGCTTGCACCTGTGTCCCATACCAGTGGGATATTTGTTTATATTGAAATAAGGCACCCTATCATCAGGATTCTCCAGAGAAACAAAACCAATAGGAGAGCACCGATAAATATTTTTGAAATTTTATTGTAACACATTTTTTTTAAAGATTTATTTTAAGGAATTGGTTCACGCGATGTCAGGACTAGCAAGTCCAAAATCTGTAGGTCAGCCTGGCAGACTGGAAACTCTGCCAAGTTAATGCTGCAGTCTTGAGGCAGAATTTCTTCTCTGAGAAATCTCAGTTTTTGTTCTTAAGGCTGTCAACTGGGTGAGGTCCATTCATATTTTTGAGGATAAGTTCCTTTACTTAAAGACAAGCAATTGTAAATGTAAGTACATCTAAAAAATTACCTTCATAGCAACACATAGATTAGTAGTTGATTAAATAGCTATGTACTATAACTTTGTCAAGTTGACACGTAAAACTAACCATGACAGGCATCACACGAGACTTAAGACAGTTGACACTGGATTCACACCCAGAAGGTCTCAAAGGCCTGAGCCTCCCTACCAATTCTACTCTGATGTTGACTTTCCCTCTGTTCTAGGGTCTGACCCACTTATTCCATTTTTGATCTGCTCTACCTTCTCCTTCTCCTCTGGATCAGGAGTAATGTAACAAGTATGTTGAATTAGAGAACAGACTTCACCAATCTTTGAATGCCTTCAGCTCCCAAAGTCTATGTCCCATAATTTTTCACTTGATTCTCATTTTTATGGTTTGGTATATGTGGTTTAACATGCCTCTCCATTTGGATATAGATTCTCATAAGATAGAGAATATTAAGATTATTTTATACGCATCGTTCAAAATCATGGTTCAGGTTGATACTCAGAAAATACATTCACAACTTTAGGGGTGTACCGGATGGAGAAACTGACAAAAATCATTCATTCATTCTCCAGTGATCCCAAATCAGTCATTCTAAATGATGGACTCATCCATTTATCTATTTTTAGTCCATCATCTATCCATCCATCCATCCATCCATCATCCATCCATCTATCCATCCATCCATCTACTTATTCTTTTAAACTGAGAGATACAGATATCAAAAGACTCATGGAAGAATGTTTTATTGGTAAGGTTAGGTCTCTCTCTCTTAATTTTTAGTCCTCTTCTTCTTTGCATTTCATCTGCTTAAGTGCTTTAGAGGAGGAATTCCTGTAATTATTTGAGTTCAACATAGTTGCTTAAATTTGTAACTCAAATAAAAATACATGATTCCTGAAACTGTGTCTCTCTTTCTTTACTTCCAATATGGACGTCAGTTTGGTTTTCCTGATACTAAATTTGAGATGAGATCACAAAGAAGTGACTATAGCTCAAAAGGACTAGACATTTGCAATCACAGTTTCTGAAATAATTGGGACCACTACCTGAACAATCCAGTCACAATGGGAGGAAACTTTTCTTAAATTCCCTACATAATTTTAGAAAATCTGGTTTCATTTTTTTAACTAAATTAACCAGTAATATCTTATGTCCCCAGCTTCCTTTTGTCAGTGGAGATCTGGCTTAATATCCCTCAAGGAAAATTGGAGAATTTAGCAAAATGTATTTTGAAACCATGAACACGTATCCATGTATTCATATTCAAAAGGAGAAGATTTAAGTAGAAGGGTGTATTTTGTGTATTATTTATTTAATTTGCACATATATCAACCCTACCACTGCCCACAGAAAATATCTTTGTGACAGAATCTGAAGAGAGCACAGAAAAAAGGGGGTAAGGAGGAGATGGGTTAGGTGGATAAACCTAGGCTATGCCTGATAAATGTGGGCTAGGGCCTCCAAGATTAATTTTAGCAGAAGTCACTGTAGCCAAAAGATGCTGCCATTCTGTTGGGGCCTCCAAATGAAGATGCAAGTAGAGTGATTAGGCATTACTCAATTTACGGTGCTTTTAGCAAATAAAATCTTTTAAGATCTTCCGATGTTTAGCTGAAACTCCCAACATTTCACAAAGTAGATAAAGTAGTCTGCTCTTCAATGTTTATTTTGTGTTCTTGCACGAAAATCAAGTGGAGAAGTCTATCGGTTTCATACAGTTAACCTAGTCTATAAAAATTCATAGAACTTCCAGGATCAGATGAGATCAGAAGCATTCACGGTGGGATTGATGTTGACAAAAATTCATAGAACTTATAATGATTCCAACTGCCTTCTCCACCACCATATTCATTGATTCTGCCTAGACATGACTTACAAAGTCCATAAAACATATAAAAGTAAATTCATTACTAGATATCCTTCAACATCAGGAGAGAATGTAAAACAACTTATCCCCTATACATTTCAACATGCCCTGTTGAAACTACCCCTGGCTGAATGTATAACGTCTATCACACTGTACTTGAATATCAATCAAAATGGCAAGAATCCTTTTTCAAATATCTGTTGATCTTGAGCTTGTGTTGTGTTTGCATAATGAAGCTTTTCAAGTCGAAAACATTTTGAGGAGTACAGAGCTGTTCTCGTATATTCTATATCATGAACAAGAGACAAAAGACAACCTCAGATTAATGAAAGAAGACAAAAATAAAGAGGATGAAGGATCAAGAGAGCTGAAAGCTGGTTTTCTGAAAAGGTGAAAAAGCTCAAACTCTGAGTGAGATTATCCTGGAAAAAAAAAATAGAGAGGGCATAAAGAAACAATATTAAGAATGAAAAAGAACATATAAGTATAAGATATAGTCAATATTTTTAATATCACTAGAGAATACAATGCCAATAATTTTGAATCTTAGATAAATTTCTAACATTTTAATTTACGAAAATTGACTCAAGAAGAAGCAGAAGATCTGAATAAGCCACTTATTGTTAAAATTTTATGTACAAACTCATTCCAAGCCTGGAAAAAAACTGGAAGTCCTCAACTCATTCTGTGAGGTTAGTATAACCTAGATACCAAAGCCTCACAGAAAAAAAAAAAAAAAAAAAAAAAAAGATTAATCTCTCCTTATAAACATATGTGAAAATCCTAAATAAAACAGTAGTAAATTGAATATTAAAAATCAATTGTAACCAGGAATGAGGCCTGCGTTGACCCCAGAAAATTCTATTAATGCAACTCACTACATTAAAAAAGTCATGTAGAAACACCATATTACCACAAAGGCTGAAAAGGCAATAAAATTCAGTATCATTCCTCATAAAAGCTGGAACCCATGTGTTTAACTGAAAACACATGGGTTTTTTTCCATCCAATGGAGGTTATTCTCCAAAACAAAATAAAAGACAAACATAAAACAAACAAACACATAAAAACCACTGTGAAACTCTCACTCTTTGGCTGTAAATGCCATTTAGGCATTTAGGGTCTTTGGCTGCTGATGCACACCTGGAAAATAACTTCTCCTTTAGAAGGACTTTGAACTCTAAGGCCAGATGGTCCAGACAAATTTGAACAATTCCATACCAGCTTTGAAAGAAATGGAGCCTTTTTCATGACCATCTCAGATGACTGAGTAGGAATCTGGTTACAAGAAGAATTTTTTAAAAAGAGGAAATAAAGATGCTCATGTAATTTTAAAATGAACGCGTGTTAAAGATTTAACTCAGGAACTAATGAGGGAACCACCATCGGTTCAAACAAGAATTCAACATACACACACAGGAAATCAGAGACCCTAACATGAATTTACAAATAAAAGCAAAATGGGTTAATATTCCCAGAGCAGAGTGGTATATATATACCACTTCTTCTTTACCCATTCATCTGTCGATGGACATCTTGGCTCTTTCCACAGTTTGGCTATTGTGGACATTGCTGCTATAAACATTGGGGTGCACGTACCCTTTCGGACCCCTACTTTTGTATCTTTGGGGTAAATACCCAGTAGTGCGATTGCTGGATCATATGGTAGCTCTATTTTCAACTTTTTGAGGAACCTCCATACTGTTTTCCAGAGTGTCTGCACCAGCTTGCATTCCCACCAATAGTTAATTTTCTTGTTTTTATTTTAAATAAGAAACCAGTGGAGCAAATACACCAATGCCACTGAGATATGTCTTTGGGAAGCCAGGCCACACCCCTGGAGACCCACCAGTTTCTCTCAGTTGCTAGCAAAACTCGTGCAAGGAGATGTATTGAGACAGTCTCAGTGGAAGAAACCATCATTTTTTCCCTCCGATAATGTAAGTTTTCAAATATTTAAACAAAATATAATATTATTTTAGGAAGGTGCCTGGCCCCAATGCCATTAGCTAGAACAAATGGCCCAAGCTAGGGACATCCAAGGAGCTGAAGACAGGGGCCATCTCAATCCTAGGGATCACCACACAAGGATGGACACAGCTTCAATCCAGATCTGGGAAGGGCAGGATGGAAAGTTGCCCTTCTTGGAGAGAAGTCTAATCGGACCGCAAGAATCAGGGGTCACTTTCAGCAAAATGATTTCACACATTTCCAGTGGGCAATTGACAGAGGCATACAGCAGACTTAAATCTGGTTTTTACCTTATCAGAATTCATTGCTACTAAGGCAAGCTACAAAATGGGCAATGGTATGAAGAGTGACTGAAAAATCAGCAATATTCAAAGTCTTGACATTGGACTTTCTTTTCCAAAATACAGAAGTCATGCATTCTTGTTTTTTTTTTTTTTTTTTTAAAAGAGAATCTTCTCCCCCGGACCACTCTGCAACTCCACCATCCTGGAGGCCTAACATTAATAGCACACGATTCCTCTGTCTCTTTTTCCTGTTCCTGTAAATCTTTTCCAGGCAATTATACACACTTGGGAATTTTTGTTGGTTTTTACCAAAATGTCTTCTCAATTAATGTATCAAAGATCTCTCAATAAGTACATGGATATGGATCTAGCCTCCCCCGACCCCCACAGGTTAGTAACAACAGGTACGATTTATTCAGAATTTTTATGTGCAGTCTTACACAAGCATGAGGAGCAGGAATTATACCCATTTCTCAGAGAGAAGAGATTGAAGCTCAGAGTAAGTGTTAACACTACACTGCTGGAGCTGGAATTCCAATTCGAGGCTATCAACCCCAAATGCTATGCTTTGAACCATTACGTTATGCCATTCCTCAAAAGCATAATCCTTTAAAAATCCTAGTTTCATATAACAAAAAGTCCTGAATGGCCACATATTTGCGGATAAAGACCTGCTACTTACCTAATTCATCTGAACACTTTTAATAAAATTGTTTGTCTGAAGGAGATTTGGCAGCATTACTATTTAGCTATGTTGCTAATTAACCTTCAACTCTTCGTAGCAAATAAGAAATAACACTGCTCACGTATTGGATCTATCTTTTATCTTTCCCCCTTCTTTATGCATCTATATACACGTATGTAAATTTATGTGAAGGTAATTATATCAGACGTGGTAATATTTGTAGTGCACTTTTTAAAAATTTTGTGCTTGTCTTTCCCACCCCATCATCTCTCCTCTGGTGTTTCTCTCTGTGTTCACTTAGTCATATATAAATACACACACCCACACACACACTGTTGTTTTTAGGGTCTTCGTTTTGTTCTAAATGCAATCATCTAAATGCACATCTTGCTTTTCTTATTTGGCAATGCCACATGGTATTTCTGCAAGTCAGGGGCTAGTGCCCTAACTCATTTTTTAATAACTGTATAAACTTCCACAACTAGTAGAGTTTATTCTGCCACTTCTCTCTTAATGGGCTTTCACTTGATTGTCATGTTTTGTCATGGAAACAAAGCTATATAGACCATCCTTATACATGCATCTGTATATGCTGATCTTTATTCTCTGGAGTAATTCCCTAAGACGGGGATTGGTGGGTTACAGTTTTTGTTTTGTTTTGTTTTGTTTTGTTTTGTTTTGTAGAATGCAATTTTTTTTTTACATCATTGGTTTCGATATAATGTTCAATGATTCGTTAGTTGCGTATAACACCCAGTGCTCATCACATCACGTGTCCTCTTTAATTATCATATGGTTTCACTTATATGTGGAATATAAGGAATAGTGCAGAGGACAATAGGGGAAGGGAGGGAAAACTGAATGGGAAGAGTTCAGAGAGGGAAACAAACCATTAGAGATTCTTGACTCCAGGAAACAAACTGAGGGTTGTGGAAAGGGAGGTGGGTGGGTGGATGGGGTAACTGGGTGGTGACTCTGCATCTTACTAGGTAATTCCAAGATCACATTCCAGGAGGAGGCACCAATTCATGCTCCCACTGGCTATGTTAGTGTTCCCATTTCTCCACATTCTCAACACGGTCGAGGGCTTTTGTTTTCTAATATTTGTCCATCTAAAACTACGTCACATGGTCACTTACTACTGAGTTTGAGTATCTTCTCATATTTGGTGCTCCTTTGAATTGGTTTTTCTGCGAATCAATTTTCTATTATGTTATTTATATTCTCTTACCAATATAAGACGTTTTTATTATTTTATATATTTTTTAATCTGTATCTTCTTAAAACTCTGCTTATAGTATACATCTCTAGAGATAGATATAGATATATTTATAATGTTATCACTATAAAAATGTTCACCTTGCAAGGGGGAAGCATCTGTCTTTATCTCCTCCTAGATTTCCTCCCATGGGACTCGCTCTCCGCTGGATGATGGGGCTGGGACCGCCCAGCCAGGGGACCCTCAGAGCACAAGGAGATGGTGAGCTGCCGCCAGGGGCCACCCACGCCCCTCTCACCACCATGCAGAGACTTGCTCTCCTTTCAAAGGCGGCATGGATGGAGAAGTAAGTGGGGGGATCCAGATCTCTCTCAGCATCATGGCTTGGACTGAGTAACCCAGAGGAACGGTGCTAAAGGCCTGAACCGGGCACTAGCAGTGAGAAGGAAAAGTTAGGGGAAATGATAAAATTATCATTATTTCATACCTTTTACTTATTAAAAATTTAAATATTGCCAAGAACTTTGTTACGTACCCCAAATAGTATTATTGAAATTAAATGGATGACAGACATTTTCTTTTCTTTTTTTTAAAAGATTTTATTTATTTTGAGAGAGAAAGAGAGAGCACACACATGTGTGAGTTGGGGAAGGGCCAGAGGCAGAGGGAGAGAGAGAATCTCAAGCAGAATCTATGCTGAGCACAGAGCCCCACGGGGGCTCGATCTCATGACCCTGAGATCAAGACCTGAGCCTAAACCAAGAGTCGGATGCTTAACCAAATGAGCCACCCAGGTGCCCCCAGACATTTTCTGGAGATGCAATTAATTAATACCATGCAGTATTTCTGGGGTTCACTCCCTTCAAAATGTCCCCCCTGGTTAACAGTGGGTGAGGGCTTCTTGCTTCGCTCTCGACTGCCACTTTTCTCCAAGGCAGAGATGTTTTCTTGTCCTTTGTGTCTCCACAGTAGCTCTAGCCTCTGGACCCCCAAACACACACACACACACACACACACACACACACACACACACACCCCTCCCAGCTACCTGGAAGCTCTCTGCAAGTCTGCCAGCGAGTCCCTGTCCCTTGGGTACCCCTTGGTCTTAGTTAACAGCTGGTACCAGCAGGAGCCACAAGGACCTGGCATGACCATAAGGCCTGGGCACAAGACAGATGACCCATTGTTACTGGTGCCACATCATGGCTCTTGGCTTTCCATATGGGCTCACACGTCCACTCAGCAGGAGACACTGATGGGATGTTTAGGAGTTCATAAACATCCTCTCTGTCCCACCAGAGTTATGAACAAACAGGAGGGCAGACACAGAAGCAGACAGATGGAGACCAAACCATCCATTTTATTGCTCATCCAAGGGAGGTCATTTGATGGAGCTCACGCCTTCTCCTGATGGGCTTGTTGCTCCTCTGCATGTCCCTTCTCCCATCTGCTCTTTGGAGCAGCTCTCGACAGTAAAGTTGGGATCTCCAAGTCAGACACTTTACCCTTTTGCCGCCTCGCAGGGGTCCTAGCTGGAGAGGGAAGAAAGGAGATCGAATCCCTGTTGTTTCCAGCCTTCTGAGAGATCAGCTTTACGCAATCATGGAGCATGAGCCAACGGCAGTCACCTGCTCCTCCATGGTGAGCAACCCGTGAGACTGGAACAAGAGGCCAGGAGTCATTCAAGTAGCATTCCCTCCATATGGAAATGTGAGGAATGGGGAACTAAGGGGACCCCTGTGCTTTTTGTTCTCTTAACCTTTGGGTCCAGGGGTGTCCTGCCCTGCGCTGGTGAGCTGTGCATCTGGCCAGCCCTGCTCCTGCCTTCAGCAGCCCACACCCCCTTGGGGTACGTTCCTGGAACTGCCACTGGGCAGTATATATTTTACTCCCAGAAACTGTCCATTGGGTTGAAGTAGTGAAATACTCATATTAATTTTGAGCCACGCTGGAGTCAAAGCTGGAAGTTTATTCTTTTCTTTATTTCTTTGCATTCCACCCCCCCCCAGCCATATTGCCCAATGGAGCTTCAGCAATGTGATTAAAGGTCAACATTAAGATGATCTGGGAATAAAATGTTAACAATCTGGAGATGGCTCAAGTTGAATATAAAGCCCTTCTTTTATTAAATTCTGTTTTAGTAGGTAGCCCAAGTTATACTGCAGTAGGAAGCAAGCCACAGATCTCAGTGGATTAATACTAGGAAGGTTTATTCCTGAGGACTTCACTGGCCAGCTGGGGGTTCTGTTCTGCTTCACTGTGGTCTTGCTCTGATACCTGGCTGGAAGAACAGCCACCATCTGGAATATTGCTGGCCATATGCCAGAGGGAGCACCAACCTTAACTAAGCACACACTGGTGCCTAAAGCTTTCACTTGGAAGTGACAATGTCTTTTCTGCTCACATGTCATAAGCCAAAGTAAGTGACATGGCCATGCTTACGTTCAAAAGTGGCACAGAAGCCCAATGCTCCCACGTGCCTGGAGGACAAGAGCCAGAATAGTATAAACAGCTCTAAGGACCAGCTTTTTCTTTCTTCAGGAAGAAATTAAAAGCCACAAATATTAAATATTCTTGTAAGATAAAGTTCAACTCATTTTGTGTCTGAAGTAACAAAATCCAAATTTAAATATTCTTGCCCTGTGGAAGTCAAGTCCAAAGTCTACACATAATTCCTAATTTTAAATTAATGTTCAATGAAATTAAGGCCCTCTTGGATTTCTTTTTGTGTTCATTAGAGTCTGGGATTTTCCAACAATCACGTGTGAACCAGGTCACCATTATCAAGATGGGCTTAATGCCATTGGGCTTCGAAGTTGAGTTAGTTGCATTTCTCATTCCCCACTTTAAAGAGTATAAGGTGGTTGTGGGACCCACAGAATTATCACAGCACTGACTTTATGTCACTAACTAACCTCAAGTCCTAGGGAGATACCCCAAGTGAAATGTGGCTCTCAGGACATCACACTTGGTTCAATCTTGACCTGTATTACTGATATCAAATATGAAGTGGAAGCTCCATGGAATCTGAGAGCAGTTTGGTGGACAGAGAAAAAACAGCATCGATGGCTTCATCTTTGCAGGATGCTATTGGCACCAACGAGAGGTCAATTGTGGCAGTGTTTAACCTACGGAGGAGGCATTTTGGAGACACATTTGGGACAATGCTATTTTCTTCCATAGCATAAAATTTGGGGTGGTGGCAGCTTTTCTTTCTTATCTTTGCATTTCCCCTATGAGGCTTGTGTTTAATGTCCCTTAGGCTGCTTTGAGGGTTGGCTTTGTCCAGTGGTGTGGTTGCTCCCAAATCTTATGACTACACATTATAAGTCCTGTGACATAGTGACTTGCTTCTGTTGCTTCTTGTGGAATTGCAAAGGTCTGGGAAATCTGGCTTCTCGGGATGATTTCCCTATGGTCCTCACATTGGTTTTCAGTGAATCAAAGAGCCCTTAACTGAAGGGTTCAAAAATCAGTGTTAACATTTCAAAAATCTGCGTTTCTAGAGCATAGTTCTCACCTTTGAATGTAACTTAGGAAACTTGGGGAGCTTTAGCAATCTTGAGGCCCACATTGCGCCTTAACCAATTATGCCACAGTCTCTGGCATGGTGTGATGGTTAATTTCATGTGCCAACTTGGCTGGGCCACAGTACCCAGATTTGAATTGGGTGCCAACTTTGTAGTTTTGCGGATCTTTGCATTTTTAGGAGACACGCAGTTCCATTTTATCACCAATGATAAGGTGGGTATGGTTACCATTATGAATAGCAGGACCAAGTTAGTAATGAGAGTCATATGACAGAGGACATGGGTATCAGTCAATGATGCTGTTCCTAGAACTGAAATAGATGGGCAGCTTACCAATTGTTTTACATTTGTATAAATAGAAAGCTCCAATTGGCACATGTTTTGGCTTGCTACGGAACCTTACCAGAGACTCTATGCTCCTTATTAGCCACTGAGTTTCTATGTAATTGAGCTGCCTGCCTGAACTGGGTGTTATCGGACCAACCATGCCACAGCACTGGGCACTTATAGCAGCTCTCCATCATCAAACAGAAGAGATAATTCGAGATCGGGCTTCACCAGATCCTGAAAGCACAGGTGAGTTGCATGAGGAAGAGGCCCGATGCCCATGACCCCAACCCATACTGCATTGTGCTCTATCTGGCACAATTATGCCCCAGCAGGAACAAGCCTATGAACAGCTGATATAGAGCAAAAACCATAGGGCTGGTTTACAGAGGTTCCTGTATGATGTGCAGCCCACTCTGCTAGTCAACAGTGTTAGTTTTGCAGCCCTCATCTGGGACACTCCTGCATAATGTGGGTGGGGATTCAATAAGGCGACTTTGAGCAGAGGGCTTGATTTATTTTACCTGGATGGAGAGAAGGACAGAAGTGGCTTTATTCTAACCTATGGTCTCTGACTCAGTTATGGCTAGACGGTCAGAGACTTGGAAGAAACACAATAAGGAAAGTGGTGGAAGATGTTTGAGGAAGAGATATGTGAGTGGAACCCACCCCCAAAGGAATACAGAGCTATTTGTGTTCCATGAAAATGCCCGCACGAGTGAGTTCTCAAAGGGGAATGGTGTTAATAATCAGGTGGATAATGTAACATGACTGGGGACGGTGGTCAGCCTTCTTGTCCATCCACACTTGAACTTGTCTGATGGGCTCCATAACAAAGTGGCCACGTTGCCAGTCGGGAGGTTATTCATAGGATAATCCCTAGGGAGGTCCACTCATAGCTGACATGGCTATGGCCGCTTCTCAGATCTACTCTGCCAACAGCAGAGACCAATCTTAAGTTCCTAGGGTGAGGCCATTCCCTTTGGAATCAGCCAGGAGCCTGGTGGCCGATGAATTACATTAGATCTCATCCATCATGGAAGGAAAAGCTCTGTCCTTTTTGGAATAGACCTTTACTCTGGATAGGGACTTGCTTTCTTTGTCTGCAGTGCTTCTTCCCAAACTGTAACCCTTGCACTTACTGAATGCCTCACCCACTGTTCTAGTATTCAGTGTGGCTTCCATCCCAGGCTCACAGTTCACATCAGAAAAGGGCTGCAGTGTGCCGTGCCCATGGAACGCACTCGTTGTACCATGTTCCCCACCATTTGAAACAGCTGGCTTGAATGATGAACCACTGGCCTCTCGCAGACTTGTGTACTGTCCAGTCACATGGCAACACCTTGTGGGACTGGGGCAAGATTTGGCATGAGGTGATATTTGCACTGGGTCTGTGTCCAATATGTGATGCTCTTTCTCCCATAGCCAGCATTCATGGGTCCAGGAATCCAGAGGTGGAATTGGGAATGTCCCCACTCGCTGACAGTCCGGGTGACCCACTGCAAAATGTTCAGTCCTTGTCACATGACCTTACACTCTGCTGCCAAGAGGTCTTAGTTCTAGAGGAGAATATGTCCACCGAGTGACAGAGCATGATTCTATCAACTGAAAGCTGAAATGTCCCCTTGTCATTTTGAGCTTGTCATGTCTCCATGGACGTCTCTCTGTGTGTCCTTCCAGCCTGAAATTCCATCCACCACAAACAGCAGTCAAGAGAACGTGACAGCCCCATCCTGCGTCCTGTATATGCACTCCTGATCCACATGGTGCAGAGGCTGCCTGGAGGACTGGGTTGGGGGAGAGATCTGGGAATCTCAGATCCGGGGACCTGGGTCAGACCTACTGTGCTTTGTCCACAGTCCTCCTAGGCTTAAGGAGGCTGACACAGTTGGGAAGGGGTTTGTGTCTCACATCTCCGGCTATCGATGTCACTGTGAGCATTACGACTACCGTCCCACACTTGACAGTAGTAGTCAGCCTCATCCTTGGCCCTGGTCCTCCTGGTGTATAGGGTGGCCCTGTCTTCCAAGCTGGAGCTGGAGAATCATTTGGGTATCCCTGAGGGAAGCTTGCTATTGTCCTATGTGACCAGCACGGGGTCCTGACCTGGCTTCTGCTGGTACCACTGTATATCGGATTTCTATATTGTCTCCCGGACAGGTGATCATGGCCATCTGTCCCAGGGTCACTGAGCACAGGGCAGCTGGGTCAGCACCCGGGAGACCTCTCAGGAGCCTGGCCATGGGGCTGAGCTGGGCCTTGCAGAGCTACAGACAACACCTGTTTCAGGGAAAGGTGGTCCTGTGGTCTCAAACCCTACCCCTCCTATGCCATGTCCCCTTTGTATTCTCCAGCTGAAGTCTGGTCCCATCCTCGACATGTCATCCGAATAGGAAACCCTCTCATTCTGACACGTGCTTATCATGGTGCATGTGGGAACTTCCTTGTTACACAACCACCTGCTGTTGGAGATTCATCACAACTTCTAGTCTATTTCCACGTGGTGCTTCTGTCTCTGTAACAACCCCCATCCCACAGCGGACCAGAGACTGGCATTGTCAACATTTTGATCCCTTTCATTTTTTCCATCCATGTTTCATGGAAACTTGTGAATAGTGTCAGAACCCACCCCTGACTGAGGGAGTCACTTCAAGCTCTGGGTCTCTGTGAGGGTCCCCCGGGTCACATCTTTGCACACAGCGTGAGCTCTGGAGACTGGATAGTGAGTGGTCCCTCCTGGGAACTGGGTTCTGTCCCTGAAGCAAGGACAGCACAGGGACCAGAGATGTGGCCTGAGGCCGTGAAAATCACGTCACCCTGGAGACAGTCTCACAGGGAGGCTGCGGATGCTCCTTCCGGGGACCAGGGGTCCCGAGTGCCCCACCTCCCATCCCCTGAGGCACTCATGAGCAAGGAAGCTGCAGCCCCGGATTTGAGTTGGGGTGGAGGTGGGAAGGAGAGGCAGAGTTTGAGTAATCGGGGCGTCTCTGGATGTGCCCAGCACAGAGGAGTCAGACCCTGGGAGCACTGGTGGACAGAGAGGGGACCCAAGTTTCCCATGTGAGGTGCTCACTGTGTCACTCCCATCAGTGTTCTGGGTGACACTGTGTGTCTGACCCTCAGAACATGGTCCCTGCAGCCTGAGGAGATAAGGATGGATCATCCTCACAGTCTCTGAGGACTGAGTCCTGGATCCCTGCTGACCCCTGGGCCTGGTGTCCCTGTGAGGCTCCCCCTGGGCAGCCCCAGCCTCATCCTGTAGCTCCTGATGCAGCCCTGCTGCCCCCTGCTGGTGGAGGAGGCTCAGACCAGGAGCTTCCCTCCTGCAGGTCCCTCCACAGCCCCTGTCACCTGAGGAGGGGTGTGGACCTGGGAGTCCTGCCTCCCACAGGCAGCTGCCCCCCCCGCCGCCCTGCCCAGCCCAGCACACAAGGTCACATACACTATTCAGGAGGCAGGGTAGGTTCAATTCCCACGCTTGTCCCAGGGTAAATGCCTTGGCCTCACCTGCTGGCTTCTTACAAAAAGGAGAGTTCAGGGTCAAGTGTATTGTATTTGAAAAGGTCAATGTCCAGACAAACCTGTGTGGTATCCGACAGCCAGCAGATTCTCGTGTACTTAGGGATCAGGACCGATGATTCCTGCATCCCCATCAGTGTAGTTGGGTCATCAGAGCAATAGGTGATTATTCTGGTGCTAAGTTCAGTTGAGTAAGCAAAGATTTAATTTTATTGTTATTACTCTTATTTTTACTACCTTTTTTATTATTCTAACCCACACCTCCTGGAGTTTGGAGCAGGAGGATTTGTAAAGTAGCCTAGTGTGTGGTTTTGTGGAACTGGCAAACTGCGCATTCAGACTTGGATCCAATTGCATATGATGCAGGTCACAGTGTAGATGACAACTTTTCCTTCAACCCACAGAAGATGGGAGACTCCAAGTCCAAGGTGAATTCACCGAGATCACACGGAGTTTCTCTAATTAGGAAGACCCTTACAATGTTTTGTATCATTTAACATGAAAAAATTGTGTCTTACATGAGTGTAAGCTTCCCCATTTCACAGCACGTAAAGCTGAGGCCCAGAGAGGCTAGCTTCCCAGGAAAACAGAGGAGAGTAGGGTGAGTCCAGGATGGAGCCCAGATGTGTTGGATTCAGACTCTGGGCTCATCAAGGCAGAGCTTGACCAGGGCGGGTGGGAGAGAGGGTGAGGCCAGGCTGGGCAGCAGGGCTTCTGTCCCTCAGCTCACTGCTCTCCCCCTAGTGGCCTGGCCTGTAAGGGAGCCTGGGTAACATGCCAGTGAGGAGGGTCAGAGGTGTCATGCCCCAGGTTTGAGCTGGAGGATCTGTGGGGACTTTGGAGGCTGTTTGGGGGTGCAGGGGCCTGGCCTGGGTCCTGCTGGCTCTGCTCTGCGTTATTGCCCTGTGCTCTCTGGGCTCCAAGTTTGAGGGAGTGACGGGGGTCTCGTGGCCACAGTAATGGGGTCAGATGAGTCTTGGAGTGGACCCAAGTCCTGTAGGTTCAGGACACCGTGGGGCTCATTCTCTGGGTCATAACCCCTCCAGCACCCTCTGGGCTGACCTCAGGCTCCAGGTCATGCTCAGGGTCCTGTGGGGGCTGAGTCTGTGAGCAGGACCTGTGCAGCACCTGGGTAGAGAGTGACGAGGGGGAGCAGAGGAGGGTCCAGGCAATGGTGGGGACCCCAGATTCTGTTTCTTGAGTCCACTGCTGAGCCTGGCCTCCCAATGTCTCCCTCATGCCCTCTCACTGGTTCTTGCGAAAAATGCTCCTTCTCACGCTGGTGGAGAGAATCTCTGTGCTTCTGGGCGAGCTTCATACATTTGGCTTACATGGAGCTTCCCTCACCTCTCAGCTCCATAGGGGAGCTCTGGTCACTCTGTGTTTGCTACCATAAAAATTGGGGGAGGGAGAGGTGAGGGCATTTCTGTTGATGTTCTCATGCAATGTCCCTTGTGATCATTTACTTCCATTTTTGTGTGTTTCACATGACATGAAATATTCCATCCTAACCATTTGTAAAAGTTCGATTCTTCTTCCCAGATTCTCTGTTCTGTTTTTTTTTTTTTTATATCCTGAATTATGGAACAGAATCGAGTGGGAATATTGTCCTGATCTTGCACTTAGTATAAGTTCATTTAGTGTAGGTTTCTTATCCTTGGTTGTTGCTATCAAATTCAAATTGACAATGTCTATCTTTTAATTGTGGCGTTTAGGCGGTTTCCTGACTGTGAGTGGTAACATAGTTTATTAGATCACGTCTTGCTTTTTATTTTCTTTATGTTCCATGTTTTCTCTATTCTCCTTTTCCATTTATTTCTTGTTTTTGAGTAACAGAATATTTCTTACAATCTATTTTATTTCTGTTTTGGCTATTTAGCTGTAACTCCTTGCTGTCCTGTCATCTGTGACTTGTCACAGGCTACATTTAGGTGATGCCACTCCACGTGACAGAGAGCATCAGCCATTAGAACCCACTTCCCACTCTGTCTTCTCAGAGCTGTGGTAGGAATGTCATATCCATTACTGTTAGCTACGTGATAAATTCCAACATACGCAGAGATTAGATCAAAAATTCTTCATATTTATCCCTGTAGTTATCCTTTCTGACTCTTACATTCATTTTGTAGATTTGGATTCTTTCTGGAATCACTTCCTCCTGCCTGAGGGGAGTCCAGTATTATTTCCTGTGTTAGGGGTCTGCTGATGATCAGTTCTGTCAGTTTGGTATATCTGAAAAAAATTTTATTTAGCCTTTATTACTAAAGGATATTTTCCCTGGATAAAAACATAAGTGGTTTCTTCTTGTTTTTCTCAGTAGTTTGAAGATGCTAATCCACTGCCATCTGTGTGCATTTCTGCTCATGAGAAATCAGTCTGAATCCTTATCACTGTTCCCCTGAAACAAGTATCTTTCCTCTCTGGTTGCTTTTCACACTGTGTCTTTCTCTCTGCCTTAAACAATGTGATACCTGATGGGTGTTGGGCTGTTGTTCCCCCCACCCCCATATTTCTTTGCTTGGGGTTTATCAAGAATTTGTAAACTATAGGTACTGAATTTTCATGAAATTTAGTACATTTGTGGCCAATGATTCATCAAATATTCTTTTCCACCCCTCCACCCTCACTCCCTGGGTTCACAAGCACATGCGCATGACGTTGCTAACATTTTCCTATATTCAGTGCTGGTCTGTTCAACTATAAACTCTTTTTGTGTCTTTCACTCTGCGGTGTCTGTGCTGTGTCTTCAGATTCCCTCACGTTCTCCATCTTGTCACGTCTGGTGCTAATCTCAGCCCTTGTATTTGTGATCTGAGATGTTACAGTTTTCATCTCTAGCAGTTTGATTGCAATCCTTTAATTTTCTTCTCTGTCTCTTCTTTGCATTTCAATCATTAGAGTAAATTTGGATGAAAGTCTGCAACACCGTCCTGCTTTCCATGCACAGCCCTCTGTCCTGTCCGGCAGCTTCCAGACCTGCCGCCCCAGGACCGCCTGGGCCCATTCACAACGTGAGTGTCTCTCCCACTGTCTCTGTCTCTCTGTGCATCACAGATAAATACACACATACATGAACATGACATCCATGTCCTATTGGATCTGCACCCTCTAGACATTCCTAAGTCATGCACCTCTTTAGCTCTCGCTCTTTGTTAAAATGGTTTTATTTTAATGCTTTCTTTAGAGTTTACAGTTCTCACCTCCTACCTTAAGAAAGTTCCTCCCAGTGATATGACATCACTCACGTGCAGGATGAGGACCTCATAACATGGTCTCATCTTCCTCATCATTTGTGCTCTCATTGTCACGTGTATTATTTGTAATCCATTATGAATCAAACACATTGCTATATATTTTTTTGCTTTAAGCAGTTGACTTTTATAGACATTAACCATTAACATTGTTTGTATATTTATCTTTGTAGTTATGACACCAGATGCTTTTTATTTCTTTGTGTAGGCTCACATTTCCTTCTGTCACCCTTTCCTTCCATCCGAGGGCCGTCCTTCACTGTCGCTTGTGCTGAGGGTCTGTGGGTGATCAGTCTGGGTGGTTTGCAGTCTGAGAAAGGCTTAGTTGTCTTCAATTTTCAATGCCATTTTCCCTGGGTAAGGAACAAACTTAACAGTGCTTTCTATTAAGATTTTGAAACCATTGCTTCCCTGTATTCTTGCTCACATGGCTTGTAATGAGAAAGGTGCTCCCAGCACGACGCTGGTTCTCTGTAGGGAACACGACTCTCCTCTCTGGCTGTGAGAGTATCTGCATCACTGGTTTGTAGACATTTCATCCGATGTGTGCTGGGCTGTCTCTCATGTTCCCTGTGCCTGAGCTTCGCTGAGCTTCGTGAATACATTGGTTCCTGGGTTTCTCCAAATTTGAAGCCTTTCTGTAAATTAGATCTTCACAGATTTTTTGCTTCACCTTCAGTTCCTTATCTTCCCTCCCACAATCCTTACACTTGCACATTGTCTGGGTGGTGTGAAGGTGTCTTCCAGGCACCGAGCCTTTATAATGTCTTTAGGGTTTTTGCTCTGTATATCATTTTGAATAGTTTCCATCACTTAGACATCAAATTCTATAATCTCTTCTTTGGCGGCCTCATATCCGTTGTCAGTCTGTCCTGTGTATTTCTTAATTTCGGACCATTTAATTTAGCAAAGATTTAAAAGATTTGGACTTTGAAAAATATCTTCCATATCTGCTCCTAAACATTCAGAGGAGATGGAGTTCCTAAAACTGTTTACAAATCCCCTGCCGATCCACCCTGGAGGGTTGGGAGGAAGGGGACAGATTGGGGACCTCATACCTGGGGACCTGGGTCAGAGCTGCTCATTGCTTTGTGCACAGGCCTCCTGGAGCTGGAGGAGGGTGGGACACATACAGGGAAGGGGTTGGTGTCTCACTCCTTGGCTGGCCTGGCCACTGAGACCTGAGAGGTGGAGTAGTCTTTATTTTCTGATCCCATTCTATACCTGGCACTATGAGGCTTTGCACAGGTTCAGGGTCCAACCTAGATCACAGCTTGTGGGCCACAGAGACCAAATAAAATTCATCTTCCCTCAATAGCACATGGCGTTTCCAAAGCCATCACGGTGCTGTAAGTGCCTGCTCTCAGCTGTGAGTCCCTGCAGCAGGTCATAGGGGTTGTGCCTCAGTATCCCTCTTTTGCAGTCAGGGTCAGGAACAGATCAGGTGCAAAAAGAAATATTGTCATATAAGAGAATGAGAGAGGACCTCAAAGTTTAGTAACTCTTAGAGGGAAGGGTTGTCATAAGTAACTTGTCTTCACATTTGGGGAAAAATATATAAGAAATATCTTAATCTATAAGTTAAGTCAAGAAAAGCTTACCGAGAAAATAACTGTGTTGCAGAAACTGAGAAAGGGAAGAACAGAATTTTCCAGTCCCCTGTAGGAGGACCTTCTAAGAAGGAGGAAGAGCTGTGTCCGGCAGGACAGGGGACTGTCAGCACAGGGAAAGGAGGGGGAAAGGAAACATGTGGTCACAGGAAGGGTGAGTGTTTGTGGACAGTGACAGCATTTTGTTTCATTAGGATGGGCTAGGGCTTGGGTTGGTGGGGGACTTTTTGGCTGCACCTGTATTGGAGAAATAGGCAATGTCTCCATGGGCAAGACCGTACACGCAGGTACCCTGAGGAATTTGTACTTGAGAATGAGGGATGACACTGTAGATAAATGGCCAAAGCCAAATGACCTGAGGCCTCAGGTACTGGTTAGGACCCCGGGCTGCGTGTCAGAAGCCCTGAAGCCCAAGCCCTCTGCATCTGCAGGTGGTTTTGACAGGTGATCCCTGCTGCCCCCTGGTGGCCGATCCACACTGCCTGCTGGAAGGGCAGGCATAAAGGTGTAGATTGATAAACCACAGCTCAGTTTCTGAGTCCTGATCCACTGAGGAATGACTTTTCTATGCATGGCTTCTGCCTGCCTCATATTCTGACATGAGGGGCCCAGATTACTCATGAAAACATGAACAGGCTCATTTGGAGGAAAGAGGACTGGTTTCACTGAGGCTTCCCTGCCCATGCGTTAGCATTGGGGAACACAGTACTTAGGGGATGGCTCTTTCTGGTGCCAACTGTGGATGCAGGGCTGATGTATGTGTGTGTGTGTGTGTGTGTGTGTGTGACCAGGGCCTAATGTCCCAAAGACAGAGAGAGGAGAGCATCCACCCAGCACACATATATTCAGACCCACATTGGTCTGGCCCACATTCCATCCTGGGCATTCTGCATGAACAAGACACAGTGCCTACTGAAGAGGGAACTCTGGCACTGGTCAGGTCAGCAAGAGAAACAAGCAGTGAGACATGTGAAGAAAGCCCTGTCCTGACTTCAGGTAGGTGCTGAGGTTGGGAGGGATAGTCGTGTGGAAGAACAGGACAAATCTGAGAGGTCTGAGATTCAATTCCAGTTCCAGGCCTGTGTGGAGATTTCTCTTAGGTTAGCCCTTGGGGCACAGAAGGATGTGTCCGGTGTGTAAGGGGCAATTTCCAGGTAATAAGTCAGGTCCTCTGCGCAGCTGCTGGGAACATTGAAGGGCCTCCAGGAGGAAGCTGCTGAGGTAGGAACAGGTTTGGCACAGCGGTGCTCAGTGCCTGGGATCTCCCTAGGTCACCTGGGGGCTGAGGTCGCTCAGGGCAGTGGTTATCATCCCTCCCCTCCCCCCAATACACACCTAAGCCACAGGGAGACCAGGGTCTCCACGTGCTCTGATATTGTCCCCCCGTCTTGTCCCCTGTTGATGACCTGCACTGCTTTCCCCGGCATCCATAGACTGGCCGAGCTGAGCTGGAACATGAGGGAGGGGTGCACCTGACAGGGAAGGGAGCCGGGAGAGGAGTCCAGGTTCCCGGAGAGGGAGAGAAAAGAGCAGAAGCCAGCAGGTGCAAGGCAGCAGCTGTCCCCTGCCCCAGGCCAAGAGGGGAGGTGGGCCAGCCTCAGCCAGAACGTTCCAGGTCCCGAAGGAGACCGCTCCTTCCTCTCAGTTCTGCCCGCTGCCTGTTGGGGGCGCTGCTGCATTTGGCCACAGTGACACCTGCTGACCAGGGAGGTGCCCGCCCGCCCATTCATGGTCATGATGATGAGAAAGCCTCTGGTGGGAATCTCCAGATTATAATTCCCTAGAGGGACATTGTCATGATCCTTTAACCCGAAAAATCCCTTGACATCTTATTTTAGTCATAGGGACACCCATAAAAAAAATCATCATTCTTTTTTTTTTTGTTCTGTTTCAATAGGTCAATAAGTAAAT
This sequence comes from Mirounga angustirostris, assembly GCF_029215605.1. Classification (NCBI taxonomy): domain Eukaryota; kingdom Metazoa; phylum Chordata; class Mammalia; order Carnivora; family Phocidae; genus Mirounga; species Mirounga angustirostris. The sequence continues at coordinate 93,380,349 of NW_026991722.1, forward strand.
TTTATTTATTTTAAGATTTTATTTATTTATTTATTTGAGAGAGAGAGAGAATGAGAGAGCATGAGAGGGAGGAGGGTCAGAGGGAGCAGACTCACCGCTGAGCAGGGAGCCCGATGTGGGACTCGATCCCGGGACTCCAGGATCATGACCTGAGCCGAAGGCAGTCGCTTAACCAACTGAGCCACCCAGGCGCCCCAATAAGTAAATTTTAGATGAAAAATTCCAATGGCACTTGATAAGTTTTTGTGAGGAGAACATGGTTTTCTTCTCGCAACTCCTTTGAAGATATCGCTCTGACACAAGCCAGGGTGGAAATAGGGGAAGCTTCTGCTTTTCCTTCTTAATAAATTCCTGCTCTGTCATTTGGACCTCATGCTATGCTCTACAAATCAAATTCAAAACTGCAAGTGAAAGATTCATGGAGAGAAATTCAAGTTATGATACAATTTTATTCACATCTTGGAAAAGGTCTCTCCCCTTGGAACTATAGGTGAGGCCCGAATGCAGCCGTGGCCACCACACGGGGTCACATGGGTTTGGGCGTGAGTCCATGTGGGTTGGACCTGAGCTAAGGGTCAGACCTGCCTGGTGCAGGTGACTTGGGGCGGTGGGAGGACCGTGGTGCCAGGAGAAAGTCCCCTGTGGACCCCAAGGTGGTGTCTGCACTTCCTCCAGAGTTTTGTGAAATCTGAGGGCAGGGCCTAGGGCAGCAGGGGCCTGGTCCCCTCTTCAGGAAGCCTCAGGCAGCCCTTCTGCATGTGAGGACAACTCATCCAGGAAGCAGAGGAGACACAGCCCCTGGGGCCCACCTAGGCTGCCTGGACCCAAGGAGAAGAGGAATTCCCGCAGGACTGTGCTGCCTGAGGCAGCTGTCTCCCCTCCCGAGTGATGCGTGATTACATCCGGGGTCCAAGTGATGTGCAATGACATCCTAAATCTGTACTATGTTCTGTAAAACTTGACTAGAGTCCTCATAGTCAGAAGAGACCCCAGTCTGCCATTGTTCAGTAGGGTACACACAGAGTGGAGGCCAGAGAACCTGCTAGAGTCTCCCCCAGTTCACGGGCCAGGCCAGGACCAGGGAGACACCTGATCCCAAAGCCTGAGTAGCAGCTGCTCAGAGGGCAGTTGAGAGTGAGAGCCAGACCACCGGGGATAGTTTGTGTCCCGTCCCCCATCCTTCTGTGTCACCTGGATCACTACCGGGCACTCCGAATGCCACATTAGGTGGCTCAGCACTGGTCAGCCTTGTCCTGGCTTCAATCCTGGTCACGCTCAGGAGGCCATTTACCTAAGTTCCATCCTCAGAATCAGCCCCAGATGGTCACTCACATCTGTATATATAACCAGCTCGGGGACCTGGCGTGCCTTCTGCTGGGACCTAGAGACATGTTCACGCCTGAGCTCATCCCCAGGGCAGGGGATCCTGGGCCTGATCAGGGCCAGGACATGGAGGGGGTCAGGCTCAGGGCAGGGGAGGCACGGAGCCTGGGAGAGAGGAGAGGAAAGGGTCCTGGAGGAAGACAGGCTGAGTCAGAAGCGACGGTCACAGCCCTGTGAGGGGAGGGGGCAATGTGGACACAGTGAGGGCAGGGCCCTGACCCCATGGCCCCGGAGTGGGAGGGAGAACAGAGCACCTGGGCCTCACACTGTGCCTCCCTGTGGGCGTCTCACCTGAGCTGGGAGCAGCGGGAGAGCAGGGGTGGAGCCACTCAGAGTGCGGTCCTCGGAGAACCAGCGCCACAGGCTGAACTGGGAGCTGTCCCCAGCTGCACCTGTAGCTGCATCCCCTTCCCCACCACGCCGGGACCCTGTGCTCACTGAGCTTCACAGGGTGGGGTCCAGGCACCGTGGCAAATCTCGCTTCCTCTGCTTAACTCCCTCGGTCCTGCCCCGCCACCTGGGACATGGGGCTTAACTGGCCTGCTCTGCTCAAGGGAGCTTGAGTCAGATTTGAGACCCTGTATGATCTGACAAATTGTTTCAGAATGGACTCTGTCACTGGTCACCTGGAGAGTGTGCTGAGGATGGTGATCCCCCGGGGAATATTGACTGCACTGCTCTGGTGGCAGAGACTGAGCCTTGTCTCCGTTTGTCTCGTCCTGGGAGTGAATCATGAGGAAAAGTGAGGGCACTGGCTGGGGTGATTCATGGTGACTGTCACGGGGGAGCTGGGTGTCTATTACACAAGTGGGGCAAGCAGGGGTATGTATGGATTCAGGAGATCCCCTAGTACTGCCTGGATTTGTGATCACAGTCAGGAATGTGCCACGACTCCATGCAGCAGGTCTGATGGACCAGCCTTCCAGAAGGATGGTTTATCCTGCCAACTGGCTGGGATGAGGACTTGCAGAGGTATTTTCTGAAGAGAGGGGATCAAGCGGTGGGTGATGAAGAGAGTAGTTCTAGATGCCCCTTCTGAGCACAGGGTAGTGGCAGAAATGAACATGCTAGAAGTCACACATGTTTCTCCTTATGTTGTAGGAATGTGTTGGGATACATAGCAATCATATGCTTCTGTTTTCTCCACCTCTGTCATCCCATTATCATCTAACACCAGGCGTGTTAATGGTACGAAACTGTCTATCTCAATATTGACCTTTAGGATAGCAAATCATGTGGGACAAAAATAAATATCCCTAGTCGTGGGATAGTTGCCTATTATCAAGTGGAAGCAAGGTTACCGCTATTCCCTTTCTTTGCAGACTGTGGTTTGCGTGGGTCTAATGGTTTTCATGTGGGCAACGTGGGACTCTGGCGGCTCCATACGTGTCAGCATTGACAGACTGGACTGCGGCGTTTCATCAAACTGTTTTCTGTCCCTATTTCCGGGCAGGGTGGGTTTAAGGAAGGATTCTTGTGCAAGATGTGGAGATGGGAGTAAGGCAGCACCCCTTCCTTGTGTGTCTCACGCCCATGGTTGAGTATCTTCTGGCCACTCTGTAGGAGGGGGCAACTGTCCCAATGTCCCTCATTCACCATCAGGATGGACGTGACTCTCCAACAGTCTGTCAGAACCCAGAGCACCTAGTGTGTCTGGATATTTTCTCCTCGTATACAAATAGAAGAAAGGATCTCCTCTGTCTGGCGATTGGATATGCACCTTGAGGATGTGGGGGAGAGCCCCCAGCTTTGTGACTATATATAGTGGCCCCCTTTGTTCCCTGGGGACCGTCTCCAGAATGCTGGCCATCCCAGATGGGTTCCTGGAAGCAGATGCTGAGACAAAGAAGCGCATGTGTAAAAACCTGGAAGGAGATAGGATATCAGGCTGGGCAGAAAGAGAGCGACCCACAGAGAGTGAGCCATCAGTTGAGGCCTCCTTCCTGCAGGCCTCCCCTGTACAGCTGGGACCTTTCAGGACATCGGAACCTGAGGCAGGGCCCTGGGATCTAGGCCTCCGGAGATCATTCTCCTGAACCTCTCTGAGAAGGGACAGAAACCTGGGGAGGCAGATTGCTGAAGCAACAGCGCTTTCCAGCGAGGAGCACCCGTGTGAGCTGTCAGGGGCTCCGGGCAGCAGTGGGTGGGTGTGTGAGCCCAGAAGAGGGGATGTGGGTGACCCCTCAGTGTCTACTGTACCCGCCTGTTCCACTCTGGTAGAGGAGGCTCCTCTCATGTCCCCAGGGCTTCAGGAGCTCAGCTGAGCTGGGACGATTTGAGCTCTAATCCTGGTCAGTTGGGAGAACATTAGCCCACGACCACCACATGGAAATGATGAGACATTGACCAGTGGACAAAAGTCTCCTTGTGTCTTTTTTCCACCCGGGCCGTCTGTCCCCAGTTCACACCCGAGGCCAGAGAACCAGGGCAGGCTAATGTGGTCAGCTGTAAATGCTCTCCCGACCCTCCCTGTGCAGAGCTGCCTGGAGGGCTGGGTGCGGAGGGAGGCCTGGGGATGTCAGACGAGGGGACCGGGGTCAGAGCTGCTCATGCTCTGTGCACAGGCCTCGTGGGGCTGGAGGAGAGTGCGACACACACGGGGAAGGGGTTTGTGTCTCACTTCCCCATCTGCCTGTGTCACCGTGAGCTTTAGTACTGCTGTCCCACACCTGACAGTAATAGTCAGCCTCGTCCTCGGCCCGGGCCCCGCTGATGGTCAGCATGGCCATGTTCCCCGCGTTCTGCCTGAGAATCGGTCAGGAATCCCTGAGGGCCGCTTGCTATCCTCATCGATAATTGTCACGTGGGCCTGGCCTGGCTTCTGTTGGTACCAGTAAGCATATTTCCTTCCAATATTGTCGCCCCCACAGGTGATCCTGGCCGTCTGTTCCAGGTTCACCGACTTCGAGCGGGGCTGAGTCAGCACATAGGAGGCCATGGAGCCTGCAAGAGAGAAGATGAGAGGTCAGCTTCCAGCCGGGGTGTCCTCCCCTGGACACTCCCGCCCCTGGCTTAAGTTCCAGTGGTTTTCTAAGCCTGATTCCACCCTGCTGTCATCTTTGTTCCTGGGTCCCCTGGGACTGCCTGGTGGATGGAGCCTTTGAACAGATGAGAAACACCCCCTCCCCTTCTGGGCAGGCACAGCCCTTCAAGGATCACACAGAGCCGATGAACTAAGTGGGGGGATATCACCACCCCAGCCCCTCATCCCACAGCAGGGTCTTGAGCATCCTCCACCCCCCGCACCCCCTAGAGTCCACTCTTGAGCTCAGAGTCAGGGCAGGGTTGTCCCAGAACCCAGGGCTGGGGTGGGTGTGAGCCTGGGCTCAGCACCTGTGCAGTGAGCCAGGAATGCGAGGAGGAGAGGGGTCCAGGCCATGGTGCAGGTGCCTCGATTTTGCTCCCTGAGGCTCAAAGCTGGGCAGATGTCCTCCCAGGCGTCTCTTATCCCCTTGCTGGAGACACCGCTGGTTATGCAAAGCAGCCAGATTTCAGGGCAGCTGCTGTGGACCCTTGTGGTTTAGAAATGGGCTCAGCTCCAAGGGACTTAGAGATGGGAGGAGCAGCCCTGCAAACCCATCCTCCCGCCCAGGTAATTCTCATTCACCCTGTGTTCCCATAGTCTGGGGTCCAAGCTCTATCCCTCTCCCTGTCCTGACCTGGCTCCTGAGCTGTGAGGTGGAGTCTGTCTGCATTTTCTGAACCCATCATAGAATGTTTACTCTCTAGGTACGAGAGGATCATAAGGTCAGTGTGTGTCCTACCCTTGGTCTGTGTTGCTGAACATCAGAACATGAACAAAATTCCTCCCTTGCCAGGTGCACGTGCAGTTTTAGGGAATCATTGAGGTGCTGGAGGATTCTTTGCCAAGGGAGAGCTCCATGGACTGTTCGTGGATGCTGTGCCTCAGTATCTCCAGGGTGCACTGCATGCCAGGGCCAGACCCAGTGCTTGAACAAGGCCCGACAGTGCCTGAGTGTAGCAGGAATGGGGTGGCGTGGAGTGTCATGAAGCACTGGACCCGTGCTAGAGACAGAGACAAATTGCACAGGAGAGAGATAAGAGACCCCGAGTCAGAATTTTACATGAGAGCAAAGGTGATAGTGTAGAAAACCTAGACCTTCAGCTTCTGGTCTCTGGTCCTGGTACCCAACCCTCCCTGTTAGAACCCCTGAGGCTTTGCCAGGTGATCTCTGCTGCCCCCCAGGGGCCGCTGCACACTGGCGGCTGGAGGCGCAGGGAAATCCTCTGTCCAGGTGGAGATTCAGAACCACTGCTCACATCCTGATTGCCCCTGACCCTGCACTGCTGGCCCCAGGGGAGGATTTGCTCTTCTCTGAGGGGCCCCAGCCGGCCTCAGGACCAGGCCGGAGGAGTCAGATTATCCGCGAAAATAGGAAGAGGCTCCTGTGAAGAGAAGGCAGGGCCCATCTGAGGTATCAGGGCTCATGTCTCTGGGGTGGTGGGTGGTCGTGGGTTTGGTTTTGGGGCTGGGCACCTGGGGACACAGGACTCAGGGCCGGCCTCTCACTTATTCTGGCTGCTGGCGCACCACATAGTGTGATGATGACTCCTGCCAAGGACAGAGACAGGAGGAAACACCCAACCAACAAAAACGTGTTCAGACCCAGCAAGCTGGGTCTTCCATAGCTTCCATCCTGGGAAGTCAGTGTGAACAAGACACAAGTCTTTCTTGGCTTCCTGCCTTGGGCGGAGCAGCATAGGGGACACAGTTCCTTTGGTGAGACAGCACACAGTCCCCAACCCCGTCTGCCTGCATCTTGTCTTCTAGGATCATTGAGAAGCCACACTATTGCTATTCTCAGGTCTGTCTAGGTCAGCATTGACCCTGTGGCCCGGAGCTAGGCCATCGACGTGTCATTCAGCTGGGGATCTTTCTGGGGAGTTTTGTCTATGAATGAACGAAGCAGACTAGATTTATGCAGTGCTCTTTCTCTTGTACTTGGGTGTGATGGCTGGAGCTGCGGCAGCCATCCTGAAGTCTGTTGTCAACAACAAGGCAAAGCCAAGCCTCCATAGTAGTGATGATGGTAGAGATAGTGAGAGGATTTGGGACCTCACGGAATTGGTAGTACCTGGAGAACTGCCAACTGACTTCAGACTGACTTCTGCCTGGGGAAAAACAGCTGCTTGAATGTTCATGCTTCTGATTAGATGGGCATGCAATGCATTACACATTTCCTGCCCAGTTGGGATAATAACTAATACAATTACTTAAATAATGTTGGAAGAGCCTGTGCAGCATTGGTTGACGTGCAGAGAAATGAAGTGACATCAGGCAAAATGACAGGCAGGGAGTGTGTGGGGAGAGGTTGGAGGAGGCTTCTCTGCGGAGGGGACTGTGGGTTTTCTGTCAGGATGGGAAGCAGGGACAAACTGAAGTGTGGCTCAGTCCCTGTGGGGAAGAGTCTGGTTTGTGTGGGATGCAGGGACCGTGAGGACCTTAGAGTGTGTGATTCCAAACTAATTGAGCTCCAATGTGACATTTTCTCATCAGGTAAAAACTCAGTGGCAGGAGTGATGTGTTAGAATCCTCATGCTGTATGTTTCCAGGAAAGTTGAATCACGAGAGGAGCCCTGTGTGACGTGCCCAGCACAGAAGTCTCAGCTCCCTGGGACCTCAGGTGGAGAGACAGGGACTGGAATTTCCCATGTGAGGTGTTCAGTGTGTCAGGACTCCTCTCAATGTCCTGGGTAACAGTGTGTGAGTCTCACCCTCAGAACAAGGTCCCTGGAGTTGAAGACATAGGGATGGATCATCCCTACTTCCTTCTGAGGACTGAGCCCTGGACCCCTGCTGACCCCCAGGCCTGGTGTCCCTGTAAGGCTCGCCCTGGGCAGCCCCAGCCTCTGTCCTGGGGCTCGTGATGCAGCCCTGCTGCCCCCTGCTGGTGGAGGAGGCTCAGACCAGGAGCTTCCCTCCTGCAGGTCCCTCCACAGCACCTGTCACCTGAGGAGGGGGGTGGACCTGGGAGTCCTGCCTCCCACAGGCAGCTTCCACCCTCTGCCAAGCCCAGCCCAGCACAGAAGGTCACATACTTGGTGCAGGAGGGAGAGCAGGTGAGATTCCTGTACTTGTCCAAGCTTTGAAATGCCCTGGGCTGGCCACTTTTCTTCATACCTCAGGGAGAGTACAGGGTAAATTGTAGTACATTTCTAGGTTCTCAGGCTAGGGACAAAACCTTTGTGAGATCCTATCAGCACCCCTCTTTCTCCATTTAGGAGTCGAATCTGTTAGCGTCTGCATGTCAGTGAGTGTCGCTGGGTCACAGGGGAACAGGGGATGCTTCTAGCACTAACGTTCACATATGCACCAAACTGTTGATTAGCATTATTCCTGTCATCTCTGCCCCTGCCGTTTCTATCACAACCCACAGCACTCGCAGTCTGGGGGAGGATGTTTTCTACATGAGCCTCTAGGGTGATTTGGAGGAAACAGGGAAGTTGGGAATTCAGGCCTGGTTGTGCAATTTCACTTCACACATGTCATACTTTTTCTGAGCCCGTTTCCTTGGATTTCTGCAGAGGTGGGACAAGAGACTCTCAGCCCAGCGCCCCTCACTGAGACCCTGTAGTCTCTGTTTCATTCATAAGATTCTGTGCATGTGTTTCTATCATTGAATTTGGAAATAATTGTTCTAACATCAGTATAATCTTCCCTATTTCATATCACATAAAGTTGAGGTCCAAGGAGACTAGGTTCCGAGGAAAGCAGAGGAAAGTGGGACGAGTTGAGGATGGAGCCAGGTGTGCTGGGTTCCGATCCTGGGCTCGTCAGGGCTGAGCTTGAGCAGGTCGGGCGAGAGGGAGGATGAGGCCAGGCTGGGCAGCAAGCCTTCTATCCCTCAGCTCACTGCTGTCCCCATCCTGGCCTGGTCTATGAAGGAGCCTCCTCAGCCTGCAGGCGGGGAGGGTCAGCAGGGGTGTATCCCCTCTTAGAGCTGGAGGATCTGTAGGGACAGTGGAGACTGGCTGTGCAGGGGCCTGGCCTGGCTCTTTCTGGCTCTGCTCTGTACTCTTGCTTGGCCCTCTCTGTCCTCCAAGTTGGAGGGAATGACAGGGGTCTCCTGGACCCACCGCTGGGGTCAATGAGTCTTGCAGTGGACACAAGGCCTGCAGGTTCTGGACACCGTGGGGCTCATTCTCTGGGTCCCACTGCCTGCAGCACCCCGTGGGTTGAGCTCAGGGTCAGGGTCATGCTCAGGGTCCTGTGGGGGCTGAGCCTGTGGGCAGGGCGCGGGGCAGCTCCTGGGCAGAGAGTAATGAGGGTAGCTGGAGATTCCAGGCCATGGTGGGCACCCCAGATTCTGTTTCTTGAGCCCACAGTTGAACCTGAATGCACCAAGTCTCCCTCATACTACCAATGGTTCCTGTGGAAATGCTCCTTCTCAGGCTTGTGGGGAGAATCTCTGCCTCTGGTTGAGCTTCATGGATCCGGTTCATGTGGAGCTGTGCTCACGTCTGGGCTCCACACAGGAGCTCTCGTCACTGTGGGTTTGAAAATCGTCAAGGCTCGAGTGCCAAGGGGCATGTGAGGACATTTCTGTGGCTGTTCTCATGAAATGTGCCCTGGGGATACTTCTCCGTGTGGGTAAAATATGTACCCAAATTTCCACACTGTTTTTAAGTGTCCACATTATCTTCACAGATTCTCTGCCTGTTCCGTGAATGTTTCATGACCCACGTTGTGGAGCAGATTGGGTGTAACTTGTCTTAAATTTCTGTTTAAATTTTGTTCATCCTTTTCTTTACTGGAGGTTTCTGATAGGCAGCATCCAGGTGGGTGTCGCTGTGAAACTCAATCCGACATCCTGTCTTACAGTCGCGCTGTGTAGACCATTTCCCGAATGTGATTAGTACTATCGTTTCAGTACAGCTTCTTGCTTCTATTTTCTCTTTGTCCCATGTGTTCTTTGTTTCCTGGTTCCATGTATCTCTCTTTTTTTAAAATCTAAGTGAGCATTGTCAAGTGATTCCATTTCTTTGCAACGTTTGGACTCATTGGCTCTAACTCCTTATGACCTCATTACCCGCCATTCCCCCAACCTTCCCCCCATCCTTCAAGTCTCCGTCCAGGGGATGTTACAGCACTGTCACATCCAGAGTAAGAACCTGAGAGCATACTTCTGTGTTTGCGCTCCGGGTTTTTCCTGTCATTTTCCTGCATATTACTTTTAGCTGTACTATCAATTCCAACTTAGGTACAAGTTATAGTTGCCTTAGACAGTCAGTTACCTTTAAAGAGAGTTGTATAATCAACAGCATTAATATCTACCCCAATAGGAGACCTTTGCATGTCTTTCTTTCATTTTGTAGATTCAGTTCATTCTCGAATCACTTCCTCCTGCCTGAGGGATGTGCATTGTTATGTCTTATGAGTCAGCTGATGATGACTTCTGTCACTTTCTGTATATCTGAAAAAATGTTATTTATTCTGTATTTTTGGAAGATGTATTCCCTGGGTAAGGATTGAAGTTCTTTTTCCTTTTTTCATGTATGAGAAATGCTAATCCACCATCTCCCTCTGCATTTCTGCCAATGAGAAATCTGCTAGAATCCCGTTTGTTCCCCGAAACATAGTGTATCTTTCCCCTCTGGATGCTTTTAATACTGTTTCTTTTCATCTGCCTGAAACAATTTGATATTGATGGGTGTTGGATTTGGCTTTTAAAAACATATACTTATTGTGCTTGAGCTGTTGAACTTTTTGGATCTGTGGGTTTTAGGTTTTCATGAAATTTAGAACAATTTTGAGCAATATTCCATTAAGTATTTTTCAAGCTCCCTGCCCCTCCTTTGGGGACACAGTCACAGCCTCTTACATTGCTCGGGTTGTCCCATGTTCAGTGATGCTCTGTTCATTTTTAGAGTGTTTGTTCTGTCTTTCCCTTTGCAGTGTCCGTGCTGCGTCTTCAGATTCCCTCACGTGTTTTTCTTGTGGTGTCTGTTGCTCATCTCAACGCTGGTATTTGTGATCTGAGACAATGTAGATTTCGTCTGTAGAAGTTTGAGTTGGGGAGAGAAACATCAAATGTTGGAGAGGTTGTGGAGAAAGGGGAACCCTCTTCCGCTGTTGGTGGGAATGGAAGTTGGTAAGCCACTTTGGAAAACAGTGTGGAGGTTCCTCAAAAATTTACAAATAGAGCTACCCTATGACGCAGCAATTGCACTACTGGGTATTTACCTGAAGGACACAGATGTGGTGAAAAGAAGGGCCACATGGACCCCAATGTTCATAGGAGCAATGTCCGCAATAGCCAAAGTGTGGAAAGAGCCGAGACGCCCTTCAACAGATGAATGGAAAAAGAAGATGTGGTCCATATATACAATGGAATATTACTCAGCCATCAGAAAGGATGAATACCCGACTTTTCCATCAACATGGATGGGACTGGAGGAGATTATGCTAAGTGAAATAAGTCAAGCAGAGAAAGTCAATTATCATATGATTTCACTTATTTGTGGAAAATAAGGAATAGCATGGAGGACATTAGGAGAAGGAAGGGAAAAATGGGGGTGGGGGGAATTGGAGGGAGAGATGAGCCATGAGAGAGTATGGACTCTGAGAAACAAACAGGGTTTTACATGAGAGACGATGGAGTCTGAAAAACAAACTGAGGGTTCTAGAGGGTAGGGTGTTGGGAGGATGGGTTAGCCTGGTGATGGGTATTAAAGAGGGCACATTCTGCATGGAGCACTGGGTGTTATGCATAAACAATGAATCATGGAACACTACATCAAAAACTAATGATGTAATGCATGGTGATTAACATTACAATAAAAAATTAAAAAAAAAAAAACACCAGTGTTTTAGAGGGGAGGGGGGAGGGGGAATTGGTTAGCCCAGTGATGGGTTAAGGAGGGCACGTACTGCATGGAGCACTGGGTGTTATGCACAAACAATGGATCGTGGATCACTACATCTAAAACTAATTATGCAATGTATGGGGATAATATAAGAATAAACAAATTAAAAAAAAAAAACCCAAAACTAATGATGTATTGTATGGTGACTAACATAACATAATAAAATTTAAAAAAAAAAGAAGTTTGAGTTGTATACTTTAATTTTCTTCTCCTCTTAATGTGTTCAATCAGTCAGACTAAATTTGGACCCAAGTCTGCAACATGGTTCTTCCTGGGATCTCCAGCCTTCTTTTTTTTTCTTTTTCTTTTTTTTTTTTTTTACTATGTACTTTATACTTATATATTTATTATAACCATAGTCCTATATATAATATGTAACATATATATGTATATAGTATAATTATATAATTATAAATACTGATACTGTAACCTCATCCATTTTACAGGTGAGGAAACTGATGCACAGGGAGGTTATGTGGCTGGTTCAAGGTTATCCTATAAGTGATAGAGCTAGGCTTTAAACAAAGATATTTGCTTGCTTCCAGGGCTAGAAGTTTTGTTTTGTTTTGTTTTGTTTTGTTTTGATTTTTTCTTAACATATATTGCATTATTTGTTTCAGAGGTACAGATCTGAGATTCAACAGTCTTGCACAATTCACAGCGCTTACCAGAGCACACACCCTCCCCAGTGTCCATCACCCAGTCACCCCATCCGTCCCACCCCACCCCCCACTACAACAACACTCAGTTTGTTTCCTGAGATTAAGAATTCCTCATATCAGTGAGAACATATGATACATGTCTTTCTCTGTTTGACTTATTTCACTCAACATAATACCCTCCAGTTCCATCCACGTGGTTGCAAATGGCAAGATCTCATTCCTTTTGATGGCTGCATAATATTCCATTGTATATATATACCACCTCTTCTTTATCCATTCATCTGTAGATGGACATCTTGGCTCTTTCCACAGTTTGGCTATTGTGGACATTGCTGCTATAAACATCGGGGTGCACGTAGCCCTTCGGATCCCTACTTTTGTATCTTTGGGGTAAATACCCAGTAGTGCAATTGCTGGATCATATGGTAGCTCTATTTTCAACTTTTCGAGGAACCTCCATACAGTTTTCCAGAGTGGCTGCACCAGCTTGCATTCCCACCAACAGTGGAGGAGGGTTCCCCTTTCTTCGCATCCCCGCCAACATCTGTCATTTCCTGACTTGTTAATTTTGGCCATTCTGACTGGTGTGAAGTGGTATCTCATTGAGGTTTTGATTTGGATTTCCCTGATGCTGAGCGATATTGAGCACTTTTTCATGTGTCTGTTGGCCATTTGGATGTCTTCTTTGGAAAAATGTCTGTTCATGTCTTCTGCCCATTTCTTGATTGGATTCTTTGTTCTTTGGGTGTTGAGTTTGATGAGTTCTTTATAGATTTTGGATACTAGCCCATTATCTGATATGTCGTTTGCAAATATCTTCTCCCATTCTGTCGGTTGCCTTTTGGTTTTGTTGACTGTTTCCTTTGCTTTGCAAAAGCTTTTTAACTTGATGAAGTCCCAATAGTTCATTTTTGCCCTTGCTGCCCTTGCCTTTGGCGATGTTTCTAGGAAGAAGTTGCTTCGGCTGAGGTCAAAGAGGTTGCTGCCTGTGTTCTCCTTTAGAATTTGGATGCACTCCTGTCTCACATTGAGGTCTTTCAACCATTTGGAGTCTATTTTTGTGTGTGGTGTAAGGAAATGGTCCAGTTTCATTCTTCTGCATGTGGCTATCCAATTTTCCCAACACCATTTGTTGAAGAGACTGTCTTTGTTCCATTGGACATTCTTTCCTGCTTTGTCGAAGATGAGTTGACCATAGAGTTGAGGGTCCATTTCTGGGCTCTCTATTCTGTTCCATTGATCGATGTGTCTGTTTTTGTGCCAGTACCATACTGTCTTGATGATGACAGCTTTGTAATAGAGCTGGAAGTCTGGAATTGTGATGCCGCCAGCTTTGCTTTTCTTTTTCAACATTCCTCTGGCTATTCGGGTCTTTTCTGGTTCCATACAAATTTTAGTATGATTTGTTCCATTTCTTTGAAAAAAGTGGATGGTATTTTGATGGGGATTGCATTGAATGTGTAGATTGCTCTAGGTAGCATGGCCATCTTCACAATATTTGTTCTTCCAATCCATGAGCATGGAACGTTTTTCCATTTCTTTGTGTCTTCCTCAATTTCTTTCATGAGTATTTTATAGTTTTCTGAGTACAGATCCTTTGTCTCTTTGGTTAGATTTATTCCTAGGTATCTTATGGTTTTGGGTGCAATTGTAAATGGGATCGACTCCTTAATTTCTCTTTCTTCTGTCTTGTTGTTGCTGTATAGGAATGCCACTGACTTCTGTGCATTGATTTTATATCCTGCCACTTTACTGAATTCCTGTATGAGTTCTAGCAGTTTCGGGGTGGAGTCTTTTGGGTTTTCCACATAAAGTATCATATCATCTGCAAAGAGTGAGAGTTTGACTTCTTTTTTGCCAATTTGGATGCCTTTGATTTATTTTGTTGTCTGATTGCTGTGGCTAGGACTTCCAATACTATGTTGAATAGCAGTGGTGATAGTGGATATCCCTGCCGCGTTCCTGACCTTAGGGGGAAAGCTCTCAGTTTTTCCCCATTGAGAATAATATTTGCTGCAGGTTTTTCATGGATGGCTTTTATGATATTGAGGTATGTACCCTCCATCCCTATTCTCTGAAGAGTTTTGATCAAGAAAGGATGCTGTACTTTGTCAAAAGCTTTTTCTGCATCTATTGAGAGGATCATATGATTCTTGTTCTTTCTTTTGTTAATGTATTGTATCACATTGATTGATTTGCGGATGTTGAACCAACCTTGCAGCCCAGGGATAAATCCCACTTGGTTGTGGTGAATAATCCTTTTAATGTACTCTTGGATCCTATTGGCTAGTAGTTTGGTGAGAATTTTTGCATCCTTGTTCATCAGGGATATTGGTCTGTAATTCTCTTTTTTGATGGGGTCTTTGTCTGGTTTTGGGATCAAGGTAATGGTGGCCTCATACAATGAGTTTGGAAGTTTTCCTTCCATTTCTATTTTTTGGAACAGTTTCAGAAGAATAGGTATTAATTCTTCTGGAAATGTTTGGTAGAATTCCCGTGGGAAGCCATCTGGCCCTGGGCTTTTGTTTGTAGGGAGATTTTGATGACTGCTTCAATTTCCTTAGTGGTTATAGGTCTGTTCAGGTTTTCTATTTCATCCTGGTTCAGTTTTGGTAGTTGATACATCTCTAGGAATGCATCCATCTCTTCCAGGTTATCTAATTTGCTGCCATAGAGTTGCTCATAATATGTTCTTATAATTGTTTGTATTTCTTTGGTATTGGTTGTGATCTCTCCTCTTTCATTCATCATTTTGTTGATTTGGGTCATTTCTCTTCTCTTTTTGATAAGTCTGGCCAGGGGTTTATCAATCTTGTTAATTCTTTCAAAGAACCAGCTCCTAGTTTCGTTGATCTGTTCTACTGTTCTTTTAGTTTCTATTTCATTGATTTCTGCTCTGATCTTTATTATTTCTCTTCTCCTGCTGGGTTTAGGCTTTATTTGCTGTTCTTTCTCCAGCTCCTTTAGGTGTAGGGTTAGGTTGTGTACTTGAGACCTTTCTTGTTTCTTGAGAAAGGCTTGTATTGCTATATACTTTCCTCTTAGGACTGCCTTTGCTGCATCCCAAAGATTTTGAACAGTTGTGTTTTCATTTTCATTGGTTTCCATGTATTTTTTTTAATTCTTCTTTAATTTCCTGGTTGACCCATTCATTCTTCAGTAGGATGCTCTTTAGCCTCCACGTATATGAGTTCTTTCCAACTTTCCTCTTGTGGTTGAGTTCTAGTTTCAAAGCATTGTGGTCTGAAAATAGGCAGGGAATGATCCCAATCTTTTGGTACCAGTTGAGACCTGATTTATGACCTAGGATGGGATCTATTTTGGAGAATGTTCCATGGGCACTAGAGGAGAATGTGTATTGCGTTGCTTTGGGGTGGAATGTTCTGAATATGTCTGTGAAGTCCATTTGGTCCAGTGTGTCATTTAAAGTCTTTATTTCCTTGTTGATCTTTTGCTTAGACGATCTGTCCATTTCAGTGAGGGGGGTGTTAAAGTCCCCCACTATTATTGTATTGTTGTCGATGTGTTTCTTTGCTTTTGTTATTAATTGCCTTATATAACGGGCTGCCCTCATGTTAGGGGCATAGATATTGACAATTGTTAAATCTTCTTGTTGGATAGATCCTTTAAGTATGATATAGTGTCCTTCCTCATCTCTTATTACGGTCTTTGGTTTAAAATCTAATTTGTCTGATATAAGGATTGCCACCCCGGCTTTCTTTTGGTGTCCATTAGCATGGTAAATGGTTTTCCACCCCCTCACTTTCAATCTGGGGGTGTCTTTGGGTCTAAAATGAGTCTCTTGCAGACAGCATATCGATGGGTCTTGTTTTTTAATCCAGTCTGTTAGCCTGTGTCTTTTGATTGGGGCATTGAGCCCATTTACATTCCGGGTCACTATTGAAAGATAGGAATTTGGTGCCATTGTATTGCCTGTAAGGTGACTGTTACCGTATATTGTCTGTGTTCCTTTCTGGCCTATGTTGCTTTTAGGCTCTCTCTTTGCTTAGAGGACCCCTTTCAAGATTTCCTGTAGGGCTGGTTTTGTGTTTGCAAATTCCTTTAGGTTTGTTTGTCCTGGAAGCTTTTTCTCTCTCCTTCAATTTTCAATGACAGCCTAGCTGGATAGAGTATTCTTGGCTGCATATTTTTCTCATTTAGTGCTCTGAATATATCCTGCCAGTCCTTTCTGGCCTGCCACGTCTCTGTGGATAGGTCTGTTGCCAATCTAATGTTTCTACCCTTGTAGGTTACATATCTCTTCTCCTGAGCTGCTTTCAGGATTTTCTCTTTGTCTATGAGACTCGTAAGTTTTACTATTAGATGTCGGGGAGTTGACCTATTTTTATTGATTTTGAGGGGGGTCTCTGTGCTTCCTGGATTTCATGCCTGTTTCTTTCCCCAAATTAGGGAAGTTCTCTGCTATAATTTGCTCCATTATACCTTCTGGCCCTCTCTCTCTTTCTTCTTCTTCTGGGATCCCAATTATTCTAATATTGTTTCGTCTTATGGTATCACTTATGTCTCAAATTCTGCCCTCGTGATCCAGTAGTTGTTTATCTCTCTTTTTCTCAGCTTCTTTATTTTCCATCATTTCATCTTCTATAGTACTGATTCTCTCTTCTGCCTCATTTATTCTAGCACTTAGCGCCCCCATTTTTTTGCACCTCATTAATAGCCTTTTTGATTTCTACTTGGTTGGATTTTAGCTCTTTTACTTCTCCAGAAAGGGTTTCTCTAATAACTTCCATATTTTTTTCAAGCCCAGCTAGTATCTTTAAAGTGATGATTCTGAACTCTAGATCTGACATCGTACTAATGTCCGTATTGAGTAGGTCCCTGGCAGTCGGTACTACCTCTTGTTCTTTTTGTTGAGGTGATTTTTTCCGTCTCGTCATTTTGTGCAGAGGATAATAGATTAATGAGAGAACAAAAGGCTAGCAGAGTAACCACGTCCCCAGAAAATATACTTCAAACAAATCAGAAAAGACCTGAAGCAGTGGGATAAGAAAGGGAAAGAGAGAAAAGAGAAAAAGAAAAAAAAAAAGAAAAAGATAAAGATAAAAACAAAAACAAACAAAACAAAACAACAACAACAATAGAAAAACCAGAATGTGATCAAATATGATCTATATGGTATATAGATCAGTGCCACACACTAGATTTGGGGTGTATTTTGGTCTTTTAGAAGAGAGTGCCTCCCAAAATTTTAAAGAAAGAAAAACTTATATATGTACAAAAATAAGGATTGATATGATGAAGGGATGGAATATGACTGTAAAAATGGAAATTATAAAAAATTTTATAAAAGGAATTGGTAAGAAGTTGTTTGAAAAAAGAAAGAAGAGGATTTAAAAAAGAAAAAAGAAAAAGAGAAAAAAAAAGGGAGAGGATGTGATCAGGCAGGGGAATAGAAAACACCATATACTAGAGATTTAGGGTATATTTTAATCTGTTAGAAGAAACTATCTCAAAATTTTAAAGAGAGAACAACTTATATATATAAGCTAAAAATATGGGTAACTACTATGAAGGGATAGAATATGACTCTAAAAATGAAAAATAAAAATGTTTTTTTTTTTAAAGGGATTGATAAGATGTTGGTTGAAAAATGGAAAAAGAAAAATTCAAAAAGAAATAAAAAGACAAAAAAGACAGTTAAAAAAAAATTAACTTTACAAGACTAAAGAATCATGGTAAAAAAGCCGTGAATTCTATGTGCAGTATTCCCCTAGCGCTGGAGTTCTGCCGTTCTCATTGATCGGTAAACTTGGTCTTGGCCGGCTGTTCTCCCTGATCTGGGGAGGGGCCTGTTGCCGTGGTTCCCAAATGTCTCTGCCGGAGGCGGAATTGCCCCGCCCTTGCCCCCTCCCAGCTAAGTAATCTGCTCGGGGTTGCTCTCCGGGGCTTTTGTTCCCTGCGAGCTTTCCGAACAGCTTTGGAGGCGGAGAGTGAAAATGGCGGCCTCCCAATCTCCACCCTGGAGGATCCGAGAACTCGGGCCCGCTTCTCAGTGCGCCCCCAGAGAAAAGCCGTCAGTCACTCCTGTCTCCCTGGTCTCCGGCCGCACTCCGTGCTCACCCGGCCTGCATCCGCGCACCTCTATCTCTGGCACCCGACCCCGGGTGGAGTCTCCAAACCCAGCAGATCCCTGCGGTGCACTCCCGCGCACCTCCTCCCGGGGGAGGAAGGTGAGTCTCCCCGGATCGGCCGCTTGTTGGGTCCCTGCTGGAGGAGCAGTGGCCCGACTGTGCTGTGGATCACGGTTTATGGCCACCCCGAGCTGAGAGCCCACGCCTGGCCGCCGCCTCTGCAGCCGGCTTCCCTGCTCCGTTACCTGGGAGCTCTGCCACACTCAGGCACCCCCGGTCTTTCTGTGACCCCGAAGGTCCTGAGACCACACTGTCCCGGAGGGTTCCACCCTCCGCTTAGCCACCAGAGTGACGTCCCTCAGCGGAGCAGACTTTCAAAACTTCCGATTTTGTGCTCCGTGGTTCTATCACTTGCCAGAAGCGGCCGACGGAGGCCCCTCCCCCGCCGTCTATCCTCCCGAATATCGCCTCGGATTCACTTCTCCGCACGTCCTACCTTCCAGAAAGTGGTCGCTTTTCTGATGAGAGAGTTGTTGCTCTTCTTTTCTTCAATCTCCTGTTGAGTTTGTTGGTGTTCAGAATGGTTTGATCCCTATCCAGCTGAATTCCTGAGAGGAGACGAAATCCAGGGCTCCTACTCCTCCGCCATCTTGCTCCGCCCCCCGATAATTGTCTTTCTATGCTTGACTTATTTCACTTAGCAGAATCTCCTGCAGTCCCATCCATGTTGATGTAAAAGTTGGGTATTCATCTTTTCTGATGGCTGAGTAATATTCCATTGTATATATGGACCACATCTTCTTTATCCATTCATCTGTTGAAGGGCATCTCGGCTCTTTCCACAGTTTGGCTATTGTGGACATTGCTGCTATGAACATTGGGGTGCATATGGCCCTTCTTTTCACTACATCTGTATCTTTGGGGTAAATACCCAGTAGTGCAATTGCTGGGTCATAGGGTAGCTCTATTTTAAAATTTTTGAGGCACCTCCACACTGTTTTCCAAAGTGGCTGTACCAACTTGCATTCCCACCAACAGGGTAAGAGGGTTCCCTTTTCTCCACAACCTCTCCAACATTTGTTATTTCTTTCCCTGTCCATTTTGGCCATTCTAACTGGTGTAAGGTGGTATCTCAATGCGGTTTTGATTTGGATTTCCCGGATGGCTAATGATGATGAACATTATTTCATGTGTCTCTTAGCCATTTGTATGTCTTCTTCAGAGACGTGTCTTTTCATCTCTTCTGCCCACTTTTTGACTTGATTATTTGTTTTTTGGGTGTTGAGTTTGAGAAGTTCTTTATAGATTTTGGATACCAGTCCTTTATCTGTAACGTCATTTGCAAATATCTTCTCCCATTCTGTGGGTTGCCTCTTTGTTTTGTTGACTGTTTCCTTTGCTGTGCAGAAGCTTTTTATCCTGATGAAGTCCCAAAACTTCATTTTTGCTTTTGTTTCACTAGCTTTTGGAGATGTATCTTGAAAGAAGTTGCTGTGGCCAATGTCAAAGAGGTCACTGCCTATGTTCTCCTCGAGGATTTTGATGGATTCCTGTCTCACATTGAGGTCTTTCATCCACTTTGAGTTTATCTTTGTGAATGGTGTTAGAGAATGGTTGAGTTTCATTCTGCCTGCGGCTGTCCAATTTTCCCAGCAGCATTTATTGAAGAGCCTGTCTTTTTCCATTGCATGCTTTTTCCTGCTTTGTCAAAGATTATTTGACTATAGAGTTGAGGGTCCATATCTGGGTTCTCTATTCTGTTCCACTGGTCTGTATGTCTGTTTTTGTGCCAGTACCATGCTGTCTTGGTGATCACTGCTTTGTAATAGAGCTTGAAATCCGGCAACGTGATGCCCCCAGCTTTGTTTTTCTTTTTCAACATCTCCTTGGCGATTCGGGGTCTTTTCTGATTCCATACAAATTTTAGGATTGTTTGTTCCAGCATTTTGTAAAATGTCATTGCGGCAGCAGACGGCGGTGGCAGGCGGCGGCAGGATGCGGAGGCAGGCAGGCGGCCACGGATGACGGCGGGCAGCAGGCGGCGGGCGCAGGCAAGGGCGGTGCGGTGGGTGGCAGAAGGCAGGTGGCGGCGGCAGGCAGAGGTAAGCGGCAGCAGGGGGCGGCAGTGGCAGACGGCAGTGGTAGTACTGCCTGGTGGCGGCAGCAGGCAGGCGGTGGCAGGCGGCGGTGGCAGGCAGCGGCAGGGAGGTGGTGGCAGTCGGTGACAGGTGGCAGCGGGCAACAGCAGAGGTGGCGGCGGTGACAGCACCAGCGGGTGACGTCTATGGCTGCAGCGGCTGCAGGGGCGGCAAGGGCTGCAGGGGCGCCAGCTTTGGGCAGCCCAGGGTCATTGGGCGGCAGTGTGTGGCAGCCTCAGCAGCAGGTGCCATTGGCTTCAGCCGGAGTCACCGGCGGGGGAAGCAGGCGCCCCAATAGGGGCGGGGTCAGCAGCAGGCGGGTCAGCGGCGGCAGCGTCGGTCAGCGTGGGGAGGGGCGCCGGAAGCGCAGGCGGGCGTCTGCGAGTTACGCGGCGGTGTCTGCGGCGTCAGTGGCGTCAGGGGCGTCAGCGGCGTCGGCGGCGTCAGCAGTACTGTTGGCGTCAGTCGGCTTCAGCGTTGGGCAGCAGCGGAAGCTCCGGGCAGCAGAGGCAGCAGCAGGAGTATCAGCAGCGGGCGGCGGCAGCGGTAGGTGCCGGGTAAGTGGGGTCAGTATGTGGCAGCGGGAGGCGGTGGAGGCAGTGGAGGCAGGGCGCGGCAGTAAGCGGTGGGGGCAGGGAGGCAGGTAGCAGCAGGCAAGTATGGTGGGCGGCGGCGGTAGGTGATTGCAGGCGGCGGCAGGAAGCGGTGGCGGGCTTGGGTAAGAAGCGGCAGGCAGGCAGGCGGCGGCGGCAGGCAGGCAAGGGCGGCGGGCGGTGGAAGGAGGTAGCAGGCGGCGGCGGCGGCAGGGGGCGGGGGCAGGCAGGCTGCGGCAGGCAGGTGGCAGACAGTTGCAGGCAGGCTGCAGCACTGGGGGTAGGCAGTAGCCGCAGGCGGCAACAGGCAGTGGCGGCAGGAAGCGGGGGCGGGCAGGTGGTGGGGGCAGGTAGTGGCGGCCCGCAGGCCCCGGCTAGGGGCAGGCAGGGGGCGGCGGCGGCAAAGGTGGCAGACGGGGGCAGGCAGTGGTAAGCGGCGGGAGGAAGCGGCGGCAGGTGGCAGGGCCAGGCAGCAGCGTTAGGTAGGCGGCAGCGGTAGGCATGTGGTGGCGGTGGGCTGCCGTGGCGGGTAGTGGTAAGTGGCAGCAGGCGGGGGTAGGCGGCGGTGGTAGGTAAGCAGCAGCAGGCCGTGGCGGGCTGCAGGCAGCAGGGGCCAGGCAGGAAGTGGCGGCTGACAGTCGTAGCCGGCCATAAGCGATTGCAGAAAGCGGCGGCAGGCGGCAGGGGCAGGTGGCAGGGGGAGGCGGGCCGCAACGGCGGCAGGCAGTGAGGGCAGCAGACGGCAGCAGCGTCAGGCGGCAGCGGCAGGCGGTGGGAGCAAGCGGGCTGCGGGGGGCAGCGGCAGCAGGTGGCGGCGGTAGGCAGGCAACGTTGGCAGGCATCTTCGAGGTTAGGCAGCGGAGGCTGGTGGCAGTAGCCGCAGATGGCAACAGGCGGTGGTGGCAACAAGCAGTGGCAGGCAGGTGGCGGGGACAGGTGGTGGCCGCAGGCAGCAGTGTTAGGAAGGCGGGAATTGCAGCTGTTGGGAGGCGGCAGTAGTAGGCATGCGGTGGTGGCGGGCTGCGGTGGCGGGCAGTGGTAAGCGGCAGCAGGCGGCGGTGGTAAGGAAGCGGCAGCGGACCGTGGCAGGCAGCGGGCAGTGGGGGCAGGCAGGCGGTGGCAGGCAACGTCAGCAGCGGGCTGCAGGCGGCCGCGGTAGGCAGGTGGTGGTGGTGGTGGCAGGTGGCGGCGGTAGGCACCGGTAAGCGGCGGCAGGGGGTGCGGGCAGGCAGGCGGAGGCAGGGGGACACAGGCAAGGATGCTGGGTGGCGGCAGGCAGGGTTGGCAGACAGGCGGTGGTGGTAGGTAGTAGCAGGCAGCCCCGGCAGGAAGCGAAGGCAGGCGGCAGTGGCAGCAGGCGACAGCACGGGCAGGCTGTGGTAAGCAGTGGCTGGCAGTCAGGCAGCCACAGGCAAGGGAGGCGCGCGGTGCGAGGAGGTAGCAGGCGGCGGCGGCAGGAAGCGGTGGGACGCAGGCAGCTGGGGTGGCAGGCAGGCAAGCCCCGGCAAGCGGCAGGCAGGCGGCAACAGGAAGCGGCGGCAGCGGTGTCAGGCGGCAGTGGCAGGAAGCCACGGGAGACAGCGGAGGCAGGTGGCGGGGGAAGGTGGCAGGAGGAGGCAGGCTGCAGCGGAGGCAGGCAGTGGGGGCAGCGGCCTGCAGGCACCAGCAGTAGGCAGGCGGTGGTGGCAGGTAAGAGGTAGCAGGTGCAGGCTGCAGTAAGCAGCGGCTGGCAGGCAGGCCACGGCAGGTAAGGGCCGCGGGTGGTGCAAGGATATAGCAGGCGGCGGCAGCAGGCAAGCGGCGGGGGCAGGCAGGTGGCAGACAGCAGCATTAGGGAGGCGGCAGCTGTGGCGATTGGCAGGTGGCAGCGTTAGGCCAGCAGTGCCGGCAGCGGTGGGGGTAGGCAGGCAGCGTTGGCATGCATTCTCGGTGTTAGGTAGCTGGGCCCGGTGGAGCCAGGCTGCGGCAGCAGACGGCGGTGGCAGGCCGATGGCCACGGATGCCGGCGGGCAGCAGGCTGCAGGCGCAGGCAAGGGCGGTGGGTGGCAGAAGGCAGGTGGCGGCGGCAGGCAGAGGTAAGTGGCAGCAGGGGCGGCAGTGCCAGACGGCAGTGGTAGTACTGACTGGTGGCGGCAGCAGCAAGGCGGTGGCAGGTGGCGGTGGCAGCAGTGGTGGGCAGCGGTGGCAGGCAGCGGCAGGCAGGCGGTGGCAGGCGGTGGCAGGCGGCAGCAGGCAGTAGCAGAGGTGGCAGCGGTGACAGCAGCAGCGGGTGGCGTCTGCGGCTGCAGCGGCTGCAGGGGCGGCAAGGGCTACAGGGGCGCCCGCTTTGGGCAGCCCCAGGTCATTGGGCGGCGGTGTGTGGCAGCCTCAACAGCAGGTGCCATTGGCTTCAGCCGGAGTCACCGGTGGCAGAAGCAGGCTCCGCGATAGGGGCGCGGTCAGCAGCAGGCGGGTCAGCGTTGGCAGCGTGGGTCAGCGTGGGGAGGGGCGCGGGAACGCCGGCGGGCATTTGCGGGTTACGCGGCGGCGTCAGTGGCGTAGGCGGCGTCCGCGGCGTCCGCGGCGTCAGGAGTAGTGCTGGCGTCATGTGACTTCAGCGTTGTGCAGCAGCGGAAGCTCCGGGCAGCAGAGGCAGCAGCAGGCGTATCAGCAGCGGTCGGCGGCAGCGATAGGTGCCGGGTTAGTGGGGTCAGTATGTGGCAGCGGGAGGCGGTGGAGGCAGGGGAGGCAGGGGGCGGCAGTAAGCGGTGGGGGCAGGGAGGCAGGTAGCGGCAGGCAAGTGTGGTGGGCGGCGGCAGGCAGGGTTGGCAGACAGGCGCCGGCGGTAGGCGATTGCAGGCGGCGGCAGGAAGCGGTGGCAGGCTGTGGAAAGAAGCGGCAGGCAGGCAGGCGGCGGCGGCAGGCAGGCAAGGGCGGCGGGCGGTGGAAGGAGGTAGCAGGCGGCGGCGTCGGCAGGGGGCGGGGGCAGGCAGGCTGCGGCAGGCAGGTGGCAGGCAGTTGCAGGCAGACTGCAGCATTGGGGGTAGGCAGTAGCCGCAGGTGGCAACAGGTGGTGGCGGCAGGAAGCGGCGGCGGGCAGGTGGTGGGGCCAGGTGGTGGCGGCTGGCAGGCCCCGGCTAGAGGCAGGCAGGGGGCGGCGGCGGCAAGAGGTGGCAGACGGGGGCAGGCAGTGGTAAGCGGCGGGAGGAAGCGGCGGCAGGCGGCAGGGCCAGGCAGCAGCGTTAGGTAGGCGGCAGCGGTAGGCATGTGGTGGCGGTGGGCTGCCGTGGCGGGTAGTGGTAAGTGGCAGCAGGCGGGGGTAGGCGGCGGTGGTAGGTAAGCAGCAGCAGGCCGTGGCGGGCTGCAGGCAGCAGGGGCCAGGCAGGAAGCGGCGGCTGATAATCCTAGCCAGCCATAAGGGGTGGCAGAAAGCGGCGGCAGGCGGGGGCAGGTGGCAGGGGGAGGCGGGCCACAGTGAGGGCAGGCAGTGAGGGCAGCAGGCGGCAGTGGCCACAGGCAGTGGAGGCAAGCGGGCTGCAGGGGGTGGCGGCGGTAGATTGGCAGCGTTGGCAGGCATCGTCGAGTTTAGGCAGCGGAGGCTGGTGGCAGCAGAGGAGGTGGCAGGTGGCAGGCTGCAGGTGGCGGCGGTAGACAGCGGTAAACGGCATCAGGGGGTGTGGGCAGGCAGGCGGAGGCAAGGGGATACAGGCAAGGGTGGCAGGCGGCAGCGGCAGGAAGCGGTGGCGGGCAGGTGGCTGGGGCGGTAGGCAGCGGTAACTGGCAGCAGCTGGTGGGGGCAGCGGCCCGGTGGCAGTAGGGGCAGGGTCAGCGCTGGGCAGCCAGCGCCAGCAAGCAGCAGGCGGCAGAGGGCGGCAGAGTGGGCCAGCCGTGTCGGCGGTCAGCAGCAGCATCTGCGATGGGCAGCGGGTGTCAGTGGCGGTAGCTGGGGGCACTGGCGGTAGCTGGGGGCAGTGGAGGTATGGCTGGGAGCAGAGGGAGCCGGGGGCAGCGGCGTCCTTGGAACCCTAGCATGCTGCAGTTCCGAGGAAGAGGTGCCCCTCAACCTGGTATCTGCAGGGGACACAGGGGGCCACCCAGGACCCAGAGGCCAAGCCTGAGGCGGAGTGCCAAGTCCTGCTTCCTCCCATTGGGGAGGCCAGGTGAGTTCGGCCTCTGCCCTGGGCTTGAGCTTCAGTCTCTCCATCTGTAAAGTGGGCAGAACAGCAAAACCTTAGGGTTATGGTGCAGATTTAATGTAGGTAATGGGTTTCCTCTAGACTGGTTCAGAGTCCAGGTTGTCATTCCTCTTATTCCACTTCCAGCTGTGTGACCTTGAGCAAGATAGGTAATGGCCAGGCCTCAGAATTCTCATCTGAGAGATGGGCCTCCAAAGAGGACCTATATAGGCTTGTTTTGGGGATTTAGTGAAGTAGTACACAGAACCCATTTCCAAAGTCAATGTAAATCATGGTTCCTGGCACGAGATAAGTGCAGTACGAGTCTTTGGGATTAATATCACAGAAGTATTAGTTATTGTTATTGCTAGCACTGGGGAAGGAACACCGTGATTGCCATCCTCATGATTATCATCGTGAGTTAATTGAGGAGCTGCTCTGTGCCTGGCGCTGGCTAAGCATTCTACACCCTTTATCAGTTTGCACATCTCCATGGGCTAGGATCCTGATAGGCCTCTGAGTCTTAGAGAGGCAGATAGTGCTTGGAACCAGATTTCAAGCCCTTGTCATTGCAGCTCCAAAACCTGTGCTTCCAACCTCTCCATGAGTGGGGCGTATCCGAAACCCTCCTGCCTCTCTGCTTGACTCTGCACCTTACAGCTTAGAATAGGGCCTAACCCAGAGGAATACAGAGGGATAAGTATTCTCTATTTCTGTTACCGTCGTAGTCTTTATTCACTCGCAGTGCTTTATGGGCACAGATGTAACGGCGGTGGTTAGTGATTCAGATCAAGAGCTGACAGACCATCCCAACTGAGAGAAATGAGACCCATTTTATGTGCTCCTCTCCCCCTAGAATGATGGTCAAGAGACAGTGATGACTCAGAGGTTGCCAGT
Source organism: Mirounga angustirostris (assembly GCF_029215605.1). Classification (NCBI taxonomy): domain Eukaryota; kingdom Metazoa; phylum Chordata; class Mammalia; order Carnivora; family Phocidae; genus Mirounga; species Mirounga angustirostris. Next base: position 93,406,156 of record NW_026991722.1, read on the forward strand.
GAGTTAAAGAAGTTGGCTGCCCAGCCGCAAGAGCCCGAGTAGACAGCAGCGGCGACCTTTGGTAGCATCTCAAAAGACACCTACACGATGGAACATGCCCAGGGATTTGGAAAACTGGTAAGGCATTTTCCATACACCCTGCATTGTTCTTCCTCAACTTCTTCAGTATCTCCCAGGAACTCCCTGCTTCTTCCTGTACCCCTAAGCGGGATGCAGTGCCCAGTGCTCTGGGTAGAGAGGAGCCCAGCACTTTACATGCTGTTCTGTGCACGCACTCACCAGTGTACAAAGCTCTCCTTTAGTCTCTGTGAGGAACAGGAGGGCAGTTTCCCGCACAGATTTGGGCAGGTCCCTGCACTTTCTGAGTCCCCTGAACAATGGTGTATGGCTTACCTGTTTAAATCCAGTTTTGTCTTGGAGTGTTTTACAAGACCTTTTCCTTAGGATAACTTGTAAGATCACTTTCTTTACAACTTCGAAGCTTGTAATACAGTGTTATTAACTATAGCCGCCATGTTGTACGTTACATCCTGTGACTGACTGACTTTATACCTGTAAGTTTGAACCTTTGACCCCTGTCACCCATTTCACACCCATCCCCGTGCCTGTCAACCACCAATCAGACTGCTGTATCTTTAAGCTCAGTTTTTTGGTGGTTTTAGATTCCATATAAAAGTGTTGTCTTAGAGTATTTGTATCTGACTTCTTTCAGTTAGCATCGTGCCCTCAGGGTCCATCCATGTTGTTGTAAAAAGAACGATTTCGTTTTTTGTTATGGCTAAAGAGTATTGCAGTGTCTACATACACCACATCTTCCTTATCGATTCATCCCTCCGTGGACATGTAGGTTGTCCTCCTATCTTAGCTGTTACGAATAATGCTGCAGTGAACATGGGGGTTCAGATATCTTTTCAAATGGGTGTTTTTGTTTTCTTTGGCTAAATGGCCAGGAGAAAAATTGCTGGATTGTAGGCTCGTTCTAGTTTTAATGTTTTGAGGAGCCTGCATACTCTTTTCCACAGTGGATGCACCTACCTACGTTCCCACCAACAGCTCACTGGGGTTCCCTTTCGGCCACATCCTTGCTAACATATGTTATTTCTCATCTTTTTGATACTAAATTTTCTAACCAGTGTGAGGTGCTATCCCATTGTTTTGATTTGCATTTCCCTGATGATTCATGATGTTGAGCATCTTTTCATGTCCCTGTTGGCTCTCTGGATGTGTTCTCTGGATAATGTCCATTTGGATAACCCTCCCACTTTTTAACCACTTTGTTTTTTGCTGTAGTTATTGAGTGTAGGAGTGCTTTATATGTACTGGATACTAATCTTTTTTTTTTTTTAAAGATTTATTTATTTATTTATTTGAGAGAGAGAATGAGATAGAGAGCATGAGAGGGTGGAGGGTCAGAGGGAGAAGCAGACTCCCTGCTGAGCAGGGAGCCTGACTTGGGACTCGATCCCGGGACTCTGGGATCATGACCTAAGCCGAAGGCAGTCGCTTAACCAACTGAGCCACCCAGGCGCCCCTCCATACAAATTTTAAAGATTCTTTGCCTTATGCCTATAAAACGTGTTTCGAATTTTGGTTAAGAATTGAATTCAATCTCTAGACGGTTTTGGGTAGTATAGACATTTTAACACTTAATTCTTCTAATCCATGAGCATGGAATGTCGATTTACTTGTGTTGTCTTCCGTTTCTTTCCTTAGTGTCTTACAGTTTTCAGTATATAGGCTTTCACCTCCTTGGTTAAATTTATCTTTAAGTGTTTTTTGGTTTTTTTTGATGCAATTTTAAATATGATTTTTAAAATTTATTTTCCTGTTCATTATTAGTATATAAAAATGGAACATATTTTTATGTACTTTTTATCCTGCAACTTTATTGAATCTGTTTAATAGTTTTTTTCATGTTGTTTTTAGGGGTTTTTTTACATATAAAATGTCATTTGAATATAGTGACCTTTACTTCTTCCTTTCCAATTTGGATGTATTTTATTTCTTTATTTTTCTTGTGTAATTGCTCTGGCTGGGATTTCCAGTAGTATAGTTGACCGTTGTCCATCGTCGGTTTGAATTGTGTGGTCCACTTAATACATTTTTTATTCAGTAAATACAGGCATTGCTTGTAAAGGTATTGTCCTTTTGAATTTTTTTTTTCTTTTAAAATGATTATTTATATTCTACTTACTTAGCAATATTGGTTTCAGGAGAATTCCGTGATTCATGACTTGCTTACAACCCCTACTACTCATCATAACAGTGCCCTCCTTAATCCCATCACCCAGCTAGACCATCCCCCAAACACCTCCCCTCTGTCAAATCTCTGTTTTCCAGCATCAAGAGTTTCTTACACTTTGTTTCCCTCTCCGTTCTTTGTATCCCCCCTCCCATTTGTTGATCTGTTTTGTTTCTTAAATCCATAGGAGTGAAATCACATGGTATTCATCTTTCTCTGACTCACTTATTTTGCTTAGCATAATACACTCTAGCTTCATCAGGATTTTTTTTTTAAAGAATTTATTTATTTCTTTTTCTTTTTTTTTTTAAATTTTATTATGTTATGTTAGTCACCATACAATACATAATTACTTTTTGATGTAGAGATCCACGGTCCATTGTTTTCGTATAACACCCAGTGCTCCATGCAGTACGTGCCCTCCTTAATACCCATCACTGGGCTCACCAATCCCCGCAACCCCCCTCTAAAACCCTGTGTGTTTCTCAGGTCCATAGTCTTTCATGGTTCATCTCTCATCCAATCCCCCCCCCATTTTTCCCTTCCTTCTCCTAATGTCCTCCATGTTATTCCTTATGTTCCACAAATAAGTGAAACCATGTGATAATTGACTTTCTCTGCTTGACTTACTTCACTTAGCATAATCTTCTCCAGTCCCATCCATGTTGATGTAAAAGGTGGGTATTCATCCTTTCTGATGGCTGAGTAATATTCCATTGTATATATGGACCACATCTTCTTTATCCATTCATCTGTTGAAGGGCATCTCGGCTCTTTCCACAGTTTGGCTATTGCGGACATTGCTGCTATGAACATTGGGGTGCACATGGCCCTTCTTTTCACTACATCTGTGTCTTTGGGGCAAATACCCAGTAGTGCAATTGCTGGGTCATAGGGTACCTCTATTTTTAAATTTTTAAGGAACCTCCACACTATTATTTTTTGACAGAGAGAGACACAGCAAGGGAGGGAACACAAGCAGGGGGAGTTGGAAAGGAAGAAGGAGGCTCCCCACAGTCTTTGGATCCAATGCGGGCTCGATTCCAGGACCCTGGGATCATGACCTGAGCCGAAGGCAGACGCTTAATAACTGAGCCCCAAGCTCCATCAGGATTTTCTTAATCACACTCTTTTTCTCTAGCTTACTTTCTTGTAAGAATGCAGTCTATAATACATATAACATTCAAAATGTGTCTGAATCAAATCTTTGTGTTCCTGATAACTTTTCTGGTCAACAGTAGGATATTAGTAGTTCAGTTTTGGGTGACTCAAAAGTATTCTCAGATTTTCAACTGCACAGGGGTTGGCAACCCTAATCCCTGCATTGTTCAAGGGCCAACTGTATGTTGAATAAAAGTGGCGAGAGTGTGCATCCTTGTCTTGTTCCTGATCTTAGAGGAGAAGCTTTCGGCTTTCACTCTTGCATAGGACGTGGCTTCTCAGGTATGGCCTTTATTAGGTTGAGTTACATTCTCTGTATACCTGCTTTGTTGAGAGCTTTTATCAAAATGGGTGTTGCGTTTTGTCAGATGCTTTTTCTGCATTGGTGGAGAAGATCATAGGATTTTTACCCTTTGTTTTGTTAATGTGGCCTATTTCTTTGATTGATTTGTGGATGTTGAACCCCCCTTGCATCCCTGAAATAAATCTGACTTGTTCATACTTCTTCCTGTATTGTTGAATTTCGTTTGCTGTTATTTTGTTGAGGATTTTTATATCTATGTTCATCACAGATACGGGTCTGTAATTTTCTTTTCTTGTGGTATTTTGGTAGGGTTTGATAAGGGCAATGCTGGCCTCCTAAAAGGAGTTGAGAAGCATTCCTTCCTCTTGTATTTGTGGAAAAGTTTGAGAAGGATTGGTATTCATTTTTCTTTGAAAATTTGGTAGAATTCAGCAGGAAGCCATCTGGACTCCTGACTGTTGAGAGGTTTTTAATTACTCATTTTGTTTCCCTACTGGTAATTGGTCTGTTCAGAATTTTTGTCTCTTCATGATTCATTCTTGGAAGGTTGTGTGTTTCTTGGAATTTATCCTTTTCTTTTGGACGGTCAAACTTGTCGGGGTGTAATTGTTCACAGTAGTCTCTTATGAGCCTTTGTCTATGGTATCAATGGAAACATCTCTTTCATTTCTGATTATGTGTACTCATTCTTTTTTTTTACCTTGAGGCTAGCTGAAAATTTGTCAGCTTTTTTCTTTTCTTTCTTTTTTTTTTTTTTTAGATTTTATTTATTTATTTGAGACAGAAAGATTGAGAGAGACAGAGAGCACATGAGAGGGCGGGAGGGTCAGAGGGAGAAGCAGGCTCCCTGCTGAGCAGGGAGCCCGATGCGGGACTCGATCCCGGGACTCCAGGATCATGACCTGACCCGAAGGCAGTCACTTAACCAACTGAGCCACCCAGGCGCCCTCAGCTTTTTTCTTTTCAAAGAACCAGCTCTTTTTTTGATCTTTCTATTGCCTTCATAGTCTGTATTTGATTTATTTGTTTGAGATGTTACTTCCTTTCTTCTATTAAATTTGGGCTTCCGTGTTCTTTTTCTGGTTCCTTGAGGTGGAAAGTTAGGCCGCTTATTTGAGACGATTCTTGTTTCTTGATTTACACCTGTATCACTATAAACTTCCGTCTTAGAACCACTGTTTTTTAAAATTTTTTAAATTTAAAAAAAAATTTTATTGTTATGTTAATCACCATACATCATTAGTTTTAGATGTAGTGTTCCATGATTCATTGTTTGTGCATAACACCCCGTGCTCCATTCAGAATGTGCCCTATTTAATACCCATCACCGGGCTAAACCATCCTCCCACCCCCCTCCCCTCTAGAACCCTCAGTTTGTTTTTCAGAGTCCATCATCTCTCATGGTTCCTCTCCCCCTCCAATTTCCCCCCCTTCATTCCTCCCCTCCTGATATCTTCTTCTTTTTTTTTTTGTTTCTTAACATATATTGCATTATTCGTTTCAGAGGTACAGATCTGAGATTCAACCGTCTTGCACAATTCCCAAGGTTTACCAGAGCACATACCCTCCCCAATGTCTGTCACCCAGTCATCCCATCCCACCCCCCACTCCAGCAACCCTCAGTTTGTTTCCTGAGATTAAGAATTCCTCATTATCAGTGAGGTCATTTGATACATGTCTTTCTCTGTTTGACTTATATCGCTCAGCATAATGCCCTCCAATTCCATCCACCTCGTTGCAAATGGCAAGATCTCATTCCTTTTGATGGCTACATAATATTCCATTGTATATATATACCATTTCTTCCTTATCCATTTGTCTGTCGATGGACATCTTGGCTCTATCCACAGTTTGGCTATTGTGGACATTGCTGCTATAAACATCGGGGTGCATGTACCCCTTCGGGCCCCTACATTTGTATATTTGGGATAAATACCCAGCAGTGCAGTTGCTGGATCATATGCTAGATCTATTTTCAACTTCTGGAAGAACCTCCATACTGTTTTCCAGAGTGGCTGCACCAGCTTGCATTTCCACCAACAGTGTAGGAGGGTTCCCCTTTCTCTGGATCCCTGCCAACATCTGTCCTTTCCTGACTTGTTAATTTTAGCCATTCTGACTGGTGTGAGGTGGTATCTCATTGAGGTTTTGATTTGGATTTCCCTGATGCCGAGCGATGTTGAGCACTTTTTCATGTGTCTGTTGGCCATTTGGATGTCTTCTTTGGAAAATGTCTGTTCATGTCTTCTGCCCATTTCTTGATTGGATTCTTTGTTCTTTGGGTGTTGGGTTTGATAATTTTGGATACTAGCCCTTTATCTGATATGTCATTTGCAAATATCTTCTCCCGCTCTGTCGGTTGTCTTTTGGTTTTGTTGACTGTTTCTTTTGCTGTTCAAAAGCTTTTTATCTTGATGAAGACCCAATAGTTCATTTTTGCCCTTGCTTCCCTTGCCTTTGGCAATGTTTCTAGGAAGAAGTTGCTGAGGCTGAGGTCGAAGAGGTTGCTGCCTGTGTTCTCCTTTAGGATTTGGATGGACTCCTGTCTCACATTGAGGTCTTTCAACCATTTGGAGTCTATTTTTGTGTGTGGTGTAAGGAAATGGTCCAATTTCATTCTTCTGCATGTGGCTGTCCAATTTTCCCAACACCATTTGTTGAAGAGACTGTCTTTTTGCCATTGGACATTCTTTCCTGCTTTGTCGAAGATGAGTTGACCATAGAGTTGAGGGTCTATTTCTGGGCTCTCTATTCTGTTCCATTGATCGATGTGTCTGTTTTTGTGCCAGTACCATACTGTCTTAATGATGACAGCTTTGTAATAGAGCTGGAAGTCTGGAATTGTGATGCTGCCGGCTTTGCTTTTCTTTTTCAACATTCCTCTGGCTATTCGGGTCTTTTCTGGTTCCATACAAGTTTTAGGATTATTTGTTCCATTTCTTTGAGAAAAGTGGATGGTATTTTGATGGGGATTGCATTGAATGTGTAGATTGCTCTAGGTAGCATTGACAGCTTTACAATATTTGTTCTTCCAATCCATGAGCATGGAACGTTTTTCCATTTCTTTGTGTCTTCCTCAATTTCTTTCATGAGTATTTTATAGTTTTCTGAATAGAGATCCTTTGTCTCTTTGGTTAGATTGATTCCTAGGTATCTTATGGTTTTGGGCGCAATTGTAAATGGGATCGACTCCTTCATTTCTTTCTTCTGTCTTGTTGGTGTATAGGAATGCCACTGACTTCTGTGCATTGATTTTATATCCTGCGACTTAACTGAATTCCTGTATGAGTTCTAGCAGTTTCGGGGTGGAGTGTTTTGGGTTTTCCACATAAGGTATCATATCATCTGCAAAGAGTGAGAGTTTGACTTCTTCTTTGCCGATTTGGATGCCTTTGATTTCTTTTCGTTGTCTGATTGCTGTGGCTAGGACTTCGAATACTATGTTGAATAGCAATCGTAGTAGTGGACATCCCTGCCGCATTCCTGACCTTAGGGAGACAGCTCTCAGTTTTTCCCCATTGAAAATGATATTCGCTATAGGTTTTTCATAGATGGCTTTTATGATACAGAAGTATGTACCCTCTATCCCTATACTCTGAAGAGTTTTGATCAAGAAAGGATGCTGTACTTTGTCAAATGCTTTTTGTGCATCTATTGAGAAGATCATATGATTCTTGTTCTTTCTTTTGTTAATGTATTGTATCACGTTGATTGATTTGCGGATGTTGAACCAACCTTGCAGCCCAGGGATAAATCCCACTTGGTTGTGGTGAATAATCCTTGTAATGTACTGTTGGATCCTATTGGCTAGTAGTTTGGTGAGAATTTTTGCATCCTTGTTCATCAGGGATATTGGTCTGTAATTCTCCTTTTTGATGGGGTCTTTGTCTGGTTTTGGGATCAAGGTAATGCTGGCCTCATACAATGAGTTTGGACGTTTTCCTTCCATTTCTATTTTTTGGAACAGTTTCAGAAGAATAGGTATTAATTCTTCTGGAAATGTTTGGTAGAATTCCCGTGGGAAGCCATCTGGCCCTGGGCTTTTGTTTGTAGGGAGATTTTGATGACTGCTTCAATTTCCTTAGTGTTTATAGGTCTGTTCAGGTTTTCTATTTCATCCTGGTTCAGTTTTGGTAGTTGATACATCTCTAGGAATGTATCCATTTCTTCCAGGTTATCGAATTTGCTGGCATAGAGTTGCTCATAATATGTTCTTATAATTGTTTGTATTTCTTTGGTGTTGGTTGTGATCTCCCCCTTTCATTCATGATTTTATTTATTTGGGTCATTTCTCTTTTCTTTTTGATAAGTCTGGCCAGGGGATTATCAGTTTTGTTAATTCTTTCAAAGAACCAGCTCCTAGTTTCGTTGATCTTTTCTACTGTTCTTTTAGGTTCTATTTCATTGATTTCTGCTCTGATCTTTTTTTATTTCTCTTCTCCTACTGGGTTTAGGCTTTATTTGCTATTCTTTCTCCACCTCCTTTAGGTGTAGGGTTAGGTTGTGTATTTGAGACCATTCTTGTTTCTTTCTTTTTTTTTTAAGATTTTATTTATTTATTTGAGACAGAGAGAATGAGAGAGACAGAGAGCACATGAGACGGCGGGAGGGTCAGAGGGAGAAGCAGGCTCCCTGCTGAGCAGGGAGCCCGATGCAGGACTCGATCCTGGGACTCCAGGATCATGACCTGAGCTGAAGGCAGTCACTTAACCAACTGAGCCACTTCCTTGTTTCTTGAAAAAGGCTTGTATTGCTATGTACTTTCCTCTTAGAGCTGCCTTTGCTGCATCCCAATGATTTTGAATAGTTGTGTTTTCATTTTCATTGGTTTCCACGAATTTTTTAAAATCTTCTTTAATTTCCTGGTTGACCCACTCATTCTTTAGTAGGATGCTCTTTAGCCTCCATGTATTTGAGTTCTTTCCGACTTTCCTCTTGTGATTGAGTTCTAGTTTCAAAGCATTGTGGTCTGAAAATAGGCAGGGAATGATCCCAATCTTTTGGTACCAGTTGAGACCTGATTTATGACCTAGGATGGGATCTATTCTGGAGAATGTTCCATGGACACTAGAGAAGAATGTGTATTCCTTTGCTTTGGCATGGAATATTCTGAATATGTCTATGAAGTCCCTTTTGTCCAGTGTGTCATTTAAAGTTTTTATTTCCTTGTTGTCTTTTGCTTAGATATTCTGTCCATTTTAGTGAGGGGGGTGTTAAAGTCCCCCACTATTATTGTATTGTTGTCGATGTGTTTCTTTGCTTTTGTTATTAATTGCCTTATATAATTGGCTGCTCCCATGTTAGGGGCATAGATATTTACAATTGTTAGATGTTCTTATTGGATAGACCCTTTAAGTAGGATATAGTGTCCTTCCCTATCTCTTATTACAGTCTTTGGTTTAAAATCTAATTTGTCTGATATAAGGATTGCCACCCCAGCTTTCTTTTGGTGTCCATTAGCATGGTAAATGGTTTTCCACCCCCTCACTTTCAATCTGGGGGTGTCTTTGGGTCTAAAATGAGTCTCTTGCAGACACCATATCGATGGGTCTTGTTTTTTAATCCAATCTGATAGCCTGTGTCTTTTGATTGGGGCATTGAGCCCATTTCCTTTCAGGGTAACTATTGAAAGATAGGAATTTAGTGCCATTGTTATTGCCTGTAAGGTGACTGTTACTGTATATTGTCTGTGTTCCTTTCTGGTCTATGTTGCTTTTAGGCTCTCTCTTTGCTTAGAGGACCCCTTTCAAGATTTCCTGTAGGGCTGGTTTTGTGTTTGCAAATTCCTTTAGTTTTTGTTTGTCCTGGAAGCTTTTTCTCTCTCCTTCAATTTTCAATGACAGCCCAGCTGGATAGAGTATTCTTGACTGCATATTTTTCTCATTTAGTGCTCTGTATATATCCTGCCAGTCCTTTCTCGCCTGCCAGGTCTCTGTCGATAGGTCTGTTGCCAATCTAACGTTTCTGCCATTGTAGTTTACATATCTCTTCCCCCGAGCTGCTTTCAGGATTTTCTCTTTGTCTCTGAGACTCGTAAATTTTACTATTAGATGTTGGCGTGTAGACCTATTTTTATTGATTTTGAGAGGGGTTCTCTGTGCCTCCTGGATTTTGATGCCTGTTTCCTTCCTCAAATTAGGGAGGTTCTCTGGTGTAATTTGCTCCAGTATACCTTCTGCCCCTCTCTCTCTTTCTTCTTCTTCTGGGATCCCAATAATCCTAATGTTGTTTCGTCTTACGGTATCGCTTATCTCGAATTCTGCCCTCGTGGTCCAGTAGTAAATGAAACATTTAAAAACAAATATATTGAACTCCATGCCCAATGTGGCACTCAAACTCGCAACCACAAGATCAAGAGTCCCAACGCTCCGCCGTCTAGGCCAGCCAAGTGCAGCATTCTTGGAACCCATTTTGCTGCATTCCATAAATTTTGCTATGTTGTATTCCATCTTCATTTGTCTCAAAGTATTTCTTGGTTTCTCTTGTGGTTTGCTCACAGACCCATTGGTTATTCAGTAGCATGTTGTTTAATCTGCATGTTTGTGAAATTCCAGTTTTCTTCTTGTAATTGATTTCTCATTCCATACCACTGTGGTTGGAAAAGATGCTTGATTTGATTTCAGTCATCATTTTGGAAAATTCTAGGCTTCTTGAATTTATGGACTTGTGTGGCATAACATATGGTCTAGCTTGGAGAATGTTCTATGTGCACTTGAGAGGAGTGTATCCCATGTGCTGCATTTGGACGGAGGCTTCTGTATGTATCTCTTAACTCCATCTAATTACCTAGTTGTCTGAAGCTGATGTTTCCTTATTGATCTTCTGTCTGGATGGTCTATCCATTGATACAAGTGAGGTGTGACAGTCCCCCACGGTATTGCTGCTGATTTCTCCTTTGAGGTGTGTTCATATATGCTCTATATATTTAGTTGCTCCTCTGTTGGGTGGGTAAATATTTACAAATGTTGCATCCTCTGTTTGGATTGATTCCTTTATCATTATGTAATTCCCTTCTTTGGCTCTTGTTACAATGTTTGGATTTTTTTTCGCCTTGGTTAGACTGAGAATCAGAAGATCATGCGTTACCTCTGCAGCCTTGAACAAAACATACCCCTTCTCTTAGTCTGTTTTTTTTTTCCTCTATAAAATAAAAACAACAAATTCTTCTCCGAGGACCATCTCATGACTCAAATAAGAGAATGTGTATAAAAGTGCTTTGTAAACTATAGATAACGCCCAAATATGAAAAGTTATACTGCTTTTGATTATACCACAGTCAAATGTTCAGGATAAGATTTTTTTTTTTGACACATGTATTTACTTTAGGGAGAGAGAGCATGCACAGGCATGTATTCGAGAGGGGAGGGGCAGGGGCAGAGGGAGAGAGTGAATCCTCAGGCCGACTCCCTGCTGAGTGCAGAGTCCGATGTGGGGCTTTGTCCCAGGACCTTGAGATCATGACCTGAGCCAAAATCAAGAGTCAGTTGCTTAACTGACTGTGCCACCCAGGCACCCCCAGAATAAGATTTTAAAAAAATAATAATATTTATTGAGGGCTTACTGTTGTAGGAGTATTCTATGTGACCTCTATCTCATTTAATTCTAAAAACAATTTTTTCTTAAAGAAAATTAAAAACAAAAGCTATCCTAAAAGTAAATTTTCATATTATCCTCAGAGCTGGGGAAACACAGGCACAAGAGAGGTTAAGTAGGGGCACCTGGGTGGCTCATTTGGTTAAGCTTCTGCTTTTGGCTCAGGTCATAATTCCAGGGTCCTGAGATTGAGCCCGGTGTTGGGTTCCCTGCTCAGTGGGGAGTCTGCTTCTCCCTCTCTCTCTCCCCCTGCTTTTGCTCGCTCTCTGTATGTGTCTCTCTCACAGATAAATAAATAAAATAATAAAAAGTAGAAGTTAAGTGACTTGCTCAATGTCATAGTAAATATTAGAACCAGATACAGACCTGAGTGTGGGACTCTGAAGTCTGTGTTCTTTCTTTTTTAAGTTTACCAAATATATACATAACCCTCAAAATATTGTAGATTAAATGACTTTAGCCTTTCTCAAATCATTGCGCTTTGGATGATGCTATAATTTGGGTTACCTGGCTGGCTCGGTCAGTGTAGTATGAGACTCTTGATCTCACAGTTATGAGTTTGAGCCACATTGTGGGTTCAGCTTACTTACAATAGAAAGATGTTGTAATTGGGCTTGTTTTCTTTTTCCTTTTAACCTCTTCACCCATTTCTCCCACCTCCAACACCCTACCTCTGCCATTCACCCATTTGTTCTATCTAGGAGGTCAGTTTTTTGTTTTTGTTTTGTTTGAAGTTCCATAAGTAAGTGATGGATAGTATTTGTCTTTCTCTGTCTGGCCTGTTTTACTTCACAGAATGCCTTAAAGGTCCATCCATTTGGCAGCTGGAAAGATTTCATTCTTTATTCTGGCTGAGTAGTATTCCATTGTGTTTACCTACGGCAATTTCTTTATCCATTCATCCACTCATGGGCACTTAGGTTGTCTCTATATTTTCATTGTTGTAGATAATCCTGCAGTGAACACGGGTGCACATACCTGTTTCAGTTAGTGTGTTCAGTTTCCTCGGATAAATACTCAGAAGGGGAATTGCTGGACCATATGGTAGTTCTATTTTTAATTTTTTTGACTGTCTTCTGTACTGTTTTCAATAGTGGCCGCACCAATTTATACTCCCAGTAACAATGCCCAAGAGTTTTCGTCGTCTTCACATCTTCACCAAAACTTGTTCATTCTTGTCTGTTTAATAATGGCCATTCTAACAGGTGTGAAGTGGTATCTCACTGTGGTTTTGATTTGCATTTCCCTGATGATTAATGATGTTGAGCAACTTTTCATGTTCATGTTGACCTATCTGTATGTCTTCTTTAGAAAAATGTCTATTTGGATGTGCCCATTTTTAAATTAGATTGTTTGTGGGGTTTTTTGTTGTTTTGTTTTGTGGTTTTGTTTTGTTGTTTTGCTTTTGAGTTGCACGAGTTCTTTATATTTTGGATAAATAACCCCTTATCCCGTATATGATTTGCAAATGTTTTCCCATACAGTAGGTTGCCTTATTTTGTTGAAGTTTCCTTTGCTGTTTGGAAGCTTTTTAGTTCGATGTAGTCCCACTTTTTTTTTTTTTTTTTTGGTTTTTACTTTTGGTATCAGGTTAAATAAATCATTACAAAGACCTATGTCAGGTATCCTTTCCCTGTGTTTTCTGCTAAGAGTTTTATGGTTTCAAGTCTTATATTCTTTTGAGTTAATTCTTTTGTATGGTGTAAGATAGTGGTGCAGTTTCATTCTTTTGCATGTGGCTGTCCAGTTTTCCCAGCACCGTTTATTAAAGAAACTGTTCTTTCTCCCTTGTATATTCTTGGCTCCTTAGTCAGAAGTTACTGGGCCACAGATGTGTGGGTTATCTTCTGGGCTCTCTCTTCTGTTCTGGTGCTCTGTGTGTCTGCTTTTATGCCAATACTAGATTGTTTTGAGTACTCTAGCTTTGTAATAGTCTGAAATCAGCGAGTGTGATGCCTTTATCATTGTTCTTCTTTCCCTAGAGTGCTCTGGCTATTCAGAGTCTTTTGTGGCTTCATACAAATTTTTGGATCCTTTGTTCTATTTTTGTGAAAAATGAAATTGGAATTTTGATAGGAATTACATCAAATCTGTAGATGTTTTGGGGAAGTGTGGCATTTTCACACTATTCTAATCTTTGAGCATGGAATGTCTTTCCATTTACGTGTCTTGTCTTCAGTTTCTTTCCTTAATGTCTTGTAGTTTTCAGTATATAGGGTTTCACCTCTTGGTGTAGTTTCTTCCTGGGTTATTTTGTTCTTTTTGATGCAACTTCAGGTGGGATCATCTTCCTAGTTTCTTTTTCTGGTAATTCTGTGTTTTCATTTCTGTTGGGTAGAAACCCAGGAGCAGAACTTCCAGGCTAGATGATAACTCTGTGTCTAGCGTTTTGAGGAACTGCCAGAATGCTTTCCAAAGTGGCTGATCCATCCCACGCTTCTACCAACACTGCACGAAGGTTCTGATTTCTCCCAGTCTTTGCCAACACTGGGTGTCCTCTGTCTTGGTGCCCACAGCCATCTTGGAGGGTTGGGTGTGGTTTCCTGTGAAGTTTCTGATTCCCATTTCCCTAACGGTTATGATGTTAGGCATCTTTTTGTCTGCTTTTTGGCCATTTGCATATCTTTTTCAGAGAAGTATCTGCTCAGATCCTTTACCCTCATTTTTCAAATTGGGTTATTTCTTAAAAATCAATTATTATTGATTTGTAAAAAGGTTTTATGTTCCTTCTCAGATACAAATCTGCCAACATTTTGTCCCAGTCTTTGGGTTGTCTTGTCCCTTTGATGTTTTCATTTAAAGCTCCATAGTTTTTAATTTTGATGAAGTCAGATTTATCTCTTTTTTTCTTGCTTTTGCTTTTGGCGGACCCCTTGGCTAATCCAAGGTCATGAAGATCTGCTTCTGTGTTTTCTTCTAGTTGTGGTTGTAATTCTCTTAGGTTTAAATCCCTTTGAATTAATACCTGTAGATCATGTGAGGAAGGGGTCCACTTTGTTCCTTTCCATGTGGTTGTTTACTTGTTTCAGCATCATTTCCTGAAAAGACTATTGTTTCCCCCGAGTTGTCTTGGCAGCCTTTTCTAAAGCAATCGACCATATAAATATAAGGTTTATTTCTGGACTCTGAATTCGAATGGATTCGTTGATCCAGCTGTCAATCCTTACGCCACTACAACATTATCTTGATTACTGTAGCTTTGTTGTAAGCTTTCAAATGAGAAATTGTTAGTACTCATTTTTTCTTCTTTTTCAAGACTGTTTTGCTCTTCTGGGCCCCATTAATGTCCATGTGCATTTTAGGATGATTATGTGAATTTCTGGGAATAAAAAAAAAAGGCAGCTGGGATTTTGATATCAATTTCTTGACTATGTAGACAACCTGGGAAGCAGTTTCACTGATGTGCTCTACTGTTTTTCTGGTTTCTATTTCAATGATCTCTGCTCTAATCTTGATTTCCCTTCTCCTGCTTGGTTTAGATTTTATTTGCTGTTCTTTCTCCAGTTCCTTTAGGTGTAAGGTTAGCTTGTGCATTCACGATTTTTCTGCTTTTTTGAGTGAGGCTTGGGTGGCAAAGTATTTTCCCTTAGGATTACCTTAGTAGTATCCCATAGGTTTTGGACTGATGTGTTTTCTTTCTCATTGGTTTTCATGAATTGTTTAAGTTCTTCTTTAATTTCCTGGTTGACCCAAACATTCTTAAGCAGGGTGGTCTTTAGCTTCCATGTGTTTGAATTTCATCTCATTTTTTTCTTGTGATTGAGTTTCATTTTCAAAGCATTGTGGTCTGACAATATGCAGGGAATAATTCTCAGTCTCTTGGTATCATTTGAGACCTGATTTGTGACCCTGTATGTGGTCTATTCTGGGAAAGTTCATGTGTGTTGGAGAAAAAGGAGTAGTCTATTGTTTTAGGATGGAATGTTTGTATGTATCCCTGAAGTCCATCTGGTCAAGTGTGTCATTCAAATTTCTTGTTCCTTTGTTGATCTTCTGCTTAGACAGTCTATTGCTGAGTGGAATGTTGAGGTCTCCTACTATTCAACTATTATTATGGGGGGGCAAAGCAAGATGGCAGAGGAGTAGGAGACCTGGATTTCGTCTGGTCTCAGGAATTCAGGTGGATGGGGATCAAACCATTCTAGACACCTACAAACTCAACAGGAGATCAAAGAAAAGAATAGCAACAACTCTCTGAACAGAGAAGCGACCACTTTCTGGAAAGTAGGACGTGCGGAGAAGTGAATCCGAGGCGATATTCGGGAGGATAGATAGTGGGGGAGGGGGCCTCCGTTGGCCGCTTCTGGCAAGTGATAGAGCCCCGGAGCACAAAATCGGAACTTTTAGAAGTCGGCTCCACTGAGGGATGTTGCTCCAGTGGCTAAGCAGGGGGTGGAACCCTCGCAGGACAGTGTGGTCCCAGGACCCTCAGGGTCACAGAAAGACCGGGGGTGCCTGAGTGCGGCAGAGCTCCCAGGTGTAGGAGTGGGGAAGCCGGCTGCAGAGACGGAGCCGAGGTGAGGGCTCTCAGCTCGGGGTTGCCATAAACCGTGATCCGTGGCACAGTCGGGACACTGCTCCTCCAACAGGGACCCAACAAGCGGCAGATCCAGGGAGACTCCCCTTCCTCCCTGGGAGGAGTGGCGTGGGAGCGCACCACAGGGATCTGCTGGGTCTGGAGACTCCACACGGGGTCGGGTGCCAGGGATAGAAATGCTCGGTCACAGGCTGGGTGAGCATGGAGCGTGGCAGGAGACCAGGGAGATGGGAGTGATTGACTGCTTTTCTCTGGGGGTGCACAGAGGAGAGGTGCCGCAAGGTCTTGGCTCCTCTGTGGCGCAGATTGGGAGGCCACCATTTTATCTCTCATCCTCCAAAGCTGTACGGAAAGCTTGCAGGGAACAAAAGCTCCCGAGAGCAAACCCAAGCAGATTACTTAGCCCGGACCGGGCAAGGGCGGGGCAATTCTGCCCCCGGCAAAGACATTTGGGAACCTCGGCAACAGGCCCCTCCCCCAGAAGATCAGCAAGAACAGCCAGCCAAGACCAAGTTTACCGAAGAATGAGAACGGCAGAACTCCAGCGCTAGGGGAATATGTACATAGAATCCATGGCTTTTTTACCATGATTCTTTAGGCTTTCAAAGTTAATTTTTTAACTGTCTTTTTTTTTTTTTTGTATTTTTCTTTTTCCCTTTTTCAACCAACATCTTATCAATCCCTCTTTTAAAAAACATTTTTATTTTTCATTTAGAGTCATATTCTATCCCTTCATAGTAGTTACCCTTATTTTTGGCATATATATATAAGTTGTTCTCTCTTTAAATTTTTGAGATCGTTTTTTCTAACAGATCAAAATATACCCTAAATCTCTAGTGTATGGCTTTGTTCTAGTCTCCTGCTTGATCACATTCTCTCCCTTTTCTTTTTTTAATCCTCTTCTTTCTTTTTTCAAACAACTTCTTATCAATTCCTTTTATAAAATTTTTTATAATTTTCATCTTTACAGTCATATTCCATCCCTTCATTATATCAACCCTTATTTTTGTGCATATATAAGTTTTTCTTTCTTTAAAATTTGGGAAGCACTTTCTTCTAACAAAACAAAATACACCCATAATCTAGTGTGTGATATTAATCTATGCACCAGCCTGATCATATTTGATCATATTCTGGTTTTTATTTTTTTTTGTTTTGTTCTGTTTTTGTTTTTATCTTTTTCTTTTTCTTCTTTCTTTTTTTCCCTTTCTTTTCCCCCAGCTTAGGGCTTTTCTGATTTGTTTAGAGTATACTTTCTGGGGACGTTGTTACCCTGTTGGCATTTTGTTCTCTCATTCACCAATTCTCCTGACACCTAGTCTCTGATGAAATGACAAGATGGAAAAAATCACCTCAACAAAAAGAACAAGAGGTAGTACCGACTGCCAGGGACCTAATCAATACGGACATTAGTACGATGTTGGATCGAGAGATTAGAAACATGACTTTAAAGATACTAGCTGGGCTTGAAAAAAGCATGGAAGTTATTAGAGAAACCCTTTCTGGAGCATTAAAAAACTAAAATCTAACCAAGTCAAAATCAAAAAGGCTATTGATGAGGTGCAATCAAAAATGGGGGCGCTCACTGCTATGATAAATGAGGCAGAAGACAGAATCAGTGATATGGAAGACCAAATGATGGAAAATAAAGAAGCTGAGAAAAAGAGAGATAAACAAGTACTGGGTCACGAGGGCAGAATTCGAGAGATAAGCGATACAATAAGACGAAAGAACATTAGAATAATTGAGATCCCAGAAGAAGAAGAAAGAGAGAGAGGGGCTGAAGGTATACTGGAGCAAATTATAGCAGAGAACTTCCCTAATTTGGGGAAGGAGACAGACATCAAAATCCAGGAGTCACAGAGAACCCTTCTTAAAATCAATAAAAATAGGTCAACACCCTGACATCTAATAGTAAAATTTACGAGTCTCAGAGAAAAAGAGAAAATCCTGAAAGCAGCTCGGGAGAAGAGATATGTAACCTACAACGGTAGAAACATTAGATTGGCAACAGGCCTATCCACAAAGACCTGGCAGGCCAGAAAGGACTGGCAGGATATATTCAGAGCACTAAACGAGAAAAATATGCAGCCAAGAACACTATATCCCGCTAAGCAATAACTGTAAATAGAAGGAGAGATAAAAAGCTTCCAGGAGAAACAAAAAAACTAAAGGAATTTGCAAACACAAAACCAGCCCTACAAGAAATCTTGAAAGGGGTCCTCTAAGCAAAGAGAGAGCCTAAAAGCAACATAGACCAGAAAGGAACACAGACAATATACAGTAACAGTCACCTTACAGGCAATAACAATGGCACTAAATTCATACCGTCCAATAGTTACCCTGAATGTAAATGGGCTAAATGGCCCAATCAAAAGACACAGTCTATCAGATTGGATTAAAAAACAAGACCCATCGATATAGTGTCTGAAAGAGACTCATTTTAGACCCAAAGACACCCCCAGATTGAAAGCGAGGGGGTGGAAAACCATTTGCCATGCTAATGGACACCAAAAGAAAGCTGGGGTGGTAATCCCTATATCAGACAAATTAGATTTTAAACCAAAGATAGTAATAAGAGATGAGGAAGGACACTATATCCTATTTAAAGGGTCTATCCAACAAGAAGATCTAACAATTGTAAATATCTATGCCCCTAACATGGGAGCAGCCAATTATATAAGGCAATTAATAGCAAAAGCAAATAAACACATCAACAACAATACAATAATAGTGGGGGACTTTAACACCCCTCTCACTGAAATGGACAGATCATCTAAGCAAAAGACAACAAGGAAATAAAGACTTTAAATGACACACTGGACAAAAGGGACTTCACAGACACATTCAGAATATTCCATGTCAAAGCAACGGAATACACATTCTTCTCTAGTGCCCATGGAACATTCTCCAGAATAGAACCCATCCTAGGTCATAAATCAGGTCTCAACCAGTACCAAAAGATTGGGATCATTCCCTGCGTATTTTCAGACCACAGTGCTTTGAATCTAGAACTCAATCACAAGAGGAAAGTTGGAATGAACTCAAATACATGGAGGCTAAAGAGCATGCTACTAAAGAATGAATGGGTCATCCAGGAAATTAAGGAAGAATTTAAAAAGTTCATGGGAACCAATGAAAATGAAAACACAACTATTCAAAATCTTTAGGATGCAGCAAAGGCAGTCCTAAAGGAAAGTACATAGCCATACAAGCCTTTCTCAAGAAACGAAAAGGTCTCAAGTACACAACCTAACCCTACACCTAAAGGAGCTGGAGAAAAAAAGAGCAAATAAAGCCTAAACCCAGCAGAAGAAGAGAAATAATAAAGATCAGAGCAGAAATCAATAAAATAGAAACCAAAAGAACAGTAGAGCAGATCAACGAAACTAGGGGCTGGTTCTTTGAAACAATTAAAAAGATTGATAAATCCCTGGACAGACTTGTCAAAAAGAAAAGAGAAATGACCCAAATCAATAAAATCATGAATGAAAGAGGAGAGACCACAACCAACACCAAAGAAATACAAACAATTATAAGAACATATTATGAGCAACTCTATACCAGCAAATTTGATAACCTGGAAGAAATGGATGCATCCCTAGAGATGTATCAACTACCAAAAATGAACCAGGAAGAAATAGAAAACCTGAACAGAACTATAACCACTAAGGAAATTGAAGCAGGCATCAAAAATCTCCCAAAAAGAGAAGCCCAGGGCCAGATGGCTTCCCAGGGGAATTCTACCAAACATTTCCAGAAGAATTAATACCTCTTCTGAAATTGTTCCAAAAAATAGAAATGGAAGGAAACTTCCAAACTCGTTTTTGAGGCCAGCATTACCTTGATCCCCAAACCAGACAAAGCCCCCATCAAAAAGGAGAATTACAGACCAATATCCCTGATGAACAAGGATGCAAAAATTCTCACCAAACTACTAGCCAATAGGATCCAACAGTACATTCAAAGGATTATTCACCCTGACCAAGTGGGATTTATCCCTGGGCTGCAAGGTGGTTCAACATCTGCAAATCAATCAGTGTGATAGAATACATTAATAAAAGGAAGAACAAAAAACATAGGATCCTCTCAATAGATGCAGAAAAAGCATTGGACAAAGTACAGCATCCTTTCTTGATCAAAACTCTTGAGAGTATAGGGATAGAGGGTACATACCTCAATATCATAAAAGCCATCTATGAAAAACCCACAGCAAATATCATTCTCAATGGGGAAAAACTGAGAGCTTTACCCCTATAGTCTGGAACACGGCAGGGATGTCCACTATGAACACTGCTATTCAACATAGTATTAGAAGTCCTAGCCACAGCAATCAGACAACGAAAAGAAATCAAAGGCATCCAAATCAGAAAAGAAGTCACACTCTCACTGTTTGCAGATGATATGATACCTTATGTGGAAAACCCAAAAGACTCCACCCCAAAACTGCCTGGACTCATACAGGAATTCAGCAAAGTGGCAGGGTATAAAATTAATGCACAGAGATCAGTGGCATTCCTATACACCACCACCAAGAGAGAAGAAAGAGAAATGAAGGAGTCAATCCCATTTTCAATTGCACCCAAAACCATAAGATACCTAGGAAGAAATCTAACCAAAGAGGCAATGATCTGTACTCAGAAAACTATAAAATACTCATGAAAGGAATTGAGGAAGACACAAAGAAATGGAAAAACGTTCCATGCTCATGGATTGGAAGAACAAATATTGTAAAGATGTCAATGCTACCTAGAGCAATCTACACATTCAATGCAATCCCCACCAAAATACCATCCACTTTTCTCAAAGAAATGGAACAAATCATCCTAAAATTTGTATGGAACCAGAAAAGACCCCGCATAGCCAGAGGAATGTTGAAAAAAGAAAAGCAAAGCCGGCGGCATCACAATTCCAGACTTCCAGCTCTATTACAAAGCTGTCATCATCAAGACACTATGGTACTGGCACAAAAACAGAGACATACGTCAATGGAATAGAATAGAGAGCCCAGAAATGGAGCCTCAACTCTATGGTCAACTCATCTTCGACAAAGCTGGAATGAATGTCCAGTGGCAAAAAGACAGTCTCTTCAACAAATGGTGTTGGGAAAATTGGACAGCCACATGCAGAAGAATGAAAGTGGACCATTTCCTTACACCACACACAAAAATAGACTCGAAATGGTTGAAAGACCTCAATGTGAGACAGGAGTCCATCCAAATCCTAAAGGAGAACACAGGCAGCAACCTCTTTGACCCAGCCACAGCAGCTTCTAGAAACATCGCCAAAGGCAAGGGAAGCAAGGGCAAAAATGAATTATTGGGACTTCATCAAGATAAAAACCTTTTGAACAGCAAAAGAAACGTCAACAAAACCAAAAGACAACTGACATAATGGGAGAAGATATTTGCAAATGACATATCAGATAAAGGACTAGTATCCAAAATCCACGAAGAACTTATCAAACCCAACACCCAAAGAACAAATGATCCAATCAAGAAATGGGCAGAAGACATGAAGAGACATTTTTCCAAAGAAGACAACAAAGTGGCCAATAGATGTATGAAAAAGTGCTCAACATCGCTCATCATCGGGGAAATCCAAATCAGAACCTCAGTGAGATATCACCTCACACCACTCAGAATGGCTAAAATGAACAAGTCAGGAAACGACAGATGTTGGCGGGGATGCGGAGAAAGGGGAACCCTCCTACACTGTTGGTGGGAATGCAAGCTGGTGCAACCACTCTGGAAAACAGTATGGAGGTTCCTCAAAAAGTTGAAAATAGAGCTACCATATGAACGAGCAATTGCACTACTGGGTATTTACCCCAAAGATACAAATGTAGGGAGCCCAAGGGGTACATGTACCCAGATATTTATAGCAGCAATGTCCACGATAGCCAAACTGAGGGAAGAGACAAGATGTCCATCGACAGATGAATGGATAAAGAACAAGTGATATATATATACAATGGAACATTATGCAGCCATAAAAAGGAATGAGATCTTGCCATTTACATCGACGTGGATAGGACTGGAGAGTGTTATGCTGAGCGAAATAAGTCAATCAGAGAAAGACATAAATCATATGACCTCATTGATATGAGGAATTCTTAATCTAAGGAAACAAACTGAGGGTTGCTGGAGTGGTGGGGGTGGGAGGGATGGGGAGGCTGGCTGATAGACATTGGGGAGGGTATGTGCTATGGTGAGCGCTGTGAATTGTGCAAGACTGTTAAATGACAGATCTGTACCTCTGAAACAAGTATTACATTATATGTTAAAGAAAAAAAAGAAGATAGCAGGATGGGGAAGAATGAAGGGGGGGATCAGAGGAGGAGATGAACCATGAGAAACGATGGACTCTGTAAAACAAACTGAGGTTTTTAGAGGGGAGGGGGTGGGAGGATGGGTTACCCTGTTGATGGGTATTAAAGAGGGCACATTCTGCATGGAGTACTGGGTGTTATATGCAAATAACGAATCATGGAACACTACATGAAAAACTAAGGATGTATGGTGATTAACATAACAATAAAAAAGTTAAAAAAAGACTCTCTTATACTTTTTCTTTCTCTGTTCTTTGTATTCCCCCTCCCATTTGTTGATCTGTTTTGTTTCTTAATTTCCACAGGAGTGAAATCATATGGTATTCGCCTTTCTCTGATTTATTTTGCTGAGCATCATACACTCTAGCTCTATAAGGATTTTCTTAATCACATTGTTTTTCTGTAGCTTATTTTATTGTAAGAATACAGTCTATGATACAGATAACATATACAGTATGTGTTAATCGACTCATTGTGTTAGAGGTACAGTTTCTGGTCAAAAGAAGGCTATTAGCAGGTCACTTTTGGGTGAGTCAAAAGTATACTCAGATTTTCAACTGCACAGGGTTTTGGCAGTCCTAATCCCTGCATTGTTCAAGGGCCAACTGTATGTTGAATAAAAGTGGCAAGAGTGGGCATCCCTGTGTTGTTCATGATCTTAGAGGAGAAGCTTTTGGCTTTCACCATTGCATAGGATGTGGCTTCTCAGGTATGGCCTTTATTATGTTCAGTTTCGTTCTCTGTATACCTGCTTTGTTGAGAGCTTTTATCAAAATGGCTGTTGCATTTTGTCAGATGCTTTTTCTGCATTGGTTGAGATGATCATATGATTTTTATCCTTCATTTTGTTAATGCGGCCTATTACTTTGATTTGTGGATGTTGAACCCCCCGTTGCATCCCTGAAATATTTTTCATACTTCTTCCTGTATTGTTGAATTTGGTTTACTGTTATTTTGTTGAGGATTTTTATATCTATGTTCATCACAGATACTGATCTGTAATTTTCTTTTCTTGTGGCATCTTGGTAGGTTTTGATAAGGGCAGTGCTGGCCTCCTAAAAGGAGTTGGGAAGCATCCCTTCCTCTTGTTTTTGTGGAAAAGTTTGAGGATTGGTATTCATTTTTCTTTGAAAATTTGGTGGAATTCACCAGGAAAGCCACATGGTCCTGGACTTCTGTGTATTGAGAGGTTTTTGATTACTTATTTAATCTCCCTATGGGTAATTGGTCTGTTCAGATTTTCTGTCTCTTCGGGATTCAGTCTTGTAAGGTTGTATGTTTCTCGGAATTTATCCTTTTCCTCTAGATTGTCTAACTTGTTGGGGTGTAATTGTTCGAGTGGCCTTTTATGAGCCTTTGTATATCTATGATATCAGTGGGAACATCTCTTTCATTTCTGATTGTGAGTCCTCATTCTTTTTTTACCTTAAGTCTAGCTGAAAATTTGTCAGCTTTGTTTTTTTTTCAAAGAACCAGCTCTTTTGTTAATCTTCCTGTTGTCTTTTTTTATCTTTCTATTGTCTTCATAGTCTGTATTTGATTTATTTCTGTTCTGATAGGTTACTTCCTTTCTTCTAGTAACTTTGGACTTCCATTTTTTTTTTTCTGTTTTCTTGAGGCGGAAAGTCAGTTTGCTTATTCGAGATGTTTCTTTTTTTTTTAAGATTTTATTTATTTATTTGACAGAGAGAGACACAGCGAGAGAGGGAACACAAGCAGGGGGAGTGGGAGAGGGAGAGGCAGGCTTCCCGCTGAGCAGGGAGCCTGATGTGGGACGCGATCCCAGGAACCTGAGATCATGACCTGAGCCGAAGGCAGACGCTTAACGACTGAGCCACCCAGGCGCCCTCGAGATGTTTCTTGTTTATTCAGTTCGGCCTGTATCACTATAAACGTCCCTCTTAGAACCATTTTTTTTTTTTTTAAGTAAGCTCTGAGGGGTGCCTGGGTGGCTCAATCAGTTAAGTGTCTGCCTTGGGCTCAATTCATGATGTTAGGTTCCTGGGATCGACACCTGCATTGGGCTCCCTGCTCAGCGGGTGGAACCTGCTTCTCCCTTTCCCACTGCCTGCAGCTCCCCCTGCTTGTGCTCAATCTCTCTCTCTCTCTGTCAAATAAATAAATGAAATATTTTTAAAAAATAAAGTGAGTTCTATGCTCAGTGTGTGGCTCAAACTCAACCACAAGTTCAAGAGTCACAACGGTCTACCGTCTAAGCCAGCCAGGTGTCCCATTCTCATAACCCCTTTTGCTGCATTCCATAAATTTTGCTATGTTGTATTCCATTTTCATTTGTCTCAAAGTATTTCTTGGTTTCTCTTGTGGTTTGCTCAAGGACCCATTTAGTAGCATGTTGTTTAATCTGCATGTTTGTGAATTTCCAGTTTTCTTCTTGTAATTGATTTCTCATTCCATACCACTGTGGTTGGAAAAGATGCTTGATTTGATTTCAGTCATCATTTTGGAAATTTCTAGGCTTCTTGAATTTATTGTCTTGTCTTGTGGCCTAACGTATTGTCTAGCTTGGAGAGTGTTCTATGTGCACTTGAGAGGGAGTGGATCCCATGTGCTACTTTTGGACGGCCGCTTCTGTATGTATCTGTTAAGTCCCTAATTACCTTGTTGTCTGAGGCTAATGATTCCATTTATATAAGTGAGGTATGAAAGTCCCCCACGGTATTGCTGCTGGTTTCTCCTTTGAGATGTGTATATATATGCTCTACATATTTAGTTGCGCCTCTGTTGGGTGGGTAAATATTTACAAATGTTGCATCCTCTTTTTGGATTGATTCCTTTATCATTATGTAATGCCCTTCTTTGGCTCTTGATAACAGTGTTTGGATTTTTTTTCTCCTGCATTAGACTGAGAATCAGAAGATCATTTTTTAGCTGCAACCTTGAACAAAACACAGTCTGTTGTTTTTTTTTTTTTCTCTGTAAAGTAGAAATAATAAATTTTTCTCCTAGGACTATCTCATGACTCAAATAAGAGAATGTACTGTAAAAGTCTTTTCTGAAGTATGGGTACTACCCAAATATAAAAATTTGTAATGCTCATGACTATACAACAGCCAAATGTTCAGGATAAGATTTTTTTTTAGACATATTTATTTACTTGAGAAGAGAGAGAGAGAGAGAGAATGCACAGGCATGTGTTAGAGAGGGGTGGGGCAAGGGCAGAGGGAGCGAGCGAATCCCTGCTGAGTGCGGAGCTCGATGCAGGGCTCTATCCCAGGAGCTTGGGACCATGACCTGACCCAAAAGCAAGAGTCAGCTGCTTAACTGACTGTGTCATCCAGGCACCCCGGAATAAGATTTAAAAAGCAATTTTTTTTGAGGGCTTACTGTTGTAAGTCCTATTCTAAGTGGCCTCTATCACATTTAATTCTAAAATCAATTCTTAAAAAAATGAAAAATAGAACCTATTCTAAAAGTACATATTCCTATGATCCTCAGAGTTTGGGAAACACAGGCAGAAGAGAGGTTAAGTAGGGGCCCCTAGGTGGCTCAGTCGGTTAAGCTTCTGCCTTCGGCTCAGACATTATAATTGAGGGCAACTGGCAGGCTCGGTCAGTGGAATATGTGACTCGATCTCAGGGTTATGAGTTTGAGCAATTTGTGTGTACGGCTTACTTAATTAAAATAAAAAGATGTTGTAATTGGGCCTGTTTTCTTTTTCCTTTTGACCCTTTCACCCATTTCTCCCACCTCCAACCCCCTACCTCTGGCAAACACCCATCTGTTCTGTCTAGGAGCTCAGTTTTTTCGTTTTTGTTTTGTTTCATTTAAGGTTCTCCAAGTAAGTGATGGATAGTATTTGTCTTTCTCTGTGTGGCCTGTTTGACTTAGCAGAATGCCTTCAAGGTCCAGCCATGGTGCAAGTGGAAAGATTCCATTCTTTATTCTGGCTGAGTAGTATCCAGTGTGTGTATCTACCACAATTTCTTTATTCATTCATCCACTCATGGGCACTTAGGTTGTTTCTAGTTTCCTTGTACATAACCCTGCAGTGAACACAGGGGTGCATATACCTTTTTGAGTTAATGTTTTCGTTTTCTTCGGATAAATACTCAGAAGGGGAATCCTGGATCTTACAGGAGTTCTCTTTTCAATTTTTTTGAGGATCGTCTGTACTGTGTCCCATCGTGGCTGCACCAACTTATATTCCCACTAACAGTGCACAAGAGTTTTTGTCTTCTTTACATCTTCACCAAAACTTGTCATTTCTTGTCTGTTTGAAAATGGCCATTCTAACAGGTGTGAAGTGGTGTCTCATTGTGGTTTTGATTTGCATTTCCCTGGTGGTTAATGATGTTGAGCATCTTTTCATGTTCGTGTTGACCATCTGTATCTCTTCTTTAGAAATATGTCTATTTGGATCTTCCTATTTTTTTTTAATTTTATTATGTTATGTTAGTCACCATACAATACATCATTAGTTTTTGATGTAGTGATCCACGATCCATTGTTTTCGTATAACACCCTGTGCTACATGCAGTACATGCCCTCCTTAATACCCATCACCAGGCTAACCAATCCCCCCTCCCCCCTCCCCTCTAAAACCCTGTTTGTTTCTCAGGTCCATAGTCTCTCATGGTTCATCTCTCCCTCCAATTCCCCCCGGCCATTTTTCCCTTCCTTCTCCTAATGTCCTCCATGCTATTCCTTATGTTCCACAAATAAGTGAAACCATATGATAATTGACTTTCTCTGCTTGACTTGTTTCACTTAGCATAATCTCCTCCAGTCCCATCCATGTTGATGTAAAAGTTGGGTATTCATCCTTTTTGATGGCTGAGTAATATTCCATTGTATATATGGACCACATCTTCTTTATCCATTCATCTGTTGAAGGGCATCTCGGCTCTTTCCACAGTTTGGCTATTGCGGACATTGCTGCTATGAACATTGGGGTGCATATGGCCCTTCTTCTCACTACATCTGTGTCTTTGGGGTAAATACCCAGTAGTGCCATTGCTGGGTCATAGGGGAGCTCTATTTTTAAATTTTTGAGGAACCTCCACACTGATTTCCAAAGTGGCTGTACCAACTTGCATTCCCACCAACAGTGTAAGAGGGTTCCCCTTTCTCCACAACCTCTCCAACATTTGTTGTTTCTTTCCCTGTCCATTTTGGCCATTCTAACTGGTGTAAGGTGGTATCTCAAGATCTCCCTATTTTTAAATTAGATTGCTTGTGGGTTTTTTGGTTTTGTTTTGTTTCTGTTTTTTTTCTTGTTTTTTTCTTTTCCCGATTGTTTTGTTTTGTTTTGCTGTTGAGTTGCATGAGTGATATTAACCCCTTATCAGATATATGATTTGCAAATGTTTTCCCATACAGTAGGTTGCCTTTTTATTTTGTTGATGGTTTCCTTGCTGATGTCATCCCACACTTTTTTTAATTGTTTTTACTTTTGGTATCAGGTTAAAAAATCACTACCAAGACCTCTATCAAGTGGCTTTTCCCTGTGTTTTCTGTTAAGAGTTTTAGGGTTTCAGGACTTATATTCAATTCTTGAATGCATTTGGAGTTAATTTTTTGTGTAGTGTAAGATAGTGGTGTGGTTTCGTTGTTCTGCATGTGACTGTCCACTTTTCCCAGCCTTGTTGTTTAAAAAGACTGTTCTTTCCCCCTTGTATATTCTTGGCTCCTTGGTCATAAGGTACTGTACCTTGGATGGGTGGGTTTCCTTCTGGGCTCTCTCTTTTGTTCTGGTGCTCTGTGTGTGTCTGGTTTTTTGCCAACACTAGATTGTCTTGAATACTCTAGCTTTGCAAAAATCTGAAATCAGTGAGTGTGATGCCTTTAGCGTTGTTCTTCTTTCTCTAGATTGCTCTGGCTATTCAGAGTCTTCTGTGGCTTCATACAAGTTTTTGGATCCTTTGTTGTATTTCTGTGAAAAATAGAATTACAATTTTGATAAGAATTGCATTGAATCTGTAGATGGTTTGGGGAAGTGTGGAGAATTTAACACCATGATTTCTTCTAATCCAAGAGCATGGAGTATCTTTCCATTTCCATGTGTTGTCTTCGTTTTCTTTCCTTAACATCTTGTAGTTTTCAGTATAAGCTTTCACGTCTTGGTGAAGTTTCTTTCTGGGTATTTTATTCTTTTTGATGCAACTTCACGTGGGATGATCTTCCCAATTTCTTTTTCTGATAGTTCGTTATTAGTGTATAGACATGCAACAGATTTTTGTATATTGATATTGGATCCTGTACCTTTATTGAATTCAGTCGTTATTTCGAACAATTTTTCTGTGGAGTCTTTAAGGTTTTCCTTATATACTCTGCCTGCCATCTGCAAATAGTGAAAGTTTTACTTTTTCCTTTCCAATTTAGATGCCTTGTTTATTTTTGTTGCATAATTGCTCTGCCTAGGTTTTCCGATACTATGTTGAATGAAAGTGGCGAGGAAAGACCAGGCAAGTTCCTAATGTAGAGGATCTTAGAGGAAATAGTAACAGCTGAAACTTTTCTCTATTGGATGTGATGTTATCTGTGGGCTTGTCCTGTATGGCCTTTATCATGTTGAGGTATGTTCCCGCTCCACTCACTCTGTTGAGAATATTGACCGTCAATGGATATTGAGTTTTTTCAAATGCTTTTTGTGCATCTCTCAAGATGGTAGCATGATTTTTATTCTTCAGTTTGTTAACGTGATGGATCACTTGGGTTGATGTGCACGTGTGAACCCTCCTTGCATTCCTGGAACAAATCCCAGGATCATAGCATATGATCCTTTCAGCATATTGGTGAACTCGGTTTGCTAGTATTTTGTTGAACATTTTTGCCTCTGTGTTCATCATGGATATTGGCCTGTAATTTTATTTTCTTGGGGTGGCCTTGTCTGGATTTGGTATCAGGATAATGTTGGACTCAGGAAATGATTTTGGAAGCTTTGTCTTCTGTTTTTTGGAAATGTTTGAGAAGAATTGGTATGAATTCTTCCCTGAATGGAAGAATTCACCAGTAAAGGCATCTGGTCCTGGAACTTGGTTTTTGGGAGGTTGTAAATTGCTGATATGACGAGCATTGGGTGCTTTATGTAAGTGTTGAATCACTGAATTCTATTCCTGAAATTAATACTGTACTCTGTATGTCACTAGTTCGAATTTATTTATTTAAGATTTTCTTTTATTTATTTATTTATTTTTTAAAGACTTTATTTATTTGACAGAGAGAGACACAACAAGAGAGGGAACACCAGCAGGGGGATTAGGGGAGTGAGAAGCAGGTTTACCGCCGAGCAGGGAGCCTCATGTGGGGTTCGATCCGAGGACCCTGGATGATGACCTGAGCCGAAGGCAGACGCTTAATGACTGAGCCACCTAGGCGCCCCTAAGATTTTATTTTTATGAGAGAGAGAGAGACCATGGACAGCAGGAGGGGTAGAGGGAGAGGAGGAGAGAGAGAGTCTCAAGAAGACTCCATGCTGAGTTTGGAGCCTGGCCTGTGGCTCAGTCACATGCCCCTGAGACCATAGCATGAGCCGGAACCAAGAGTTGGATGCTCAACCGACTGAGCCATCAGGTGCCGCAAGGAACTAGAATTGAAATAAAAACGTATAACATAAATATGAATAAATAAACCTCTGATTCTTTGAGGTTGTCCAAATTGTTGCTGTGTACTCTTCACAATAGTTCCTTTGAGCCTTTGTTTTGGTGTGTCCATTGTGATATGTTAGCCAACTAGAAATCGTGGTTTTGAATAGCCTTGGTGTGACTGTTCTCAGCGAGAGCGAGGTGAGTGGCTTGGGGAAGGGGAGCAGGAGGGCCGTGTGATTGCTGACCGAGGGGGACCCCAGGCTGTGCCCCACGGATGCCACTGCTCTGCAATAGCCATCGTTCCCTCCCACTTCTCACTTGTGTTCGTGGCGCCTGTCACAGGGGACCCGTCAATGCCCCACATCGTGGCCCAGGTGGTGCCCGTCAAAAAAACACCAAATGGAACAAATGGCATGGCCTGAAACCTGTTACATTTGCAAAATTCTAGTGAGAATCCTGTGTTCAGGAACCTCTGGTAATTTCCTAAGTTGGTACTTACTCTTGGTGTTAAAAAATGAAGGGGTACGCAGGTCTCGGTGCTTCACATGGTGATTTTCTGGTTGGGATTTACTTTGTGCTAGGGGAGGTCATAGAACGAGACAGAACATCTCTCTTTGCACGGTAGCCCAGCCCCACCCATAGCATCTGGCTGTGAGCTGTGGGTAGATCGTGTGCCCTGGGGTGAAATTGTGAGACCTGGAACAAGATCATCTCACCAGCAGGTGCCTGAAGCCAGTGTAGGGATACACCCCTGCAAGCTGCTTTGCATTGCTGGGGGGATTACAGAATGATCATTTGATCCCTGTCCGTGTTCGAAAATGGCCAAGTCATTATTGTGAAATCTGAAAATCAGGCCCTCCTGAGAGAAGAGAATCCTTCACCAATGTTGGTGGGGCCCTGAAACCCTGCCACTCCATTCATGTCATCTTCCCTGAGTGCCTGCCCTGGGCAAGGCAAGGGCTTTGGGGGGAGGCCAAGATAGATGCAGTCCCGGCGTCCAGGGGCCCAGGTTCCCATCAAGGCGTGTGGCCTGTCAACAAGTATGTGGTGAGCAGAACAGAGAGGGGAAGGCACTCCGTGCCATTTGAGAGGCTAGAGGAAGGTTTCCTGTGCCATTTGAGGGTGATGTCACTGACGCATGGCCCTCCTGTCCACCCCGCGGGGTACCAGATCGCCACCGCCTGGCCGGCAGTAGCCCCAGCACGTTCACCACTGTGGAGGTGGGTGCCATGGTGAGGCAGTTCATGGGCACCAAGCTGGCCCTGGAGTCGGCATACATCTTCAGGCTGCCGGCCAAGTTGAGGCAGGGCTGGGCAAGCTGCTGTAGGCCCCCGTCGTCACCACTGAGAAGAGAGGTAAGACCCGAGGCCCAAGTCCACTGTCGTGGTGCTACAGGGAGGAGAGCTGGGCAGGAAACGGAGCCGGGAACTTGCATGGTCCACGACGTCCAGGTCAGGCCCTGTACCGTCGCGTGTCTACACAGCCTGACATTTATCAGCCAGGCAGGAATGTCCCCGGTTTAATGCTAGAGACTCGGCTCAGAAAGGTTGTGTAACTGGCCCAGGGTGGCTCTGAGTCACTGTGTTGGAGGGCAGCTCCCTGAAGCCAGGCACTTGGTCTCTGATGTTCAAAACCATGTGCCCAGCTGAGCAGGTGCTCATTAAAGTTTCCTGTGGAGCAATCGTAGGGAGATCTGTCTTCATGGACGCCGCTTCTGTTGCAAACACTGGCGAGATGCTTATTGTACATTGTCTTGGTTTATCCTCACCAAAGCCTGGGGAACAAAGCTCTGTGAGCCCCAGTTCTACAGAAGAAGTGGGGGTCCAGACAGATTCAGTCATTTCCTGCTGTGGGGGCAGTGATGTGAACACCCTTCATAGACCCCCCCCCGACCCCCTTTTCCCACACCAATCTTCTGTGAGTTCCCATCTCGGCAAGCCCCTGACATGCCCTTCAGCCTCGCTGTGGAATCTGCCTCAGCAGGCTCCCTAACCAAGGCCACCCCAATTCCAGGTGTGGAGGTCAGGGCCAGACCCAGAGGTCTGAGGGAAGAGGAGGACAGGAAGGCACTTGCACGCAGAGCCAACGGGTGCGCTCGGAGAGATGGCCTGTCCTACCTCCCATGTGGGAGTGCCTAGCGCCAGGCTCTGGAGCTGTGTGACCTTAGGCAAGGCCCTTCCCCTCTCTGTGCCCTGGCGCCCACCTGGTGGCCTCTTGGGAAGCACCCAAGGGCCAGCACCGTCCACGTGGTGCCATGGCCTTGCTCAGAGTGTGAGCCGGTGTCCCCGCGTGTGATCACTCTAGGACAAGATCTAGAGCAGATGGTTTAAGTGAGGCAGGGGTTGAACCCAGAGTGCTTGAAAAACAATCCAAAGGGCTGATCTGAAACCTACCAAAGATAGAAGGCAAAAGAGGCCGGCGTGCACTGAGCTCTTGCCACCTTCTGGCCACCTTCCAGGCATTGCAGCCCATTGCTCTCTCTACTTCCACACATCAGGCCGAACCTGTCCTCTGGGGTTTTTGTGGAGGCTTCATTCCATAGGCTAGACTGATGAAAGCATTGGCCATTGGCCATTGATTGAACCTCCAGCCCCTCTCCCGTCCTCAGAAGTCATGGGTGGGACCAAAAGTTCCAACCCTCTGATCACAACGTTGGTTGTCCTGGTGACCAGCCCACATCCTCATTAACATGACAAGAGACACCTTTGTCACTCTGGACAAAGACGTGTATATGAGAAACAAGTTTTCTCCTCTGAATGGCTAAATAGATATTCTTCTTACAAGTCACAACATTGCAAACATGGCTCCAGTCTCTGCTTCTGTGCTCACAGGACGCCCTCCCAGCGGTGTGTCCAAATTTCTCTCCTCTTCTAAGGATGTTTGGATCGCCTTATTGCCTCACTATTTGTCAAATGATTGCTGGATCCTAAATTGCTTCTCAAAATATGGCTTTCTTCATGTTCAGCAACGGATCATGTGGAACACTTGGGCTCCCCATGTGAATTAGCTATTATAATACCTTGCTCATGTTCATCTGTTCAGAGTTTGCAGTTACATTTACAAGCAGCTTTGCTGTTAGTGACCTCAAGCTTGAAGGTAGTCCTCTTGACTTAGGTGTCATTGAAAAGACCCCTCGATGCTTTGTTTTGGGGTTTTGGGGGCATCGGTAGGTTTAGCTTGTATTTGTAGGACCCAGGACTCTATACATGCATTTATGTCAGGTAGATTTCTAGAAGTGTAATTGTTGGGTTAAAAGGCAAGTGCATTGAAAACCTTGATAAATAAAACCAAATTGCCCTCCAAAAAAGAAACCAGTCCCTGGATTAGGGTGCTTCCTACTGCACTGTGACTTGCTCTTAACTGCAAGGTCTGCAAAACCCTGTGTCCATATAAGCTGGCATCCACAGGTACCAGGGGTTAGAACACCAACGTATCTTTTTGGAGGACACAGTTCAACCCACAACAGAGCAGTTTTCGTACAACAAAGCTGTGGCCTCTACTCTGAGACCAGGACAGCATTTCCTAAGATGCTGGTGGCATCCTACAGACACCGGCTGTGTAGGCATCACTGAGAATTCAGCGTGCATCCATCTCTGGACAAGCTTCACCGCCCTGCTGCAGCCAGGGGTCATGGGCATGCCCTTTGTCCATCTGTCTGGTCACAGCTTGAGCGGTTCTTGTCCTTATTTGCTGAGTATTCCAGAGGACACCCGGGACCAAGAGCCCCTGGCCCCCTGGCCTGCACTCTGGCTGCTGCAGCCCTCCCCAGACTAATTAACCAACAGAAATTGACGGGAGGGAGAATGTGAGCTGGGCATCTCTGTGTGCATCCTGGTGTGGGTTCAATTCTGAGATTCAGGGCCTGGCTACCACCATTCATGTTCCACAGGGTGTCAAAATGTCAAATGAGCACCTGCCCTACCCTAGGCCCGCCCTTCATTGTCACCTGACATTGGAGGGACCATGGGGCTTCCAGCTTAGGTCTGAGTCAGGGCAGAATAGGGGTGATCTGGCATGCAGAGCACTCACTGCACGCCCCGTCCCCAGTGAGGCTGCCACAAACCTGGGTGGGAGATGCCCTGGAGGGCCAGAGGAGATGGGGCTCACCTCCAGGGGGCACAGCCACTGGGGTGGACAGGTCTCTGTGGCAGCCCAGGTGTGCACGGAGAGGGGTGGCCCATGGAGAGCTCCTGGGCTTTGGGGACTTGCACCCAGTGTGGCGATCAGGGGGGGCTTCACGGAGGAGGAGCCATTTGAGATAGGTTGTCAGGGAAAAGGGATTTCACCGAGGACACAAGGGAAGGTAAGATTTACAAGGGCCCAGCAAAGCTAAATGTTCAAGGAGTGGGAAGAGCGAGGTGTTCCCAGGCCAGCTGACCCCTGTCTCTTTCCACCTGTAGCTCCGAGAAACACCGGTGCTACGACGTCATCCTGACGGCCTACAACATCATCGGCGAGAGCCCAGTAGCGCGCCCGTGGAGGTGTTCGTCGGCGAGGCCGGTAAGCTCCGGGTGCCCCTGCCTTCTGGGAGGCCTGGCCTGGCGCTCTCAGGGGCTGAGCAGCGTGCCCATGTTGATGAGCATGGTGCCTGTGCGAGGCTAGGAGGCTCCGGCGTGGGTCAGCGTGGGGAGGGGTGTCGGAAGCGCCGGCGGGCACCTGCGGGGAACACGGTGGCATCAGTGGTGTCAGCGGCGGCAGCAGTAGTGCTGGCCGTCAGTCGGAGTCAGCGTTCGGCAGCAGCGGAAGCTCCCGGCAGCAGAGGCAGCAGCCGTATGAGCAGCGGGTGGCGGCAGCGGTAGGTGCCGGGATAGTGGGCGTCGGTATGTGGCAGCGGGAGGCGGTGGAGGCAGGGGCGGCAGGAAGCGGTGGGACGCAGGCAGCTGGCGCCGCAGGCAGGCAAGAGCCGGCAAACGGCAGGCAGGCGGCAACAGGAAGCGGCCACAGCGGTTTCAGGTGGCGGTGGCAGTAAGCGGCGGAAGACAGCGGAGGCAGGCGGCGGGGGAAGGTGGCAGGATGAGGGAGGCTGCAGTGGCGGCCGGCAGTGCGGGCAGCCGGTTCCAGGTGCCAGCGGTAGGCAAGCGGAGGCGGCAGGTAGGAGGTAGCAGGTGCAGGCTGCAGTAAGCAGCGGCTGGCAGGCAGGCCACGGCAGGCAAGGGCCGCGGGTGGTGCCAGGACATAGCAGGCGGCGGGGGCAGGCAGTCGGCGGGGGCAGGCAGGCGGCAGACAGCAGCATTAGGCAGACGGCAGCTGTGGCAATTGGCAGGTGGCAGCGGTAGGCAGACGGTGCCGGCAGTGGTGGGGGTAGGCAGGCAGCGTTGGCATGCATCCTCGGGGTTAGGTAGCTGGGCCCGGTGAGCCAGGCTGCGGCAGCAGACGGCGGTGGCAGGCGGCGGCAGGATGCGGAGGCAGGCAGGCGGCCACGGATGCCGGCGGGCAGCAGGCGGCGGGTGCACGCAAGAGCGGTGGTTGGAGAAGGCAGGTGGCGGCGGCAGGCAGAGGTAAGCGGCAGCAGGGGGCGGCAGTGGCAGACGGCAGTGGTAGTACTGACTGGTGGCGGCAGCAGGCAGGCGGTGGCAGGTGGCGGTGGCAGCACTGGTGGGCAGTGGCGGCAGGCAGCGGCAGGCAGGCGGTGGCAGTCGGTGGCAGGCGGCAGCGGGCAGCAGGAGAGGTGGCAGCGGTGACAGCACCAGCGGGTGGCGTCTGCGGCTGCAGCGGCTGCAGGGGCGGCAAGGGCTGCAGGGGCGCCAGCTTTGGGCAGCCCAGGGTCATTGGGCGGCAGTGTGTGGCAGCCTCAGCAGCAGGTGCCATTGGCTTCAGCGGGAGTCACCGGCGGGGGAAGCAGGCGCCGCAATAGGGGCGGGGTCAGCAGCAGGCGGGTCAGCGGCGGCAGCGTGGGTCAGCGTGGGGAGGGGCGCCGGAGGTGCCGGCGGGCATAGTCGGGTTACGCGGCTGCGTCGGCAGCGTCGGCGGCGTCAGCAGTAGTGCTGGCGTCAGTCGCCTTCAGCGTTGGGCAGCAGCGGAAGCTCCGGGCAGCAGAGGCAGCAGCAGGAGTATCAGCAGCGGGCGGCGGCAGCGGTAGGTGCCGGGTTAGTGGGGCCAGTATGTGGCAGAGGGAGGCGGTGGAGGCAGTGGAGGCAGGGCGCGGCAGTAAGCGGTGGGGGCAGGGAGGCAGGTAGCGGCAGGCAAGTGTAGTGGGCGGCGGCGGTAGGCGATTGCAGGCGGCGGGAGGAAGAGTTGGCAGGCTGTGGTAAGCAACGGCAAGCAGGCAGGCGGCCGCGGCAGGCACGCAAGGGCGGTGGGTGGCAGAAGGCAGGTGGCGGCGGCAGGCAGAGGTAAGCGGCAGCAGGGGCCGGCAGTGGCAGACAGCAGTGGTAGTACTGACTGGTGGCGGCAGCAGGCAGGCGGTGGCAGGCGGCGGTGGCAGCAGTGGTGGACAGTGGATGCAGGCAGCGGCAGGCAGGCGGTGGCAGGCGGTGGCAGGCGGCAGCGGGCAGCAGCAGAGGTGGCAGCGGTGGCAGCACCAGCGGGTGGAGTCTGCGGCTGCATCGGCTGCAGGGGCGGCAAGGGCTGCAGGGGCGCTAGCTTTGGGCAGCCCCGGGTCATTGGGCGGCGGTGTGTGGTAGCCTCAGCAGCAGGTGCCATTGGCTTCAGCCGGAGTCACCGGCGGGGGAAGCAGGCGCCGCGATAGGGGCGGGGTCAGCAGTAGGCGGGTCAGCGGCGGCAGCGTGAGTCAGCGTGGGGAGGGGCGCCGGAAGCGCCGCGGGCATCTGCGGGTTACGCGGTGGCGTCAGTGGCGTCAGTGGCGTCAGCGGCGTCAGCGGCGGCAGCAGTAGCGCTGGCGTCAGTCGGCTTCAGCTTTGTGCAGCAGCGGAAGCTCCAGGCAGCAGAGGCAGCAGCAGGCGTATCAGCAGCGGTCGGCGGCAGCGGTAGGTGCCGGGTTAGTGGGGTCAGTATGTGGCAGCGGGAGGCGGTGGAGGCAGTGGAGGCAGGGGGCGGAAGTAAGCGGTGGGGGCAGGGAGGCAGGTAGCGGCAGGGAAGTGTGGTGGGCAGCGGCAGGCAGGGTTGGCAGACAGGCGCCGGCGGTAGGCGATTGCAGGCGGCGGCAGGATGCGGTGGCAGGCTGTGGTAAGCAACAGCAGGCAGGCAGGCGGCCGCGGCAGGCAGGCAAGGGCGGCGGGCGGTGGAAGGAGGTAGCAGGCAGCGGCGTCGGCAGGGGGCGGGGGCAGGCAGGCTGCGGCAGGCAGGTGGCAGACAGTTGCTGGCAGGCTGCAGCACTGGGGGTACGCAGTAGCCGCAGGTGGCAACAGGCAGTGGCGGCAGGAAGCGGCGGCGGGCAGGTGGTGGGGGCAGGTGGCGGCGGCTTGCAGGCCACGGCTAGAGGCAGGCAGGGGGCCGCGGAGGCAAGAGGTAGCAGGCGGCGGTGGCGGCAGGGGGCGGGGGCAGGCAGGCTGCGGCAGGCAGGTGGCAGACAGTTGCAGGCAGGCTGCAGCACTGGGGGTACGCAATAGCCGCAGGTGGCAACAGGCAGTGGCGGCAGGAAGCGGCGGCGGGCAGGTGGTGGGGGCAGGTAGTGGCGGCCGGCAGACCCCGGCTAGGGGCAAGCTGGGGGCGGCGGCGGCAAGAGGTGGCAGACGGGGGCAGGCAGTGGTAACCCGCGGGAGGAAGCGGCGGCAGGCGGCAGGCCAGGCAACAGCGTTAGGTAGGCGGCAGCGGTAGGCATGTGGTGGCGGTGGGCTGCCGTGGCGGGTAGTGGTAAGTGGCAGCAGGCGGGGGTAGGCGGCGGTGGTAGGTAAGCAGCAGCAGGCCGTGGCGGGCTGCAGGGTGCAGGGGCCAGGCAGGAAGCGGCGGCTGACAGTCGCAGCCGGCTGTAAGCGGTGGCAGAAAGCGGCGGCAGGTGGCAGGGGCAGGTGGCAGGGGGAGGCGGGCTGCAGCGGCGGCAGGCAGTGAGGGCAGCAGACGGCAGCGGCAGGCGGTGGGGGCAAGCGGGCTGCAGGGGGCAGCGGCAGCAGGTGGCGGCGGTAGGCAGGCAATGTTGGCAGGCATCGTCGAGGTTCGGCAGCGGAGGCTGGTGGCAGTAGCCGCAGATGGCAACAGGCGGTGGTGGCAGGAAGCAGTGGCAGGCGGGTGGCGGGGACAAGTGGTGGCCGCAGGCAGCAGTGTTAGGAAGGCGGGAATTGCAGCTGTTGGGAGGCGGCAGTAGTAGGCATGCGGTGGTGGCAGGCTGCGGTGGCGGGCAGTGGTAAGCGGCAGCAGGCGGCGGTGGTAGGGAAGTGGCAGTGGGCTGTAGCGGGCAGCGGGCAGTCGGGGCAGACAGGCGGTG
Source organism: Mirounga angustirostris (assembly GCF_029215605.1). NCBI lineage: Eukaryota > Metazoa > Chordata > Mammalia > Carnivora > Phocidae > Mirounga > Mirounga angustirostris. The sequence goes on from NW_026991722.1 coordinate 93,444,191, forward strand.
GCAGGCAACGTCGGCAGCGGGCTGCAAGCGGCCGCGGTAGGCAGGTGGTGGTGGTGGTGGCGGCAGGTGGCGGCGGTAGGCAGCGGTAAGCGGCGGCAGGGGTTGCGGGCAGGCAGGCGGAGGCAGGGGGACACAGGCAAGGACGGCGGGCGGCGGCAGGCAGGGTTGGCAGACAGGCGGTGGTGGTAGGTAGTAGCAGGCAGCCCCGGCAGGAAGCGAAGGCAGGCGGCAGTGGCAGCAGGCGGCAGCGCGGGCAGGCTGTGGTAAGCCGTGGCTGGCAGTCAGGCAGCCACAAGCAAGGGAGGCGGGCGGTGCAAGGAGGTAGCAGGCGGCGGCGGCAGGAAGCGGTGGGACGCAGGCAGCTGGGGCGGCAGGCAGGCAAGCCCCGGCAAGCGGCAGGCAGGCGGCAACAGGAAGCGGCGGTAGCGGTGTCAGGCGGCAGTGGCAGGAAGCGGCGGCAGACAGAGGAGGCAGGTGGCGGGCGAAGGTGGCAGGAGGAGGCAGGCTGCAGCGTAGGCAGGCAGTGGGGGCAGTGGGCTGCAGGCGCCAGCGGTAGGCAGTGGCGGTAGGTAAGAGGTAGCAGGTGCAGGCTGCAGTAAGCAGCGGCTGGCAGGCAGGCCATGGCAGGTAAGGGCCGCGGGTGGTGTAAGGATATAGCAGGCGGCGGCGGCAGGCAGGCGGCGGGGGCAGGCAGGTGGCAGACAGCAGCATTAGGCAGGCGGCAGCAGTAGGCCGGCGGTGCCGGCAGCGGTTGGCGTAGGCAGGCAGCGTTGGCATGCATTCTCGGGGTTAGGTAGCTGGGCCCGGTGGAGCCAGGCTGCGGCAGCAGACGGCGGCGGCAGGCAGGCGGTCACGGATGCCGGCGGGCAGCAGGCTGCAGGCGCAGGCAAGGGCGGTGGGTGGCAGAAGGCAGGTGGCGGCGGCAGGCAGAGGTAAGCGGCAGCAGGGGCCGGCAGTGGCATACGGCAGTGGTAGTACTGACTGGTGGCGGCAGCAGGCAGGCGGTGGCAGGCGGCGGTGGCAGCACTGGTGGGCAGTGGCGGCAGGCAGCGGCAGGCAGGCGGTGGCAGGCGGTGGCAGGCGGCAGCGGGCAGCATCAGAGGGGGCAGCGGTGGCAGCACCAGCGGGTGAGGTCTGCGGCTGCATCGGCTGCAGGGGCGGCAAGGGCTGCAGGGGCGCTAGCTTTGGGCAGCCCCGGGTCATTGGGCGGCGGTGTGTGAAAGCCTCAAGAGCAGGTGCCATTGGCTTCAGCCGGAGTCACCGACGGGGGAGGCAGGCGCCGCGATAGGGGCGGGGTCAGCAGCAGGCGGGTCAGCGGCGGCAGCGTGAGTCAGCGTGGGGAGGGGCGCCGGAAGCGCCGCGGGCATCTGCGGGTTACGCGGCGGCGTCAGTGGCGGCAGCGGCGGCAGCAGTAGTGCTGGTGTCAGTCGGCTTCAGCGTTGGGCAGCAGCGGAAGCTCCGGGCAGCAGAAGCAGCAGCAGGAGTATCAGTAGCGGGCGGCGGCAGCGGTAGGTGCCGGGTTAGTGGGGGTCAGTATGTGGCAGCGGGAGGCGTTGGAGGCAGTGGAGGCAGGGGGCGGCAGTAAGCGGTGGAGGCAGGGAGGCAGGTAGCGGCAGGCAAGTGTGGTGGGCGGCGGCGGTAGGCGATTGCAGGCGGCGGCAGGAAGCGGTGGCAGGCTGTGGTAAGCAACGGCAAGCAGGCAAGGGCGGCGGGTGGTGGAAGGAGGTAGCAGACGGCGACGGCGGCAGGGGGCGGGGGCAGGCAGGCTGCGGCAGGCAGGTGGCAGGCAGTTGCAGGCAGGCTGCAGCACTGGGGGTACGCAGTAGCTGCAGGTGGCAACAGGTGGTGGCGGCAGGAAGCGGCGGCGGGCAGGTGGTGGGGGCAGGTGCCGGCGGCTTGCAGGCCACGGCCAGAGGCAGGCAGGGGGCCGCGGCGACAAGAGGTAGCAGGCGGCGGTGGCGGCAGGGGGCGGGGGCGGGCAGGCTGCGGCAGGCAGGTGGCAGACAGTTGCAGACAGGCTGCAGCACTGGGGGTACGCAGTAGCCGCAGGTGGCAACAGGCAGTGGCGACAGGCAGCGGCGGCGGGCAGGTGGTGGGGGCAGGTAGTGGCGGCGGGCAGGCCCCGGCTAGGGGCAGGCAGGGGGCGGCAGCGGCAAGAGGTGGCAGACGGGGGCAGGCAGTGGTAAGCGGCAGGAGGAAGCGGCGGCAGGTGGCAGGGCCAGGCAGCAGCGTTAGGTAGGCGGCAGCGATAGGCGTGTGGTGGCCGTGGGCTGGCGTGGCGGGTAATGGTAAGTGGCAGCAGGCGGTGGTAGGCGGCGGTGGTAGGTAAGAAGCAGCAGGCCGTGGCGGGCTGCAGGCCCCAGGGCCCAGGCAGGAAGCGGCGGCTGATAATCGCAGCCAGTCATAAGCGGTGGCAGAAAGCGGCGGCAGGTGGGGGCAGGTGGCAGGGGGAGGCGGGCCACAGTGGGGGCAGGCAGTGTGGGAAGCAGGCGGTAGTGGCCGCAGGCAGCGGAGGCAAGCGGGCTGCAGGGAGCAGCGGCAGCAGTTGGCGGCGGTAGGTTGGCAGCGTTGGCAGGCACCGTCGAGTTTAGGCAGCGGAGGCTGGTGGCAGCAGAGGAGGTGGCAGGTGGCGGGCTGCAGGTGGCGGCGGTAGAGAGCGGTAAATGGCAGCAGGGGGTGCGGGCAGGCAGGCGGAGGCAAGGGGATGCAGGCAAGGGTGGCAGGCGGCAGTGGAAGGAAGCGGTGGCGGGCAGGTGGCTGGGGCGGTAGGCAGCGGTAACTGGCAGCAGCTGGCGGGGGCAGCGGCCCGGTGGTGGTACGGGCAGGGTCAGCGCTGGGCAGCCAGCGCCAGCAAGCAGCAGGCGGCAGAGAGCGGCAGCGTGGGCCAGCCGCGTCGGCGGTCAGCAGCAGCATCTGCGATGGGCAGCGGGTGTCAGTGGCGGTAGCTGGGGGCTGTGGCGGTATGGCTGGGAGCAGAGAGAGCCAGGGGCAGCGGTGTCCTTGGAACCCTAGCATGCTGCGGTTCCGAGGAAGAGGTGCCCCTCAGCCTGGTATCTGCAGGGCACACAGGGGGCCACCCAGGACCCAGAGGCTGAGCCTGAGGCGGCGTGCCAAGTCCTGCTTCCTCCCATTGGGGAGGCCAGTTGAGTTCGGCCTCTGCCCTGGGCCTGAGCTTCAGTCTCTCCATCTGTAAATTGGGCAGAACAGCAAAACCTTAGGGTTATGGTGCAGATTTAACGTAGGTAATGGGTTTCCTCTAGACTGGTTCAGAGTACAGGTTGTCATTCCTCTTATTCCACTTCCAACTGTGTGACTTTGAGCAAGATAGGTAATCACCAGGCCTCAGAATTCTCATCTGAGAGATGGGTCTGCAAAGAGGACCTATATAGGCTTGTTTTGGGGATTTAGTGAAGTAGTACACAGAACCCATTTCCAAAATCAATGTAAATCATGGTTCCTGGCTCGAGATAAGTGCAGTACGAGTCTTTGGGATGAATATCACAGAAGTATTAGTTATTGTTATTGCTAGCACCGGGGAAGGAACACCGTGATTGCCATCCTCATGATTATCATCGTGAGTTAATTGAGGAGCTGCTCTGTGCCTGGCGCTGGCTAAGCATTCTACACCCTTTATCAGTTTGCACTTCTCCATGGGCTAGGATCCTGATAGGCCTCTGAGTCTTAGAGACGCAGATAATGCTTGGAACCAGATTTCAATCCCTTGTCTTTGCAGCTCCAAAACCTGTGCTTCCAACCTCTCCATGATTGGGGCGTATCCGAAACCCTCATGCCTCTCTGCTTGACTCTGCACCTTACAGCTTAGAATAGGGCCTAACACAGGGGAATACAGAGGGATAAGTATTCTCTATTTCTGTTACCGTCGTAGTCTTTATTCCCTCGCAGTGCTTTATGGGCACAGATGTAACGGCGTTGGTTAGTGATTCAGATCAAGAGCTGACAGACCATCCCAACTGAGAGAAATGAGACCCATTTTATGTGCTCCTCTCCCCCTAGAATGACAGTCAAGAGACAGTGATGACTCAGAGGTTGCCAGTGAGTTAAAGAAGTTGGCTGCCCAGCCGCAAGAGCCTGAGTAGACAGCAGCGGCGACCTTTGGTAGCATCTCAAAAGACACCTACACGATGGAACATGCCCAGGGATTTGGAAAACCGGTAAGGCACTTTCCATACACCCTGCCTTGTTCTTCCTCAACTTCTTCAGTATCTCCCAGGAACTCCCTGCTTCTTCCTGTCATTTGAATATAGTGACCTTTTTTTTTTTCTTTAAAGATTTTATTTATTTATTTGAGACAGAGAGAATGAGAGACAGAGAGCATGAGAGGGAGGAGGGTCAGAGGGAGAAGCAGACTCCATGCCCAGCAGGGAGTCCGATGCGGGACTCGATCCCGGGACTCCAGGATCATGACCTGAGCCGAAGGCAGTCCCTTAACCAACTGAGCCACCCAGGCGCCCCTGAATATAATGACCTTTACTTCTTCCTTTCCAATTTGGATGTATTTTATTTCTTTATTTTTCTTGTGTAATTGCTCTGGCTGGGATTTCCAGTAGTATAATTGACCGTTGTCCATCGTCGTTTTGAATTGTGTGGTCCACTTAATACATTTTTTATTCAGTAAATACAGGCATTGCTTGTAAAGGTATTGTCCTTTTGAATTTTTTTTTCTTTTAAAATGATTATTTATATTCTCCTTACTTAACATACAGTGCAATATTGGTTTCAGGAGAATTCCGTGATTCATGACTTGCTTACAACCCCTACTACTCATCATAACAGTGCCCTCCTTAATCCCATCACCCAGCTAGACCATCCCCCAAACACCTCCCCTCTGTCAAATCTCTGTTTTCCAGCATCAAGAGTTTCTTACAGTTTGTTTCCCTCTCTGTTCTTTGTATTCCCCCTCCCATTTGTTGATCTGTTTTGTTTCTTAAATCCTTAGGAGTGAAATCACATGGTATTCGTCTTTCTCTGACTCACTTATTTTGCTTAGCATAATACACTCTAGCTTCATCAGGATTTTTTTTTTTAAAGAATTTATTTATTTCTTTTTCTTTTTTTTTAATTTTATTATGTTATGTTAGTCACCATACAATACATCATTACTTTTTGATGTAGTGAGCCACGGTCCATTGTTTTCGTATAACACCCAGTGCTCCATGCAGTACGTGCCCTCCTTAATACCCATCACTGGGCTCACCAATCCTCCCAACCCCCCTCTAAAACCCTGTGTGTTTCTCAGGTCCATAGTCTTTCATGGTTCATCTCTCATCCAATCCCCCCCCCATTTTTCCCTTCCTTCTCCTAATGTCCTCCATGTTTTTCCTTACGTTCCACAAATTAGTGAAACCATGTGATAATTGACTTTCTCTGCTTGACTTACTTCACTTAGCATAATCTTCTCCAGTCCCATCCATGTTGATGTAAAAGGTGGGTATTCATCCTTTATGATGGCTGAGTAATATTCCAGTGTATATATGGACCACATCTTCTTTATCCATTCATCTGTTGAAGGGCATCTCGTCTCTTTCGACCGTTTGGCTATTGCGGACATTGTTGCTATGAACATTGGGGTGCAAATGGCCCTTCTTTTCACTACATCTGGGTCTTTGGGACAAATACCCAGTAGTGCAATTGCTGGGTCATAGGGTACCTCTATTTTTAAATTTTTGAGGAACCTCCACACTATTATTTTTTGACAGAGAGAGACACAGCAAGGGAGGGAACACAAGCAGGGGGAGTTGGAAAGGAAGAAGGAGGCTCCCCACAGTCTTTGGATCCAATGTGGGGCTCGATTCCAGGACCCTGGGATCATGACCTGAGCCGAAGGCAGACGCTTAATAACTGAGCCCCAAGCTCCATCAGGATTTTCTTAATCACACTCTTTTTCTCTAGCTTACTTTGTTGTAAGAATACAGTCTAAAATACATATAACATTCAAAATATGTTGAATCAAATCTTTGTGTTCCTGATAACTTTTGTGGTCAACAGTAGGATATTAGTAGTTCAGTTTTGGGTGACTCAAAAGTATTCTCAGATTTTCAACTGCACAGGGGTTGGCAACCCTAATCCCTGCATTGTTCAAGGGCCAACTGTATGTTGAATAGAAGTGGCGAGAGTGTGCATCCTTGTCTTGTTCCTGATCTTAGAGGAGAAGCTTTCGGCTTTCACTCTTGCATAGGACGTGGCTTCTCAGGTATGGCCTTTATTAGGTTGAGTTACATTCTCTGTATACCTGCTTTGTTGAGAGCTTTTATCAAAATGGGTGTTGCGTTTTGTCAGATGCTTTTTCTGCATTGGTGGAGAAGATCATACGATTTTTACCCTTTGTTTTGTTAATGTGGCCTATTTCTTTGATTGATTTGTGGATGTTGAACCCCCCTTGCATCCCTGAAATAAATCTGACTTGTTCATACTTCTTCCTGTATTGTTGAATTTCGTTTGCTGTTATTTTGTTGAGGATTTTTATATCTATGTTCATCACAGATACGGGTCTGTAATTTTCTTTTCTTGTGGTATTTTGGTAGGGTTTGATAAGGGCAATGCTGGCCTCCTAAAAGGAGTTGAGAAGCATTCCTTCCTCTTGTATTTGTGGAAAAGTTTGAGAAGGATTGGTATTCATTTTTCTTTGAAAATTTGGTAGAATTCACCAGGAAACCATCTGGACTCCTGACTGTTGAGAGGTTTTTAATTACTCATTTTGTTTCCCTACTGGTAATTGGTCTGTTCAGAATTTGTGTCTTCATGATTCATTCGTGGAAGGTTGTGTGTTTCTTGGAATTTATCCTTTCCTTTTGGACGGTCAAACTTGTCGGGGTGTAATTGTTCACAGTAGTCTCTTATGAGCCTTTGTCTATGGTATCAATGGAAACATCTTTTTCATTTCTGATTATGTGTACTCATTCTTTTGTTTTTTACCTTGAGGCTAGCTGAAAATTTGTCAGCTTTTTTCTTTTCTTTCTTTCTTTTTTTTAAAGATTTTATTTATTTATTTGAGACAGAAAGAATGAGAGAGACAGAGAGCACATGAGAGGGCGGGAGGGTCAGAGGGAGAAGCAGGCTCCCTGCTGAGCAGGGAGCCCGATGCGGGACTCGATCCCGGGACTCCAGGATCATGACCTGACCCGAAGGCAGTCACTTAACCAACTGAGCCACCCAGGCGCCCTCAGCTTTTTTCTTTTCAAAGAACCAGCTCTTTTGTTGATCTTTCTATTGCCTTCATAGTCTGTATTTGATTTATTTGTTTGAGATGTTACTTCCTTTCTTCTATTAAATTTGGGCTTCCGTGTTCTTTTTCTGGTTCCTTGAGGTGGAAAGTTAGGCCGCTTATTTGAGACGATTCTTGTTTCTTGATTTATGCCTGTATCACTATAAACTACCATCTTAGAACCACTGTTTTTTAATTTTTTTAAAAAATTTTTATTGTTATGTTAATCACCATACATCATTAGTTTTAGATGTAGTGTTCCATGATTCATTGTTTGTGCATAACACCCCGTGCTCCATTCAGAATGTGCCCTATTTAATACCCATCACCAGGCTAAACCATCCTCCCACCCCCCTCCCCTCTAGAACCCTCAGTTTGTTTTTCAGAGTCCATCATCTCTCATGGTTCATCTCCCCCTCCAATTTACCCCCTTCATTCTTCCCCTCCTGATATCTTTTTCTTCTTTTTTTTTTTTTTTTTGTTTCTTAACATATATTGAATTATTCGTTTCAGAGGTACAGATCTGAGATTCAACCGTCTTGCACAATTCCCAAGGTTTACCAGAGCACATACCCTCCCCAATGTCTATCCCCCAGTCATCCCATCCCACCCCCCACTCCAGCAACCCTCAGTTTGTTTCCTGAGATTAAGAATTCCTCATTATCAGTGAGGTCATTTGATACATGTCTTTCTCTGTTTGACTTATTTCGCTCAGCATAATGCCCTCCAATTCCATCCACCTCGTTGCAAATGGCAAGATCTCATTCCTTTTGATGGCTACATAATATTCCATTGTATATATATACCATTTCTTCCTTATCCATTTATCTGTCGATGGACATCTTGGCTCTATCCACAGTTTGGCTATTGTGGACATTGCTGCTATAAACATCGGGGTGCATGTACCCCTTCGGGTCCCTACATTTGTATCTTTGGGATAAATACCCAGCAGTGCAGTTGCTGGATCATATGATAGATCTATTTTCAACTTCTGGAGGAACCTCCATACTGTTTTCCAGAGTGGCTGCACCAGCTTGCATTTCCACCAACAGTGTAGGAGGGTTCCCCTTTCTCTGGATCCCTGCCAATATCTGTCCTTTCCTGACTTGTTAATTTTAGCCATTCTGACTGGTGTGAGGTGGTATCTCATTGAGGTTTTGATTTGGATTTCCCTGATGCCGAGCGATGTTGAGCACTTTTTCATGTGTCTGTTGGCCATTTGGATGTCTTCTTTGGAAAAATGTCTGTTCATGTCTTCTGCCCATTTCTTGATTGGATTCTTTGTTCTTTGGGTGTTGAGTTTGATAATTTTGGATACTAGCCCTTTATCTGATATGTCATTTGCAAATATCTTCTCCCGCTCTGTCGGTTGTCTTTTCGTTTTGTTGACTGTTTCTTTCGCTGTTCAAAAGCTTTCTATCTTGATGAAGACCCAATAGTTGATTTTTGCCCTCGCTTCCCTTGCCTTTGGCAATGTTTCTAGGAAGAAGTTGCTGAGGCTGAGGTCGAAGAGGTTGCTGCCTGTGTTCTCCTTTAGGATTTGGATGGACTCCTGTCTCTCATTGAGGTCTTTCAACCATTTGGAGTCTATTTTTGTGTGTGGTGTAAGGAAATGGTCCAATTTCATTCTTCTGCATGTGGCTGTCCAATTTTCCCAACACCATTTGTTGAAGAGACTGTCTTTTTGCCATTGGACATTCTTTCCTGCTTTGTCGAAGATGAGTTGACCATAGAGTTGAGGGTCTACTTCTGGGCTCTCTATTCTGTTCCATTGATTGATGTGTCTGTTTTTGTGCCAGTACCATACTGTCTTGATGATGACAGCTTTGTAATAGAGCTGGAAGTCCGGAATTGTGATGCCGCCAGCTTTGCTTTTCTTTTTCAACATTCCTCTGGCTATTCGGGGTCTTTTCTGGTTCCATACAAATTTTAGGATGATTTGTTCCATTTCTTTGAGAAAAGTGGATGGTATTTTGGTGGGGATTGCATTGAATGTGTAGATTGCTCTAGGTAGCATTGACATCTTTACAATATTTGTTCTTCCAATCCATGAGCATGGAACGTTTTTCCATTTCTTTGTGTCTTCCTCAATTCCTTTCATGAGTATTTTATAGTTTTCTGAGTACAGATCCTTTGTCTCTTTGGTTAGATTTCTTCCTAGGTATCTTATGGTTTTGGGTGCAATTGTAAATGGGCTTGACTCCTTCATTTCTCTTTCTTCTGTCTTGTTGGTGTATAGGAATGCCACTGACTTCTGTGCATTGATTTTATATCCTGCGACTTAACTGAATTCCTGTATGAGTTCTAGCAGTTTTGGGGTGGAGTCTTTTGGGTTTTCCACATAAGGTATCATATCATCTGCAAAGAGTGAGAGTTTGACTTCTTCTTTGCCGATTTGGATGCCTTTGATTTCTTTTCGTTGTCTGATTGCTGTGGCTAGGACTTCGAATACTATGTTGAATAGCAGTCGTAGTAGTGGATATCGCTGCCGCGTTCCTGACCTTAGGGAGAAAGCTCTCAGTTTTTCCCCATTGAGAATGATATTCGCTTTAGGTTTTTCATAGATGGCTTTTATGATACTGAAGTATGTACCCTCTATCCCTATACTCTGAAGAGTTTTGATCAAGAAAGGATGCTGTACTTTGTCAAATGCTTTTTCTGCATCTATTGAGAAGATCAAATGATTCTTGTTCTTTCTTTTGTTAATGTATTGTATCACGTTGATTGATTTGTGGATGGTGAACCAACCTTGCAGCCCAGGGATAAATCCCACTTGGTTGTGGTGAATAATCCTTTGAATGTACTGTTGGATCCTATTGGCTAGTAGTTTGGTGAGAATTTTTGCATCCTTGTTCATCAGGGATATTGGTCTGTAATTCTCCTTTTTGATGGGGTCTTTGTCTGGTTTTGGGATCAAGGTAATGGTGGCCTCATATAATGAGTTTGGAAGTTTTCCTTCCATTTCTATTTTTTGGAACAGTTTCAGAAGAATAGGTATTAATTCTTCTGGAAATGTTTGGTAGAGTTCCCGTGGGAAGCCATCTGGCCCTGGGCTTTTGTTTGTGGGGAGATTTTGATGACTGCTTCAATTTCCTTAGTGGTTATAGGTCTGTTCAGGTTTTCTATTTCATCCTGGTTCAGTTTTGGTAGTTGATACATCTCTAGGAATGCATCCATCTCTTCCAGGTTATCTAATTTGCTGCCATAGAGTTGCTCATGATATGTTCTTATACTTGTTTGTATTTCTTTGGTGTTGGTTGTGATCTCTCCCCTTTCATTCATGATTTTATTTATTTGGGTCATTTCTCTTTTCTTTTTGATAAGTCTGGCCAGGGGTTTATCAATTTTGTTAATTCTTTCAAAGAACCAGCTCCTAGTTTCGTTGATCTTTTCTACTGTTCTTTTAGTTTCTATTTCATTGATTTCTGCTCTGATCTTTATTATGTCTCTTCTCTTGCTGGGCTTAGGTTTTATTTGCTGTTCTTTCTCCAGCTCCTTTAGGTGTAGGGTTAGTTTGTGTATTTGAGACCTTTCTTGTTTCTTTTTTTTTTATTAAGATTTTATTTATTTATTTGAGACAGAGAGAATGAGAGAGACAGTGAGCACATGAGAGGGCGCGAGGGTCAGAGGGAGAAGCAGGCTCCCTGCTGAGCAGGGAGCCCGATGCGGGACTCGATCCTGGGACTCCAGGATCATGACCTGAGCTGAAGGCAGTCGCTTAACCAACTGAGCCACTTTCTTGTTTCTTGAAAAAGGCTTGTATTGCTATGTAATTTCCTCTTAGGGCTGCCTTTGCTGCATCCCAATGATTTTGAATAGTTGTGTTTTCATTTTCATTGGTTTCCACGAATTTTTTAAAATCTTCTTTAATTTCCTGGTTGACCCACTCATTCTTTAGTAGGATGCTCTTTAGCTTCCATGTATTTGAGTTCTTTGCGACTTTCCTCTTGTGATTGAGTTCTAGTTTCAAAGCATTGTGGTCTGAAAATAGGCAGGGAATGATCCCAATCTTTTGGTACCGGTTGAGACCTGCTTTATGACCTAGGATGTGATCTATTCTGGAGAATGTTCCATGGGCACTAGAGAAGAATGTGTATTCCGTTGCTTTGGCATGGAATATTCTGAATATGTCTGTGAAGTCCCTTTTGTCCAGTGTGTCATTTAAAGGCTTTATTTCCTTGTTGGCTTTTGCTTAGATATTCTGTCCATTTTAGTGAGGGGGGTGTTAAAGTCCCCCACTATTATTGTATTGTTTTCGATGTGTTTCTTTGCTTTTGTTATTAATTGCCTTATATAATTGGCTGCTCCCATGTTAGGGGCATAGATATTTACAATTGTTAGATCTTCTTGTTGGATAGACCCTTTAAGTAGGATATAGTGTCCTTCCCTATTTCTTATTACAGTCTTTGGTTTAAAATCTAATTTGTCTGATATAAGGATTGCCACCCCAGCTTTCTTTTGGTGTCCATTAGTATGGTAAATGGTTTTCCACCCCCTCACTTTCAATCTGGGGGTGTCTTTGGGTCTAAAATGAGTCTCTTGCAGACACCATATCGATGGGTCTTGTTTTTTAATCCAATCTGATAGCCTGTGTCTTTTGATTGGGGCATTGAGCCCATTTCCTTTCAGGGTAACTATTGAAAGATAGGAATTTAGTGCCATTGTTATTGCCTGTAAGGTGACTGTTAGTGTATATTGTCTGTGTTCCTTTCTGGTCTATGGTGCTTTTAGGCTCTCTCTTTGCTTAGAGGACCCCTTTCAAGATTTCCTGTAGGGCTGGTTTTGTGTTTGCAAATTCCTTTATTTTTTGTTTATCCTGGAAGCTTTTTCTCTCTCCTTCAATTTTCAATGACAGCCCAGCTGGATAGAGTATTCTTGGCTGCATATTTTTCTCATTTATTGCTCTGAATATATCCTGCCAGTCCTTTCTGGCCTGCCAGGTCTCTGTCGATAGGTCTGTTGCCAATCTAACGTTTCTGCCATTGTAGGTTACATATCTCTTCCCCCGAGCTGCTTTCAGGATTTTCTCTTTGTCTCTGAGACTCGTAAATTTTACTATTAGATGTTGGGTTGTAGACCTATTTTTATTGATTTTGAGAGGGGTTCTCTGTGCCTCCTGGATTTTGATGCCTGTTTCCTTCCTCAAATTAGGGAAGTTCTCTGGTGTAATTTGCTCCAGTATACCTTCTGCCCCTCTCTCTCTTTCTTCTTCTTCTGGGATCCCAATAATGCTAATGTTGTTTCGTCTTACGGTATCGCTTCTCTCGAATTCTGCCCTCGTGATCCAGTAGTAAATGAAACATTTAAAAACAAATATATTGAACTCCATGCCCAATGGGGCACTCAAAGTTGCAATCACAGGATCAAGAGTCCCAATGCTCCGCCGTCTAGGCCAGCCAAGTGCAGCATTCTTGGAACCCATTTTGCTGCATTCCATAAATTTTGCTATGTTGTATTCCATTTTCATTTGTCTCCAAGTATTTCTTGGTTTCTCTTGTGGTTTGCTCACAGACCCACTAGTTATTCAGTAGCATGTTGTTTAATCTGCATGTTTGTGAAATTCCAGTTTTCTTCTTGTAATTGATTTCTCATTCCATACCACTGTGGTTGGAAAAGATGCTTGATTTGATTTCAGTCATCATTTTGGAAAATTCTAGGCTTCTTGAATTTATGGACTTGTGTGGCATAACATATGGTCTAGCTTGGAGAATGTTCTATGTGCACTTGAGAGGAGTGTATCCCATGTGCTGCATTTGGACGGAGGCTTCTGTATGTATCTCTTAACTCCATCTAATTACCTAGTTGTCTGAGGCTGATGTTTCCTTATTGATCTTCTGTCTGGATGGTCTATCCATTGATACAAGTGAGGTGTGACAGTCCCCCACGGTATTGCTGCTGATTTCTCCTTTGAGGTGTGTTCATATATGCTCTACATATTTAGTTGCTCCTCTGTTGGGTGGGTAAATATTTACAAATGTTGCATCCTCTGTTTGGATTGATTCCTTTATCATTATGTAATTCCCTTCTTTGGCTCTTGTTACAATGTTTGGATTTTTTTTCTCCTTGGTTAGACTGAGAATCAGAAGATCATGCGTTACCTCTGCAGCCTTGAACAAAACATACCCCTTCTCTTAGTCTGTTTTTTTTTTTTCCTCTATAAAATAAAAGCAAAGTCTTCCCTGAGGACCATCTCATGACTCAAATAAGAGAATGTGTATAAAAGTGCTTTGTAAACTATAGATAACGCCCAAATATGAAAAGTTATACTGCTTTTGATTATACCACAGCCAAATGTTCAGGATAAGATTTTTTTTTTTTTTTGACACATGTATTTACTTTAGGGAGAGAGAGCATGCACAGGCATGTATTCGAGAGGGGAGGGGCAGGGGCAGAGGGAGAGAGTGAATCCTCAGGCCGACTCCCTGCTGAGTGCAGAGTCCGATGTGGGGCTTTGTCCCAGGACCTTGAGATCATGACCTGAGCCAAAATCAAGAGTCAGCTGCTTAACTGACTGTGCCACCCAGGCACCCCCAGAATAAGATTTTAAAAAAATAATAATATTTATTGAGGGCTTACTGTTGTAGGAGTATTCTATGTGACCTCTATCTCATTTAATTCTAAAAACAATTTTTTCTTAAAGAAAATTAAAAACAAAAGCTATCCTAAAAGTAAATTTTCATATTATCCTCAGAGCTGGGGAAACACAGGCACAAGAGAGGTTAAGTAGGGGCACCTGGGTGGCTCATTTGGTTAAGCTTCTGCTTTTGGCTCAGGTCATAATCCCAGGGTCCTGAGATTGAGCCCGGTGTCGGGTTCCCTGCTCAGTGGGGAGTCTGCTTCTCCCTCTCTCTCTCCCCCTGCTTTTGCTCGCTCTCTGTATGTGTCTCTCTCACAGATAAATAAATAAAATAATAAAAAGAAGAAGTTAAGTGACTTGCTCAATGTCATAGTAAATATTAGAACCAGATACAGACCTGAGTGTGGGACTCTGAAGTCTGTGTTCTTTCTTTTTTAAGTTTACCAAATATATACATAACCCTCAAAATATTGTAGATTAAATGACTTTAGCCTTTCTCAAATCATTGCGCTTTGGATGATGCTATAATTTGGGTTACCTGGCTGGCGCGGTCAGTGTAGTATGAGACTCTTGATCTCACAGTTATGAGTTTGAGCCACATTGTGGGTTCAGCTTACTTACAATAGAAAGATGTTGTAATTGGGCTTGTTTTCTTTTTTCTTTTAACCTCTTCACCCATTTCTCCCACCTCCAACACCCTACCTCTGCCAATCACCCATTTGTTCTATCTAGGAGGTCAGTTTTTTGTTTTGGTTTTGTTTGAAGTTCCACAAGTAAGTGATGGATAGTGTTTGTCTGTTTCTGTCTGTCCTGTTTTACTTCACAGAATGCCTTAAAGGTCCATCCATTTGGCAGCTGGAAAGATTTCATTCTTTATTCTGGCTGAGTAGTATTCCAATGTGTTTACCTACGACAATTTCTTTATCCATTCATCCACTCATGGGCACTTAGGTTGTTTCTATATTTTCATTGTTGTAGATAATCCTGCAGTGAACACGGGTGCACATACCTGTTTCAGTTAGTGTGTTCAGTTTCCTCGGATAAATACTCTGAAGGGTAATTGCTGGACCATATGGTAGCTCTATTTTCAACTTTTTGAGGCACTCCCATACTATTTTCCAGAGTGGCTGCACCAGCTTGCATTCCCACCAACAGTTAATTTTCTTGTTTTTATTTTAAGTAAGAAACCAGTGGAGCAAATACACCAATGCCACTGAGATATGTCTTTGGGAAGCTAGGCCACACCCCTGGAGACCCACCAGTTTCTCTCAGTTGCTAGCAAAACTCGTGCAATGAGATGTATTGAGACAGTCTCAGTGGAAGAAACCATCATTTTTTCCCTCTGATAATGTAAGTTTTCAAACATTTAACAAAATATAATATTATTTTAAGTAGATCTCGACAGCCTTTCTCCCAGCTCATCTTACTCCGGATCATGTCCTTGTCACGTGTGGAAGGAAGTACCCCTAGAACCCCCCACGTCTGGAACAGTGCTTACAGATTCTGTATCCGGGAGTCTCCTCTTGTGAAATGCAAGCATTCCTTGATTGCCATTGCCACGTCATCAGTCCTCAGCTGTCCTGTTTGCTTAGTGTTTTCCAGGGACGAGGGGCTGAGGGTGGAGTCCTGAGGTTACAGGTTGCAGGGCTTGGCAAGTGGGAGGTGGAAGGGCACTCAGGCAACCGACGGAGGAAGGGAGCATCAGAGAGCCAACAGCAGTATCTGAGCAAAGGGGGACCTGAGGATTAGAGGCATCTTACAAAAAGGAAACAGGGACCCTGGAAAGAGTTGGGGAGGTGCTAAGAGCAAACTTTGTCTCTGTGTCTGTTCCCTGTCTGATCAGTGATTACCAGCGTGATCCCAGTTGCTGTTTCCAATGCCAAAGATAAAGAGAAGGGGCTTGGAGCTGGAATCGCCTATGTTGTTTGTTTAGATACAAGACAATAGTTCTCTGGAACACTGACCTTGTAAAGAACAGAATGTATTTGCTCTGCCTGCTCTGTATCTTCCAACAGGCCACAGGCATCCAAGAATTCATCTCTTGTAATAAAATCAGCCCTTTCAACCACTCAGAAGACTTACGATAGGGATCACTACCCAGATTAATTTGCTACCAAATAAAGAATCAAATGCCAAGATAAACAAGAGAGAACAGGCAGCTGGTAGGGTGCCTCATCTTTTCTAAGCTGGTATCTGCTAAATTTTTAATGATTTTAAATTTGCTCATTATATTTCTACCAGAAGGTGGTTCTCTGAAGAGCCAGCCTCCTGTCAGGGTGCCTTGATGGCCCTCCACATTTCCCAAGGCAGCCTCCCAGGGCGGCTCTCCGCCTGGGTTGTACCCTTCACCCCTTGGGCAGTAAGTGGGGATGAACAGGATTGGTTGCATAGTTTGAGGGGCCCAATGCAAAATGAAAATGCAGGCACATTGTTCAAAAAGTGTAAGACTTTCAAGATAGCAGGGATAAATCAAGTGTGGAGGCCTTTGAGCACATGCCCTGGGTGAGCACACAGGTGACATGCCCATGACGCTGAGACTATAGGTGTCAGTGGGGGAGGAGCAAATCTTTTCTCGCTGTTGATTTAGTCACTTGTCATGCCCAAGACTTAACGTTTATAATATGGAAGCTGGATAAATTCTTTAGTCCAGAACGCTGATTTAAGAAAAGTTGTGCATCCACTTCTGAATATTTACCCCAAAGACACAGATGTAGTGAATCGAAGGGCCATATGCACCCCATATGCAATGTTCATAGCAGCAATGTCCGCAATAGCCAAACTGTGGAAAGAGCCGAGATGCCCTTCAACAGACGAATGGATAAAGAAGATGTGGTCCTTATATACAATGGAATATTACTCAGCCATCAGAAAGGATGAATACCCAACTTTTGCATCAACATGGATGGGACTGGAGGAGATTATGCTAAGTCAAATAAGTCAAGAGGAGAAAGTCAATTATCATATGGTTTCACTTATTTGTGGAACATAAGGAATAGCATGGAGGACATTAGGAGAAGGAAGGGAAAATGGAAGGGGGGAAATCGGAGGGAGAGATGAACCATGAGAGACTATGGACTCTGAGAAACAAACGGAGGGTTTTAGAGGGGAGTGGGTGAGGGGATGGGTTAGCCCGGTGATGGGTATTAAGGAGGGCACGTACTGCATGGAGCACTGGGTGTTATACAAAAACAATGAGTCATGGATCACTACATCAAAAACTAAAGACGTAATGTACGGTGATTAACATAACATAATAAAATTTAAAAAAAGTTTGAAGTATTATGAGAATAACCAAAATGTGACACAGAGACAGGAAGTAAGCAATTGCTATTGGGAAAATGGCACCAATAGATTTTCTCCATACAGTTTTGCCACAAACCTTCAATTTGTAAAAAGCACATTATCTGTGAAGTACAATAAAACAAAGTGCAATTAAAAAAAAAAAAAAAAAAAAAAACTAGGGCGCCTGGGTGGCTCAGTTGGTTAAGCGACTGCCTTCAGCTCAGGTCATGATCCCACGGTCCTAGGATCGAGTCCCGCATCGGGCTCCCTACTCTGCAGGGAGCCTCCTTCTCCCTCTCCCACCCCCCCTGCTTGTGTTCCCTCTCTCGCTGTGTCTCTCTCTGTCAAATAAATAAATAAAATCTTAAAAAAAAAAAAAAAAAAACTAATGATGTATTGTATGGTGACTAACATAACATAATAAAATTAAATTAAATTAAAAAAAAAAGAAAAGTTGTGCGTCCAGAAGGAAAAGGTCTATTTGCAGAGGCTTCACCTCGTTTTTTTCTTTTTTTTTTTTTTCATCTTCAAGATGATTTGAATTACTTTAAAACTACTTTATAACTATCCCTGGGGACTCTCTCTTTGAGAAGGTTTTTTTTTTTTTTCTTCCTTTAGATTCCATCTAGCTCTACATATTTATGTTCATAACATGAATTATTTGGGTAATAGCCTCATGCATTCCTGTGATATTTCAGGGCCCTCATTTGTGTTTGGCCCCCATTTGTTGGCTTTAAGATTCTGTCAGCATGAAGAAATCACCCCTGTGGACAGTATTTAATTTTTAATGCTGTGCTTCTCAAGCTGGGGTCTGTCCGCTGAGGTGTTCTTGGCTGCCTTAACTTTCAAGTTAGGAAAACACTGCTTGAGGCTCCAGTCAAATTCTAACCCAAAGGTTTTGAAGCCTTAATGATTAATGAGGTCTATACCCTTTCTAATGACCATATGCAAATCAAATGTTTAAGAGAATAGTTGAAGAAAAGGGGAAAATGACAATCTTCATTCAGATAAGATTGGGCCTATTGGTTAAAAAAAAATATGGGTAACTACTTATTGAAGAAGAGTAATGTTGCCAGCAAAAATAATCATCTTGAGTGTTTATTGCATGATAAAAACTTTTGAAGTATCAGGTTTTTTTCAGTTGAAATCCAGTTGAGCCTCCTATTTGCAAACGAGGGGCCTGAAGCACAGAGAGGTGCAGTAACCACCCAGCTCCAAAGCAGAAGGGCAGGAGACAACCTCAGGCTCCCCGAGAATCTGACTCTAAAGTGGGTTAGCCCGGTGATGTGTATTAAGGAGGGCACGTATTGCATGGAGCACTGGGTGTTATACGAAAACAATGAATCATGGGTCACTACATCAAAAACTAATGATGTACTGTATGGTGACTAACATAACATAAAAAAAAAAAAAGCCCATGTCTCCCCCTCCGGGCCATTTCTTTGCATATGTGTGCTAGAACATCTTTAATGCGTGAAGGTTTGGGTCATTTTCAGTTTTTACAGGAGCAGGAAGATCTGTGGCATTTGTTGGGGACTTGACTATTTTAAAATGTAGATTTTATTATTATTCAAATACGGTGAAGCCAGCAGATCAGATGACTGCCATTGAAAAGATGAGTGTCACTCACAGTTCCAAGAAGAGAGGCCATGCCACGCCATGCAGGGCCATATGGGAAGCAATGGGGTCCCTCAGGAGGCAGAACGTCAGACAAGGATGTGGGCAAGAGCCTTATTGTGGTTTCCATGGGAAGGAACAGGTGAAGCAGAATAAGCAGGCATAGGATTGGCTGGCTTGAATAATTTTGGTGGGCTCTGGGGTGTAGGGGTTGTCTCTAGTTGTCTGGTTCTTGACCCCAGGGGCATCTGTGTAAGGGGATAGTGGCCCAGAGTGTGAGAGCCCAGTCAAAGAGGTGGTTGGGAATGGGCTCTGTATTGGTTGGCTTACATATGGAAAGTGTGCTTGCAGGTGAATCATCTATCATCTCTAGGAATTGGCCAGCCCTGTGAGGGACAGTGTCTCCAGGTTGGCAAGGCCCCAGGAGTCAGAGCGTCAGAATACAAAGAAATGCTAAGACGGTGACCTGGAAGATCCAGGCTGACAAGAGATCCAGGAGCTCTTCTCATTAAGAGAAGACAGTAGGTCCTTCAAGAGCGGTCATCTAGAGATAATGCAAAAGTGCGTGTACAGCTTGTAGAGACGGCCCCGTTCATCAGAGCTGCAACCGCAAGTCTTGAGATGGTGATTTGGGAATACAGGACACTGGGAAAAGAAGCAATTGTGACACTTAGTGGCTGTCAGTAATCATGATTATGCTTCTTGGTAATGAGGCAGAGATGATAAGCAATTTCAAAAAGTTTCAAGTGCATATTACTTTTGATTTCCTCTACTCATGTTGCTAAGTTTCCTACTGTTGATAACCAGAATGATGAGATAGACCTTAGACCAGCCCCTTCTCCCCAGCCCTCCAGATAGTCAACAAGAACAGAGAGGGCAGTGTCCGCAGAACAGGGTGCTACCTTTCCCCCGCTTCACACGGCACCAGGTGCAGTCCCTTGGGCCCCACGTCCAGGGTCTCACTCCACCGGTGCCCCACCCTGTCCACCTGCTTTTGGGTAACTAGTCCCTCAGCTGGACTTTCAGCTGCCCTCTTATCCCAGCTGGGAATCTGGGAGTCCTGGGGCTCGAGGATGTAAGGGCACGGAGATGTCTGTGTGCAGAGGGGAGGAGTTCGGTGTTCCAAGAAGGTGTGCTAAGGGCTAGCACTGAAGGCAGAAGGCAAAGAGAAGATAGACTTGCCAACTGGCAGCGTAGGTCTGCCCCTGTAGGGGGCCCAGTAAGTGAGGGCCAGTCTCAAAACCCAGAGACTCAAGGAGTCAATCTGCAGAGCCTGTATGGGGTTCTCTCTTCCTTAACGGGTAGAGAATGTCCAAGTGGGGAGCATGGAGGTGAACAGTTTTTATACCCCGGGGCACATCAGGCCACAGGAGGAAGTCTCCAAATACAGGATCTCACTTAGTCCTCAGATAACCCAGTGAAGGCTTCCCAGAGCTTGGGTGCAAACACTTCCCATCTATTCATTTTCTTTCCTAACTAAAAATGGATTCGCCCTTCAAAGGGCCATCTTGTCTGAAAGTCCAACATCTCCCTCTTGAGGCTCTCTCCTCTGCAAATTGCTCAGGAACTTGGTGGGGTTGACCTGATCCAAATGGGCCAAACTTAATCAAACCCCACCCACGAAGCTGGGCTTGGATTGGTGCTAGCAGTCACATGGCTTGGGTTCACCGCTGGTTCCATCCACCTGAAAGTCTCTGCGGGGCAACCACTGACCAGACCATTGTGTATCTTCCAGGGTGAATGATGTGCCTCAGAGCTAAGCTCTGCTAATGGGACACCATGATTTGACCCAGAGGGTTTCAGCCTTTAGTACTTAACCCACTGGGATAATAAGTTTCCTGTTACCCCTCTCTCCTATGGTGGCACCCCAACTGCTCCCTGGGAGCCCAGGGCTTTAAAACCCAAAGACTGAATGGACTCCTTTGCCCAGAAAGTAGAGCTGGCCTCTGCCTACACATAGGCACCTCCATCCGCCTCTTGAACTTCTTCAATGTCTCATTTACTTTAGTCACTGTGGGGAAGGCAAGGGGACATTCTTGTATTAGTCTTGCTAGAACTGAGGAAGAAAGAGAAAAACCAGAGGGCATTATCTTGCACTTGCCTTCTGAATGGTGCTGCCATTTCCCACCCAACCCCTCTGCTTTCTCTTCCCAGCACAGACATCTGTGAGTAGAACTTTAGGCCCAAAGTCAAACTCACCTTGCTCCACACACACACCCGAACATCTCAGCTGCCTGTTCTCTGGTACTTAAATCCATTTTTAAGTGGAGATAAGGTCTTTCTTTCCAATATTTTACTTGATAATTACAGCTTTATGATTGGCTGGTAGAAATGACATGTTTCTTTTTTTTTATTATTATGTTATGCTAATCACCATACATAACATCAGTAGTTTTTGAAGTAGTGTTCCATGATTCATTGCTTGTGTATAACACCCAGTGCTCCATGCAGAACGTGCCCTCTTTAATACCCATCACCAGGCTAACCCATCCCCCCACCCCCCTCCCCTCTAGAACCCTCAGTTTGTTTTTCAGAGTCCATAGTCTCTCATGGTTTGAGAAATGACACGTTTCACTCCGAATTCCTAGATTCATTCTGCAGTTCTTTGTCAAGTCAGAACCTGTGATGGTCTCGGTGAAGGTTTGGCAAACCATCGCCCATGGGCCAGATCCAGGCAGCTGCTGGTTTTGTGTGACTGACAAGTGTCCATAAAACACTTACTGGAACACATCCATGCTCATTCATTCACGTGTTTTCTGTGGCTTTCTTGCTATAATAGCAGAGCTGAGAAGTTGCAATAGAGAATGTGTGGTCCACAAAGCCTGAAATATTTACTATCTGGCCCTTCACAGGGAATGTTTGCTAACCCCCAGTCTAGATGATGAGAAGATAGGTTTCTGGCTCCAACATTTGCTAGTTGGGGTGACATTGAGCTAGTCACTTAATCTCTTTGCATCTCAGTTGCCACATGTATAAACTGGGGATAATCATAACGACCTGGGGGATGTATGAGAGAAAGGAATCAATACTTGGAAAGTGCTCAGCAGTGTTTTGTACCCAGAAAGCGCACCATTTAGTAGTTATTGGCATGCAAATAATCTGGCAATGGGGATCTTAAGGAAAAATTGGTTGACTTTGGATAAACCTCTTGAAACTTTCAGTTCTCAGACTTCCTGGTTGCATCATGTCTATACAAACAGTCTATGCTTTGAGGTTTATCCAGCTCACGTCCATACACATATCTTGCATGTATAGGAGAGGGAACAATGCCTTTAACCTTGAGCGAGATGATATGTTTCTGAGCATCTGAGTTGTTGGTCAATGTTACACCAAGCACAATGTTTGACACCTGCTTTGGTAATGTCATAAAGTGTGGCATGTGGCAGGGGGACAAGAAATATCATTTAGATAAGAATTAAGAAGTCAGGAGAGTCTAAGATAAAAGAAGCGATTAAAATGCAATTTTCAGATGAGCTCAAATGCAGTCTGTCTCCTACTCCTTATTGTGGGCTGGATCCGGTCTTTCTTAGTTGAGGGGGTCAAACATCAGTTCTCCTAAACAAAAATGCTACAGCTTGGAAAAAATCATATGCCTTACCTAATTTTAAGCCACATTTTGTGGTTCCTCTGTTTCCATTTCTCGAAGCAGTAAATAACAGACCATTGCTATTTATCAAAACTTCCATTTGATGCATCAACTACAAAAGAATTGATAAGAAGGAATTAAAGCTCCTTTGTGTTCTTGCCATTAGACAGCAGAGCTAAACAGGGCACCTTCACTCCCTCCTTACCTCTTTCCTCAAGTGTGGCACATGGGTCTCACGGTTTCACAGGGAGACAGTGTGTGTTAGGATCATACTGACTGGGGAACCAGAAGGTCTGAGCTCTGATGTTGGCTTTGTCATGTAAACTTGGACTATTGACTCAACCCCTCTAGGTCCTATATTCCTGTGATGGTCCATTTTATGTGTCAGCTTAGAAGGCTCTTTTGTATGAGACTAACATTTAAATTGATGAACTTAGGCTGAAGCAGACTGACGTCCATAATGTGGGTGGGCCTTATCCAAACCGTTGAGGGCCTGACTAGAACAAAAAGAGCAGCTTTTCTGAGTAAGAGAAAATTCCACAGAAGGCTGCTTTTGGACTTCATCTGCATGATTGTCTCTCCTGTGTCTGCACACTGCAGTTTTAGACTTGTCAGCCTCCATAACTGGGTGAGGCAATTCCTTCTAATAGACCTTTCTCTCTCTCTTTTTTTTTCTTCCTCAATTTCTTTTCTTTCATTCTTTCTTTTTCTTTCTCTCTTTCTCTTTCTTTTTTCTTCTTTCTTTCTTTTTCTTTCTTTCTTTCCTTCTTTCTTCTTTCTTTCTTTCTTTCTTCTTTCTTTCTTTCTTTGTTTCATTCTTCTTTCTTTCTTTCTTTCTTTCTTTCTTTCTTTCTTTCTTTCTTTTCTTTTCTTTTCTTTTCTTTTCTTTCTCAGAGAGAGAGAGAAACACTGACTAGTACAGTTCCATTCATAAAATAAGACTTTAGTACAGTCCCTGATAACTCTATGATAAGAGGACCCCATGGACCCCTGGGTTGACTGTCATATATAAATATGTTTCTCCCCAAACAGATGACTTCACTTTGCTTCCTTGCACAAACTAAAGGCCTTCTCATCATTTGTGTGATTGAGAGCATAGGTGCTGAGGCCTGACTCCATGGGTTCAAATCTAAGCTCTGCCACTTGGTGGATTTTGACCATGGGAAAACTACTTAACTACTCTAGGCCTCAGTTTCCTCATCTGTAAAGGGGAGATAATAAACTATCTACCTCATAGGGTTATTGTGAGAATTAATGAGTTAATAAATGTAAAATGCTTAACAAGATATCTGGCACTCAGATAGGGTAGATCTAGTTATCCTGCAGTGATGACTATATTGTTTATACTTAGACATTATTGGCTGGAAATTCTTAAGTAGTCAAGTAGAGCCTTAAGGAAGCAGGAAAAAAAAAATGATGATGTGCCTAGAGGGGGAGAAATCATACTTGGAGAACACAATTAATAACTTCCACAGTTATTCATATTATGTATTTATGTATAATTATATATATACATATTTAATTAATACTATGTATTATGTGGCCCACTTCACTTTGCTTCTTTGTTTATGGCAAAGGACTTTTTTCAACAATTCTTTGTGTAGGAAGCATCTTCCCTGCCTTGCTTAGCGGAGATCACATGGTACAGCTCCTCCAATAGTTACAGCCTTGAGCAGTGAGATCATCAGTATCCATGTAAATAGACACAGTTTAGCATCTTGGGCTGGTATCAAGGAGCTTCTATATGGAAGCAATTACACCCTTGGTGGTGGTGGGGAATAGTTAAAAATGCAAATATATCATTATTCACTAGCTCTTGGAAGTCATGCCTCTTGCATTTCATTCTGAACTTCTTGCTTAATGCCTTTCAAATCTCCCCTGCTATTTTTGGCTTCTCTGAAATAATTCTGCCAAGGCAGAAAATTGGCAGTCAAATAAGTTTCATTGGCCTTTAGATCATTTTATTTCTTAACTTGTATTTTTCCTTTGCTCTCTGTTCTTTGCTGACTTTCCATTGCCCATCACTTCACACATATAGCATGTAGCATTGATCTTGACACATGATATGCATTTGCTTATCAAAGGTTGATCCATTAGGTGGACTCCTGCCAAGGAAACGTGGGCCATGTCTTTCAATTTAAAGATGTTATGTATTGATGTCCTATATGCTATTATAAATAACTTTTAAAACCCATGCATAGAGAAAATGCTTATGAGGAACATTTAAATGGATTTTCTTCATTTTCAGCTGAATCCCTATTAAGAGTTTAGGTATATGTCAGGAAAGTGGTCTGTGTCTTCAATAACTTTGTAGTTGTGCAAGTTTCTCTTTGAATTCACCAGGGTCTTATGATTGTGACTAGCTAATGGAGAGAATATCCTGAGGAAATCAGCTAACTGTGCCTCTTGGAAAGCTCAAGTTCTCTGAACAGAGGAGCAAGGCCATCCAATTATGCATTCAACCACTTTTTATAGAATGTCCACCAAGTGCTAGGTACAAATATAAGGAATGGGTACAGTGGTGAACTAGCTGACCAAGCCCTCTTAGAGCAAACATTCTAGTGGAGGGCATAGTTAGCCCCAAAGATATTTTGTAAATAGACAATGCAATTTCAGATAGTGATAAACAGGTTAAAGGAGCATAGAAAGGGTGTTTGAGGGGCTCTTTTGGATGGGGAATTCGGAAAGTCTTATCTGAGGAGGAAGTTTTTGAACAGAGACCTAAATGAACTGGAAGAAGAAGCCACAGGAAGGTATAGAGATAAAGGAATCTAGGCACAGAAAATATTAAATACACACTGGGTGCGGATTAACTTGGCGTATTCATGAAAAATTAAGGAGATCATTACAGCTGGAGCAAGGAGAGAGCTGAGGGGCTGAGTTCATTAAAGTGGGTGAAGGTTAGTGTTTCAAGACCTTGTAGGCTGAAGTAAGGGGTTTGGATCTTATACTTGAGGTGTGAGGGAGTGGGATTCAGCATATATTTTGGAGGACTATCCAGGCTGACTTTTTCCTGGATTGATTGCAAGATATAAAGAGAAAAACAAAGAGTCAAGGATGCCTCCTAAATTTTTGCTCTTTGCAAGTGGGTAAATGTTGGTGTTGTTAATTGAGAAGATGGGGAACCATATCTGTGAGCATTCAAACAGGGAAAAAGAAACTGCTCTAGGTCTTTTAAGCAGGAAGAGATTTAATATAGGGATTTGAGTGCTTACAAAAATGTTGAAAGAGCTGAGGAAACACAAGTTAGGGGAAGGGCCAGTGACATTCAGTTCTGCCATCACTGCTGGTCCAGTGAATATAGAAGTTGTTGCTTCCACCCAGAGATTAATAAAGTACAGGATATTGGTGGTGATGGTCACAGCTGGCCCATAGTACTGAGAGCAGTTATCACAGTGGAGCACCCAGAGGCTACTACAAAGACTCACATCTGCCAAAGCTTTCATATCGAATGTTGACACATGGGGAAGCAGAATATATTCTATTTCTCCTCGACCTTCAAAATTTCACACTAGGGCTCTTTAGTAGCAGAACACGGATGCAACCCGAAACTGAAAGTTAGATGAGCCTGGTAGATAAAGTTCCCAGACTCAGCTTTTTGGCTTGCCAAGAAGAAGTACATGAAAGAGGGAGAGAAATAGAACTTTGCAAGCTAAAGAGGAGATAAGGAAACGTTTTTGGATTGTTTTGTCATGAGTTTGGCCTGTGTATGCAAACACATCCAAGTTGGCGGTGTCAAGTAGGTGTTTGGCTCTACAAGTCTAGAATTCAGGGGAAAGGTTGAGGACGGGGATGCAAATTGGGGAGCCATCAACATATAGATGGTAACTGAGGGAATGCAACTGGAAAATATTACCTGGAGTATAAGTGTTGTTGGAGGCGAGGTCCAGGAATAAAGCCCTCTATGCTCTTAGGAAAACTGGGATATTAGGGTAATTGAGAATTGCTTCTAGGATTAAGAGGATTAAAGTCAGGACCTGATGTAAGTTCAAAGGAACAGCCCAAGGAAAACAGTCAAGACTATGCGAGTGCTCAGAGGTCTGGAAGAAGAACAACTACCAGACAGTGAACTGAGATTGTGGGAAAACAGTCTGGAGAGTGTGGTCCTCTTATAGTCAGGTGAAAGAGGAGGGAGTGATTATTGTGTCCAATACCGAGAAGAGTTTTAATGAGGTGCAGTATGAGAATTCAACATTAGACTTGGTGAGATGGAAGTTGTAGGTGACCTTAATCAGAGTTAGTTTCTAAAATCCTGAATGGAGCAGTTTGGAGGGAGCATATGTAGTGAGAAAGCAAAGAGTGAATTTACACAACTCTTCAGAGTAGTTGTGATGTCAGAGGAATAGAGCAGCAGTTGGAGAGGATGTAGAGTCTAGGGAAGGGGTTTTTAAAGAAAGGCGATTTGAAAGTATGTTTGTGTGTTGTTGAGAATGATGCATGATCTTGGAAGTCAATGTGAGAGTGGGGCGATCAAGACTCAAATTAATTGGTAGGTCATGTCCAACATGATAGGAATCTCTATTCTGATTCCAGATTATACCTGACATGGATTTTTTTTTAAGATTTTTTAATTTATTTATTTGACAGAGAGAGAGACAGCGAGAGCAGGAACACAAGCAGGGGGAGTGGGAGAGGGAGAAGCAGGCTTCCCGCCGAGCGGGGAGCCAATGTGGGGACTCGATCCCAGGACCCTGGGATCATGACCTGAGCCGAAGGCAGACAGTTAACGACTAAGCCACCCAGGAATCCCAGCCACCCCAGCCTCTTATCTGAGACTTCTGGAAAGTGAAGGTGATCACTTCAACAAATAATAGCATAAAACAGCTTGTAGCTGGAAACTCTCCCACAGTTTGAGTTTTCTCCCAGGAGACTCTTTGATCTGTCCCCCTGGCTGCCTTCCTGCCCATTCAACAGTTCTTCTGACATGGCGAGCATGTCTGCATTCTACCCAGCTAGTTCCCAAACCAAGGTCCCCCCACCTACTGACATGTATTTAAGAAGAGTTGCACTCACTGACAGTGTGGTGCTAAGTCTAGGGCTGCAGTGAGTAGTAATGCACAAGAAGTTTGTCCTCTGATAAGGCAGTTGGCCAGCTAGTAAGGACTTGTCAAGGGCTCAGACTGTGGGACCATGAGAGGGGCCCTTAAGTCTGTTGGGGCCCCAAGAAGGGCCTTCTGAAAGAAGGAGACCCTGAGTCGAGACAATAGCGTATGTGTTAGGCATATGTGTTATGTGGGTGAAGATGAGAGGCAAGGATAAACTAGGTGCAGGGAAAGTGACAAGGGAAGGCCAAGAGGCAGGGCATAGCTGGTTTTATAAGGAGGGTCCATCTAGTTTAGTTTGGGAAAAGCCTGAAATTCCATGAGGGGTGGCAAGGTGAACTGCAGCATCAGCAGGGAAGGGCACCAAGGGCCTGAGAGACATACCACAAAGCATAGATTTTGGAATGAAAGGAAAAGGGATCCTCTGGTAGACTTGTCAAGTTTCTCTCTCAGAATAATGGCCCCATGATGATTTCCAATGGTAGAAATGGAGAATGGTGTCTTCTGAGAGCAGAAGCTATCAGGATCACACTTTACACAGACTTTGGAAGGTTGCTCAAGTGGCAGTGTAATAAGGGGTTAGAAACTGGGGAGGACTTGAGGGTGTGGCCACCCGCTAAGAGGTGATTGCAATAGGCCAAGTGGATAATGATTTGGGCCTGTTCTCCGCCACTCAAGTAAGGGAGTCTGGACAGATAGGAGAGAGTACTTGCAGAGCTGGATGGTGGCCTGAGTGGAGCAGCAGGAGAGAGCATATACAGAGTGAATGATCGTCCCTAGTGGGACTGACCGTGCTGCCCCTCCAGCAGGAGGAGCAGAAGAAGGGTTAAAATGACATGTCTCAGGGTTATTTGCCTATGTCCCCAGGAGGCAGGGAGTGTGACTTAGGAATCTTTAGGCTTTATCAGCCAAGACTGGGATCTTGCCAATTTTAGAGAGCCCCTGGGGGATGGGGGATGCTTCAAGAAGGAGCCCCCCTGAGCTAAGTAATCAGTGATGATCTGTCATCCAGCTCATGAGCAACATCTCCCACCCTTGGGTCATGCCAGGGTTATGCTCCATTGACCAAGCACATCAGTGGACTCAGGGCTTGATATATTTCATTTCAATTAATCTTCCCCAAAATGATGGGTAAATGTGGTTACCCCATTTTAAAGACAAGAGAAGCAAAGACATTTTTATGTAGCTGGCTCTTAGTTTAGGCTGCCATAACAAATGACAATAGAGTGGATGGTGTAAACAACAAAAATGTATTTGTCATTATTCTGGAGGTTGAAAGTCTGAGATTAGGGTGCCAGGGCAGTAGGGTTCTTGGGAGAGCTCTTTTCTTGATTTATAGATGGTGGCCTCCTTGCTGTGTCCTCACATGGTGGAGAGAGAGAGGAAGCAAGAGCTCTCCTGCTTCTTGTTATAAGAGCACTAATTCCATCACAAGGGTTCCAC
Source organism: Mirounga angustirostris (assembly GCF_029215605.1). Taxonomy (NCBI): domain Eukaryota; kingdom Metazoa; phylum Chordata; class Mammalia; order Carnivora; family Phocidae; genus Mirounga; species Mirounga angustirostris. The sequence continues at coordinate 93,472,960 of NW_026991722.1, forward strand.
TCTCTCCACTTAATTGCCTCTCAAAGGCCCCATCTCCAAATACCAGCACAATGAGGATCAGGGTTGGTGCAGATCCTAGAGCATAAGCTGAGACCAGGATTGGTGCCTGGATGGCCTTGGATACATCAGTTGACCTGTTTGAGAGCATTTGGACTAAGTACCTGTAAACAGAATTCTAGAGGTAACGTCCTATGACTTTAAAAAATTAGAAAGCTTTTCATTTATATATCAGAGGAAATTTTTTTCTTGGCATAATGAATGATCAAGGGCACAACTGGATGTCGACATGCAAAAGAATAAATGTGGACCTTTTCCTTATACTACACACCAAAAACAGCTCAAAATTAGAACTAAAAATAAGTTAAAATTATAAAACTCTTAGAAAGAAACGTAAGACAGTTTTGTAACTTTGAATTCGGCAATAGTTTTTTAGATACAATACCAAAATACACAAGGGACAAAAGAATAAACAGATAAAGTGGACTTCATCAAAACTAAAAAATTTGTGCTTCAAAGGACAAAATCAAGAAAGTGGAAAGACAACCCACAGAATGGAAAGAAATATTCACATATCATGTGTCTGATAAAAGACTTGTGTCCAGAATATACAAAGAACACTTGCAAATAAACAGTAGAGCAACATATACTTCAACTAAAAAAAGATGTGAATAGACATTTACTTACTTGAGAGAGAGAGAGCACACAGAAGGAGAGTAAGAGGGAGAAGCAGACTCTCTGCTGAGCAGAGAGACCAACTCGGGGCTTGATCCCAGGACCCTGAGATCATGACCTGAGCCAAAAGCAGACACTTAACCAACTGAGCCACCCAGGCACTCCAGTAAATAGACATTTCTATAAAAAGATACACAAATGGGGAAGAAACACATGAAAACACGCTAAGCCTCATTAGTCTTTCAGGAGATGCAAATCAAAACCACTGAGATAGTACTTCACCTGCACTAGAATGGCAAACATAAAAGGAGAAAAGATAGACAATGACAAGTGTTGAACAAGGATATATAGTTCCAAACTCCTGAATATTTGAGAGTTAAACAACATACCTCTAGAGAATCCATGTGTCAGAGAAGAAATCACAAGGGGACGAAGAATATTTAGAAGCAAAAGATAAGATTAGGATACAGTTTTTAATAATCTGAACTTCTACCTTAAGCTGTTAGAAATGACAAAAAAAAAAAAAAAACCAAAAACCAAAACAAAACAACTAACCCTCCCCAAAAAGATGGAATAATAAACATAAAAGGAGATATCAATGAAATGCAAAATTTTAAAAAGAGAAAAAGAATCCCATAAGCAGTTCCTCTGAGAAAAAAATCTATGAAATTGATTGATCTAACCAGATTTATTCAGAAAAAGAGAGAGAAGACACAATTTACCACCTCAGGAATGAAATAGAAGCATCACTACAGATCCTATAGACTTTATAAGGATAAGAAAGAAACATTATGAGCAATTTCACTCCAATTAATTCAATAACTTAAAAGAAATAGATAAATTCTTCATCCTAATGTTACTTTGGTTGTATTAAAGGATGTACTTATTCCTAGGAAATCATGCAGAAGTATTTAAGGTGTAACTTACTTTCCAATGGTGCAGCACAATTTGGACAATTGGTGAATCTAAGGGTAGGTATACAAATGTTCGTTGTGTTCTTCTTTTAGCTTTTTTGCATATTTGAACATTTTCATAATACAAAGATTGGAAAGGTAAATGAGGCACAAACTCTTGTCAGTAGAGAGGCTCTCACTCCAGATTCATCATTTGAAACAGGCTGATGATGGGAAGGACGTCATGATCTTTCACCCAGAGAGCAGTGTCGTGTCCTTCCCTCTGGGCCAGGATGAAGATTCTCGGTGATGCTGGAACCTCCTACAAGACGGACATAGAGAGGAAGGACTTAGGTCACTGGGGGCCAGTCTTGACCTTCCACTGGCAGTGAGGGCCAACAAAAGTACTGAGTCGCTTTCTGTAGATGTCCAGGCCCTAATAGCAACTAGTAAAATGGGTGGGCAGTCAGCATGGGCCTTGATTTTAAACAGAGGCCTGACCTACTTCATTCTTCCCAGAGGTTGGAGAAAGAGGCCTTGACTCCCACAGACATGAAACCTTGGGCTAATTGGATACTAATTACTCACAAGAGTTTTGTTGACCCAAACTTCCCATAACCCCACTTTGGTGTGAAAGGAGGGCATGCCCAAAGAAGAATTACTGCTAGGAAAATGACACAGATTTATTCAGTCCTGAAAGTCCTTTCCCAGAAATGATGTCCCAAATTGAGCAAGAATAAACAATGCATGACTGATAAATCCCACAGTTAGGGACTGGGAACAGCTTTCCTACGTTCCTAAGGAGCTGTATATTTGGAATCAGGTAAAACTGAAAGTAAGAGTAGTTGGTCATCTAAGGCCAGGTTGGATGAGACAAGTTCCCGTATTTTGATGTATCTCTTTGTGATTAGAGCACCTGTGAAGGACACAAACTGTGGTACCTCCACGACGTTAGTAACGTACAAAGGAAAGAAGTCTGATAGCGCGAGTCTCCTCTTGGCCCAGGGTCTTGACTGATGCTGGGCATCGAGCCACCCTGTCCATCTTGAGGGGACACTTGAGAGGGAGGGATGGGTGGGATGAGCACCAAACCGTCTATGCAGGACATAATCAGACCACCTCCTACTCATTTCCTTATGATCCGTTTGTTCTATAAATGGGGCTCCTCAGTCTTTGGATGCTCTTACTGACGTGGGTATGGCGGAGGAAAAGACAAAATACCTGTCAGTTTCTATGCAGCTCACATTATGATTCACCTGGCAAAGTCAGAGTTACTTAGATAAAGGGAAGATGTGAGGAAGACTTTGGACTTGGGAAATCTGGGTTCTCATCCCAGCTGTGCAGCTGGCTTGTTGGGGCCTGAGTGACAAGTCCTCTGACCAACCCCCGCCCCCAAGGACCTCAAGGTCTCATCCTGGTGCGCAGAACCTGACCAGATTTCCAGTAGCAGCCCTTCCAGGCCGGTCTTCGAATGGGGGCCCATTTCCCCTCCAGCCCTCTGTCAGCCGATGCCCAGCCCATCAAGCTTTTGGCTAAAAATGGCAAGGGGGTCCCTACGAGCTCCCCCACTTTGACCATCTTCGATCGGAAGGACTGGAAAATTTCCTTCAGAAGAAAAAAGCCCTGTGGCATATACATTCATTATCCATACTGTTTCTGTTCCTTTTGGGAAATGTGTGCCTTTTAACAAGTCAGGGCCGTTTATCCTGTAGCCCATCACACATGGCGATCTGCGGTAGGGGGCAGAGAGACACAGGGCTCTGGGTTGCTGTGTGGCACCGTCTGCCACTCGGATGATACAGCAGTGGACAGGTCTCCTGGGTCCCCGTGTCAAGAGGAAGGCTCCCTGCGACAACTGTCATCTCCTCCCTGAGGGCCCTCATGTGGAAACATCGAGGACAAAGCTATCGAAATGGTCTGATATAGTACCATGATTTCTTCTAATTTCTAGAACATAATAAGTGATTAGTAGTACAAGACTGGGATCCAGAACTTATAGATAACTTGTACAGATTAATAACAAACTCATTTTTATGAGGAATTCTTAATCGCAGGAAACAAACTGAATGTTGCTGGAGTGGGTTGAGAGGGATGGGGTGACTGGGTGATAGACACTGGGGAGGGTTTGTGCTCTGGTAAGCGCTGTGAATTGTGCAAGACTGTTGAATCTCAGATCTGTACCTCTGAAACAAATAATGCAATATCTGTTAAGAAAAAAAAAAAGAAGAAGAAGAAGAAGAAGGAGGAGGGGGAGGGGGAGGGGGAGGAGGAGGAGGAGGAGGAAGAAGAAGAAAGAAGGAGGAGGTAGCGGGAGGGGAAGAATGAAGCGGGGGGAATCCGAGGGGTAGAGGAACCATGAGAGATGATAGACTCTGAAAAACAAACTGAGGGTTCTAGAGGGGAGGGGGGTGGGAGGATGGGTTAGCCTGGTGGTGGGTATTGAGGAGGGCACATTCTGCATGGAGCACTGGGTGTTGTGCACAAACAGTGAATCATGGAACACTTCATCTAAAACTAATGACGTAATGTATGGGGATTAACATAAGAATAAAAAAAAATAACAAACTCATTTTGCAATGGACAAACGTCCTCAGCAGAGGCTTTACTCTAGAGTAGGGGTCGGGAAATGAAGGCCCGGGAGACCAAATCCAACCCTTCAGGCTGTTTTATAAATAAAGTTTCATTGGAACACAGCCATGCCCGTTCGTTCATACATCGTCAATGCTGCTTTCCCCTACACCGTCAGGGCTGCGTGGCTGGAGTGGAGACCATCTGACCTGTAAACCAAAGATGTTTACCGTCAGACCCTTACAGAAAAACATGCAGACCCCTGTAACAGAGGAAACCAAGAGGCCAATAAGCATAGGGAAGGGTGCCCAACATTATTAGCCAACAGGAAAGTGCAAATTAAGCCTATAGTAAGATACCCTTGCGCACCCATCAGAATGGCTAAAATGGAAAAGATTGGCACCAAGTGTGACAACGACGGGGGATGGTTGCAGCTCCCGTCCGGGAAGGCTGCTGGGGGGAGTGGCACAGCGTTGGGAAATAGCATGGCCGTGTCTAGTACAGCTGAGCATGCAGATGTCCGTGGCCGGCATCCCTGGGTGTGTACTCAGGACAAGTGAGGGCTCTGGCCACCAGGATGGTCATAGCACCTTTGTTTCTAATAGCCCCAAACACAAAACAACCCAAGTGGTCACCAGCTGCAGAAGAAATTAAACTAATTGTGCTATAGTCACGTAATGGGACAGTATGCAACAATACAAAACCCCAAACTATTGCTATACACAAGGACATGTCATAGACTCAATATTGAGCTCAAGAAAGCAGGTCCTAGAATGCAGAGTGTATGATTCCATCTCTAAATTTTAAGTGTAGTGACATGTGCCAAAGGTCAGAGCAGCAGTTACCTCTAGGGTTGGGCGATTAGTTATTGAGCGATTAGTCTTTCTGGGCCCGAAAATGTTCTGCATCTTGCTCTGGGAGTTGCTTACATGGCTGTAGACGTATGTAAAAGGACACTGAACAGTTAAGTGCCCCTAAGATTTGAGCACCTACAGTAGAAATGGTGTATATCTCAATAAAAAGTAAAACTATTAAAGAAAAGATACTGGGAATCCATTTGGCTTTGAACCTTATGCCAATATATATATTTTTTAATTCCAGTTAGTGAACATCGAGTGCTATATTAATTTCAGGTGTACAATGTAGTGCTCATCAGGACAAGTGTACTCCCTAGTCCCCATCCTCTATTTCCCCCTTCCCCCAACTTCCTCCCCTCTGCTAACCCTCTGTTTGTTCTCTATATTCAAGAGTTTGGTTTTTTGTTGTTGTTGTTTTTCTCCTTTTCTCTTGGTTTGTTTTGTTTCTTAAATTTTCCATATGAGTGAAATCATATGTCTTTTTCTGACCCACTTATTTCACATAGGATTATACTGTCTAGATCCAACTGTGTTGTTGTAAATGGCAAGATTCATTTCCTTTTTATGGCTGAATAATATTCCATTTACATTTGTGTGTGTGTGTGTGTGTGTGTGTGTACATACATACATAACACATCTTCTTTATCCATCCATCCATATTTGGTTCTTATAAATAATGCTGAAGTAAGCCTAGAGGTACGTGTATCTTTTCAAATTAGTTTTTTCGTATTCATTGGGTAATTACCCCGTATTGGCATTATTGGATCATATGGTAATTCTATTTTTAATTTTTTGAGGACCCTCCATATTGTTTTCCACAGAGGCTGCACCAGTTTGCATTCCCACCGATAGTGCACGGGGGTTCCTTTTTCTCCACATCCTCACCAACATTTGTTGTTTCTTGCCTTTTTGATTTTAGCCATCCTCACAGTGTGAGGTGATATTTCCTTGTGGTTTTGATTTGCATTTCCCTGATGGTGAGTGATATTGAGCAGCTTTTCATGTGTCTGTTGGCCAACTGTATGCCCTCTTTGGAAAAATGTCTGTTTATGTCTTCTGTCCATTTTTAATTGGATTATTTGTTTTTTGGGTGTTTTTTGAGTTGTATCTGTTTTTTATATATTTTGGATCCTAACCCTTTGTTGGATTTGTCACTCACAAATACATTCTCCCATTCAGTAGATTGTCTTTTAGTTTTGTTGGTCGTTTCCTTTGCTGTGCAGAAGCTTTTATTTTGATGTAGTCCCACTAGTGTATTTTTGCTTTTGTTTCTCTTGCCTCAGGGGACACATCTAGCAAATGTTGCTACCCCTGATGTCAGAGACATTACTGCCTGTGCCCTCCTCTAGGATTCTTATGGTTTTAGGTCTCACATTTAGGTCTTTAACTCATTTTGAATTTATTTTTGTGTATGGTGTAAAAAAGAGGTCCAGTTTCACTCTTTTGCACATTGCTGTCCAGTTTTTCCAACACTATTTGTTGAAGAGACTTTATTCCCCACTGGATATTCTTTCCTGCTTTGTCGAAGATTAACTGACCATATAAATGTGGGTTTATTTCTGGGCTCTCCATTCTGTTCCATTGATCTATGTGTCTATTTTTGTACCAGTACCATGGCATTTTGATTACTATTGCTTTATAGTATATCTTGAAATCTGGGATTGTCATACTTCCAGCTTTGTTCTTCTTTAAGACTACTTTGGCTATTCAGGGCTTTTTTTGTTGTGGTGATGTTTTTTTTTTTTTTTTTTTTTTTTTTCAGTTCCATACACATTTTTAGGACTATTTGTTCTAGTTTTGTGAAAAATGCTGTTGACATTTTGATAGGGATTGCATTGAATTTGTAGATTGCTTTGGGTAGTATGGACATTTTAATAATATTTTTTCTCCCAACCCATGAGCATGGAATATCTTTATTTGTCTGTGTCCTCTTCAATTTCTTTCATCAGTGTTTTGTTGTTTTCAGAGTAAAGTCTTTCATCTCCTTAGTTAAGTTTATTCTGAGGTATTTTATTCTTTTTGGTGCAATTGTAAATGGGACCGGTTCTTAATTTCTCTTTTGCAGAGTAAAGTTTTAACTAGGATACCTTTTAGGCTTTGCCATCAGAAAAAGCAAATTTTTAGAATGTAATTGTGCATCTGTGGTAAAATTCTCCATAGTAACCCATTCTCTCCCCTTCTTATACCCTCCTCATATCCTCGCCTCTCCATTGCCTTCCTGTCCCCTTTCTTCAAAGCTGAGGGGACTAACTGGTGGTTCACCTGACTCTCCAGCCTGATCTCTGATGGGGACATGTCTTAAGACATGTCTTAAGCCCAATGAAGGAACCCCTGGCCCAGGCTGATGCTGCTCCATGCACTGGTGACAATCAAGAGCCTTCTCCTTCACTCAAAGTTGCATGTAGTGGGGGAAGGGTCTCCACAGTGTCACTTGTCCCAGTAGCATCCAGGTAGACAAAGCCACAGGGCCAAGACCTTTCTAGGTGAACCCAAGCCTGACTCTGCAGAGCAAACACCAGGAACCCTGGCATGCCCCAGACAGGAAAGGACCCCCACCCTGTGATGTACAGGGTGCTGGTGGATGCAGGACCACAGACGTGAAGGAAGGACAGTGAATGCAGCCCCCTCTGGTCTTGAAGCAGGGCGAAAGATTGCTAGCGGGTGATTCGGGTCGTCGGCCACACTCTGTTCCCGCAACACTCCGTTACGGTCTGACGGCTTCACACGTGCTGAGATCGTGGTTCATGTGGTTGTGGAGGGCTGGAGTCCCATCAGAAGTGTCCCTGTCCCTCCCCCACCACTGCTTGGGGGGCGCTGGTGCCCCAAGTGCTGGATGGTGTCGTGTTGGAATGGCAGGTCCACAAACGCTTTTCCCACGAGGGGCTGACTTAGTGCACTCCGCACTGACAGTGGGGGCTGCCCAGAAGTGGAAGCCATGGGACAGAGTCTCCAACCCCCTCCTGGGAACACACCCCAAACAAAGCAACCTCTGGAAGAATAAGACAGAGGTTGGAGGGCGGCAGGCGAGCATTCCCGCGTGCCTTCCTGCCCGTCACTCTTGCTCAGTCCGCAGAGCAACCACTGGGGTGGTCTCCAGCCCGCAGCTGCGGTGTCACTCCCGGAGGCTAACTCTGCACCCAGGGTCATGGGTCCAGGTCATGATGGGCTCCCTAGGGGGTGACTTCTCACATCAGTATCCAAGAGGAGGGGCTCAATGGTTCGGGGCCATTTGTCTGGCGACATCTGTCCCTAGAAGCAGGAGGGGTGCACGTCAGACAGACACACGTCTTTCCTTTCCCCGCAGCTTCGGGCTCCTTGGATTCCAGCTCTGAGCATTTGCAAGGCCTGCATTTTGAGGGCTCTGTGGCACCGCATTCGTTTGCAGTGACTGCTCTTGCAAAACACCCCAAACCAGGCAGCTTGAGACCCCAGAACTGTATTCTCTCACTGTTCTGGAGGCCACAGTTCTGAAATCAGGGTCCGTCAGGTTCCGTCCCTTCTGGAGGCCCAAAGGGACATCCTTTCCATGCTTTTGTCCCAGCTTCTGGGCGCTGCGGCCAAGCAGGGCATTTCTGGGCTCGAAGCTGCTTCACCGAAGTCCCTGTCCCCGGCTGACCCGGCTTCCCTCCTGCCAGTCTGAGTCCGCCCGCTCCGCCTGTAAGGACACCAGTCGTGTTGGATCAGGCCTGTGCCATAGCCCAGTATGACCTCATCTCAACTAATTATGTCTCCAGAGACCCTATTTCCAAATAAGCTCACTTTCTGAGGCTCCAGGCAGACATGAATCTGAGGGGATGTTATTCAAGCCCGTACGGGCACCAAGCACCAAATGGGTGCATCTGTCACCTCGTTCTGCATGAGGCAGAAAGAACTCCGGTGACCACACCCTAGAGAGAACCTCAGGCCACACGTTGGAAAGGACAGGGGCCAGGACTAGGTGAGGAGGCCAGGGCTAGAGAGCACGTTGCCATGGTGATTGTGTTTCGTGTCCATCATGGTTCCCCAGCTCCCACAGGGTCCTGTCCTTCCCTCCATGGGTCTGGGTTATTCACGTCAAAGCATCTTACACACAGGGCCTGTGGGTGGCCAGCAGCCTTTCCTCCTCACCCGATAGTTTGGGGTCCATCAGAAGCCCGGTAGTAGGCTTGTCGCTCTGGGAGGGGTAGGAACAGCCTGCCCTTCCAGGAGGGTGCGCAGCCCGTGAGTCCTGGGTGAGGGAGCACCCTCGATTTGTCAATCTAGCAATGGATGGAGGACCCTTCTAAGCCTAACCCAGGGCACAGTCACTCACACTGTTTCCCAGAGGGTCAACCTTTGGTGGTTAGACAAGAGTTCGGGTGGGGTTTTATGTCAAGGGATGGCAGAGCCTGGGGATTTAGTGTCCTCACTATGATGTCATGAACCTCAGGATGGGGTGGGGTTTGGCTTTGAGAACCCTGCCTGGGAGCTGAGCACAACAATGTCCCCATGCCCACCCAGGGAGAGGACAACTGTCATGGGCAGTGAGGGACCCCAGAGGGAGAATGCCCTGCAGTGCCAGAAACAGGGAAGCTTGTCACTGTCCTTATACTTGTAAGGTAGGAGCCTGAGTGTGGCCAACTGAACCTGTGAGCTGTCTCACCTTGTCTGTTCTGATGGACTCTGTGACTTTGGACAGTGCCTTCTCCTGAAGACAGGGTTTGCTATCAGCAGAACTATTATAAAATATAACCAGCAGGATTCTTTCATATGCAGGTGGTAGAAACTTATCTCAACCTGCTTAAGCCTCAAAGGGGACTCAGGTTAGGTCCTTTCTGAGACTCGGAAAGAAGCTTCAGGAACAGCTGGATCAAGGGTCCAGGTATCAGGATTTTGTTTCTTGCTGTCTTTTGGCTCTACTGTTTTCTCTGTGATAGCTTATGTTCTCGGAGGATTTCCAAAAGCAACATGATGGCCGTTGGCACCCCAAGATTAGAGTATTCTAGGTGCTTGTGAGTCAGGAGAGAGGTTCTCTAGCGGGACAAGATTGCCCGTTAGGACAGGAGCCCTGGACAGCGTAATTGGGAACAGTACATGTGCACAGGGTGTGCATCTATTCCGACTCCTGTTCGCACCCTCCCAGCGTTGAGTTTCTGGGCTCCAGAAAGCTAACTGCACAACCTTGCCTTGCTCACCAGACTAGGCTGTTTTGTGTCCCGTGGTTTTGCCTGTGTGTGCCTTCTGCCGGAAATGCCTTTGCGCCATCCACCTGCCCCCACTCGCTCCTAGCCCATCATCATCTAAGGATCCTTCCTACTCCATGTCTGGTCCCAGCATAGAGCTCACGTGGGGGCCGTGCAAGCTCTCAGCTCCACAACTTGAAATCAAAATCTTTCTGTAACAAGGTCTCCAAGATTTTCACATGCTCTTTCAAGTGTGAAAGCACCACTGATAACCGCTGCTTATCCATCAGTGTTCAGCTCAGAGGCCACCTCCTCCAGAGAGCCCCCCTGCCCTGCCACCCCACCCCAGCCTGTAGCAGGGACAGTTAGAGAGCCACGGCGGCCCAGTGCCAAAGACATCGTAGAAGCTGCAGAGATTCTCACTACATATGTGGGCGCAAATGCAGGCAGTAACACACACAGGCACACTTTGGGTCAAAGAGAGTCATGATTGCGGGTCGTTCTCCAAATTGCTCCTGAACCCTCTTCTGTCTGCCCTGTGCCCAAGGCTGACTCCTGTCTGCTCTCCAGGCCCTCTGGGGGCGGCCCTGCACCATTCCTGGGACAGCCCCCCACTGGGCTCAGCAGATGCCACCTCCCTGTCCTCCCTCCAGGCCCAGGGGTGGGACCACCTCCCCCTGTGGCTGGAGGCTGGGAGCCCCCTCCTTGGTCCTGCCCTACTCCCTGCTTCAGCTGGGGACTGTCCCCTGGCCTCTTCCTCCAGACCCTGTGGGAGAAGCGCTTCTGCCTGGGATCTTCCCTGGTCCATTTGGAGACTCTGCTCTCTGTGCAGAAGATCAAGGAGACTTTCCTCTCTTTACACATTGCACACACACGTTTTTTTCCTTTCAGTAATTTATTTATCTACAAGCAATTAATGAAATTGTCAATTCTATTTTTACATTTTCCAGGTACTCAAAAAACAACTACAATAGTCTAGATTCTGCATTCTGGGGTGTGCGCGTGTGCACGTGTCCACGTGCATGGGAGTGTATGCTTGTCTTCGGGAGAAAACGTTGTATTTTGACTGCTTAAAATATATGTGTTAAACAATAAATAGTATCATAAACAAAACAACAAAGATTAAGAAAAAAATCACGGAACAAGGAAGAAATGGTTGCAGATTCTTAAGCTTTCCTATCTATAAGTTTAAGATTAAATTAATCCCATGAATTTAGGACTAAAATAAGAATTAAAGACTAAAATATGAATTCATAAAACAACTACAATAGTCTAGGTTTGCATCCTGGGGTGTGTGCGTGTGCACGCGTCCACGTGCATGGGAGTGTATGCTTGTTATCAGGAGAAAAGTTTGTATTTTGACTGCATAAAATTCACAAATGTTAAACAACAAACAGTATCTTAAACAAAACAACAGAGGCTAAGAAGAAAAAAATTGCAGAACAAGGAAGAAATGGTTGCAAATTCCTAAGTTTTCCTATCTATAAATTTAAGACTAAACTATTGCTATGAATTTAGGACTAAAATATGAATTCAGAACTAAAATATGAACTTAGGACTAAAATGTGAATTTAGGACTAAAATTTGAATTTAAGACTAAAATTTGAATTTAGGACTAAAATTTGAATTTAGGACTAAAATATGAGTTTTAGGACTAAAATTTGAATTTAAGACAGCACAAACTCTTTCATACAGTTTGAGTGAGATGTTTTGTTTAAGGTTTTTCTGCTCTCTTTTTTTAAGGCAATCACATAAATACTGAGTTATTTCTGCGGAACTGTAACCCTAGTCCTAGAGCACAGAAATGGTCTTGTTTGAAAGTCTCTGTCTATGTCCACAATAGAGGATGTCTTCAGTCCCAGTGGCATTAATTTAAATCCGACCACCATACCTACAGCCGAGAGTTCTAAAGCGTCCGGCAGGGAAGCTATGTATTCATGACAATGTGGACAAAGCTCTAGTTACACAGTCTGTGATGGGGTTCCACCGCTATCCTGCAGAGAGTCACTGTGGCATCAGTTCCGAAATGGTAGCCGTTTCACTAGAGAGAGAGCCATCAGACGTTCTTCACGGAGCTCTGCGCAGATGCTGAGCCGGGCTTTGGCTGCTCAGAGCCCGGCTGCCCTGAGCCCGGTCACCCTTGCTGGCGACTCCGGGTCCCGGGGCCCTCACGGTGGACCTCCCATCCCCCCTGGGGGCCTGATGACCCCGGGTACCCCCTGACACTTCCCAGCCTGCGTGGGCTGTGGGCGGAGCAGCAGGACCAAGAGGGTCCCTCAGGACAGGCCGGCAGCTGGACTCCACACCGGCTAGCATCCGCCTCAAGTGATCATTCTCTTTCCTTAGCTCCTGGAACTCCCTCTCTCTGGATGCAGCCACCACCCAGCTCTTCGCGACTCTGTCCTGATGGAAGAGGACCAGCTTGCGATGATAGTAGGAGGTGGTTCTCTCCAGCTCTTTGCCCAGGTCTTGGGCCATCTTCTTGTAGAGGTTGCGAATCTGGCACGTGAAGTTCATTTCTCTGTGCACGCTGGCCAGTTTCTTCTTCATTTCCAAGCACTGAGCTTGCGCCTGAAACGCTTTTCGGTCAAGTTGCAGGATGTATTGCTCCTGTTCATCCAGGGGGTTCTGAAGTTTCAGCTTCAGCGGCTGAATCTCCTTGTCCAGCTGTGAAGTTTCCTTCTGCAAAGAGGCTTCCTGGGTTTGCAGGCTGTGGATTTGTCGTGTCAGCTCCACGATCTCTTGCCTTTCTGCCCACAGTCGTCTGGCTCTGTGTTGCTGTTCCCCTTCGGGACTTGGAGGGGACCCAGGGCAGCCAGCATCCTCAGGGACGCCCTTCAGATCCACTGCTGCCCGATGGGCGGGCTGATCACCATTTCCTGCTCCCCTCTTTGGCTGGACTCCCTGGGTCCCAGCACCGTTGTGCTCTGCAGGGAGGTCAGGCGGGGGGATGGCCTGCAGCCCGGGTCCGGCCCTGGACGGGGACTGGCTGGCTTGATCTTTCGGGACCAGCTCCATGCATGCCTTCGACGGCTCCAGCCTTTCTTCCTCCTCCTTCTCCTGCCCTTTCTGCCTCCATCTCGAAACTTCTTGGTTGAGCGGTTCGGGACCTTCTGGAAAAGGAGTGTTTTCACTCTGATCCTTCGTTCTTTTCGTCAGAAGCTGTTTTCCATCCTTCTCCGATGTTCTGAGGATGGGTTTTTCCCTAGGGACCTGGGGCAGGTCGGGAGGCTGGTCCAGTTCCTTCAGTACCTTCCTCAAAAAGTTGACAGTGTCCCTATCCACCAGCCTGCTCAGTTCTGTGTTCATTGCCGACAAGCACAGGGCTTGTAACAAGGGAGGACTGGCCACCACCGCGGGCGGCCTGAGGGCGGCCTCGGCTTGTGTGGTTGGGCCACTCTCCTCACGGCGGGCTCCACACACTTCATGGCGGGCAGAGCCCCTGTGGCCCAGTGCCTTCGCGCTTCTTCGAGTGAGTTGTCTCTTCACTAGGAGAACCAGCAGCACAGTCCATATGAGCACCGCACAGGGCAACACGGGGAGACTCGGGGTGTGTCCCCAGCTTTCAGAAATCAGCTGCAGCGCCCCCCCACAGGTGCTCCAACACCAGCTGGCAAGTGGATCTGGTGGCCAAGAGGGCGCCCTCCATGGCTGCGTCAGGCTCCACAGCTCTGTCTCCAAGTGCCAGAGTCCTGTGGCCACAACGGACCACTGAGAATCCTGTGGAGAGTTCCACCTATGAGGTCAACGGTGCCCGGCAACCAGGGCAGAGCAGTTGGGCTGGGGGAGGGGAGGCCAGCCAGGTTCCAGAAAACAGTTGCCCCTGACTTTGCCATGAAGTAGAAAGTTGTCTCAATCACACAAGCCCTGGGGGAGGTGGGAAGGGCTGATCCCGGCCCGGAGCCCAGCCACTCAGGCCCACCTGGCACTACAGCAAACCTAGGGGCTCAAGGCAGGGCCAGGTCACGTCCGTCCGTGCGCACAAGACAATCAGGGCAAAGTGTTCAGGCCTCCTTCCCGGGCGAGGCCCGTTCTCCTGATCTGAAGTTTCCCTTGGCTTCAGGGACTCCTGGTCCTGTCTGCAAATGTCCCAGGGATCTCCCTCCATTTTTAATTGCATCACATTAATAGCCTTTTTGATTTCAACACGCGCAGATTTTAGTTCTTTCATTTCTCCAGAAAGAGATTCTGTAGTGTCTTCTATGCTTTTTTCAAGCCCATCTATTATCTTTATAATCATTATTCTGAACTCTAGTTCTGACATCTTACTTACCTCCATACTGATTAGGTCCTTGGAAGTCAGTACTGCCTCTTGTTCTCTTTTGTTGAGGTGAGTTTTTCTGTCTTAGACCATTTTGTCCAGGAAGAATAGATGAATGAAAGAACAAAATACCACAATGACAGCAATGACCCCAGAGAAATATACACTAAACAAATCAGGAGAGATCTTAAACTAAAAAAAAAAAAAATTGAAATTAAAGAATCAAAAGGAGAATATAACCAGAGGTGAACAGAATAGAGCAATACACTGGATCCTGTGTGTATTTTGGTCTGTTTGTTAGAAAACTAGATCCCAAAATTGTAAAGTAAGAAAAACTTATGTGTGTACAATAATAAAATAAAATACAGTGAAAGAATAGAATGTAACTGTAGACATGAAAATTAAAAAAGAAAAAAATGAAAAAAAGAAGACAGGAATATAAACAGGTGAACAGAACAGAGCTATACATTATATCCTGAGCGTATTTTGTTCAGTTTGTTTGAAGAAACTACATCTCAAAATTATAAAGAAAGAATAACATATATATACAAAAATAACATTAAATACATTGAAAGGATAGAATGTAAGTGTAAAGATGAAAGTACAAAAATGACTTTAAGAAAACAAAACAAAACAAAGACAAAAAAGAGAGAATACGATCAGATAGGTGAAGAGAAGAGAACCATATGCTAAATTCTGGGTGTATTTTGGTCTATTTGTTAGAAGAAACTGCATCCCAAAATTGTAAAGAAAGAAAAACTTATATATATACAAAAATAAAATTAAATACAATGAAAGGATAAAATGTAAGTGTAAAAATGAAAAAAAAGATTTTAAAAAAAGTTGATAAAGTAAGAAATTGGTTGAATAATGAAAGAGAAAAAAATTAAAATAAAAGACTTCTCAATTTCCTATGGCTGCTATAATCAATTATTACAAACACGGTGGCTTGAACACAGTTCTGGAGGCCAAGAGCATGAAGTCAAGGAGTCAGCAGGGCCATGCTCCCTCCAGCCATTCTAGGAGGGAATCCTTCTTTGCCTCTTCAGTTCTGGTGTCTGTTCTCATTCTTTGGCTTGTGACATTGTCACTCTAATCTCTGACTCTGCTGTCCCATAGTGTTCCCTTTTGTGCGTCCATCTTCTTCTGTTTGTTAGAAGGACACCTATCATTGGATTTAGTGTGCACCTGGGCAATCTACAATGATCTCTCAATATCCTTAACTTAATTACATCTGTGTACTCTATATCTAAATATGATCACATTCACAGGCTCCAGGAGTTAAGATGTTGACATATCATTTTGCGGGCCACCATTCAATGCACTACAGAAGTAATACATTCACTTACTATTCTTTTAGTAACTGCAATCAAAGGTAAAAAGTATGCCTTTGACTTACTACAGACAAATATAAATTAGAGCCTCTGATCTTTTCCCAGAAAATATGAGGACACTAGAATACTTTAACTTCATTTACTACTCCCACAATCTACATATCATTGCTGAACTATATTTTATTGTATTCACTGTAAGCCCAAGAAGGCAGTGGAATATAAGGAACAATGCAGAGGATCATAGGGGAAGGGAGGAAAGATCAGAGAAGGAGACAAACCGTGAGAGACTCTTGACTCCAGGAAAAAAACTGAGGGTTGTGGAAAGGGAGGTGGGTGGGGGGATGGGGTAATTGGGTGATGGGATTTTTAAGGAGGGCACGTGTTGTGATATGCATTGGGTGTTATATGCAACTAATGAGTCATTGAACACTACACGAAAAACTAATGATGTACTATATGTTGGCTAATTGAATTTAAATTTTAAAAAAAGAAGGCATTATCACTCTGGAAAACTGTATGGAGGTTCGTCAAAAAGTTGAAAATAGAGCTACCCTATGATCCAGCAATTACACTACTGGGTATTTACCCCAAAGATACAAAGGTAGGGTTCCGAAGGGGTACATGCACCCCGATGTTTATAGCAGCAATGTCCACAATAGCCAAACTGTGGAAAGAGCCAAGATGTCCATCGACAGATGAATGGATAAAGAAGAGGTGGTATATATATACAATGGAATATTATGCAGCCATCAAAAGGAATGAGATCTTGCCATTTGCAACGACGTGGATGCAACTGGAGGGTACTATGTTGAGTGAAATAAGTCAAACAGAGAAAGACATGTATCCTATGATCTCACTGATATGAGGAATTCTTAATCGCAGGAAACAAACTGAGTGTTGTTCGAGTGGGGGGTGGGTTGGGAGGGATGGGGTGACTGGGTGATAGACACTGGGGAGAGTATGTGTTCTGGTAAGCTCTGTGAATTGTGCAAGACTGTTGAGTCTCAGATCTGTACCTCTGAAACAAATGCAATATATGTTAAGAAAAAAAAAAAAGAAGAAGGTAGCGGGAGGGGAAGAATAAAGCGGGGGAAATCGGAGGGGTAGACGAACCATGAGAGACAATGGACTCTGAAAAACAAACTGAGGGTTCTAGAGGGGAGGGGGTGGGAGGATGGGTTAGCCTGGTGGTGGGTATTGAGGAGGGCACATTCTGCATGGAGCACTGAGTGTTATGCACAAACAATGAATCATGGAACACTTCATCTAAAACTAACGATGTAATGTATGGGGATTAACATAAGAATAAAAAAATAAATTAAAAAAAAGAAGGCATTATTATTGCTTTACACAGTTAATACATGGGCAGCACAACAAAATAGACAGAAATATTAAATTTTGGAAGTATCTAATTAATGAATTTTTTTTTTTCTTCAAGAGGAAAAGGATCAATTGGATTTATTTTTTCAAGTGGATCTTTTTTATTTATCCATGTTTTTACTCTACAAATGCTTATTTAGTGTCTTCTCTGTGGCAGGGATTGGGAATAGAGGAGCAAACATGGCAGACAAATTCTCCAAAGCTTGGGTTATAAAACTGTTGAACTGGAATTTTTGCCTGGAGAGGATCTCTAAGATTATCCGGTAAAGTGTATTGCGATGTTGAGGAATCTGAGGTTTAGTAGGTTGAATGACTTTCTGTTCCAGGAGGTCACACAATCAGAACCATGGGGTCCTTAAGCTCCCCATGTAGTGTTTCTAATCTCTAGAGCAGACATGAGCTACCCACTGCATTTGAAGCAGGCAAGGCTATGTGGGCTCCAGCAGAAAACTGTTTTATGGACACAATGCATCTTCACCCCTTGGAAACTATCTCCTAAATGTATATCTTTGGTCAAATATAATACCCATGACCGATTCCGGAAAAAAACAAGATCTGTGGAAGGTTCTAGTCGTGGAAAACTTTAATATGTTATTAGTAATGATCATAAGAGTTAGTATCTCTTGAGCACACACAATATGCCAGCGTCTGTGTTAAGAGTTTTGTGGGGGCTTTCAGGTCTCATGACAGCTTTATGAAGTTGGTGTCATGATGCTCATCCTTCTTTTAAATGTGAGGACGTTGACATCAGCCTGTTCAGGTGGTGACATGGCGAATGGTGCAAACAGGTGCTCACCTGGAGAACTGGGCCTTCTCCAACTCTAGGCAGTCCCAGATGTGAGTGCTGATCGACAGAAGATGCAGCTGTTCTTTCCAGGAGTTCCCTGAGCTGTTCTAGCAAATTCCCAAGATCACACCAGTCCTCCCAGAGAGAAGGGGAGAGAAGAGTGGCCTAGTCCTTTCCCCCTTCTCTTAAATCACTTGCTAGAATGCCGCCCTTGATGGTTCTTCTTTCACGTATTGAAGTAGTATTTTCCATCTAAATGTGGCCATTGCATCAGGAAGAGGGGGAGCTATGAAAACAGTCAATGTGTCCCATGTGGTTTGTCCACGCGGTGCTGGTACAGTGACACAGTGAAGGCAGGCGGCGGGGCAGGCACCTTGGCAGCAGGAGGTGGCAGGAAGCGTCGGCAGGAAGCGAAGGCAGGCGGCAGTGGCAGCGGGCCGGCAGGTGGTGACAGGAAGCGGCGGCAGGAAGCGAAGGCAGGCGGCGGGGCAGGGGGCATTGGCGGCGAAAGGCGGTGACAGGAAGCGGCGGCAGGAAGCGAAGGCAAGCGGCGGGGCAGGGGGCAGCGGCGGCGGCAGGTGGTGACAGGAAGCGGCGGCAGGAAGTGAAGGCAGGCGGCAGGGCAGGCGACAGTGGCAGCAGGCAGCAGCGCGGGCAGGCTGTGGTAAGCAGTGGCTGGCAGTCAGGCAGCCACAAGCAAGGGAGGCGGGCGGTGCGAGGAGGTAGCAGGCGTCGGCGGCAGGAAGCGGTGGGACGCAGGCAGCTGGGGCGGCAGGCAGGCAAGCCCCGGCAAGCGGCAGGCAGGCGGCAACAGGAAGCAGCGGCAGCGGTGTCAGGAGGCAGTGGCAGGAAGCGGTGACAGACAGCAGAGGCAGGTGGCGCGGGAAGGTGGCAGGAGGAGGCAGGCTGCAGCGGAGGCAGGCAGTGGGGGCAGTGGGCTGCAGGCGCCAGCGGTAGGCAGTGGCGGTAGGTAAGAGGTAGCAGGTGCAGGCTGCAGTAAGCAGCGGCTGGCAGGCAGGCCACGGCAGGTAAGGGCCGCGGGTGGTGCAAGGATATAGCAAGTGGTGGCAGCAGGCAGGTGGCAGACATCAGCATTAGGCAGGCGGCAGCTGTGGCGATTGGCAGGTGGCAGCGTTAGGCCGGCGGTGCTGTCAGCGGTGGGGTTAGGCAGGCAGCTTTGGCATGCATTCTCGGGGTTAGGTAGCTGGGCCCGGTGGAACCAGGCTGCGGCAGCAGACGGCGGTGGCAGGCAGGCGGCCACGGATGCGGCGGGCAGCAGGCGGCGGGCGCAGGCAAGGGCGGTGGGTTGCAGAAGGCAGGTGGCGGCGGCAGGCAGAGGTAAGTGGCAGCAGGGGGCGGCAGTGGTAGTACTGACTGGTGGCGGCAGCAGGCATGCGGTGGCAGGAGGCGGTGGCAGGCAGCGGCAGGCAGGTGGTGGAAGTCGGTGACAGGTGGCAGCGGGCAGCAGCAGAGGTGGCAGTGGTGACAGCACCAGCGGGTGGCGTCCTCGCCTGCAGTGGCTACAGGGGCGGCAAGGGCTGCAGGGGCGCCAGCTTTGGGCAGCCCCGGGTCATTGGGTGGCAGTGTGTGGCAGCCTCAGCAGCAGGTGGCATTGGCTTCAGCCGGGGTCACGGGCGGGGGAAGCAGGCGCCGCGATAGGGGCGGGGTCAGCAGCAGGCGGGTCAGCGTTGGCAGCGTGGGTCAGTGTGGGGAGGGGCGCCGGAAGCGCCGGCGGGCATCTGCGGGTTACGCGGCGGCGTCCCCGGCGTTAGCGGCGTCCGCGGCGTTCGCGGCGTCAGGAGTAGTGCTGGCATCAGTCGGCTTCAGCGTTGGGTAGCAGCGGACGCTCTGGGCAGCAGAGGCAGCAGCAGGAGTATCAGCAGCGAGCGGCGGCAGCGGTAGGTCCCGGGTTAGTGGGGGTCAGTATGTGGCAGCGGGAGGCGGTGGAGGCAGGGGAGGCAGGGGGCGGCAGTAAGCGGTGGGGGCAGGGAGGCAGGTAGCGGCAGGCAAGTGTGGTGGGCGGCGGCGGTAGGTGATTGCAGGCGGCGGCAGGAAGCGGTGGCGGGCTTGGGTAAGAAGCGGCAGGCAGGCAGGCGGCGGCGGCAGGCAGGCCAGGGCCGCGGGCGGTGGAAGGAGGTAGCAGGCGGCGGCGGCGGCAGTGGGCGGGGGCAGGCAGGCTGCGGCAGGCAGCTGGCAGACAGTTGCAGGCATGCTGCAGCACTGGGGGTACGCAGTAGCCGCAGGTGGCAACAGGCAGTGGCGGCAGGAAGTGGCGGCGGGCAGTGGTGGGGTCAGGTAGTGGCGGCCGGCAGGCCCCGGCTATGGGCAGGCAGGGGGCGGCGGCGGCAAGAGGTGGCAGACGGGGGCAGGCAGTGGTAAGCGGCGGCAGGCGCAGGTCCAGGCAGCAGCGTTAGGTAGGCGGCAGCGGTAGGCATGTGCTGGCGGGGGGCTGCCGTGGCGGGTAGTGGTAAGTGGCAGTAGGCGGGGGTAGGCGGCGGTGCTGCAGGCCGTGGCGGGCTGCAGGCAGCAGGGGCCAGGCAGGAAGCGGCGGCTAACAGTCGCAGCCGGCCGTAAGCAGTGGCAGAAAGCGGCGGCAGGGGCAGGTGTCAGGGGGATGCGGGCCGCAGCGGGGGCAGGCAGTGAGGGCAGCAGACAGCAGCGGCGGCAGGTGGCAGCGGCTGGCGGTGGGGCCAAGCGGGCTGCAGGGGGCAGCGGCAGCAGGTGGCGGCGGTAGGCAGGCAACGTTGGCAACCATCGTCGAGGTTAGGCAGCGGAGGCTGGTGGCAGTAGCCGCAGATGGCAACAGGCGGTGGTGGCAGGAAGCAGTGGCAGGCGGTTGGCGGGGACAGGTGGTGGCCGCAGGCAGCAGTGTTAGGAAGGCGGGAATTGCAACTGTTGGGAGGCGGCAGTAGTAGGCATGCGTTGGTGGCGGACTGCGGTGGCGGGCAGTGGTAAGCGGCAGCAGGCGGCGGTGGTAAGGAAGCGGCAGCGGGCCGTGGCGGGCAACCGGCAGCGGTGTCAGGCGGCAGTGGCAGGAAGCGGTGGCAGACAGCGGAGGCAGGTGGCGCGGGAAGGTGGCAGGAGGAGGCAGGCTGCAGCGGAGGCAGGCAGTGGGGGCAGCGGGCTGCAGGCGCCAGCGGTAGGCAGGCAGTGGCGGCAGGTAAAAGGTAGCAGGTTCAGGCTACAGTAAGCAGTGGCTGGCAGGCAGGCCACGGCAGGTAAGGGCCGCGGGTGGTGCAAGGATATAGCAGGCGGCGGCAGCAGGCAGGCGGCGGGGACAGGCAGGTGGCAGAGAGCAGCATTAGGGAGGTGGCAGCGGTAGGCCGGTGGTGCCGGCAGCGGTGGGGGTAGGCAGGCAGCGTTGGCATGCATTCTCGGGGTTAGGTAGCTGGGCCCGGTGGAGCCAGGCTGTGGCAGCAGACGGCGGCGGCGGCAGTCAGGCGGTCATGGATGCCGGCGGGCAGCAGGCTGCAGGCGCAGGCAAGGGCGGTGGGTGGCAGAAGGCAGGTGGCGGCGGCAGGCAGAGGTAAGCGGCAGCAGGGGGCGGCAGTGGCAGACGGCAGTGGTAGTACTGACTGGTGGCGGCAGCAGGCAGGCAGTGGCAGGCGGCGGTGGCAGCATTGGTGGGCAGTGGCTGCAGGCAGCGGCAGGCAGGCGGTGGCAGTCGGTGGCAGGCGGCAGCGGGCAGCAGCAGAGGTTGCAGCGGTGACAGCACTAGCGGGGGGCGTCTGCGGCTGCAGCGGCTGCAGGGGCGGCAAGGGCTGCAGGGGCGCCAGCTTTGGGCAGCCCCGGGTCATCGGGTGGCGGTGTGTGGCAGCCTCAACAGCAGGTGCCATTGGCTTCAGCCGGAGTCACCGGCGCGGGAAGCAGGCGCCGCGATAGGGGCGGGGTCAGCAGCAGGCGGGTCAGCGGCGGCAGCGACGGTCAGCGTGGGGAGGGGCGCCGGAAGCGCCGGCGGGTAGAGTCGGGTTACGCGGCGGCGTCAGCGGCGTCAGCGGCGTCAGCGGCGTCAGCGGCGTCAGCGGCGTCAGCGGCGTCAGCGGCGTTAGCAGTATTGCTGGCGCCAGTCAGCTTCCACGTTGGGCAGCAGAGGAAGCTCCGGGCAGCAGAGGCAGCAGTGGGAGTATCAGCAGCGGGCGGCGGCAGCGGTAGTTGCCGGGTTAGTGGGGTCAGTATGTGGCAGCGGGGGGCGGTGGAGGCAGTGGAGGCAGGGGGCGGCAGTAAGCGGTGGGGGCAGGGAGGCAGGTAGCGGCAGTCAAGTGTGGTGGGCGGCGGCGGTAGGCGATTGCAGGCGGCGGCAGGAAGCGGTGGCAGGCTGTGGTAAGCAACGGCACGCAGGCAGGCGGCCGCGGCAGGCAGGCAAGGGCGGCGGGCGGTGGAAGGAGGTAGCAGGCAGCGGCAGGGGAAAGGGGCAGGCAGGCGGAGGCAAGGGGATGCAGGCAAGGGTGGCAGGCGGCAGCGGCAGGTAGGTGGCTGGGGCGGTAGGCAGCGATAATTGGCAGCAACTGGCGGGGGCAGCGGCCCGGTGGCGGTAGGGGCAGGGTCAGCGCTGGGCAGTCAGTGCCAGCAAGCAGCAGGCGGCAGAGGGCGGCAGCGTGGGCCAGCCGCGTCGGCGGTCAGAAGCATCGTCTGTGATGGGCAGCGGGTGTCAGTGGCGGTAGCTGGGGGCAGTGGCGGTAGCTGGGGGCAGTGGCGGTATGGCTGGGAGCAGAGGGAGCCGGGGGCATCGGCGTCCTTGGAACCCTAGCATGCTGCGGTTCCGAGGAAGAGGTGCCCCTCAGCCTGGTATCTGCAGGGGACACAGGGGGCCACACAGACCCAGTGGCCAAGCCTGAGACGGAGTGCCAAGTCCTGCTTCCTCCCATTGGGGAGGCCAGGTGAGTTCGGCCTCTGCCCTGGGCCTGAGCTTCAGTCTCTCCATCTGTAAAGTGGGCAGAACAGCCAAACCTTAGGGTTATGGTGCAGATTTAACGTAGGTAATGGGTTTCCTCTAGACTGGTTCAGAGTACAGGTTGTCATTCCTCTTATTCCACTTCCAGCTGTGTGTCCTTGAGCAAGATAGGTAATCGCCAGGCCTCAGAATTCTCATCTGAGAGATGGGCCTGCAAAGAGGACCTATATAGGCTTGTTTTGGGGATTTAGTGAAGTAGTACACAGAACCCATTTCCAAAGTCAATGTAAATCATGGTTCCTGGCACGAGATAAGTGCAGTAAGAGTCTTTGGGATTAATATCACAGAAGTATTAGTTACTGTTATTGCTAGCACTGGGGAAGGAACACCTTGATTGCCATCCCCATGATTATCATCGTGAGTTAATTGAGGAGCTGCTCTGTGCCTGGCACTGGCTAAGCATTCTACACCCTTTATCAGTTTGCACATCTCCGTGGGCTAGGATCCTGATAGGCCTCTGAGTCTTAGAGACGCAGGTAATGCTTGGAACCAGATTTCAAGCCCTTGTCTTTGCAGCTCCAAAACCTGTGCTTCCAACCTCTCCATGTTTGGGGCGTATCCGAAACCCTCATGCCTCTCGGCTTGACTCTGCACCTTACAGCTTAGAATAGGGCCTAACCCAGAGGAATACAGAGGGATAAGTATTCTCTATTTCTGTTACCATCGTAGTCTTTATTCACTCGCAGTGCTTTATGGGCACAGATGTAACGGCGGTGGTTAGTGATTCAGATCAAGAGCTGACAGACCATCCCAACTGAGAGAAATGAGACCCTTTTTATGTGTTCCTCTCCCCCTAGAATGACGGTCAAGAGACAGTGATGACTAAGAGGTTGCCAGTGAGTTAAAGAAGTTGGCTGCCCAGCCGCAAGAGCCTGAGTAGACAGCAGCGGCGACCTTTGGTAGCATCTCAAAAGACACCTACACGATGAAACATGCCCAGGGATTTGGAAAACCGGTAAGGCACTTTCCATCCACCCTGCATTGTTCTTCCTCAACTTTTTCAGTATCTCCCAGGAACTCCCTGCTTCTTCCTGTACCCCTAAGCGGGATGCAGTGCCCAGTGCTCTGGGTAGAGAGGAGCCTAGCACTTTACATGCTGTTCTGTGCACGCACTCACCAGTGTACAAAGCTCTCCTTTAGCCTCTGTGAGGAACAGGAGGGCAGTTTCCCGCACAGATTTGGGCAGGTCCCTGCACTTTCTGAGTCCCCTGAACAATGGTGTACGGCTTACCTGTTTAAATCCAGTTTTGTCTTGGAGTGTTTTACAAGACCTTTTCCTTAGGATAACTTGTAAGATCACTCTCTTTACAACTTCGAAGCTTGTAATACAGTGTTATTAAGTATAGCCGCCATGTTGTACGTTACATCCTGTGACTGACTGACTTTATACCTGTAAGTTTGAACCTTTGACCCCTGTCACCCATTTCACACCCATCCCCCTGCCTGTCAACCACCAATCTGACTGCTGTATCTTTAAGCTCAGTTTTTTGGTGTTTTTAGATTCCATATAAAAGTGTTGTCATAGAGTATTGGTCTCTGACTTCTTTCAGTTAGCATCGTGCCCTCAGGGTCCATCCATGTTGTTGTAAAAAGAACGATTTCGTTTTTTGTTATGGCTAAAGAGTATTGCAGTGTCTACATACACCACATCTTCCTTATCGATTCATCCCTCCGTGGACATGTAGGTTGTTCTCCTATCTTAGCTGTTATGAATAATGCTGCAGTGAACATGGGGGTTCAGGTATCTTTTCAAATGGGTGTTTTTGTTTTCCTTGGCTAAATGGCCAGGAGAAAAATTGCTGGATTGTAGGCTCGTTCTAGTTTTAATGTTTTGAGGAGCCTGCATACTCTTTTCCACAGTGGATGCACGTACCTACGTTCCCACCAACAGCTCACTGGGGTTCCCTTTCGGCCACATCCTTGCTAACATGTGTTATTTCTCATCTTTTTGATACTAAGTTTTCTAACCAGTGTGAGGTGCTATCCCATTGTTGTTTTGATTTGCATTTCCCTGATGATTCATGATGTTGAGCATCTTTTCACGTCCCTGTTGGATCTCTGGATGTCTTCTCTGGATAATGTCCATTTGGATAATCCTCCCACTTTTTAACCACTTTGTTTTTTTGCTGTAGTTATTGAGTGTAGGAGTGCTTTATATGTACTGGATACTAATCTTTTTTTTTTTTTTTTAAGGATTTATTTATTTATTTATTTGAGAGAGAGAATGAGATAGAGAGCATGAGAGGGGGGAGGGTCAGAGGGAGAAGCAGACTCCCTGCTGAGCAGGGAGCCTGACGTGGGACTCGATCCCGGGACTCTGGGATCATGACCTAAGCTGAAGGCAGTCGCTTAACCAACTGAGCCACCCAGGCGCCCCTCCATACAAATTTTAAAGATTCTTTGCCTTATGTCTTTAAAACGTGTTTCGAATTTTGGTAAGAATTGCATTCAATCTCTAGACGGTTTTGGGTAGTGTAGACATTTTAACACTTAATTCTTCTAATCTATGAGCATGGAATGTCGATTTACTTGTGTTGTCTTCCGTTTCTTTCCTTAGTGTCTTACAGTTTTCAGTATATAGGCTTTCACCTCCTTGGTTAAATTTATCTTTAAGTGTTTTTTGTGTTGTTTTTTTTTTTGATGCAGTTTTAAATATTATTTTTTAAATT
Organism: Mirounga angustirostris; assembly: GCF_029215605.1. Taxonomy (NCBI): domain Eukaryota; kingdom Metazoa; phylum Chordata; class Mammalia; order Carnivora; family Phocidae; genus Mirounga; species Mirounga angustirostris. Next base: position 93,498,473 of record NW_026991722.1, read on the forward strand.
TATTTTCCTGTTCATTATTAGTATATAAAAATGGAACATATTTTTATGTACTTTTTATCCTGCAACTTTATTGAATCTGTTTAATAGTTTTTTTCATGTTGTTTTTAGGGTTTTTTTACATATAAAATGTTATTTGAATATAGTGAACTTTTTTTTTTTTCTTTAAAGATTTTATTTATTTATTTGAGACAGAGAGAATGAGAGACAGAGAGCATGAGAGGGAGGAGGGTCAGAGGGAGAAGCAGACTCCCTACCCAGCAGGGAGCCCGACGCGGGACTCGATCCCGGGACTCCAGGATCATGACCTGAGCCGAAGGCAGTCGCTTAAACAACTGAGCTACCCAGGCGCCCCTGAATATAATGACCTTTACTTCTTCCTTTCCAATTTGGATGTATTTTATTTCTTTATTTTTCTTGTGTAATTGCTCTGGCTAGGATTTCCAGTAGTATAATTGACCGTTGTCCATCGTCGGTTTGAATTGTGTGGTCCAATGAATACCTTTTTTATTCAGTAAATACAGGCATTGCTTGTAAAGGTATTGTCCTTTTGAATTTTTTTTTCTTTTAAAATGATTATTTATATTCTACTTACTTAACATACAGTGCAATATTGCTTTCAGGAGAATTCCGTGATTCATGACTTGCTTACAACCCCTACTACTCATCATAACAGTGCCCTCCTTAATCCCATCACCCAGCTAGACCATCCCCCAAACACCTCCCCTCTGTCAAATCTCTGTTTTCCAGCATCAAGAGTTTCTTACAGTTTGTTTCCCTCTCTGTTCTTTGTATTCCCCCTCCCATTTGTTGATCTGTTTTGTTTCTTAAATCCTTAGGAGTGAAATCACATGGTATTCGTCTTTCTCTGACTCACTTATTTTGCTTAGCATAATACACTCTAGCTTCATCAGGATTTTTTTTTTTAAAGAATTTATTTATTTCTTTTTCTTTTTTTTTAATTTTATTATGTTATGTTAGTCACCATACAATACATCATTACTTTTTGATGTAGTGATCCACGGTCCATTGTTTTCGTATAACACCCAGTGCTTCATGCAGTACTTGCCCTCCTTAATACCCATCACTGGGCTAACCAATCCCCCCCACCCCCCTCTAAAACCCTGTGTGTTTCTCATGTCCATAGTCTTTCATGGTTCATCTCTCCCTCCAATCCCCCCCCCCATTTTTCCCTTCCTTCTCCTCATGTCCTCCATGTTTTTCCTTATGTTCCACAAATAAGTGAAACCATGTGATAATTGACATTCTCTGCTTGACTTACTTCACTTAGCATAATCTTCTCCAGTCCCATCCATGTTGATGTAAAAGGTGGGTATTCATCCTTTCTGATGGCTGAGTAATATTCCATTGTATATATGGACCACATCTTCTTTATCCATTCATCTGTTGAAGGGCATCTCGGCTCTTTCCACAGTTTGGCTGTTGCGGACATTGCTGCTATGAACATTGGGGTGCATATGGCCCTTCTTTTCACTACATCTGGGTCTTTGTGACAAATACCCAGTAGTGCAATTGCTGGGTCATAGGGTACCTCTATTTTTAAATTTTTGAGGAACCTCCACACTATTATTTTTTGACAGAGAGAGACACAGCAAGGGAGGGAACACAAGCAGGGGGAGTTGGAAAGGAAGAAGGAGGCTCCCCACAGTCTTTGGATCCAATGCGGGGCTCGATCCCAGGACGCTGGGATCATGACCTGAGCCGAAGGCAGACGCTTAATAACTGAGCCCCAAGCTCCATCAAGATTTTCTTAATCACACTCTTTTTCTCTAGCTTACTTTGTTGTAAGAATACAGTCTATAATACATGTAACATTCAAAATATGTCTGAATCAAATCTTTGTGTTCCTGATAACTTTTGTGGTCAACAGTAGGATATTAGTATTTCAGTTTTGGGTGACTCAAAAGTATTCTCAGATTTTCAACTGCACAGGGGTTGGCAACCCTAATCCCTGCATTGTTCAAGGGCCAACTGTATGTTGAATAGAAGTGGCGAGAGTGTGCATCCTTGTCTTGTTCCTGATCTTAGAGGAGAAGCTTTTGGCTTTCACTCTTGCATAGGACGTGGCTTCTCAGGTATGGCCTTTATTAGGTTGAGTTACATTCTCTGTATACCTGCTTTGTTGAGAGCTTTTATCAAAATGGGTGTTGCGTTTTGTCAGATGCTTTTTCTGCATTGGTGGAGAAGATCATAGGATTTTTACCCTTTGTTTTGTTAATGGGGCCTATTTCTTTGATTGATTTGTGGATGTTGAACCCCCCTTGCATCCCTGAAATAAATCTGACTTGTTCATACTTCTTCCTGTATTGTTGAATTTCGTTTGCTCTTCTTTTGTTGAGGATTTTTATATCTATGTTCATCACAGATACGGGTCTGTAATTTTCTTTTCTTGTGGTATTTTGGTAGGGTTTGATAAGGGCAATGCTGGCCTCCTAAAAGGAGTTGAGAAGCATTCCTTCCTCTTGTATTTGTGGAAAAGTTTGAGAAGGATTGGTATTCATTTTTCTTTGAAAATTTGGTAGAATTCACCAGGAAAGCCATCTGGACTCCTGACTGTTGAGAGGTTTTTAATGACTCATTTTGTTTCCCTACTGGTAATTGGTCTGTTCAGAATTTGTCTCTTCATGATTCATTCTTGGAAGGTTGTGTGTTTCTTGGAATTTATCCTTTCCTTTTGGACGGTCAAACTTGTCGGGGTGTAATTGTTCACAGTAGTCTCTTATGAGCCTTTGTCTATGGTATCAATGGAAACATCTTTTTCATTTCTGATTATGTGTACTCATTCTTTTTTTTTTTACCTTGAGGCTAGCTGAAAATTTGTCAGCTTTTTTCTTTTCTTTCTTTCTTTTTTTTAAAGATTTTATTTATTTATTTGAGACAGAGAGAATGAGAGAGACAGAGAGCACATGAGAGGGCGGGAGGGTCAGAGGGAGAAGCAGGCTCCCTGCTGAGCAGGGAGCCCGATGCGGGACTCGATCCCGGGACTCCAGGATCATGACCTGACCCGAAGGCAGTCACTTAACCAGCTGAGCCACCCAGGCGCCCTCAGCTTTTTTCTTTTCAAAGAACCAGCTCTTTTGTTGATCTTTCTATTGCCTTCATAGTCTGTATTTGATTTATTTGTTTGAGATGTTACTTCCTTTCTTCTATTAAATTTGGGCTTCCGTGTTCTTTTTCTGGTTCCTTGAGGTGGAAAGTTAGGCCGCTTATTTGAGACGATTCTTGTTTCTTGATTTACGCCTGTATCACTACAAACTACCGTCTTAGAAACACTGTTTTTAAAATTTTTTAAATTTTTTTTAAAATTTTTATTATGTTAATCACCATACATCATTAGTTTTAGATGTAGTGTTCCATGATTCATTGTTTGTGCATAACACCCCGTGCTCCATTCAGAATGTGCCCTATTTAATACCCATCACCAGGCTAAACCATCCTCCCACCCCCCTCCCCTCTAGAACCCTCAGTTTGTTTTTCAGAGTCCATCATCTCTCATGGTTCATCTCCCCCTCCACTTTCCCCCCCTTTATTCTTCCCCTCCTGATATCTTCTTCTTCTTTTTTTTTTTTTTGTTTCTTAACATATATTGCATTATTCGCTTCAGAGGTACAGATCTGAGATTCAACCGTCTTGCACAATTCCCAAGGTTTACCAGAGCACATACCCTCCCCAATGTCTATCACCCAGTCTTCCCATCCCACCCCCCACTCCAGCAACCCTCAGTTTGTTTCCTGACATTAAGAATTCCTCATATCAGTGAGGTCATTTGATACATGTCTTTCTCTGTTTGACTTATTTCGCTCAGCATAATGCCCTCCAATTCCATCCACCTCGTTGCAAATGGCAAGATCTCATTCCTTTTGATGGCTAACTAATATTCCATTGTATATATATACCATTTCTTCCTTATCCATTTATCTGTCGATGGACATCTTGGCTCTATCCACAGTTTGGCTATTGTGGACATTGCTGCTATAAACATCGGGGTGCATGTACCTCTTCGGGTCCCTACATTTGTATCTTTGGGATAAATACCCAGCAGTGCAGTTGCTGGATCATATGGTAGATCTAGTTTCAACTTCTGGAGGAATCTCCATACTGTTTTCCAGAGTGGCTGCACCAGCTTGCATTTCCACCAACAGTGTAGGAGGGTTCCCCTTTCTCTGGATCCCTGCCAACATCTGTCCTTTCCTGACTTGTTAATTTTAGCCATTCTGACTGGTGAGAGGTGGTATCTCATTGAGGTTTTGATTTGGATTTCCCTGATGCCGAGCGATGTTGAGCACTTTTTCATGTGTCTGTGGCCATTTGGATGTCTTCTTTGGAAAAATGTCTGTTCATGTCTTCTGCCCATTTCTTCATTGGATTCTTTGTTCTTTGGGTGTTGGGTTTGATAATTTTGGATACTAGCCCTTTATCTGATATGTCATTTGCAAATATCTTCTCCCACTCTGTCGGTTGTCTTTTGGTTTGGTTGACTGTTTCTTTTGCTGTTCAAAAGCTTTTTATCTTGATGAAGACCCAATAGTTCATTTTTGCTCTTGCTTCCCTTGCCTTTGGCAATGTTTCTAGGAAGAAGTTGCTGAGGCTGAGTCGAAGAGGTTTCTGCCTGTGTTCTCCTTTAGGATTTGGATGGACTCCTGTCTCACATTGAGGTCTTTCAACCATCTGGAGTCTATTTTTGTGTGTGGTGTAAGGAAATGGTCCAATTTCATTCTTCTGCATGTGGCTGTCGAACTTTCCCAACACAATTTGTTGAAGAGACTGTCTTTTTGCCATTGGACATTCTTTCCTGCTTTGTTGAAGATGAGTTGACCATAGAGTTGAGGGTCTACTTCTGGGCTCTCTATTCTGTTCCATTGATCGATGTGTCTGTTTTTGTGCCAGTACCATAGTGTCTTGATAATGACAGCTTTGTAATAGAGCTGGAAGTCCGGAATTGTGATGCCGCCAGCTTTGCTTTTCTTTTTCAACATTCCTCTGGCTATTCGGGGTCTTTTCTGGTTCCATACAAATTTTAGGATGATTTGTTCCATTTCTTTGAGAAAAGTGGATGGTATTTTGGTGGGGATTGCATTGAATGTGTAGATTACTCTAGGTAGCATTGACATCTTTACAATATTTGTTCTTTCAATCCATGAGCATGGAACGTTTTTCCATTTCTTTGTGTCTTCCTCAATTCCTTTCATGAGTATTTTATAGTTTTCTGAGTACAGGTCCTTTGTCTGTTTGGTTAGATTTCTTCCTAGGTATCTTATTGTTTTGGGTGCAATTGAAAATGGGATTGACTCCTTCATTTCTCTTTCTTCTCTTTCATAGGAATGCCACTGACTTCTGTGCATTGATTTTATATCCTGCAACTTAACTGAATTCCTGTATGAGTTCTAGCAGTTTTGGGGTGGAGTCTTTTGGGTTTTCCACATAAGGTATCATATCATCTGCAAAGAGTGAGAGTTTGACTTCTTCTTTGCCGATTTGGATGCCTTTGATTTCTTTTCATTGTCTGATTGCTGTGGCTAGGACTTCGAATACTATGTTGAATAGCAGTCGTTGTAGAGGACATCCCTGCCGCGTTCCTGACCTTAGGGAGAAAGCTCTCAGTTTTTCCCCATTGAGAATGATATTCGCTATAGGTTTTTCATAGATGGCTTTTATGATACTGAAGTATGTACCCTCTATCCCTATACTCTGAAGAGTTTTGATCAAGAAAGGATGCTGTAATTTGTCCAATGCTTTTTGTGCATCTATTGAGAAGATCATATGATTCTTGTTCTTTCTTTTGTTAATGTATTGTATCACGTTGTTTGATTTGCGGATGGTGAACCAACCTTGCAGCCCAGGGATAAATCCCACCTGGTTGTGGTGAATAATCCTTTGAATGTACTGTTGGATCCTATTGGCTAGTAGTTTGGTGAGAATTTTTGCATCCTTGTTCATCAGGGATATTGGTCTGTAATTCTCCTTTTTGATGAGGTCTTTGTCTGGTTTGGGGATCAAGGTAATGGTGGCCTCATACAATGAGTTTGGAAGTTTTCCTTCCATTTCTATTTTTTGGAACTGATTCAGAAGAATAGGTATTAATTCTTCTGGAAATGTTTGGTAGAATTCCCGTGGGAAGCCATCTGGCCCTGGGCTTTTGTTTGTGGGGAGATTTTTGATGACTGCTTCAATTTCCTTAGTGGTTATAGGTCTGTTCAGGTTTTCTATTTCATCCTGGTTCAGTTTTGGTAGCTGATACATCTCTAGGAATGCATCCATTTCTTCCAGGTTATCGAATTTGCTGGCATAGAGTTGCTCATAATATGTTCTTATAATTGTTTGTATTTCTTTGGTGTTGGTTGTGATCTCTCCCCTTTCATTCATGATTTTATTTATTTGGGTCATTTCTCTTTTCTTTTTGATAAGTCTGGCCAGGGGTTTATCAATTTTGTTAATTCTTTCAAAGAACCAGCTCCTAGTTTCGTTGATCTTTTCTACTGTTCTTTTAGTTTCTATTTCATTGATTTCTGCTCTGATCTTTATTATTTCTCTTCTCCTGCTGGGCTTAGGCTTTATTTGCTGTTCTTTCTCCAGCTCCTTTAGGTGTAGAGTTAGGTTGTGTATTTGAGACCTTTCTTGTTTCTTTTTTTTTTTTAAGATTTTATTTATTTATTTGAGACAGAGAGAATGAGAGAGACAGAGAGCACATGAGAGGGCACGAGGGTCAGAGGGAGAAGCAGGCTCCCTGCTGAGGAGGGAGCCCGATGCGGGACTCGATCCTGGGACTCCAGAATCATGACCTGAGCTGAAAGCAGTCGCTTAACCAACTGAGCCACTTTCTTGTTTCTTGAAAAAGGCTTGTATTGCCATGTACTTTCCTCTTAGGGCTGCCTTTGCTGCATCCCAATGATTTTGAATAGTTGTGTTTTCATTTTCATTGGTTTCCACGAATTTTTTAAAATCATCTTTAATTTCCTGGTTGACCCACTCATTCTTTAGTAGGATGCTCTTTAGCCTCCATGTATTTGAGTTCTTTCCGACTTTCCTCTTGTGATTGAGTTCTAGTTTCAAAGCATTGTGGTCTGAAAATAGGCAGGGAATGATCACAATATTTTGGTACCGGTTGAGACCTGATTTATGACCAAGGATGTGATCTATTCTGGAGAATGTTCCATAGGCACTAGAGGAGAATGTGTATTCCGTTGCTTTCGCATGGAATATTCTGAATATGTCTGTGAAGTCCCTTTTGTCCAGTGTGTTATTTAAAGTCTTTATTTCCTTGTTGTCTTTTGCTTAGATATTCTGTCCATTTTAGTGAGGGGGGTGTTAATTCCCCCACTATTATTGTATTGTTGTCGATGTGTTTCTTTGTTTTTGTTATTAATTGCCCTATATAATTGGCTGCTCCCATGTTAGGGGCATAGATATGTACAATTGTTAGATCTTCTTGTTGGATAGACCCTTTAAGTAGGATATAGTGTCCTTCCCTATCTCTTATTACAGTCTTTGGTTTAAAATCTATTTTGTCTGATATAAGGATTGCCACCCCAGCTTTCTTTTGGTGTCCATTAGTATGGTGAATGGTTTTCCATCCCCTCACTTTCAATCTGGGGGTGTCTTTGGGTCTAAAATGAGTCTCTTGCAGACACCATATGGATGGGTCTTGTTTTTTAATCCAATCTAATAGACTGTGTCTTTTGATTGGGGCATTGAGCCCATTTACATTCAGGGTAACTATTGAAAGATAGGAATTTAGTGCCATTGTTATTGCCTGTAAGGTGACTGTTACTGTATATTGTCTGTGTTCCTTTCTGGCCTATGTTGCTTTTAGGCTCTCTCTTTGCTTAGAGGACCCCTTTCAAGATTTCCTGTAGGGCTGGTTTTGTGTTTGCAAATTCCTTTAGTTTTTGTTTGTCCTGGAAGCTTTTTCTCTCTCCTTCAATTTTCAATGACAGCCCAGCTGGATAGAGTATTCTTGGCTGCATATTTTTCTCATTTATTGCCCTGAATATATCCTGCCAGTCCTTTCTCGCCTGCCAGGTCTCTGTCGATAGGTCTGTTGCCAATCTAACGTTTCTGCCATTGTAGGTTACATATCTCTTCCCCCGAGCTGCTTTCAGGATTTTCTCTTTGTCTCTGAGACTCGTAAATTTTACTATTAGATGTTGGGGTGTAGACCTATTTTTATTGATTTTGAGAGGGGTTCTCTATGCCTCCTGGATTTTGATGCCTGTTTCCTTCCTCAAATTAGGGAAGTTCTCTGGTGTAATTTGCTCCAGTATACCTTCTGCCCCTCTCTCTCTTTCTTCTTCTTCTGGGATCCCAATAATTCTAATGTTGTTTCGTCTTACGGTATCGCTTCTCTCGAATTCTGCCCTCGTGATCCAGTAGTAAATGAAACATTTAAAAACAAATATATTGAACTCCATGCGCAATGGGGCACTCAAACTTGCAACCACAAGATCAAGAGTCCCAATGCTCCACCGTCTAGGCCAGCCAAGTGCAGCATTCTTGGAACCCATTTTGCTGCATTCCATAAATTTTGCTATGTTGTATTCCATTTTCATTTGTCTCCAAGTATTTCTTGGTTTCTCTTGTGGTTTGCTCACAAACCCACTGGTTATTCAGTAGCATGTTGTTTAATCTGCATGTTTGTGAAATTCCAGTTTTCTTCTTGTAATTGATTTCTCATTCCATACCACTGTGTTTGGAAAAGATGCTTGATTTGATTTCAGTCATCATTTTGGAAAATTCTAGGCTTCTTGAATTTATTGACTTGTGTGGCCTAACATATGGTCTAGCTTGGAGAATGTTCTATGTGCACTTGAGAGGAGTGTATCCCATGTGCTGCATTTGGACGGAGGCTTCTGTATGTATCTCTTAACTCCATCTAATTACCTAGTTGTCTGAGGCTGATGTTTCCTTATTGATCTTCTGTCTGGATGGTCTATCCATTGATACAAGTGAGGTGTGACAGTCCCCCACGGTATTGCTGCTGATTTCTCCTTTGAGGTGTGTTCATATATGCTCTACATATTTAGTTGCTCCTCTGTTGGGTGGGTAAATATTTACAAATGTTGCATCCTCTGTTTGGATTGATTCCTTTATCATTATGTAATTCCCTTCTTTGGCTCTTGTTACAATGTTTGGATTTTTTTTCTCCTTGGTTAGACTGAGAATCAGAAGATCATGCGTTACCTCTGCAGCCTTGAACAAAACATACCCCTTCTCTTAGTCTGTTTTTTTTTTCCTCTATAAAATAAAAACAACAAATTCTTCTCCGAGGACCATCTCATGACTCAAATAAGAGAATGTGTATAAAAGTGCTTTGTAAACTATAGATAACGCCCAAATATGAAAAGTTATACTGCTTTTGATTATACCACAGCCAAATGTTCAGGATAAGATTTTTTTTTTTTTGACACATGTATTTACTTTAGGGAGAGAGAGCATGCACAGGCATGTATTCGAGAGGGGAGGGGCAGGGGCAGAGGGAGAGAGTGAATCCTCAGGCCGACTCCCTGCTGAGTGCAGAGTCCGATGTGGGGCTTTGTCCCAGGACCTTGGGATCATGACCTGAGCCAAAATCAAGAGTCAGCTGCTTAACTGACTGTGCCACCCAGGCACCCCCAGAATAAGATTTTAAAAAATAATAATATTTATTGAGGGCTTACTGTTGTAGGAGTATTCTGTGTGACCTCTACCTCATTTAATTCTAAAAACAATTTTTTCTTAAAGAAAATTAAAAACAAAAGCTATCCTAAAAGTAAATTTTCATATTATCCTCAGAGCTGGGGAAACACAGGCACAAGAGAGGTTAAGTAGGGGCACCTGGGTGGCTCATTTGGTTAAGCTTCTGCTTTTGGCTCAGGTCATAATCCCAGGGTCCTGAGATTGAGCCCTGTGTCAGGTACCCTGCTCAGTGGGGAGTCTGCTTCTCCCTCTCTCTCTCCCCCTGCTTTTGCTCACTCTCTGTATGTGTCTCTCTCACAGATAAATAAATAAAATAATAAAAAGAAGAAGTTAAGTGAGTTGCTCAATGTCATAGTAAATAGGAGAACCAGATACAGACCTGAGTGTGGGACTCTGAAGTCTGTGTTCTTTCTTTTTTAAGTTTCCCAAATACATACATAATCCTCAAAATATTGTAGATTAAATTACTTTAGCCTTTCTCAAATCATTGCGCTTTGGATGATGCTATAATTTGGGTTACCTGGCTGGCTCGGTCAGTGTAGTATGAGACTCTTGATCTCACAGTTATGACTTTGAGCCACATTGTGGGTTCAGCTTACTTACAATAAAAAGATGTAATTGGGCTTGTTTTCTTTTTCCTTCTAACCTCTTCACCCATTTCTCCCACCTCCAACACCCTACGTCTGGCAATCACCCATTTGTTCTATCTAGGAGGTCAGTTTTTTGTTTTGGTTTTGTTTGAAGTTCCACAAGTAAGTGATGGATAGTATTTGTCTTTCTCTGTCTGGCCTGTTTCACTTCACAGAATGCCTTAAAGGTTCATCCATTTGGCAGCTGGAAAGATTTCATTCTTTATTCTGTCTGAGTAGTATTCCATTGTGTTTACCTACGAGAATTTCTTTATCCATTCATCCACTCATGGGCACTTAGGTTGTTTCTATATTTTCATTGTTGTAGATAATCCTGCAGTGAACACGGGTGCACATACCTGTTTCAGTTAGTGTGTTCAGTTTCCTCAGATAAATACTCAGAAGGGGAATTGCTGGACCATATGGTAGTTCTATTTTTAATTTTTTTGAGTGTCTTCTGTACTGTTTTCCATAGTGGCCGCACCAATTTATACTCCCAGTAACAATGCCCAAGAGTTTTCGTCTTCTTCACATCTTCACCAAAACTTGTTCATTCTTGTCTGTTTAATAATGGCCATTCTAACAGGTGTGAAGTGGTATCTCACTGTGGTTTTGATTTGCATTTCCCTGATGATTAATCATGTTGAGCAACTTTTCATGTTCATGTTTACCTATCTGTATGTCTTCTTTAGAAAAATGTCTATTTGGATGTGCCCATTTTTAAATTAGATTGTTTGTGGGGTTTTTTGTTGTTTTGTTTTGTGGTTTTGTTTTGTTGTTTTGCTTTTGAGTTGCACGAGTTCTTTATATTTTGGATAAATAACCCCTTATCCCGTATATGATTTGCAAATGTTTTCCCATACAGTAGGTTGCCTTATATTGTTGAAGTTTCCTTTGCTGTTTGGAAGCTTTTTAGTTCGATGTAGTCCCACTTTTTTTTTTTTTTTTTTGGTTTTTACTTTTGGTATCAGGTTAAATAAATCATTACAAAGACCTATGTCAGGTAGCCTTTCCCTGTGTTTTCTGCTAAGAGTTTTATGGTTTCAAGTCTTATATTCTTTTGAGTTAATTCTTTTGTATGGTGTAAGATAGTGGTGCAGTTTCATTCTTTTGCATGTGGCTGTCCAGTTTTCCCAGCACCGTTTATTAAAGAAACTGTTCTTTCTCCCTTGTATATTCTTGGCTCCTTAGTCAGAAGTTACTGGGCCACTGATGTTTGGGTTATCTTCTGGGCTCTCTCTTCTGTTCTGGTGCTCTGTGTGTCTGCTTTTATGCCAATACTAGATTGTTTTGAGTACTGTAGCTTTGTAATAGTCTGAAATCAGCGAGTGTGATGCCTTTATCATTGTTCTTCTTTCCCTAGAGTGCTCTGGCTATTCAGAGTCTTTTGTGGCTTCATACAAATTTTTGGATCCTTTGTTCTATTTTTGTGAAAAATGAAATTGGAATTTTGATAGGAATTACATCAAATCTGTAGATGTTTTGGGGAAGTGTGGCATTTTCACACTATTCTAATCTTTGAGCATGGAATGTCTTTCCATTTACATGTCTTGTCTTCAGTTTCTTTCCTTAATGTCTTGTAGTTTTCAGTATATAGGGTTTCACCTCTTGGTGAAGTTTCTTCCTGGGTTATTTTGTTCTTTTTGATGCAACTTCAGGTGGGATCATCTTCCTAGTTTCTTTTTCTGGTAATTCTGTGTTTTCATTTCTGTTGGGTAGAAACCCAGGAGGAGAACTTCCAGGCTAGATGATAACTCTGTGTCTAGCGTTTTGAGGAACTGCCAGAATGCTTTCCAAAGTGGCTGATCCATCCCACGCTTCTACCAACACTGCACGAAGGTTCTGATTTCTCCCAGTCTTTGCCAACACTGGGTGTCCTCTGTCTTGGTGCCCACAGCCATCTTGGAGGGTTGGGTGTGGTTTCCTGTGAAGTTTCTGATTCCCATTTCCCTAACGGTTATGATGTTAGGCATCTTTTTGTCTGCTTTTTGGCCATTTGCATATCTTTTTCAGAGAAGTATCTGCTCAGATCCTTTACCCTCATTTTTCAAATTGGGTTATTTCTTAAAAATCAATTATTATTGAGTTGTAAAAGGTTTTATGTTCCTTCTCAGATACAAATCTGCCAACATTTTGTCCCAGTCTTTGGGTTGTCTTGTCCCTTTGATGTTTTCATTTAAAGCTCCATAGTTTTTAATTTTGATGAAGTCAGATTTATCTCTTTTTTTCTTGCTTTTGCTTTTGGCGGACCCCTTGGCTAATCCAAGGTCAGGAAGATCTGCTTCTGTGTTTTCTTCTAGTTGTGGTTGTAATTCTCTTAGGTTTAAATCCCTTTGAATTAATACCTGTAGATCATGTGAGGAAGGGGTCCACTTTGTTCCTTTCCATGTGGTTGTTTACTTGTTTCAGCATCATTTCCTGAAAAGACTATTGTTTCCCCCGAGTTGTCTTGGCAGCCTTTTCTAAAGCAATCGACCATATAAATATAAGGCTTATTTCTGGACTCTGAATTCGAATGGATTCGTTGATCCAGCTGTCAATCCTTACGCCACTACAACATTATCTTGATTACTGTAGCTTTGTTGTAAGCTTTCAAATGAGAAATTCTTAGTACTCATTTTTTCTTCTTTTTCAAGACTGTTTTGCTCTTCTGGGCCCCATTAATGTCCATGTGCATTTTCGGATGATTATGTGAATTTCTGGGAATAAAAAAAAAAGGCAGCTGGGATTTTGATATCAATTTCTTGACTATGTAGACAACCTGGGAAGCAGTTTCACTGATGTGCTCTACTGTTTTTCTGGTTTCTATTTCAATGATCTCTGCTCTAATCTTGATTTCCCTTCTCCTGCTTGGTTTAGATTTTATTTGCTGTTCTTTCTCCAGTTCCTTTAGGTGTAAGGTTAGCTTGTGCATTCAGGATTTTTCTGCTTTTTTGAGTGAGGCTTGGGTGGCAAAGTATTTTCCCTTAGGATTACCTTAGTAGTATCCCATAGGTTTTGGACTGATGTGTTTTCTTTCTCATTGGTTTTCATGAATTGTTTAAGTTCTTCTTTAATTTCCTGGTTGACCCAAACATTCTTAAGCAGGGTGGTCTTTAGCTTCCATGTGTTTGAATTTCATCTCATTTTTTTCTTGTGATTGAGTTTCATTATCAAAGCATTGTGGTCTGACAATATGCAGGGAATAATTCTCAGTCTCTTGGTATCATTTGAGACCTGATTTGTGACCCTGTATGTGGTCTATTCTGGGAAAGTTCATGTGTGTTGGAGAAAAAGGAGTAGTCTATTGTTTTAGGATGGAATGTTTGTATGTATCCCTGAAGTCCATCTGGTCAAGTGTGTCATTCAAATTTCTTGTTCCTTTGTTGATCTTCTGCTTAGACAGTCTATTGCTGAGTGGAATGTTGAGGTCTCCTACTATTCAACTATTATTATGGGGGGGCAAAGCAAGATGGCAGAGGAGTAGGAGACCTGGATATCGTCTGGTCTCAGGAATTCAGGTGGATGGGGATCAAACCATTCTAGACACCTACAAACTCAACAGGAGATCAAAGAAAAGAATAGCAACAACTCTCTGAACAGAGAAGCGACCACTTTCTGGAAAGTAGGACGTGCGGAGAAGTGAATCCGAGGCGATATTCGGGAGGATAGACAGTGGGGGAGGGGGCCTCCGTTGGCCGCTTCTGGCAAGTGATAGAGCCCCGGAGCACAAAATCGGAACTTTTAGAAGTCGGCTCCACTGAGGGATGTTGCTCCAGTGGCTAAGCAGGGGGTGGAACCCTCGCAGGACAGTGTGGTCCCAGGACCCTCAGGGTCACAGAAAGACCGGGGGTGCCTGAGTGCGGCAGAGCTCCCAGGTATAGGAGCGGGGAAGCCGGCTGCAGAGACGGAGCCGAGGTGAGGGCTCTCAGCTCGGGGTTGCCATAAACCGTGATCCGTGGCACAGTCGGGACACTGCTCCTCCAACAGGGACCCAACAAGCGGCAGATCCAGGGAGACTCCCCTTCCTCCCTGGGAGGAGTGGCGTGGGAGCGCACCACAGGGATCTGCTGGGTCTGGAGACTCCACACGGGGTCGGGTGCCAGGGATAGAAATGCTCGGTCACAGGCTGGGTGAGCATGGAGCGTGGCAGGAGACCAGGGAGATGGGAGTGATTGACTGCTTTTCTCTGGGGGCGCACGGAGGAGAGGTGCCCCAAGGTCTTGGCTCCTCCGTGGCGCAGATTGGGAGGCCACCATTTTATCTCTCGTCCTCCAAAGCTGTACGGAGGCTTGCAGGGAACAAAAGCTCCCGAGAGCAAACCCAAGCAGATTACTTAGCCCGGACCGGGCAAGGGCGGGGCAATTCTGCCCCCGGCAAAGACATTTGGGAACCACGGCAACAGGCCCCTCCCCCAGAAGATCAGCAAGAACAGCCAGCCAAGACCAAGTTTTCGGAACATGAGAACGGCAGAACTCCAGCGCTAGGGGAATATGTACATAGAATCCATGGCTTTTTTACCATGATTCTTTAGGCTTTCAAAGTTAATTTTTTAACTGTCTTTTTTTTTTTGTATTTTTCTTTTTCCCTTTTTCAACCAACATCTTATCAATCCCTCTTTTAAAAAACATTTTTATTTTTCATTTAGAGTCATATTCTATCCCTTCATAGTAGTTACCCTTATTTTTGGCATATATATATAAGTTGTTCTGTCTTTAAATTTTTGAGATCGTTTTTTCTAACAGATCAAAATATACCCTAAATCTCTAGTGTATGGCTTTGTTCTAGTCTCCTGCTTGATCACATTCTCTCCCTTTTCTTTTCTTTTTTTAATCCTCTTCTTTCTTTTTTCAAACAACTTCTTATCAATTCCTTTTATAAAATTTTTTATAATTTTCATCTTTACAGTCATATTCCATCCCTTCATTATATCAACCCTTATTTTTGTGCATATATAAGTTTTTCTTTCTTTAAAATTTGGGAAGCACTTTCTTCTAACAAAACAAAATACACCCATAATCTAGTGTGTGATATTAATCTATGCACCAGCCTGATCATATTTGATCATATTCTGGTTTTTATTTTTTTTTGTTTTGTTCTGTTTTTGTTTGTTTTTATCTTTTTCTTTTTCTTCTTTCTTTTTTTCCCTTTCTTTTCCCCCAGCTTAGGGCTTTTCTGATTTGTTTAGAGTATACTTTCTGGGGACGTTGTTACCCTGTTGGCATTTTGTTCTCTCATTCACCAATTCTCCTGACACCTAGAGTCTGATGAAATGACAAGATGGAAAAAATCACCTCAACAAAAAGAACAAGAGGTAGTACTGACTGCCAGGGACCTAATCAATACGGACATTAGTATGATGTTGGATCGAGAGATTAGAAACATGACTTTAAAGATACTAGCTGGGCTTGAAAAAAGCATGGATGTTATTAGAGAAACCCTTTTTGGAGCAGTAAAAGAACTAAAATCTAACCAAGTCAAAATCAAAAAGGCTATTGATGAGGTGCAATCAAAAATGGGGGCACTCACTGCTAGGATAAATGAGGCAGAAGACAGAATCAGTGATATGGAAGACCAAATGATGGAAAATAAAGAAGCTGAGAAAAAGAGAGATAAACAAGTACTGGGTCACGAGGGCAGAATTCGAGAGATAAGCGATACAATAAGACGAAAGAACATTAGAATAATTGAGATCCCAGAAGAAGAAGAAAGAGAGAGAGGGGCTGAAGGTATACTGGAGCAAATTATAGCAGAGAACTTCCCTAATTTGGGGAAGGAGACAGACATCAAAATCCAGGAGTCACAGAGAACCCTTCTCAAAATCAATAAAAATAGGTCAACACCCTGACATCTAATAGTAAAATTTACGAGTCTCAGAGAAAAAGAGAAAATCCTGAAAGCAGCTCGGGAGAAGAGATATGTAACCTACAACGGTAGAAACATTAGATTGGCAACAGGCCTATCCACAAAGACCTGGCAGGCCAGAAAGGACTGGCAGGATATATTCAGAGCACTAAACGAGAAAAATATGCAGCCAAGAACACTATATCCCGCTAAGCAATAACTGTAAATAGAAGGAGAGATAAAAAGCTTCCAGGAGAAACAAAAAAACTAAAGGAATTTGCAAACACAAAACCAGCCCTACAAGAAATCTTGAAAGGGGTCCTCTAAGCAAAGAGAGAGCCTAAAAGCAACATAGACCAGAAAGGAACACAGACAATATACAGTAACAGTCACCTTACAGGCAATAACAATGGCACTAAATTCATACCGTCCAATAGTTACCCTGAATGTAAATGGGCTAAATGGCCCAATCAAAAGACACAGTCTATCAGATTGGATTAAAAAACAAGACCCATCCATATGGTGTCTGAAAGAGACTCATTTTAGACCCAAAGACACCCCCAGATTGAAAGCGAGGGGGTGGAAAACCATTTGCCATGCTAATGGACACCAAAAGAAAGCTGGGGTGGTAATCCCTATATCAGACAAATTAGATTTTAAACCAAAGATAGTAATAAGAGATGAGAAAGGACACTATATCCTATTTAAAGGGTCTATCCAACAAGAAGATCTAACAATTGTAAATATCTATGCCCCTAACATGGGAGCAGCCAATTATATAAGGCAATTAATAGCAAAAGCAAATAAACACATCAACAACAATACAATAATAGTGGGGGACTTTAACACCCCTCTCACTGAAATGGACAGATCATCTAAGCAAAAGACAACAAGGAAATAAAGACTTTAAATGACACACTGGACAAAAGGGACTTCACAGACACATTCAGAATATTCCATGTCAAAGCAACGGAATACACATTCTTCTCTAGTGCCCATGGAACATTTTCCAGAATAAAACCCATCCTAGGTCATAAATCAGGTCTCAACCAGTACCAAAAGATTGGGATCATTCCCTGCGTATTTTCAGACCACAGTGCTTTGAAACTAGAACTCAATCACAAGAGGAAAGTTGGAATGAACTGAAATACATGGAGGCTAAAGAGCATGCTACTAAAGAATGAATGGGTCATCCAGGAAATTAAGGAAGAATTTAAAAAGTTCATGGGAACCAATGAAAATGAAAACACAACTATTCAAAATCTTTAGGATGCAGCAAAGGCAGTCCTAAAGGAAAGTACATAGCAATACAAGCCTTTCTCAAGAAACGAAAAGGTCTCAAGTACACAACCTAACCCTACACCTAAATGAGCTGGAGAAAAAAAGAGCAAATAAAGCCTAAACCCAGCAGAAGAAGAGAAATAATAAAGATCAGAGCAGAAATCAATGAAATAGAAACCAAAAGAACAGTAGAGCAGATCAACGAAACTAGGGGCTGGTTCTTTGAAACAATTAAAAAGATTGATAAATCCCTGGACAGACTTGTCAAAAAGAAAAGAGAAATGACCCAAATCAATAAAATCATGAATGAAAGAGGAGAGACCACAACCAACACCAAAGAAATACAAACAATTATAAGAACATATTATGAGCAACTCTATACCAGCAAATTTGATAACCTGGAAGAAATGGATGCATTCCTAGAGATGTATCAACTACCAAAAATGAACCAGGAAGAAATAGAAAACCTGAACAGAACTATAACCACTAAGGAAATTGAAGCAGTCATCAAAAATCTCCCAAAAACAAAAGCCCAGGGCCAGATGGCTTCCCACGGGAATTCTACCAAACATTTCCAGAAGAATTAATACCTCTTCTGAAATTGTTCCAAAAAATAGAAATGGAAGGAAACTTCCAAACTCGTTTTTGAGGCCAGCATTACCTTGATCCCCAAACCAGACAAAGCCCCCATCAAAAAGGAGAATTACAGACCAATATCCCTGATGAACAAGGATGCAAAAATTCTCACCAAACTACTAGCCAATAGGATCCAACAGTACATTCAAAGGATTATTCACCCTGACCAAGTGGGATTTATCCCTGGGCTGCAAGGTGGTTCAACATCTGCAAATCAATCAGTGTGATACAATACATTAATAAAAGGAAGAACAAAAAACATATGATCCTCTCAATAGATGCAGAAAAAGCATTGGACAAAGTACAGCATCCTTTCTTGATCAAAACTCTTGAGAGTATAGGGATAGAGGGTACATACCTCAATATCATAAAAGCCATCTATGAAAAACCCACAGCAAATATCATTCTCAATGGGGAAAAACTGAGAGCTTTACCCCTATAGTCTGGAACACGGCAGGGATGTCCACTATGAACACTGCTATTCAACATAGTATTAGAAGTCCTAGCCACAGCAATCAGACAACGAAAAGAAATCAAAGGCATCCAAATCAGAAAAGAAGTCACACTCTCACTGTTTGCAGATGATATGATACCTTATGTGGAAAACCCAAAAGACTCCACCCCAAAACTGCCTGGACTCATACAGGAATTCAGCAAAGTGGCAGGGTATAAAATTAATGCACATAGATCAGTGGCATTCCTATACACCACCACCAAGAGAGAAGAAAGAGAAATGAAGGAGTCAATCCCATTTTCAATTGCACCCAAAACCATAAGATACCTAGGAAGAAATCTAACCAAAGAGGCAATGATCTGTACTCAGAAAACTATAAAATACTCATGAAAGGAATTGAGGAAGACACAAAGAAATGGAAAAACGTTCCATGCTCATGGATTGGAAGAACAAATATTGTAAAGATGTCAATGCTACCTAGAGCAATCTACACATTCAATGCAATCCCCACCAAAATACCATCCACTTTTCTCAAAGAAATGGAACAAATCATCCTAAAATTTGTATGGAACCAGAAAAGACCCCGCATAGCCAGAGGAATGTTGAAAAAAGAAAAGCAAAGCCGGCGGCATCACAATTCCAGACTTCCAGCTCTATTACAAAGCTGTCATCATCAAGACAGTATGGTACTGGCACAAAAACAGAGACATACGTCAATGGAATAGAATAGAGAGCCCAGAAATGGAGCCTCAACTCTATGGTCAACTCATCTTCGACAAAGCTGGAATGAATGTCCAGTGGCAAAAAGACAGTCTCTTCAACAAATGGTGTTGGGAAAATTGGACAGCCACATGCAGAAGAATGAAATTGGACCATTTCCTTACACCACACACAAAAATAGACTCCAAATGGTTGAAAGACCTCAATGTGAGACAGGAGTCCATCCAAATCCTAAAGGAGAACACAGGCAGCAACCTCTTTGACCCAGCCACAGCAGCTTCTAGAAACATCGCCAAAGGCAAGGGAAGCAAGGGCAAAAATGAATTATTGGGACTTCATCAAGATAAAAACCTTTTGAACAGCAAAAGATACGTCAACAAAACCAAAAGACAACTGACATAATGGGAGAAGATATTTGCAAATGACATATCAGATAAAGGACTAGTATCCAAAATCCATGAAGAACTTATCAAACCCAACACCCAAAGAACAAATGATCCAATCAAGAAATGGGCAGAAGACATGAAGAGACATTTTTCCAAAGAAGACAACAAAGTGGCCAATAGATGTATGAAAAAGTGCTCAACATCGCTCAGCATCGGGGAAATCCAAATCAGAACCTCAGTGAGATATCACCTCACACCACTCAGAATGGCTAAAATGAACAAGTCAGGAAATGACAGATGTTGGCGGGGATGCGGAGAAAGGGGAACCCTCCTCCACTGTTGGTGGGAATGCAAGCTGGTGCAACCACTCTGGAAAACAGTATGGAGGTTCCTCAAAAAGTTGAAAATAGAGCTACCATATGAACGAGCAATTGCACTACTGGGTATTTACCCCAAAGATACAAATGTAGGGAGCCCAAGGGGTACATGTACCCAGATATTTATAGCAGCAATGTCCACGATAGCCAAACTGAGGGAAGAGACAAGATGTCCATCGACAGATGAATGGATAAAGAACAAGTGATATATATATACAATGGAACATTATGCAGCCATAAAAAGGAATGAGATCTTGCCATTTACATCGACATGGATAGGACTGGAGAGTGTTATGCTGAGCGAAATAAGTCAATCAGAGAAAGACATAAATCATATGACCTCATTGATATGAGGAATTCTTAATCTAAGGAAACAAACTGAGGGTTGCTGGAGTGGTGGGGGTGGGAGGGATGGGGAGGCTGGCTGATAGACATTGGGGAGGGTATGTGCTATGGTGAGCGCTGTGAATTGTGCAAGACTGTTGAATGACAGATCTGTACCTCTGAAACAAGTAATACATTATATGTTAAAGAAAAAAAAGAAGATAGCAGGATGGGGAAGAATGAAGGGGGGGATCGGAGGAGGAGATGAACCATGAGAAACGATGGACTCTGGAAAACAAACTGAGGGTTTTAGAGGGGAGGGGGTGGGAGGATGGGTTACCCTGTTGATGGGTATTAAAGAGGGCACATTCTGCATGGAGTACTGGGTGTTATATGCAAATAACGAATCATGGAACACTACATGAAAAACTAAGGATGTATGGTGATTAACATAACAATAAAAAAGTTTAAAAAAAAGATTCTTTTATACTTTTTCCTTCTCTGTTCTTTGTATTCCCCCTCCCATTTGTTGATCTGTTTTGTTTCTTAATTTCCACAGGAGTGAAATCATATGGTATTCGCCTTTCTCTGATTTATTTTGCTGAGCATCATACACTCTAGCTCTATAAGGATTTTCTTAATCACATTGTTTTTCTGTAGCTTACTTTGTTGTAAGAATACAGTCTATGATACAGATAACATATACAGTATGTGTTAATCGACTCATTGGGTTAGAGGTACAGTTTCTGGTCAAAAGAAGGCTATTAGCAGGTCACTTTTGGGTGAGTCAAAAGTATACTCAGATTTTCAACTGCACAGGGTTTTGGCAGTCCTAATCCCTGCATTGTTCAAGGGCCAACTGTATGTTGAATAAAAGTGGCAAGAGTGGGCATCCCTGTGTTGTTCATGATCTTAGAGGAGAAGCTTTTGGCTTTCACCATTGCATAGGATGTGGCTTCTCAGGTATGGCCTTTGTTATGTTCAGTTTCATTCTCTGTATACCTGCTTTGTTGAGAGCTTTTATCAAAATGGCTGTTGCATTTTGTCAGATGCTTTTTCTGCATTGGTTGAGATGATCATATGATTTTTATCCTTCATTTTGTTAATGCGGCCTATTACTTTGATTTGTGGATGTTGAACCCCCCCTTGCATCCCTGAAATATTTTTCATACCTCTTCCTGTATTGTTGAATTTGGTTTACTGTTATTTTGTTGAGGATTTTTATATCTATGTTCATCACAGATACTGATCTGTAATTTTCTTTCCTTGTGGCATCTTGGTAGGTTTTGATAAGGGCAGTGCTGGCCTCCTAAAAGGAGTTGGGAAGCATTCCTTCCTCTTGTTTTTTGTGGAAAGTTTGAGGATTGGTATTCATTTTTCTTTGAAAATTCGGTGGAATTCACCAGGAAAGCCACATGGTCCTGGACTTCTGTGTATTGAGAGGTTTTTGATTACTTATTTAATCTCCCTATGGGTAATTGGTCTGTTCAGATTTTCTGTCTCTTCAGTATTCAGTCTTGTAAGGTTGTATGTTTCTCGGAATTTATCCTTTTCCTCTAGATTGTCTAACTTGTTGGGGTGTAATTGTTCGAGTGGCCTTTTATGAGCCTTTGTATATCTGTGATATCAGTGGGAAGATCTCTTTCATTTCTGATTGTGAGTCCTCATTCTTTTTTTACCTTAAGTCTAGCTGAAAATTTGTCAGCTTTGTTTTTTTTCAAAGAACCAGCTCTTTTGTTAATCTTCCTGTTGTCTTTTTTTATCTTTCCATTGTCTTCATAGTCTGTATTTGATTTATTTCTGTTCTGATAGGTTACTTCCTTTCTTCTAGTAACTTTGGACTTCCATTTTTTTTTTCTGTTTTCTTGAGGTGGAAAGTCAGTTTGCTTATTCGAGATGTTTCTTTTTTTTTAAGATTTTATTTATTTATTTGACAGAGAGAGACACAGCGAGAGAGGGAACACAAGCAGGGGGAGTGGGAGAGGGAGAGGCAGGCTTCCCGCTGAGCAGGGAGCCTGATGTGGGACTCGATCCCAGGAACCTGAGATCATGACCTGAGCCAAAGGCAGACGCTTAACGACTGAGCCACCCAGGCGCCCTCGAGATGTTTCTTGTTTATTGAGTTCGGCCTGTATCACTATAAACGTCCCTCTTAGAACCATTTTTTTTTTAAAGTAAGCTCTGAGGGGTGCCTGGGTGGCTCAATCAGTTAAGTGTCTGCCTTGGGCTCAAGTCATGATGTTAGGTTCCTGGGATCAACACCTGCATTGGGCTCCCTGCTCAGCGGGTGGAACCTGCTTCTCCCTTTCCCACTGCCTGCAGCTCCCCCTGCTTGTGCTCAATCTCTCTCTCTCTCTGTCAAATAAATAAATGAAATATTTTTTAAAAATAAAGTGAGTTCTATGCCCAGTGTGTGGCTCAAACTCAACCACAAGTTCAAGAGTCACAACGGTCTACCGTCTAAGCCAGCCAGGTGTCCCATTCTCATAACCCCTTTTGCTGCATTCCATAAATTTTGCTATGTTGTATTCCATTTTCATTTGTCTCAAAGTATTTCTTGGTTTCTCTTGTGGTTTGCTCAGGGACCCATTTAGTAGCATGTTGTTTAATCTGCATGTTTGTGAATTTCCAGTTTTCTTCTTGTAATTGATTTCTCATTCCATACCACTGTGGTTGGAAAAGATGCTTGATTTGATTTCAGTCATCATTTTGGAAATTTCTAGGCTTCTTGAATTTATTGTCTTGTCTTGTGGCCTAACGTATTGTCTAGCTTGGAGAGTGTTCTATGTGCACTTGAGAGGGAGTGGATCCCATGTGCTACTTTTGGACGGCCGCTTCTGTATGTATCTGTTAAGTCCCTAATTACCTTGTTGTCTGAGGCTAATGATTCCATTTATATAAGTGAGGTATGAAAGTCCCCCACGGTATTGCTGCTGGTTTCTCCTTTGAGATGTGTATATATATGCTCTACATATTTAGTTGCGCCTCTGTTGGGTGGGTAAATATTTACAAATGTTGCATCCTCTTTTTGGATTGATTCCTTTATCATTATGTAATGCCCTTCTTTGGCTCTTGATAACAGTGTTTGGATTTTTTTTCTCCTGCATTAGACTGAGAATCAGAAGATCATTTTTTAGCTGCAACCTTGAACAAAACACAGTCTGTTGTTTTTTTTTTTTCTCTGTAAAGTAGAAATAATAAATTTTTCTCCTAGGACTATCTCATGACTCAAATAAGAGAATGTACTGTAAAAGTCTTTTCTGAAGTATGGGTACTGCCCAAATATAAAAAGTTGTAATGCTCATGACTATGCAACAGCCAAATGTTCAGGATAAGATTTTTTTTTAGACATATTTATTTACTTGAGAAGAGAGAGAGAGAGAGAGAGAGAGAATGCACAGGCATGTGTTAGAGAGGGGTGGGGCAAGGGCAGAGGGAGAGAGCGAATCCCTGCTGAGTGCGGAGCTCGATGCAGGGCTCTATCCCAGGAGCTTGGGACCATGACCTGACCCAAAAGCAAGAGTCAGCTGCTTAACTGACTGTGTCATCCAGGCACCGCGGAATAAGATTTAAAAAGCAATTTTTTTTGAGGGCTTACTGTTGTAAGTCCTATTCTAAGTGGCCTCTATCACATTTAATTCTAAAATCAATTCTTAAAAAAATGAAAAATAGAACCTATTCTAAAAGTACATATTCCTATGATCCTCAGAGTTTGGGAAACGCAGGCAGAAGAGAGGTTAAGTAGGGGCCCCTAGGTGGCTCAGTCGGTTAAGCTTCTGCCTTCGGCTCAGACATTATAATTGAGGGCAACTGGCAGGCTCGGTCAGTGGAATATGTGACTCGATCTCAGGGTTATGAGTTTGAGCAATTTGTGCGTACGGCTTACTTAATTAAAATAAAAAGATGTTGTAATTGGGCTTGTTTTCTTTTTCCTTTTGACCCTTTCACCCATTTCTCCCACCTCCAACCCCCTACCTCTGGCAAACACCCATCTGTTCTGTCTAGGAGCTCAGTTTTTTCGTTTTTGTTTTGTTTCATTTAAGGTTCTCCAAGTAAGTGATGGATAGTATTTGACTTTCTCTGTGTGGCCTGCTTGACTTAGCAGAATGCCTTCAAGGTCCAGCCATGGTGCAAGTGGAAAGATTCCATTCTTTATTCTGGCTGAGTAGTATCCAGTGTGTGTATCTACCACAATTTCTTTATTCATTCATCCACTCATGGGCACTTAGGTTGTTTCTAGTTTCCTTGTACATAACCCTGCAGTGAACACAGGGGTGCATATACCTTTTTGAGTTAATGTTTTCGTTTTCTTCGGATAAATACTCAGAAGGGGAATTCCTGGATCTTACAGGAGTTCTCTTTTTAATTTTTTTGAGGATCGTCTGTACTGTGTCCCATCGTGGCTGCACCAACTTATATTCCCACTAACAGTGCACAAGAGTTTTTGTCTTCTTTACATCTTCACCAAAACTTGTCATTTCTTGTCTGTTTGAAAATGGCCATTCTAACAGGTGTGAAGTGGTGTCTCATTGTGGTTTTGATTTGCATTTCCCTGGTGGTTAATGATGTTGAGCATCTTTTCATGTTCGTGTTGACCATCTGTATCTCTTCTTTAGAAATATGTCTATTTGGATCTTCCTATTTCTTTTTAATTTTATTATGTTATGTTAGTCACCATACAATACATCATTAGTTTTTGATGTAGTGATCCACGATCCATTGTTTTCGTATAACACCCTGTGCTCCATGCAGTACGTGCCCTCCTTAATACCCATCACCAGGCTAACCAATCCCCCCTCCCCCCTCCCCTCTAAAACCCTGTTTGTTTCTCAGGTCCATAGTCTCTCATGGTTCATCTCTCCCTCCAATTCCCCCCGGCCATTTTTCCCTTCCTTCTCCTAATGTCCTCCATGCTATTCCTTATGTTCCACAAATAAGTGAAACCATATGATAATTGACTTTCTCTGCTTGACTTGTTTCACTTAGCATAATCTCCTCCAGTCCCATTCATGTTGATGTAAAAGTTGGGTATTCATCTTTTTTGATGGCTGAGTAATATTCCATTGTATATATGGACCACATCTTCTTTATCCATTCATCTGTTGAAGGGCATCTCGGCTCTTTCCACAGTTTGGCTATTGCGGACATTGCTGCTATGAACATTGGGGTGCATATGGCCCTTCTTCTCACTACATCTGTGTCTTTGGGGTAAATACCCACTAGTGCCATTGCTGGGTCATAGGGGAGCTCTATTTTTAAATTTTTGAGGAACCTCCACACTGATTTCCAAAGTGGCTGTACCAACTTGCATTCCCACCAACAGTGTAAGAGGGTTCCCCTTTCTCCACAACCTCTCCAACATTTGTTGTTTCTTTCCCTGTCCATTTTGGCCATTCTAACTGGTGGAAGGTGGTATCTCAAGATCTCCCTATTTTTAAATTAGTTTGCTTGTGGGTTTTTTGGTTTTGTTTTGTTTCTGTTTTTTTTCTTGTTTTTTTTCTTTTCCCGATTGTTTTGTTTTGTTTTGCTGTTGAGTTGCATGAGTGATATTAACCCCTTATCAGATATATGATTTGCAAATGTTTTCCCATACAGTAGGTTGCCTTTTTATTTTGTTGATGGTTTCCTTGCTGATGTCATCCCACACTTTTTTTAATTGTTTTTACTTTTGGTATCAGGTTAAAAAATCACTACCAAGACCTCTATCAAGTGGCTTTTCCCTGTGTTTTCTGTTAAGAGTTTTAGGGTTTCAGGTCTTATATTCAATTCTTGAATGCATTTGGAGTTAATTTTTTGTGTAGTGTAAGATAGTGGTGTGGTTTCGTTGTTCTGCATGTGACTGTCCACTTTTCCCAGCCTTGTTGTTTAAAGAGACTGTTCTTTCCCCCTTGTATATTCTTGGCTCCTTGGTCATAAGGTACTGTACCTTGGATGGGTGGGTTTCCTTCTGGGCTCTCTCTTTTGTTCTGGTGCTCTGTGTGTGTCTGTTTTTTTGCCAACACTAGATTGTCTTGAATACTCTAGCTTTGCAATAATCTGAAATCAGTGAGTGTGATGCCTTTAGCGTTGTTCTTCTTTCTCTAGATTGCTCTGGCTATTCAGAGTCTTCTGTGGCTTCATACAAGTTTTTGGATCCTTTGTTATATTTCTGTGAAAAATAGAATTACAATTTTGATAAGAATTGCATTGAATCTGTAGATGGTTTGGGGAAGTGTGGAGAATTTAACACCATGATTTCTTCTAATCCAAGAGCATGGAGTATCTTTCCATTTCCATGTGTTGTCTTCGTTTTCTTTCCTTAACATCTTGTAGTTTTCAGTATAAGCTTTCACGTCTTGGTGAAGTTTCTTTCTGGGTATTTTATTCTTTTTGATGCAACTTCACGTGGGATGATCTTCCCAATTTCTTTTTCTGATAGTTCGTTATTAGTGTATAGACATGCAACAGATTTTTGTATATTGATATTGGATCCTGTACCTTTATTGAATTCAGTCGTTATTTCGAACAATTTTTCTGTGGAGTCTTTAAGGTTTTCCTTATATACTCTGCCTGCCATCTGCAAATAGTGAAAGGTTTACTTTTTCCTTTCCAATTTAGATGCCTTGTTTATTTTTGTTGCATAATTGCTCTGCCTAGGTTTTCCGATACTATGTTGAATAAAAGTGGCGAGGAAAGACCAGGCAAGTTCCTAATGTAGAGGATCTTAGAGGAAATAGTTACAGCTGAAACTTTTCTCTATTGGATGTGATGTTATCTGTGGGCTTGTCCTGTATGGCCTTTATCATGTTGAGGTATGTTCCCGCTCCACTCACTCTGTTGAGAATATTGACCGTCAATGGATATTGAGTTTTTTCAAATGCTTTTTGTGCATCTCTCAAGATGGTAGCATGATTTTTATTCTTCAGTTTGTTAACGTGATGGATCACTTGGGTTGATGTGCACGTGTGAACCCTCCTTGCATTCCTGGAACAAATCCCAGGATCATAGCATATGATCCTTTCAGCATATTGGTGAACTTGGTTTGCTAGTATTTTGTTGAACATTTTGCCTCTGTGTTCATCATGGATATTGGCCTGTAATTTTATTTTCTTGGGGTGTCCTTGTCTGGATTTGGTATCAGGATAATGTTGGACTCAGGAAATGATTTTGGAAGCTTTCTCTTCTGTTTTTTGGAAATGTTTGAGAAGGATTGGTATGAATTCTTCCCTGAATGGAAGAATTCACCAGTAAAGGCATCTGGTCCTGGAACTTGGTTTTTGGGAGGTTGTAAATTGCTGATATGACGAGCATTGGGTGCTTTATGTAAGTGTTGAATCACTGAATTCTATTCCTGAAATTAATACTGTACTCTGTATGTCACTAGTTCGAATTTATTTATTTATTATTTTTAAGATTTTCTTTTCTATTTTTTTTTGTTTTTTTTTTTAAGACTTTATTTATTTGACAGAGAGAGACACAACAAGAGAGGGAACACCAGCAGGGGGATTAGGGGAGTGAGAAGCAGGTTTACCGCCGAGCAGGGAGCCTCATGTGGGGTTCGATCCGAGGACCCTGGATGATGACCTGAGCCAAAGGCAGACGCTTAATGACTGAGCCACCTAGGCGCCCCTAAGATTTTATTTTTATGAGAGAGAGAGAGACCATGGACAGCAGGAGGGGTAGAGGGAGAGGAGGAGAGAGAGAGTCTCAAGAAGACTCCATGCTGAGTTTGGAGCCTGGCCTGCGGCTCAGTCACATGCCCCTGAGACCATAGCATGAGCCGGAACCAAGAGTTGGATGCTCAACCGACTGAGCCATCAGGTGCCGCAAGGAACTAGAATTGAAATAAAAACGTATAACATAAATATGAATAAATAAAGCTCTGATTCTTTGAGGTTGTCCAAATTGTTGCTGTGTACTCTTCACAATAGTTCCTTTGAGCCTTTGTTTTGGTGTGTCCATTGTGATATGTTAGCCAACTAGAAATCGTGGTTTTGAATAGCCTTGGTGTGACTGTTCTCAGCGAGAGCGAGGTGAGTGGCTTGGGGAAGGGGAGCAGGAGGGCCGTGTGATTGCTGACCAAGGGGGACCCCAGGCTGTGCCCCACGGATGCCCCTGCTCTGCAATAGCCATCGTTCCCTCCCACTTCTCACTTGTGTTCGTGGCGCCTGTCACAGGGGACCCGTCAATGCCCCACATCGTGGCCCAGGTGGTGCCCGTCAAAAAAACACCAAATGGAACAAATGGCATGGCCTGAAACCTGTTACATTTGCAAAATTCTAGTGAGAATCCTGTGTTCAGGAACCTCTGGTAATTTCCTAAGTTGGTACTTACTCTTGGTGTTAAAAAATGAAGGGGTACGCAGGTCTCGGTGCTTCACATGGTGATTTTCTGGTTGGGATTTACTTTGTGCTAGGGGAGGTCATAGAACGAGACAGAACATCTCTCTTTGCACGGTAGCCCAGCCCCACCCATAGCATCTGGCTGTGAGCTGTGGGTAGATCGTGTGCCCTGGGGTGAAATTGTGAGACCTGGAACAAGATCATCTCACCAGCAGGGGCCTGAAGCCAGTGTAGGGATACACCCCTGCAAGCTGCTTTGCATTGCTGGGGGGATTACAGAATGATCATTTGATCCCTGTCCGTGTTCGAAAATGGCCAAGTCATTATTGTGAAATCTGAAAATCAGGCCCTCCTGAGAGAAGAGAATCCTTCACCAATGTTGGTGGGGCCCTGAAACCCTGCCACTCCATTCATGTCATCTTCCCTGAGTGCCTGCCCTGGGCAAGGCAAGGGCTTTGGGGGGAGGCCAAGATAGATGCAGTCCCGGCGTCCAGGGGCCCAGGTTCCCATCAAGGCGTGTGGCCTGTCAACAAGTATGTGGTGAGCAGAACAGAGAGGGGAAGGCACTCCGTGCCGTTTGAGGGGCTAGAGGAAGGTTTCCTGTGCCATTTGAGGGTGATGTCACTGACGCATGGCCCTCCTGTCCACCCCGCGGGGTACCAGATCGCCACCGCCTGGCCGGCAGTAGCCCCAGCACGTTCACCACTGTGGAGGTGGGTGCCATGGTGAGGCAGTTCATGGGCACCAAGCTGGCCCTGGAGTCGGCATACATCTTCAGGCTGCCGGCCAAGATGAGGCAGGGCTGGGCAAGCTGCTGTAGGCCCCCGTCGTCACCACTGAGAAGAGAGGTAAGACCCGAGGCCCAAGTCCACTGTCGTGGTGCTACAGGGAGGAGAGCTGGGCAGGAAACGGAGCCGGGAACTTGCATGGTCCACGACGTCCAGGTCAGGCCCTGTACCGTCGCGTGTCTACACAGCCTGACATTTATCAGCCAGGCAGGAATGTCCCCGGTTTAATGCTAGAGACTCGGCTCAGAAAGGTTGTGTAACTGGCTCAGAAAGGTTGTGTAACTGGCTCTGAGTCACTGTGTTGGAGGGCAGCTCCCTGAAGCCAGGCACTTGGTCTCTGATGTTCAAAACCATGTGCCCAGCTGAGCAGGTGCTCATTAAAGTTTCCTGTGGAGCAGTCGTAGGGAGATCTGTCTTCATGGACGCCGCTTCTGTTGCAAACACTGGCGAGATGCTTATTGTACATTGTCTTGGTTTATCCTCACCAAAGCCTGGGGAACAAAGCTCTGTGAGCCCCAGTTCTACAGAAGAAGTGGGGGCCCAGACAGATTCAGTCATTTCCTGCTGTGGGGGCAGTGATGTGAACACCCTTCATAGACCCCCCCCCCCGACCCCCTTTTCCCACACCAATCTTCTGTGAGTTCCCATCTCGGCAAGCCCCTGACATGCCCTTCAGCCTCGCTGTGGAATCTGCCTCAGCAGGCTCCCTAACCAAGGCCACCCCAATTCCAGGTGTGGAGGTCAGGGCCAGACCCAGAGGTCTGAGGGAAGAGGAGGACAGGAAGGCACTTGCACGCAGAGCCAACGGGTGCGCTCGGAGAGATGGCCTGTCCTACCTCCCATGTGGGAGTGCCTAGCGCCAGGCTCTGGAGCTGTGTGACCTTAGGCAAGGCCCTTCCCCTCTCTGTGCCCTGGCGCCCACCTGGTGGCCTCTTGGGAAGCACCCAAGGGCCAGCACCGTCCACGTGGTGCCATGGCCTTGCTCAGAGTGTGAGCCGGTGTCCCCGCGTGTGATCACTCTAGGACAAGATCTAGAGCAGATGGTTTAAGTGAGGCAGGGGTTGAACCCAGAGTGCTTGAAAAACAATCCAAAGGGCTGATCTGAAACCTACCAAAGATAGAAGGCAAAAGAGGCCGGCGTGCACTGAGCTCTTGCCACCTTCTGGCCACCTTCCAGGCATTGCAGCCCATTGCTCTCTCTACTTCCACACATCAGGCCGAACCTGTCCTCTGGGGTTCTTGTGGAGGCTTCATTCCATAGGCTAGACTGATGAAAGCATTGGCCATTGGCCATTGATTGAACCTCCAGCCCCTCTCCCGTCCTCAGAAGTCATGGGTGGGACCAAAAGTTCCAACCCTCTGATCACAACGTTGGTTGTCCTGGTGACCAGCCCACATCCTCATTAACATGACAAGAGACACCTTTGTCACTCTGGACAAAGACGTGTATATGAGAAACAAGTTTTCTCATCTGAATGGCTAAATAGATATTCTTCTTACAAGTCACAACATTGCAAACATGGCTCCAGTCTCTGCTTCTGTGCTCACAGGACGCCCTCCCAGTGGTGTGTCCAAATTTCTCTCCTCTTCTCAGGATGTTTGGATCGCCTTATTGCCTCACTATTTGTCAAAGGATTGCTGGATCCTAAATTGCTTCTCAAAATATGCCTTTCTTCATGTTCAGCAATGGATCATGTGGAACACTTGGGCTCCCCATGTGAATTAGCTATTATAATACCTTGCTCATGTTCATCTGTCCAGAGTTTGCAGTTACATTTATAAGCAGCTTTGCTGTTAGTGACCTCAAGGTTGAAGGTAGTCCTCTTGACTTAGGTGTCATTGAAAAGACCCCTCGATGCTTTGTTTTGGGGTTTTGGGGGCATTGGTAGGTTTAGCTTGTATTTGTAGGACCCAGGACTCTATACATGCATTTATGTCAGGTAGATTTCTAGAAGTGTAATTGTTGGGTTAAAAGGCAAGTGCATTGAAAACCTTGATAAATAAAACCAAATTGCCCTCCAAAAAAGAAACCAGTCCCTGGATTAGGGTGCTTCCTACTGCACTGTGACTTGCTCTTAACTGCAAGGTCTGCAAAACCCTGTGTCCATATAAGCTGGCATCCACAGGTACCAGGGGTTAGAACACCAACGTATCTTTTTGGAGGACACAGTTCAACCCACAACAGAGCAGTTTTCGTACAACAAAGCTGTGGCCTCTACTCTGAGACCAGGACAGCATTTCCTAAGATGCTGGTGGCATCCTATAGACAGCGGCTGTGTAGGCATCACTGAGAATTCAGCGTGCATCCATCTCTGGACAAGCATCACCGCCCTGTTGCAGCCAGGGGTCATGGGCGTGCCCTTTGTCCATCTGTCTGGTCACAGCTTGAGCGGTTCTTGTCCTTATTTGCTGAGTATTCCAGAGGAGACCCGGGACCCAGAGCCCCTGGCCCCCTGGCCTGCACTCTGGCTGCTGCAGCCCTCCCCAGACTAATTAACCAACAGAAATTGACGGGAGGGAGAATGTGAGCTGGGCATCTCTGTGTGCATCCTGGTGTGGTTTCAATTCTGAGATTCAGGGCCTGGCTACCACCATTCATGTTCCACAGTGTGTCAAAATGTCAAATGAGCACCTGCCCTACCCTAGGCCCGCCCTTCATTGCCACCTGACATTGGAGGGACCACGGGGCTTCCAGCTTAGGTCTGAGTCAGGGCAGAATAGGGGTGATCTGGCATGCAGAGCACTCACTGCACGCCCCGCCCCCAGTGAGGCTGCCACAAACCTGGGTGGGAGATGCCCTGGAGGGCCAGAGGAGATGGGGCTCACCTCCAGGGGGCACAGCCACTGGGGTGGACAGGTCTCTGTGGCAGCCCAGGTGTGCACGGAGAGGGGTGGCCCATGGAGAGCTCCTGGGCTTTGGGGACTTGCACCCAGTGTGGCGATCAGGGGGGGCTTCACGGAGGAGGAGCCATTTGAGATAGGTTGTCAGGGAAAAGGGATTTCACCGAGGACACAAGGGAAGGTAAGATTTACAAGGGCCCAGCAAAGCTAAATGTTCCAGGAGTGGGAAGAGCGAGGTGTTCCCAGGCCAGCTGACCCCTGTCTCTTTCCACCTGTAGCTCCGAGAAACACCGGTGCTACGACGTCATCCTGACGGCCTACAACATCATCGGCGAGAGCCCAGTAGCGCGCCCGTGGAGGTGTTCGTCGGCGAGGCCGGTAAGCTCCGGGTGCCCCCGCCTTCTGGGAGGCCTGGCCTGGCGCTCTCATGGGCTGAGCAGCGTGCCCATGTTGAGGAGCATGGTGCCTGTGCGAGGCTAGGAGGCTCCGGCGTGGGTCAGCGTGGGGAGGGGTGTCGGAAGCGCCGGCGGGCACCTGCGGGGAACACGGTGGCATCAGTGGTGTCAGCGGCGGCAGCAGTAGTGCTGGCCGTCAGTCGGAGTCAGCGTTCGGCAGCAGCGGAAGCTCCCGGCAGCAGAGGCAGCAGCCGTATGAGCAGCGGGTGGCGGCAGCGGTAGGTGCCGGGATAGTGGGCGTCGGTATGTGGCAGCGGGAGGCGGTGGAGGCAGGGGCGGCAGGAAGCGGTGAGGCACAGGCACCTGGCGCCGCAGGCAGGCAAGAGCCGGCAAACGGCAGGCAGGCGGCAACAGGAAGCGGCCACAGCGGTTTCAGGTGGCGGTGGCAGGAATCGGCGGAAGACAGCGGAGGCAGGCGGCGGGGGAAGGTGGCAGGAGGAGGGAGGCTGCAGTGGCGGCCGGCAGTGCGGGCAGCCGGTTCCAGGTGCCAGCGGTAGGCAGGCGGAGGCGGCAGGTAGGAGGTAGCAGGTGCAGGCTGCAGTAAGCAGCGGCTGGCAGGCAGGCCACGGCAGGCAAGGGCCGCGGGTGGTGCCAGGACATAGCAGGCGGCGGCAGCAGGCAGTCGGCGGGGGCAGGCAGGCGGCAGACAGCAGCATTAGGCAGACGGCAGCTGTGGCAATTGGCAGGTGGCAGCGGTAGGCAGGCGGTGCCGGCAGCGGTGGGGGTACGCAGGCAGCGTTGGCATGCATCCTCGGTGTTAGGTAGCTGGGCCCGGTGGAGCCAGGCTGCGGCAGCAGACGGCGGCGGCAGGCGGCGGCAGGATGCGGAGGCAGGCAGGCGGCCACGGATGCCGGCGGGCAGCAGGCGGCGGGCGCACGCAAGAGCGGTGGTTGGCAGAAGGCAGGTGGCGGCGGCAGGCAGAGGTAAGCGGCAGCAGGGGGCGGCAGTGGCAGACGGCAGTGGTAGTACTGACTGGTGGCGGCAGCAGGCAGGCGGTGGCAGGCGGCGGTGGCAGCACTGGTGGGCAGTGGCGGCAGGCAGCGGCAGGCAGTCGGTGGCAGTCGGTGGCAGGCGGCAGCGGGTAGCAGCAGAGGTGGCAGCGGTGACAGCACCAGTGTGTGGCGTCTTCGGCTGCAGCCGCTGCAGGGGCGGCAAGGGCTGCAGGGGTGCCAGCTTTGGGCAGCCCCGGGTCATCGAGCGGCAGTGTGTGGCAGCCTCAGCAGCAGGTGCCATTGGCTTCAGCCGGAGTCACCGGCGGGGGAAGCAGGCGCCGCGATAGGGGCGGGGTCAGCAGCAGGCGGGTCAGCGGCGGCAGCGTGTGTCAGCGTGGGGAGGGGCGCCGGAGGTGCCGGCGGGCATAGTCGGGTTACGCGGCGGGGTCGGCAGCGTCGGCGGCGTCAGCAGTAGTGCTGGCGTCAGTTGCCTTCAGCATTGGGCAGCAGCGGAAGCTCCGGGCAGCAGAGGCAGCAGAAGGAGTATCAGCAGCGGGTGGCGGCAGCGGTAGGTGCCGGGTTAGTGGGGGTCAGAATGTGGCAGCGGGAGGCGGTGGAGGCAGTGGAGGCAGGGGGCGGCAGTGGAGGCAGGGGGCGGCAGTAAGCGGTGGGGGCAGGGAGGCAGGGCGCGGCAGTAAGCGGTGGGGGCAGGGAGGCAGGTAGCGGCAGGCAAGTGTAGTGGGCGGCGGCGGTAGGCGATTGCAGGCGGCAGCAGGAAGCGGTGGCAGGCTGTGGTAAGCAACGGCACGCAGGCAGGCGGCCGCGGCAGGCAGGCAAGGGCGGCGGGCGGTGGAAGGAGGTAGCAGGCGGCGGCGTCGGCAGGGGGCGGGGGCAGGCAGGCTGCAGCAGGCAGGTGACAGACAGTTGCAGGCAGGCTGCAGCACTGGGGGTACGCAGTAGCCGCAGGTGGCAACAGGTGGTGGCGGCAGGAAGCGGCGGCGGGCAGGTGGTGGGGGCAGGTGGCGGCGGCTTGCAGGCCACGGCCAGAGGCAGGCAGGGGGCCGCGGGGACAAGAGGTAGCAGGCGGCGGTGGCGGCAGGGGGCGGGGGCAGGCAGGCTGCAGCAGGCAGGTGGCAGACAGTTGCAGGCAGGCTGCAGCACTGGGGGTACGCAGAAGCCGCAGGTGGCAACAGGCAGTGGCCACAGGAAGCGGCGGCGGGCAGGTGGTGGGGGCAGGTAGTGGCGGCCGGCAGACCCCGGCTAGGGGCAGGCAGGGGGCGGCGGCGGCAAGAGGTGGCAGACGGGGGCAGGCAGTGGTAAGCGGCGGGAGGAAACGGCGGCAGGCAGCAGGGCCAGGCAGCAGCGTTAGGTAGGCGGCAGCAATAGGCGTGTGGTGGCCTTGGGCTGGCGTGGCGGGTAATGGTAAGTGGCAGCAGGCGGCGGTGGTAGGTAAGCAGCAGCAGGCCGTGGCGGGCTGCAGGCCCCAGGGCCCAGGCAGGAAGCGGCGGCTGATAATCGCAACCAGCCATAAGCGGTGGCAGAAAGCGGCGGCAGGTGGGGGCAGGTGGCAGGGGGAGGCGGGCCACAGTGGAGGCAGGCAGTGTGGGAAGCAGGCGGTAGTGGCCGCAGGCAGCGGAGGCAAGCGGGCTGCAGGGAGCAGCGGCAGCAGTTGGCGGTGGTAGGTTGGCAGCGTTGGCAGGCACCGTCGAGTTTAGGCAGCGGAGGCTCGTGGCAGCAGAGGAGGTGGCAGGTGGCAGGCTGCAGGTGGCGGCGGTAGACAGCGGTAAATGGCAGCAGGGGGTGCGGGCAGGCAGGCGGAGGCAAGGGGATACAGGCAAGGGTGGCAGGCGGCAGCGGAAGGAAGCGGTGGCGGGCAGGTGGCTGGGGCGGTAGGCAGCGGTAACTGGCAGCAGCTGGCGGGGGCAGCGGCCCGGTGGTGGTATGGGCAGGGTCAGCGCTGGGCAGCCAGCGCCAGCAAGCAGCAGGCGGCAGAGGGCGGCAGCGTGGGCCAGCCATGTCGGCGGTCAGCAGCAGCGTCTGCGATGGGCAGCGGGTGTCAGTGGCGGAAGCTGGGGGCAGTGGCGGTAGCTGGGGGCTGTGGCGGTATGGCTGGGAGCAGAGAGAGCCGGGGGCAGCGGCGTCCTTGGAACCCTAGCATGCTGCGGTTCCGAGGAAGAGGTGCCCCTCAGCCTGGTATCTGCAGGGCACACAGGGGGCCACCCAGGACCCAGAGGCTGAGCCTGAGGCGGCGTGCCAAGTCCTGCTTCCTCCCATTGGGGAGGCCAGTTGAGTTCGGCCTCTGCCCTGGGCCTGAGCTTCAGTCTCTCCATCTGTAAAGTGGGCAGAACAGCAAAACCTTAGGGTTATGGTGCAGATTTAATGTAGGTAATGGGTTTCCTCTAGACTGGTTCAGAGTACAGGTTGTCATTCCTCTTATTCCACTTCCAGCTGTGTGACCTTGAGCAAGATAGGTAATCGCCAGGCCTCAGAATTCTCATCTGAGAGATGGGCCTGCAAAGAGACCTATATAGGCTTGTTTTGGGGATTTAGTGAAGTAGTACACAGAACCCATTTCCAAAATCAATGTAAATCATGGTTCCTGGCTCGAGATAAGTGCAGTACGAGTCTTTGGGATTAATATCACAGAAGTATTAGTTATTGTTATTGCTAGCACCGGGGAAGGAACACCGTGATTGCCATCCTCATGATTATCATCGTGAGTTAATTGAGGAGCTGCTCTGTGCCTGGCGCTGGCTAAGCATTCTACACCCTTTATCAGTTTGCACATCTCCATGGGCTAGGATCCTGATAGGCCTCTGAGTCTTAGAGACGCAGATAATGCTTGGAACCAGATTTCAATCCCTTGTCTTTGCAGCTCCAAAACCTGTGCTTCCAACCTCTCCATGATTGGGGCGTATCCGAAACCCTCATGCCTCTCTGCTTGACTCTGCACCTTACAGCTTAGAATAGGGCCTAACACAGGGGAATACAGAGGGATAAGTATTCTCTATTTCTGTTACCGTCGTAGTCTTTATTCCCTCGCAGTGCTTTATGGGCACAGATGTAACGGTGTTGGTTAGTGATTCAGATCAAGAGCTGACAGACCATCCCAACTGAGAGAAATGAGACCCATTTTATGTGCTCCTCTCCCCCTAGAATGACGGTCAAGAGACAGTGATGACTCAGAGGTTGCCAGTGAGTTAAAGAAGTTGGCTGCCCAGCCGCAAGAGCCTGAGTAGACCGCAGCGGCGACCTTTGGTAGCATCTCAAAAGACACCTACAAGATGGAACATGCCCAGGGATTTGGAAAACCGGTAAGGCACTTTCCATACACCCTGCCTTGTTCTTCCTCAACTTCTTCAGTATCTCCCAGGAACTCCCTGCTTCTTCCTGTACCCATAAACGGGATGCAGTGCCCACTGCTCTGGGTAGAGAGGAGCCCGGCACTTTACATGCTGTTCTGTGCACGCACTCACCAGTGTACAAAGCTCTCCTTTAGCCTCTGTTAGGAACAGGAGGGCAGTTTCCCGCACAGATTTGGGCAGGTCCCTGCACTTTCTGAGTCCCCTGAACAATGGTGTACGGCTTACCTGTTTAAATCCAGTTTTGTCTTGGAGTGTTTTACAAGACCTTTTCCTTAGGATAACTTGTAAGATCACTCTCTTTACAAATTCGAAGCTTGTAATACAGTGTTATTAAATATAGCCGCCATGTTGTACGTTACATCCTGTGACTGACTGACTTTATACCTGTAAGTTTGAACCTTTGACCCCTGTCACCCATTTCACACCCATCCCCCTGCCTGTCAACCACCAATCTGACTGCTGTATCTTTAAGCTCAGTTTTTTGGTGTTTTTAGATTCCATATAAATGTGTTGTCATAGAGTATTTGTCTCTGACTTCTTTCAGTTAGCATCGTGCCCTCAGGGTCCATCCATGTTGCTGTAAAAAGAACGATTTCGTTTTTTGTTATGGCTAAAGAGTATTGCAGCGTCTACATACACCACATCTTCCTTATCGATTCATCCCTCCGTGGACATGTAGGTTGTCCTCCTATCTTAGCTGTTATGATTAATGCTGCAGTGAACATGGGGGTTCAGATATCTTTTCAAATGGGTGTTTTTGTTTTCTTTGGCTAAATGGCCAGGAGAAAAATTGCTGGATTGTAGGCTCGTTCTAGTTTTAATGTTTTGAGGAGCCTGCATACTCTTTTCCACAGTGGATGCACCTACCTACGTTCCCACCAACAGCTCACTGGGGTTCCCTTTCGGCCACATCCTTGCTAACATGTGTTATTTCTCATCTTTTTGATACTAAGTTTTCTAACCAGTGTGAGGTGCTATCCCATTGTTGTTTTGATTTGCATTTCCCTGATGATTCATGATGTTGAGCATCTTTTCACGTCCCTGTTGGCTCTCTGGATGTCTTCTCTGGATAATGTCCATTTGGATAATCCTCCCACTTTTTAACCACTTTGTTTTTTTGCTGTAGTTATTGAGTCTAAGAGTGCTTTATATGTACTGGATACTTATCTTTTTTTTTTTTTTAAAGGATTTATTTATTTATTTATTTGAGAGAGAGAATGAGATAGAGAGCATGAGAGGGGGGAGGGTCAGAGGGAGAAGCAGACTCCCTGCTGAGCAGGGAGCCTGACGTGGGACTCGATCCCGGGACTCTGGGATCATGACCTAAGCCGAAGGCAGTCGCTTAAC
The DNA here is from genome assembly GCF_029215605.1 of Mirounga angustirostris. Taxonomy (NCBI): domain Eukaryota; kingdom Metazoa; phylum Chordata; class Mammalia; order Carnivora; family Phocidae; genus Mirounga; species Mirounga angustirostris. Next base: position 93,536,842 of record NW_026991722.1, read on the forward strand.
CAACTGAGCCACCCAGGCGCCCCTCCATACAAATTTTAAAGATTCTTTGCCTTATGTCTGTAAAATGTGTTTCGAATTTTGGTAAGAATTGCATTCAATCTCTAGACGGTTTTGGGTAGTATAGACATTTTAACACTTAATTCTTCTAATCCATGAGCATGGAATGTCGATTTACTTGTGTTGTCTTCCGTTTCTTTCCTTAGTGTCTTACAGTTTTCAGTATATAGGCTTTCACCTCCTTGGTTAAATTTATCTTTAAGTGTTTTTTGTGTTTTTTTTTTTTTGATGCAGTTTTAAATATTATTTTTTAAATTTATTTTCCTGTTCATTATTAGTATATAAAAATGGAACATATTTTTATGTACTTTTTATCCTGCAACTTTATTGAATCTGTTTAATAGTTTTTTTCATGTTGTTTTTAGGGTTTTTTTACATATAAAATGTCATTTGAATATAGTGACCTTTTTTTTTTTTTCTTTAAAGATTTTATTTATTTATTTGAGACAGAGAGAATGAGAGACAGAGAGCATGAGAGGGAGGAGGGTCAGAGGGAGAAGCAGACTCCCTGCCCAGCAGGGAGCCCGATGCGGGACTCGATCCCGGGACTCCAGGATCATGACCTGAGCCGAAGGCAGTCCCTTAACCAACTGAGCCACCAAGGCGCCCCTGAATATAATGACCTTTACTTCTTCCTTTCCAATTTGGATGTATTTTATTTCTTTATTTTTCTTGTGTAATTGCTCTGGCTGGGATTTCCAGTAGTATAATTGACCGTTGTCCATCGTCGGTTTGAATTGTGTGGTCCACTTAATACATTTTTTATTCAGTAAATACAGGCATTGCTTGTAAAGGTATTGTCCTTTTGAATTTTTTTTTCTTTTAAAATGATTATTTATATTCTACTTACTTAACATACAGTGCAATATTGGTTTCAGGAGAATTCCGTGATTCATGACTTGCTTACAACCCCTACTACTCATCATAACAGTGCCCTCCTTAATCCCATCACCCAGCTAGACCATCCCCCAAACACCTCCCCTCTGTCAAATCTCTGTTTTCCAGCATCAAGAGTTTCTTACAGTTTGTTTCCCTCTCTGTTCTTTGTATTCCCCCTCCCATTTGTTGATCTGTTTTGTTTCTTAAATCCTTAGGAGTGAAATCACATGGTATTCGTCTTTCTCTGACTCACTTATTTTGCTTAGCATAATACACTCTAGCTTCATCAGGATTTTTTTTTTAAAGAATTTATTTATTTGTTTTTCTTTTTTTTTTTTTAATTTTATTATGTTATGTTAGTCACCATACAATACATCATTACTTTTTGATGTAGTGATCCACGGTCCATTGTTTTCGTATAACACCCAGTGCTTCATGCAGTACGTGCCCTCCTTAATACCCATCACTGGGCTAACCAATCCCCCCCACCCCCCTCTAAAACCCTGTGTGTTTCTCAGGTCCATAGTCTTACATGGTTCATCTCTCCCTCCAATCCCCCCCCCATTTTTCCCTTCCTTCTCCTAATGTCCTCCATGTTTTTCCTTATGTTCCACAAATTAGTGAAACCATGTGATGATTGACTTTCTCTGCTTGACTTACTTCACTTAGCATAATCTTCTCCAGTCCCATCCATGTTGATGTAAAAGGTGGGTATTCATCCTTTCTGATGGCTGAGTAATATTCCATTGTATATATGGACCCCATCTTCTTTATCCATTCATCTGTGGAAGGGCATCTCGGCCCTTTCCACAGTTTGGCTATTGTGGACATTGCTGCTATGAACATTGGGGTGCATATGGCCCTTCTTTTCACTACATCTGTGTCTTTGGGGCAAATACCCAGTAGTGCAATTGCTGGGTCATAGGGTACCTCTATTTTTAAATTTTTGAGGAACCTCCACACTATTATTTTTTGACAGAGAGAGACACAGCAAGGGAGGGAACACAAGCAGGGGGAGTTGGAAAGGAAGAAGGAGGCTCCCCACAGTCTTTGGATCAAATGCGGGGCTCGATCCCAGGATCCTGGGATCATGACCTGAGCCAAAGGCAGACGCTTAATAACTGAGCCCCAAGCTCCATCAGGATATTCTTAATCACACTCTTTTTCTCTAGCTTACTTTGTTGTAAGAATACAGTCTATAATACATATAACATTCAAAATATCTCTGAATCAAATCTTTGTGTTCCTGATAACTTTTGTGGTCAACAGTAGGATATTAGTAGTTCAGTTTTGGGTGACTCAAAAGTATTCTCAGATTTTCAACTGCACAGGGGTTGGCAACCCTAATCCCTGCATTGTTCAAGGGCCAACTGTATGTTGAATAGAAGTGGCGAGAGTGTGCATCCTTGTCTTGTTCCTGGTCTTAGAGGAGAAGCTTTCGGCTTTCACTCTTGCATAGGACGTGGCTTCTCAGGTATGGCCTTTATTAGGTTGAGTTACATTCTCTGTATACCTGCTTTGTTGAGAGCTTTTATCAAAATGGGTGTTGGGTTTTGTCAGATGCTTTTTCTGCATTGGTGAAGATCATATGATTTTTACCCTTTGTTTTGTTAATGTGGCCTATTTCTTTGATTGATTTGTGGATGTTGAACCCCCCTTGCATCCCTGAAATAAATCTGACTTGTTCATACTTCTTCCTGTATTGTTGAATTTCGTTTGCTGTTATTTTGTTGAGGATTTTTATATCTATGTTCATCACAGATATGGGTCTGTAATTTTCTTTTCTTGTGGTATTTTGGTAGGGTTTGATAAGGGCAATGCTGGCCTCCTAAAAGGAGTTGAGAAGCATTCCTTCCTCTTGTATTTGTGGAAAAGTTTGAGAAGGATTGGTATTCATTTTTCTTTGAAAATTTGGTAGAATTCACCAGGAAAGCCATCTGGACTCCTGACTGTTGAGAGGTTTTTAATTACTCATTTTTTTTTCCTACTGGTAATTGGTCTGTTCAGAATTTGTCTCTTCATGATTCATTCTTGGAAGGTTGTGTGTTTCTTGGAATTTATCCTTTCCTTTTGGACGGTCAAACTTGTCGGGGTGTAATTGTTCACAGTAGTCTCTTATGAGCCTTTGTCTATGGTATCAATGGAAACATCTTTTTCATTTCTGATTATGTGTACTCATTCTTTTTTTTTTTACCTTGAGGCTAGCTGAAAATTTGTCAGCTATTTTCTTTTCTTTCTTTCTTTTTTTTAAAGATTTTATTTATTTATTTGAGACAGAGAGAATGAGAGAGACAGAGAGCACATGAGAGGGCGGGAGGGTCAGAGGGAGAAGCAGGCTCCCTGCTGAGCAGGGAGCCCGATGCGGGACTCAATCCCGGGACTCCAGGATCATGACCTGACCCGAAGACAGTCACTTAACCAAATGAGCCACCCAGGCGCCCTCAGCTTTTTTCTTTTCAAAGAACCAGCTCTTTTGTTGATCTTTCTATTGCCTTCATAGTCTGTATTTGATTTATTTGTTTGAGATGTTACTTCCTTTCTTCTATTAAATTTGGGCTTCCGTGTTCTTTTTCTGGTTCCTTGAGGTGGAAAGTTAGGCCGCTTATTTGAGACGATTCTTGTTTCTTGATTTACGCCTGCATCACTATAAATTACCGTCTTAGAACCACTGTTTTTTAATTTTTTAAAAAAAAATTTATTGTTATGTTAATCACCATACATCATTATTTTTAGATGTAGTGTTCCATGATTCATTGTTTGTGCATAACACCCCGTGCTCCATTCAGAATGTGCCCTATTTAATACCCTTCACCAGGCTAAACCATCTTCCCACCCCCTCCCCTCTAGAACCCTCAGTTTGTTTTTCAGAGTCCATCATCTCTCATGGTTCATCTCCCCCTCCAATTTACCCCCCTTCATTCTTCCCCTTCTGATATCTTTTTCTTCTTTTTTTTTTTTTTTTGTTTCTTAACATATATTGAATTATTCGTTTCAGAGGTACAGATCTGAGATTCAACCGTCTTGCACAATTCCCAAGGTTTACCAGAGCACATACCCTCCCCAATGTCTATCCCCCAGTCATCCCATCCCACCCCCCACTCCAGCAACCCTCAGTTTGTTTCCTGAGATTAAGAATTCCTCATATCAGTGAGGTCATTTGATACATGTCTTTCTCTGTTTGACTTATTTCGCTCAGCATAATGCCCTACAATTCCATCCACCTCGTTGCAAATGGCAAGATCTCATTCCTTTTGATGGCTACATAATATTCCATTGTATATATATACCATTTCTTCCTTATCCATTTATCTGTCGATGGACATCTTGGCTCTATCCACAGTTTGGCTATTGTGGACATTGCTGCTATAAACATCGGGGTGCATGTACCCCTTCGGGTCCCTACATTTGTATCTTTGGGATAAATACCCAGCAGTGCAGTTGCTGGATCATATGATAGATCTATTTTCAACTTCTGGAGGAACCTCCATACTGTTTTCCAGAGTGGCTGCACCAGCTTGCATTTCCACCAACAGTGGAGGAGGGTTCCCCTTTCTCTGGATCCCTGCCAACATCTGTCCTTTCCTGACTTGTTAATTTTAGCCATTCTGACTGGTGTGAGGTGGTATCTCATTGAGGTTTTGATTTGGATTTCCCTGATGCCGAGCGATGTTGAGCACTTTTTCATATGTCTGTTGGCCATTTGGATGTCTTCTTTGGAAAAATGTCTGTTCATGTCTTCTGCCCATTTCTTGATTGGATTCTTTGTTCTTTGGGTGTTGAGTTTGATAATTTTGGATACTAGCCCTTTATCTGATATGTCATTTGGAAATATCTTCTCCCGCTCTGTCGGTTGTCTTTTGGTTTTGTTGACTGTTTCTTTCGCTGTTCAAAAGCTTTCTATCTTGATGAAGACCCAATAGTTCATTTTTGCCCTTGCTTCCCTTGCCTTTGGCAATGTTTCTAGGAAGAAGTTGCTGAGGCTGAGTCGAAGAGGTTGCTGCCTGTGTTCTCCTTTAGGATTTGGATGGACTCCTGTCTCACATTGAGGTCTTTCAACCATTTGGAGTCTATTTTTGTGTGTGGTGTAAGGAAATGGTCCAATTTCATTCTTCTGCATGTGGCTGTCGAACTTTCCCAACACCGTTTGTTGAAGAGACTGTCTTTTTGCCATTGGACATTCTTTCCTGCTTTGTCGAAGATGAGTTGACCATAGAGTTGAGGGTCTACTTCTGGGCTCTCTATTCTGTTCCATTGATCGATGTGTCTGTTTTTGTGCCAGTACCATAGTGTCTTGATAATGACAGCTTTGTAATAGAGCTGGAAGTCCGGAATTGTGATGCCGCCAGCTTTGCTTTTCTTTTTCAACATTCCTCTGGCTATTCGGGGTCTTTTCTGGTTCCATACAAATTTTAGGATGATTTGTTCCATTTCTTTGAGAAAAGTGGATGGTATTTTGGTGGGGATTGCATTGAATGTGTAGATTGCTCTAGGTAGCATTGACATCTTTACAATATTTGTTCTTCCAATCCATGAGCATGGAACGTTTTTCCATTTCTTTGTGTCTTCCTCAGTTCCTTTCATGAGTATTTTATAGTTTTCTGAGTACAGGTCATTTGTCTCTTTGGTTAGATTTCTTCCTAGGTATCTTATGGTTTTGGGTGCAATTGAAAATGGGATTGACTCCTTCATTTCTCTTTCTTCTGTCTTGTTGGTGTATCGGAATGCCACTGACTTCTGTGCATTGATTTTATATCCTGCGACTTAACTGAATTCCTGTATGAGTTCTAGCAGTTTTGGGGTGGAGTCTTTTGGGTTTTCCACATAAGGTATCATATCATCTGCAAAGAGTGAGAGTTTGACTTCTTCTTTGCCGATTTGGATGCCTTTGATTTCTTTTCGTTGTCTGATTGCTGTGGCTAGGACTTCGAATACTATGTTGAATAGCAGTCGTTGTAGAGGACATCCCTGCCGCGTTCCTGACCTTAGGGAGAAAGCTCTCAGTTTTTCCCCATTGAGAATGATATTCACTATAGGTTTTTCATAGATGGCTTTTATGATACTGAAGTATGTACCATCTATCCCTATACTCTGAAGAGTTTTGATCAAGAAAGGATGCTGTAATTTGTCTAATGATTTTTGTGCATCTATTGAGAAGATCATATGATTCTTGTTCTTTCTTTTGTTAATGTATTGTATCACGTTGATTGATTTGCGGATGGTGAACCAACCTTGCAGCCCAGGGTTAAATCCCACCTGGTTGTGGTGAATAATCCTTTGAATGTACTGTTGGATCCTATTGGCTAGTAGTTTGGTGAGAATTTTTGCATCCTTGTTCATCAGGGATATTGGTCTGTAATTCTCCTTTTTGATGAGGTCTTTGTCTGGTTTTGGGATCAAGGTAATGGTGGCCTCATACAATGAGTTTGGAAGTTTTCCTTCCATTTCTATTTTTTGGAACAGTTTCAGAAGAATAGGTATTAATTCTTCTGGAAATGTTTGGTAGAATTCCCGTGGGAAGCCATATGGCCCTGGGCTTTTGTTTGTAGGGAGATTTTTGATGACTGCTTCAATTTCCTTAGTGGTTATAGGTCTGTTCAGGTTTTCTATTTCATCCTGGTTCAGTTTTGGTAGCTGATACATCTCTAGGAATGCATCCATTTCTTCCAGCTTATCGAATTTGCTGGCATAGAGTTGCTCATAATATGTTCTTATAATTATTTGTATTTCTTTGGTGTTGGTTGTGATCTCTCCCCTTTCATTCATGATTTTATTTATTTGGGTCATTTCTCTTTTCTTTTTGATAAGTCTGGCCAGGGGTTTATCAATTTTGTTAATTCTTTCAAAGAACCAGCTCCTAGTTTCGTTGATCTTTTCTACTGTTCTTTTAGTTTCTATTTCATTGATTTCTGCTCTGATCTTTATTATTTCTCTTCTCCTGCTGGGCTTAGGCTTTATTTGCTGTTCTTTCTCCAGCCCCTTTAGGTGTAGGGTTAGGTTGTGTATTTGAGACCTTTCTTGTTTCTTTTTTTTTTTTTTTAAGATTTTATTTATTTATTTGAGACAGAGAGAATGAGAGAGACAGAGAGCACATGAGAGGGCACGAGGGTCAGAGGGAGAAGCAGGCTCCCTGCTGAGCAGGGAGCCTGATGCGGGACTCGATCCTGGGACTCCAGGATCATGACCTGAGCTGAAGGCAGTCGCTTAACCAACTGAGCCACTTTCTTGTTTCTTGAAAAAGGCTTGTATTGCCATGTACTTTCCTCTTAGGGCTGCCTTTGCTGCATCCCAATGATTTTGAATAGTTGTGTTTTCATTTTCATTGGTTTCCACGAATTTTTTAAAATCATCTTTAATTTCCTGGTTGACCCACTCATTCTTTAGTAGGATGCTCTTTAGCCTCCATGTATTTGAGTTCTTTCCGACTTTCCTCTTGTGATTGAGTTCTAGTTTCAAAGCATTGTGGTCTGAAAATAGGCAGAGAATGATCCCAATCTTTTGGTACCAGTTGAGACCTGATTTATGACCAAGGATGTGATCTATTCTGGAGAATGTTCCATAGGCACTAGAGGAGAATGTGTATTCCGTTGCTTTGGCATGGAATATTCTGAATATGTCTGTGAAGTCCCTTTTGTCCAGTGTGTCATTTAAAGTCTTTATTTCCTTGTTGTCTTTTGCTTAGATATTCTGTCCATTTTAGTGAGGGGGGTGTTAAAGTCCCCCACTATTATTGTATTGTTGTCGATGTGTTTCTTTGCTTTTGTTATTAATTGCCCTATATAATTGGCTGCTCCCATGTTAGGGGCATAGATATTTACAATTGTTAGATCTTCTTGTTGGATAGACCCTTTAAGTAGGATATAGTGTCCTTCCCTATCTCTTATTACAGTCTTTGGTTTAAAATCTATTTTGTCTGATATAAGGATTGCCACCCCAGCTTTCTTTTGGTGTCCATTAGCATGGCAAATGGTTTTCCACCCCCTCACTTTCAATCTGGGGGTGTCTTTGGGTCTAAATTGAGTCTCTTGCAGACACCATATCGATGGGTCTTGTTTTTTAATCCAATCTGATAGACTGTGTGTTTTGATTGGGGCATTGAGCCCATTTACATTCAGGGTAACTATTGAAAGATAGGAATTTAGTGCCATTGTTATTGCCTGTAAGGTGACTGTTACTGTATATTGTCTGTGTTCCTTTCTGGTCTATGTTGCTTTTAGGCTCTCTCTTTGCTTAGAGGACCCCTTTCAAGATTTCCTGTAGGGCTGGTTTTGTGTTTGCAAATTCCTTTCGTTTTTGTTTGTCCTGGAAGCTTTTTCTCTCTCCTTCAATTTTCAATGACACCCCAGCTGGATAGAGTATTCTTGGCTGCATATTTTTCTCATTTAGTGCTCTGAATATATCCTGCCAGTCCTTTCTGGCCTGCCAGGTCTCTGTCGATAGGTCTGTTGCCAATCTAACGTTTCTGCCATTGTAGGTTACATATCTCTTCCCCCGAGCCGCTTTCAGGATTTTCTCTTTGTCTCTGAGACTCGTAAATTTTACTATTAGATGTTGGCGTGTAGACCTATTTTTATTGATTTTGAGAGGGGTTCTCTGTGCCTCCTGGATTTTGATGCCTGTTTCCTTCCTCAAATTAGGGAAGTTCTCTGGTGTAATTTGCTCCTGTATACCTTCTGCCCCTCTCTCTCTTTCTTCTTCTTCTGGGATCCCAATAATTCTAATGTTGTTTCGTCTTACGGTATCGCTTATCTCGAATTCTGCCCTCGTGATCCAGTAGTAAATGAAACATTTAAAAACAAATATATTGAACTCCATGCCCAATGGGGCACTCAAACTTGCAACCACAAGATCAAGAGTCCCAATGCTCCGCCGTCTAGGCCAGCCAAGTGCAGCATTCTTAGAACCCATTTTGCTGCATTCCATAAATTTTGCTATGTTGTATTCCATCTTCATTTGTCTCAAAGTATTTCTTGGTTTCTCTTGTGGTTTGCTCACAAACCCACTGGTTATTCAGTAGCATGTTGTTTAATCTGCATGTTTGTGAAATTCCAGTTTTCTTCTTGTAATTGATTTCTCATTCCATACCACTGTGTTTGGAAAAGATGCTTGATTTGATTTCAGTCATCATTTTGGAAAATTGTAGGCTTCTTGAATTTATTGACTTGTGTGGCCTAACATATGGTCTAGCTTGGAGAATGTTCTATGTGCACTTGAGAGGAGTGTATCCCATGTGCTGTATTTGGACGGAGGCTTCTGTATGTATCTCTTAACTCCATCTAATTACCTAGTTGTCTGAGGCTGATGTTTCCTTATTGATCTTCTGTCTGGATGGTCTATCCATTGATACAAGTGAGGTGTGACAGTCCCCCATGGTATTGCTGCTGATTTCTCCTTTGAGGTGTGTTCATATATGCTCTACATATTTAGTTGCTCCTCTGTTGGGTGGGTAAATATTTACAAATGTTGCATCCTCTGTTTGGATTGATTCCTTTATCATTATGTAATTCCCTTCTTTGGCTCTTGTTACAATGTTTGGATTTTTTTTCTCCTTGGTTAGACTGAGAATCAGAAGATCATGCGTTACCTCTGCAGCCTTGAACAAAACATACCCCTTCTCTTAGTCTGTTTTTTTTTTTTCCTCTATAAAATAAAAACAACAAATTCTTCTCCGAGGACCATCTCATGACTCAGATAAGAGAATGTGTATAAAAGTGCTTTGTAAACTATAGATAACACCCAAATATGAAAAGTTATACTGCTTTTGATTATACCACAGCCAAATGATCAGGATAAGATTTTTTTTTTTTGACACATGTATTTACTTTAGGGAGAGAGAGCATGCACAGGCATGTATGCGAGAGGGGAGGGGCAGGGGCAGAGGGAGAGAGTGAATCCTCAGGCCGACTCCCTGCTGAGTGCAGAGTCCGATGTGGGGCTTTGTCCCAGGACCTTGGGATCATGACCTGAGCCAAAATCAAGAGTCAGCTGCTTAACTGACTGTGCCACCCAGGCACCCCCAGAATAAGATTTTAAAAAATAATAATATTTATTGAGGGCTTACTGTTGTAGGAGTATTCTATGTGACCTCTACCTCATTTAATTCTAAAAACAATTTTTTCTTAAAGAAAATTAAAAACAAAAGCTATCCTAAAAGTAAATTTTCATATTATCCTCAGAGCTGGGGAAACACAGGCACAAGAGAGGTTAAGTAGGGGCACCTGGGTGGCTCATTTGGTTAAGCTTCTGGTTTTGGCTCAGGTCATAATCCCAGGGTCCTGAGATTGAGCCCTGTGTTGGGTACCCTGCTCAGTGGGGAGTCTGCTTCTCCCTCTCTCTCTACCCCTGCTTTTGCTCACTCTCTGTATGTGTCTCTCTCACAGATAAATAAATAAAATAACAAAAAGAAGAAGTTAAGTGACTTGCTCAATGTCATAGTAAATATTAGAACCAGATACAGACCTGAGTGTGGGACTCTGAAGTCTGTGTTCTTTCTTTTTTAAGTTTACCAAATACATACATAACCCTCAAAATATTGTAGATTAAATTACTTTAGCCTTTCTCAAATCATTGCGCTTTGGATGATGCTATAATTTGGGTTACCTGGCTGGCTCGGTCAGTGTAGTATGAGACTCTTGATCTCACAGTTATGACTTTGAGCCACATTGTGGGTTCAGCTTACTTACAATAAAAAGATGTAATTGGGCTTGTTTTCTTTTTCCTTCTAACCTCTTCACCCATTTCTCCCACCTCCAACACCCTACGTCTGGCAATCACCCATTTGTTCTATCTAGGAGGTCAGTTTTTTGTTTTGGTTTTGTTTGAAGTTCCACAAGTAAGTGATGGATAGTATTTGTCTTTCTCTGTCTGGCCTGTTTCACTTCACAGAATGCCTTAAAGGTTCATCCATTTGGCAGCTGGAAAGATTTCATTCTTTATTCTGGCTGAGTAGTATTCCATTGTGTTTACCTACGACAATTTCTTTATCCATTCATCCACTGATGGGCACTTAGGTTGTTTCTATATTTTCATTGTTGTAGATAATCCTGCAGTGAACATGGGTGCACATACCTGTTTCAGTTAGTGTGTTCAGTTTCCTCGGATAAATACTCAGAAGGGGAATTGCTGGACCATATGGTAGTTCTATTTTTAATTTTTTTGAGTGTCTTCTGTACTGTTTTCCATAGTGGCCGCACCAATTTATACTCCCAGTAACAATGCCCAAGAGTTTTCGTCTTCTTCACATCTTCACCAAAACTTGTTCATTCTTGTCTGTTTAATAATGGCCATTCTAACAGGTGTGAAGTGGTATCTCACTGTGGTTTTGATTTGCATTTCCCTGATGATTAATGATGTTGAGCAACTTTTCATGTTCATGTTGACCTATCTGTATGTCTTCTTTAGAAAAATGTCTATTTGGATGTGCCTATTTTTAAATTAGATTGTTTGTGGGTTTTTTTGTTGTTTTGTTTTGTTTTGTGGTTTTGTTTTGTTGTTTTGCTTTTGAGTTGCACGAGTTCTTTATATTTTGGATAAATAACCCCTTATCCCGTATATGATTTGCAAATGTTTTCCCATACAGTAGGTTGCCTTATTTTGTTGATAGTTTCCTTTGCTGTTTGGAAGCTTTTTAGTTCGATGTAGTCCCACTTTTTTTTTTTTTTTTTTTGGTTTTTATTTTTGGTATCAGGTTAAATAAATCATTACAAAGACCTATGTCAGGTAGCCTTTCCCTGTGTTTTCTGCTAAGAGTTTTATGGTTTCAAGTCTTATATTCTTTTGAGTTAATTCTTTTGTATGGTGTAAGATAGTGGTGCAGTTTCATTCTTTTGCAAGTGGCTGTCCAGTTTTCCCACCACCGTTTATTAAAGAAACTGTTCTTTCTCCCTTGTATATTCTTGGCTCCTTAGTCAGAAGTTACTGGGCCACTGATGTGTGGGTTATCTTCTGGGCTCTCTCTTCTGTTCTGGTGCTCTGTGTGTCTGCTTTTATGCCAATACTAGATTGTTTTGAGTACTCTAGCTTTGTAATAGTCTGAAATCAGCGAGTGTGATGCCTTTATCATTGTTCTTCTTTCCCTAGAGTGCTCTGGCTATTCAGAGTCTTTTGTGGCTTCATACAAATTTTTGGATCCTTTGTTCTATTTTTGTGAAAAATGAAATTGGAATTTTGATAGGAATTACATCAAATCTGTAGATGTTTTGGGGAAGTGTGGCATTTTCACACTATTCTAATCTTTGAGCATGGAATGTCTTTCCATTTACGTGTCTTGTCTTCAGTTTCTTTCCTTAATGTCTTGTAGTTTTCAGTATATAGGGTTTCACCTCTTGGTGAAGTTTCTTCCTGGGTTATTTTGTTCTTTTTGATGCAACTTCAGGTGGGATCATCTTCCTAGTTTCTTTTTCTGGTAATTCTGTGTTTTCATTTCTGTTGGGTAGAAACCCAGGAGCAGAACTTCCAGGCTAGATGATAACTCTGTGTCTAGCGTTTTGAGGAACTGCCAGAATGCTTTCCAAAGTGGCTGATCCATCCCACGCTTCTACCAACACTGCACGAAGGTTCTGATTTCTCCTAGTCTTTGCCAACACTGGGTGTCCTCTGTCTTGGTGCCCACAGCCATCTTGGAGGGTTGGGTGTGGTTTCCTGTGAAGTTTCTGATTCCCATTTCCCTAATGGTTATGATGTTAGGCATCTTTTTGTCTGCTTTTTGGCCATTTGCATATCTTTTTCAGAGAAGTATCTGCTCAGATCCTTTACCCTCATTTTTCAAATTGGGTTATTTCTTAAAAATCAATTATTATTGAGTTGTAAAAAGGTTTTATGTTCCTTCTCAGATACAAATCTGCCAACATTTTGTCCCAGTCTTTGGGTTGTCTTGTCCCTTTGATGTTTTCATTTAAAGCTCCATAGTTTTTAATTTTGATGAAGTCAGATTTATCTCTTTTTTTCTTGCTTTTGCTTTTGGCAGACCCCTAGGCTAATCCAAGGTCATGAAGATCTGCTTCTGTGTTTTCTTCTAGTTGTGGTTGTAATTCTCTTAGGTTTAAATCCCTTTGAATTAATACCTGTAGATCATGTGAGGAAGGGGTCCACTTTGTTCCTTTCCATGTGGTTGTTTACTTGTTTCAGCATCATTTCCTGAAAAGACTATTGTTTCCCCCGAGTTGTCTTGGCAGCCTTTTCTAAAGCAATCGACCATATAAATATAAGGTTTATTTCTGGACTCTGAATTCGAATGGATTCGTTGATCCAGCTGTCAATCCTTACGCCACTACAACATTATCTTGATTACTGTAGCTTTGTTGTAAGCTTTCAAATGAGAAATTGTTAGTACTCATTTTTTCTTCTTTTTCAAGACTGTTTTGCTCTTCTGGGCCCCATTAATGTCCATGTGCATTTTAGGATGATTATGTGAATTTCTGGGAATAAAAAAAAAAGGCAGCTGGGATTTTGATATCAATTTCTTGACTATGTAGACAACCTGGGAAGCAGTTTCACTGATGTGCTCTACCTTTTTTCTGGTTTCTATTTCAATGATCTCTGCTCTAATCTTGATTTCCCTTCTCCTGCTTGGTTTAGATTTTATTTGCTGTTCTTTCTCCAGTTCCTTTAGGTGTAAGGTTAGCTTGTGCATTCACGATTTTTCTGCTTTTTTGAGTGAGGCTTGGGTGGCAAAGTATTTTCCCTTAGGATTACCTTAGTAGTATCCCATAGGTTTTGGACTGATGTGTTTTCTTTCTCATTGGTTTTCATGAATTGTTTAAGTTCTTCTTTAATTTCCTGGTTGACCCAAACATTCTTAAGCAGGGTGGTCTTTAGCTTCCATGTGTTTGAATTTCATCTCATTTTTTTCTTGTGATTGAGTGTCATTTTCAAAGCATTGTGGTCTGACAATATGCAGGGAATAATTCTCAGTCTCTTGGTATCATTTGAGACCTGATTTGTGACCCTGTATGTGGTCTATTCTGGGAAAGTTCATGTGTGTTGGAGAAAAAGGAGTAGTCTATTGTTTTAGGATGGAATGTTTGTATGTATCCCTGAAGTCCATCTGGTCAAGTGTGTCATTCAAATTTCTTGTTCCTTTGTTGATCTTCTGCTTAGACAGTCTATTGCTGAGTGGAATGTTGAGGTCTCCTACTATTCAACTATTATTATGGGGGGGCAAAGCAAGATGGCAGAGGAGTAGGAGACCTGGATTTCGTCTGGTCTCAGGAATTCAGGTGGATGGGGATCAAACCATTCTAGACACCTACAAACTCAACAGGAGATCAAAGAAAAGAATAGCAACAACTCTCTGAACAGAGAAGCGACCACTTTCTGGAAAGTAGGACGTGCGGAGAAGTGAATCCGAGGCGATATTCGGGAAGATAGACAGTGGGGGAGGGGGCCTCCGTTGGCCGCTTCTGGCAAGTGATAGAGCCCCGGAGCACAAAATCGGAACTTTTAGAAGTCGGCTCCACTGAGGGATGTTGCTCCAGTGGCTAAGCAGGGGGTGGAACCCTCGCAGGACAGTGTGGTCCCAGGACCCTCAGGGTCACAGAAAGACCGGGGGTGCCTGAGTGCGGCAGAGCTCCCAGGTGTAGGAGCGGGGAAGCCGGCTGCAGAGACGGAGCCGAGGTGAGGGCTCTCAGCTCGGGGTTGCCATAAACCGTGATCCGTGGCACAGTCGGGACACTGCTCCTCCAACAGGGACCCAACAAGCGGCAGATCCAGGGAGACTCCCCTTCCTCCCTGGGAGGAGTGGCGTGGGAGCGCACCACAGGGATCTGCTGGGTCTGGAGACTCCACATGGGGTCGGGTGCCAGGGATAGAAATGCTCGGTCACAGGCTGGGTGAGCATGGAGCGTGGCAGGAGACCAGGGAGATGGGAGTGATTGACTGCTTTTCTCTGGGGGCGCACGGAGGAGAGGTGCCCCAAGGTCTTGGCTCCTCCGTGGCGCAGATTGGGAGGCCACCATTTTATCTCTCGTCCTCCAAAGCTGTACGGAGGCTTGCAGGGAACAAAAGCTCCCGAGAGCAAACCCAAGCAGATTACTTAGCCCGGACTGGGCAAGGGTGGGGCAATTCTGCCCCCGGCAAAGACATTTGGGAACCATGGCAACAGGCCCCTCCCCCAGAAGATCAGCAAGAACAGCCAGCCAAGACCAAGTTTACTGAACGATGAGAACGGCAGAACTCCAGCGCTAGGGGAATATGTACATAGAATCCATGGCTTTTTTACCATGATTCTTTAGTCTTTCAAAGTTAATTTTTTAACTGTCTTTTTTTTTTTTGTATTTTTCTTTTTCCCTTTTTCAACCAACATCTTATCAATCCCTCTTTTAAAAAACATTTTTATTTTTCATTTAGAGTCATATTCTATCCCTTCATAGTAGTTACCCTTATTTTTGGCATATATATATAAGTTGTTCTCTCTTTTAATTTTTGAGATCGTTTTTTCTAACAGATCAAAATATACCCTAAATCTCTAGTGTATGGCTTTGTTCCAGTCTCCTGCTTGATCACATTCTCTCCCTTTTCTTTTCTTTTTTTAATCCTCTTCTTTCTTTTTTCAAACAACTTCTTATCAATTCCTTTTATAAAATTTTTTATAATTTTCATCTTTACAGTCATATTCCATCCCTTCATTATATCAACCCTTATTTTTGTGCATATATAAGTTTTTCTTTCTTTAAAATTTGGGAAGCACTTTCTTCTAACAAAACAAAATACACCCATAATCTAGTGTGTGATATTAATCTATG
Source organism: Mirounga angustirostris (assembly GCF_029215605.1). Taxonomy (NCBI): domain Eukaryota; kingdom Metazoa; phylum Chordata; class Mammalia; order Carnivora; family Phocidae; genus Mirounga; species Mirounga angustirostris. Next base: position 93,552,516 of record NW_026991722.1, read on the forward strand.
CACCAGCCTGATCATATTTGATCATATTCTGGTTTTTATTTTTTTTTTTGTTTTGTTCTGTTTTTCTTTGTTTTTATCTTTTTCTTTTTCTTCTTTCTTTTTTTCCCTTTCTTTTCCCCCAGCTTAGGGCTTTTCTGATTTGTTTAGAGTATACTTTCTGGGGACGTTGTTACCCTGTTGGCATTTTGTTCTCTCATTCACCAATTCTCCTGACACCTAGTCTCTGATGAAATGACAAGATGGAAAAAATCACCTCAACAAAAAGAACAAGAGGTAGTACCGACTGCCAGGGACCTAATCAATACGGACATTAGTACGATGTTGGATCGAGAGATTAGAAACATGACTTTAAAGATACTAGCTGGGCTTGAAAAAAGCATGGAAGTTATTAGAGAAACCCTTTCTGGAGCAGTAAAAGAACTAAAATCTAACCAAGTCAAAATCAAAAAGGCTATTGATGAGGTGCAATCAAAAATGGGGGCGCTCACTGCTATGATAAATGAGGCAAAAGACAGAATCAGTGATATGGAAGACCAAATGACGGAAAATAAAGAAGCTGAGAAAAAGAGAGATAAACAAGTACTGGGTCACGAGGGCAGAATTCGAGAGATAAGCGATAAAATAAGACGAAAGAACATTAGAATAATTGAGATCCCAGAAGAAGAAGAAAGAGAGAGAGGGGCTGAAGGTATACTGGAGCAAATTATAGCAGAGAACTTCCCTAATTTGGGGAAGGAGACAGACATCAAAATCCAGGAGTCACAGAGAACCCCTCTCAAAATCAATAAAAATAGGTCAACACCCTGACATCTAATAGTAAAATTTACGAGTCTCAGAGAAAAAGAGAAAATCCTGAAAGCAGCTCGGGAGAAGAGATATGTAACCTACAACGGTAGAAACATTAGATTGGCAACAGACCTATCCACAAAGACCAGGCAGGCCAGAAAGGACTGGCAGGATATATTCAGAGCACTGAACGAGAAAAATATGCAGCCAAGAACTCTATATCCCGCTAAGCAATAACTGTAAATAGAAGGAGAGATAAAAAGCTTCCAGGAGAAACAAAAAAACTAAAGGAATTTGCAAACACAAAACCAGCCCTACAAGAAATCTTGAAAGGGGTCCTCTAAGCAAAGAGAGAGCCTAAAAGCAGCATAGACCAGAAAGGAACACAGACAATATACAGTAACAGTCACCTTACAGGCAATAACAATGGCACTAAATTCATACCGTCCAATAGTTACCCTGAATGTAAATGGGCTAAATGGCCCAATCAAAAGACACAGTCTATCAGATTGGATTAAAAAACAAGACCCATCGATATAGTGTCTGCAAGAGACTCATTTTAGACCCAAAGACACCCCCAGACTGAAAGCGAGGGGGTGGAAAACCATTTGCCATGCTAATGGACACCAAAAGAAAGCTGGGGTGGTAATCCCTATATCAGACAAATTAGATTTTAAACCAAAGATAGTAATAAGAGATGAGGAAGGACACTATATCCTATTTAAAGGGTCTATCCAACAAGAAGATCTAACAATTGTAAATATCTATGCCCCTAACATGGGAGCAGCCAATTATATAAGGCAATTAATAGCAAAAGCAAATAAACACATCAACAACAATACAATAATAGTGGGGGACTTTAACACCCCTCTCACTGAAATGGACAGATCATCTAAGCAAAAGACAACAAGGAAATAAAGACTTTACATGACACACTGGACAAAAGGGACTTCACAGACACATTCAGAACATTCCATGTCAAAGCAACGGAATACACATTCTTCTCTAGTGCCCATGGAACATTCTCCAGAATAGAACCCATCCTAGGTCATAAATCAGGTCTCAACCAGTACCAAAAGATTGGGATTATTCCCTGCGTATTTTCAGACCACAGTGCTTTGAAACTAGAACTCAATCACAAGAGGAAAGTTGGAATGAACTGAAATACATGGAGGCTAAAGAGCATGCTACTAAAGAATGAATGGGTCATCCAGGAAATTAAGGAAGAATTTAAAAAGTTCATGGAAACCAATGAAAATGAAAACCCAACTATTCAAAATCTTTAGGATGCAGCAAAGGCAGTCCTAAAGGAAAGTACATAGCAATACAAGCCTTTCTCAAGAAACGAAAAGGTCTCAAGTACACAACCTAACCCTACACCTAAAGGAGCTGGAGAAAAAAAGAGCAAATAAAGCCTAAACCCAGTAGAAGAAGAGAAATAATAAAGATCAGAGCAGAAATCAATAAAATAGAAACCAAAAGAACAGTAGAGCAGATCAACGAAACTAGGGGCTGGTTCTTTGAAACAATTAAAAAGATTGATAAATCCCTGGACAGACTTGTCAAAAAGAAAAGAGAAATGACCCAAATCAATAAAATCATGAATGAAAGAGGAGAGACCACAACCAACACCAAAGAAATACAAACAATTATAAGAACATATTATGAGCAACTCTATACCAGCAAATTTGATAACCTGGAAGAAATGGATGCATTCCTAGAGATGTATCAACTACCAAAAATGAACCAGGAAGAAATAGAAAACCTGAACAGAACTATAACCACTAAGGAAATTGAAGCAGTCATCAAAAATCTCCCAAAAACAAAAGCCCAGGGCCAGATGGCTTCCCACGGGAATTCTACCAAACATTTCCAGAAGAATTAATACCTCTTCTGAAATTGTTCCAAAAAATAGAAATGGAAGGAAACTTCCAAACTCGTTTTTGAGGCCAGCATTACCTTGATCCCCAAACCAGACAAAGCCCCCATCAAAAAGGAGAATTACAGACCAATATCCCTGATGAACAAGGATGCAAAAATTCTCACCAAACTACTAGCCAATAGGATCCAACAGTACATTCAAAGGATTATTCACCCTGACCAAGTGGGATTTATCCCTGGGCTGCAAGGTGGTTCAACATCTGCAAATCAATCAGTGTGATACAATACATTAATAAAAGGAAGAACAAAAAACATATGATCCTCTCAATAGATGCAGAAAAAGCATTGGACAAAGTACAGCATCCTTTCTTGATCAAAACTCTTGAGAGTATAGGGATAGAGGGTACATACCTCAATATCATAAAAGCCATCTATGAAAAACCCACAGCAAATATCATTCTCAATGGGGAAAAACTGAGAGCTTTACCCCTATAGTCTGGAACACGGCAGGGATGTCCACTATGAACACTGCTATTCAACATAGTATTAGAAGTCCTAGCCACAGCAATCAGACAACGAAAAGAAATCAAAGGCATCCAAATCAGAAAAGAAGTCACACTCTCACTGTTTGCAGATGATATGATACCTTATGTGGAAAACCCAAAAGACTCCACCCCAAAACTGCCTGGACTCATACAGGAATTCAGCAAAGTGGCAGGGTATAAAATTAATGCACATAGATCAGTGGCATTCCTATACACCACCACCAAGAGAGAAGAAAGAGAAATGAAGGAGTCAATCCCATTTTCAATTGCACCCAAAACCATAAGATACCTAGGAAGAAATCTAACCAAAGAGGCAATGATCTGTACTCAGAAAACTATAAAATACTCATGAAAGGAATTGAGGAAGACACAAAGAAATGGAAAAACGTTCCATGTTCATGGATTGGAAGAACAAATATTGTAAAGATGTCAATGCTACCTAGAGCAATCTACACATTCAATGCAATCCCCACCAAAATACCATCCACTTTTCTCAAAGAAATGGAACAAATCATCCTAAAATTTGTATGGAACCAGAAAAGACCCCGCATAGCCAGAGGAATGTTGAAAAAGAAAAGCAAAGCCGGCGGCATCACAATTCCAGACTTCCAGCTCTATTACAAAGCTGTCATCATCAAGACAGTATGGTACTGGCACAAAAACAGAGACATACGTCAATGGAACAGAATAGAGAGCCCAGAAATGGAGCCTCAACTCTATGGTCAACTCATCTTCGACAAAGCTGGAATGAATGTCCAGTGGCAAAAAGACAGTCTCTTCAACAAATGGTGTTGGGAAAATTGGACAGCCACATGCAGAAGAATGAAATTGGACCATTTCCTTACACCACACACAAAAATAGACTCCAAATGGTTGAAAGACCTCAATGTGAGACAGGAGTCCATCCAAATCCTAAAGGAGAACACAGGCAGCAATCTCTTTGACCCAGCCACAGCAGCTTCTAGAAACATCGCCAAAGGCAAGGGAAGCAAGGGCAAAAATGAATTATAGGGACTTCATCAAGATAAAAACCTTTTGAACAGCAAAAGTAACGTCAACAAAACCAAAAGACAACTGACATAATGGGAGAAGATATTTGCAAATGACATATCAGATAAAGGACTAGTATCCAAAATCCATGAAGAACTTATGAAACCCAACACCCAAAGAACAAATGATCCAATCAAGAAATGGGCAGAAGACATGAAGAGACATTTTTCCAAAGAAGACAACGAAGTGGCCAATAGATGTATGAAAAAGTGCTCAACATCGCTCATCATCGGGGAAATCCAAATCAGAACCTCAGTGAGATATCACCTCACACCACTCAGAATGGCTAAAATGAACAAGTCAGGAAACGACAGATGTTGGCGGGGATGCGGAGAAAGGGGAACCCTCCTCCACTGTTGGTGGGAATGCAAGCTGGTGCAAACACTCTGGAAAACAGGATGGAGGTTCCTCAAAAAGTTGAAAATAGAGCTACCATATGAACGAGCAATTGCACTACTGGGTATTTACCCCAAAGATACAAATGTAGGGAGCCCAAGGGGTACATGTACCCAGATGTTTATAGCAGCAATGTCCACGATAGCCAAACTGAGGGAAGAGACAAGATGTCCATCGACAGATGAATGGATAAAGAACAAGTGATATATATATACAATGGAACATTATGTAGCCATAAAAAGGAATGAGATCTTGCCATTTACATCGACATGGATAGGACTGGAGAGTGTTATGCTGAGCGAAATAAGTCAATCAGAGAAAGACATAAATCATATGACCTCATTGATATGAGGAATTCTTAATCTAAGGAAACAAACTGAGGGTTGCTGGAGTGGTGGGGGTGGGAGGGATGGGGAGGCTGGCTGATAGACATTGGGGAGGGTATGTGCTATGGTGAGCGCTGTGAATTGTGCAAGACTGTTGAATGACAGATCTGTACCTCTGAAACAAGTAATACATTATATGTTAAAGAAAAAAAAGAAGATAGCAGGATGGGGAAGAATGAAGGTGGGGATCGGAGGAGGAGATGAACCATGAGAAACGATGGACTCTGTAAAACAAACTGAGGGTTTTAGAGGGGAGGGGGTGGGAGGATGGGTTACCCTGTTGATGGGTATTAAAGAGGGCACATTCTGCATGGAGTACTGGGTATTATATGCAAATAACGAATCATGGAACACTACATGAAAAACTAAGGATGTATGGTGATTAACATAAAAATAAAAAAGTTAAAAAAAGACTCTCTTATACTTTTTCTTTCTCTGTTCTTTGTATTCCCCCTCCCATTTGTTGATCTGTTTTGTTTCTTAATTTCCACAGGAGTGAAATCATATGGTATTTGCCTTTCTCTGATTTATTTTGCTGAGCATCATACACTCTAGCTCTATAAGGATTTTCTTAATCACATTGTTTTTCTGTAGCTTACTTTGTTGTAAGAATACAGTCTATGATACAGATAACATATACAGTATGTGTTAATCGACTCATTGTGTTAGAGGTACAGTTTCTGGTCAAAAGAAGGCTATTAGCAGGTCACTTTTGGGTGAGTCAAAAGTATACTCAGATTTTCAACTGCACAGGGTTTTGGCAGTCCTAATCCCTGCATTGTTCAAGGGCCAACTGTATGTTGAATAAAAGTGGCAAGAGTGGGCATCCCTGTGTTGTTCATGATCTTAGAGGAGAAGCTTTTGGCTTTCACCATTGCATAGGATGTGGCTTCTCGGGTATGGCCTTTATTATGTTCAGTTTCGTTCTCTGTATACCTGCTTTGTTGAGAGTTTTTATCAAAATGGCTGTTGCATTTTGTCAGATGCTTTTTCTGCATTGGTTGAGATGATCATATGATTTTTATCCTTCATTTTGTTAATGCGGCCTATTACTTTGATTTGTGGATGTTGAACCCCCCCTTGCATCCCTGAAATATTTTTCATACCTCTTCCTGTATTGTTGAATTTGGTTTACTGTTATTTTGTTGAGGATTTTTATATCTATGTTCATCACAGATACTGATCTGTAATTTTCTTTTCTTGTGGCATCTTGGTAGGTTTTGATAAGGGCAGTGCTGGCCTCCTAAAAGGAGTTGGGAAGCATCCCTTCCTCTTGTTTTTGTGGAAAAGTTTGAGGATTGGTATTCATTTTTCTTTGAAAATTTGGTGGAATTCACCAGGAAAGCCACATGGTCCTGGACTTCTGTGTATTGAGAGGGTTTTGATTACTTATTTAATCTCCCTATGGGTAATTGGTCTGTTCAGATTTTCTGTCTCTTCGGGATTCAGTCTTGTAAGGTTGTATGTTTCTCGGAATTTATCCTTTTCCTCTAGATTGTCTAACTTGTTGGGGTGTAATTGTTCGAGTGGCCTTTTATGAGCCTTTGTATATCTATGATATCAGTGGGAACATCTCTTTCATTTCTGATTGTGAGTCCTCATTCTTTTTTTACCTTAAGTCTAGCTGAAAATTTGTCAGCTTTGTTTTTTTTTCAAAGAACCAGCTCTTTTGTGAATCTTCCTGTTGCCTTTTTTTTCTTTCTATTGTCTTCATAGTCTGTATTTGATTTATTTCTGTTCTGATAGGTTACTTCCTTTCTTCTAGTAACTTTGGACTTCCATTTTTTTTTTCTGTTTTCTTGAGGTGGAAAGTCAGTTTGCTTATTCGAGATGTTTCTTTTTTTTTAAGATTTTATTTATTTATTTGACATAGAGAGACACAGCGAGAGAGGGAACACAAGCAGGGGGAGTGGGAGAGGGAGAGGCAGGCTTCCCGCTGAGCAGGGAGCCTGATGGGGGACTCGATCCCAGGAACCTGAGATCATGACCTGAGCCGAAGGCAGACGCTTAACGACTGAGCCACCCAGGCGCCCTCGAGATGTTTCTTGTTTATTGAGTTCGGCCTGTATCAGTATAAACGTCCCTCTTAGAACCATTTTTTTTTTTTAAAGTAAGCTCTGAGGGGTGCCTGGGTGGCTCAATCAGTTAAGTGTCTGCCTTGGGCTCAATTCATGATGTTAGGTTTCTGGGATCGACACCTGCATTGGGCTCCCTGCTCAGCGGGTGGAACCTGCTTCTCCCTTTCCCACTGCCTGCAGCTCCCCCTGCTTGTGCTCAATCTCTCTCTGTCTCTGTCAAATAAATAAATGAAATATTTTTAAAAAATAAAGTGAGTTCTATGCCCAGTGTGTGGCTCAAACTCAACCACAAGTTCAAGAGTCACAACGGTCTACCGTCTAAGCCAGCCAGGTGTCCCATTCTCATAACCCCTTTTGCTGCATTCCATAAATTTTGCTATGTTGTATTCCATTTTCATTTGTCTCAAAGTATTTCTTGGTTTCTCTTGTGGTTTGCTCAAGGACCCATTTAGTAGCATGTTGTTTAATCTGCATGTTTGTGAATTTCCAGTTTTCTTCTTGTAATTGATTTCTCATTCCATACCACTGTGGTTGGAAAAGATGCTTGATTTGATTTCAGTCATCATTTTGGAAATTTCTAGGCTTCTTGAATTTATTGTCTTGTCTTGTGGCCTAACGTATTGTCTAGCTTGGAGAGTGTTCTATGTGCACTTGAGAGGGAGTGGATCCCATGTGCTACTTTTGGACGGCCGCTTCTGTATGTATCTGTTAAGTCCCTAATTACCTTGTTGTCTGAGGCTAATGATTCCATTTATATAAGTGAGGTATGAAAGTCCCCCACGGTATTGCTGCTGGTTTCTCCTTTGAGATGTGTATATATATGCTCTACATATTTAGTTGCGCCTCTGTTGGGTGGGTAAATATTTACAAATGTTGCATCCTCTTTTTGGATTGATTCCTTTATCATTATGTAATGCCCTTCTTTGGCTCTTGATAACAGTGTTTGGATTTTTTTTCTCCTGCATTAGACTGAGAATCAGAAGATCATTTTTTAGCTGCAACCTTGAACAAAACACAGTCTGTTGTTTTTTTTTTTTTTTCTCTGTAAAGTAGAAATAATAAATTTTTCTCCTAGGACTATCTCATGACTCAAATAAGAGAATGTACTGTAAAAGTCTTTTCTGAAGTATGGGTACTGCCCAAATATAAAAAGTTGTAATGCTCATGACTATGCAACAGCCAAATGTTCAGGATAAGATTTTTTTTTAGACATATTTATTTACTTGAGAAGAGAGAGAGAGAGAGAGAATGCACAGGCATGTGTTAGAGAGGGGTGGGGCAAGGGCAGAGGGAGAGAGCGAATCCCTGCTGAGTGCGGAGCTCGATGCAGGGCTCTATCCCGGGAGCTTGGGACCATGACCTGACCCAAAAGCAAGAGTCAGCTGCTTAAGTGACTGTGTCATCCAGGCACCCCGGAATAAGATTTAAAAAGCAATTTTTTTTGAGGGCTTACTGTTGTAAGTCCTATTCTAAGTGGCCTCTATCACATTTAATTCTAAAATCAATTCTTAAAAAAATGAAAAATAGAACCTATTCTAAAAGTACATATTCCTATGTTCCTCAGAGTTTGGGAAACGCAGGCAGAAGAGAGGTTAAGTAGGGGCCCCTAGGTGGCTCAGTCGGTTAAGCTTCTGCCTTCGGCTCAGACATTATAATTGAGGGCAACTGGCAGGCTCGGTCAGTGGAATATGTGACTCGATCTCAGGGTTATGAGTTTGAGCAATTTGTGTGTACGGCTTACTTAATTAAAATAAAAAGATGTTGTAATTGGGCTTGTTTTCTTTTTCCTTTTGACCCTTTCACCCATTTCTCCCACCTCCAACCCCCTACCTCTGGCAAACACCCATCTGTTCTGTCTAGGAGCTCAGTTTTTTCGTTTTTGTTTTGTTTCATTTAAGGTTCTCCAAGTAAGTGATGGATAGTATTTGTCTTTCTCTGTGTGGCCTGTTTGACTTAGCAGAATGCCTTCAAGGTCCAGCCATGGTGCAAGTGGAAAGATTCCATTCTTTATTCTGGCTGAGTAGTATCCAGTGTGTGTATCTACCACAATTTCTTTATTCATTCATCCACTCATGGGCACTTAGGTTGTTTCTAGTTTCCTTGTACATAACCCTGCAGTGAACACAGGGGTGCATATACCTTTTTGAGTTAATGTTTTCGTTTTCTTCGGATAAATACTCAGAAGGGGAATTCCTGGATCTTACAGGAGTTCTCTTTTTAATTTTTTTGAGGATCGTCTGTACTGTGTCCCATCGTGGCTGCACCAACTTATATTCCCACTAACAGTGCACAAGAGTTTTTGTCTTCTTTACATCTTCACCAAAACTTGTCATTTCTTGTCTGTTTGAAAATGGCCATTCTAACAGGTGTGAAGTGGTGTCTCATTGTGGTTTTGATTTGCATTTCCCTGGTGGTTAATGATGTTGAGCATCTTTTCATGTTCGTGTTGACCATCTGTATCTCTTCTTTAGAAATATGTCTATTTGGATCTTCCTATTTTTTTTAATTTTATTATGTTATGTTAGTCACCATACAATACATCATTAGTTTTTGATGTAGTGATCCACGATCCATTGTTTTCGTATAACACCCTGTGCTCCATGCAGTACGTGCCCTCCTTAATACCCATCACCAGGCTAACCAATCCCCCCTCCCCCCTCCCCTCTAAAACCCTGTTTGTTTCTCAGGTCCATAGTCTCTCATGGTTCATCTCTCCCTCCAATTCCCCCCGGCCATTTTTCCCTTCCTTCTCCTAATGTCCTCCATGCTATTCCTTATGTTCCACAAATAAGTGAAACCATATGATAATTGACTTTCTCTGCTTGACTTGTTTCACTTAGCATAATCTCCTCCAGTCCCATCCATGTTGATGTAAAAGTTGGGTATTCATCCTTTTTGATGGCTGAGTAATATTCCATTGTATATATGGACCACATCTTCTTTATCCATTCATCTGTTGAAGGGCATCTCGGCTCTTTCCACAGTTTGGCTATTGCGGACATTGCTGCTATGAACATTGGGGTGCATATGGCCCTTCTTCTCACTACATCTGTGTCTTTGGGGTAAATACCCAGTAGTGCCATTGCTGGGTCATAGGGGAGCTCTATTTTTAAATTTTGAGGAACCTCCACACTGTATTCCAAAGTGGCTGTACCAACTTGCATTCCCACCAACAGTGTAAGAGGGTTCCCCTTTCTCCACAACCTCTCCAACATTTGTTGTTTCTTTCCCTGTCCATTTTGGCCATTCTAACTGGTGTAAGGTGGTATCTCAAGATCTCCCTATTTTTAAATTAGATTGCTTGTGGGTTTTTTGGTTTTGTTTTGTTTCTGTTTTTTTTTCTTGTTTTTTTTTTTTTCCCGATTGTTTTGTTTTGCTGTTGTGTTGCATGAGTGATATTAACCCCTTATCAGATATATGATTTGCAAATGTTTTCCCATACAGTAGGTTGTCTTTTTATTTTGTTGATGGTTTCCTTGCTGATGTCATCCCACACTTTTTTTAATTGTTTTTACTTTTGGTATCAGGTTAAAAAATCACTACCAAGACCTCTATCAAGTGGCTTTTCCCTGTGTTTTCTGTTAAGAGTTTTAGGGTTTCAGGTCTTATATTCAATTCTTGAATGCATTTGGAGTTAATTTTTTGTGTAGTGTAAGATAGTGGTGTGGTTTCGTTGTTCTGCATGTGACTGTCCACTTTTCCCAGCCTTGTTGTTTAAAGAGACTGTTCTTTCCCCCTTGTATATTCTTGGCTCCTTGGTCATGAGGTACTGTACCTTAGATGGGTGGGTTTCCTTCTGGGCTCTCTCTTTTGTTCTGGTGCTCTGTGTGTGTCTGGTTTTTTGCCAACACTAGATTGTCTTGAATACTCTAGCTTTGCAATAATCTGAAATCAGTGAGTGTGATGCCTTTAGCGTTGTTCTTCTTTCTCTAGATTGCTCTGGCTATTCAGAGTCTTCTGTGGCTTCATACAAGTTTTTGGATCCTTTGTTGTATTTCTGTGAAAAATAGAATTACGATTTTGTTAAGAATTGCATTGAATCTGTAGATGGTTTGGGGAAGTGTGGAGAATTTAACACCATGATTTCTTCTAATCCAAGAGCATGGAGTATCTTTCCATTTCCATGTGTTGTCTTCGTTTTCTTTCCTTAACATCTTGTAGTTTTCAGTATAAGCTTTCACGTCTTGGTGAAGTTTCTTTCTGGGTATTTTATTCTTTTTGATGCAACTTCACGTGGGATGATCTTCCCAATTTCTTTTTCTGATAGTTCGTTATTAGTGTATAGACATGCAACAGATTTTTGTATATTGATATTGGATCCTGTACCTTTATTGAATTCAGTCGTTATTTCGAACAATTTTTCTGTGGAGTCTTTAAGGTTTTCCTTATATCCTCTGTCTGCCATCTGCAAATAGTGAAAGGTTTACTTTTTCCTTTCCAATTTAGATGCCTTGTTTATTTTTGTTGCATAATTGCTCTGCCTAGGTTTTCCGATACTATGTTGAATAAAAGTGGCGAGGAAAGACCAGGCAAGTTCCTAATGTAGAGGATCTTAGAGGAAATAGTAACAGCTGAAACTTTTCTCTATTGGATGTGATTTTATCTGTGGGCTTGTCCTGTATGGCCTTTATCATGTTGAGGTATGTTCCCGCTCCACTCACTCTGTTGAGAATATTGACCGTCAATGGATATTGAGTTTTTTCAAATGCTTTTTGTGCATCTCTCAAGATGGTAGCATGATTTTTATTCTTCAGTTTGTTAACGTGATGGATCACTTGGGTTGATGTGCACGTGTGAACCCTCCTTGCATTCCTGGAACAAATCCCAGGATCATAGCATATGATCCTTTCAGCATATTGGTGAACTCGGTTTGCTAGTATTTTGTTGAACATTTTTGCCTCTGTGTTCATCATGGATATTGGCCTGTAATTTTATTTTCTTGGGGTGTCCTTGTCTGGATTTGGTATCAGGATAATGTTGGACTCAGGAAATGATTTTGGAAGCTTTCTCTTCTGTTTTTTGGAAATGTTTGAGAAGGATTGGTATGAATTCTTCCCTGAATGGAAGAATTCACCAGTAAAGGCATCTGGTCCTGGAACTTGGTTTTTGGGAGGTTGTAAATTGCTGATATGACGAGCATTGGGTGCTTTATGTAAGTGTTGAATCACTGAATTCTATTCCTGAAATTAATACTGTACTCTGTATGTCACTAGTTCGAATTTATTTACTTATTATTTCTAAGATTTTCTTTTATTTATTTATTTATTTTTTTAAGACTTTATTTATTTGACAGAGAGAGACACAACAAGAGAGGGAACACCAGCAGGGGAATTAGGGGAGTGAGAAGCAGGTTTTCCGCCGAGCAGGGAGCCTCATGTGGGGTTCGATCCGAGGACCCTGGATGATGACCTGAGCCAAAGGCAGACGCTTAATGACTGAGCCACCTAGGCGCCCCTAAGATTTTATTTTTATGAGAGAGAGAGGGACCATGGACAGCAGGAGGGGTAGAGGGAGAGGAGGAGAGAGAGTCTCAAGAAGACTCCATGCCGAGTTTGGAGCCTGGCCTGCGGCTCAGTCACATGCCCCTGAGATGATAGCATGAGCTGGAACCAAGAGTTGGATGCTCAGCCGACTGAGCCATCAGGTGCCGCAAGGAACTAGAATTGAAATAAAAACTTATAACATAAATATGAATAAATAAAGCTCTGATTCTTTGAGGTTGTCCAAATTGTTGCTGTGTACTCTTCACAATAGTTCCTTTGAGTCTTTATTTTGGTGGTGTCCATTGTGATATGTTAGCCAACGGGAAATCGTGGTTTTGAATAGCCTTGGTGTGACTGTTCTCAGCGAGAGCGAGGTGAGTGGCTTGGGGAAGGGGAGCAGGAGGGCCGTGTGATTGCTGACCAAGGGGAACCCCAGGCTGTGCCCCACGGATGTCCCTGCTCTGCAATAGCCATCGTTCCCTCCCACTTCTCACTTGTGTTCCTGGCGCCTGTCACAGGGGACCCGTCAATGCCCCACATCGTGGCCCAGGTGGTGCCCGTCAAAAAAACACCAAATGGAACAAATGGCATGGCCTGAAACCTGTTACATTTGCAAAATTCTAGTGAGAATCCTGTGTTCAGGAACCTCTGGTAATTTCCTAAGTTGGTACTTACTCTTGGTGTTAAAAAATGAAGGGGTACGCAGGTCTCGGTGCTTCACATGGTGATTTTCTGGTTGGGATTTACTTTGTGCTAGGGGAGGTCATAGAACGAGACAGAACATCTCTCTTTGCACGGTAGCCCAGCCCCACCCATAGCATCTGGCTGTGAGCTGTGGGTAGATCGTGTGCCCTGGGGTGAAATTGTGAGACCTGGAACAAGATCATCTCACCAGCAGGGGCCTGAAGCCAGTATAGGGACACACCCCTGCAAGCTGCTTTGCATTGCTGGGGGGATTACAGAATGATCATTTGATCCCTGTCCGTGTTCAAAAATGGCCAAGTCATTATTGTGAAATCTGAAAATCAGGCCCTCCTAAGAGAAGAGAATCCTTCACCAATGTTGGTGGGGCCCTGAAACTCTGCCACTCCATTCATGTCATCTTCCCTGAGTGCCTGCCCTGGGCAAGGCAAGGGCTTTGGGGGGAGGCCAAGATAGATGCAGTCCCGGCGCCCAGGGGCCCAGGTTCCCATCAAGGCGTGTGGCCTGTCAACAAGTATGTGGTGAGCAGAACAGAGAGGGCAAGGCACTCCGTGCCGTTTGAGGGGCTAGAGGAAGGTTTCCTGTGCCATTTGAGGGTGATGTCACTGAGGCATGGCCCTCCTGTCCACCCCGCGGGGTACCAGATCGCCACCGCCTGGCCGGCAGTAGCCCCAGCACGTTCACCACTGTGGAGGTGGGTGCCATGGTGAGGCAGTTCATGGGCACATGCTGGCCCTGGAGTTGGCATACATCTTCAGGCTGCCGGCCAAGATGAGGCAGGGCTGGGCAAGCTGCTGTAGGCCCCCATCGTCACCACTGAGAAGAGAGGTAAGACCCGAGGCCCAAGTCCACTGTCGTGGTGCTACAGGGAGGAGAGCTGGGCAGGAAACGGAGCCGGGAACTTGCATGGTCCACGACGTCCAGGTCAGGCCCTGTACCGTCGCGTGTCTACACAGCCTGACATTTATCAGCCAGGCAGGAATGTCCCCGGTTTAATGCTAGAGACTCGGCTCAGAAAGGTTGTGTAACTGGCCCAGGGTGGCTCTGAGTCACTGTGTTGACGGCAGCTCCCTGAAGCCAGGCACTTGGTCTCTGATGTTCAAAACCATGTGCCCAGCTGAGCAGGTGCTCATTAAAGTTTCCTGTGGAGCAATCGTAGGGAGATCTGTCTTCATGGACGCCGCTTCTGTTGCAAACACTGGCGAGATGCTTATTGTACATTGCCTTGGTTTATCCTCACCAAAGCCTGGGGAACAAAGCTCTGTGAGCCCCAGTTCTACAGAAGAAGTGGGGGCCCAGACAGATTCAGTCATTTCCTGCTGTGGGGCAGTGATGTGAACACCCTTCATAGACCCCCCCCCCCAACCCCCTTTTCCCACACCAATCTTCTGTGAGTTCCCATCTCGGCAAGCCCCTGACATGCACTTCAGCCTCGCTGTGGAATCTGCCTCAGCAGGCTCCCTAACCAAGGCCACCCCAATTCCAGTTGTGGAGGTCAGGGCCAGACCCAGAGGTCTGAGGGAAGAGGAGGACAGGAAGGCACTTGCACGCAGAGCCAACGGGTGCGCTCGGAGAGATGGCCTGTCCTACCTCCCATCTGGGAGTGCCTAGCGCCAGGCTCTGGAGCTGTGTGACCTTAGGCAAGGCCCTTCCCCTCTCTGTGCCCTGGTGCCCACCTGGTGGCCTCTTGGGAAGCACCCAAGGGCCAGCACCGTCCACGTGGTGCCATGGCCTTGCTCAGAGTTTGAGCCAGTGTCCCCGCGTGTGATCACTCTAGGACAAGATCTAGAGCAGATGGTTTAAGTGAGGCAGGGGTTGAACCCAGAGTGCTTGAAAAACAATCCAAAGGGCTGATCTGAAACCTACCAAAGATAGAAGGCAAAAGAGGCCGGCGTGCACCGAGCTCTTGCCACCTTCTGGCCACCTTCCAGGCATTGCAGCCCATTGCTCTCTCTACTTCCACACATAAGGCCGAACCTGTCCTCTAGGGTTTTTGTGGAGGCTTCATTCCATAGGCTAGACAGATGAAAGCATTGGTCATTGGCCATTGATTGAACCTCCAGCCCCTCTCCCGTCCTCAGAAGTCATGGGTGGGACCAAAAGTTCCAACCCTCTGATCACAAGGTTGGTTGTCCTGGTGACCAGCCCACATCCTCATTAACATGACAAGAGACACCTTTGTCACTCTGGACAAAGACGTGTATATGAGAAACAAGTTTTCTCATCTGAATGGCTAAATAGATATTCTTCTTACAAGTCACAACATTGCAAACATGGCTCCAGTCTCTGCTTCTGTGCTCACAGGACGCCCTCCCAGCGGTGTGTTCAAATTTCTCTCATCTTCTAAGGATGTTTGGATCGCCTTATTGCCTCACTATTTGTCAAATGATTGCTGGATCCTAAATTGCTTCTCAAAATATGCCTTTCTTCATGTTCAGCAACGGATCATGTGGAACACTTGGGCTCCCCATGTGAATTAGCTATTATAATACCTTGCTCATGTTCATCTGTCCAGAGTTTGCAGTTACATTTACAAGCAGCTTTGCTGTTAGTGACCTTCAAGCTTGAAGGTAGTCCTCTTGACTTTAGGTGTCATTGAAAAGACCCCTTGATGCGTTGTTTTGGGGTTTTGGGGGCATCGGTAGGTTTAGCTTGTATTTGTAGAACCCAGGACTCTATACATGCATTTATGTCAGGTAGATTTCTAGAAGTGTAATTGTTGGGTTAAAAGGCAAGTGCATTGAAAACCTTGATAAATAAAACCAAATTGCCCTCCAAAAAAGAAACCAGTCCCTGGATTAGGGTGCTTCCTACTGCACTGTGACTTGCTCTTAACTGCAAGGTCTGCAAAACCCTGTGTCCATATAAGCTGGCATCCACAGGTACCAGGGGTTAGAACACCAACGTATCTTTTTGGAGGACACAGTTCAACCCACAACAGAGCAGTTTTCGTACAACAAAGCTGTGGCCTCTACTCTGAGACCAGGACAGCATTTCCTAAGATGCTGGTGGCATCCTATAGACAGCGGCTGTGTAGGCATCACTGAGAATTCAGCGTGCATCCATCTCTGGACAAGCTTCACCGCCCTGCTGCAGCCAGGGGTCATGGGCGTGCCCTTTGTCCATCTGTCTGGTCACAGCTTGAGCGGTTCTTGTCCTTATTTGCTGAGTATTCCAGAGGAGACCCGGGACCCAGAGCCCCTGGCCCCCTGGCCTGCACTCTGGCTGCTGCAGCCCTCCCCAGACTAATTAACCAACAGAAATTGACGGGAGGGAGAATGTGAGCTGGGCATCTCTGTGTGCATCCTGGTGTGGGTTCAATTCTGAGATTCAGGGCCTGGCTACCACCATTCATGTTCCACAGGGTGTCAAAATGTCAAATGAGCACCTGCCCTACCCTAGGCCCGCCCTTCATTGTCACCTGACATTGGAGGGACCACGGGGCTTCCAGCTTAGGTCTGAGTCAGGGCAGAATAGGGGTGATCTGGCATGCAGAGCACTCACTGCACGCCCCGCCCCCAGTGAGGCTGCCACAAACCTGGGTGGGAGATGCCCTGGAGGGCCAGAGGAGATGGGGCTCACCTCCAGGGGGCACAGCCACTGGGGTGGACAGGTCTCTGTGGCAGCCCAGGTGTGCACGGAGAGGGGTGGCCCATGGAGAGCTCCTGGGCTTTGGGGACTTGCACCCAGTGTGGCGATCAGGGGGGGCTTCACGGAGGAGGAGCCATTTGAGATAGGTTGTCAGGGAAAAGGGATTTCACCGAGGACACAAGGGAAGGTAAGATTTACAAGGGCCCAGCAAAGCTAAATGTTCCAGGAGTGGGAAGAGCGAGGTGTTCCCAGGCCAGCTGACCCCTGTCTCTTTCCACCTGTAGCTCCGAGAAACACCGGTGCTACGACGTCATCCTGACGGCCTACAACATCATCGGCGAGAGCCCAGTAGCGCGCCCGTGGAGGTGTTCGTCGGCGAGGCCGGTAAGCTCCGGGTGCCCCCGCCTTCTGGGAGGCCTGGCCTGGCGCTCTCATGGGCTGAGCAGCGTGCCCATGTTGAGGAGCATGGTGCCTGTGCGAGGCTAGGAGGCTCCGGCGTGGGTCAGCGTGGGGAGGGGTGTCGGAAGCGCCGGCGGGCACCTGCGGGGAACACGGTGGCATCAGTGGTGTCAGCGGCGGCAGCAGTAGTGCTGGCCGTCAGTCGGAGTCAGCGTTCGGCAGCAGCGGAAGCTCCCGGCAGCAGAGGCAGCAGCCGTATGAGCAGCGGGTGGCGGCAGCGGTAGGTGCCGGGATAGTGGGCGTCGGTATGTGGCAGCGGGAGGCGGTGGAGGCAGGGGCGGCAGGAAGCGGTGAGGCACAGGCACCTGGCGCCGCAGGCAGGCAAGAGCCGGCAAACGGCAGGCAGGCGGCAACAGGAAGCGGCCACAGCGGTTTCAGGTGGCGGTGGCAGGAATCGGCGGAAGACAGCGGAGGCAGGCGGCGGGGGAAGGTGGCAGGAGGAGGGAGGCTGCAGTGGCGGCCGGCAGTGCGGGCAGCCGGTTCCAGGTGCCAGCGGTAGGCAGGCGGAGGCGGCAGGTAGGAGGTAGCAGGTGCAGGCTGCAGTAAGCAGCGGCTGGCAGGCAGGCCACGGCAGGCAAGGGCCGCGGGTGGTGCCAGGACATAGCAGGCGGCGGCAGCAGGCAGTCGGCGGGGGCAGGCAGGCGGCAGACAGCAGCATTAGGCAGACGGCAGCTGTGGCAATTGGCAGGTGGCAGCGGTAGGCAGACGGTGCCGGCAGTGGTGGGGGTAGGCACGCAGCGTTGGCATGCATCCTCGGGGTTAGGTAGCTGGGCCCGGTGAGCCAGGCTGCGGCAGCAGACGGCGGTGGCAGGCGGCGGCAGGATGCGGAGGCAGGCAGGCGGCCACGGATGCCGGCGGGCAATAGGCGGCGGGCGCAGGCAAGGGCGGTGGGTGGCAGAAGGCAGGTGGCGGCGGCAGGCAGAGGTAAGAGGCAGCAGGGGGCGGCAGTGGCAGACGGCAGTGGTAGTACTGACTGGTGGCGGCAGCAGGCAGGCGGTGGCAGGCAGCGGCAGGCAGGTAGTGGCAGTCGCTGACAGGTGGCAGCGGGCAGCAGCAGAGGTGGCAGCGGTGACAGCACCAGTGGGTGGCGTAGGCGGCTGCAGCGGCTGCAGGGGCGGCAAGGGCTGCAGGGGCGCCAGCTTTGGGCAGCCCAGGGTCATTGGGCGGCAGTGTGTGGCAGCCTCAACAGCAGGTGCCATTCACTTCAGCCGGAGTCACCGGCGGCGGAAGCAGGCGCCGCGATAGGGGCGGGGTCAGCAGCAGGCGGGTCAGCGGCGGCAGCGTGAGTCAGCGTGGGGAGGGGCGCCGGAAGCGCCGGCGGGCAGAGTCGGGTTAGGCGGAGGCGTCAGCGGCGGCAGCAGTAGTGCTGGGGTCAGTCGGCTTCAGCTTTGTCCAGCAGCGGAAGCTCCAGGCAGCAGAGGCAGCAGCAGGCGTATCAGCAGCGGGCGGCGGCAGCGGTAGGTGCCGGGTTAGTGGGGTCAGTATGTGGCAGCGGGAGGCGGTGGAGGCAGTGGAGGCAGGGGGCGGCAGGCAAGTGTGGTGGGCGGCGGCAGGCAGGGTTGGCAGACAGGCGCCGGCGCTAGGCGATTGCAGGCGGCGGCAGGAAGCGGTGGCAGGCTGTGGTAAGCAACGGCAGGCAGGCAAGGGCGGCGGGCGGTGGAAGGAGGTAGCAGGCGGCGGTGGCGGCAGGGGGCGGGGGCAGGCAGGCTGCGGCAGGCAGGTGGCAGGCAGTTGCAGGCAGGCTGCAGCACTGGGGGTAGGCAGTAGCCGCAGGTGGCAAGAGGTGGTGGCGGCAGGAAGCGGCGGCGGGCAGGTGGTGGGGCCAGGTGGTGGCGGCTGGCAGGCCCCGGCTAGGGGCAGGCAGGGGGCGGCGGTGGCAAGAGGTGGCAGACGGTGGCAGGCAGTGGTAAGCGGCGGGAGGAAGCGGCGGCAGGTGGCAGGGCCAGGCAGCAGCGTTAGGTAGGCCCCAGCGGTAGGCATGTGGTGGCGGTGGGCTGCCGTGGCGGGTAGTGGTAAGTGGCAGCAGGCGGGGGTAGGCGGCGGTGGTAGGGAAGCAGCAGCAGGCCGTGGCGGGCTGCAGGCAGCAGGGGCCAGGCAGGAAGTGGCGGCTGATAGTCGTAGCCGGCCATAAGCGGTTGCAGAAAGTGGCGGCAGGCGGCAGGGGCAGGTGGCAGGGGGAGGCGGGCCACAGTGGGGGCAGGCAGTTTGGGCAGCAGGCGGCAGTGGCCGCAGGCAGCGGAGGCAAGCGGGCTGCAGGGGGCAGCGGCAGTAGGTGGCGGCGTTAGGTTGGCAGCGTTGGCAGGCACCGTCCAGTTTAGGCAGCGGAGGCTGGTGGCAGGAGAGGAGGTGGCAGGTGGCGGGCTGCAGGTGGCGGCGGTAGACAGCGGTAAACGGCAGCAGGGGGTGCGGGCAGGCAGGCGGACGCAAGGGGATGCAGGCAAGGGTGGCAGGCGGCAGCGGCAGGAAGCGGGGGCAGGCAGGTGGCTGGGACGGTAGGCAGCGGTAACTGGCAGCAGCTGGCGGGGGCAGCGGCCCGGTGGTGGTACGGGCAGGGTCAGCACTGTGCAGCCAGCGCCAGCAAGCAGCAGGCGGCAGAGGGCGGCAGCGTGGGCCAGCCGCGTCGGCGGTCAGCAGCAGCGTCTGCGATGGGCAGCGGGTGTCAGTGGTGGTAGCTGGGGGCAGTGGCGGTATGGCTGGGAGCAGAGGGAGCCGGGGGCAGCGGCGTCCTTGGAACCCTAGCATGCTGCGGTTCCGAGGAAGAGGTGCCCCTCAGCCTGGTATCTGCAGGGGACACAGGGGGCCACCCAGGACCCAGAGGCCGAGCCTGAGGCGGAGTGCCAAGTCCTACTTCCTCCCATTGGGGAGGCCAGGTGAGTTCGGCCTCTGCCCTGGGCCTGAGCTTCAGTCTCTCCATCTGTAAAGTGGGCAGAACAGCAAAACCTTAGGGTTATGGTGCAGATTTAACATAGGTAATGGGTTTCCTCTAGACTGGTTCAGAGTCCAGGTTGTCATTCCTCTTATTCCACTTCCAGCTGTGTGACCTTGAGCAAGATAGGTAATCGCCAGGCCTCAGAATTCTCATCTGAGAGATGGGCCTGCAAAGAGGACCTATACAGGCTTGTTTTGGGGATTTAGTGAAGTAGTACACAGAACCCATTTCCAAAGTCAATGTAAATCATGGTTCCTGGCACAAGATAAGTGCAGTACGAGTCTTTGGGATTAATATCACAGAAGTATTAGTTATTGTTATTGCTAGCACCGGGGAAGGAACACCGTGATTGCCATCCTCATGATTATCATCGTGAGTTAATTGAGGAGCTGCTCTGTGCCTGGCGCTGGCTAAGCATTCTACACCGTTTATCAGTTTGCACATCTCCATGGGCTAGGATCCTGATAGGCTTCTGAGTCTTAGAGACGCAGATAATGCTTGGAACCAGATTTCAATCCCTTGTCTTTGCAGCTCCAAAACCTGTGCTTCCAACCTCTCCATGATTGGGGCATATCCGAAACCCTCATGCCTCTCTGCTTGACTCTGCACCTTACAGCTTAGAATAGGGCCTAACCCAGAGGAATACAGAGGGATAAGTATTCTCTATTTCTGTTACCGTCGTAGTCTTTATTCCCTCGCAGTGCTTTATGGGCACAGATGTAACGGCGGTGGTTAGTGATTCAGATCAAGAGCTGACAGACCATCCCAACTGAGAGAAATGAGACCCATTTTATGTGCTCCTCTCCCCCTAGAATGACGGTCAAGAGACAGTGATGACTCAGAGGTTGCCAGTGAGTTAAAGAAGTTGGCTGCCCAGCCGCAAGAGCCTGAGTAGACCGCAGCAACGACCTTTGGTAGCATCTCAAAAGACACCTACACGATGGAACATGCCCAGGGATTTGGAAAACCGGTAAGGCACTTTCCATACACCCTGCCTTGTTCTTCCTCAACTTCTTCAGTATCTCCCAGGAACTCCCTGCTTCTTCCTGTACCCCTAAGCGGGATGCAGTGCCCACTGCTCTGGGTAGAGAGGAGCCCGGCACTTTACATGCTGTTCTGTGCACGCACTCACCAGTGTACAAAGCTCTCCTTTAGCCTCTGTGAGGAACAGGAGGGCAGTTTCCCGCACAGATTTGGGCAGGTCCCTGCACTTTCTGAGTCCCCTGAACAATGGTGTACGACTTACCTGTTTAAATCCAGTTTTGTCTTGGAGTGTTTTACAAGACCTTTTCCTTAGGATAACTTGTAAGATCACTTTCTTTACAACTTCGAAGCTTGTAATACAGTGTTATTAACTATAGCCGCCATGTTGTACGTTACATCCTGTGACTGACTTACTTTATACCTGTAAGTTTGAACCTTTGACCCCTGTCACCCATTTCACACCCATCCCCCTGCCTGTCAACCACCAATCTGACTGCTGTATCTTTAAGCTCAGTTTTTTGGTGTTTTTAGATTCCATATAAAAGTGTTGTCATAGAGTATTTGTCTCTGACTTCTTTCAGTTAGCATCGTGCCCTCAGGGTCCATCCATGTTGTTGTAAAAAGAACGATTTCGTTTTTTGTTATGGCTAAAGAGTATTGCAGAGTCTACATACACCACATCTTCCTTACCGATTCATCCCTCCGTGGACATGTCGGTTGTTCTCGTATCTTAGCTGTTATGAATAATGCTGCAGTGAACATGGGGGTTCAGATATCTTTTCAAATGGGTGTTTTTGTTTTCTTTGGCTAAATGGCCAGGAGAAAAATTGCTGGATTGTACGCTCGTTCTAGTTTTAATGTTTTGAGGAGCCTGCATACTCTTTTCCACAGTGGATGCACCTACCTACGTTCCCACCAACAGCTCACTGGGGTTCCCTTTCGGCCACATCCTTGCTAACATGTGTTATTTCTCATCTTTTTGATACTAAGTTTTCTAACCAGTGTGAGGTGCTATCCCATTGTTGTTTTGATTTGCATTTACCTGATGATTCATGATGTTGAGCATCTTTTCACGTCCCTGTTGGCTCTCTGGATGTCTTCTCTGGATAATGTCCATTTGGATAATCCTCCCACTTTTTAACCACTTTGTTTTTTGCTGTTGTTATTGAGTGTAGGAGTGCTTTATATGTACTGGATAATAATCTTTTTTTTTTTTAAGGATTTATTTATTTATTTATTTGAGAGAGAGAATGAGATAGAGAGCATGAGAGGGGGGAGGGTCAGAGGGAGAAGCAGACTCCCTGCTGAGCAGGGAGCCTGACGTGGGACTCGATCCCGGGACTCTGGGATCATGACCTAAGCCGAAGGCAGTCGCTTAACCAACTGATCCACCCAGGCGCCCCTCCATACAAATTTTAAAGATTCTTTGCCTTATGTCTGTAAAACGTGTTTCGAATTTTGGTAAGAATTGCATTCACTCTCTAGACGGTTTTGGGTAGTATAGACATTTTAATACTTAATTCTTCTAATCCATGAGCATGGAATGTCGACTTACTTGTGTTGTCTTCCGTTTCTTTCCTTAGTGTCTTACAGTTTTCAGTATATAGGCTTTCACCTCCTTGGTTAAATTTATCTTTAAGTGTTTTTTGTGTTTTTTTTTTTGATGCAGTTTTAAATATGATTTTTTAAATTTATTTTCCTGTTCATTATTAGTATATAAAAATGGAACATATTTTTATGTACTTTTTATCCTGCAACTTTATTGAATCTGTTTAATAGTTTTTTTCATGTTGTTTTTAGGGTTTTTTTACATATAAAATGTCATTTGAATATAGTGACCTTTACTTCTTCCTTTCCAATTTGGATGTATTTTATTTCTTTATTTTTCTTGTGTAATTGCTCTGGCTGGGATTTCCAGTAGTATAATTGACCGTTGTCCATCGTCGGTTTGAATTGTGTGGTCCACTTAATACATTTTTTATTCAGTAAATACAGGCATTGCTTGTAAAGGTATTGTCCTTTTGAATTTTTTTTTCTTTTAAAATGATTATTTATATTCTACTTACTTAACATACAATGCAATATTGGTTTCAGGAGAATTCCGTGATTCATGACTTGCTTACAACCCCTACTACTCATCATAACAGTGCCCTCCTTAATCCCATCACCCAGCTAGACCATCCCCCAAACATCTCCCCTCTGTCAAATCTCTGTTTTCCAGCATCAAGAGTTTCTTACAGTTTGTTTCCCTCTCTGTTCTTTGTATTCCCCCTCCCATTTGTTGATCTGTTTTGTTTCTTAAATCCATAGGAGTGAAATCACATGGTATTCGTCTTTCTCTGACTCACTTATTTTGCTTAGCATAATGCACTCTAGCTTCATCAGGATTTTTTTTTTAAAGAATTTATTTATTTCTTTTTCTTTTTTTTTTTAATTTTATTATGTTATGTTAGTCACCGTACAATACATCATTACTTTTTGATGTAGTGATCCACGGTCCATTGTTTTCGTATAACACCCAGTGCTTCATGCAGTACGTGCCCTACTTAATACCCATCACTGGGCTAACCAATCCCCCCCACCCCCCTCTAAAACCCTGTGTGCTTCTCAGGTCCATAGTCTTTCATGGTTCATCTCTCCCTCCAATCCCGCCCCCATTTTTCCCTTCCTTCTCCTAATGTCCTCCATGTTATTGCTTATGTTCCACAAATAAGTGAAACCATGTGATAATTGACTTTCTCTGCTTGACTTACTTCACTTAGCATAATCTTCTCCAGTCCCATCCATGTTGATGTAAAAGGTGGGTATTCATCCTTTCTGATGGCTGAGTAATATTCCATTGTATATATGGACCACATCTTCTTTATCCATTCATCTGTTGAAGGGCATCTAGGCTCTTTCCACAGTTTGGCTATTGCGGACATTGCTGCTATGAACATTGGGGTGCATATGGCCCTTCTTTTCACTACATCTCTGTCTTTGGGGCAAATACCCAGTAGTGCAATTGCTGGGACATAGGGTACCTCTATTTTTAAATTTTTGAGGAGCCTCCACACTATTATTTTTTGACAGAGAGAGACACAGCAAGGGAGGGAACACAAGCAGGGGGAGTTGGAAAGGAAGTAGGAGGCTCCCCACAGTCTTTGGATCCAATGCGGGGCTCGATCCCAGGACCCTGGGATCATGACCTGAGCCGAAGGCAGACACTTAATAACTGAGCCCCAAGCTCCATCAGGATTTTCTTAATCACACTTTGTCTCTAGCTTACTTTGTTTTAAGAATACAGTCTATAATACATATAACATTCAAAATATGTCTGAATCAAATCTTTGTGTTTCTGATAACTTTTCTGGTCAACAGTAGGATATTAGTAGTTCAGTTTTGGGTGACTCAAAAGTATTCTCAGATTTTCAACTGCACAGGGGTTGGCAACCCTAACCCCTGCATTGTTCAAGGGCCAACTATATGTTGAATAAAAGTGGCGAGAGTGTGCATCCTTGTCTTGTTCCTGATCTTAGAGGAGAAGCTTTCGGCTTTCACTCTTGCATAGGACGTGGCTTCTCAGGTATGGCCTTTATTAGTTTGAGTTACATTCTCTGTATACCTGCTTTGTTGAGAGCTTTTATCAAAATGGGTGTTGTGTTTTGTCAGATGCTTTTTCTGCATTGGTGGAGAAGATCATATGATTTTTACCCTTTGTTTTGTTAATGTGGCCTATTTCTTTGATTGATTTGTGGATGTTGAACCCCCCTTGCATCCCTGAAATAAATCTGACTTGTTCATACTTCTTCCTGTATTGTTGAATTTTGTTTGCTGTTATTTTGTTGAGGATTTTTATATCTATGTTCATCACAGATACGGGTCTGTAATTTTCTTTTCTTGTGGTATTTTGGTAGGGTTTGATAAGGGCAATGCTGGCCTCCTAAAAGGAGTTGAGAAGCATTCCTTCCTCTTGTATTTGTGGAAAAGTTTGAGAAGGATTGGTATTCATTTTTCTTTGAAAATTTGGTAGAATTCACCAGGAAAGCCATCTGGACTCCTGACTGTTGAGAGGTTTTTAATTAGTCATTTTGTTTCCCTACTGGTAATTGGTCTGTTCAGAATTTGTCTCTTCATGATTCATTCTTGGAAGGTTGTGTGTTTCTTGGAATTTATCCTTTCCTTTTGGACGGTCAAACTTGTCGGGGTGTAATTGTTCACAGTAGTCTCTTATGAGCCTTTGTCTATGGTATCAATGGAAACATCTTTTTCATTTCTGATTGTGTGTACTCATTCTTTTTTTTTTTTTTACCTAAGGCTAGCTGAAAATTTGTCAGCTTTTTTCTTTTCTTTCTTTCTTTTTTTTAAAGATTTTATTTATTTATTTGAGACAGAGAGAATGAGAGAGACAGAGAGCACATGAGAGGGCGGGAGGGTCAGAGGGAGAAGCAGGCTCCCTGCTGAGCAGGGAGCCCGATGCGGGACTCGATCCCGGGACTCCAGGATCATGACCTGACCCGAAGGCAGTCACTTAACCAACTGAGCCACCCAGGCGCCCTCAGCTTTTTTCTTTTCAAAGAACCAGCTCTTTTGTTGATTTTTCTATTGCCTTCATAGTCTGTATTTGATTTATTTGTTTGAGATGTTACTTCCTTTCTTCTATTAAATTTGGGCTTCCGTGTTCTTTTTCTGGTTCCTTGAGGTGGAAAGTTAGGCTGCTTATTTGAGACGATTCTTGTTTCTTGATTTACGCCTGTATCACTACAAACTACCGTCTTAGAAACACTGTTTTTTAAATTTTTAAATTTTTTAAAAAAAAAATTTATTGTTATTTTAATTACCATACATCATTGGTTTTAGATGTAGTGTTCCATGATTCGTTGTTTGTGCATAACACCCAGTGCTCCATTCAGAATGTGCCCTATTTAATACCCATCACCAGGCTAAACCATCCTCCTACCCCCTTCCCCTCTAGAACCCTCAGTTTGTTTTTCAGAGTCCATCATCTCTCATAGTTAATCTCCCCCTCCAATTTCCCCCCCTTCATTCTTCCCCTCCTGATATCTTCTTCTTCTTTTTATTTTTTTGTTTCTTAACATATATTGCATTATTCGTTTCAGAGGTACAGATCTGAGATTCAACCGTCTTGCACAATTCCCAAGGTTTACCAGAGCACATACCCTTCCCAATGTCTATCACCCAGTCATCCCATCCCAACCCCCACTCCAGCAACCCTCACTTTGTTTCCTGAGATTAAGAATTCCTCATATCAGTGAGGTCATTTGATACATGTCTTTCTCTGTTTGACTTATTTCGCTCAGCATAATGCCCTCCAATTCCATCCACCTCGTTGCAAATGGCAAGATCTCATTCCTTTTGATGGCTACATAATATTCCATTGTATATATATACCATTTCTTCCTTATCCATTTATCTGTCGATGGACATCTTGGCTCTATCCACAGTTTGGCTATTGTGGACATTGCTGCTATAAACATCGGGGTGCATGTACCCCTTCGGGTCCCTACATTTGTATCTTTGGGATAAATACCCAGCAGTGCAGTTGCTGGATCATATGGTAGATCTAGTTTCAACTTCTGGAGGAACCTCCATACTGTTTTCCAGAGTGGCTGCACCAGCTTGCATTACCACCAACAGTAGAGGAGGGTTCCCCTTTCTCTGGATCCCTGCCAACATCTGTCCTTTCCTGACTTGTTAATTTTAGCCATTCTGACTGGTGTGAGGCGGTATCTCATTGAGGTTTTGATTTGGATTTCCCTGATGCCGAGCGATGTTGAGCACATTTTCATATGTCTGTTGGCCATTTGGATGTCTTCTTTGGAAAAATGTCTGTTCATGTCTTCTGCCCATTTCTTGATTGGATTCTTTGTTCTTTGGGTGTTGAGTTTGATAATTTTGGATACTAGCCCTTTATCTGATATGTCATTTGCAAATATCTTCTCCCACTCTGTCGGTTGTCTTTTGGTTTTGTTGACTGTTTCTTTTGCTGTTCAAAAGCTTTTTATCTTGATGAAGACCCAATAGTTCATTTTTGCCCTTGCTTCCCTTGCCTTTGGCAATGTTTCTAGGAAGAAGTTGCTGAGGCTGTGGTTGAAGAGGTTGCTGCCTGTGTTCTCCTTTAGGATTTGGATGGACTCCTGTCTCACATTGAGGTCTTTCAACCATTTGGAGTCTATTTTTGTGTGTGGTGTAAGGAAATGGTCCAATTTCATTCTTCTGCATGTGGCTGTCCAATTTTCCCAACACCATTTGTTGAAGAGACTGTCTTTTTGCCATTGGACATTCTTTCCTGCTTTGTCGAAGATGAGTTGACCATAGAGTTGAGGGTCTACTTCTGGGCTCTCTATTCTGTTCCATTGATCGATGTGTCTGTTTTTGTGCCAGTACCATACTGTCTTGATAATGACAGCTTTGTAATAGAGCTGGAAGTCCGGAATTGTGATGCCGCCAGCTTTGCTTTTCTTTTTCAACATTCCTCTGGCTCTTCGGGGTCTTTTCTGGTTCCATACAAATTTTAGGATGATTTGTTCCATTTCTTTGAGAAAAGTGGATGGTATTTTGGTGGGGATTGCATTGAATGTGTAGATTGCTCTAGGTAGCATTGACATCTTTACAATATTTGTTCTTCCAATCCATGAGCATGGAACGTTTTTCCATTTCTTTGTGTCTTCCTCAATTCCTTTCATGAGTATTTTATAGTTTTCTGAGTACAGATCCTTTGTCTCTTTGGTTAGATTTCTTCCTAGGTATCTTATGGTTTTGGGTGCAATTGTAAATGGGATTGACTCCTTCATTTCTCTTTCTTCTGTCTTGTTGGTGTATCGGAATGCCACTGACTTCTGTGCATTGATTTTATATCCTGCGACTTAACTGAATTCCTGTATGAGTTCTAGGATTTTTGGGGTGGAGTCTTTTGGGTTTTCCACATAAGGTATCATATCATCTGCAAAGAGTGAGAGTTTGACTTCTTCTTTGCCGATTTGGATGCCTTTGATTTCTTTTCGTTGTCTGATTGCTGTGGCTAGGACTTCGAATACTATGTTGAATAGCAGTCGTAGTAGTGGACATCCCTGCCGCGTTCCTGACCTTAGGGAGAAAGCTCTCAGTTTTTCCCCATTGAGAATGATATTCGCTATAGGTTTTTCATAGATGGCTTTTATGATACTGAAGTATGTACCCTCTATCCCTATACTCTGAAGAGTTTTGATCAAGAAAGGATGCTGTACTTTGTCAAATGCTTTTTGTGCATCTATTGAGAAGATCATATGATTCTTGTTCTTTCTTTTGTTAATGTATTGTATCACGTTGATTGATTTGCAGATGGTGAACCAACCTTGCAGCCCAGGGATAAATCCCACCTGGTTGTGGTGAATAATCCTTTGAATGTACTGTTGGATCCTATTGGCTAGTAGTTTGGTGAGAATTTTTGCATCCTTGTTCATCAGGGATATTAGTCTGTAATTCTCCTTTTTGATGGGGTCTTTGTCTGGTTTTGGGATCAAGGTAATTGTGGCCTCATACAATGAGTTTGGAAGTTTTCCTTCCATTTCTATTTTTGGAAGAGTTTCAGAAGAATAGGTATTAATTCTTCTGGAAATGTTTGGTAGATTTCCCGTGGGAAGCCATCTGGCCCTGGGCTTTTGTTTGTAGGGAGATTTTGATGACTGCTTCAATTTCCTTAGTGGTTATAGGTCTGTTCAGGTTTTCTATTTCATCCTGGTTCATTTTTGGTAGCTGATACATCTCTAGGAATGCATCCATTTCTTCCAGGTTATCGAATTTGCTGGCATAGAGTTGCTCATAATATGTTCTTATAATTGTTTGTATTTCTTTGGTGTTGGTTGTGATCTCTCCCCTTTCATTCATGATTTTATTTATTTGGGTCATTTCTCTTTTCTTTTTGATAAGTCTGGCCAGGGGTTTATCAATTTTGTTAATTCTATCAAAGAACCAGCTCCTAGTTTCGTTGATATTTTCTACTGTTCTTTTAGTTTCTATTTCATTGATTTCTGTTCTGATCTTTATTATTTCTCTTCTCCTGCTGGGCTTAGGCTTTATTTGCTGTTCTTTCTCCAGCTCCTTTAGGTGTAGGGTTAGGTTGTGTATTTGAGACCTTTCTTGTTTCTTTTTTTTTTTTTTTTTAAGATTTTATTTATTTATTTGAGACAGAGAGAATGAGAGAGACAGAGAGCACATGAGAGGGCACGAGGGTCAGAGGGAGAAGCAGGCTCCCTGATGAGCAGGGAGCCCGATGCGGGACTCGATCCTGGGACTCCAGGATCATGACCTGAGCTGAAGGCAGTCGCTTAACCAACTGAGCCACTTTCTTGTTTCTTGAAAAAGGCTTGTATTGCCATGTACTTTCCTGTTAGGGCTGCCTTTGCTGCATCTCAATGATTTTCAATAGTTGTGTTTTCATTTTCATTGTTCTTCACGAATTTTTTAAAATCATCTTTAATTTCCTGGTTGACCCACTCATTCTTTAGTACATGCTCTTTAGCCTCCATGTATTTGAGTTCTTTCCGACTTTCCTCTTGTGATTGAGTTCTAGTTTCAAAGCATTGTGGTCTGAAAATAGGCAGGGAATGATCCCAATCTTTTGGTACCGGTTGAGACCTGATTTATGACCTAGGATGGGATCTATTCTGGAGAATGTTCCATGGGCACTAGAGAAGAATGTGTATTCCGTTGCTTTGGCATGGAATATTCTGAATATGTCTGTGAAGTCCCTTTTGTCCAGTGTGTCATTTAAAGTCTTTATTTCCTTGTTGTCTTTTGCTTAGATATTCTGTCCATTTTAGTTTGGGGGGTGTTAAAGTCCCCCACTATTATTGTATTGTTGTCGATGTGTTTCTTTGCTCTTGTTATTAATTGCCTTATATAATTGGCTGCTCCCATGTTAGGGGCATAGATATTTACAATTGTTAGATCTTCTTGTTGGATAGACCCTTTAAGTAGGATATAGTGTCCTTCCCTATCTCTTATTACAATCTTTGTTTTAAAATCTAATTTGTCTGATATAAGGATTGCCACCCCAGCTTTCTTTTGGTGTCCATTAGCATGGTAAATGGTTTTCCACCCCCTCACTTTCAATCTGGGGGTGTCTTTGGGTCTAAAATGAGTCTCTTGCAGACACCATATCGATGGGTCTTGTTTTTTAATCCAATCTGATAGACTGTGTCTTTTGATTGGGGCATTGAGCCCATTTCCATTCAGGGTAACTATTGAAAGATAGGAATTTAGTGCCATTGTTATTGCCTGCAAGGTGACTGTTACTGTATATTGTCTGTGTTCCTTTCTGGTCTATGTTGCTTTAGGCTCTCTCTTTGCTTAGAGGACCCCTTTCAAGATTTCCTGTAGGGCTGGTTTTGTGTTTGCAAATTCCTTTCGTTTTTGTTTGTCCTGGAAGCTTTTTCTCTCTCCTTCAATTTTCAATGACAGCCCAGCTGGATAGAGTATTCTTGGCTGCATATTTTTCTCATTTATTGCTCTGAATATATCCTGCCAGTCCTTTCTGGCCTGCCAGGTCTCTGTCGATAGGTCTGTTGCCAATCTAACGTTTCTGCCATTGTAGGTTACATATCTCTTCCCCCGAGCTGCTTTCAGGATTTTCTCTTTGTTTCTGAGACTCGTAAATTTTACTATTAGATGTTGGCATGTAGACCTATTTTTATTGATTTTGAGAGGGGTTCTCTGTGCCTCCTGGATTTTGATGCCTGTTTCCTTCCTCAAATTAGGGAAGTTCTCTGGTGTAATTTGCTCCAGTATACCTTCTGCCCCTCTCTCTCTTTCTTCTTCTTTTGGGATCCCAATAATCCTAATGTTGTTTCGTCTTACGGTATCGCTTCTCTCGAATTCTGCCCTCGTGGTCCAGTAGTAAATGAAACATTTAAAAACAAATATATTGAACTCCATGCCCAATGTGGCACTCAAACTCGCAACCAGAAGATCAAGAGTCACAACGCTCCGCCGCTAGGCCAGCCAAGTGCAGCATTCTTGGAACCCATTTTGCTGCATTCCATAAATTTTGCTATGTTGTATTCCATCTTCATTTGTCTCAAAGTATTTCTTGGTTTCTCTTGTGGTTTGCTCACAGACCCATTGGTTATTCAGTAGCATGTTGTTTAATCTGCATGTTTGTGAAATTCCAGTTTTCTTCTTGTAATTGATTTCTCATTCCATACCACTGTGGTTGGAAAAGATGCTTGATTTGATTTCAGTCATCATTTTGGAAAATTGTAGGCTTCTTGAATTTATGGACTTGTGTGGCCTAACATATGGTCTAGCTTGGAGAATGTTCTATGTGCACTTGAGAGGAGTGTATCCCATGTGCTGCATTTGGACGGAGGCTTCTGTATGTATCTCTTAACTCCATCTAATTACCTAGTTGTCTGAGGCTGATGTTTCCTTATTGATCTTCTGTCTGGATGGTCTATCCATTGATACAAGTGAGGTGTGACAGTCCCCCACGGTATTACTGCTGATTTCTCCTTTGAGGTGTGTTCATATATGCTCTACATATTTAGTTGCTCCTCTGTTGGGTGGGTAAATATTTACAAATGTTGCATCCTCTGTTTGGATTGATTCCTTTATCATTATGTAATTCCCTTCTTTGGCTCTTGTTACAATGTTTGGATTTTTTTTCTCCTTGGTTAGACTGAGAATCAGAAGATCATGCGTTACCTCTGCAGCCTTGAACAAAACATACCCCTTCTCTTAGTCTGTTTTTTTTTTTTTTCCTGTATAAAATAAAAACAACAAGTTCTTCTCCGAGGACCATCTCATGACTCAAATAAGAGAATGTGTATAAAAGTGCTTTGTAAACTATAGATAACGCCCAAATAGGAAAAGTTATACTGCTTTTGATTATACCACAGCCAAATGTTCAGGATAAGATTTTTTTTTTGACACATGTATTTACTTTAGGGAGAGAGAGCATGCACAGGCATGTATTAGAGAGGGGAGGGGCAGGGGCAGAGGGAGAGAGGAAATCGTCAGGCCGACTCCCTGCTGAGTGCAGAGTCCGATGTGGGGCTTTGTCCCAGGACCTTGGTATCATGACCTGAGCCAAAATTAAGAGTCAGCTGCTTAACTGACTGTGCCACCCAGGCACCCCCAGAATAAGATTTTAAAAAATAATAATATTTATTGAGGGCTTACTGTTGTAGGAGTATTCTATGTGACCTCTATCTCATTTAATTCTAAAAACAATTTTTTCTTAAAGAAAATTAAAAACAAAAGCTATCCTAAAAGTAAATTTTCATATTATCCTCAGAGCTGGGGAAACACAGGCACAAGAGAGGTTAAGTAGGGGCACCTGGGTGGCTCATTTGGTTAAGCTTCTGCTTTTGGCTCAGGTCATAATCCCAGGGTCCTGAGATTGAGCCCGGTGTCGGGTTCCCTGCTCAGTGGGGAGTCTGCTTCTCCCTCTCTCTCTCCCCCTGCTTTTGCTCGCTCTCTGTATGTGTCTCTCTCACAGATAAATAAATAAAATAATAAAAAGAAGAAGTTAAGTGACTTTCTCAATGTCATAGTAAATATTAGAATCAGATACAGACCTGAGTGTGGGACTCTGAAGGCTGTGTTCTTTCTTTTTTAAGTTTACCAAATATATACATAACCCTCAAAATATTGTAGATTAAATTACTTTAGCCTTTCTCAAATCATTGCGCTTTGGATGATGCTATAATTTGGGTTACCTGGCTGGCTCGGTCAGTGTAGTATGAGACTCTTGATCTCACAGTTATGACTTTGAGCCACATTGTGGGTTCAGCTTACTTACAATAAAAAGATGTTGTAATTGGGCTTGTTTTCTTTTTCCTTTTAACCTCTTCACCCATTTCTCCCACCTCCAACACCCTACGTCTGGCAATTACCCATTTGTTCTATCTAGGAGGTCAGTTTTTTGTTTTGGTTTTGTTTGAAGTTCCACAAGTAAGTGATGGATAGTATTTGTCTTTCTCTGTCTGGCCTGTTTTACTTCACAGAATGCCTTAAAGGTCCATCCATTTGGCAGCTGGAAAGATTTCATTCTTTATTCTGGCTGAGTAGTATTCCATTGTGTTTACCTACGACAATTTCTTTATCCATTCATCCACTCATGGGCAGTTAGGTTGTTTCTATATTTTCATTGTTGTAGATAATCCTGCAGTGAACACGGGTGCACATACCTGTTTCAGTTAGTGTGTTCAGTTTCCTCGGATAAATACTCAGAAGGGGAATTGCTGGACCATATGGTAGCTCTATTTTCAACTTTTTGAGGCACTTCCATACTATTTTCCAGAGTGGCTGCACCAGCTTGCATTCTCACCAACAGTTAATTTTCTTGTTTTTATTTTAAATAAGAAACCAGTGGAGCAAATACTCCAATGCCACTGAGATATGTCTTTGGGAAGCCAGGCCACACCCCTGGAGACCCACCAGTTTCTCTCAGTTGCTAGCAAAACTCGTGCAAGGAGATGTATTGAGATAGTCTCAGTGGAAGAAACCATCATTTTTTCCCTCTGATAATGTAAGTTTTCACACATTTAAACAAAATATAATATTATTTTAAGTAGATCTCGACAGCCTTTCTCCCAGCTCATCTTACTCCGGATCATGTCCTTGTCACGTGTGGAAGGAAGTACCCCTAGAACCCCCCACGTCTGGAACAGTGCTTACAGATTCTGTATCCGGGAGTCTCCTCTTGTGAAATGTAAGCATTCCTTGATTGCCACTGCCACGTCATCAGTCCTCAGCTGTCCTGTTTGCTTAGTGTTTTCCAGGGACGAGGGGCTGAGGGTGGAGTCCTGAGGTTACAGGTTGAAGGGCTTGGCAATTGGGAGGTGGAAGGGCACTCAGGCAACCGACGGAGGAAGGGAGCATCAGAGAGCCAACAACACTATCTGAGCAAAGGGGGACCTGAGGATTAGAGGCATCTTACAAAAAGGAAACAGGGACCCTGGGAAGAGTTGGGGACGTGCTAAGAGCAAACTTTGTCTCTGTGTCTGTTCCCTGTCTGATCAGTGATTACCAGCGTGATCCCAGTTGCTGTTTCCAATGCCAAAGACAAAGAGAAGGGGCTTGGAGCTGGAATCGCCTATGTTGTTTGTTTAGATACAAGACAATAGTTCTCTGGACCACTGACCTTGTAAAGAACAGAAGGTATTTGCTCTGCCTGCTCTGTATCTTCCAACAGGCCGCAGGCATCCAAGAATTCATCTCTTGTAATAAAATCAGCCCTTTCAACCACTCAGAAGACTTACGATAGGGATCACTACCCAGATTAATTTGCTACCAAATAAAGAATCAAGTGCCAAGATAAACAAGAGAGAACAGGCAGCTGGTAGGGTGCCTCCTCTTTTCTAAGCTGGTATCTGCTAAATTTTTACTGATTTCAAATTTGCTCATTATATTTCTACCAGAAGGTGGTTCTCTGAAGAGCCAGCCTCCTGTCAGGGTGCCTTGATGGCCCTCCACATTTCCCAAGGCAGCCTCCCAGGGCGGCTCTCCGCCTGGGTTGTACCCTTTACCCCTTGGGCAGTAAGTGGGGATGAACAGGATTGGTTGCATAGTTTGAGGGGCCCAATGCAAAATGAAAATGCAGGCACATTGTTCAAAAGTGTAAGACTTTCAAGACAGCAGAGATAAATCAAGTGTGGAGGCCTTTGAGCACATGCCCTAGGTGAGCACACAGGTCACATGCCCATGACGCTGAGACTATAGGTGTCAGTGGGGAGGAGCAAATCTTTTCTCGCTGTTGATTTAGTCACTTGTCATGCCCAAGACTTAACATTTATAATATGCAAGCTGGATAAATTCTTTAGTCCAGAAAGCTGATTTAAGAAAAGTTGTGCATCCACTACTGAGTATTTACCCCAAAGACACAGATGTAGTGAATTGAAGGGCCATATGCACCCCATATGCAATGTTCATAGCAGCAGTGTCCGCAATAGCCAAACTGTGGAAAGAGCCGAGATGCCCTTCAGCAGACGAATGGATAAAGAAGACGTGGTCCTTATATACAATGGAATATTACTCAGCCATCAGAAAGGATGAATACCCAACTTTTGCATCAACATGGATGGGACTGGAGGAGATTATGCTAAGTCAAATAAGTCAAGAGGAGAAAGTCAATTATCATATGGTTTCATTTATTTGTGGAACATAAGGAATAGCATGGAGGACATTAGGGGAAGGAAGGGAAAATGGAAGGGGGGAAATCGGAGGGAGAGATGAACCATGAGAGACTATGGACTCTGAGAAACAAACGGAGGGTTTTAGAGGGGAGTGGGTGAGGGGATGGGTTAGCCCGGTGATGGGTATTAAGGAGGGCACGTACTGCATGAAGCACTGGGTGTTATACAAAAACAATGAGTCATGGATCACTACATCAAAAACTAAAGATGTAATGTACGGTGATTAACATAACATAATAAAATTTAAAAAAAGTTTCAAGTATTATGAGAATAACCAAAATGTGACACAGAGACAGGAAGTAAGCAATTGCTATTGGGAAAATGGCACCAATAGATTTTCTCCATACAGTTTTGCCACAAACCTTCAATTTGTAAAAAGCACAGTATCTGTGAAGTGCAATAAAACAAAGTGCAATTAAAAAAAAAAAAAAAAAAAAACTAGGGCGCCTGGGTGGCTCAGTTGGTTAAGCGACTGCCTTCAGCTCAGGTCATGATCCCACGGTCCTGGGATCGAGTCCCGCATCGGGCTCCCTGCTCTGCGGGGAGCCTCCTTCTCCCTCTCCCACCCCCCCTGCTTGTGTTCCCTCTCTCGCTGTGTCTCTCTCTGTCAAATAAATAAGTAAAATCTTTAAAAAAAAAAAAAACCTAATGATGTATTGTATGGTGACTAACATAACATAATAAAATTAAATTAAATTAAAAAAAAAAGAAAAGTTGTGCGTCCAGAAGAAAAAGGTCTATTTGCAGAGGTTTCACCTCGTTTTTTTCTTTTTTTATTTTCATCTTCAAGATGATTTGAATTACTTTAAAACTACTTTATAACTATCCCTGGGGACTCTCTCTTTGAGAAGGTTTTTTTTTTTTCTTCCTTTAGATTCCATCTAGCTCTACATATTTATGTTCATAACATGGATTATTTGGGTAATAGCCTCATGCATTCCTGTGATATTTCAGGGCCCTCATTTGTGTTTGGCCCCCATTTGTTGGCTTTATGATTCTGTCAGCATGAAGAAATCACCCCTGTGGACAGTATTTAATTTTTAATGCTGTGCTTCTCAAGCTGGGGTCTGTCCGCTGAGGTGTTCTTGGCTGCCTTAACTTTCAAGTTAGGAAAACACTGCTTGAGGCTCCAGTCAAATTCTAACCCAAAGATTTTGAAGCCTTAATGATTAATGAGGTCTATACCCTTTCTAATGACCATATGCAAATCAAATGTTTAAGAGAATAGTTGAAGAAAAGGGGAAAATGACAATCTTCATTCAGATAAGATTGGGCCTATTGGTTAAAAAAAAATATGGGTAACTAATTATTGAAGAAGAGTAATGTTGCCAGCAAAAATAATCATCTTGAGTGTTTATTGCATGATACAAACTTTTGAAGTATCAGGTTTTTTTTAGTTGAAATCCAGTTGAGCCTCCTATTTACAAACGAGGGGCCTGAAGCACAGAGAGGTGCAGTAACCACCCAGCTCCAAAGCAGAAGGGCAGGAGACAACCTCAGGCTCCCCCAGAATCTGACTCTAAAGTGGGTTAGCCCGGTGATGTGTATTAAGGAGGGCACGTATTGCATGGAGCACTGGGTGTTATACGAAAACAATGAATCATGGGTTACTACATCAAAAACTAAGGATGTACTGTATGGTGACTAACATAACATAAAAAAAAAAAAGCCCATGTCTCCCCCTCCGGGCCATTTCTTTGCATATTTGTGCTAGAACATCTTTAATGCGTGAAGGTTTGGGTCATTTTCAGTTTTTACAGGAGCAGGAAGATCTGTGGCATTTGTTGGGGACTTGACTATTTTAAAATGTAGATTTTATTATTATTCAAATACGGTGAAGCCAGCAGATCAGATGACTGCCATTGAAAAGATGTGTGTCACTCACAGTTCCCAAGAAGAGAGGCCATGCCACGCCATGCAGGGCCATATGGGAAGCAATGGGGTCCCTCAGGAGGCAGAACGTCAGACAAGGATGTGGGCAAGAGCCTTATTGTGGTTTCCATGGGAAGGAACAGGTGAAGCAGAATAAGCAGGCATAGGATTGGCTGGCTTGAATAATTTTGGTGGGCTCTGGGGTGTAGGGGCTGTCTCTAGTTGTCTGGTTCTTGACCCCAGGGGCATCTGTGTAAGGGGATAGTGGCCCAGAGTGTGAGAGCCCAGTCAAAGAGGTGGTTGGGAATGGGCTCTGTATTGGTTGGCTTACATATATATGGAAAGTGTGCTTGCAGGTGAATCATCTACTATCTCTAGGAATTGGCCAGGCCTGTGAGGGACAGTGTCTCCAGGTTGGCAAGGCCCCAGGAGTCAGGGCGTCAGAATACAAAGAAATGCTAAGACGGTGACCTGGAAGATCCAGGCTGACAAGAGATCCAGGAGCTGCTTCCTGGTCTGCAGAGTCACGTCTTGGGAGCAGTGTCCTGTCCTTCCTTAAGAGAAGACAGTAGGTCCTTCAAGAACGGTCATCTAGAGATAATGCAAAAGTGCGTGTGCAGCTTGTAGAGACGGCC
Organism: Mirounga angustirostris; assembly: GCF_029215605.1. Classification (NCBI taxonomy): domain Eukaryota; kingdom Metazoa; phylum Chordata; class Mammalia; order Carnivora; family Phocidae; genus Mirounga; species Mirounga angustirostris. The sequence goes on from NW_026991722.1 coordinate 93,590,470, forward strand.
CCGTTCATCAGAGCTGCAACCGCAAGTCTTGAGATGGTGATTTGGGAATACAGGACACTGGGAAAAGAAGCAATTGTGACACTTAGTGGCTGTCAGTAATCATGATTATGCTACTTGGTAATGAGGCAGAGATGATAAGCAATTTCAAAAAGTTTCAAATGCATATTACTTTTGATTTCCTCTACTCATGTTGCTAAATTTCCTACTGTTGATAACCAGAATGATGAGATAGACCTTAGACCAGCCCCTTCTCCCCAGCCCTCTAGATAGTCAACAAGAACAGAGAGGGCAGTGCCCGCAGAACAGGGTGCTACCTTTCCCCCACTGCACACGGCACCAGGTGCAGTCCCTTGGGCCCCACTTCCAGGGTCTTACTCCACCGGTGCCCCACCCTGTCCACCTGCTTTTGGGTAATTAGTCCCTCAGCTGGACTTTCAACTGCCCTCTTATCCCAGCTGGGAATCTGGGAGTCCTGGGGCTCGAGGATGTAAGGGCACGGAGATGTCTGGGGGCAGAGGGGAGGAGTTCGGTGTTCCAAGAAGGGGTGCTAAGGGCTAGCACTGAATGCAGAAGGCAAAGAGAAGATAGACTTGCCAACCGGCAGCGTAGGTGTGCCCCTGCAGGAGGCCCAGTAAGTGAGGGCCAGTCTCAAAACCCAGAGACTCAAGGAGTCAATCTGCAGAGCCTGTATGGGGTTCTCTCTTCCTTAATGGGTGGAGAATGTCCAAGTGGGGAGCATGGAGGTGAACAGTTTTTATACCCCGGGGCACATCAAGCCACATGAGGAAGTCTCCAAATACAGGATCTCACTTAGTCCTCAGATAACCCAGTGAAGGCTTCCCAGAGCTTGGGTGCAAACACTTCCCATCTATTCATTTTCTTTCCTGACTAAAAATGGATTCGCCCTTCAAAGGGCCATCTTGTCTGAAAGTCCAACATCTCCCTCTTGAGGCTCTCTCCTCTGCAAATTGCTCAGGAACCTGGTGGGGTTGACCTGATCCAAATGGGCCAAACTTAATCAAACCCCACCCACGAAGCTGGGCTTGGATTGGTGCCAGCAGTCACATGGCTTGGGTTCACCGCTGGTTCCATCCACCTGAAAGTCTCTGCGGGGCAACCACTGACCAGACCATTGTGTATCTTCCAGGGTGGATGATGTGCCTCAGAGCTAAGCTCTGCTAATGGGACACCATGATTTGACCCAGAGGGTTTCAGCCTTTAGTGCTTAACCCACTGGGATAATAAGTTTCCTGTTACCCCTCTCTCCTATGGTGGCACCCCACCTGCTCCCTGGGAGCCCAGGGCTTTAAAACCCAAAGACTGAATGGACTCCTTTGCCCAGAAAGTAGAGCTGGCCTCTGCCTACCCATAGGCACCTCCATCCGCCTCTTGAACTTCTTCAATGTCTCATTTACTTTAGTCACTGTAGGGAAGGCAAGGGGACATTCTTGTATTAGTCTTGCTAGAACTGAGGAAGAAAGAGAAAAACCAGAGGGCATTATCTTGCACTTGCCTTCTGAATGGTGCTGCCATTTCCGACCCAACCCCTCTGCTTTCTCTTCCCAGCACAGACATCTGTGAGTAGAACTTTAGGCCCAAAGTCAAACTCACCTTGCTCCACACACACCCGAACATCTCAGCTGCCTGTTCTCTGGTACTTAAATCCATTTTTAAGTGGAGATAAGGTCTTTCTTTCCAATATTTTACTTGATAATTACAGCTTTATGATTGGCTGGTAGAAATGACATATTTCTTTTTTTTATTATTATGTTATGCTAATCACCATACATAACATCAGTAGTTTTTGAAGTAGTGTTCCATGATTCATTGCTTGTGTATAACACCCAGTGCTCCATGCAGAACGTGCCCTCTTTAATACCCATCACCAGGCTAACCCATCCCCCCCCTCCCCTCTAGAACCCTCAGTTTGTTTTTCAGAGTCCATAGTCTCTCATGGTTTGAGAAATGACATGTTTCACTCCGAATTCCTAGATTCATTCTGCAGTTCTTTGTCAAGTCAGAACCTGTGATGGTCTCGATGAAGGTTTGGCAAACCATCGCCCATGAGCCAGATCCAGGCAGCTGCTGGTTTTGTGTGACTCACAAGTGTCCATAAAACACTTACTGGAACACATCCATGCTCATTCATTCACGTGTTTTCTGTAGCTTTTTTGCTATAATAGCAGAGCTGAGAAGTTGCAATAGAGAATGTGTGGTCCCCAAAGCCTGAAATATTTACTCTCTGGCCCTTCACAGGGAATGTTTGCTAACCCCCAGTCTAGATGATGAGAGGATAGGTTTCTGGCTCCAACATTTGCTAGTTGGGGTGACACTGAGCTAGTCACTTAATCTCTTTGCATCTCAGTTGCCACATGTATAAACTGGGCATAATCGTAACGACCTCAGGGATGTATGAGAGAAAGGAATCAATACTTGGAAAGTGCTCAGCAGTGTTTTGTACCCAGAAAGCGCGCCATTTAGTAGTTATTGGCATGCAAATAATCTGGCAATGGGGATCTTAAGGAAAAATTGGTTGACTTTGGATAAACCTCTTGAAACTTTCAGTTCTCAGACTTCCTGGTTGCATCATGTCTATACAAACAGTCTATGCTTTGAGGTTTATCCAGCTCACGTCCATACACATATCTTGCATGTATAGGAGAGGGAACAATGCCTTTAACCTTGAGCGAGATGATATGTTTCTGAGCATCTGAGTTGTTGGTCAATGTTACACCAAGCACAATGTTTGACACCTGCTTTGGTAATGTCATAAAGTGTGGCATGTGGCAGGGGGACAAGAAATATCATTTAGATAAGAATTAAGAAGTCAGGAGAGTCTAAGATAAAAGAAGCGATTAAAATGCAATTTTCAGATGAGCTCAAATGCAGTCTGTCTCCTACTCCTTATTGTGGGCTGGATCCGGTCTTTCTTAGTTGAGGGGGTCAAACATCAGTTCTCCTAAACAAAAATGCTACAGCTTGGAAAAAATCATATGCCTTACCTAATTTTAAGCCACATTTTGTGGTTCCTCTGTTTCCATTTCTCGAAGCAGTAAATAACAGACCATGGCTATTTATCAAAACTTCCATTTGATGCATCAACTACAAAAGAATTGATAAGAAGGAATTAAAGCTCCTTTGTGTTCTTGCCATTAGACAGCAGAGCTAAACAGGGCACCTTCACTCCCTCCTTACCTCTTTCCTCAAGTGTGGCACATGGGTCTCACGGTTTCACAGGGAGACAGTGTGTGTTAGGATCATACTGACTGGGGAACCAGAAGGTCTGAGCTCTGATGTTGGCTTTGTCATGTAAACTTGGACTATTGACTCAACCCCTCTAGGTCCTATATTCCTGTGATGGTCCATTTTATGTGTCAGCTTAGAAGGCTCTTTTGTATGAGACTAACATTTAAATTGATGAACTTAGGCTGAAGCAGACTGACGTCCATAATGTGGGTGGGCCTTATCCAAACCGTTGAGGGCCTGACTAGAACAAAAAGAGCAGCTTTTCTGAGTAAGAGAAAATTCCACAGAAGGCTGCTTTTGGACTTCATCTGCATGATTGTCTCTCCTGTCTGCACACTGCAGTTTTAGACTTGTGAGCCTCCATAACTGGGTGAGGCAATTCCTTCTAATAGACCTTTCTCTCTCTCTTTTTTTTTCTTCCTCAATTTCTTTTCTTTCTCTCTTTCTTTCTTTCTCTTTCTCTCTTTCTTTCTTTTTCTCTTTTTTTCTTCTTTCTTTCTTTTTCTCTTTCTTTCTTTCTTCTTTCTTTCTTTCTTTCTTTCTTTCTTTCTTTCTTTCTTTTCTTTCTCAGAGAGAGAGAGAAAGACTGACTAATACAGTTCCATTCATAAAATAAGACTTCAGTACAGTCCCTGATAACTCTATGATAAGAGGACCCCATGGACCCTTGGGTTGACTGTCATATATAAATATGTTTCTCCCCAAACAGATGACTTCACTTTGCTTCCTTGCACAAACTAAAGGCCTTCTCATCATTTGTGTGATTGAGAGCATAGGTGCTGAGGCCTGACTCCATGGGTTCAAATCTAAGCTCTGCCACTTGGTGGATTTTGACCATGGGAAAACTACTTAACTACTCTAGGCCTCAGTTTCCTCATCTGTAAAGGGGAGATAATAAACTATCTACCTCATAGGGTTATTGTGAGAATTAATGAGTTAATAAATGTAAAATGCTTAACAAGATATCTGGCACTCAGATAGGGTAGATCTAGTTATCCTGCAGTGATGACTATATTGTTTATGCTTAGACATTATTGGCTGGAAATTCTTAAGTAGTCAAGTAGAGCCTTAATGAAGCAGGAAAAAAAATTGATGATGTGCCTAGAGGGGGAGAAATCATACTTGGAGAACAGAATTAATAACTTCCACATTATTCATATTATGTATTTATATATAGTTATGTATATACATATTTAATTAATACTATGTATTATGTGGCCTACTTCACTTTGCTTCTTTGTTTAAGGCAAAGGACTTTTTTCAACAATTCTTTCTGTAGGAAACATCTTCCCTGCCTTGCTTAGCGGAAATCACATGGTACAGCTCCTCCAATAGTTACAGCCTTGAGCAGTGAGATCATCATTATCCATGTAAATAGACACAGTTTAGCATCTTGGGCTGGTATCAAGGAGCTTTTATATGGAAGCAATTACACCCTTGGTGGTGGTGGGGAATAGTTAAAAATGCAAATATATCATTATTTACTAGCTCTTGGAAGTCATGCCTCTTGCATTTCATTCTGAACTTCTTGCTTAATGCCTTTCAAATCTCCCCTGCTATTTTTGGCTTCTCGGAAATAATTCTGCCAAGGCAGAAAATTGGCAGTCAAATAAGTTTCATTGGCCTTTAGATCATTTTATTTCTTAACTTGTATTTTTCCTTTGCTCTCTGTTCTTTGCTGACTTTCCATTGCCCATCACTTCACACATATAGCATGTAGCATTGATCTTGACACATGATATGCATTTCCTTATCAAAGGTTGATCCATTAGGTGGACTCCTGCCAAGGAAAGGTGGGCCATGTCTTTCAATTTAAAGATGTTATGTAGTGATGTCCTATATGCTATTATAAATAACTTTTAAAACCCATGCATAGAGAAAATGCTTATGAGGAACATTTAAATGGATTTTCTTCATTTTCAGCTGAATCCCTATTAAGAGTTTAGGTATATGTCAGGAAAGTGGTCTGTGTCTTCAATAACTTTGTAGTTTTGCAAGTTTCTCTTTGATTTCACCAGGGTCTTATGATTGTGACTAGCTAATGGAGAGAATATCCTGAGGAAATCAGCTAACTGTGCCTCTTGGAAAGCTCAAGTTCTCTGAACAGAGGAGCAAGGCCATCCAGTTATGCATTCAACCACTTTTTATAGAATGTCCAGCAAGTGCTAGGTACAAATATAAGGAATGGGTACAGTGGTGAACTAGCTGACCAAGCCCTCTTAGAGCAAACATTCTAGTGGAGGGAGGGCATAGATAGCCCCAAAGATATTTTGTAAATAGGCAATGCAATTTCAGATAGTGATAAACAGGTTAAAGGAGCATAGAAAGGGTGTTTGAGGGGCTCTTTTAGATGGGTAATTTGGAAAGTCTTATCTGAGGAGGAAGTTTTTGAACAGAGACCTAAATGAACTGGAAGAACAAGCCACAGGAAGGTATAGAGATAAAGGAATCTAGGCACAGAAAATATTAAATACACACTGGGTGCGGATTAACTTGGCGTATTCATTAAAAATTAAGGAGATCATTACAGCTGGAGCAGGAGAGAGCTGAGGGGCTGAGTTCATTAAAGTGAGTGAAGGTTAGTGTTTCAAGACCTTGTAGGCTGAAGTAAGGGGTTTGGATCTTATACTTGAGGTGTGAGGGAGTGGGATTCAGCATATATTTTGGAGGACTATCCAGGCTGACTTTTTCCTGGATTGATTGCAAGATGTAAAGAGAAAAACAAAGAGTCAAGGATGCCTCCTAAATTTTTGCTCTTTGCAAGTGGGTAAATGTTGGTGTTGTTAATTGAGAAGATGGGGAACCATATCTGTGAGCCTTCAAACAGGGAAAAAGAAACTGCTCTAGGTCTTTTAAGCAGGAAGAGATTTAATATAGGGAATTTAGTGCTTACAAAAATGTTGAAAGAGCTGAGGAAACACAAGTTAGGGGAAGGGCCAGTGACATTCAGTTCTGCCATCACTGCTGGTCCAGTGAATATAGAAGTTGTTGCTTCCACCCAGAGATTAAAAAAGTACAGTGTATTGGTGGTGATGGTCATAGCTGGCCCATAGTACTGAGAGCAGTTATCACAGTGGACCACCCAGAGGCTACTGCAAAGACTCACATCTGCCAAAGCTTTCATCTCGAATGTTGACACATGGGGAAGCAGAATATATTCTATTTCTCCTCGACCTTAAAATTTCACACTAGGGCTCTTTATTAGCAGAACACGGATGCAACCCGAAACTGAAAGGTAGATGAGCCTGGTAGATAAAGTTCCCAGACTTTCTGCTTTTTTGCTTGCCAAGAAGAAGTACATGAAAGAGGGGGAGAAATAGAACTTTGCAAGCTAAAGAGGAGATAAGGAAACATGTTTGGATTCTTTTGTCATGAGTTTAGCCTGTGTATGCAAATACATCCTAGTTGGAAGTGTCAAGTAGGCATTTGGCTATACAAGTCTAGAATTCAGGGAAAAGGTTGAGGATGGGGATGTAAATTGGGGAGCCATCAACATATAGATGGTAACTGAGGGAATGCAACTGGAAAATATTACCTGGAGTATAAGTGTCGTTGGAGGCGAGGTCCAGGAATAAAGCCCTCTATGCTCTTAGGAAAACAGGGATATTAGGGTAATTGAGAATTGCTTCTAGGATTAAGAGGATTAAAGTCAGGACCTGATGTAAGTTCAAAGGAACAGCCCAAGGAAAGCAGTCAAGACTATGCGAGTGCTCAGAGGTCTGGAAGAAGAACAAGTACCAGCCAATGAACTGAGATTGTGGGAAAACAGTCTGGAGAGTGTGGTCCTCTGATAGTCAGGTGAAAGAGGAGGGAGTGATTATTGTGTCCAATACCGAGAAGAGTTTTAATGAGGTGCAGTATGAGAATTCAACATTAGACTTGGTGAGATGGAAGTTGTAGGTGACCTTAAACAGAGTTAGTTTCTAAAATCCTGAATGGAGCAGTTTGGAGGGAGCATATGTAGTGAGAAAGCAAAGAGTGAATTTACACAACTCTTCAGAGTAGTTCTGATGTCAGAGGAATAGAGCAGCAGTTGGAGAGGATGTAGAGTCTAGGGAAGGGGTTTTTAAAGAAAGGCGATTTGAAAGTATGTTTGTGTGTTGTTGAGAATGATGCATGATCTTGGAAGTCAATGTGAGAGTGGGGCGATCAAGACTCAAATTAATTGGTAGGTCATGTCCAACATGATAGGAATCTCTATTCTGATTCCAGATTATACCTGACATGCATTTTTTTTAAAGATTTTTTAATTTATTTATTTGACAGAGAGAGAGACAGCGAGAGCAGGAACACAAGCAGGGGGAGTGGGAGAGGGAGAAGTAGGCTTCCCGCCGAGCAGGGAGCCCGATGTGGGGACTCGATCCCAGGACCCTGGAATCATGACCTGAGCCGAAGGCAGACACTTAACGACTAAGCCACCCAGGAATCCCAACCACCCCAGCCTCTTATCTGAGACTTCTGGAAAGCGAAGGTGATCAGTTCAACAAATAATAGCGTAAAACAGCTTGTAGCTGGAAACTCTCCCACAGTTTGAGTTTTCTCCCAGGAGACTCTTTGATCTGTCCCCCTGGCTGCCTTCCTGCCCATTCAACAGTACTTCTGACATGGCGAGCATGTCTGCATTCTACCCAGCTAGTTCCCAAACCAAGGTCCCCCCACCTACTGACATGTATTTAAGAAGAGTTGCACTCACTGACAGTGTGGTGCTAAGTCTAGGGCTGCAGTGAGTACTAATGCACAAGAAGTTTGTCCTCTGATAAGGCAGTTGGCCAGCTAGTAAGGACTTGTCAAGGGCTCAGACTGTGGGACCATGAGAGGGGCCCTTAAGTCTGTTGGGGCCCTAAGAAGGGCCTTCTGAAAGAAGGAGACCCTGAGTCGAGACAATAGCATATGTGTTATGCATATGTGTTATGTGGGTGAAGATGAGAGGCAAGGATAAACTAGGTGCAGGGAAAGTGACAAGGGAAGGCCAAGAGGCAGGGCATAGCTGGTTTTATAAGGAGGGTCCATCTAGTTTAGTTTGGGAAAAGCCTGAAATTCCATGAGGGGTGGCAAGGTGAGCTGCAGCATCAGCAGGGCAGGGCACCAAGAGCCTGAAAGACATACCACAAAGCTTAGATTTTGGACTGAAAGGAAAAGGGATCCTCTGGTAGACTTGTCAAGTTTCCCTCTCAGAATAATGGCCCCATGATGATTTCCAATGGTAGAAATGGAGAATGGTGTCTTCTGAGAGCAGAAGCTATCAGGATCACACTTTACACAGACTTTGGAAGGTTGCTCAAGTGGCAGTGAAACAAGGGGTTAGAAACTGGGGAGGACTTGGGGGTGTGGCCACCCGCTAAGAGGTGATTGCAATAGGCCAAGTGGATAATGATTTGGGCCTGTTCTCAGCCACTCAAGTAAGGGAGTCTGGACAGACAGGAGAGAGTATTTGCAGAGCTGGATGGTGGCCTGAGTGGACCAGCAGGAGAGAGCTTATACAGAGTGAATGATCGTCCCTGGTGGGACTGACCGTGCTGCCCCTCCAGCAGGAGGAGCAGAAGAAGGGTTAAAATGACATGTCTCAGGGTTATTTGCCTATGTCCCCAGGAGGCAGGGAGTGTGACTTAGGAATCTTTAGGCTTTATCAGCCAAGACTGGGATCTTGCCAATTTTAGAGAGCCCCTGGGGATGGGGGATGCTTCAAGAAGGAGCCCCCCTGAGCTAAGTAATCAGTGATGGTCTGTCATCCAGCTCATGAGCAACGTCTCCCACCCTTGGGTCATGCCAGGATTATGCTCCATTGACCGAGCATATCAGTGTACTCAGGGCTTGATATATTTCATTTCAATTAATCTTCCCCCAAATGATGGGTAAATGTGGTTACCCCATTTTAAAGATAAGAGAAGCAAAGACATTTTTATGTAGCTGGCTCTTAGTTTAGGCTGCCATAACAAATGACAGTAGAGTGGATGGTGTAAACAACAAAAATTTATTTGTCATTATTCTGGAGTTTGAAAGTCTGAGATCAGGGTGCCAGAGCAGTAGGGTTCTTGGGAGAGCTCTTTTCTTGATTTATAGATGGTGGTCTCCTTGCTGTGTCCTCACATGGTGGAGAGAGAGAGGAAGCAAGAGCTTTCCTGCTTCTTGTTATAAGAGCATTAATTCCATCACAAGGGTTCCACTCTCTCCACTTAATTGCCTCTCAAAGGCCCCATCTCCAAATACCAGCACAATGAGGATCAGGGTTGGTGCAGATCCTAGTGCATAAGCTGAGACTAGGATTGGTGCCTGGATGGCCTTGGATACATCAGTTGACCTGTTTGAGAGCATTTGGACTATGTACCTGTAAACAGAATTCTAGAGGTAATGTCCTATGACTTTAAAAAATTAGAAAGCTTTTCATTTATATATATGAGAGGAAATTTTTTTCTTGGCATAATGATGAATGATCAAGGGCACAACTGGATGTCGACATGCAAAAGAATAAAGGTGGACCTTTTCCTTATACTACACACCAAAAACAGCTCAAAATTAGAACTAAAAATAAGTTAAAATTATAAAACTCTTAGAAAGAAACATAAGACAGTTTTGTAACTTTGAATTAGGCAATAGTTTTTTAGATACAATACCAAAAAACACAAGGGACAAAAGAATAAACAGATAAAGTGGACTTCATCAAAACTAAAAAATTTGTGCTTCAAAGGACAAAATCAAGAAAGTGGAAAGACAACCCACAGAATGGAAAGAAATATTCACATATCATGTGTCTGATAAAAGACTTGTGTCCAGAATATACAAAGAACACTTGCAAATCAACAGTAGAGCAACACCTACTTCAATTAAAAAAAGATGTGAATAGACATTTATTTACTTGAGAGAGAGCACACAGAAGGAGAGTAAGAGGGAGAAGCAGACTCTCTGCTGAGCAGAGAGACCAACTCGGGGCTTGATCCCAGGACCCTGAGATCATGACCTGAGCCAAAAGCAGACACTTAACCAATTGAGCCACCCAGGCACTCCAGTAAATAGACATTTCTATAAAAAGATACACAAATGGGGAAGAAACACATGAAAACACGCTAAACCTCATTAGTCTTTCAGGAGATGCAAATCAAAACCACTGAGATATACTTCACCTGCACTAGAATGGCAAAGATAAAAGGAGAAAAGATAGACAATGACAAGTGTTGAACAAGGATATATAGTTCCAAACTCCTGAATATTTGAGAGGTAAACAACATACCTCTAGAGAATCCATGTATCAGAGAAGAAATCACAAGGGGACGAAGAATATTTAGAAGCAAAAGATAAGATTAGGATACAGTTTTTAAAAATCTGAACTTCTACCTTAAGCTGTTAGAAATGACAAAAAAAAAACAAAAAAACAAAAACAACTAACCCTCCCCAAAAAGATGGAATAATAAACATAAAAGGAGAAATCAATGAAATGCAAAATTTAAAAAAGAGAAAAAGAATCCCATAAGCAGTTCCTTTGAGAAAAAAAATCTATGAAATTGATTGATCTAACCAGATTTATTCAGAAAAAGAGAGAGAAGACACAATTTACCACCTCAGGAATGAAATAGAAGCATCAGTACAGATCCTATAGACTTTAAAAGGATAAGAAAGAAACATTATGAGCAATTTCACTCCAATTAATTCAATAACTTAAAAGAAATAGATAAATTCTTTGTCCTAATGTTACTTTGGTTGTATTAAAGGATGTACTTATTCTTAGGAAATCATGCAGAAGTATTTAAGGTGTAACTTACTTTCCAATGGTGCAGCACAATTTGGACAATTGGTGAATCTAAGGGTAGGTATACAAATGTTCGTTGTGTTCTTCTTTTAGCTTTTTTGTATATTTGAACATTTTCATAATACAAAGCTGGGAAAGGTAAATGAGGCACAAACTCTTGTCAGTAGAGAGGCTCTCACTCCAGATTCATCATTTGAAACAGGCTGATGATGGGAAGGACGTCATGATCTTTCACCCAGAGAGCAGTGTCGTGTCCTTCCCTCTGGGCCAGGATGAAGCTTCTCGGTGATGCTGGAACCTCCTACAAGACGGACATAAAGAGGAAGGACTTAGGTCACTGGGGGCCAGTCTTGACCTTCCACTGGCAGTGAGGGCCAACAAAAGTACTGAGTCACTTTCTGTAGATGTCCAGCCCCTAACAGCAACTAGTAAAATGGGTGGACAGTCAGCATGGGCCTTGATTTTAAACAGAGGCCTGACCTACTTCATTCTTCCCAGAGTTTGGAGAAAGAGGCCTTGACTCCCACAGACATGAAACCTTGGCCTAATTGGATACTAATTACTCACAAGAGTTTTGTTGACCCAAACTTCCCATAACCCCACTTTGGTAGGAAAGGAGGGCATGCCGAAAGAAGAATCACTGCTAGGAAAATGACACAGATTTATTCAGTCCTGAAAGTCCTTTCCCAGAAATGATGTCCCAAATTGAGCAAGAATAAACAATGCATGACTGATAAATCCCACAGTTAGGGACTGGGAACAGCTTTCCTACGTTCCTAAGGAGCTGTATATTTGGAATCAGGTAAAACTGAAAGTAAGAGTAGTTGGTCATCTAAGGCCAGGTTGGATGAGACAAGTTCCCGTATTTTGATGTATCTCTTTGTGATTAGAGCACCTGTGAAGGACACAGACTGTGGTACCTCCACGACGTTAGTAACGTACAAAGAAAAGAAGTCTGATACCGCGAGTCTCCTCTTGGCCCAGGGTCTTGACTGATGCTGGGCATCGAGCCACCCTGTCCATCTTGAGGGGACACTTGAGAGGGAGGGATGGGTGGGACGAGCACCAAACCGTCTCTGCAGGACATAATCAGACCACCTCCTACTCATTTCCTTATGATCCGTTTGTTCTATAAATGGGGCTCCTCAGTCATTGGATGCTCTTACTGACGTGGGTATGGCGGAGAAAAAGACAAAATACCTGGCAGTTTCTATGCAGCTCACATTATGATTCACCTGGCAAAGCCTGAGTTACTTAGATAAAGGGAAGATGTGAGGAGGACTTTGGACTTGGGAAATCTGGGTTCTCATCCCAGCTGTGCAGCTGGCTTGTTGGGGCCTGAGTGACAAGTCCTCTGACCAACCCCCGCCCCCAAGGACCTCAAGGTCTCACCCTGGTGGGCAGAACCTGACCAGATTTCCAGTAGCAGCCCTTCCAGGCCGATCTTCGAATGGGGGCCCATTTCCCCTCCAGCCCTCTGTCAGCCGATGCCCAGCCCGTCAAGTTTTGGCTAACAATGGCAAGGGGGTCCCTACCAGCTCCCCCACTTTGACCATCTTCGATCTGAAGGACTGGAAAATTTCCTTCAGAAGAAAAAAGCCCTGTGGCATATACATTCATTATCCATACTGTTTCTGTTCCTTTTGGGAAATGTGTGCCTTTTAACAAGTCAGGGCCGTTTATCCTGTAGCCCATCAGGCATGGCGATCTGCGGTAGGGGGCAGAGAGACACAGGGCTCTGGGTTGCTGTGTGGCACCGTCTGCCACTCGGATGATACAGCAGTGGACAGGTCTCCTGGGTCCCCGGGTCAGGAGGAAGGATCCCTGCGACAACTGTCATCTCCTCCCTGAGGGCCCTCATGGTGGAAACATCGAGGACAAAGGTATCGAAATGGTCTGATATAGTACCATGATTTCTTCTAATTTCTAGAACATAATAAGTGATTAGTAGTACAAGACTGGGATCCAGAACTTATAGATAATTGTACAGATCAATAACAAACTCATTTTGCAATGGACAAACGTCCTCAGCAGAGGCTTTACTCTAGAGTAGGGGTCGGGAAATGAAGGCCCGGGAGACCAAATCCAACCCTTCAGGCTGTTTTATAAATAAAGTTTCATTGGAACACAGCCATGCCCGTTCGTTCATACATCGTCAACGCTGCTTTCCCCTACACCGGCAGGCCTGCGTGGCTGGAGTGGAGACCATCTGACCTGTAAACCAAAGATGTTTACCGTCAGGCCCCTACAGAAAAACATGCAGACCCCTGTAACAGAGGAAACCAAGAGGCTAATAAGCATAGGGAAGGGTGCCCAACATTATTAGCCAACAGGAAAATGCAAATTAAGCCTATAGTAAGATACCCTTGCGCACCCATCAGAATGGCTAAAATGAAAAAGATTGGCACCAAGTGTGACAATGACGGGGGACAGTTACAGCTCCCGTCCGGGAAGGCTGCTGGGGGGAGTGGCACAGCGTTGGGAAATAGCATGGCCGTGTCTAGTACAGCTGAGCATGCAGATGTCCGTGGCCGGCATCCCTGGGTGTGTACTCAGGGCAAGTGAGGGCTCTGGCCACCAGGATGGTCATAGCACCTTTGTTTCTAATAGCCCCAAACACAAAACAACCCAAGTGGTCACCAGCTGCAGAAGAAATTAAACTAATTGTGCTATAGTCACGTAATGGGACAGTATGCAACAATACCAACCCCCAAACTATTGCTCTACACAAGGACATGTCATAGACTCAATATTGAGCTCAAGAAAGCAGGTCCTAGAATGCAGAGTGTATGATTCCATCTCTAAATTTTAAGTGTAGTGACATGTGCCAAAGGTCAGAGCAGCAGTTACCTCTAGGGTTGGGCGATTAGTTATTGAGGAGGGGCTTTCTGGGCCTGAAAACGTTCTGCATCTTGTTCTGGGAGTTGCTTACATGGCTGTAGACGTATGTAAAAGGTCACTGAACACTTAAGTGCCCCTAAGATTTGAGCACCTACAGTAGAAATGGTGTATATCTCAATAAAAAGTAAAACTATTAAAGATAAGATACTGGGAATCCATTTGGCTTTGAACCTTATGCCAATATATATATATATATTTTTAATTCCAGTTAGTGAACATCGAGTGCTATATTAATTTCAGGTGTACAATGTAGTGCTCATCAGGACAAGTGTCCTCCCTAATCCCCATCCTCTATTTCCCCCTTCCCCCAACTTCCTCCCCTCTGCTAACCCTCTGTTTGTTCTCTATAGTCAAGAGTCTGGTTTTTTGTTGTTGTTGTTTTTCTCCTTTTCTCTTGGTTTGTTTTGTTTCTTAAATTTTCCATATGAGTGAAATCATATGTCTTTTTCTGACCCACTTATTTCACATAGGATTATACTTTCTAGATCCAACTGTGTTGTTATAAATGGCAAGATTCATTTCCTTTCTTTGGCTGAATAATATTCCATTCACATTTGTGTTTGTGTGTGTTGTGTGTGTACATACATACATGACACATCTTCTTTTTTTTTATTTTTTTTATTCTTATGTTAATCCCCATGCATTACATCATGAGTTTTAGATGAAGTGTTCCATGATTCATTGTTTGTGCATAACACCCAGTGCTCCATGCAGAATGTGCCCTCCTCAATACCCACCACCAGGCTAACCCATCCTCCCACCCCCCTCCCCTCTAGAACCGTGTTTGTTTTTCAGAGTCCATCGTCCCTCATGGTTCGTCTACCCCTCCGATTTCCCCCGCTTCATTCTTCCCCTCCCGCTACCTTCTTCTTCTTCCTTTTTTTCCCTTAACCTATATTGCATTATTTCATAACACATCTTCTTTATCCATCCATCCATATTTGGTTATTATAAATAATGCTGAAGTAAGCATAGAGGTATGTGTATCTTTTCAAATTAGTTTTTTCGTATTCATTGGGTAATTACCCCGTATTGGCATTATTGGATCATATGGTAATTCTATTTTTAATTTTTTGAGGACCCTCCATATTGTTTTCCACAGAGGCTGCACCAGTTTGCATTCCCACCGATAGTGCACGAGGGCTCCTTTTTCTCCACATCCTCACCAACATTTGTTGTTTCTTGCCTTTTTGATTTTAGCCATCCTCACAGTGTGAGGTGATATTTCCTTGTGGTTTTCATTTGCATTTCCCTGATGGTGAGTGATATTGAGCAGCTTTTCATGTCTGTTGGCCAAGTGTATGCCCTCTTTGGAAAAATGTCTGTTTATGTCTTCTGTCCATTTTTAATTGGATTATTTGTTTTTTGGGTGTTTTTTGAGTTGTATCTGTTTTTTATATATTTTGGATACTAACCCTTTGTTGGATTTGTCACTCACAAATACATTCTCCCATTCAGTAGATTGTCTTTTAGTTTTGTTGGTCGTTTCCTTTGCTGTGCAGAAGCTTTTATTTTGATGTAGTCCCACTAGTGTATTTTTGCTTTTGTTTCTCTTGCCTCAGGGGACACATCTAGCAAATGTTGCTACCCCTGATGTCAGAGACATTACTGCCTGTGCCCTCCTCTAGGATTCTTATGGTTTTAGGTCTCACATTTAGGTCTTTAACTCATTTTGAATTTATTTTTGTGTATGGTGTAAGAAAGAGGTCCAGTTTTATTCTTTTGCACATTGCTGTCCAGTTTTTCCAACACTATTTGTTGAAGAGACTTTTTTCCCCACTGGATATTCTTTCCTGCTTTGTCGAAGATTAACTGACCATATAAATGTGGGTTTATTTCTGGGCTCTCCATTCTGTTCCATTGATCTATGTGTCTATTTTTGTACCAGTACCATGCTATTTTGATTACTATTGCTTTATAGTATATCTTGAAATCTGGGATTGTCATACCTCCAGCTTTGTTCTTCTTTAGGACTACTTTGGCTATTCAGGGCTTTTTTTGTTGTGGTGATGGTTTTTTTTTGTTTTTGTTTTTTTTTTTTTTCAGTTCCATACACATTTTCAGGACTATTTGTTCTAGTTTTGTGAAAAATGCTGTTGACATTTTGATAGGGATTGCATTGAAATTGTAGATTGCTTTGGGTAGTATGGACATTTTAATAATATTTTTTCTCCCAACCCATGAGCATGGAATATCTTTATTTGTCTCTGTCCTCTTCAATTTCTTTCATCAGTGTCTTGTTGTTTTCAGAGTAAAGTCTTTCATCTCCTTAGTTAAGTTTATTCTGAGGTATTTTATTCTTTTTGCTGCAATTGTAAATGGGACCGGCTCTTAATTTCTCTTTTGCAGAGTAAAGTTTTAACTAGGATACCTTTTAGGCTTTGCCATCAGAAAAAGCAAATTTTTAGAATGTAATTGTGCATCTGTGCTAAAATTCTCCATAGTAACCCATTCTCTCCCCTTCTTATACCCTCCTCATATCCTCGCCTCTCCATTGCCTTCCTGTCCCCTTTCTTCAAAGCTGAGGGGACTACCTGGTGGTTCACCTGACTCTCCAGCCTGATCTCTGATGGGGACATGTCTTAAGACATGTCTTAAGCCCAATGAAGGAACCCCTGGCCGAGGCTGATGCTGCTCCATGCACTGGTGAAAATCAAGAGCCTTCTCCTTCACTCAAAGGTGAATGTAGTGGGGGAAGGGTCTCCACAGTGTCACTTGTCCCAGGAGCATCCAGGCAGACAAAGACACAGGGCCAAGACCTTTCTAGGTGAACCCAAGCCTGAACCTGCAGAGCAAACACCAGGAACCCTGACATGCCCCAGACAGGAAAGGACCCCCACCCTGTGATGTACAGGGTGCTGGTGGATGCAGGACCACAGACGTGAAGGAAGGACAGTGAATGCAGCCCCTTCTGGTCTTGAAGCAGGGCAAAAGATTGCTAGCGGGTGATTCGGGTCGTCGGCCACACTCTGTCCCCGCAACACTCAGTTACGGTCTGACGGCTTCACACGTGCTAAGATCGTGGTTCATGTGGTCGTGGAGGGCTGGAGTCCCATCAGAAGTGTCCCTGCCCCGCCCCAGCACTGCTTGGGGGGCGCTGGTGCCCCAAGTGCTGGATGGTGTCGTGTTGGAATGGCAGGTCCACAAACGCTTTTCCCACGAGGGGCTGACTTAGTGCACTCCGCACCGACAGTGGGGGCTGCCCAGAAGTGGAAGCCATGGGACAGAGTCTCCAACCCCCTCCTGGGAACACACACCAAACAAAGCAACCTCTGGAAGAATAAGACAGAGGTTGTAGGGCGGCAGGCGAGCATTCCCGCATGCCTTCCTGCCCGTCACTCTTGCTCAGTCCACAGAGCAACCGCTGGGGTGGTCTCCAGCCCGCAGCTGCGGGGTCACTCCTGGAGGCTAACTCTGCACCCAGGGTCATGGGTCCAGGTCATGATGGGCTCCATAGGGGGTGACTTCTCACATCAGTATCCAAGAGGAGGGGCTCAATGGTTCGGGGCCGTTTGTCTGGCGACATCTTTCCCTAGAAGCACGAGGGGTGCACGTCAGACAGACACACGTCTTTCCTTTCCCCGCAGCTTCGGGCTCCTTGGATTCCAGCTCTGAGCATTTGCAAGGCCTGCATTTTGAGGGCTCTGTGGCACCGCATTCGTTTGCAGTGACTGCTCTTGCAAAACACCCCAAACCAGGCAACTTGAGACCCCAGAACTGTATTCTCTCGCTCTTCTGGAGGCCACAGTACTGAAATCAGGGTCCGTCAGGGTCCGTCCCTTCTGGAGGCCCAAAGGGACATCCTTTCGATGCTTTTGTCCCAGCTTCTGGGCGCTGCGGCCAAGTGGGGCATTTCTGGGCTCGAAGTTGCTTCACCGAAGTCCCTGCCCCTGGCTAACCCGGCTTCCCTCCTGCCAGTCTGAGTCCGCCCGCTCCGCCTGTAAGGACACCAGTCGTGTTGGATCAGGGCTGTGCCATAGTCCAGTATGACCTCACCTCAACTAATTATGTCTCCAGAGACCCTATTTCCAAATAAGCTCACTTTTTGAGGCTCCAGGCAGACATGAATCTGAGGGGATGTTATTCAAGCCCGTACGGGCACCAAGCACCAAATGGGTGCATCTGTCACCTCGTTCTGCATGAGGCAGAAAGAACTCCGGTGACCACACCCTAGAGAGAACCTCAGGCCACACGTTGGAAAGGACAGTGGCCAGGACTAGGTGAGGAGGCCAGGGCTAGAGACCACGTTGCCATGGTGATTGTGTTTTGTGTCCATCATGGTCCCCCAGCTCCCACGGGGTCCTTTCCCTCCCTCCATGGGTCTGGGTTATTCACGTCAAAGCATCTTACACACAGGGCCTGTGGGTGGCCAGCAGCCTTTCCTCCTCACCCAATAGTTTGGGGTCCATCAGAAGCCCGGTAGTAGGCTTGTCGCTCTGGGAGGGTAGGAACGGCCTGCCCTTCCAGGAGGGTGCGCAGCCCGTGAGTCCTGGGTGAGGGAGCACGCTCGATTTGTCACCCTAGCAATGGATGGAGGACCCTTCTAAGCCTAACTCAGGTCACAGTCCCTCACACAGTTTCCCAGAGGGTCAACCTTTGGTGGTTAGACAAGAGTTCTGGTGGGGTTTTATGTCAAGGGACGGCAGAGCCTGGGGATTTAGTGTCCTCACTATGATGTCATGAACCTCAGGATGGGGTGGAGTTTGGCTTTGAGAACCATGCCTGGGAGCTGAGCACAACAATGTCCCCATGCCCACCCAGGGAGAGGACAACTGTCATGGGCAGTGGGGGACCCCAGAGGGAGAATGCCCTGCAGTGCCAGAAACAGGGAAGCTTGTCACTGTCCTTATACTTGTAAGGTAGGAGCCTGAGTGTGGCCAACTGAACCTGTGAGCTGTCTCACCTTGTCTGTCCTGATGGACTCTGTGACTGTGGACAGTGCCTTCTCCTGAAGACAGGGTTTGCTATCAGCAGAACGATTATAAAATATAACCAGCAGGATTCTTTCATATGCAGGTGGTAGAAACTTATCTCAACCTGCTTAAGCCTCAAAGGGGACTCAAGTTAGGTCCTTTCTGAGACTCGGAAAGAAGCTTCAGGAACAGCTGGATCAAGGGTCCAGGTATCAGGATTTTGTTTCTTGCTGTCTTTTGGCTCTACTGCTTTCCCTGTGATAGTTTATGTTCTCAGAGGATTTCCAAAAGCAACATGATGGCTGTTGGCACCCCAAGATTAGAGTATTCTAGGTGCTTGTGAGTCAGGAGAGAGGTTCTCTAGCGGGACATGATTGCCCGTTAGGACAGGAGCCCTGGACAGCGTAATTGGGAACAGTACATGTGCACAGGGTGTGCATCTATTCCGACTCCTGTCCCCACCCTCCCAGCGTTTAGTTTTTGGGCTCCAGAAAGCTAACTGCACAACCTTGACTTGCTCACCAGACTAGGCTGTTTTGTGTCCCGTGGTTTTGCCTGTGTGTGCCTTCTGCCGGAAATGCCTTTGCACCATCCACCTGCCCCCACTTGCTCCTAGCCCATCATCATCTAAGGATCCTTCCTACTCCATCTCTGGTCCCAGCATAGAGCTCACGTGGGGGCCGTGCAGGCTCTCAGCTCCACAACCTGAAATCAAAATCTTTCTGTGGCAAGGTCTCCAAGATTTTCACATGCTCTTTCAAGTGTGAAAGCACCACTGATAACCGCTGCTTATCCATCAGTGTTCAGCTCAGAGGCCGCCTCCTCCAGAGAGCCCCCCTGTCCTGCCACCCCACCCCAGCCTGTAGCAGGGACAGTTAGAGAGCCACGGCGGCCCAGTGCCAAAGACATCGTAGAAGCTGCAGAGATTCGCACTACATATGTGGGCGCGAAAGCAGGCAGTAACACACTCAGGCACACTTTGGGTCAAAGAGAGTCATGAGTGCGGGTCCTTCTCCAAATTGCTCCTGGACCCTCTTCTGTCTGCCCTGTGCCCAAGGCTGACTCCTGTCTGCTCTCCAGGCCCTCTGGGGGCGGCCCTGCACCATTCCTGGGACAGCCCCCCCACCCGGGCTCAGCAGATGCCACCTCCCTGTCCTCCCTCCAGGCCCAGGGGTGGAACCACCTCCCACTGTGGCTGGAGGCTGGGAGCGCCCTCCTTGGTCCTGCCCTACTCCCTGCTGCAGCTGGAGACTGTCCCCTGGCCTCTTCCTCCGGACCCTGTGGGAGAAGCGCTCCTGCCTGGGATCTTCCCTGGTCCATCGGGAGACTCTGCTCTCTGTGCAGAAGATCAAGGAGACTTTCCTCTCTTTACACATTGCACACACACGTTTTTTTCCTTTCAGTAATTTATTTATCTACAAGCAATTAATGAAATTGTCAATTCTATTTTTACATTTTCCAGGTACTCACAAAACAACTACAATAGTCTAGATTCTGCATCCTGGGGCTTGTGCGTGTGCACGCGTCCATGTGCATGGGAGTGTATGCTTGTCATCGGGAGAAAACGTTGTATTTTGACTGCTTAGAATACATGTGTTAAACAATAAATAGTATCTTAAACAAAACAACAAAGATTAAGAAAAAAATCACAGAACAAGAAGGAAATGGTTGCAGATTCTTAAGCTTTCCTATCTATAAGTTTAAGATTAAACTAATCCCATGAATTTAGGACTAAAATAAGAATTAAGGACTAAAATATGAATTCATAAAACAACTACAATAGTCTAGATTTGCATCCTGTGGTGTGTGCGTGTGCACGCGTCCACGTGCATGGGAGTGTGTGCTTGTTACCAGGAGAAAACTTTGTATTTTGACTGCATAAAATTCACAAATGTTAAACAACAAACAGTATCTTAAACAAAACAACAAAGGCTAAGAAGAAAAAAATTGCAGAACAAGGAAGAAATGGTTGCAAATTCCTAAGTTTTCCTATCTATAAATTTAAGACTAAACTATTGCTATGAATTTAGGACTAAAATATGAATTCAGAACTAAAATATGAACTTAGGACTAAAATGTGAATTTAGGACTACAATTTGAGTTTAAGACTAAAATTTGAATTTAGGACTAAAATTTGAATTTATGACTAAAATATGAATTTTAGGACTAAAATTTGAATTTAGGACTGCACTAACTATTTCATACAGTTTGAGTGAGATGTTGTTTTGTTTAAGTTTTTTCTCTCTCTCTTTTTTTAAGGCAATCACATAAATCCTGAGTTATTTCTGCGGAACTGTAACCCTAGTCCTAGAGCACAGAAATGGTCTTGTTTGAAAGTCTCTATCTATGTCCACAATGGAGGATGTCTTCAGTCCCAGTGGCATTAATTTAAATCCGACCACCATACCTACAGCAGAGAGTTCTAAAGCGTCTGGCGGGGAAGCTGTGTATTCATGACAATCTGGACGAAGCTCTAGTTACACAGTCCGCGATGGGGTTCCACCGCTATCCTGCAGAGAGTCACTGTGGCGTCAGTTCCGAAATAGTAGCCGTTTCACTAGAGAGAGAGCCATCAGACGTTCTTCACGGAGCTCCACGCAGATGCTGAGCCGGGTTTTGGCTGCTCAGAGCCCGGCTGCCCTGAGCCCGGTCACCCTTGCAGGCGACTCCGGGTCCCGGGGCCCTCACGGTGGGCCTTCCATCCCCCCTGGGGGCCCGATGACCCCGGGGACCTCCTGACACTTCCCAGCCTGCGTGGGCTGTGGGCGGAGCTGCAGGACCAAGAGGGTCCCTCAGGACAGGCCAGCAGCTGGACTCCACACCGGCTAGCAACCGCCTCAAGTGATCATTCTCTTTCCTTAGCTCCTGGAACTCCCTCTCTCTGGATGTAGCCACCACCCAGCTCTTTGCGACTCTGTCCTGATGGAAGAGGACCAGCTTGCGATGATAGTAGGAGGTGGTTCTCTCCAGCTCCTTGCCCAGGTCTTGGGCCATCTTCTTGTAGAGGTTGCGAATCTGGCACGTGAAGTTCATTTCTCTGTGTGCGCTGGCCAGTTTCTTCTTCATTTCCAAGCACTTAGCTTCCGCTTGAAACACTTTTCGGTCAAGTTGCAGGATGTATTGGTCCTGTTCATCCAGGGGGTTCTGAAGTTTCAGCTTCAGCGGCTGAATCTCCTTGTCCAGCTGTGAAGTTTCCTTCTGCAAAGAGGCTTCCTGGGTTTGTAGGCTGTGGATTTGTCGTGTCAGCTCCACGATCTCTTGCCTTTCTGCCCACAGTCGTCTGGCTCTGTGTTGCTGTTCCCCTTCGGGACTTGGAGGGGACCCAGGGCAGCCAGCATCCTCAGGGACGCCCTTCAGATCCACTGCTGCCTGATGGGCGGGCTGATCACCGTTTCCTGCTCCCCTCTTTGGCTGGACTCCCCGGGTCCCGGCACCGTCGTGCTCTGCCGGGAGGTCAGGCGGGGGGACGGCCTGCAGCCCGGGTCCGGCCCTGGACGGGGACTGGCTGGCTTGATCTTTCGGGACCAGCTCCATGCATGCCTTCAACGGCTCCAGCCTTTCTTCCCCCTCGTTCTCCTGCCCTTTCTGCCTCCATCTCGAAACTTCTTGGTTGAGCGTTTCCCGTCCTTCTGGAAAAGGAGTCTTTTCACTCTGATCCTTCGTTCTTTTCGTCAGAAGCTGTTCTCCATCCTTCTCCAATGTTCTGAGGATGGGTTTTTCCCCAGGGACCTGGGGCAGGTCGGGATGCTGGTCCAGTTCCTTCAGTGCCTTCCTCAAAAAGTTGACAGTGTCCCTATCCACCAGCCTCCTCAGTTCTGTGTTCATTGCCGTCAAGCACAGGGCTTGTAACAAGGGAGGACTAGCCACCACCTTGGGCGGCCTGAGGGCGGCCTCGGCTTTTGTGGTTGGGCCACTCTCCTCACGGCGGGCTCCACACACTTCGTGGTGGGCAGAGCCCCTGTGGCCCAGTGCCTTCGTGCTTCTTCGAGTGAGTTGTCTCTTCACTAGGAGAACCAGCAGCACAGTCCATAGGAGCACCACGCAGGGCAACATGGGGAGACTCGGGCTGTGTCCCCAGCTTTCAGAAATCAGCTGCAGCGCCCCCCACAGGTGCTCCAACACCAGCTGGCAAGTGGATCTGGCGGCCAAGAGGGGGCCCTCCATGGCTGCGTCGGGCTCCACAGCTCTGTCTCCACGTGCCAGAGTCCTGTGGCCCCAACGGACCCCTGAGAACCCTGTGGAGAGTTCTACCTATGAGGTCAACGGTGCCCGGCAACCAGGGTAGAGCAGTTGGGCTGGGGGAGGAGAGGCCAGCCAGGTTCCAGAAAACAGTTGCCCCTGACTTTGCAGTGAAGTAGAAAGTTGTCTCAATCACACAAGCCCTGGGGGGCGTGGGAAGGCCTGATCCCGGCCAGGAGCTCAGCCACTCAGGCCCACCTGGCCCTACAGCAAACCTAGGGGCTCAAGGCAGGGCCACGTCACGTCCGTCCGTGCGCACAAGACAATCAGGGCAAAGTGTTCAGGCCTCCTTCCCGGGCGAGGCCCATTCTCCTGATCTGAAGTTTCCCTTGGCTTCAGGGACTCCTGGTCCTGTCTGCAAATGTCCCAGGGATCTCTCTCCATTTTTAATTGCATCACATTAATAGCCTTTTTGATTTCAACACGAGCAGATTTTAGTTCTTTCATTTCTCCAGAAAGAGATTCTGTAGTGTCTTCTATGCTTTTTTCAAGCCCATCTATTATCTTTATAATCATTATTCTGAACTCTAGTTCTGACATCTTACTTACCTCCATACTGATTAGGCCCTTGGAAGTCAGTACTGCCTCTTGTTCTCTTTTTTTGAGGTGAGTTTTTCTGTCTTAGACCATTTTGTCCAGGAAGAATAGATGAATGAAAGAACAAAATACCACAATGACAGCAATGACCCCAGAGAAATATACACTAAACAAATCAGGAGAGATATTAAACTTAAAAAAAAAAATTGACATTAAAGAATCAAAAGGAGAATATAACCAGAGGTGAACAGAATAGAGCAATACACTGGATCCTGTGTGTATTTTGGTCTGTTTGTTAGAAAACTAGATCCCAAAATTGTAAAGTAAGAAAAACTTATGTGTGTACAATAATAAAATTAAATACAGTGAAAGGATAGAATGTAACTGTAGAAATGAAAATTAAAAAAGAAAAAAATGAAAAAAAGAAGACAGGAATATAAACAGGTGAACAGAACAGAGCTATACATTATATCCTGAGCGTATTTTGTTCAGTTTGTTTGAAGAAACTACATCTCAAAATTATAAAGAAAGAATAACATATATATACAAAAATAACATTAAATACATTGAAAGGATAGAATGTAAGTGTAAAGATGAAAGTACAAAAATGACTTTAAGAAAACAAAACAAAACAAAGACAAAAAAGAATACGATCAGATAGGTGAAGAGAACAGAACCATATGCTGGATTCTGGGTGTATTTTGGTTTGTTTGTTAGAAGAAACTGCATCCCAAAATTGTAAAGAAAGAAAAACATATATATACAAAAATAAAATTAAATACAATGAAAGGATAAAATGTAAGTGTAAAAATGAAAAAAGATTTTAAAAAAAGAGTTGATAAAGTAAGAAATTGGTTGAATAACCAAAGAGAAAAAAATTAAAAGACTTCTCAATTTCCTATGGCTGCTATAATAAATTATTACAAACACGGTGGCTTGAACAAAGTTCTGGAGGCCAAGAGCATGAAGTCAAGGAGTCAGCAGGGCCATGCTCCCTCCAGCCATTCGAGGAGGGAATCGTTCTTTGCCTCTTCAGTTCTGGTGTCTTTTCTCATTCTTTGGCTTGTGACATTGTCACTCTAATCCTTCCTCTGCTGTCCCATAGTCTTCCCTTCTGTGTGTCCATCTTCTTCTGTTTGTTAGAAGGACACGTATCATTGGATTTAGTGTGTACCTGGGCAATCTACGATGATCTCTCAAGATCCTTAACTTAATTACAGCTGTGTACTCTATATCTAAATATGATCACATTCACAGGCTCCAGGAGTTAAGATGTTGACATATCATTTTGCGGGCCACCATTCAATGCACTACAGAAGTAATACATTCACTTACTATTCTTTTAGTAACTACAATCAAAGGTAAAATGTATGCCTTTGACTTACTACAGACAAATATAAATTAGAGCCTCTGATCTTTTCCCAGAAAATATGAGGACACTAGAATACTTTAACTTCATTTACTACTCCCACAATCTACATATCATTGCTGAACTATATTTTATTGTATTCACTGTAAGCCTAAGAAGGCAGTGGAATATAAGGAACAATGCAGAGGATCATAGGGGAAGGGAGGGAAGATCAGAGAAGGAGACAAACCATGAGAGACTCTTGACTCCAGGAAAAAAACTGAGGGTTGTGGAAAGGGAGGTGGGTGGGGGGATGGGGTAATTGGGTGATGGGATTTTTAAGGAGGGCACGTGTTGTGATATGCATTGGGTGTTATATGCAACTAATGAGTCATTGAACACTACACCAAAAACTAATGATGTACTATATGTTGGCTAATTGAATTTAAATTTTAAAAAAAGAAGGCATTATCACTCTGGCAAACTGTATGGAGGTTCCTCAAAAAGTTGAAAATAGAGCTACCCTATGATCCAGCAATTGCACTACTGGGTATTTACCCCAAAGATACAAAAGTAGGGTTCCGAAGGGGTACGTGCACCCCGATGTTTATAGCAGCAATGTCCACAATAGCCAAACTGTGGAAAGAGCCAAGATGTCCATCGACAGATGAATGGATAAAGAAGAGGTGGTATATATATACACAATGGAATATTATGCAGCCATCAAAATGAATGAGATCTTGCCATTTGCAACGACGTGGATGCAACTGGAGGGTATTATGTTGAGTGAAATAAGTCAAACAGAGAAAGATATGTATCATATGATCTCACTGATATGAGGAATTCTTAATCGCAGAAAACAAACAGTGTTGTTGGAGTGGGGGTGGGTTGGGAGTGATGGGGTGACTGGGTGATAGACACTGGGGAGGGCATGTGCTCTGGTAAGCGCTGTGAATTGTGCAAGACTGTTGAATCTCTGATCTGTACCTCTGAAACAAATGCAATATATGTTAGGAAAAAAAAAAGAAGAAGAAGAAGGTAGCGGGAGGGGAAGAATGAACCGGGGGAAATCGGAGGGGTAGACGAACCATGAGAGACGATGGACTCTGAAAAACAAACTGAGGGTTCTAGAGGGGAGGGGGGTGTGAGGATGGGTTAGCCTGGTGGTGGGTATTGAGGAGGGCACATTCTGCATGGAGCACTGGGTGTTATGCACAAACAATGAATCATGGAACACTTCATCTAAAACTAATGATGTAATGTATGGGGATTAACATAAGAATAAAAAAAATAAAAAAAAGAAGGCATTATTATTGCTTTACACAGTTAATACATGGGCAGCACAACAAAATGGACAGAAATATTAAATTTTGGAAGTATCTAAATAATGAATAATTATTTTTTTTTCTTCAAGAGGAAAAGGATCAATTGGATTTATTTTTTCAAGTGGATCTTTTTTATTTATCCATGTTTTTACTCTACAAATGCTTATTTAGTGTCTTCTCTGTGGCAGGGATTGGGAATAGAGGAGCAAACATGGCAGACAAATTCTCCAAAGCTTGGGTTATAAAAATGTTGAACTGGAATTTTTGCCTGGTGAGGATCTCTAAGATTATCCGGTAAAGCTTATTGTGCTGTTGAGGAATCTGAGGTTTAGTAGGTTGAATGACTTTCTGAGCCAGGAGGTCACACAATCAGAACCATGGGGTCCTTAAGCTCCCCATGTAGTGTTTCTAATCTCTAGAGCAGACATGAGCTACCCACTGCATTTGAAGCAGGCAAGGCTATGTGGGCTCCAGCAGAAAACTGTTTTATGGACACGATGCATCTTCACCCCTTGGAAACTATCTCCTAAATGTATATCTTTGGTCAAATATAATACCCATGACCGATTCCGGAAAAAAACAAGATCTGTGGAAGGTTCTAGTCGTGGAAAACTTTAATATGTTATTAGTAATGATCATAAGAGTTAGTATCTCTTGAGCACACACAATATGCCAGGGGCTGTGTTAAGAGTTTTGTGGGGGCATTCAGGTCTCATGACAGCTTTATGAAGTTGGTGTCATGATGCTCATCCTTCTTTTAAATGTGAGGACGTTGACACCAGCCTGTTCAGGTGGTGACATGGCGAATGGTGCAAACAGGTGCTCACCTGGAGAACTGGGCCTTCTCCAACTCTAGGCAGTCCCAGATGTGAGTGCTGATCGACGGAAGATGCAGCTGTTCTTTCCAGGAGTTCCCTGAGCTGTTCTAGCAAATTCCCAAGATCACACCAGTCCTCCCAGAGAGAAGGGGAGAGAAGAGTGGCCTAGTCCTTTCCCCCTTCTCTTAAATCTCTTGCTAGAAGGCTGCCCTTGATGGTTCTTCTTCCACGTATTGAAGTAGTATTTTCCATCTAAATGTGACCATTGCATCAGGAAGAGGGGGAGCTATGAAAACAGTCAATGTGTCCCATGTGGTTTGTCCACGCGGTGCTGGTACAGTGACTCAGTGAACGGGGACAGATGAGCAGGAGCACTGCTGGATGTGTCGTATTTTAACAGAGTGTTTGCTCTTCCGAAAAAATGACCCCAGAGTGTTTGCTTTGCAATCAGGCAAGCCCTTGTTAAAAATGCCCATATTTCTAAGAGGCATTAGGAACTGACAGAAACATGCCGCCATCACTTGTGAATTCACACCAACTGTGATGAATATGAATGAGAAGGAGCTGGAGTTCTAAATGGACCCATGCAGACTCATCACAGTGCTCTCGACATTTGACAAGCTGGTTTTCCAGGGGGACCTGCAGGGAGCGGGTTGGCAATGGCCGGTGATGACGCTAAGTGCCACACGGGACTAGAATGTCAGCATTAGTATTCTCTGCAGGGAGGATGCCAGCTTCAGGCTCTAATCACAAACCCATTTTGGTGCATCTGAAATATCATTTAGGTAAAATTAATTCTGATTAATTGGGCCCCATTCTTGCTTTTAGTTTGGAGTTGTTTGGTCTGTCTATAACTGGGCTGAGACTCACACACAGTGGCTTTGAGAAAGATGAGGATAGGCTGGCTTTGCCATCAATGTGCTACAATGGGCCTCTTAATTAGGACCTTAAATGTCACATGTCTTCTGGAAGGGACAGATTGCAGTATTATGGGCACTGGTCTTTTTTTTTTCTTCACATTTTCTAAATTAAACTTTTTGTAAAATACACTTCAAAATGTTAAAAAGTGAAGTTCCAAGGAATTGTGAGGGTCAATTTCCTCCTTTGCTCATAAGGGAGGCTGAGGCAGGATCTACATTCTTTTCAAGGCCATTTCCATGACTCTGAGTCCCAGCACGTACAGCTGTGTTAATTACCTCCTCTGTGGCACAGAGAAGGACCTATGGATGCTTTCCCTGTTGCCTCCTCCTCTGGGAACTGTGTTAGTAAGTAGAAGAAAACTAACATAGAACATCTAAGAATTAAAATGACTAACTCTTTTAAAAAAATATTCCATAAAAATGATAGCAACAATTGTTTCTTACTATCCCTATGAAACAATTGGGAGCCCAGGAAGGTGCCTGGCCCCAATGCCATTAGCTAGAACAAATGGCCCAAGCTAGGGACATCCAAGGAGCTGAAGACAGGGGCCATCTCAATGCTAGGGATCACCACACAAGGATGGACACAGCTTCAATCCAGATCTGGGAAGGGCAGGATGGAAAGTTGTCCTTCTTGGAGAGAAGTCTAATCGGACCCCAAGAATCAGGGGTCACTTTCAGCAAAATGATTTCACACATTTCCAGTGGGCAATTGACAGAGGCATACAGCAGCCTTAAATCTGATTTTTACCTTATCAGAATTCATTGCTACTAAGGCAAGCTACAAAATGGGCAATGGTATGAAGAGTGACTGAAAAATCAGCAATATTCAAAGTCTTGACATTAGACTTTCTTTTCCAAAATACAGAAGTCATGCATTCTTGTTGTTGTTGTTGTTGTTGTTGTTGTTGTTTTAAAGAGAATCTTCTCCCCCGGACCTCTCTGCAACTCCACCATCCTGGAGGCCTAATATTAATAGCACATGCTTCCTCTGTCTCTTTTTCCTGTTCCTGTAAATCTTTTCCAGGCAATTATACACACTTGGGAATTTTTGTTGGTTTTTACCAAAATGTCTTCTCAATTAATGTATCAAAGATCTCTCAATGAGTACATGGATATGGATCTAGCCTCCCCCCACCCCCACAGGTTAGTAACAACAGGTACGATTTATTCAGAATTTTTATGTGCAGTCTTACACAAGCATGAGGAGCAGGAATTATACCCACTTCTCAGAGAGAAGAGATTGAAGCTCAGAGTAAGTGTTAACACTACACTGCTGGAGCTGGAATTCCAATTCGAGGCTATCCATCCCAAATGCTATGCTTTGAACCATTACGTTATGCCATTCCTCAAAAGCATAATCCTTGAAAAATCCTAGTTTCATATAACAAAAAGTCCTGAATGGCCACATATTTGCGGATAAAGACCTGCTACTTACCTAATTCATCTGAACACTTTTAATAAAATTGTTTGTCTGAAGGAGATTTGGCAGCATAACTATTTAGCTATATTGCTAATTAACCTTCAAGTCTTTGTAGCAAATAAGAAATAACACTGCTCACGTATTGGATCTATCTTTTATCTTCCCCCCTTCTTTCTGCATCTATATACACTTATGTAAATTTATGTGAAGGTAATTATATCAGACGTGGTAATATTTGTAGCGCACTTTTAAAAAATTTTGTGCTTGTCTTCCCACCCCATCATCTCTCCTCTGGTGTTTCTCTCTGTGTTCACTTAGTCATATATAAATACACACACCCACACACACACACTGTTGTTTTTAGGGTCTTCGTTTTGTTCTAAATGCAATCATCTAAATGCACATCTTGCTTTTCTTACTTGGCAATGCCACATGGTATTTCTGCAAGTCAGGGGCTAGTGCCCTAACTAATTTTTTAATAACTATAAACTTCCACAACTAGTAGAGTTTATTCTGCCACTTCTCTCTTAATGGGCTTTCACTTGATTGTCATGTTTTGTCATGGAAACAAAGCTATATAGACCATCCTTATACATGCATCTGTATATGCTGACCTTTATTCTCTGGAGTAATTCCCTAAGACTGGGATTGGTGGGTTACAGGTATTTTTTTTTTTTTTTTTTTTGTAGAATGCAATTTTTTTTTACATCATTGGTTTCGATATACTGTTCAATGATTCGTTAGTTGCGTATAACACCCAGTGCTCATCACATCACGTGTCCTCTTTAATTATCATATGGTTTCACTCATATGTGGAATATAAGGAATAGTGCAGAGGACAATAGGGGAAGGGAGGGAAAACTGAATGGGAAGAAATCAGAGAGGGAAACAAACCATTAGAGACTCTTGACTCCAGGAAACAAACTGAGGGTTGTGGAAAGGGAGGTGGGTGGGTGGATGGGGTAACTGGGTGGTGACTCTGCATCTTACTAGGTTATTCCAAGATCACATTCCAGGAGGAGGCACCAATTCATGCTCCCACTGGCTACGTTAGAGTTCCCATTTTTCCACATTCTCAACACGGTCGAGGGCTTTTGTTTTCTAATATTTGTCCATCTAAAACTACGTCACATGGTCACTTACTACTGAGTTTGAGTATCTTCTCATATTTGGTGCTCCTTTGAATTGGTTTTTCTGCGAATCAATTTTCTATTATGTTATTTATATTCTCTTACCAATGTAAGACGTTTTTATTATTTTATATTTTTTCTAAATCTGTAGCTTCTTAAAACTCTGCTTATAGTATACATCTCTAGAGATAGATATAGATATATTTATAACGTTATCACTATAAAAATGTTCACCTTGCAAGGGGGAAGCATCTGTCTTTATCTCCTCCTAGATTTCCTCCCATGGGACTCGCTCTCCGCTGGATGATGGGGCTGGGACCGCCCAGCCAGGGGACCCTCAGAGCACAAGGAGATGGTGAGCTGCCGCCAGGGGCCACCCACGCCCCTCTCATCACCATGCAGAGACTTGCTCTCCTTTCAAAGGGGGCATGGATGGAGAAGTAAGTGGGGGGATCCAGATCTCTCTCAGCATCATGGCTTGGACTGAGTAACCCAGAGGAACGGTGCTAAAGGCCTGAACTGGGCACTAGCAGTGAGAAGGAAAAGTTAGGGGAAATGATAAAATTATCATTATTTCATACCTTTTTCTTATTAAAAATTTAAATATTGCCAAGAACTTTGTTACGTACCCCAAATAGTATTATTGAAATTAAATGGATGACAGACATTTTCTTTTCTTTTTTTTTAAAGATTTTATTTATTTTGAGAGAGAAAGAGAGAGCACACACATGTGTGAGTTGGGGAAGGGGCAGAGGCAGAGGGAGAGAGAGAATCTCAAGCAGAATCTATGCTGAGCACAGAGCCCCACGGGGGCTCGATCTCATGACCCTGAGATCAAGACCTGAGCCTAAACCAAGAGTCGGATGCTTAACCAAATGAGCCACCCAGGTGCCCCCAGACATTTTCTGGAGATGCAATTAATTAATACCATGCAGTATTTCTGGGGTTCACTCCCTTCAAAATGTCCCCCCTGGTTAACAGTGGGTGAGGGCTTCTTGCTTCGCTCTCGACTGCCACTTTTCTCCAAGGCAGAGATGTTTTCTTATCCTTTGTGTCTCCACAGTAGCTCTAGCCTCTGGACCCCCAAACACACACACCCCTCCCAGCTACCTAGAAGCTCTCTGCAAGTCTGCCAGCGAGTCCCTGTCCCTTGGGTACCCCTTGGTCTTAGTGAGAAGCTGGTGCCAGCAGGAGCCACAAGGACCTGGCATGACCATAAGGCCTGGGCACAAGACAGATGACCCATTGTTACTGGTGCCACATCATGGCTCTTGGCTTTCCATATGGGCTCACAGGTCCACTCAGCAGGAGACACTGATGGGATGTTTAGGAGTTCATAAATATCCTCTCTGTCCCACCAGAGTTATGAACAAACAGGAGGGCAGACACAGAAGCAGACAGATGGAGACCAAACCATCCATTTTATTGCTCATCCAAGGGAGGTCATTTGATGGAGCTCACGCCTTCTCCTGATGGGCTTGTTGCTCCTCTGCATGTCCCTTCTCCCATCTGCTTTTTGGAGCAGCTCTCGACAGTAAAGTTGGGATCTCCAAGTCAGACACTTTACCCTTCTGCCGCCTCCCAGGGGTCCTAGCTGGAGAGGGAAGAAAGGAGATCGAATCCCTGTTGTTTCCAGCCTTCTGAGAGATCAGCTTTACGCAATCATGGAGCATGAGCCAACGGCAGTCACCTGCTCCTCCATGGTGAGCAACCAGTGAGACTGGAACAAGAGGCCAGGAGTCATTCAAGTAGCATTCCCTCCACATGTAAATGTGAGGAATGGGGAACTAAGGGGACCCCTGTGCTTTTTGTTCTCTTAACCTTTGGGTCCAGGGGTGTCCTGCCCTGCGCTGGTGAGCTGTGCATCTGGCCAGCCCTGCTCCTGCCTTCAGCAGCCCACACCCCCTTGGGGTACGTTCCTGGAACTGCCACTGGGCAGTATATATTTTACTCCCAGAAGCTGTCCATTGGGTTGAAGTAGTGAAATACTCATATTAATTTTGAGCCACGCTGGAGTCAAGGCTGGAAATTTATTCTTTTCTTTATTTCTTTGCATTTTTTCCCCCAGCCATATTGCCCAGTGGAGCTACAGCAATGTGATTAAAGGTCAACATTAAGATGATCTGGGAAGAAAATATTAATAATCTGGAGATGGCTCAAGTTGAATATAAAGCCCTTCTTTTATTAAATTCTGTTTTAGTAGGTAGACCAAGTTATGCTGCAGTAGGAAGCAAGCCACAGATCTCAGTGGACTAATACTAGGAAGGTTTATTCCTGAGGACTTCACTGGCCAGTTGGGGCTTCTGTTCTGCTTCACTGTGGTCTTGCTCTGATACCTGGCTAGGAGAACAGCCACCATCTGGAATATTGCTGGCCAGATGCCAGAGGGAGCACCAACCTTAACTAAGCACACACTGGTGCCTAAAACTTTCACTTGGAAGTGACAATGTCTTTTCTGCTCACATGTCATAAGCCAAAGTAAGTGACATGGCAATGCTTACGTTCAAAAGTGGCACAGAATCCCAATGCTCCCACGTGCCTGGAGGACAAGAGCCAGAATAGTAGAAACAGCTCTAAGGACCAGCTTTTTCTTTCTTCAGGAAGAAATTAAAAGCCACAAATATTAAATATTCTTGTAAGATAAAGTTCAACTCATTTTGTGTCTGAAGTAACAAAATCCAAATTTAAATATTCTTGCCCTGTGGAAGTCAAGTCCAAAGTCTATACATAATTCCTAATTTTAAATTAATGTTCAATGAGATTAAGGCCCTCTTGGATTTCTTTTTGTGTTCATTAGAGTCTGGGATTTTCCAACAATCATGTGTGAACCAGGTCACCATTATCACGATGGGCTTAATGCCATTGGGCTTCGAAGTTGAGTTAGATGCGTTTCTCATTCCCCACTTTAAAGAGTATAAGGTGGTTGTGGGACCCACAGAATTATCACAGCACTGACTTTATGTCACTAACTAACCTCAAGTCCTAGGGAGATACCCCAAGTGAAATGTGGCTCTCAGGACATCACACTTGGTTCAATCTTGACCTGTATTACTGATATCAAATATGAAGTGGAAGCTCCATGGAATCTGAGAGCAGTTTGGTGGACAGAGAAAAAACAGCATCGATGGCTTCATCTTTGCAGGATGCTATTGGCACCAACGAGAGGTCAATTGTGGCAGTGTTTAACCTACGGAGGAGGCATTTTGGAGACACATTTGGGACAATGCTATTTTCTTCCATAGCATAAAATATGGGGTGGTGGCAGCTTTTCTTTCTTATCTTTGCATTTCCCCTATGAGGCTTGTGTTTAATGTCCCTTAGGCTGCTTTGAGGGTTGGCTTTGTCCAGTGGTGTGGTTGCTCCCAAATCTTATGACTACACATTTTAAGTCCTGTGACATAGTGACTTGCTTCTGTTGCTTCTTGTGGAATTGCAAAGGTCTGGGAAATCTGGCTTCTGGGGATGATTTCCCTCTGGTCCTCACATTGGTTTTCAGTGAATCAAAGAGCCCTTAACTGAAGGGTTCAAAAATCAGTGTTAACATTTCAAAAATCTGTGTTTCTAGAGCATAGTTCTCACCTTTGAATGTAACTTAGGAAACTTGGGGAGCTTTAGCAATCTTGAGGCCCACATTGCGCCATAACCAATTATGTCACAGTCTCTGGCATGGTGTGATGGTTAAATTCATGTGTCAACTTGGCTGGGCCACAGTACCCAGATTTGAATTGGGTGCCAAATTTGTAGTTTTGGGGATCTTTGCATTTTTAGGAGACACGCAGTTCCATTTTATCACCAATGATAAGGTGGGTATGGTTACCATTATGAATAGCAGGACCAAGTTAGTAATGAGAGTCATATGACAGAGGACATGGGTATCAGTCAATGATGCTGTTCCTAGAACTGAAATAGATGGGCAGCTTACCAATTGTTTTACATTTGTA
This sequence comes from Mirounga angustirostris, assembly GCF_029215605.1. Classification (NCBI taxonomy): domain Eukaryota; kingdom Metazoa; phylum Chordata; class Mammalia; order Carnivora; family Phocidae; genus Mirounga; species Mirounga angustirostris. The sequence continues at coordinate 93,624,952 of NW_026991722.1, forward strand.
TAAATAGAAAGCTCCAATTGGCACATGTTTTGGCTTGCTACTGAACCTTACCAGAGACTCTATGCTCCTTATTAGGCACTGAGTTTCTATGTAATTGAGCTGCCTGCCTGAACTGGGTGTTATCGGACCAACCATGCCACGGCACTGGGCACTTATAGCAGCTCTCCATCATCAAACAGAAGAGATAATTCGAGATCGGGCTTCACCAGATCCTGAAAGCACAGGTGAGTTGCATGAGGAAGAGGCCCAATGCCCATGACCCCAACCCATACTGCCTTGTGCTCTATCTGGCACAATTATGCCCCAGCAGGAACAAGCCTATGAACAGCTGATATAGAGCAAAAACCGTAGGGCTGGTTTACAGAGGTTCCTGTATGATGTGCAGCCCACTCTGCTAGTCAACAGTGTTAGTTTTGCAGCCCTCATCAGGGACACTCCTGCATAATGTGGGTGGGGATTCAGTAAGGCGACTTTGAGCAGAAGGCTTGATTTATTTTACCTGGATGGAGAGAAGGACAGAAGTGGCTTTATTGTAACCTATGGTCTCTGACTCAGTTATGGCTAGACGGTCAGAGACATGGAAGAAACACAATAAGGAAAGTGGTGGAAGATGTTTGAGGAAGAGATATGTGAGTGGAACCCACCCCCAAAGGAATACAGAGCTATTTGTGTTCCATGAAAATGCCCGCACGAGTGAGTTCTTAAAGGGGAATGGCGTTATTAATCAGGTGGATAATGTGACATGACTGGGGACGGTGGTCAGCCTTCTTGTCCATCCACACTTGAACTTGTCTGGTGGGCTCCATAACAAAGTGGCCATGTTGCCAGTCGGGAGGTTATTCATGGGATAATCCCTAGGGAGGTCCACTCATAGCTGACATGGCTATGGCCGCTTCTCAGATCTACTCTGCCAACAGCAGAGACCAATCTTAAGTTCCTAGGGTGAGGCCATTCCCTTTGGAATCATCCAGGAGCCTGGTGGCTGATGAATTACATTAGATCTCATCCATCATGGAAGGGAAAGCTCTGTCCTTTTTGGAATAGACCTTTACTCTGGATAGGGACTTGCTTTCTTTGTCTGCAGTGCTTCTTCCCAAACTGTAACCCTTGCACTTACTGAATGCGTCACCCACTGTTCTAGTATTCAGTGTGGCTTCCATCCCAGGCTCACAGTTCACATCAGAAAAGGGCTGCAGTGTGCCGTGCCCATGGAACGCACTGGTTGTACCATGTTCCCCACCATTTGAAACAGCTGGCTTGAATGATGGACCACTGGCCTCTCGCAGACTTGTTTACTGTCCAGTCACATGGCAACACCTTGTGGGACTGGGGCAAGATTTGGCATGAGGTGATATTTGCACTGGGTCTGTGTCCAATATGTGATGCTGTTTCTCCCATAGCCAGCATTCATGGGTCCAGGAATCAAGAGGTGGAATTGGGAATGTCCCCACTCGCTGACAGTCCGGGTGATCCACTGCAAAATGTTCAGTCCTTGTCACATGACCTTACACTCTGCTGCCAAGAGGTCTTAGTTCTAGGGGAGAATATGTCCACCGAGTGACAGAGCATGATTCTATCAACTGAAAGCTGAAATGTCCCCTTGTGATTTTGAGCTTGTCATGTCTCCATGGACGTCTCTCTGTGTGTCCTTCCAGCCTGAAATTCCATCCGCCACAAACAGCAGTCAAGAGAACATGACAGCCCCATCCTGCGTCCTGCATATGCACTCCTGATCCACATGGTGCAGAGGCTGCCTGGAGGACTGGGTTGGGGGTGAAATCTGGGAATCTCAGATCCGGGGACCTGGGCCAGACCTACTGTGCTTTGTCCACAGTCCTCCTAGGCTGAAGGAGGCTGACACAGTTGGGAAGGGGTTTGTGTCTCACATGTCTGGCTATCGATGTCACTGTGAGCATTACGATTACCGTCCCACACTTGACAGTAGTAGTCAGCCTCATCCTTGGCCCTGGTCCTCCTGGTGTATAGGGTGGCCCTGTCTTCCAAGCTGGAGCTGGAGGATCATTTGGGTATCCCTGAGGGAAGCTTGCTATTGTCCTATATGACCAACACGGGGTCCTGACCTGGCTTCTGCTGGTACCACTGTATATCGGATTTCTATATTGTCTCCCGGACAGGTGATCATGGCCATCTGTCCCAGGGTCACTGAGCACAGGGCAGCTGGGTTAGCACCCGGGAGACCTCTCAGGAGCCTGGCCATGGGGCTGAGCTGGGGCCTTGCAGAGCTACAGACAACACCTGTTTCAGGGAAAGGTGGTCCTGTGGTCTCATCCCCTCCCCCTCCTATGTCATGTCCCCTTTGTATCCTCCAGCTGAAGTCTGGTCCCATCCTCGACATGTCATCCGAATAGGAAACCCTCTCATTCTGACACGTGCTCATCATGGTGCATGTGGGAACTTCCTTGTTACACAACCACCTGCTGTTGGAGATTCATCACAACTTCTAGTCTATTTCCACGTGGTGCTTCTGTCTCTGTAACAACCCCCATCCCACAGTGGACCAGAGACTGGCATTGTCAACACTTTGATCCCTTTCATTTTTTTCATCCATGTTTCATGGAAACTTGTGAATAGTATCAGAACCCACCCCTGACTGAGGGACTCACTTCAAGCTCTGGGTCTCTGTGAGGGTCCCCCGGGTCACATCTTTGCATACAGCGTGAGCTCTGGGGACTGGATAGTGAGTGGTCCCTCCTGGGAACTGGGTTCTGTCCCTGAAGCAAGGACAGCACAGGGACCAGAGATGTGGCCTGAGGCCGTGAAAATCACGTCACCCTGGAGACAGTCTCACAGGGAGGCTGCGGATGCTCCTTCCGGGGACCAGGGGTCCCGAGTGCCCCACCTCCCATCCCCTGAGGCACTCATGAGCAAGGAAGCTGCAGCCCCGGATTTGAGTTGGGGTGGAGGTGGGAAGGAGAGGCAGAGTTTGAGTAATCGGGGCATCTCTGGATGTGCCCAGCACAGAGGAGTCAGACCCTGGGAGCACTGGTGGACAGAGAGGGGACCCAAGTTTCCCATGTGAGGTGCTCACTGTGTCACTCCCATCAGTGTTCTGGGTGACACTGTGTGTCTGACTCTCAGAACATGGTCCCTGCAGCCTGAGGAGATAAGGATGGATCATCCTCACAGTCTCTGAGGACTGAGTCCTGGATCCCTGCTGACCCCTGGGCCTGGTGTCCCTGTGAGGGTCCCCCTGGGCAGCCCCAGCCTCTGTCCTGCAGCTCCTGATGCAGCCCTGCTGCCCCCTGCTGGTGGAGGAGCCTCAGACCAGGAGCTTCCCTCCTGCAGGTCCCTCCACAGCCCCTGTCACCTGAGGAGGGGTGTGGACCTGGGAGTCCTGCCTCCCACAGGCAGCTGCCTCCCCCCGCCCTGCCCAGCCCAGCACACAAGGTCACATACACTATTCAGGAGGCAGGGTAGGTTCAATTCCCGCGCTTGTCCCAGGGTAAATGCCTTGGCCTCACCCGCTGGCTTCTTACAAAAAGGAGAGTTCAGGGTCAAGTGTATTGTATTTGAAAAGGTCAATGTCCAGACAAACCTGTGTGGTATCCGACAGCCAGCAGATTCTCGTGTACTTAGGGATCAGGACCGATGATTCCTGCATCCCCATCAGTGTAGTTGGGTCATCGGAGCAATAGGTGATGATTCTGGTGCTAAGTTCAGTTGAGTAAGCAAAGATTTAATTTTATTGTTATTACTCTTATTTTTACTACTTTTTTTATTATTCTAACCCACACCTCCTGGAGTTTGGAGCAGGAGGATTTGTGAAGTAGCCTAGTGTGTGATTTTGTGGAACTTGCAAACTGCGCATTCAGACTTGGATCCAATTGCATATGATGCAGGTCACAGTGTAGATGACAACTTTTCCTTCAACTCACAGAAGATGGGAGACTCCAAGTCCAAGGTGAATTCACCGAGATCACATGGAGTTTCTCTAATTAGGAAGACCCTTACAATGTTTTGTATCATTTAACATGAAAAAATTGTGTCTTACATGAGTGTAAGCTTCCCCATTTCACAGCACGTAAAGCTGAGGCCCAGAGAGGCTAGCTTCCCAGGAAAACAGCGGAGAGTGGGGCGAGTCCAGGATGGAGCCCAGATGTGTTGGATTCGGACTCTGGGCTCATCAAGGCAGAGCTTGACCAGGGCGGGTGGGTGAGAGGGTGAGGCCAGGCTGGGCAGCAGGGCTTCTGTCCCTCAGCTCACTGCTCTCCCCCTAGTGGCCTGGCCTGTAAGGGAGCCTGGGTAACATGCCGGTGAGGAGGGTCAGAGGTGTCATGCCCCAGGTTTGAGCTGGAGGATCTGTGGGGACTTTGGAGGCTGTTTGGGGGTGCAGGGGCCTGGCCTGGGTCCTGCCGGCTCTGCTCTGCGTTATTGCTTTGTGCTCTCTGAGCTCCAAGTTTGAGGGAGTGACGGGGGGTCTCGTGGCCACAGTAATGGGGTCATATGAGTCTTGGAGTGGACCCAAGTCCTGTAGGTTCAGGACACCGTGGGGCTCATTCTCTGGGTCATAACCCCTCCAGCACCCTCTGGGCTGACCTCAGGCTCAAGGTCATGCTCAGGGTCCTGTGGGGGCTGAGTCTGTGAGCAGGGCCTGTGCAGCACCTGGGTAGAGAGTGACGAGGGAGAGCAGAGGAGGGTCCAGGCAATGGTGGGGACCCCAGATTCTGTTTCTTGAGTCCACTGCTGAGCCTGGCCTCCCAAAGTCTCCATCATGCCCTCTCACTGGTTCTTGAGAAAAATGCTCCTTCTCAGGCTGGTGGAGAGAATCTCTCTGCTTCTGGGCGAGCTTCATACATTTGGCTTACATGGAGCTTCCCTCACCTCTCAGCTCCATAGGGGAGCTCTGGTCACTCTGTGTTTGCTACCATAAAAATTGGGGGAGGGAGAGGTGAGGGCATTTCTGTTGATGTTCTCATGAAATGTCCCTTGTGATCATTTACTTCCATTTTTGTGTGTTTCACATGACATGAAATATTCCATCCTAACCATTTGTAAAAGTTCGATTCATCTTCCCAGATTCTCTGTTCTGTTTTTTTTTACATCCTGAATTATGGAACAGAATCGAGTGGGAATATTGTCCTGATCTTGCACTTAGTATAAGTTCATTTAGTGTAGGTTTCTTCTCCTTGGTTGTTGCTATCAAATTCAAATTGACAATGTCTATCTTTTAATTGTGGCGTTAAGGCGGTTTCCTGACTGTGAGTGGTAACATAGTTTATTAGATCACGTCTTGCTTTTTATTTTCTTTATGTTCCATGTTTTCTCTATTCTCCTTTTCCATTTATTTCTTGTTTTTGAGTAACAGAATATTTCTTACAATCTATTTTATTTCTGTTTTGGCTATTTAGCTGTAACTCCTTGCTGTCCTGTCATCTGTGACTTGTCACAGGCTACATTTAGGTGACGCCACTCCACGTGACAGAGAGCATCAGCCATTAGAACCCACTTCCCACTCTGTCTTCTCAGAGCTGTGGTAGGAATGTCATATCCATTACTGTTAGCTACGTGATAAATTCCAACATACGCAGAGATTAGATCAAAAATTCTTCATATTTATCCCTGTAGTTATCCTTTCTGACTCTTACATTCATTTTGTAGATTTGGATTCTTTCTGGAATCACTTCCTCCTGCCTGAGGGGAGTCCAGTATTATTTCCTGTGTTAGGGGTCTGCTGATGATCAGTTCTGTCATTTTGGTATATCTGAAAAAAAAATTTATTTAGCCTTTATTACTAAAGGATATTTTCCCTGGATAAAAACATAAGTGGTTTCTTCTTGTTTTTCTCAGTAGTTTGAAGATGCTAATCCGCTGCCATCTGTGTGCATTTCTGCTCATGAGAAATTAGTCTGAATCCTTATCACTGTTCCCCTGAAACAAGTATCTTTCCTCTCTGGTTGCTTTTCACACTGTGTCTTTCTCTCTGCCTTAAACAATGTGATACCTGATGGGTGTTGGGCTGTTGTTCCTCCCACCCCCATATCTCTTTGCTTGGGGTTTATCAAGAATTTGTAAACTATAGGTACTGAATTTTCATGAAATTTAGTACATTTGTGGCCAATGATTCATCAAATATTCTTTTCCACCCCTCCACCCTCACTCCCTGGGTTCACAAGCACATGTGCATGACGTTGCTAACATTTTCCTATATTCAGTGCTGGTCTGTTCAACTATAAACTCTTTTTGTGTCTTTCACTCTGCGGTGTCTGTGCTGTGTCTTCAGATTCCCTCACGTTCTTCATCTTGTCACGTCTGGTGCTAATCTCAGCCCTTGTATTTGTGATCTGAGATGTTACAGTTTTCATCTCTAGCAGTTTGATTGCAATCCTTTAATTTTCTTCTCTGTCTCTTCTTTGCATTTCAATCATTAGAGTAAATTTGGATGAAAGTCTGCAACACTGTCCTGCTTTCCATGCACAGCCCTCTGTCCTGTCCGGCAGCTTCCAGACCTGCCGCCCCAGGACCGCCTGGGCCCATTCACAACGTGAGTGTCTCTCCCACTGTCTCTGTCTCTCTGTGCATCACAGATAAATACACACATACATGAACATGACATCCATGTCCTATTGGATCTGCACCCTCTAGACATTCCTAAGTCATGCACCTCTTTAGCTCTCGCTCTTTGTTAAAATGGTTTTATTTTAATGCTTTCTTTAGAGTTTACAGTTCTCACCTCCTACCTTAAGAAAGTTCCTCCCAGTGATATGACATCACTCACGTGCAGGATGAGGACCTCATAACATGGTCTCATCTTCCTCATCATTTGTGCTCTCATTGTCACGTGTATTATTTGTAATCCATTATGAATCAAACACATTGCTATATATTTTTTTGCTTTAAGCAGTTGACTTTTATATACATTAACCATTAACATTGTTTGTATATTTATCTTTGTAGTTATGACACCAGATGCTTTTTATTTCTTTGTGTAGGCTCACATTTCCTTCTGTCACCCTTTTCTTCCATCCGAGGGCCGTCCTTCACTGTCGCTTGTGCTGAGGGTCTGTGGGTGATCAGTCTGGGTGGTTTGCAGTCTGAGAAAGGCTTAGTTGTGTTCAATTTTCAATGCCATTTTCCCTGGGTAAGGAACAAACTTAACAGTGCTTTCTATTAAGATTTTGAAACCATTGCTTCCCTGTATTCTTGCTCACATGGCTTGTAATGAGAAAGGTGCTCCCAGCACGACGCTGGTTCTCTGTAGGGAACACGACTCTCCTCTCTGGCTGTGAGAGTATCTGCATCACTGGTTTGTAGACATTTCATCCGATGTGTGCTGGGCTGTCTCTCATGTTCCCTGTGCCTAAGCTTCGCTGAGCTTCGTGAATACATTGGTTCCTGGGTTTCTCCAAATTTGAAGCCTTTCTGTAAATTAGATCTTCACAGATTTTTTGCTTCACCTTCAGTTCCTTATCTTCCCTCCCACAATCCTTACACTTGCACATTGTCTGGGTGGTGTGAAGGTGTCTTCCAGGCACCCAGCCTTTATAATGTCTTTAGGGTTTTTGCTCTGTATATCATTTTGAATAGTTTCCATCACTGAGACATCAAATTCTATAATCTCTTCTTTGGCGGCCTCATATCCGTTGTCAGTCTCTCCTGTGTATTTCTTAATTTCGGACCATTTAATTTAGCAAAGATTTAAAAGATTTGGACTTTGAAAAATATCTTCCATATCTGCTCCTAAACATTCAGAGGAGATGGAGTTCCGAAAACTGTTTACAAATCCCCTGCCGATCCACCCTGGAGGGTTGGGAGGAAGGGGACAGATTGGGGACCTCATACCTGGGGACCTGGGTCAGAGCTGCTCATTGCTTTGTGCACAGGCCTCCTGGAGCTGGAGGAGGGTGGGACACATACAGGGAAGGGGTTGGTGTCTCACTCCTTGGCTGGCCTGGCCACTGAGACCTGAGAGGTGGAGTAGTCTTTATTTTCTGATCCCATTCTATACCTGGCACTATGAGGCTTTGCACAGGTTCAGGGTCCAACCTAGATCACAGCTTGTGGGCCAGAGACCAAATAAAATTCATCTTCCCTCAAGAGCACATGGCGTTTCCAAAGCCATCACGGTGCTGTTAGTGCCTGCTCTCAGCTGTGAGTCCCTGCAGCAGGTCACAGGGGTTGTGCCTCAGTATCCCTCTTTTGCAGTCAGGGTCAGGAACAGATCAGGTGCAAAAAGAAATATTGTCATATAAGAGAATGAGAGAGGACCTCAAAGTTTAGTAACTCTTAGAGGGAAGGGTTGTCATAAGTAACTTGTCTTCACATTTGGGGAAAAATATATAAGAAATATCTTAATCTATAAGTTAAGTCAAGAAAAGCTTACCGAGAAAATAACTGTGTTGCAGAAACTGAGAAAGGGAAGAACATAATTTTCCAGTCCCCTGTAGGAAGACCTTCTAAGAAGGAGGAAGAGCTGTGTCCGGCAGGACAGGGGACTGTCAGCACAGGGAAAGGAGGGGGAAAGGAAACATGTGGTCACAGGAAGGGTGAGTGTTTGTGGACAGTGACAGCATTTTGTTTCATTAGGATGGGCTAGGGCTTGGGTTGGTGGGGGACTTTTTGGCTGCACCTGTATTGGAGAAATAGGCAATGTCTCCATGGGCAAGACCGTACACGCAGGTACCCTGAGGAATTTGTACTGGAGAATGAGGGATGACGCTGTAGATAAATGGCCAAAGCCAAATGACCTGAAGGCCTCAGGTACTGTTTAGGACCCCGGGCTGCGTGTCAAAAGCCCTGAAGCCCAAGCCCTCTGCATCTGCAGGTGGTTTTGCCAGGTGATCCCTGCTGTCCCCTGGTGGCCGATCCACACTGCCTGCTGGAAGGGCAGGCATAAAGGTGTAGATTGATAAACCACAGCTCAGTTTCTGAGTCCTGATCCAGTGAGGAATGACTTTTCTATGCATGGCTTCTGCCTGCCTCATATTCTGACATGAGGGTCCCAGATTACTCATGAAAACATGAACAGGCTCATTTGGAGGAAAGAGGACTGGTTTCACTGAGGCTTCCCTGCCCATGCGTTAGCATTGGGGAACCCAGTACTTAGGGGATGGCTCTTTCTGGTGCCAACTGTGGATGCAGGGCTGATTGTGTGTGTGTGTGTGTGTGTGTGTGTGTGTGTGTGTGTGTGTGTGTGACCAGGGACTAATGTCCCAAAGACAGAGAGAGGAGAGCGTCCACGCAGCACACATATGTTCAGACCCACATTGGTCTGGCCCACATTCCATCCTGGGCATTCTGCATGAACAAGACACAGTGCCTACTGAAGAGGGAACTCTGGCACTGGTCTGGTCAGCAAGAGAAACAAGCAGTAAGACATGTGAAGAAAGCCCTGTCCTGACTTCAGGTAGGTGCTGAGGTTGGGAGGGATAGTCGTGTGGAAGAACAGGACAAATCTGAGAGGTCTGAGATTCAATTCCAGTTCCAGGCCTGTGTGGAGATTTCTCTTAGGTTAGCCCTTGGGGCACAGAAGGATGTGTCCGGTGTGTAAGGGGCAATTTCCAGGTAATAAGTCACGTCCTCTGCGCAGCTGCTGGTAACATTGAAGGGCCTCCAGGAGGAAGCGGCTGAGGTAGGAACAGGTTTGGCACAGCGGTGCTCAGTGCCTGGGATCTCCCTAGGTCACCTGGGGGCTGAGGTCGCTCAGGGCAGTGGTTATCATCCCTCCCCTCCCCCCAATACACACCTAAGCCACAGGGACACCAGGGTGCTCCACGTGCTCTGATATTGTCCCCCCATCTTGTCCCCTGTCGATGACCTGCACTGCTTTCCCCAGCATCCACAGACTGGCCAAGCTGAGCTGGAACATGAGGGAGGGGTGCACCTGACAGGGAAGGGAGCCGGGAGAGGAGTCCAGGTCCCCGGAGAGGGAGAGAAAAGAGCAGAAGCCAGCAGGTGCAAGGCAGCAGCTTTCCCCTGCCCCAGGCCAAGAGGGGAGGTGGGCCAGCCTCAGCCAGAACGTTCCAGGTCCAGAAGGAGACAGCTCCTTCCTCTCAGTTCTGCCCGCTGCCTGTGGGGGCGCTGCTGCACTTGGCCACAGTGACACCTGCTGACCAGGGAGGTACCCGCCCGTCCATTCATGGTCATGATGCTGAGAAAGCCTCTGGTGGGAATCTCCAGATTATAATTCCCTAGAGGGACATTGTCATGATCCTTTAACCTGAAAAATCCCTTGACATCTTATTTTAGTCATAGGGATACCCATTAAGAAAATCATCTTTGTTTTTTTTGTTTGTTTTTTTGTTTGTTTCATTAGGTCAATAAGTAAATTTTATTTATTTATTTATTTATTTATTTATTTTTAAGATTTTATTTATTTATTTATTTGAGAGAGAGAGAGAGAGAGAATGAGAGAGCATGAGAGGGAGGAGGGTCAGAGGGAGAAGCAGACTCCCCGCTGAGCAGGGAGCCCGACTCAGGACTCCCGGGACTCCGGGATCACGACCTGAGCTGAAGGCAGTCGCTTAACCAACTGAGCCACCCAGGCGCCCCAATAAGTAAATTTTAGATGAAAGATTCCAATGGCACTTGATATGCTTTTGTGAGGAGAAAATGGGTTTTCTTCTCACAACTCCTTTGAAGATATCGCTCTGACACAAGCCAGGGTGTAAATAGGGGAAGCTTCTGCTTTTCCTTCTTAATAAATTCCTCCTCTGTCATTTGGACCTCATGCTATGCTCTACAAATCAAATTCAAAACTGCAAGTGAAAGATTCATGAAGAGAAATTCAAGTTATGATATAATTTTATTCACATCTTGGAAAAGGTCTCTCCCCTTGGTACTATAGGTGAGGCCCGAATGCAGCCGTGGCCACCACATGGGGTCACATGGGGTTGGGCGTGAGTCCATGTGGGTTGGACCTGAGCTAAGGGTCAGACCTGCCTGGTGCAGGTGACTTGGGGCAGTGGGAGGACCGTGGTGCCAGGAGAAAGTCCCCTGTGGACCCCAAGGTGGTGTCTGCACTTCCTCCAGAGTTTCGTAAAATCTGAGGGCAGGGCCTAGGGCAGCAGGGGCCTGGTCCCCTCTTCAGGAAGCCTCAGGCAGCCCTTCTGCATGTGAGGACAACTCATCCAGGAAGCAGAGGAGACACAGCCCCTGGGGCCCACCTAGGCTGCCTGGACCCAAGGAGAAGAGGAATTCCCGCAGGACTGTGCTGCCTGAGGCAGCTGTCTCCCCTCCCGAGTGATGCGTGATTACATCTGGGGTCCAAGTGATGTGCAATGACATCCTAAATCTTTGCTCTCAACTGTGAAACTCAACAACAGTCCCCGTAGTCAGAACAGCCCCCCACTCTGCCACTGTTCAGTAGGATAAACACAGACTGGAGGATAGAGAACCTGCTAGAGTCTCCCACTCTGCAGGGGCCAGGCTAGGATCAGGGAGGATACCTGATCTGAAGGCCTGAGTAGCCATTGCTCAGAGAGCAGGTGAGAGAGAGAGAGCCAGGCCATGGAGGAGGGTTTGTGCACATCCCTCTCTGTCACTGTGAGTCACGGCCAGACACTCTCACTGTGATGATAGGTGACACAGCAATGAGCAGCCTTGTCCTGGCCCTTGTGGTCCTGGTCATGCTCTGGTGAGGCATGTCCTTTAGTTGTATCCTCAGAATCAGCCAGCAGGTGCAAGGCAGCAGCTGTCCCCTGCCCCAGGTCAAGAGGGGAGGTGGGCCAGCCTCAGCCAGAATGTTCCAGGTGGTCACTCACATCTGTATATATAACCAGCGCGGGGACCTGGTGTGGCTTCTGCTGGTATCAAGATTCAAGTTCACTCCTGAGCTCATCTCCAGAGCAGGGGATCCTGGGCCTGCCCAGGGCCACTGACATGGATGGAGGTGGCCTCAGGTCAGGGGAGCCTCGCAGCTTATGAGAGGAGCAGAGAAGGGCCTGGACGAAGACAGGGAGGCTGAGTCAGAAGTGACTGGCCCAGCCCTTAGGGGAGGGAACAGTGTGGACACAGTGAGGGCAGGGCCCTGACCCCATGGACCCTGAGTGGTAGGGAGCAGGGCACCTGTCCCTCACTCTGTGCCTCTCTGTGGGCCTCTCACCTGTGCTTGGTGCAGCAGGGAAGCAGGGCGAAGCTACTCAGAGTGTGGTCCTCGGAGGACCAGCACCACAGGCTCATGCACATGCAGATGCCCGGGACCACCCCAGAGCTGCATCTGCATCTTGTGGAGCAAACCCTCCCCAGGGGACTATGTGCTCACCGAGTTTCACAGGCTAGGGGTTCAGGCCACTGTGGAAAGTCTCCCTTCCTCTCCTTGTCTTCCCAAGTCCTACCAGGCCACCTGGTTCTTGGGGCTTAACTGTTCCTCTCTGGTCACTGAGCTTGATTCAGATTCTAGACCCTGTAATGATGTGGAAAAGATGGTTTCAGAATAGACTTTTTCACCAGCCACCTGGGGTGTGCATTGTGGATGGGATACCCCAGTGAGATACTGACCGCACTGCTCTGGTGCTTGAGAAGGCACCATACCCCCACGCCCGTGTCTTCCTGGCAGTGAATCACCAGGAAAAGTAGGGGGCACTGGATAGGGGAATCCTGATGTCTATCATGGGGCAATTGGGTGTCTACAACACAACTGGGGTAAGCAGGTGCATGCATGGATTCAGGAGATCCCCAAATACTCCCTGGGACTGTGATTACAGTCATAAATTCATCACAATCCAATGCAGCAGGTCTGATAATGGACCCACCTTCCAGCTAAAGGCTTGCTTGTCCCACCTGGCAGGGATCATGACTAGCTCAGGAATTTTCTGTGGGCAAGGGGGACATGGGGTCTTGAAGAAGGTAATTAGCAACATCACTCTGACCACGAGGTAGTGGCAGAAATGAGCAGAGTGAAAGTAACAAGTGTCTCTTCCTTATGTTGACATGAATAAGTTTGGATACATATTAAGCATATGTTTCTCTTTTGTTCACCTGTGTCATCCCATTATCATCTATCATTAGATGTGTTAACACTAACTAGTAAACTATATCTCAATTTTGAAGTTATGGGATATCAAATCAGCAGGGACAAAAAAAAGGATCACTAGTAGACTAAAATGTATTTTGAATTCTCTTGTGGGGAAAGGGTGAGCATGTTTGTAATTGTTCATTGGATAGTTTCATCACATTAGGTAGAAACATGGTAGCCAACATTCTCTTTATTCAGAGACTGTGGTTTGTGTGGATCTGGGTGAGTGGAGCAGGGGGGACTGTGGTGGTTATTAACTGTCAGCATTGACAGGCTAAACTGTATTTCACAAAATTCCTTTCTGCATTTCTGGGTAGCGTGAGTGTAAAGAGAAATTCTTGGGCACAATTTGGAGGGTAGAAGTGAGGCAGAACCCATTGTGTGTCTCAGTCCCATGGTTGTGTATCTTCTGGCCACTTTGTAGGAGGAGGCAACTCTCCCAATGTCCCTCATTCACCATCAGGATGCATGTGACTCTCCAACTGTCTGTCAGAACCCAGAGCACCCAGTGTGTCTGCATCTTTTTCATTGTTTAAAAAGACAAGTAACAATGTGATCTGTGTGGGGATTGGACACGCACATTGTGGATTTGTGGGAGAAACCAGAGCTTTGTGTGTGTCCACAGGGGCCTCCTGAGGTCCTTGGGGACCATGGTGGTGATAGAGGCTATCCTGCATTGGGTTCCAGAATGCAGACTCTGAGGTGGAGAAGTGCATGTGTAGGAAATGTAGGAGCAGGAGGGAGGTCAAACTGGGCAGAAGGAAAAGTGACCCACACAAAGTGAGACATCAGGTGAGGCCTCATCCCTGCATGGGGGGCTTTAAGCTGAGACCTTCCAGGATATCTGTACTGGGGGTAAGGCCTTGGGACCTTGGCTTCAGGAAATATTCAACTGAATCTGTCTGAGAAGGGGCAGAAACTGGAGGAGGCAGTGTTCTGAACCAAGAGCACTTCCCAGGGAAGAGTTCCCCCATGAGCTTCCAGGGGTTCCAGGCAGAGGTGAGTGCGTGCGCGAGCCCAGAGGAGGGGTGACCACAGTGGGTAATGCACTGGTCTGCTCCACTCAGAGTCCCCAGCTGCCATGCTGCCAGGGCTTCAGGAGCTCAGCGGAGCTGGAAATTTCTGGTCATAATCCTGGCCAGTGGGGTGAAGGAGTGGTCCATGACCACCATATAGAAACGCAAGAATAATGACCAGTGTATTGATGCTTCTTTCTGTTTGTCCTTCCACCCAGTCCCTCTGTTTCCAAACATACTCAGGCCATGACAATATCGTAACCCCAAATCAAGCCACTCTCTACAGGTACTGCCTGAAGGGTGGATGGCTGGGAGGTCTGGGGACCTTGGACCTGGTGACCGGCGCCAGACCTCACTGCTCTGTGCACAGGCCTCCTGGGGCTGGAGGAGAGTGCGACACACACGGGGAAGGGGTTTGTGTCTCACTTCCCCATCTGCCTGTGTCACCGTGAGCATCAGCATTGCTGTCCCACACGTGACAGTAATAGTCAGCCTCGTCCTTGGCCCGGGCTCCGCTGATGGTCAGGGTGGCCGTGTTCCCTGAGTTGGAGCCTGAGAATCGGTCAGGGATCCCTGAGGGCCGGCTGCTATCACCATAGATAATCGTCACAGGGGCCTGGCCCGGCTTCTGTTGGTAGCAGGAAACATTTGTACTTCCAGTGTTGTTTCCCCCACAGGTGATCCGGGCTGTTTGTCCCAGGGTCACAGACACAGATGGGGGCTGAGTCAGCTCATAGGAGGCCACAGAACCTACAAGAAAGAAAAGGAGCTTTAGGTTTCCAGCTCTGGGTCTCATCCCCGGAACACCATCACCTGCCTGGCCTCCAGGGATTCTCCACGCCCTGTTTCCACCCTCCCACCATCTCAGCACCTGAGGCCCTTGGGTCCAGCTGGTGGATGGATTATTTGCCCAAAGGAGATCATCCTCATTTTTCTCTGCCCAAGTCAGAGCCAGTGAGCACTTGGGGGAATTACACGCCTCCAGTCTCTCACTGCATCAGGGTGAGGACCATCCTTCCCTTGACAAGCTGCTCCCTGCTTAGCTCAGAGTCAGGGCCTGGATTGCCCCCGATCCCTGGGGCTGCAGTGGGTCTGACCCTGGGTGCAGCACCTGTGCAATGAGCAAGGAGGCCAAGGAGGAGAGGGGTCCAGGCCATGGTGAAGGATTCTGCTCCCAGAGTCCTGTGCCTGGTCTGGATTGATCCCAGGCATCTCTTACGCCTTTCAGAGGGACAGGATGGTCATACAAATGAGCTGGGGCTCAGGGGCTGCTATTGAAGAGCCTTGTGGTTTCATAGAAGGGCTCAGCCTCAGGGGACACAGAGAGGGGAGGGCCAGCCCTGGAGGTCCACCCTCAGCCCAGGGGATTTTTCTTCACCTCCTGGTCCATAGCCTGGGGTGCCCAACTCCATCCTCTCCATGTCCTGACTCCACTCCCGAGCTGGTCTGTCCTGGCTGAGCGCAGAGGTGGAGTATGTCTGCATTTTCTGAGCATGATAGCATGTTTCCTCTGCAGGAACTAGGAGGCTTAGGTCAGTGCATTGCCTAAGCCATATCTGTGTTGAGGAGCATTAGAACCCGATCAAAAAGTTCTCCCTTGCCATGTGCATGTAGAGTTTTAAGGAGCCATTGAAGTGCTGTAGGTGTCTGTCCTGAGGGCTGGTCACAGATGTTGTGCCTCAGTATCCCCAGGGTGCAATGCATGCTGGAGCAGACACAGCTTGAGCAAAGATCGACAGTGACTGAGTGCAGCAGGAATGGGCTGGGTGGGGAGGCATGAAATCCTGGACCTGTGCTAGAGACAGAGACAAATTCACAAGGACACAAATATGGAGAGCCCCTGAGTCAGAATTTTACATCAGAGTCAAAGGTGATAGTGTAGAAAACCTGCACCCTTTCTTTCTGGTCTCAGGTCCTGGTGAACAACCGTCCCTGTTAGAACTCCTGATGCCAGACCCTCCCCATGGCCAGGTGGCTTGGCCAGGTGATCTCTGCTGCCCCCTGGTGGTCGTTCTCCGGGAGGCACAGGGAAGTCCATTGTCCAGGTGCAGATTCAGAACCCACTGCTCACATCCTGATTCCCAGATCCTTGGACTGCTGGCCCCAGGGAGGAATTACTCTTCTCTATGTGGCCCTTGCCACTTTCAAGGCCAGACTGCCGGAGATCTGAGTATCCATGAAAATCGGAAGAGGCCCATGTGAGGAGGAGAAGGCAAAGCCCATGTGAGGTATCACTGCTCCTACCATTGGGGTGGTGGGTCGTCAGGAGTGTGGTTCTGGGCTGGACACCAGGGGACACAGGACTCAGGCACTGCTTCTTACTGGCCCTGGTGGCTGGTGCAACAAAATAGGGTGGTGGTGGCTACAGCTCCAAGGACAGAGACAGGAGAACACTCACCTGGCTAACCTTTATTCAGACCCACTTTGGTTTGGCAGACTTTCAATCCTGGGAAATCTTTGTGAAGAAGACAGTTTCTCCCTCAGAGTTTCCATGTTGTGGGTGGGGTGCAATAGTGGACACACTTGTTTTGGTGAGACAGTAGACAGCCCCTACCACCTTTTACCTAAGTCTTATCTTCTATATTCATTTGAAAGCCAAACCATTGCTATTCCCACGTCCCTCTTGGCCAGCATTGACCTTGTGGTTCAGCACTGGCCAATGGATATGTCCTTCATCTGGTGATCTTTCTGGGGACTTTTACTGTCATGAAGTAAGGAGACAGACCAGATATATGGAGTGCCTTTCCTGGAGCTGCAACAGCCATGTGAGGTGTGTTGTCAGCAAGAATGAAAAGCAAAGCTCCATAGGTGAGATATTGGGGGGGAAAAGTGAGTAGATTTGGGACGTCATGGAATTGGTGAGTCTCTGGAAAGTAGCCATTTACCTCTAGACTTTGTTGGGAGGGAGTTTGTCTGTTCCTGCCTCTGATCATCATGGGTATGTTTTGCATTAACGTTTTTGTGACCAGTAGGGAAATAATGACCACAAATCAATGAACTAATCACATGATAGGGAAAAACCGTTCAGTAGTAGGTAATATGCATACAATTAAAATGGATATCAGGCAGATACTGTGTGGGGAGAAGCTGCAGGAGGCCTCTCTGGGGAGGTGACCCTAGAGCTGCTGTCAGTCAGGATGGGAAGAAGGAAGGGGCACGAGGACATGTGTTTGGGGACAGCAGGGTCAGTCCCTGCAGGGAAGATTCCTGTTTGTCTGATCCTGAAGGAACAGTGAGCACCTAAGGTGTCTGTGATTTAAACCTTGTCCGTTTCAAGGGAATATGTTCTTACAAATTAAAAATTGGGGGGCTGGAGTGATGTGTTGTCAGAATTCATTTTGCTGTTTGTTTCTGGTTTTGGTGAATCCCAGGAGTGGTTCCTGTGTGAATCTGGAGCAAACTGAAAGGGAGACAGCAGCCTTTTTTGTAGCTGACGGTCACTGTGGCTCATCTGCTGGGTGTTAAGTCTTTTTCTAATGAAGGATGTTGCATTTGTCAAATGCTCTTTCTGCTTCGATTGAGAAAATCATGTGAGTTTTGTATTTTATTCCATTGATACGATGTATCGCACGAATCGTTTTGTATGTTGAAACACCTTGTATTGTTGCAGTAAATCCCTCTTGTTCCTGGTGTCTAATTCTTTCTATATGCTGCTGGATTAAGTTTGATAGTGTTTTGTTGAGGATTTCTGTGCCTGTATTTGTAGGGGACAGCGGTCTATAGTTTTCTAGTGATGTGTACTTTTGGTATCAGTGTAACAATGGCTACATGAAATGAGTGGGGAAGTCTACCACATTCATCTATTTTTTGGAACCCGTTGTGAAAAATTCATACTACAGTTGAGTTTTGAACAAGCAGGTGTTAGGGGTGCTGACACAGGTGTAGTCTAAAACCTGCATATAACTTTTGATTCTCCCAAATTTTAACTACTAATCGCCTCCTCTTGACCAGAAACCTTACTGACGACATACACAGTGGATTAAGACATATTTTCGATGGTATATGAATCATATATTGTATTCTCACAAAAAAAGTGAGTCCAAAAAGAAAATGTTGTGCAGAAGAAAATTAGGGAATTAGGATAGCTGGTGCTGGTGTGTGGGGCCCAGGCAGCCCCTGCCCGGCCAGCACCATGTGAGCCTCTAGTGTGGACGGGCACTGTGCTCACCCTGTGCACCAGTTCTCACCAAAGGACATCGGTGGGGATATGTTTAATCTGCACAATCTGTACTTGTGCATTGTCACCAACAGGCCCTAACAACGTGGCAAACAGACACGAACTGCACTAAGCTCCTCGACCCGCAAGCCCCCTATGCTGAGTTGGGTTCGTGGAGCCTGGCCTTCCCTTGTGACCATCCGGAGAGGCAGCAACCAGGGAGTAATGTGCAGATGGGACAGTCCGCCGATGGCTCTAAGGCCAAATTCCATGAGCACAGCAAGATCTGAGTGACTAGGGAGGTCACCCACCCACTGTGGAAGGGGATGGAAGCCCAGCCCAAGGGGTGGAGCATGCAGGGGAATGCCATCAAATGGACCTTCACCAAGTTCCATATTGTCCAGAAAGCTGTGTGGTGACACGATAATGTCCCACAGAAGGGCCCCTGGTAATAAAGAAGGAACTTCCCTGCCGCCCACAGCTCTGCAGGCGTGCACCCCCCACCCAAGCCCACAGTCCCTTGGAGAGGTCCACACGGTACCCTTACTGTCTCCCTGAAAAGCAGGCTTCTGCTCTGGTGTAGACCCCAGACCAGGCAGGCACCCTCTACCGGAGCAATGTCCCTCCAGCTGCTAGCTGCTCAACACTCCCCACCCCTGGCTGTCTTGTGGGAATAAAACATACAGATTTGGGGGGAAAAGCATGAACAAGAGAAAATACATTTACATTACTGTTGCGTAAACCCTTGTGAGTAACTGGACTGGAGCAATTCAACCCGAGTTGGTCAAGGGTCAACTGTGTACCTCTCATGTTGCTTCTTTCTGGAGAACCTAACGAATACACCTCGTTAGATATAACTCTTTCTTACTGAAAGGTTTTAGTTTATCGTTGCTTTAGGGTTTACAGGAGCAATCTACCTTCCCCAAATCTACCTTCCAGTGATTTTATATCACTTTGCATAGAACATAAGACTATTTTAATATGTTTTTCTCACCCCACCCCCCAATTTGTGCTATGGGGATCCTGTGTTTTATTTTGAGATTCATCATGAACCAGGGCATATTGTTATTATGTTTGTCTTCACACAGTTGTCATTCAGAGACATTAATGTAAGACAGATGTTTAGGTTTGTCCATGTAGACCCCATGGCTGATTATCTTCATCCCTTTGTGTGGGTTCACATTGCTATCTGGTAGACTATTCCTCTCTGTGAGGAGTGTCTATCACTCGCTGTTGTAGCGAGTGTCTGTGGGTGGTCAATTATGTGACATTGTGCAGTCTGAAAGCTTTGTCTTGCTTCATTTTTGAGAGATATTTTCACTGGATAATGAATTGCAGGTGGACAGATTTTTCTTTTTTTACAGATACGTATTTTTTTTAAGATTTTATTTATTTGAGAGAGAGAGAGTGTGCAAGTGGGGCAGAGGGAGAGGTAGGATCAGACTCCCCGCTGAGCAGGCAGCAGGACAAGTGGCTTGATCCCAGGACTCCAGGATCTTGACCTGAGCCAAAGGCAGACGCTTCACCAAATGAGTCACCCAGGTCCCCCTACAGATACATAGTTTAATATCTTTCTTTCAAAAGGTATTTCTCCACCGTCTTCTTGCTTGCGTTGCTCATAGTAAAATCTGCTTTCACCATATTTACCCTCTGCATACCACCCGCATGTTCTCTCTGGCTGCTTCGCAGATGACTCTTCCACACCGGCGTTCAGCAATGTGACTGTGATGTGGATGACACTGTGGGTACTTCCTGGTTCCCAAGCATGAGCTTTGTTGAACTTCTTGAATATGTTGGTTATTGTTTTCACCAAATTTGTAATATTTCTGTCCAATATTTCTTTAAGCATCTTTTCTATTCCCTCCTGTCTGTCTTCTCTGCTCGGGGGCTCCAGTTACAAGTATAGTGGCCTGCATGAGGTGGTCCCGCAACCAAACGAGGCTCTGTTCATTTCTTACAGTCTTTTTTGGGGGGTCTTATTTCATTTTGAATGGTTACTACTTTGGTGTTGTGGAGTTCGCGAATCTCTTCTTTTGCAGAAACTAATCTGTTGTCATCCAGTGCATTTTTATTGTCAGACACTGACTGCAGTTTTCATCTCCAAAGTGAGATGTGGCCCCATTCAAGGGTCATCCACGTCTGCACTGAACATGTTCAGTCATGCTCTGCCTCTTCAAACAAATGGAGTCTCATTACAATGGTAATTTTTGTGTTGTCCCTCATACATCCTCTGTAGAGCCCGCCTGCGGGGCAGGGAGGAGGGAGCAGCCTGTGGACCTCAGACCTGGGGACCTGGGTTTGACCTGCTCATTGGTTTGTGCACAGGTGTCCTGGGGCTGGAGGAGAGGGTGACACAGACGGGGAAGGGGTTTGTGTCTCACTTCCCCATCTGCCTGTGTCACCGTGAGCATCAGCACCGCTTGCTGATGACAGACAGTAATAGTCAGCCTCGTCCTCGGCCCGGGCCCCGCTGATGGTCAGGGTAGCCGTGTTCCCCGAGTTGGTGCCTGAGAATCGGTCAGGGATCCCTGAGGGCTGGTTGCTATCAGCATAGATAATCGTCACGGGGGCCTGGCCTGGCTTCTGTTGGTACCAGTAAGCATATTTACTTCCAATGTTGTCTCCCCCACAGGTGATCCTGGCCGTCTGTCCCAGGCTCACTGACATCGATGGGGGCTGAGTCAGCACGTAGGCAGCCATGGAACCTGCAAGAGAGAAAACGCGAGGTGGGCTTTCACACTCAGGTCTCGTCTTTAGGACCCCCCACCCACGTGACCTAGATCGGAGTTTAGGGATACTCTGGACTTACACGGCACCCCTCCCATCAGTTTCAGCCCCTGGGGCCCCTGAGCATGGCTGGTGAATGGAGCCTTTGAACAAATAAGAATCCTGACCCTCTTTCCCTGGGTAGGTGCAGCCCCTAGGGCTCACGCAGAGCCCTCCAGCCCCTCATCCTGCAGCAGGGTCATGAGCATCTTGCCCCCCACAAGCAGTGCCCTGCTGAGCTCCATGTCAGGGCCAGGCTTGTGACAGTTCTGTGGGTCTGGGTGGGTGTGAGCCTGGGCTCAGCACCTGTGCAGTGAGCCAGGAATGCGAGGAGGAGAGGGGTCCAGGCCATGGTGCAGGTGCCCCGATTTTCTCCCTGAGGCACTAGGCTGGGCACATGCCTTCCCAGGCCTCTCTTATCCCCTTGCTGGAAACACCCGAAGGTTATGCAAATCATTTGGGGCTCAGGGGCTGCTGCTGAGGACCTTCGCGGTTTCAGAGAAGGCTTGGCCCCAAGGGGCAGAGAGAGGGAGGGGTGGGCCCTGCAGACCTACCATCAGCCCAGGGGATTCTGCTTTGCCCACTTGTCCCATAATTGGTTCTGAAATGTCCTTCCCAGATTTTCTCCTTTCCTTGCTCCTAGGTGACCATAAGAGGCTTAGGTCAGTGCAGTGTCTACCCAGACCCCTGTTTGTGAGCATCAGACATGAAGAAAATTCTTCACTTGCTAAGCACACATGGAGTTTTGCAAGAACCACTGAGGTGCTGTAGGTGATGTCCTCACGGAGAGCTCCTAGGGCAGGTCATAGATTCTGTGGCTCAGTATCCCCAGTGTGCACTCATTTCCTGGGATAGATGCAGTGCTTGAGCAATTATTGACAGTGACTGGTTTTTAGCATAAATGGGCTGGGCTGGAGAAAAGGTACTGGACCTTGTGCAGGAGACAGAGGCAAATTCTTAAAGAGACAGATCTGAGCGACACCGAGTCAATTTTTTGTTAGCGGTAAAGGTGACAGTATAGAAAGCCTATGACTTTTCCTTTAGGTCTCAGGTGGTGGTGACGAACCCTCCCTGGCTGTTAGAACCCCTGATGCCCGTACACACCCCATGTCCAGGTGAGCTCTGCTGCCCCCTAGAGGCCACTCCGCATTGGCGGCTGCAAGTGCAGGGAAGACCTTCCTCCAGGTGGAGATTCTGAATCCACTGCTCTGATCTTGAGTCCCTGATCCATGGACTTTTGGCTCCATGTGAGGAGTTGCTTTTAACTAAGTAGTCCCTGCCAGCCTCAAGGTCATGCAGGTGCTGATCAGGTTACCCATGAAAATATGAGCAGGCTCATTTAGAGGAGGAGAATGCAGGGCTCATCTGAAGTACGGGTTGTGGGTGGTCATGCATGTGGTTTTGGAGCTTGGTACTAGGGGACGCAGGACTCAGGGACAGCCTCTTACTGGTGCCAGCAGCTGGTGCAGGACCAACCTGGGGCAGAGGTGACTTGCTTCCAAGTCAGAGACAGGAGAACAGTCACTTAACAAACATTAATCAGACCCACTTTGGTCTGGCAGACATTCTATCCTGGAAATTAGTGTGAGCAAGATGCAGTCACTTTATCAATTTCCATCTCGAGTCTGGGGCTGCAGAGTGGATATATGTGCTTTGCTGATACAGCACATAGACTCCAACCCCTTCTATCTGCATCTTGTCTTCTACATTCTTTTAGAAGCCACACTATGGCTATTCTCAGATGCCACGTGGTCAGCGTTGACCCCATCCATGGCCCAGAGCTGACCAATGAATGTGTCATGTGCCTGGGGACCTTTTGGGGCACTTTTGCTCTTGTGAAGAAAAGAAACAGTATAAATGCATGTTGTGCTCTTTCCCTTGTACTTGGGTGTGATGGCTGGAGCTGCGGCAGCCATCCCTAGGTCCGCTCAACAATAAGGCAAAGCAAAGCCTCTATAGTAGTGATGGTGGGAGAAAAAGTGAGTACCTGGAGAACCACCATCTGACCTCAGACTTATTTCTGTGGGAGAAAAATAAGTATCTGAACATTCATGCCTCTTGTTGAGATGTGCGTGTATTGCCTTAATCTTCCTGACCAGTTAGGATGACAATAAACACAAAATGATCAATTAATAAAATAATTATAGAAGAACATGTGCAGTGTTGGGTGACGTGCAGAGAATGAAGTGACATCAGACAAAATGACAGGCAGGGAGTATGTGGGGAGAGGTTAGAGGAGGCCTCTCTGCAGAGGGGACTGTGGGGCTGCTGTCAGGATGGGAAGAAGGGGCAAGAACTGAAGTGTGTTTGGAGTCAGTCCCTCTGGAGAAGAGTCTGGTTAGTCTGAGGATGCAGGGACTGTGAGGACCTAGGTGTCTATGATTCCAAACTAGTTGAGCTCCAAGGTGACATTTTCTCCTAAGTTAAAAACTTGAGGGGCAGGTGTGATGGGTTAGAATCCTCATGCTGTATGTTTCCAGGAAAAGTGAAACACGAGGGGAGCCCTGTGTGAACCTCCCTGCGAACTGAGTGGGAAGTTGGAGCCCGTTTGTAGCTGGCAGTCAGTGTGGCTTCTCTGAGGCTCACCTGTGTGTTTTTGTGTGTGTCTCCGCATCACATCAAATTCCTGCCACACACCCCTTTATATTGATAGACGTACACAGACATGAGTATACTTGTATGTGTGCACATATATACTAATTGCGTCTGCTCTGTGTATGTTTGTAGATGTATGTGTGTGTACATCCTTTTGCAGTGTATACACATATATTTTCTAGAGATTCTGAACTCTGCCTGGGTACCGAAGGTGCAGTTGATGTGATTTTGGTTTTTTTAGGAGGCATGTGGTTACATTTTATCAGTAATGATAAGGTGGGTGTGGTTGCCACAAGAAATAGTGGGATCAAATACTAATCAGACTCATGTGACAGAGGACACTGGTATCATTTAGTTAATGATGCTATTCCTAGGCCTGAAATAGATGGACAGCTTACCAACTCTTCTCGTCCAGTAAAACGTGAGACCCATCCATAGCATTTCAACCTTGGTTGTCACCTAACAGTCACTACTCTGGTTATTTATTGGTGGACTGCCTTCTCCGGCCCCTAATTGTACCATATGGCCATGCTGTCAGTCTTTGTATTTCCTACCTACCGACTCCTCCGGTTTCTGATAACTCTGAATATCTCCTAGTCTGTGTATTCTCAGTCCAGGTGGGCTGCTACCTCCCACCCTCTGCTGATGGCATCTTTCCTCTTTCTACTGGCCAGGTTGGCCTTTTTAAACACTACTTGGTGTTAATGAACTGTAATTGAGCAAAGTTATAGTTAGCAGGGAGAGGGGAAGAAGGAATTCCTCCAGGGCTGCCTATCTCAGACTGCTACCTAAAGGAAAATATCGGGACTTAAGGGCTCCTGCACAATGGCTTACTAACATTATGAGCACAGACATCATTTTATATATCTGAAACCCCAAATTTTCCATCTATGTTTGTGGATAATAAAGCCTGTCCTGTCCCCATATGGTTGTTATGAGAGTGAGAGTGAGTCCACGATGAATGCAAAGGACTGAAAGTGTAAGCTAATGTCATCACTCTATTACTGAGAAGGTCCTGGTGCTGGCTTTTAGTCCCTTCATTTAAAAATGTACTTATTATATTATTTACACACAACTTGCATTTATTATTTTTAAAAAGTCCCTCTCCCTTTTCTGTGTCTCCTGAAAGCACAATAGTCAATGGACCTTCGAGTTACACTTTGTTGTAACCAAAGAATTGTACATCAGCTACTTGTCTTCCAGCTATTAAGGTAACACAAAAGTATTCGCCTGGCACTCTTGAGCATTTCCAGTCATTCTTCTACTCCACTCATCTGCAGTATTAAAGGTGCTTCCAGCGGAGCACACTGGGATGGAGGGGCATCTGCAGATTTCAAGGTTAGGGGAGAGGTCTATGTCAGGATGAGTTTATGCATGAACATACCAGCTTTTTGCAGAAGCATGCTCTTCATACTGAAAATAAATGCCACTGGGTACAGAATCACATGTGTTTATGAGATATTAATATTGATCTTTGCATATCGAATAAAAATGGCTGAACAGGCATTTTAATGTAGTGGAATGACTATTGATTCTTACCACTCAGGGAAGTATATTTGTTTCGTCTTTGGGATTCATTCTTCTAAACTAATGTGCGTGTGGGAGAGGGAAATGTGAATTTAGCATTTAGCATAAGAGACAATCTTGAGCATTTATTAAGCTACTATGTCTGGTGAGCTAAGGGAATCTATCTTTATTCAACATCTCTGTTTGTAAAACAGCAGTGCTTACCCCACACAAATGTCTTGGAGCTCTACTCTAAATGACAAAAATCAGTAAGAAAATTCATTGCTAGATTTCTCCTCAATTACCATGCCAGGCGCTTGATTCTTCACTGGGCAGCAGAAGGGGCTTATCTCAGAGGAAGTTGTGGGGAGGGGAGGGGATGAAATTTAAAATAAATTCCAACTTAACTGTCACTCGCAACAACCATTTTGAAACTTATGAAAACGACTCGTTTTGCATATGTGCCAAGGTAAGAAAAGTCAAGTCAAGTTGGCCATAGTGTTCAGTAAGTCTTTACAGATTCCTAATTGGAGTTAGCCTCAAAAGGGAGAGAATGGAGTAAGAGTCTAAGACCCAATAGTTTCAGGTGCCCATCTGATGATCGTTCACGGTAACATTCCCTTTCCTATCCGCTCAGATAACACTGAAGCACTTGATCTGCTGCAAAAGGAGGTCCAAGGGTGATTTGAAGTCCTGGGTGGGGTCCTCAGGCCCAGAAATCAGGCCTCCAGGCCACTTAGACTTATTTGCCTGTTTTGTCCAATGTCAAACATTGTAAAGCCTTGATTTAAGAAATTCCTGATTTAGAAAACATGTTTTGGATGTAGAGGAAATACATTGATTTTTTTTTAACAAAGATCATTAAATTAGTATTTATTAATCAAATGCATATTCTGTTTAAGAGGGTGGGCCACGCCCTCTGAGAAATGTGGTACCTTATACTTTTTATTCAATAAGTTTCTATTTGCCTGATAACTCAGGATATGGTTATAGGAATAAAAATTATAGATGGAAAATAGTTAACAATAGTCAGTACTTGGCATTGAATCTCTTTCCTAAATTAACACCTGGTTCTTTCATTCTTTAATTTATTCTTAACTTAGTTATACCATTTTTTAAAATTTAAATTCAATTAATTAACATATAATGTATTATTAGTTTCAGAAGTAGAGTTCACTGATTCATCACTCTTATATAATACCCAGTGCTCATTACATCACATGCCCTCCTTAATGCCCATCACCCAGTTACCCCATCCCCACACCTCCCTCCCCTCCAGCAACTCTCAGTTTGTTTCCTGAGATTAAGAGTCTCTTATGGTTTATCTCCCTCTCTGATTATGTCTTCTTTTATTTTTTCCTCTCTTCCTGTATGACCCTCTGTTTTGTTTCTTAAATTCCACATATGAGTGAGATCATATAATAATTTCTTTCTCTGATTGACTTATTTCACTTTGCATAATACCCTCTAATTCCATCCACATCTTTGCAAATGGCAAGATTTCATTTTTTTGATGGCTGAGTAGTATTCCATTGTATATATATACCATATCTTCTTTATCTATTCACCTTTTGATGGACATCTGGGCTCTTTCCATAGTTTGGCTATTGTGGACATTGCTGCTATGAACATTGGGGTGCAGGTGCCCCTTCAGATCACTGTATTTGTATCTTTGGGGTAAATATCCAGTAGTGCAATTTCTGGGTCATAAGGTAGCTCTATTTTCAACTGTTTGAGGAAACTGCACACTGTTTTCCAGGGTGGTTGCACCAGATTGTATTCCCACCAACAGTGTAAGAGAGTTCCCCTTTACACGCATCCCCACCAACATCTGTCATTTCCTGACTTGTTAATTTTAGCCATTCTGACTGAGGTGAGGTAGTATCTCATTGTGGTTTTTTTTTTCTCTTTTTTTTTAATTATGTTATGTCAATCCCCATACATTACATCATTAGTTTTTGATGTAGTGTTCCATGATTCATTGTTTGCGTATAACACCCAGTGCTCCATGCAGAACGTGCCCTCTTTAATACCCATCACTGGGCTAACCCATCCTCCCACCCCCCTCACCTCTAGAACCCTCAGTTTCTTTTTCAGAGTCCATAGCCTTTCATGGATCATCTCCCCCTCTGATTTCCCCCCCTTCATTCTTCCCCCCCTGCTATCTTCTTCTTCTTCTTCTTTTTTTTTTTTTTAACATATAATGTATTATTTGCTTCAGAGGTACAGATCTGTGATTCAACAGTCTTGCACACTTCACAGCGCTCACCATAGTACATACCCTCCCCAATGTCTATCACCCAGCCACCCCATCCCTCCCACCACCCACCACTCCAGCAACCCTCAGTTTGTTTCCTGAGATTAAGAATTCCTCATATCAGTGAGGTCATATGATACATGTCTTTCTCTGATTGACTTATTTCTCTCAGCATAATACCCTCCAGTTCCATCCATGTCATTGTAAATGGCAAGATTTCATTCTTTTTGATGGCTGCATAGTATTCCATTGTATATATATATACCACCTCTTCTTTATCCATTCATCTGTCGATGAACATCTTGGCTCTTTCCACAGTTTGGCTATTGTGGACATTACTGTTATAAACATTAGGGTGCACGTACCCCTTCGGATCCCTACATTTGTATCTTTGGGGTAAATACTCAGTAGTGCAATTGCTAGATCGTATGGTAGCTCTATTTTCAACTTTTTGAAGAACCTCCATACTGTTTTCCAGAGTGGCTGCACCAGCTTGCATTCCCACCAACAGTGTAGGAGGATTCCCCTTTCTCCACATCCCCACCAACATCTGTCTTTTCCTGACTTGTTAATTTTAGCCATTCTGACTGGTGTGAGGTGATATCTCATTGAGGTTTTGATTTGGATTTCCCTGAGGCCGAGCGATGTTGAACACTTTTTCATGTGTCTGTTGGCCGTTTGGATGTCTTCGTTGGAAAAATGTCTGTTCATGTCTTCTGCCCATTTCTTGATTGGATTCTTTGTTCTTTGGGTGTGGGGTTGGATAAATTCATTATAGATTTTGGATACTAGCCCTATATCTGATAAGAAAATAGGGAATATCTTCTCCCATTCTGCCAGTTGTCTTTTGGTTTTGTCGACTATTTCCTTTGCTGTGCAAAGCTTTTTATTTTTATGAAGTTCCAGTAGTTCAGTTTTGCTTTTGTTTCCCTTGCCTTTGGAGACGTGTCTAGAAAGAAATTGCTACAGTTGAAGTCAAAGAGGTTGCTGAATTCCATGTATGAGTTCTAGGAATTTGGGGGTGGAGTCTTTTGGGTTGTCCACATAGAGTATCATGACATTTGTGAAGAGTGAGAGTTTGACTTCTACTTTGTCAGTTTGGATGCTTTTGTTGTTGTTGTCTGATTGCTGAGGCTATGAGTTCTAGTACTATATTCAACAGCAGTGGTGAGAGTGGACATCCCTGTTGTGTTCCTGACCTTAGAGGAAATGCTGTCAGTTTTTCCCCATTGAAAAATTCACTGTGGGTTTTTCGTATATGGCTTTTATGATATTGAGGTATGTTCCCCCTATCCCTACACTGTGAAGAGTTTTAATCAAGAAAGCATGATGTATTTTGTCAAATATTTTTTTTTTGCATCAGTTGAGAGGATCATATGGTTCTTGTCCTTTATTTTCTTAATCTGATGTATTAGGTTGATTGGTTTGCAGGTGTTCAACCACCCTTCTAGCCCAGAAATAAATCCCATTGGTCTTGGAGAATAATCCTTTTAATGTACTGTTGGATCCTATTGGCTAGTATTTTAGCCAGAATTTTTGCATCCATTTTCATCAAGGGTATTGGTCTGAAATTCTTTTTATTGGGCTCTTTGATTTTGGGATCAAGGTGATGCTGACCTTATAGAATGAGTTTGGAAGTTTTCCTTCCATTTCTATTTTTTGAAACTGCTTCAGAAAAATAGGTATTAATTTTTCTTTAAATGTTTGGTAGAATTCCCTTCTGAGCCAATCGGCACTGGACTCCAGAAAACTAACAGCACAAACTTGCCTTGCTCACCCAAACTAGGCTGTTTTCTGCCCTGTGTTTGGCCTGTGCTGAGGCTTCTGCCAGAAATTCTCCTGCACAAACCAACTTCCCCCACTCCTATCCCATCATCATCTAAGGATCCTTGTTATTCCACATCTGTTCCCAGCATAGACAGCATATGGGGGCCGTGCAGGGTCTCAGCTCCACAACCTGAGGAATCTGAATTGTTCTGTGACAAGGTCTCCAAGAGATTCCAATGCTCTTTAAACTGTGAAAGCACCATCGGTAACTCCTCCTCATTGATCAGTATTCGGCTCAGAGGCCTCCTCCTCCGGAGAGCCCCCCTGCCCTGCCACCCCACCCCAGCCTGCAGCAGGGACAGTTAGAGAGGCGGGATGGCCCAGCAATGAGAGCACATGCCACCTTCAGGAGCACTTCCAGTCCCCGAGCCTCTCTCTCCTGCTGCCTGTGACTCTGTGGGAGGACACGTAGTATTTGTTGTGGTTCCCACTGGTAGCAGCGTCGGCTCCATCAGGTAGGATGTGCGTCCCCTTGGAAGTCCTCCCCCTGCACTCCAGCCCCTCCCGAAGCTGCCCTTGGGGTCCCTGTTGTGGGAGCAGCTGGGAGGTGAGACCACCTGCTCACGAGGGCCGTCAGGGACGGTGGAAACCTGGCGGGAGCCCGAATGGACAGGCCTACTCCACGCCGCACTCCTCAGAAAGCGGGCTCCCCACTGCGTGCAATGGGTCCATGCCATGCTGACTCTCCTCAGGGTCCCACGCAGAGATTTCTCTAAGGGTTCTTTGAGGACGCCCAGACAACACACAGCGATCTTACAGAAGGTGGGAGTCTTTCTTCCTGCCTCTCCTCTGACCCCCCAACTGCCCCAACACAGCCCCGATCTGTCCTCCCCCTCCATCTCCATGATGACCACCCCAGTGCCAGCCCCCAGTGCTCCATGCAGACCCCATGAGCCCCCTCCCAGAATCCAGCCCCGTCTCCCCCTCCCTCGTTCCCTTGTCCCCAAAGCCACGCAGATCTGTGCAGAACACACATCACACCCGTGCCCAGCCTCCAGCCCCTGTCTCCAGGTCTACACCCGCCCCGGGTGTCTGTACCCTGCACGAGGGAGAGCTCTGTGCAGGGGCCCTGCTGCCTGCCCCCTTCCCTCTCACCTGTGCCTGGTTTCCCCAGCCCTGGCAGCACAGCCCTGCCTCGGCCTTTATACTCCTGTGCTCCCTGCCTGGAATATTCTTCCCCCTGCTCTCCCAGACTACCTCCTGTGACCTTCATCTCAGCCTGAATGTCCCCTCTGGTTGTGGCCCCTGACCCCTGTAGTCATCACCCTACTGGAATTCTCTGCAGAACAGAGATTGCTATTCCTTGTCCCCTTGTTCTTGATTCTCTGGCCTTGCCCCCACTAGGACAGAAGCCCTGGGGGTCCTCGGGCCCCATCCCATGCTGCAGGACAGCGCTAAAGACATCTTAGAAGCTGCAGAGATACTCACTACATATGTGGGTGCGAATGAAAGCAAATAATACACACAGGCACACTTTGGATCAAATAGAATCATGAGTGCACGTCCTTCTCCAAATTGCTCCTGGACCCTTTTCTGCCTGCCCTGTGCCCGAGGCTGACTCCCCTACCTGCACTCAGGCCCTCTGGGGGCTGCCTCCTTGCCCAGCAGTCTATGGAGGTCTGGATGGCAGAGGGGGGCACTTTGCCCCATTCCTGGGACAGCCCCCCACTGGGCTCAGCAGATGCCACTTCCCTGTCCTCCCTCCAGGCCCAGGGTTGGGACCGCCTCCCCCTGTGGCTGGAGGCTGGGAGCCCCCTCCTTGGTCCTGCCCTCCTCCCTCCTGCACCTGGGGACTGTCCCCGGGCCTCTTCCTCCGGACCATGTGGGAGAAGCGCTCCTGCCTGGGATCTTCCCTGGTCCATCGGGACACTCTGCTCTCTGTGCAGAAGATCAAGGAGACTTTCCTCTCTTTACACATTACACACACGTTTTTTTCCTTTCAGTAATTTATTTATCTACAAGCAATTAATGAAATGGGCAATTCTATTTTTACATTTTCAGGTACTCACAAAACAACTACAATAGTCTAGATTCTGCATCCTGGGGCGTGTGCGTGTGCACGCGTCCACGTGCATGGGAGTGTATGCTTGTCATCGGGAGAAGACTTTGTATTTTGACTGCTTAGAATACATAAGTGTTAAACAATAAATAGTATCTTAAACAAAACAACAAAGATTAAGAAAAAAAATCACGGAACAAGGTAGAAATGGTTGCAGATTCTTAAGCTTTCCTATCTATAAGTTTAAGATTAAACTAACCCCATGAATTTAGGACTAAAATAAGAATTAAGGACTAAAATATGAATTCATAACAACTACAGTAGTCTAGATTTGCATCCTGGGGTGTGTGCATGTGCACATGCCCACGTGCATGGGAGTGTATGCTTGTTATCAGGAGAAAACTTTGTATTTTGACTGCATGAAATTCACAAATGTTAAACAACAAACAGTATCTTAAACAAAACAACAAAGGCTAAGAAGAAAAAAATTGCAGAACAAGGAAGAAATGGTTGCAAATTCCTAAGTTTTCCTATCTATAATTTTTTTTTTTTTATAAATTTAAGACTAAACTAATGCTATGAATTTAGGACTAAAATATGAATTCAGAACTAAAATATGAACTTAGGACTAAAATGTGAATTTAGGACTACAATTTGAATTTAAGACTAAAATTTGAATTTAGGACTAAAATTTGAATTTATGACTAAAATATGAGTTTTAGGACTAAAATTTGAATTTAGGACTGCACTAACTATTTCATACAGTTTGAGTGAGATGTTGTTTTGTTTAAGTTTTTTCTCTCTCTCTTTTTTTAAGGCAATCACATAAATACTGAGTTATTTCTGCGGAACTGTAAACCTAGTCCTAGAGCACAGAAATGGTCTTGTTTGAAAGTCTCTGTCTATGTCCACAATAGAGGATGTCTTCAGTCCCAGTGGCATTAATTTAAATCCGACCACCATACCTACAGCCGAGAGTTCTAAAGCGTCCGGCAGGGAAGCTATGTATTCATGACAGTGTGGACAAAGCTCTAGTTACACAGTCTGTGATGGGGTTCCACCGCTATCCTGCAGAGAGTCACTGTGGCGTCAGTTCCGAAATAGTAGCCGTTTCACTAGAGAGAGAGCCATCAGACGTTCTTCATGGAGCTCCGCGCAGATGCTGAGCCGGGCTTTGGCTGCTCGGAGCCCGGCTGCCCTGAGCCCGGTCACCCTTGCAGGCGACTCCGGGTCCCGGGGCCCTCACGGTGGGCCTTCCATCCCCCCTGGGGGCCCGATGACCCTGGGGACCCCCTGACACTTCCCAGCCTGCGTGGGCTGTGGGCGGAGCAGCAGGACCAAGAGGGTCCCTCAGGACAGGCCGGCAGCTGGACTCCACACCGGCTAGCATCCGCCTCAAGTGATCATTCTCTTTCCTTAGCTCCTGGAACTCCCTCTCTCTGGATGCAGCCACCACCCAGCTCTTTGCGACTCTGTCCTGATGGAAGAGGACCAGCTTGCGATGATAGTAGGAGGTGGTTCTCTCCAGCTCCTTGCCCAGGTCTTGGGCCATCTTCTTGTAGAGGTTGCGAATCTGGCACGTGAAGTTCATTTCTCTGTGCGCGCTGGCCAGTTTCTTCTTCATTTCCAAGCACTGAGCTTCCGCTTGAAACACTTTTCGGTCAAGTTGCAGGATGTATTGGTCCTGTTCATCCAGGGGGTTCTGAAGTTTCAGCTTCAGCGGCTGAATCTCCTTGTCCAGCTGTGAAGTTTCCTTCTGCAAAGAGGCTTCCTGGGTTTGCAGGCTGTGGATTTGTCGTGTCAGCTCCACGATCTCTTGCTTTTCTGCCCACAGTCGTCTGGCTCTGTGTTGCTGTTCCCCTTCGGGACTTGGAGGGGACCCAGGGCAGCCAGCATCCTCAGGGACGCCCTTCAGATCCAGGGCTGCCTGATGGGCGGGCTGATCACCATTTCCTGCTCCCCTCTTTGGCTGGACTCCCCGGGTCCCGGCACCGTCGTGCTCTGCCGGGAGGTCAGGCGGGGGGACGGCCTGCATCCCGGGTCCGGCACTGGACGGGGACTGGCTGGCTTGATCTTTCGGGACCAGCTCCATGCATGCCTTCGACGGCTCCCGGCTTTCTTCCCCCTCCTTCTTCTGCCCTTTCTGCCTCCATCTTGAAACTTCTTGGTTGAGCGGTTCGGGTCCTTCTGGAAAAGGAGTGTTTTCACTCTGATCCTTCATTCTTTTCGTCAGAAGCTGTTCTCCATCCTTCTCCGATGTTCTGAGGATGGGTTTTTCCCCAGGGACCTGGGGCAGGTCGGGAGGCTGGTCTAGTTCCTTCAGTGCCTTCCTCAAAAAATGGACAGTGTCCCTATCCACCAGCCTGCTCAGTTCTGTGTTCATTGCCGACAAGCACAGGGCTTGTAACAAGGGAGGCCTGGCCACCACCGCGGGCGGCCTGAGGGCGGCCTCGGCTTGTGTGGTTGGGCCACTCTCCTCACGGCGGGCTCCACACACTTCGTGGCGGGCAGAGCCCCTGTGGCCCAGCGTCTTCACGCTTCTTCGAGTGAGTTGTCTCTTCACTAGGAGAACCAGCAGCACAGTCCATATGAGCACCATGCAGGGCAACACGGGGAGACTCGGGCTGTGTCCCCAGCTTTCAGAAATCAGCTGCAGCGCCCCCCACAGGTGCTCCAACACCAGCTGGCAAGTGGATCTGGCGGCCAAGAGGGGGCCCTCCATGGCTGCGTCGGGCTCCACAGCTCTGTCTCCAAGTGCCAGAGTCCTGTGACCGCAAAGGACCACTCAGAACCCTGTGGAGAGTTCCACCTATGAGGTCAACGGTGCCCGGCAACCAGGGCAGAGCAGTTGGGCTGGGGGAGGAGAGGCCAGCCAGGTTCCAGAAAACTGTTGCCCCTGACATTGCCGTGAAGTAGAAAGTTGTCTCAATCACACAAGCCCTGGGGGAGGTGGGAAGGGCTAATCCCGGCCCGGAGCTCAGCCACTCAGGCCCACCTGGCCCTACAGCAAACCTAGGGGCTCAAGGCAGGGCCAGGTCACGTCCGTCCGTGCGCACAAGACAATCAGGGCAGAGTGTTCAGGCCTCCTTCCCGGGCGAGGCCCGTTCTCCTGATCTGAAGTTTCCCTTGGCTTCAGGGACTCCTGGTCCTGCTTGCAAATGTCCCAGGGATCTCCCTCCATTTTTAATTGCATCACATTAATAGCCTTTTTGATTTCAACATGAGCAGATTTTAGTTCTTTTATTTCTCCAGAAAGAGATTCTGTAGTGTCTTCTATGCTTTTTTCAAGCCCATCTATTATCTTTATAATCATTATTCTGAGCTCTAGTTCTGACATCTTACTTACCTCCATACTGATTAGGCCCTTGGAAGTCAGTACTGCCTCTTGTTCTCTTTTTTTGAGGTGAGTTTTTCTGTCTTAGACCATTTTGTCCAGGAAGAATAGATGAATGAAAGAACAAAATACTGCAATGACAGCAATGACCCCAGAGAAATATACACTGAACAAATCAGAAGAGATCTTAAACTAAAAAAAAAAAAAAAAAAAATTGAAATTGAAATTAAAGAATCAAAAGGAGAATATAACCAGAGGTGAACAGAATAGAGCAATACACTGGATCCTGTGTGTATTTTGGTCTGTTTGTTAGAAAACTAGATCCCAAAATTGTAAAGTAAGAACAACTTATGTGTGTACTATAATAAGATTAAATACAGTGAAAGGATAGAATGTAACTGTAGAAATGAAAATTAAAAAAGAAAAAAATGAAAAAAAGAAGACAGGAATATAAACAGGTGAACAGAACAGAGCTATACATTATATCCTGAGAGTATTTTGTTCAGTTTGTTTGAAGAAACTACATCTCAAAATTATAAAGAAAGAATAACATATATATACAAAAATAACATTAAATACATTGAAAGGACAGAATGTAAGTGTAAAGATGAAAGTACAAAAATGACTTTAAGAAAACAAAACAAAACAAAGACAAAAAAGAGAGAATACGATCAGATAGGTGAAGAGAACAGAACCATATGCTAGATTCTGGGTGTATTTTGGTCTGTTTGTTAGAAGAAACTGCATCCCAAAATTGTAAAGAAAGAAAAACTTATATATATACAAAAATAAAATTAAATACAATGAAAGGATAAAATGTAAGTGTAAAAATGAAAAAAAGATTTTAAAAAAAGTTGATAAAGTAGTTTGGTCTTCCAGTGGGCAACAATGTCATATACAGGAAAGTCAGGGATAAGTGGACTCTGGAGGGCAGAAACCAGACTGATGTTTTGGTCATATTAAGTTTGAAATGACTGCTAGATATTTAAGTGGTGAGATCCAGCAGGAAATTGTTAATGAAAATCTGGAGCTCAGAGGAGAAGCCTGAGCTAAGGATGAACTTTTGGACTAGAAAGAACACATGTGGTATGGGACTAACTGAGCAGACCTAAAAATGGAGCGTAGTTGGAGAAGCAAGAAAGACTAAAGTCAATTTCCAAGACAATGCACCATTTGGAGGTTGCATAGAGAAGAGCAGGAAACAGCAAACCTGACAGAGAAGAAGCCCCAGAATCATGGGGATGAAAGCCAGGGAAGCACAGCGTCAGAAATTCAAGAGAGGGAAATGTGTTGTGAAGAAGGAGTTGGCCAAATACCCCAAATACAGCTGAGTGGTCAGATGGGAGGATGATACACAGGTGCCACTGAATTTGGCAGTGGGAGGCAGGTCATGGGCCTTGGCAAGACAACACGAATATCATGCGGACAATGGAGGACAGGACCAGGATGGAGGGCGGTGAGGTAACTAGGTTCAGACAGTGAGTCATAAGTATAGCTTGCTTCACAAGAAAGAGGAGCAAAGAAAGGAGAAGCCTGAGCTGGGTGGGTGAGGGGTCAGGAGGTGCATTTTAGTGATGGATCGGTTTGTATACTGGTAACAGCGATCTGGTAGGGAGGGAGAGAAAAATTGAGAATAAGCAAGTAGTGGATGGTTTGGGAAGGGATAGTAGGTGGCAGAGGATTTCCTGGCTTTGTGGGCTGCAAAGGAAAGGAAGCAGAGAAGATGGACGGAGGTGGGGGTGGGTCTGTAGCCTTGTTGGTGGGTGGGTGAGGGAGAGCAACGATTCCTGGCAGCACACGTCCCCTGGCCTTTCTACATCAGCTCGGGAGTAATAATCGCAACATTTAGATGCAGGCAGAGAGATGACACTGTGTCACTTTGATCCAAATGGCATTTTTATGACTGTACTAAGTATGTTTATGACATCTGTAAGGAGAAAGTCTAGAATGCTGAGCAAAATGACACCATTGGGAGAGGACGTTGACATTTCTACTGACAGAGTGACCACCACACTTGCCTCCTTGTTCCCAAGGGACTTGTGTTTTTTCTAGTCTTTTTATGGTGAAGCATCTGAGAGGCTGATCATGAGGCCATATCAAGGGACCAGTGTCTCTGAGGTGTCATCCCAGGATTGGCAATGGGATCTCTGAGTCGAATCACTTGTCTTCCCAGATGAACTGGAACCCAGAGAGAATCATTCCTAAGCTGACATGACAGCCTTAAAGGGGATGGCTCAGATTCTATAGGTCTTTTCCCCCCCTGGGATGGGCTAACTGGACTCTCTGGAATGATTAGTACCTTGCCTGGTCTTAAGGGTCCACAGGGAGGAAGAAAATATTAGAGTTTTTATGACAGTAACATGATAGTAATTTTTATCTTATTCCCTTAAAATGTTAATATACTATAGTATATACCAACTATTAATACAATAATATATACATGCAATTTATGGCTAAATAAAACTCCATGTAGCAGTGACTGCTCGAAACCTTTATCCCAAGAAGGAAAGTGGTCCAGGTAGTTTGTGGGCCACTACTGTAAATAGCTAAGCCAACCGGCTAAGATATTTTTGTCCTTCTTTTTTTTCTTCAAGAACCCTGGTTCCCAAGGCAGGCTGTGGTTGGCTGTTTGAATAGTTTTGCAGGCTGGCAGGAACTGAAACCCACTCTCCAGGATGAGCAAGATCTGGGCCTGGTCCCCTTTATAATGAGGGTGCTTTGGCTAGGAGACCATGTGTGCAAGAGCAGAGTGGGGAGGGGAACCAAGACTTAGATAACTCCACGCCCTCCTGGCTGCACCAACGTCAAGGCAGCATATCGGGCTGAGCCCCGATTTTACATCTTAGACCACAGTGAGATAGTGAATCCTGTAAGCTCAGAGTCCTGCCTCCCTCCGTGTAGAGGGTCCTGTCACCCAACTACAGAACCCTAGATTTCCTCTGAGCACTGCCTGGGAACCCTGTGGAGAAGACCCTTCCTCTGCCAGGGACCCTGTCACACCCCTGCACAAGCTTCCATCCGTGCGGATACTTTGCCCCAGGTCCTGAATCTCAATTTTGCTGCCTGGCTCTCCAGCCCTGCCAACAACTTGTGAAGCCCCAACCTCTGTATGCCCGGCATACCTTACTACCCTATTTCTCATTCCCAACTGCTCATTGCTCCCCCTAACCCCTGACCGAGACACACACGGACACACGCTGTCCTCCCACCCTCCCATCTGATCTCCATTCTCAGCATAGACCAGCTGCCTTCTCTGCAGCCCACCATTCCCCTTAGGATTTTCCACAGGCTCCTCTTTCCTGCTGACCCCAATCCCTGCCTCTACCTTCTTTCTCAGCCTTGCTTCCAACTCTCTTCTAAGACACCCCTGCCAATGCCTTTACCTGGTAGCTTCTCAGCACCACACAATGGGGAGCACCTTCCCTAACTTTTCACTTGACTGTCTTTCTCTCTTCCTTCCTTCCTTCCTTCCTCCTCCCTCCCTCCCTTCTCTCCTTCCTCCTCCCTCCCTCCCTGCCTCCCTTCCCCTTCCTTCTCTCCTTCCTTCCTTCCTTCCTTCCTTCCTCCTCCCTCCCTCCCTTCTCTCCTTCCTCCTCCCTCCCTCCCTTCCCCTTCCTTCTCTCCTTCCTTCCTTCCTTCCTTCCTTCCTTCCCTCCTTCTTTCTTTTCTTTCTTTTTTTAAAGATTTTATTTATTTATTTGAGAGAGAGAGACAGTGAGAGCAGGAACAAAAGCAGGGATAGTGGAAGAGGGAAAAGCAGAAAAGGAAGAATGTTTGCATCTCTCATAGCATTTGAGCTAAAATGATGGCCCTGCATTATTAACACACATATCAATTAGCATATATAATACTATGTGTATACACCTGCAGGGCACCCTTCTGTACTGATTGATTGGCCCACAGAGGCAATGGCTGCCCAGAGGCCAGGAGCCAGGGAGCATGGGAGCCTATTTCCAGGGCTCCTCACCCTCTGGTGCTCAGTGAGGCCACTTGGGAAATGAGGTTATCAATATCTCACCCATGTGAACCCAAGGGGCTGCACTCAAAGATTTCTTAATAGTAATAGCTAATAACCTTGTGTGTTCACTCTGCACCAGGTACTATTCTGCATCAATGCTCATATCAATCCTTTCTCTTCCGAAACTACTTTGAAAGCTGAGGGAACAGAGGCCCAGGCAGTTATGATTGCTCACAGCTGGTGAGTGGTGGCCTAGGGATTTGGTTTCGTCTAGACTATCTCCAGAACGCTGTGCTGTAATGCCTAACACGTTCTAGGCAGCTGGCAGGCGCACATATGGTGCCCCTGGATTTATAAAGCCCTGTAAGTTAGGGCATCCACACTTACATTGACAATTTAAGGAATGACTTATGTCTGGGAGGAACTATTCTGCCCACTTGGATTTTTCTTGAGAATGTGGCCCCAAGTTTTCATTTCTTTTTGCTGGTCTGCACATATTCTCAGGTAATTTCTACAAGCTAAAATATCCTGTCCTATATTTAAAGGTTATAAGCAGACATGCTTGTAGCTCTGCTTTTGCTTTAATGACCAAAGGAAGGCGGATAGCAAGAGAGAGTGCTCGCCCCACTTACCTGCATTAAGAGTGCTTTCAGGGGAAGTATTTTCAAGAAGCCATACAAAGCCAAGTAAGACCTTTGAAACAATTTTTTTTTTTATTTGGAAGTAACATAGATGTTTTGCCCTTTATTTGTTTCATATTACTTGCAATTGAGTTAGCTGAAAATAAAGTACACTTATTTGACTAAATGGCCTGTGTCAGCTGCCCTGATGTGTTTTTTTCCTGTTTTTTTTTTTTTTTTATTTTATTTTACTTTTAATTAAATCGCAGTACTATGTACTGAACCAGCCCTAGGGCAGGAATGAAGACACACAGTTTTCGGATTATATAGGCCCCTGGGAAGCACCTCTTTGATGGGGGCTGGCTTGAGGTCATGAGTTTTCAAAGCAACTGATAAAGAGTTAACAGAAGTCCTTCCTTCATAACAAGGATGACATACAGAGCAGATTATGCTGGTGAACAGGGCAGGCCTGGGCCCAAGGCCACATCTGACTCATGTCGACAGTGTTTTGCCCAGAGACTTTTATGGCCCTCTCGGCCCTCCGCTTGACCTGGCCTGGTCCAGCTGTGGTCACTCTCAAAGCATGCCACACATTCACATTTGGTCTTCTCCTTTTCTGTAGTCCTTCAGCTTCTATGAAAAAGACTGACTTTCAGCAGGCTCTGGGAGGGGAAAGCTCCAGCCCTTCTCCGTGGGTTGTGTCTCTAGGCTGTGTAGGACCGAATATTGGCTTATTGATGAAGGGGGCAGCTAAGAACCTGCCCACCAAGACCAGAAGGAAGGGGTCAGGCCATCCTCCCTTCACCTGCTGTGGTTTCTCCCATTTACAAAGTTGTGTGTACATCTCAGGCAGGTGAGCAGCATGGCCCTAGTTCTTCAGGGATACACAATCGATCAAAGCATAACAGCTAGAATAATGTAATCTGAAGAATCATAAACAAGGCTCCCAACGTTTATTCCATATAGAATGCATATAAATACCTTATTGCCCTCCTCAGCTTATACTTAGTGGTAGAGGATTGGTAATCCCAAATTACTCTCTGGAAGGGGCTTATGAACAGGTACCTGGTTGTGTCGATGGAGGTACTCAGGGAGTTGTCTTGAAGACATGCCTGTATAGCAAGCACATTGGTTTTATTTAGGTTGTATGTTTATTTGGATAGTTTGGAGATATACCCACCTAAGCCACCCCTTGGGTTATGTCTTAGAGGTCAGAGGGTCCCTCCTAGAGAATTTGATGTGAGACAATTAAAGAAAAGCTATCGTTTCAAACCTTTTAGAATTGTGAGCACAAGGTTAACAAGATTGACTCAGGAGATACCCCAAAGGAGCTTTGTATTTATGCAGATGGGCACCTGGTATCAAACCAGCCCAAAATAAGAGTACTTGAAACAGAGATTCCATTTTTGGCTTTTACATGTTAGGCCAAGGAGTTTGGGGGCTCAGGGAGGAAGAAAACTAGGCTGGGTCTAGACCCAGAGGGGAGGACTGGCCACAAAAAAGTAAATGTCATTGCCATCGGCTGCTCTGATTATGTAATGTTAGGAACAAAGCACCCAAAGCTGATAGCTTAAAATATTAACAATTTTATTACAGTCCCAATCTGCAGGTCTCATGATTCTTTGGCTCCATCAGCCAATGACTGGGGTCACCTAATGGGATTCAGCTGGTAACTGGGCTGTGCTGGAGGGAGGCTGGGCTCTGGTCAGCCCCTCATCTCTATTATGAGTAGGTTTTGTGGCCTCTCCACATGGTATCCCCTACAGGTCAGTAGGATGTCTTGCAGAGCATCTCAGGCTCCAAGAGCAAGGGTTCTAACAGACAGGAAGTGGAAGCTGCTGGCTTTGGGGGGGAATCAGGTGCAGCACCATATCCACCATATTGTATTGGCCAAAGTCATCACAGTACCACTCAGATTCAATGGGGGGCAAGAGATGCTACCCCTCCATAGGAAAAATGTCAAAAACTATGTGGCCATCTTTAATTTGCCATATCTGTCATTTAGTTTCAAATTGGCTTTTGTTCTATAGTTTGTTTTAGTCCACCTCTCTCTTCCTCCAACACTTAGTAACAGCGAGCAGAAGAAGGAGAATAGGCTGTGTTCTTGCCTGGGACACAACTGGGGGCCAGGAATCCATGGGAACAGGGATTGAGAGGGAGGTGACCAGAGGACTGTAAGACACCCAAGGGATCCTCAGGAATATTTGGGAGAGCTCTGGATGTCCCAAGTATGTGAGATGAGCCTGGGCATCATATATTTGGATAATAACAGAATACTTGAGGACTTGGTGATATCTTGTTCCTATAATAAAGTACAATAGAAATCACTTTTGAGCTTCTTCCCCTCCAGAAGATACGCTTCACAAAATCAGGGATTATATCTGCCTCGTTTGTTTGTCATGTCCCAAAAGCGCAGCGATTACTCAGTTATTCTTTGTTGAATAAATAATAGCCATGAACTTATTACTTGCTGTGTGTTTTTGCTCTGTTGGTATTTTGCATAAGTAACCACATTTAACAAAATGACAATCCTACACTGTTATTATCCCCACCTGACAGATGAAGATGATTACCTACCCATGATTGCTTAAGTCCAAGCATGTCCAACTCCAAGCCTTCAAATCAACTAGGCATTTTGGTTCTCCACTTACAAGTGTAATATGCACTGCACTGAATCCATCCCTAGGGGAGTTATAGTTTATTTAACTGAGTAAGTGAAAATAAATTCACAAAGAGTGACATTGTGATAATATAGTAAATAATGATTGAAATATGTCACAAGTCAGTGCAGGAATGCCAATAGACAAAAATATAAGGATAGTAAATTCTGTGAGTTTGGAGGACCAAGCAATTTATGGACCACAGGGGCTTGAGGAAGCTTCATGGAGAGGTTGAGACTCCTAGTTTGGAGAAATTGTGATGGATTGGGGGTTGGGGGTAAGATCAGGGGTACCTGCCATAATGTGGGGAAGTTGACAGGCAGGGAGAAAAGCATGAGTCAGGATGTGGAGGCAGGAAAAATACAGGGCACCTTGGAGGAATGGTGACCAGGTTCAAGAGAAAGTCCATGCTGGATTCAAAACTGTTCCCACAAATAACATTCATGTGAGAAGCAGAAGTCTAAGAGATGGAGAGATGATTACTGTAATACGATTTAACATTTAAAAAGTAACTCCAGTTGACCATATGTAATCATAGGATCTATCTATCTATCATCTATCTATCTATCATCTATCTATCTATCTATCTATCTATCATCTATCTATATCTATCTATCATC
Source organism: Mirounga angustirostris (assembly GCF_029215605.1). Classification (NCBI taxonomy): domain Eukaryota; kingdom Metazoa; phylum Chordata; class Mammalia; order Carnivora; family Phocidae; genus Mirounga; species Mirounga angustirostris. Next base: position 93,667,239 of record NW_026991722.1, read on the forward strand.
TATCTATCTATCATCTATCTATCTATCTATCTATCTAATCTATCTATCTATCTAATCTATCATCATCTAGCTATCTAGCTAGCTATCATCCATCCGCCCATCCATCCATCCATTTATCTATCTAATTTATGTGCAATAGAATCTACTCTTTCCTGGACAGTTTTATGAATTTTGACAAATGCATCGGGTCATGTAACCATGATCAAAATCATGACACAGAACTGTTCCACCATTTCAAAACAACTTCCTTGTGCTGTCCCCTCCTGCAGCCCTAATCATAGGATTGTAGCTATATGTCCAGTTATATATTTGTGGTGACAACTGAAATCTCCTTGTACATTTTTCTTTGTTATCCTGTATGGCTTAGTGCTATCCACACTTTTGTTGGTTCTCAGATAGGGGATGAAAAAGAAAGTGGCTTTGAGTTTTTGAAAGAGAAAAGAAAAAAGAAAATGAAAACTCCTGAGTGAGAGCAGAAAACAAGCAATGCGTGGTACACTCCAGACACCTTTTAGAAAAAGATTATCATGCTCTCTCAGGAGAGTTCAGACAACTCAAATTACCATTATTAATATGCTTCAATAAGAAAGAAGTAGCTCAGGCCCATTTAATGATAAACATCACTCAGTTGTCCTAATTTCTTCCTAGAAAAGTCACCACTTAGCTAAATCAAGCATTTGTTTTTCACATTTTATGTTTTGACTTGGGAGCTGGATATAAAAGAGCTCTGGACCAGAAGCTCTAAAGCCTGAGGCTGAGACATTAACAGGTCTCAGGACATGGGGGAAAACATTTAACTTCTTTGGGTTTTCCTTTTGGTCTCTGCAAACTGTGAGCATTTGATTAGAATGACTTCCAAGTTCCTTTTAACTGGGAACAAGAACTGGATGGATAATGCTTGTGACATGTTTCCCAAATACATTATCCATCCTACTCCATAGTGAAATACAAAACCCACAGGATTTTGGTCTCTACTATTTCCAAAATTTTCTGTTTTTCAGACCCAATATTCCAACTCTACCATGTTTTCAGATGAGTACTCCGTGATTCTCTCATGGTCCATTTTTAAAAGAGGTTAAATAAAACATCTTAGTTGCTATGACATATATTCCTTTTACAAATTCACTAACATGTGTCAGTTAATTTCCATGATACGTGTTGATCTCAGTGTGGTGAGGATGAAACCGAGTTGAGAACAGGAAACTAAAACAATCAACAAGACACAGTCACAGAAAATAAAACAAGAAGGAAAAGGAAAGTTCTGGGCCCCCAGTGCGAAACCAGGGGAAAAATGGCAAGTCAGAAGTCCTTGGGAGTTCAGTACCAAGACCCATAGCACCTCCATTCTTATAGAAAATATTCCCAGGGATTCAGTGTTGACAAATCCTGGGTGTGTATGACTCACTTATCCTTGTAAGAGAATACTAACTTTAGTGGAAAAAGCAGATAAAAATAAATGCATGCCACTCAGGTCTATTGCCTTTTCTTGTCTCAAAAAATGGAAATAACTCCACATTGTGTATGGACTTTCTCATTCCTGTTCCTAAGAAATTTCAGGTTGTTGGCTACTCAGGCATTACATTCCAAACCTCTTCCCCTCATCCCACCTGATGGAAGCACAGCCTGCTTTCTGCCTTCAATATCGTAATGCCATTTTAAGGACAATCACGTCACCTGAATGTGTTATTATTTTGGCTTGCTTTAAACCAAGTAAGCCAGCCAAATGCTGATAAAGGAACACCTCTGAGCTCCCCACATTTATTCAGAACCCAGAGGCGTTTACCTCTTATCTACCAGGAATATGAGAATGATAATAGCAGGACACTTAAGCCAGAGACTGCTGTTTCTTATTTAATATCTTTAGACACTAAAAGATTTGCATTGAGTTTAAATGGAATCACCCTGAGAACATTTAATTCTGACAGTTTAAGGAAAGTGTTCCTGTGCTCAGGACTATTTCTCATCGTTTCAGACGTGATGGGTGACAGTGGCTGACTTTCGTGTTTCTCTCCCCAGCATCCCCACTGCAGACTGAGCTGAAGTCACTGTGGGAGGCTCCAACCTGCAGCATAGGATCCAGAGCTTCTGAATGCACAGGGAACCAATTTGCTGGACCATCATTATTATTAAGAAAACAACAGGGATTTGCAAAATTCTGAGAATCCTGGCAGCATATTGAATATGAAATGATCAGGACCATGTCTTTGGAGAGGTGAAATAACTGTTTTCTTGAGAACCCCGAACATCCGATGAGCTGCATTTCTCATATTCCTCACCCTGTGTGCAACCAATGTCAAATCTATCAGTGTTATGTGTTCACTGTTTTCCCTCTTCCTGGAATGCTCTTTCCTCCTTTTTCTTTGTAGAAACTATTCATGTGTCACAACCAAATTCAAATGCTGGTCCCTCCACCAAACCTTCTGTCTCTGACACCTCCTTCCCCGATGCCAGGAAGAGCAAATCCTTTCCTACAGGAGGCTTTTATTATCCTTTCCTTGGTACCTCGAGGTTTCAACTTAAATTGCCTGATCTCTATGCCCATGTCAACTCCTGGGGGTGCCCTGCTTGGGGAAGGAGGCTGTGTTTGCCAGGGCCAAGGTCATAAGCATGTAACACTCAGAAATCCTGAAATCAAATGGGCTTTGTGTTGGCCCCTCTGAAATTAGGTTTTGAACTTCCTTCACTCACCCCTTCTCATTTTAATAGGATAACTCCTGAACAATTGGTCTGAATTCATGAGACATAATAGCATCTATTAGATCAATGGTGAACCATTGTTCAAAACATGAAGACGATAAATAGGAGCCAGGGAACTGACAGCATGTTTAGAGTGTTTGTTTATGCGGTGATGAACATGAACTATGTGGGCACTGAGTGAATAACAGAATCTCAAAAAGGGACAAATATATCTGCCCATAGCATTAATCTGTATCTGTAGGCTAGCAGGAGAAAATCAATGTGGCTTCTGAGAAGAGAAGGCACCTCACCAGGAGATCAGTAGCTTGAAAAATTAAGACATTTATAGTGAAAATTAACGAATATCCTTTTTTAAAACTTTTAATTTTGAGATACTCTTAGACATTCAGAAGAAAGGCAAAAAATAGTACAGAGTTCTTACATCTCCTTCATTCAGTGTCTGTTAATGTTAACATCTAACAAAACCATAGCACAATGCTCAAAACGAAGAAATTAACATTTGCACAATGCTGCCAACTAAACAGAAGACTTTATTCAGATTTCACCAGTGTTTCCACTGATGTCCCTTTTCTAGTTGAGATCAGTCCAGAGTGTCACCTTGCATTTATTTGTCATGTCTGCTTGGTCTCTTCCAATCTGTACCAATTTCCCTGTCTTTCCTTGTCTTTCCAAAACTTGACCCTTTGAAAGTAGTGGTCAGTTATTTTGTGAAATGTCCCTTAAATTTGGCTTGTCATGATTAGATTGAGCTTGTACGTTTGGGGGATGAATATCACAGGGGTGATGGGGCCTTAGTTCATCATATCAAAAGGTACATACATGATATCTATCTGTCTTACTGCTGGTGAATTAACCTTGACCACTAGGCTAGGGCAGTGTCGGCTAGGATTCTCCATCATAAACTTACTATTTTCCCTTTGGAATTAATAAATATTTACTTTGAGGCAGATCCTATGAGATTACGAAAATAACCTATTTCCTTTTAAAATGTTGCTAACTCTAGCCTCTATTGGTGGATCCTTATTGTGGGGTTCCAGTGGTGATTTTCTATTTTCCTCATTCTTTCTACTTTTACCAGTTGAAATTTCTCTAGGAGTAAGAATTACCCCTTCTCTCTTATTTATTTATTTATTCATTTATTCATTTATTTATTTTGCAACAGTATGAACTCAGAGTTATTTATTCTTTGGGTTGAATTCCAATACTATAATTATTTATTTTGTTGCTAAATTGTTTCAGATTTGGCTACTGGGAGCTCTTTCAGTTTGACTCCTGTATTGTACACACTTTCATCCGCTTTGTTTGAGCACATCCTCGTTTTCTGGCATTACCAAGCCTTCACAGTCATCTTGCATATTCTTTGCTACAGCTGTGGAATCAATCACTTCTCCATGAGCCCTGGTTTCTTATATTGCAAAATAGATTTAGGAGCCAACATCAGGGCACTGCATGTGCTCATTACTACTGGAGTATCATTATTTCCAGGTCTGCAGACAGACCCAGGGAATGTATGTACACACATATCCGTATTTATTTCTGCATATTTCTACATGTACGTATTTTTTATAAAAACATGAGTCTGTATTGATACTTCTGAGTCCAGTCCAGCAATCACATGGTGCAGTCTAGCCACCCTCCTCCTTATTCATAACTGCTTTTTCCCACTGAGAAACCTGACTCTCATGAAATAGGGTACATTTCTTGCTTGTTCAGTCCTGGTACACACATAAAGTAGTTTCAAATTGCTAACTTATGCCCCAGAGAAAAACAAATTTACCAAGTAAGGTACTGTGTCATGTATAGTTTTTTTTTTGTTTTTTTTTTTTTTTGTCTTTAGCCTTTCAGTAACCAGTCAAAACAGATTTCCCGAAGATACATAGATCAGCTCTTCCCCAGTCTGATCAGTGAGCTTGCATGATTCACTTGTGACAGTCATTTTTCATAATCTGCATCCCCGCTTGACTGCCCCATCTACCCAACATGCTTGTTGTTTTTTAAAAGTGTAAGTTACATACAGCAAATTTGCTCTTTATGATATACAGTTTTTTATGGATTTTTGACAAACAAATAGTCATATGTTGACTGCCACAGAGAACAATTACATTCCCCCTACTATCACCCAACTCCTGGCAACCACTAATCTGCTTTCCATCTTTATAGCTTGGCCTTTTCCAAGATGCTGTATGAAGAGAATCATATAATATGTAGCTTTGGGGGCTGGACTTCTTTCTCACAGCAAATGAGTTTAAGATCCATCCATGTTGCTGTGTCAATCAATAGTTTGTTTCTATTTATTTCTGAGTAGTATTTCATTGTATGGGTGTTACCATAGTTTATCCATTTTCATTTGAAGGTCATATGGGTTATTTCTAGCTCTTGGAAATGGTGAATAAAGCTTTTCTAAAAATTCACCATAGGGTGATTAACATAATAAAAAATGCAAAAAAAAAATTCACCATAGGTCTTTATGTGAACGTAAGTTTTCCTTTTGTTGAGTAAATAACTAGGAGTGGAAATGCTAAGTCATACAGTAAGGGTATATTTAACACTAAGAAAATGCTCAAAGGTTTAGCAAAAATGTTTACCATTTTCTTTTCTCACCAGCAAACTAGCAATGTATGAAAGTTTGAGTTGTTCTGCGTTCTTGCTGGCATATGGTAAGTGTTTTGGGTTTAGCCATTCTAATAGGTGAGTATTGGTATTACATTGTGATGTTATTTACATTTCCCTAGTGACCAATTATATTAATAATTTTTCATGTGCTTAAATGCCATTATTGGCGACATGCCTATTAGATCATTTGCCCATTAAAAAATTGGGTTGGCTTATTTTCTTATTTTTGAGTTTTATGAGTTCTTTATGTATTCTGGATACAAGTCTTTTGTCAGAAATGTGATCTGCAAATATCTTTTTCCCAGTTTGTGGCTTGTCTTTTCAATCTCGTAAGTGTGTCCTTTTCAGCACAAAAGTTTTTAATTTTGACGAAGTCTAATTTATGATTTTTTTTCTTTTATGGATTGAGGTTCATTATTATAATTAAAAATTACAGAACCAAAGGTCATGAAAGGTTGCTCCTATGTTTTCTTATAGAAATTTTATAGTTTTATAATTTAAATAAGTCTATTGTCCACTTTGAGTTATAATTTATTTTCTATAAAGTATGAGGTATTAGTTGAACGCTTTTCTTTTTTGCATATGGATGTCCCACACGTCCAGCAGCATTTGTTGAGAAAATGATTCTTTCTACATTTCTACATTTGCAACTTCATTCAAAATCAATTGACTGGGTTTTTTTGGTGGGTCTATTTCCATATTCTCAATTTTGTTCCACTGATCTCTATGTATGGCCTTTTGTTAATATTACAATATCTTAGTTACTGTAGATTTATAGCAAATCTTGAAATCAGGTGGTATGAGTCTTCCAACTGTGTTTTTCTTTCCCAACATTGTTCTGACCATGCTAGTTCCCTTTCTTTTCCATATGTATTTTACAATTAATTTTCAGTGGCTATAAATAAAGACTTCTTGGATTTTGATTGAGATGCCCTGAATCTATAGATCAAATTAAGGAGACTTGACATCGTAAGAATATTGTCTTCTAATTCTTTACCACACCATATGTCTTCATTTATTTAGATGTCTGATTTTTTATCAGAATTTTGTAGTTTTTAGTACACAGATCCTGTACCTATATATTTTGATTTTTAATATTAAAAAGTTTTTTTAAATTCCAATGTTTCATTTCTAGTGTATATAAATTGACCCTTGCATATTGCCTTTTTATGTTGTGACCTGGATGAACTCACTTCTTAGGTCTTTCCAAATGTGTGCTGCTTACTTTATAGGCTAGGAACCTAATACAGTATTGGATAAAAGTGTTGACAGAGGACATCCTTGCCCATTGATGGTTGGAGGGCGAAAGCATTCAGGCTTCACCAGCAAGTACAAAGATACTTAATCTTTACATATCCTTACAGGGTAGGATCAGTTCTTAGGTTGCTAAATGTTTTTATCATAAATAGATCTTGACTTTTTTTAAATGCTTTCTCTGCATATATTGATGTGATCATATATTTTCCCTTTTTAGTCTGCTAATGTGTAAATTATATTGACTGATTTTTGAGTATTAAACCAGCCATGGAACCTTGGAATAAACCTCACTTTGTCATGATGTTTTTTAGTGTAAGTTTAGAGAAAAAATATTACTAGAATAAGTTCACTGTTAGCAGGAAAAATCCCTATGTTCTGGTGTAAACCAAAGACAGAGACCACAGTACAGATGGGAATCAACCTTCTCCCTAGAAGTCACACAAAGCAGGGTAACTACAAACAGGGCTCTCAAAGACAAGTAGGCAAGGTGCTGCACCCCTTTTCTCCCTGTCCTGGAAATAGCTGGAACCATGCCAGCCTTACCTGACCTCATCCATCTCCTGCACAAGGCAGATTTCTAATGCTGTGTCCTGAAGATGCCATCCCCTGGTTATTTGATTAAACACCAACCTTGGTAGTGCTGTGAAGGGACTTTACAGATGGATTTAATTAGGGGGCTAATCAGCTGACTTTAAAATATGGTGATTATTTAATGGATTATCCACTGGGCTCAATGTAAATGCATGAGCCCTTAAATGAAGGAAAGGAAGTCAGAGAGATGAGCAAAAGGGGAGGTTGAGGAGATTCAAAGCATGTGAAGGGCTTGATCGGTCATTGCTGGCTTGAAGGTGGAGAAGGGGAGCCACAAAACAAGGAACATGGATGGCCTTTAGGAATAGGGGCTGGCACCTGGCAAAGGGCCAGCAAAAACAGATTCAGTCCTACAACTCATGGACTGCAATTCTGCCAACAATCTGAATAGGTTTGGAAGCAGATTCATCCCCTAAACTTCCAGAAAAGAACACAGCCTTGCTGATACGGGGTTTTGGAGACTCAGCGCAGAGAAGTAGCCAAGCCACACTGTGCCTGGATTTCTGATTTGAAGAACTGTGGCATAATAAATGGGGGTTGGTTTAAGCCACTAAATTTGTGGCACTTTTTTATGGCAGCAATAGGAAAGCAATGCCTTCATTGCTGAGGAGCTTCTGTGTGTCTGGGGCTGCTAGGTGCTAAAGACACGGAGATGAGAAAGACAACTTCTTTCTCCAGGGAGCTCACAGACTAGAGGGAGAATCTGACACCTAACAAAACAATTAAGTATTCTGAAAATATGCTACAAGGGAAAGTTTCTTGTGGTTGCAAAGAATGGCAAAGAATTCTGGCTAACTTGAAGCAACCAAAAAAAAAAAAAAAAAAAAAACAGGGGGTGGGAAGGGAGGAGAGAGGAAGAGAGAGAGGGAGCGAGCATGTTTTTAATTTTAACAAGAAAGATACTGGAAGATTTTCATAAATTAAGGAAACTTTAAAGATGTCAGATTTGGGGAAGGAAGACCAACACAGTTCTAAGACCCTCAATAATAGGAATTTGTGGACTTTCTCCTGTTGCTATGGCTCAGCCCCCACACTTATTGTTCTTCATTTCCCTTGCCCCCAAGTTCCAAATTATAAGGGGAAGAGAATATGGCCTAGCTTGAGTCAAGTACCTACCTTTGGATCAAATGGCTGTGGCCAGGAGACAAGACAAGTCCTGTGTGAGTGTGTCTATATCTATCATCTATCTATCTATCTATCTATCTATCTATCTATCTATCTATCTATCTATCTATCATCTATCAATAGAGAGGGAGAGAGAGAAATTTATATTGTTTCATGTGATTTTGGAAGGTGGTACATCCAAAATCTGCAGTGTACGCTGGCAGGCTGAAGACCCAGGGAAGAGTGGATGTTGAAGCTCAAGTGTAAAGGCAGTTTGGAGGCAGAATTCCCTCTTCCTTGGAGAACCTCTGACTTTTTTCTCTTAGGGCCTTCAGCTGATTAGATGAGACTCATCTACACTGTGGAGGATAATCTGCTTTACTCAATGTGCACTGGTTTAAATGTTAATCTCATAAAAAAAATACCTTCACAGTGACATTTAGACTGGTGGTGTTCGACCAAACATCTGGGCACCTTGGCCTAGCTAAGTTGATCCATAAAATTAGTCATCACGACCTATGGCACACATGGCCCCTGGGGGTCTACCTCTGTGAGTAAGGGTCTCATCTGCAGAAGGAGCCATGTTATGAGCCCCAAAGCCAGGCCAACACATTCCTATAATGCTCTGACTCGACACCAGCCTCACTTTCCTTACCCCTAAAATGAAGATAGCAATATCCATAGGGCCTTATTCTTTTAGTAAAGGATTAGGAGGGTAAAGTCACAGTATTAACCGTTAAGTTATATGCATATGTGAGTTGCCATTATGCATTTTGAATTAAAACTCAAGGAAAGTTGGTAAACTAGATTTTATGCTTATTACTTAAAATGACTTCAAAAAACCCCAGAGCCTCACGATGATTTCAAATGCTTCCAGGAACTCCTCAGAGCAACATTACCGTGTGTACACTTCAAATTGAGAAATGAAATCTTTGTTAACCCTCCCTATTAGGAGGAGGCATGGGTGGCTGAACTGTGTGTGGGGTCAGGGTGTCCCAGCCCAAGCTGACAAAGGCTCACTGCCTTGAAGGAGAAAAGGGGGAACAAACCTAAACAAGAGTTACAGGCTGAGCCTGGGGTGTTTGTGGCTAAAAGAACAAGAGACTTTCATTTTCTCTCAGGCTTTCTAGTCTTTGCCTAGTGAAATGTCAGGGTTGTGTGTACTGATTATATTTTGCCAAAACTATCAGAAGCCTTAATGAGTCTCACAAACTGCATAGCTGTCACACCACAATCAGCCCTTGCTTCATAGCAGGGCTGGATGCTGGCCTTACCCTGTACTTTTTTTTAAAAATTAGAATTGATCAAAATTGCAAACTTTTCCTCATCCCTCCCTTCCATCCTTGCAATTTTGGTAGAACGTAACGTAGGCAGAATTCCGATATTTATGTCTCCAAACTTGCCATTGTCGGTATCAGTCTAAGTGTTCACGATGGTTGCTGAAGGGTTGCATCAGGCTCATTCTCCAAGCACGGAAGCCCTAGCCAGACAGTTGTCAAGGCAACAGAAAATGCACACTGTGAACTACCAAGGAAAGGCCCTTTCTGGCTGCTTACAGTCTGTACGATGTTGAAGTGCAAACATTTTTCAAGCTTGGCAAAAAGATCTCTTTTATGGCTAATTATAAAATGCACCCAAGGTTATTAGACTGGGTGATAGATGATTGCCTGCTAAATGGGATGTGAAAAATTAAGGCAGTTTTCAAAGCAGAGGGACCTAAATTAAGTGTGCCTAAAGGATCAATTGCTTATTTTTGTCATTCTGCATAACCCGAACAGAACAGCTGTGTGTGTGTGTGTCTGTGTGTGTGTGTAGGAGCTTCCAAACTCATATTTATTTGAGTCACATCATACTTTTTGCTTCCAAATGTATTCAAAAGAAGGTAGGAGGTACCCAACCCATATTTCGATTTTTGGGGGGAAGAAGACTTTAAATTAAATCCCTGTTGATCAACATTAAGAATTTTGAATTACTCCAAGCAGGTGAGATTATAAAATCAGAATTTTCCTGCTAATTTCAGATGGTTAAGTGATATTATATCTTCTCCTTTTTTTTTTTTGCCTGCTATAATTCTCTTCTCACATTCTTGCTTGCCAACAAACTCCAAATCAATACTAACATGTTAATTTGATAAAAGATGTGGTGACTCAGGATCAAAGGAATCAGGGCAAAAACCCTGATCTACTAATCCACTGTCTTAGTTACGTGTTCCTTTGAAAACAGACTGTCTTTAAATCTGACTTGATATGAACAGCTGATCCAAAGCCTGGTGGCCAGTCTGAGAGTGAACGGGAATTCAGTGAGTTAGGCTGTGGAATGAGCTGATGTGAACATTCATCTTTTCTTTCTTGGGTGAGCCCCAACTCTTGGTAAACAGGCCAGACTTGCACTGAGGGTGACATGATCAGGTACGTTTCCTCGGGCTCTCACCCTAGGGGAAGACAAAAAACGGAACTTCCAGCCTTTAGAAGAAGAAATAAGATTAACCTGAGGGAGAAGTAAACTCTTGTAGACTCCACTGATTGACTATGGAAAACTGTAGTATTTATTGTCTTCGCATAGATAGAGAAGGCTCTTGAGGTTGATCTCCTAGAAGGTGAAAATGTCATGGAAACTAGTTATGCATGAGCCTGTAATGTATAGCACATTTACCCATACATGTGATGGCCACATGTCTCTCCTTAGCCTGAAATGCTCCTGTGACTGCATTTTATACACTGGGTGCATCTCTACAGGCAGAAGAGTGGGAAAGATTATTATGCGGTAAATAGACATGTCAATCAGGCGTGTTTGGACAACGCACAGCAATAAACCAGGTTTTTCATTTCCTCTATAGCTTTTTGGGATATTATTATTTCTCTTTATAGCCTTTCCATGTGTGTTTAAATAGGTCCTAAATGTAGTTGTTCAAGATATTAGAATTAGGGGGGCCTGGGCGGCTCAGTTGGTTAAGCAACTGCCTTTGGCTCAAGTCGTGATCCCGGGGTCCTGGGATGGAGGCCCATGTCAGGCTCCCTGCTCAGCGGGGAGCCTACTTCTCCCTGTGCCTCTGCCTGTCGCTCCCCCTGCTTGTGCTCTCTCTCTCTGTCAAATAAATAAAATCTTAAAAAAAAGATACTAGAATTAGAGTGTCAGAGAGGAGTGAGTATAATTGACTCTTGACTTAAATTCCTTTCCTGTTTTCTAGTCTTGCGTGGAGGTAGTGGGAAGCGGCAGCAGGGAAGAATGACCTCAAATAAAAAGGTGAATTGAAATGAAATGGCTGAAATCTGTTCCCTAACAACCAGCTTTCTGAAATCGTATGTAAAATGCAGGACATATTTGGACTCCTCCTCGGAGTGGATCAATAGGTTCCAACAATTCCTCAAATGGGTCCTTGACCCCCAAGAGATTAATGATGAACACAACCCAAGAGTTTGTAAAATATGCAAATGGACTAGAATGCTACCAAGTAGCACTGAGTCAAGGGAAGTTCTGTCTGCAGGCACCATGCTGGAGTGGGCTGCCCCAGGCCCCGGTGAGTGACTCGGGAGGAGGGAGGGCCGGGCACATTGGAAGTCCTTGTCCCTTAAGCTGGGTGCCCGGTATGGCTGTTCCCAACTCCGTTGAGTGTCCTCTCTCCAACCTCCCGTCAGCTCTCTACTTCAGCATTTTATTGCAGCAACCAAGGAAATAACATGAATAGAGAGCTTGTAAACTCTGAAATGCTTGATAAATGTTTATCATTTAAAAGGGGAGAATTGGCATCACAGTTTCGTGCTGCATAAACGTCGATCAGTTCTGCCCATCACCATTGGAAATGTCAGTGACATCCAAAATGCCTGTTAATGCTTCCATTCACTCATCTTTTTGCTAATAAGCTAGTTCATAAAATTAACACGCCCAGATACTAAGATCTGCTATCAATACATACTGATGCTTTCCTTCTCATCTCGGGCTGGGTAGGATGTCCCCTGAGAGGCACTGAAAGATGGTGGAATGACTCAGACGTGGAATGCAGAATGTAATCTAATGGCACTGAAAAGCGATGCAGTCAGTTAGAAATAACATCCAACTTTCCAGGCAGCTTAAATGATGTTGAATTAGCTGCAGTGGCCGCATGGTTATGTCTCAACATTGCTGTGACAAATCTGACCAGGAAGGAAGTCCCGCATGCAGAGAACAATAGTAACAAAAAGGTCTAATGGGATGAGTGGGATATGTTTTGGAAATGATAAAGACAACGTGTTCTATAAATACAAAGAAATTTGTTGTCACCTTTGTAGCTTATTTGAGAAAACTGGGCACATAATTTATAGCCTGGATTCCCATTTGAGGTAAAATGCAGTCAGATTGCAAGAACTGAGATTTGAGCCATAGAACTGATTACAGAGTAGATGGAAGTGGATTCCCTGCATTTAGATTTGCAAGGTGAGCGACAAGAAATGACCGTCTAGTAAATATGTTTAAAATAGCCAGGGATAATTTAACTTCAAGCAAATTATCCATCAAAGATTACTGAACACATTTTTTTTTTTTTAAAGCAGATTTTACAAGCATGCTGGCAAGGAAAATTAAAAGGATTCCCATCTTAAATGAGTTAGCGAAGACATAGATTTGATTAGTGATATCCAATAAGCAGATGAAATTACATGTTAGAATGACTGAAGGTAAAACTATCACTTTTCTGTTGTGAAGGTAAAATGAGGAGTGTTCTAATCACAAGGAAAAATACAAGTAAAGCAACATAAAAACCTGCGTGGGGTTGTGTAAGGACTGGATGTCTGTGTCCTCCCAAAATGCATATGTTGAAATCCAAACCTCATAATAATGGGAGGTGATGAAGTGATGAGGGTGGAGCCCTCATGGATGGGATCCTATAAATCTGCCCTTACAGAGGGACCTCAGAGAGTGCCCATGCCCTTCTTCCACACTGTGAGGACACAACGGGAAGAGCCCTTGACCATGCTGGCACTCTGAACTTAGGCTTCCAGCCTCCAGAGCTGCGAGCAATAAATGTCTGCTGTTGATAAGACATTCAGTGTATGGTACTCTGTTATAGCAGCCTGAACTGACTATGGCAGGTTGGAAGTCAGAACTCAGATTCTCTGAATCCCAGCCCTGGCATTCAGAGAATGTCAACTGTGGGGTGTGTGCATGTGTTTCTCAGGGCTGCGCCTGGACTCCTAATCTACAGCAGAATCGGCACAATTTCTGCTGCCTTATGGGTAGGAGAACAAAGGTAAAATGAGATCACTGTACAAAAGCATTTTGTAAATGAAATGTTATCTAAGTAATTCATTCATTCTTTGGATATTATCTTGAAATTGAAAAAAATATATATATATAAGGAAATTTTCTCTGTTTATCACCACTACCTTCTACCCTTACTGGAAAACATTTTCATGAGCTATTTGGTTCAGAGTTAAAAAGAGAGTGGCAAGGAGAATAATTATTCAACCATAATTGATGTCAAGCAAAGTGGGAAAATCTCTTAATTTATTGGAGTCTAAATGTCCTTGGTTATGAAACCCAAATGATAAAATGCAGTGTTTTGTAAACTCTAGTGCTTAATACAAATGTATTTATTTTAATTCCTCTCTTAATCACTAGAACCCATTTCTCTAATTTTTTTTTGCTGCTGATATATTTTTGCTCTAATAAGTTTGAAAGAATTAAAATGCATTATTCCTGGATTCAGATACCTCCTTGGGAATTTGGTAAGAATACAGCGTATAATACACACAACATACAAAATAGATGTTAATTAGAAAATTATGTTATCAGTAAGGTGTCTAGTCAACAGTAGACTATTAGTAATTAATATTTGGGATATTTAAAGTCATATCCAGATTTTCAACTGCACACGGTACTGCTGCCCCCGACGTCTGCATAGTTCAAAGGTCAACTGTACATTGAACTATATCTGCATTTCCTTCTGATAAAACACCTCAGTTGGTTTGCTCCAACCCTAACCATTTATCTCATGAGCTTACATCTCACCCTTATCTCACCTTTTGCCTTGGGAACTTCAGCTCCATTCCCATTTAAGCCAAAAACAATATCTAATTTTCCATCCATTAAGGTAATGTCTTGTGATTCAAAACATACTTCAAGATTCTCCTTGCTGAGAAAGCTTGTTTCAAGGTCCCTGGAAGAGTCATGAGGATGCATTTGATTAATAATTGTAACTCTTCATATTCACAGAATGCCTCAATTAAAGAGTGCTTCTTCATATGTACATGACCTCATTGATTTTTCATTTATATAAGGAAGAAAGTAACATCTGTAATGAAGCTTTTTTACATGCATCCTTTCATCTGTTATAAAAGAATACCACCAATGTTTAAAAGAGGTGAAGTCCAGTATTTCTTGGCTAAGAAGCAGGACAGCTCAGATAGTACCCATTTCTATCAAAACCCAGGGCTCTTACTTTCAAGATTTTCTTTGGTTTGCTGCAGGTTGAGTATGGGGATATGCCTAGCTATGTCTGTTTGTTACTTATTCTGCTCTGTGTTCTCTGAGCTTCCTGGCTCTGTAATCCGGTACTTTTCATTATGTTTGGAAAGTTCTTGGTCATTGTTACTTCAAATATTCTTTCCCCACCATCTTCTCTTCTCCTTCCAATATTCTCATTACATGTATGTTATGCTTTTTGAAATTGTCCCACAGTTCTTGAAGGCTCTGTTATGTTTTTCCACTCTTTTTGTCTTTGCATTTTGGTTTGGAGAGTTGTTATTGACCTATCTTCAAGCTCAGTGACCCTTTCCTTGGCTGTGCCCTGTCTACTAATGAGCCCATCAGAGGCATTCTTCATTTTTGTTAGTGTTTTTGATTTCTAGCATTTCCTTCTGATTCTTTCTTAGAGCTTCTGTCTCTCTGCCTATATTACCCATCTGTTCTTGTATACTGTCTACTTTCTCCATTAGGATCTTTAACATATTAAACACTTATTTTAAGTTCCCTGTCTAATAATTCCAACATATGTATAATTTCTGAGTCTAGTTCTGAGGATTGTTTTTTTCTCTTCAGACTGTTTTTTGTTGTTGTTGTTGTTTTTGTCTTTTGTCATGTCTTGTAATCTTTTTGCTGAAAGTCACACGTGTTGTATGAGGTAATAAGAACTACGGTCAACAGACATTTAGTATGAAAATCTATGGTCATCTGGCTGGGAGTTTCGCTATTTAGCATTTACAGTGTTCTAGGTGCCGGAGGCCTCCAATTCTTCCAGCGCCCCCGTTTTTTTCTCTGCTTTTGACTCTGGCCTCCCTAAGTACTATTCCTCAGGGAGAGGGCAGGTCAGCTCTCTGAGATGGACTCCACTGTTATCATACTGGAGTCCTTTGATGTGGTGATAATGTATAGAGGAGGAGAAGCATTCTACAATCTCATGAACCAATCTCATTCTCTTAATGGGTCTGTGTCACGGAGCTGGGACTGTCACAAGCATTTCCTCTATTGGTATTTTCCCCCTGCCCCTACTCTTTTTTGAGTGCAGCATTCCCAATCTTTTCCCTTGGAACCGTGATCCATGTTGATTATGCTTTGTTTTTATCATATAATGAAGTACACAGGAAGTTCAGAGTCTACTGTTATGGGAGAAATGTCTTTTCCCTAGCTTGGATATCGCTCTAGTCAAGTCTTTTCTGATGGGGCAAAGGCTTTTGTTATGGACATATTTCACAAAGATTACTCTTCCCTTCCTCCCAGAGCCATGAGTGGATCTCTCACATCTTCATCTTGAGAACCTGTGAGTTTCCTGAAGGTAAAGTCCATGAAAGAATGTCCCCCCACCCCCACCCAAGACTGTGGCTCTCGATGGCTTCTCACTCATGTGAATCCACGCTCAGCTCTGAGCAATTCATCAAAGTTACCATTTGAGTGTTTCTACCAGTGTTTGGCTCCAGTGGCTTTTGCTCCAAGTCAGCAGACCTAGCCTTTGTCTCTCCAGATTTGGGGTTGACAGTTTGCCTTGCAACTTCAATTCCCTCATGAGTCCAAGAAATGTCATTGATTTTCCAAGAAAGAGTTCAGCTTCTTCTTGTAAAGATAGAATGATTTCCAAGCTTGTTATGTGTCAGAGCTGAAACCAGAAGTTCTAAATCTTTCCCTTTACCTGAGAGCCTTCACCAGATTCTAAGAAAGAAAAAGCAAAGTCTCCAAAATAATCCGGCATCTACTCATTGCTAATTTGTGTCTTAGCAAAGAGGAAGGGAATGCTAACATATTAATTTATTTATCTGCCTGTCCTTTATAGAGGAAGAAGGCCAGCCAGAAAGTCACTGAAATAGTTTGGGGGCAAAAAAACTTAGGTGTACCACATTAAAAGAGGACAACAATCCATCCAGCCCAGTATCCCATCTGACTGTGTTGTGGGGGAGCAGACCAACAGAGATGAAAACAAATGTAGTGATGGATCTATTGTCCACCAAATCATGAGAACCCTTAAAATCACAACATCATAGCATGTCAGAACTAGAAGGTGGGTAGAAACTGCTCCTTTATGCTGTTGTTTAAATCCTGTAGACTTTCATAGAGGTGTAAAATGTCTTAAAAATATAGCACTAGTGATAATGGGAAAAAGAAGGAAGGCAACATCCACTTCTCTTCTTTCTATCTTATCATCAAGTCATTTGTGAACACATCATAAAACTATGTATATCATAAATCTGCTGTCACCTCCATCAGCTCT
Organism: Mirounga angustirostris; assembly: GCF_029215605.1. NCBI lineage: Eukaryota > Metazoa > Chordata > Mammalia > Carnivora > Phocidae > Mirounga > Mirounga angustirostris. Next base: position 93,684,172 of record NW_026991722.1, read on the forward strand.
CCATTCCATCTGAGTCAGTGTCAGAGAAAGAAATGAGGAAGACGTTTATGCTCTTCTTGCTCATTGGTTCAAATGGTGAGGAAGACTGTATCAAGACAGACAGAGGGATGAGGCAACAGCAAGAATAATAACCCTAAGGCCACAAGTGTGTCATAAGAAAATATTTTTGCTAGACTTCAGATTCCCCAACATGAGTCATCTGAGGATAGTCCTGGAAGTGGTATTTTTGTTTTGTTTGTCTGGAATGTTATATAACTTGTTGTATGGTTGGTTGTCTTAGTCTTAGATGTCAGAATAGGAAGCAACCAAAAGTCAATCTTGTTTAACATTCTTCAGGCTATGCTTGAATCTTTTGGTTTGCCCGGGTCCAGGTGACCTCTCCTGAGGCCCCAGGTCCACAGGGCTCATTAATCCCCAACCAACTTACTTTATGTTCCAGAGCACTGGTTGTTACAAAGTTCTCTCTCTTGCTGAACCCAATTCTATTTTCTTGTAAATCCATGAATTGATCTTAATTATTGCACAAAATAAATATCTTTGACAATTGAGCTATTAGCCCACATATGAATTTTGTAGTTACTGGACACAGTATTTCTGAGACAAAATCTTGGATGAAATTCAACAATTCTTTCTTTCATTTTCAGGTATGTCAAAATAGATGAATCAAAATGCCTAGCCTCAGTGATTTAAGGAGTTCACTAAACTGACCTATAAATAAAGCAGCTGAAAGAAGTTTGGAACATAACACATAGAAATGTATTTATTTTTCTCCAAGGAGTGAATGAGCCCATGTCCCTGAGGGGCCCAGAGGGCAGGAATCTGCCCTCAGTTTGTGCAGATTAAAGACCACTTTCTCATCTAGAGTGGTAAGTGAGTGTTAATTGGAGGGAAGCGGTGAGTTACATTAAAGGAAGCATTTCCAATTCCAACTATTAAGATACACATGAAAATTGGCAGCTGTGGGTATATAAAGTGAGAGCATACTAGAGTAAATATTACAGAGAGAATGCCACATTCAGTCATGATAGGTGAGACAAATGAGTTCTTAGAATATTCTCTTTTTCAGAAAGACACTGGACCTTGAATTGGAAGAACTTGAAAAAATTAAAAGGCATGGAGACCTTATTGTCCTGAATGTGGTTTCAGGTAGGTGATTTGTTCTAATCTCAGCCAAAGTCTGAGCCCATTGCAGAGAAGGCAGCATGCTGGTGGCAGAAGGAGGGACATGGAGAGAGGAAGGCATGGAAAACATTGATCCAAGCGAAAATGGCCCTGGGAAGAAAGGCAGAGGTGTTTTTGTTTGTTTGTTTGTTTTATTATTTTTTTATTAATCTTTTATTTGAGTAGTTGTTACACAATGTCACATTGGCTTCAGTTGTACAACATACTGATTCAACTTCTTTATATGTTATGCTCACCACAAGTGTAGCCACCATCTGCACCCTACAACACTGGAGGTTCTTGATTTCCTCCAGTTGGGAACAACTGTGAGCATGGACAGCAGCAGTGACAGAATGGGCTCCAGCTCCTGAATCAGCAGGCAGCACGGAGGGAATGGCTTGTAATCTCAGCACCTGAGCTCTGTGTAAGTACAAAATGCAAACACCAGCTGAGCACCAAGTGATCAGATAACCACATGTACAAAGGAAGAGACAATGGCCAATTTATAATGCAATGTCATTAACTAAGAGAATTCAGAACCCGCAGGAGGATCTTGCTCTGGCACATTCCCAGAATCTAAGTTGATTGATTTTTTTTTAACTTTTATTTATTTATTTATTTATTTATTTATTTATTTATTTATTTTTAATTTTTTTATTCTTATGTTAATCCCCATGCATCATTAGTTTTAGATGAAGTGTTCCATGATTCATTGTTTGTGCATAACACCCAGTGCTCCATGGAGAATGTGCCCTCCTCAATACCCACCACCAGGCTAACCCATCCTCCCACCCCCCTCCCCTCTAGAACCCTCAGTTTGTTTTTCAGAGTCCATCATCTCTCATGGTTCGTCTACCCCTCCGATTTCCCCCGCTTCATTCTTCCCCTCCCGCTACCTTCTTCTTCTTCTTTTTTTTTTTCTTAACATATATTGCAGTATTTGTTTCAGAGGTACAGATCTGAGATTCAACAGTCTTGCACAATTCACAGCGCTTACCACATGAGTCATTTTGTTTAATGTATTATATGTGGTATGGGTAATAATGTCTTAATGATGATTCAAATTCAAACTTACTTGTCATAAAGAAAGATCATGTTTGAAGAAAATAATGATTAGGGGGCCACAGGTAGTAATTACTTTGAGAAAAAGTGATGCTTCCATCTGTAAAATCTTCCATCCTTATAGAAATTTATCTGACATAGCCCCATAGCATTTCCTTAAGCTTACTTTTGATTGGACAAAGCTAAAGTAGGCTTTCTTTACTGATTCATTTGTTTTAATAAATTGGCATCTAAAAAATTCATAAGCAACCTGTAACAAAACCTAACTGAATTTTTGTTGAGCTGTTTTTATTTATTTTTAAAAATTATTTATTTATTTATTTTATTATGTTACGTTAATCACCATACATTACATCATTAGTTTTTGATGTAGTGTTCCATGATTCATTGTTTGCGTATAATACCCAGTGCTCCATTCAGTACGTGCCTGCTTTAATACCCATCACAGGACTAACCCATCCCCCCAACCCCCCTCCTCTCTAGAACTCTCAGTTTGTTTCTCAGAGTCTATAGTCTCTCATGGTTCATCCCCCCTTTGATTTCCACCCCCTTCATTTTTCCCTCCCTGCTATCTTCTTCTTCTTCTTCTTCTTTTTTAACATATAATGTATTGTTCCAGAGGTACAGGTCTGTGATTCAACAGTCTTACACAATTCACAGTGCTCACCATAGCACATACCCTCCCTAATGCCTATCACCCAGCCACCCCATCCCTCCCACCCCCCACCACTCCAGCAACGCTTGGTTTGTTTCCTAAGATTAAGAATATCTCATATCAGTGAGATCATATGATACACGTCTTTCTCTGATTGACTTATTTCACTCAGCATAATATCCTCCAGTTCCATCCATGTCGTTGCAAATGGCATTATTTCATTCCTTTTGATGGCTGCATAATATTCCATTATATATATATATATATATATCTCACATCTTCTTTATCCATTCATCTGTTGATGGACATCTTGGCTCTTTCCATAGTTTGGCTATTGTGCACATTGCTTGTTGAGCTCTTTTTAAAATAAGATTCCTCTATCTTAGGATTCTCAACACCAGCTTACCTCCTTTATAGACAGACCAAAAAAAGGAAAGTTCTTGGTGCTTTACTTTGAGGAAAAATGTCTTAATTTTGAATATGTAAGAAAAAGAGTGTAATGCATATTTTATCTTATTGCATATACATACAGCTATTACTTGGGTTTCTTTGTGAACTTCACAGCTGGAGTTACAGACTGATGATCATTTCATGTACCATCCTAATATCCATGGCAGTTATTCAAATGAGTTATTTAACTGACAAATATATTCAGACTTTAGAATAGGTTATGTGTTCATTCTCTTAGTGTTCAAGGGTAATGCAAAGCTCAATGCCAATTAGTCTAGAAGTTTCTTGGAGGGGTGAACAGGGGCAGGAACTACTCTTGTTTCTCACAAGGCTGAGCTTATTGTGAGACTTTAAATGAAAAACAAAATAGGGGCACCTGGGTACTCAGTCAGTTAAACATCTGGCTGTTGATTTTGGCTCAGGTCACAATCTCAGGGTTGTGAGATTGAGCTCTGCATCAACTCCATCCAACATGGAGTCTGCTTGAGAAACTCTCTCCCTCTCCCTCTGCCCCTCCCCCCTCACTAAAATCTTAGAAAGAAATAAAAACAAAATAATGGGTTGTAGAAAATGAATCTCTAATTTCTATTTTTAAGATTTTATTCGAGAGAGAGCGAGCACGAGTGAGAGAGCACAAGCAGGGGGAGTGGCAGAGGGAGAGGGAGAAATGGGTTCCCACTGAACAGGGAGCCCAATGTGGGGCTTTATCTCAGGACCGTGGATCATGACCTGAGCTGAAGGCAGCTGCTTAACTGTTTGAGCCACCCAGGCACCCCTAATCTCTAATTTCTAACCTAGTTATTGAGCAAATTATTTGAGGTTTATTGGTCTCTCCTTACCCAACGTTGATATAGTAGTTACTTAATTATACCACCATCATAAACAAAAGCAATCATTTATGGTATGCTTTTCTAAATTAAAAAGCACAAGGCAATACCCCCCACCCTAAACACACACATGCACACACACACACACACATTCCAAATAGCAGCTATCTGAATCTGAATCTCTCCACATATCCTTCAAAGAGCACACAGGACAATGAGGATTTCAAGAGTCACCTATAAACCTTATCTACAACAAAACAAGGAGACAAAGAATAATATAAACTGTAAATGTAATTGGGAAAAGCATTCTGAACAGCGAGCCAGGCTCAGCATCCAGGCGGCAGCAAGGGTTAAATGTCAGAGAAAGATCGCAGCGTGGTGTGGCAGTGGTGGAGGACGAAAACATTTCCTCACCCTCTTAGGGTGCTGGCTGCATCGGAAAATTAATTTGACAGAGGCAGCTTAACAGGAGAAATGTGTACACATTTCTTTGATATAAGTTTGAAATCACAGAGCAGCCTTCAAAAGAAATGAAAAGCCAAGGAAACAGAGCTGTGTATTTTTATTTTAGGTCTGAGGAAGACTGGATGGTCATGGAGGAATATGATAGGTTAAGGAGAATGAAGTTAAGTGTAGTAAATGGGTGTCCTTTTGTCTTGGGAGATAATGATGTTCCTTTCCTTTGGGTACCCTCCAGGTACACGGAGAGCACCTCTCATGTGAAGACTCTGTGACCTGTTTCAGAGACGAGGGGTGAGGGGTGTGGCGGTCAGAGTGACCTTCCTGCTTCTGCCTGTTTCTCAAAGTCCCTCAGCTTAAAATATGCAATAGGCCAGTATGCCATATTTGGGGGTAGTATGTCCTGAACTTTCCCCATCATAGTGGTGGAATGAGAAGGCACCTCCAGGAGAAGAAGGGCCTCTCTCTCCTTTTTTTTTTTTTTTAAGATTTTATTTATTTATTCATGAGAGACAGAGAGAGAGAGAGAGAGAGAGGCAGAGGGAGAAGCAGGCTCCCAAGGAGCAGGGAGCCTGATGTGGGACTCGATCCCAGGACTCTGGGATCATGACCTGAGCCAAAGGCAGACGCTTAACCATCTGAGCCACCCAGGCGCCCCATGGAGGGCCTCTCTTGAGTAGGCCGATGTTGAGACTAGGTCTGAGACCTTGGGGATCAAAGCCCTGGCTAATGTGGGATTAAAATGCCTCTGGCCTTCCCCTTGCTTGTGCTCTCTCTCGCTCTCTCTCAAATAAATAAATAAAATCTAGAAGAAGGAGAAGCAGCTTAAAATTCATCAGCCTGGAGGTGTTAGTCTTCCGGGGAAGAGGGAGCCAACAGGGAGGCCCGAGAGGGAAGGAAAGAAATGTAGCAAAAGGCTATGTTATTGGAAGAAAAGAATATTTCTTATCACAGGGCACTTTGATGACCCTACAAATTAGAAGACAATGATGAAGCAGACCCCACTTCCAAAGGGGAAAAAAAAAAGAAAGAAAAGAAAAATACTTAAACATTATAAGAAATGGGCTAAAACGAAAGTGAGGAAGAGTATAAGACACTGCAGAAAAACACTTAATAGATTTGAATAATAAGGAAGATACTCCTTGTTCAGGGATACAACAGTACAACATTATAAACCTGCCCATTCTTCCGAATCAACATACAAACTGAATACAATCAAAATAAAAATACCAATGAGTTTGGTTTATTTTTCCCTTGGGCTAGACATTTGATTCTAAAATGTATATAGATTCTTAAAAAATATGGCATAATAGCCAAGGAAACTCTGAAAAGAAAGTAAAGGGGTCTTCACCCTATGAAATATTATAATATTCCATCAAGCTTCTGCAGGTAAGCAATGTGGAAATGTTCCTTGAGCAGACAGACCAGTGGAACAGAGTAGAAAGTCCAGAAATAGATTCAACTATATGGAACATTTGTATGTGATAAAGGATGCATCTCAAATCATTGGGAAAATCTTGAACTTTCTCATAAATTGTGTTAAGACACCTAGATTCATTGATGAGAAAGTAAAATTGGATTTATACTTCACATAAGAAGAAACCCCAAATGATCAGTGATCTAAAGGTAACATTGAAACCATGTAAATGTTCTATTTGGAACATAATCTTGGAGGGAAGAAAAATTCAAAATCCAGATACCATAAAAGATTGATAAAATCAACTCTGTGTATGGGTGTGAGCATGTGTTTCAATGTAGCGAATAGAACAGAATTAACCATCAAAGCTAAAATAAAATAACATGCTTTTCACCTGAAGAATCTTTTTGTTAACCAAAATGTTTTACCTATTTTCAGGTGAGTAAAAACAGGGCAATATCCAGATGGAACTTCGTGAAATTTATAAATCTCAGGGCAAAAAGCACATCCTCAAGTATTCAGGCAGAAAAAGTCAATTTACTTAAAATAAAGAAAAATAATCTTTGTCTCAGACTTTTCCATGGTAATGAACATCAGATAGAAACAAGAGTGCCATTTACAGAGATTTAAAGCAGAAAGGTTGTAACCAGGATTCTAGACTAAACAAGTTTTCCTTAATCTGTAAAAGCAAAAAGAAATAGTCAAGGCTTTAAAAAGTAGTTCATTTCTGTGCTGCGCCCTTCCTTAACAACAAAACAAAACGACAAACTTCCCATGCTGAATATGTATTGCATCAAAGCAAAGCAAAAAACTTGAGAATGTGGAAATTACAGCAGGTAAGTTAGATAACATTCAGATATTTTTTTAAAAATTGTAATAATTGGGCGCCTGGGTGGCTCAGATGGTTAAGTGTCTGTCTTCAGCTCAGGTCATGATCCCAGGATCCTGGGATGGAGTCCAGCATCAGGCACCCTGCTCAGCGGGGAGCCTGCTTCTCCCTCTCCTGCTCCCCCTGCTTGTGTGCTCTCTCTCTCTCTCTGTGTCAAATAAATAAAATCTTTAAAAATAAATAAATAAATAAATAAATATTGTAATAATTATTTTAAAAAGTTGAAGACATAGTGCATATATTTTTGGAAGGTTTTTTTTTTTTATTTTGTTTTATGATGTTATGTTAGTCACCATACATTACATCTAGTTTTTGATGTCGTGCTCCACGATTCATTGTTTGCGTATAACACCCAGTGCTCCATTCAAATATGTGCCCTCCTTAATACCCATCACCAGGATAACCCATCCCCCCACACCCCTCCCCTCTAAAACCCTCAGTTTGTTTCTCAGAGTCCATAGTCTCTCGTGGTTTGTCTCCCCCTCTGATTCCCCCAGCTTCATTTTTCCCTTCCTACTATCTTCTTTTTTTTCTTTTAACATATAATGTATTATTTGTTTCAGAGGTACAGGTCTGTGATTCATCAGTCTTAACACAATTCACAGTGCTCACCATAGCACATACCCTCCCCAGTGTCTATCACCCTGCCACCCCATCCCTCCCACCCCCCACCACTTCAGCAGCCCTCAATTTGTTTCCTGAGATTAAGATTTCCTCATATCAGTGAGATCATATGATACTTGTCTTTCTCTGATTTACTTATTTTGCTTAGCATAATACCCTTTAGTTCCATCCACATCATTGCAAATGGCAAGATTTTGCATTTTTTGATGGCTGCATAATATTCCATTGTGTATATATACCACATCTTCTTTATCCATTCATCTGCTGATGGACATCTTGACTCTCTCCATAGTTTGGCTATTGTGGACATTGGGGTAGTGCATATATTTTTTAAATGTTCCTAAAAGTGAAAGGGACCTCTGTCTCTCTACCCCCTCTCACACACACACCTTTAAATTCCAGATTATTGGCAACCAAAATTAAGAATTAGATGGAGGAAAAGAGCAAGAAATACGAAGCTGCTAATTTTCTAATTTTACATCAAGAAGTATCAGTAGAAACTTTCTTTGGCAATAGTAATGAAATCAATATTGTTGCAAGTGCATGTTTTAAGATTCAAAGAAACTTATCAGATAATTAAAAGTATATGTATACACCATTCTAATTGTTAGAGATTAAAAAACATTAAAAATAATCAATTTATTTAAAAAAGAGAGAAAACAAGAACAAAAGCGCAGGCCAACAAGAAAACAAAGATAAAAAATGTCAAATCCAATTGGCACCAAAATTTGATTTCCTCACCTATAATGTGGGTTACTTAAAACCTAATTTATAGGTTAATCTTGGGGATGAATAGGATAATGCTCAAAAAGTACTTAGCAGTGCCTGGCTCACAAAGTTCAGTGCTCTTGCTGCTGCTGATTATTACTATTATTACTATTAATCATCATCATTAACAATTATATATATGTATATATATATATATATATATCACCTACAAAAATAAATTTAAATGGATGTAATTTGATAAACTATTTTAATCTTTTTTATTAAAAGAAAAAGATTAATGCTATAAGTAAAATAAGAGAATTGAAAGTTAAAGCATGTGAAAAGATATATCAAAGAAACACAAACCAAAGAAAGCACAACAATGGAGAATCCAAGGTGAAGAGGCATGGAACATTGCAAAGATGATCATTTTATATGCACAAGGGAAAAATCACAGTGAAGATAAAATTGTCATGAAATTTAATGCATTAAAAGTGTATCTCTAAAATAAATAACATAAAAACATTTGGAAATGCAAGAAATAAGGGAATTTTAAACATGTTATCCTCAATAATCATAAATCAAAAGACCAAAATAGAAAGTCTATAGAGGATTTTAATGATGCAATTAATAAGATCTAATTAATATATATTAAACATTTTACCTTACAAAGATTTTGATGTGGAAATTTTTTCAGTGCAATAAGAATGGTTTTATTAAAGCATGGGGATAGGACCCATGGGCAGAAAGAGCTGGTCTGGACTTGTGTGGGGTGACTGATTATATACTTTCAAGTTGGGAGGGGGTCAGGGATATAGCATAAGTCTCTAAGGACTTTTGGAAGCAAGGTTTCCAGGACCCTGAGGGAGCTAGCTATCGTTGGGAAAAGGTCATGTATTATTGTCTAATAAAGCCTTAGTCATGAGGCCCTTGAGATGTATATCAGTGGGCCATATGTTTGGAGGATGATTGCTAACAAAGATCTTGGGGGGTAGAGATAAAAGAAGTTTCCAAAGGAATTGTTAATATGTTAAGGAAGACTTACAGAATTTTGGGGGTTGAGACAATGTTAAACTAAGATTACCTTTTGCCTTTAAGAAAGTGTCAACACTGAAGCAGCTGAGGTCTCAGAGGAAAGTCACTCTGCTTGTTTCAAGGACTAGTTAATGGGCTGTGGTAAGGAAATTTAATTTTTTCCTTTTGCCTTTGTTACCCACATCGGATGAAATATACCCTTCTAAGTTTTTGGAAAATATTAACTGAATCACATATTTCATATAGTTTATAAGATTTTCATAATATTTGATTTGTACATGACAGTCTCTCACAACAATGCGATAAAAATAAAAACTAATGCTGGTAAAACATTTAAAAGAATCCAATCACTTGAGACTAAAAAGCAAACTTTTCAAACATTAGCTCACTAGGAAATGAAAGTTACTAACTATAAACCATTTATAAATAACCTGACAAACCCTATGTTAAAATTATGTGCCAAGACAATTCAATGGAGGAAAGAATAGTCTTTTTAACAAATGGTGCTGGGACAACTAGATGTCCACATGAAAAAGAATAAAGTTGAAGTCTTCTCGCATATTACATACAAAACATAGTCAATGTGGATCGGCACCAAAATGGAGGAGCTAAAACTATAAAACTTGCAGAAGAAAACCTAAGTGTAAATTTTCATGACTTTGGATTTGGCAACGATTGCTTAGATGGGACACCAAAAGCATAAGCAACAACAACAGAAGATAGATAAACTGGGCATGATCAAAATGAAACACTTTTGTGCTTCTAAGCACACCATCAAGAAAGTGGGGGGAAAACTCCCACAGAATGGGAGAAAATTTTGCATATACTATATCTTATAAGGGACTTGTATCTGGAATGGATAAAGAAAATTACACACACACACACACACACATGCATGCATGATGGTATGTTATTTGGCCACAAAAAAAAGAAGGAAATCCTGACATTTGCAACAACATAGATGGACCTTGAGGGAATTTGCTCAGTGAAGTAAGTCAGACAGAGAAAGACAAGTACCCCATGATTTCATATATATATATATATATATCAACCCCTTATGTAGTACACCTAAGACTAATGCAATGTTATATGTCAATCATATCTCATTAAAAAATTATCATTGAAGGGTACCAAAATATGCCACCCCAAAATATACCCCTTTAGCATAGGGACTATTTTGAACTAAAGGCCATTGAGAACAAGCAGACACAGGAAAAGCTCTAAAAACAGGGTACAGGTTTGTCTTTTGTAAAGGAAATCTACATTTGTAGAGGTGGGTCTCTCTCCTGTATCTGGAAGAGGTGGACACTTAAGAACAAAGAAGGCACCAACTTAAATGTACAGAACAAGTCTTACTAAGCAACTCTTGTTTACCATACTTCTCCTGGCCACTTTCCCACAAATTGCCTCCCTGACCAGAAAATTCCCAAACCCCTTTTCTGTATTTAAGCCCAAGATCTAACCACCTCTTTGGGTACTGAGTGCTCCCACATGCCCTTAAACTTCTGTGTGTTCTCATGTTCATCTGCCTGTGGCTAGTCTAATGCACAAGCCCCTGCTGGAGAACCTAGAATGGGTAGAGGAGGAGAATTTTCTCCCTTACATCAGGAAAGGGGAAAGCTGCTGAGTTCATAGATTAATAAATCTGAAAGCTAGTTATATAAATAAGAGAAACTCAACAACAGACATGCATTCACTTTTAATTTTTACTATTTTGATTAAATAAATTTGATTCAAATAAAGATACACAAATGTGGGAGTAAAAACATGACGTGAGTACAGACTCAGAGGAAACTATACAAGTAAGGATAACCTTAAAATACATATTCAATAAATAAATTTGATATTTTTATGAAAAGCATCATTTTCTGGCCAAGTATAAATTATAAAACTTTACTTAAAAAGAAGCAGAAAACCTGAATAATCCAATGACTATGCACGCTACTGAAAGGATTTTTCAGAAACTTTTAAACCACTTCAAAATTTTTCAAGGTCAAGTGGTTTCATACAAAATAATTTCTACTGTATATAATAGAGCACAGATGCCTAATCTATAGTTTTATTTAAATCTCAATTTATTTTCATGAACTTATATTAACTTGGTACCAGTGCTTGAGAAAGACAGCACCAAAACCACTCAACTTAAAAAAAAATAGCATATGAGACACTCTCACTTATGAATATAGGTGCAAAAATTCTAAATGAAATTTCAACAAATCAATTTCAGTGCTAAATAAAAATGAGAACATACCACACGATCAAACAGAATTATTCCAGGAATGTAAGGACAACTCTGCACTAGGAAATCTATCAATTTAATGTATCAGATCTGCAGTTGAAGGAAAATCTACACAATTATTTCTACTGAAAATGCATTAAAAATGATGATACTTTTTAAAAAAAATTAATAGGCTTTATTTTTTAGAACTGTTTTAGGTATGCCCCCCCCAAAAAAAAATTAGTGAAAAATACAGAGCTTCCATATACTCTCTCTTCTTGCAGTCTCCTCTACAATTAACATCTTACATTAGGGTGGTACATTTGTTACAAGTGATGAGCCAATGTTGATACATTGTTATTAACTCAAGTCCATAGTTCACATTAGGATTCACTCCTGGTGTTGTACCTTCTGTGGGTGTGAACAAATGTATAATGCCCCCTATCCACCATTATAGCACCCTACAGAAGATTTCACTGTCCTAAAACTCCCCTGTGCTCCACTTATTCATCTTTCCCTCCTCCCAAGCCCCTGATCCATTGACTATCTTCATAGTTTTGAATTTTCCAGGAAGCAGAATATGCGGCCCCAAAAATATGACTGAAGGACTCCAGGACATGCCACCCTAACATATGCTGCTTTGGTACACTGATTACTTTGACCTGAAAGCACTGGAAAACAGCAGATGCAGGAGGACTCTGATCTCCCTCATCTGCCTTAAGTCAGACCCTCCAAAAGGAACTAGGTCATCATCAATCCCCTCCTGGGAGTGTCTTCAGCAAGGAAGATGGATTCTTAGTACAGGAGATGAGACTAAAAGTCGGCATCGCATCCAGACACACTCTGTCCCAAACTGTCAGACTCCCCATCGAGTCTTCTGAGGGCCCCTTCTGCTTTCCTAAAACCATTTTCTCTCCCCTAAGAAGCCTGCAACTTCCCTTTTCCTTATTAAGATGGCATTTATTCCTGAGTTCTAAGCCACCTCAGACAGTTAGTCATTTTCCCCCATGAAACTTCCACGTATACATGAGACAGAAATGTTAATAAACTTCTTTTTGTTCTTCTCTTGTTAGTCTGTCTTTTATTACAGGAGTCTTAGCTAAGAACTCAGAAGGTAGAGGGAAAATTATTTTTCCTTCCCTACAGTAGGACTCATAGAGTATGTAGCTTTTCAGATTGGTGTTTTTTACTTAGCAACATGTATTTAAGGTTCTTCTATGTCTTTTCATGGTTTATAGTTTTGTGGGGGTTTTTGCAGTTTTAAATAAGCTGCTGTTATGAATAAACATTCACGTGGAGGTTTCGGTCTGAATGTAGATTTTTCAACTCATTTCGGTAAATACCAAGGAGCATGATTACTAGGTCATATAGTAAAAGCATATTTAATTTTGAAAGAAACCATCAAACCAACTCCCAAAGTCACTCTACAATTCTGTACTCACACAAGAAATGAATAGGAGTTTCTTTTGCTCCATAGCCCACATCTGGTGTTGCCAGTGTCCTGCATTTTGGCCATTCTAGTAGGTGTATAGTGCTATCTCCTTGTTTTAATTTGCAATTCCATAATCATGTTGAGCATCTTTTTTCACATGCTTATTTGCCATCTGTATATCTTATTTGGTAAAGTATCTGTTCAGCTCTTCTGCCTATTTTTAAATTGTTTGTTTTCTTATGTTAACTTTTAAGAGTTCGTTGTATATTTTAGATACCAGTCCTCTATCTAATATGTACCTTGAAAAAACTTTCCTTTGAAAGAGGCTTGTTTGCTCATTCCCCTAGGAGTGTCATTTGTAGAACAGAAGTTTCTAATTTTAATGGAATGCACTTATTAATTTTTTCTTTTACTGATTGTGCTTTTAGATCTAAGAAGTCATAGCCCCTGGCTGCCTTAGTTGGTAGAGCATGAGACTCTTGCTCTTGGTTGTGAGTTCAAGCCCCATGTTGGGTGTAGAAATTACTTAAAAATAGATCTAAGACGTCATTGCTAAACCCAAGGTCATCTAGGTTTTTCTCCTATATTAGCTTCTTGGAGTTTTATAAAATATGTTTTTTAATTAGAAAAAATAGAGACTCTGAATAAGTCAAGGTCCCCACCAGATTATTTAATCGAGACTTTAGTGAAGGGACAACTTGAAACAAGCTTGGCAAAGCTAAGGAAACATACAAGGGGTGGTGAGACACCTAAAGATAGCACCCATGGTAAGCTATTACCACTCCTAGGGCAGATAGGGAAAGGGAAGAGGTAGGGCTGGCACCTAAGCAATGGTAAAGGGGCTATTACTGGGGACTCAACTACTACTAAAGATTTCACTTTGGGGCAGGGAGAGAGCCAAGGAAGAACTCTTCTCCTTCCCTTCCAATGTCATGTCAGTGACCCTAGTTGGCCAAACCCAATAGAAGGCAGCCAGCAAATGAGGCTAGGGAGTACAGTCTCCAGAAGTTGCCCTCGTGAAGCACAGAGCTGAGCAGAGACAGGTGGGAAGTCCATGTGGGAGAGGGCACATGAAGAATAAGGACCATGAGCTCTTTGCATGACAGAAAAAATACATGAGTCACACTTTGACTATTATGGACCAAGGTTCAAAGCTGAACTTTATGACCAAGGTGAGTGAACACCTCCATTTCTTTATGTTTAACTGGGAATAACAATAACCCTGCATTATAAATACTGAGATGACTATATTAAATGTCTACTATATAAAGTATTGATGAGTACCCAATATATACTAGCAACTGCTGCAACTATTACTACTATTACTAGGGTAGTCATTTTGATTGGAGGGAGAGGAGAAACAGGCAGCAAAACCAGAAATGTAAGCATTATCTCTTAATAGAAGACATACATGAAATTAACAGCCAAAGCCATACCTGGCAATGAGATATTAACATGCCCCACCAAAACCAAGAACCAGGGAGGGATGTTTTCTATCACTATTATCATCTAATGTTCTAGAATTTTAGCCAACACAGCAAAATATGTAACACTGGAAAGAGAAGACATTTACCTTTTTATTACTTTTAGGTAATGATGATTCTCTATCTAGAAAGATCCCAACACCCAAATTTTATAATTAAGTGGCTAGACACATAATGAATTTATAAAGCATAAATGGCTTTTCTAAAATTAAGAAAAAAAGTTATTATATTTAATGGAAATAAATTCCCTTTTATAATAGTAACACAAAATATGAAGCACCCAAATGGACTTATAAAGAATTTTGCAAACAATGTGAAGAGAGCCAAAAAATCTGATAGCTACATGAAAAAAGGAATGTAGTAAATGAAAATCATTCACTTACAGGGTTAATGCAATTGCATTTAAATTCCCAGTGGGATTTATTCTGAAACATGTTCAAGTAAAATTAAGATTCATCTAGAAGAAGAAATTCATGAGTAGAGCTGAGAAAAGATAAAATAGAAACAAAATAGAAAAAGATTGACTTGTGATATTTGTTGTACTAGATGTAAAAACATAGTTTAATATTAATATATTTAAAACAGGTGGTGGTGGTGGCACAGAATAGAATACTAACAGGGATGAAGTAGAAATTCCAGAAGCAGAATAAGTACGTTAACATGATAAACTTAAATATGTATTCTGATACATGACCCCCAAGTAAATACCAGGTGGATTAAAGATCTAAATGTTGACAATCAGCCTTGATAAAAATCCTGGAAGAATATTTGTGTATCTCAGAATGGGAAAGGGCTTTAGGAGAATAAAAGCAATACAAAATAGTCACCCTGGGCGACCTTGGGTCAAATCTGTGGCCACACCTTTCTCAGGGATTGCTGAATGCCACTTCCTTCTAGATGCTGAAGGGGGTGGAGTTGCCCTGAGATGCACAGCGGGAGGGCGGCAATGGTGTGCAACATGCCTATTACACGATTCTCATCATCATCATCATCGCAAACGATATGAAGCTTTGTAGAGCAGGTACGATGTGCCAGACGTTGCATTAGACATTGAGCATGCCTCAGTTTATTAGAGTCTTACAACCAAAATATGAAGTAGGTGCTTTTGTTGTTATTAGTATCTATTTTATAGATAAAGAGACGCTTACAGTGATAAATGATTTGCTCAAAATGGTAAGAGCAGGTGGTAGAGTCTACTGGCTTTCAAAGCTTATGCTCCGAGTTATGAAGCAGTACACTATTGTACTGCATCTCTCTGAGCCTTGATTTCCTCATCTATAAAATGGGATCTACATGGCAAGGCTGTCTTCAGATAGACAGGAAACATATGCAATGCATTTATCACAGTAAGTGGCATATAAAGAAACAAAACATAGGAATTAAAAATAACAAAGAGCAATGACAAGAATACACATATCTAGATAAATATTGATTGTATAAATAACATCACTTTGTGAGATCAAAAATAGAAAATTAAAGTAGCAAAAAAAATAGCACTTTAATAAGTCAAGAATACCTGTTGTACTCTCTAGGGAAAATAACCCCCCTGCAAATTTTTAAGTATAATTAACAAGCTAAAAGAAGAAGTGAAATTATAAATTATTAAAAAATCCAAAAAATCTTAAGAAAGGACAGAAAATATAGAATAGTCAGGGCAAATATAAAACAAATAGCAAGGTGGTAGATTTAAGCCTAAATTACAGTATATTTAAACAGACGAAGTATTCCAATTGAAATATAAAGTTCCTCAGACCAGATAATAAAATAAAACAAAGTTGAACATGCTCTTTATAAGAGATATACCTTATATATAAGTATAGCAACAAGTAAAGGATGGGGAAAATATTATGCACACCAGAAGTTACAAAGTCCGAGATAAAAGTAGTTCATTTCAGAGCAATAAAAGTTTCCACTTTAAGATAAAATGATCTTAAATTTGTTTGCACCTAATAACATAACCTCCAAATGTGTAAAGTAAAAAAGGATAAGTCAACAAAAAGAAAAAAAAAAATCCAGTAATGGTGGAAGACTATGTAAGTCAGGGTTCTTCAGAGAAACAGAACTAAAAGGATATATATATTGAGAGATTTATTTTAAGGTTTTGGCTCACATGACTGTGGAGCTGGCAAGTCCAAAATCTGCAGGGGAGGCTGGCAGGCTGAAACTCAGGCAGGAGCTGATGTTGCAGTTTTGAGGCAGAATTTTTTCTCCTCAGGGGAAACCTCAGTTTCTGCTTTTAAGACCTTCTACTGATTGGGTGAGGCCCACCCACATTCTTGAGGGTAATCTTTACTTAAAGTCAACTAACTGTGTTAGTCACTTCTACAAAATACCTTGACAGCAACACCTAGATTATTGTTTAATTGAATAATGAGGCACTATGCCCTATCCAAGTAGACACAGAAAATCAATATTCATGCAGATTTTACACAATTTAAAATGTAAATTGTATTTCTATTTTTTAAAAAAGAACAGTGAACAAAAGTAAACCAAGGGGTTGGTAATTGTTGCAGATTGGATCCCCCGGGAAGCAGAGTCTGAGCTAGAGATTAGCATGCAGGACTTCTCAGGGACTGTCTTGGTATCCACAGCTGTGGAAGGGAGAGGGAGGAAGCAGGATTTGGGAAGGGGCAGAGCTGAGACACAATTCAGCATCATCTGTAACCTCGGCCAACCCTCCCAGGAGATCAAAAGATGGGATGACCTTTCAGAACTGTGCTGAGCTGGGGCAACAAGCCTGGCTTTTATGCATCCCAAATCAAGTGAGCACTGGAGGCAGGGCATTGTGGAAGGAGGATGTCTCCCCAGGTGAGGCAGCTCTTCAGCTGAGGCCACTCGGAAGGGGGCTGACAGGTGAGGGCTGTGTGCAGCAGAGCTCTGGGTGCTGTGGCAATGAGTCCTTCAATCCTGACGGGACCTGGGCCACACATCACTGGATGTGTGTTTAGAGTCATGTTTGGATTCCTAACATGCTTAACTTCTTTGTCATGGGCATGATGTCACACCCATTATTTTAAACACATAGAAGAAGGGTGTGGGTACCACCTGATGGGGTCATAAAGGAAACTGATCTCTCCCCCTTACCATGCTATGTAAGTGGTGGCCCTTCTCAAAAGGCTGAAAGAGTTTACAACTCCAAGAAGAACCCTGGCTGGGGTTCCAGAGACTCCAGTGTGTCACTGACTCATCTCAGTCAGTCCCCTAGGTCTTGAATATGGAGTAGACATGTTCTTCTATCAGCCAGGGATCTCACTTTGGGCCACTGATCACCTGTGGGAATATCCTTGCCTCAGTTTCTGAAGGGGCGACGGCCAGCATTCCCCTGGATCTGAGGGGGAACTACGGAGAACAAGAATGGATCAGTTGTTAAGATAATGTGGCGGATGATCTCTTATGTTTCCTTAGCTCCATGAAGAAGCTTGGACCCACCTCTTTTACTGTGAGGAAAGGCTTCATTCATTCAGCATGGCATTTGTTGAGCACCTGCTCTGAGAGTATGCTTTCCCACCTTGTCAAAGACAGTGCACAACTCCTTAGAATGTTGTTTCCTTTAGGCATTGGTTATGAGTAACTCACAGTCTTTCATTATAATGCTTCCTTGGAAACTCATCATGGGAGATAGACTGTCTCATATATTTCCCAGACAGAAGTTTGGCTACCAGCAGGGAATTCTAAACAAATGAAGGCTGCAGATGATGAATGCACAGCATGATGATGGTTGAATTAAAAAAAAAAAAAAAATATATATATATATATATATACATATATATATGCATGGTACTAAAATGTCCATGAAACATTTTGTTTAAGCACAGATGCCAAGTCATTGTCTTTATAGGGTTCTTATTCTTAAACAATTTAGAATACTTTGTCCTTTAGGATGCATGCTGGGCAACCATATCATGATTGAGTGACTTATTGTACTTTTAATGATTTTCCTTCTCCTAAGAAAATGCATAGATACTATATTAGAACAGGACCAATAAGATCCATCTATGTATCTATCTATGTATCTATCTAGATATCTAGATATCTAGAAAGAGAGAGAGGAGAGAGATTAATTATAAAGCATTGGCTCACATGATGATGGAGGCTGAGAAGTCCCACAGTGTTGTTTGCAATCTGAGACCTCAGGAAAGCCAAAGAGCCAGCGGCATAGATTCCAGGCTGAGTCTGAAGACCTGAGAACCAGGAGCACCAAGGTTGGGAGGAGATCAATTTCCCAGCAGTCAGGCTGAGAGCAAATTCAACCTTCCTCTGCCGGTTTGTACTATGCAGGCCCTCACTGGGGAGGGCACCTACTTTACCCAATCGTCCAATTCAAATGCTCCTCTTTTCCAGAAACACCTTCACAGACACATCCAGAAGAGTGTTTAATCCGATATCCGGGCACCCCTTGGCTTCACAGATACAAATTGAAGTTAAATAATTATAATACAAACTTTGGGTAAAATGTATTTTACAACGTGTTATGAAGTAGGTTTAGGGGCGTCAGATAAAAAACAGAGTAACGCTGTGTTGGGTGTTCTGTGTTGGTTCCTCCAGATCTCCTTCCACCCTTTGCCACCATGTTTGGAGCCCCAGGAGACTGAGCTCTATGAAGAGCACCCACTGGACCCCTTTGTCTATGGCTTCCTGTGGGATTTGGCCCGTGGAAGTCCCAGAGAAAGCTGGGGACACGATGGCTGGGGGTATTTATGTTCCTTCAGGCCTTGCGTTGGCAGCGGCCACATTCCTGTGCTAATGGCCACTGTCTCCCAGTCAGCCGTCTCTGTGGGTTCTGGCATCCTCTCTCCCTGCAGTCCCCTCACCCTAGGGGAGCCATGGCTTGCCTGTGGCTGCTGCCTATGGAGGACGCTTCCACATCCATTGTTGGTCTCCCGTAGCTGTGCCCACATCTTGGTGAGCAGAACCCTCATGAGCTCTGCTCAGTTACTGGTTTGAGTGCACCATCTGATTCCTGCCAGCATTCTAAAGAAGCATTTCTCAGGGCGCCTGGGTGGTGCAGTTGGTCAAGTGTCTGACTCTTGGTTTTGGCTCAGGTTGTGATCTCACAGTCGTGAGATAGAGCCCTGCAGGGAGCCTGCTTGAGACTCTCTTCCTCTCCCTCCCCGCCTGATCTCTCTCTCTAAATAAATAAAATCTTAAAAAAATAAAAAGCGTTTTTCAGCATTGGTCTGTGCCTCATGCATTTACCTTAGGACGCCCTCTATTCCTCATTGATCAGCATTGTGAATCTTTTCTTCCCATAACATTAAATTTCCCTTAATAAAGCATATTCACCTTAAAGTTCAAAGAGGGAAAAATCAGTACTAGTTTCAGCTTTTTAAAGAGGGTATTAATGTCCACAATAACCACACTATGGAAAGAGCCAAGATGTCCATCAATAGATGAATGGATAGGGCTCCTGGGTGGCTCAGTTGGTTGGGCGACTGCCTTCGGCTCAGGTCATGATCCTGGAGTCCCTGGATCGAGTCCCGCATCGGGCTCCCTGCTTGGCGGGGAGTCTGCTTCTCCCTCTGTCCCTCCCCCCTCTCATGTGCTCTCTCTCATTCTCTCTGTCTCAAATAAATAAATAAATAAATAATCTTAAAAAATAGTTTAATGGATAAAGAAGATGGGGTATACACACACACACACAAAATGGAATATTATGCATCCATCAAAAAAAAAAACCCCACGAAATCTTGCCATTTGTAATGACATGGATGGAACTGGAGGGTATTATGTTAAGCCAAATAAGTCAATCAGAGAAAGACATGTATCATATCTCACTGATATGAGGCATTCTTAATCTCAGGAAACAAACTGAGTGTCACTGGAGTGGTGAGGGGTGGGAGTGATAGGGTGCTGGGTGATAGACACTGGGGAGGGTATGGGATATGGTGAGCACTGTGAATTGTGTAAGACTGTTGAATCACAGACCTGCACCTCTGAAACAAATAGTACATTATATGTTAAAAAAAAAAAAAAAAGAAGAAGAAGATAGTGGGAAGGGAAAAATGAAGCAGGGGGAATTGGAGGGGGAGACGAGCCATGAGAGACTATGGACTCTGAGAAACAAACTGAGGGTTCTAGAGGGGAGGGGGGTGGGAGGATGGGCTAGCCTGGTGATGGGTATTAAAGAGGGCACGTACTGCATGGAGCACTGGGTGTTATGCACAAACAATGAATCATGGAACACTACATCAAAAACTAATGATGTAATGTATGGGGATTAACATAACAATAAAAAATTTAAAAAACAAAAAAAAACGAAGAAAATAAATAAATAAATAAAAACTAAGGATTCTAGAGGGGAGGGGGTGGGGGGATGGGTTAGCCTGGTGATGGGTATTAATGAGTGCACGTTCTGCATGGAGCACTGGGTGTTATATTCAAACAATGAATCGTGGAACACTACATCAAAAACTAATGATGTAATGTATGGTGATTAACATAACATAATAAAATAAAATTTAAAAAAAAGAAGGTATTACATGAAGGTTGGGAAATGTTAAATACAAGCATTCACATATGTTCCCCCTCTCCTGCCCCAAGCAAAGAAACATACACACACTTTGTGAAAGACTGTGTAACTCCACGTTGTTTCCTGTTCCTCAAGCTGGAACAACTGATTAGAGCAATGAGCTCTGACTCAGCACTTTATTTAACTAAACATGAACTGTTGACATCTCTCATTAACTCTGATTTCCTTTTTCCTATCAGTTAAATTGAAGTTTTTTACTTAATGTAAGATTTGAGGTTTCTGTCTCAGAGCTTCCTAAGACTGGCTTTTTTTTTTTTTTTTAAGATTGTATTTATTTATTTGAGAGAGAGAGAGAATGAGAGAGAACACATGAGAGGGGATAGGGCCAGAGGGCAAAGCAGACTCCCTGCCGAGCAGGGAGCCCGATGCGGGACTCGATCCAGGGACTCCAGGATCATGACCTGAGCTGAAGGCAGTCGCTTAACCACCTGAGCCACCCAGGCTCCCAAGACTGGCTACTTTTATCTGCTCTTATTTTTATCTCAAAATCTAGATTTATTTGTAATTCTAAATATTGACATTAACTTTGCTTTTTTCTTCCATTTCAGTTTTGAGGTCCTGTTTTCAATTCTCTTGAGTCTATATACAGAATTAGAATCCAGGATTGTATGGTAATTCTGTGTTTAATTTTTGAGGAACAGCCATACTGTTTTCCACAACAGCTGTGCCATTTTGCATTTGCTCCAGCAGTGCACAAAGGTTTTGATTTCTCCATATTCTTGCCAACACTTGTTATTTTCTGGATTTTTAATTTGTTTTATTTTTTAAATATAGAAATGCACATGATTACAAATCCACCATAGTAGTCTTCATCAAATTAGAAGTGTTCACATCACTCATTCCTCCAGGGATAGAAACATTTGTGAAATATCAAATTAAATTAATACTGGTCAATGTCTTCAACTTTGAGGAGGTTACAAATGGATTTTTCAACTGCTTCTTCTTCTTCCAGATTACAAACCCTTTTTTCATTGAACATCTTAAAGAACAAGTTAATTAATCTCAACTCATCTATACTGAGGGCCATTAGGTACCAGTTCTCTTCTAGGTGAATGGGCCCAGCAGTGAACAAAACCATTAAAAAATTACAAACCATTTGGAATCCCAGTGTTGTAGTGTTTTCTTTAGAGATGATGTCTCTTCTGTTAACTAGCAAGTAGGCACCCTCCTGACCTCACTGTTATGTCTCAACCAATGCGTTCATGGCTCTGAAAAGACAAGAGACAGATTTCTACAGTTCTTAATTCGTGCTTGTCAATGGCACTTACCACTTGAGATATGTGAATGTATTTTATTTTCTTGCCAGACTTGGGAGTTTCTTGAGGGAAGATTTCATCCGTATTTGATTTCCCACAGGTATCCACAGCATTTTGCACAAAAGCAAGCAAAAGATATGTATTTTTCACTTTCTGAGTATTAATCAACTGGCCTGAGCCTCCACAGTTTTGTTTTTTTGTTTTTTCTGGTCATTCCTGAAAAGTTGCAGCTCCTATGCCAAGGAGAGCAATGATTCTAGACCTCCAAGAAGAGGGCTGAATAGGTAATCCGAATCCCCTTCCTTCCTGCTGGGCACTCCCTTGCTAGTGGGTTGTTGGTGCCCTCTAGGTGAGAGGGTTGCTTACACCTGCTAGTCTCCCTGTTTTAGTTTGTATTTTTGTAGGAAAAAAAAATGAGCGGGTGCCTGGGTGGCTCAGTTGGTTAAGCAACTGCCTTCGGCTCAGGTCATGATCCTGGAGTCCCGGGATCGAGTCCTGCAACGGGCTCCCTGCTCAGCAGGGAGTCTGCTTCTCCCTCTGACCCTCCCCCTTCTCATGCTCTCTCTATCTCATTCTCTCTCTCAAATAAATAAATAAAATCTTTTAAAAAAATGAGCAAGCCGAATTCTGTCTTGGAATGCTTTGGAAATTAGAAGGGAAGTCCACTCGCTCTCCCACAGCAAGCACTCCCCGCCAAAAAATACCCCACACACGCGTCTGTGCCAGGTAATAACGTATGGCTGGCAGACATCAAGCACCAAAACAGGTAATAAATCCACTTCTGCAAAATGCAGCTCCACCTTTCTCCCATTTGGCCCCGGGGGTTGTTTTACTATTTTATGAGTCTGGATGTAATTAGTCACAATTAAAATCTGAATTCTTTAAGTATATTTGCAGTCCAATTTCATCTGAGGCAATAAAAATATAAATAGCTCACAGTGACTTTATTACTTATGTTTCTCAGGTTTGGGGGTGGGGGCAGGATAATGAAAGAGGTGTCTTCACCGCATGCAATTGACATGCAGGCTCTTCAGGGGATAGAGTGCCCACAGCTCAGGTTTATTTCACCTAATCTGTATAACAATGTATATACATTGTATAACCATGAGTCAGGGCAAGTTCCCTCTAAGAATACCTCGGAGGTCCTTTGTGAGCAGAGTTTACTTCACCTTCTGCGGGGGAGGAGAGGGCACCTGTTGGAGACAAAAGATATCCAAACTCCTTGTTACTTTCCTGCTTCCACTCTGAGCTCTGTTGCTGTTTGTTTCATTTATGTCTATCCCAAATGCCAAACGAATACCAGATACCTGCCTGAGATCTTGAACTATTTCTAGTCAATTCTTGGGAATCACAAATCTGTGTTAAGCGTTATTGACACTGAAGACATAACCTTCTCCAGACATGGTTCTAAATTCTCACCTTTTTCAATCCTTTCTGTCTCCCTCCTCTGTAACCCCACTTGGTCCTCCCTTTCCTTTCTGTCTCCCACTCTATTCTGCTCACCTTTTATTGAAAGCCTCACACTGGGATGGATACAGGACGATATGGTACCTCTACTCATGGAATTTACCTACCACAGCACCAGTAACTATCACGATTATGGAGCACTTACCAAGTAAGAAGCACATGCTTGCTCACGTATAAACCCACGGGGCTCAAAAGCTACATCCTTTTCTCCTTCCCGTTGTTCAAATCCACACCAAGAGGATCAGTTGATTCTGTCTTTGGAACCCCTTTTTATCTGCTCACGTCTTCCTCTCTCACCGACAGCCCTTGCTCCAGACTTTGATCTGGTCCCATCCAGGGTTGAGGGTTGAATTGTGTCCACTAGAAAGATATGTTTAGTCCGACCCTTCATACTTGTGAATGGGACCTTATTTGGAAATAGAGTCTTTGCAGACATAGGGAAGTTAAAATGAGGTCACACTGGATTAGGGTGGGTCCTAATCCAATGACTGGTATCTTTATAAGAACAGGGAAATTTGGACACAGAGACACACAAGGAGAAGGCCAAGTGACAAAGAAAGTGGAGATTGGGTCATGTGTCTCCCAAGCCAAGAAATGCCAACGATTGTTGGCAACCACCAGAAGCTAGGAGAGAGACATGGAGTGGATTGTCTCTCAGAGCCTCCGGTGCAATAACTCTCAGATAGTTCCCCTTGCCTTCTGATACCCCATCTCCCATCACCGAACACTGTTGCATGCTTTCAGGGATGGGTCAGTGCTGAGCAGAGAACTCAGTCACGGCAAGGGCACAAGCATCTGGAGAGGGATTCTGAGACAGGAAATTAATGAAACCACTGGATACTTGCAGAAATCTTGGGGAGGTCACAGACCCTCCCCCAGACATGGAGTCAGGGACTCAAAGCATGGGGAAGCTACTGCTGCCATCTGGGTGCCCTTCACACAGTCTCACTGTGTCCTCTCTGCTGGGGCCATTACCTGCACTTACGGGAGGAAGCCGAGGTTCTGCGGGGGGTGAGCCCAGCCACGGGATCTGAACCCCAAACTTTCTGCTCCATAGCAAGTACTCTTCCTTCACATCAGCACACTGGCTTATTTATTTTTCCCAGCCCTACCTTGTTGTTTGTTTGTCTGGATTTCTCCCTTTTTCCCTCTGCACCTGTTCATCTGGTAAGGTCCAGTTTAAATCTAATTTTATCTGTTAGAGTTTTTCCCAAGCACTTCAGCTGAAATAGATCTGAGCTAGCTCTCCTGAATACAACTTAATGACACACATATAATTCTATTTGGCACGACTGAGGACTTCCTGAGTTATCTCTTTCTTCAATTACTGTCTTGGTTTTCTTTGCATCTTTTCTTGGTAGTGATTTTTTCAGGATTGTTGTTAGCTCCCTGGCAAAGTCCATAATTTATATTCCTTTGTATGTCTAGCAGGTCCCAGAACAGTACCTTGCACAAAAGAGACTCAATAAACTCAGGTGTCTTGGTTCTCAATAACATCATCTGCTCTGCATTTGTTAGCTCCAGGACATTCCTTAAACATCCCAGCTCAGTTCGCTTCGGTTTGACAAGAGGAGGCTGACCTAGCAACTCTACATTTTCTCCAGTCTTACTAGATCAGGACACTGCCCCTTTGGCTAAGAACCACTCCGGTGAGAGGGGCTATGGGCCTCCTCTAGCCCAATTCCCAGGCCCATGGGGCTTCAGCAAGCTTCACCTATTCACCAGATTCACCAGAGAGTTGCGCCATGGTTGTGACCTTGGTGTTGGAAGGAAATCAAGGCCAGGTGGGATGCAGGCAGAGTCTGGGTGTGGCTCAGGTGTCTGCCTGATGTCTGTCTAGGATACATTTTGGGAGATGCCAGATCTCAACAGGACAGATCTGTCTTCTCACACATGCCCAGAAAGGCTTCGCGACACTCAAACAGGGGCTGTGGTCCACAGGGTTCTGGGGAATGGTATTCTGAATGGTAACAGTAATAAGTGCACCTGTCCCCGTTCACAGTGCCGTCTAGGAAAAAAAGTGACATAGATCGACATAGGTATGCTAGTGTGTGTGTGTGTGTGTGTGTTTGGGGGTGCTGGAATGGAAACTTAGGGAGGCATTTGAAGCTCTGCTTTACCTTTTCTTATTGAAATGACATCCCCTCCCCACCTCACCCCCGCCCCCCCCCCACACAGTATAATCTTGTGAATACCTTTCCCCAATGCAGGTTCACCAAACCCCCAAGCTCTGCATATAATAAGCATAGGCAACTGAATTTTCGTAAACCAGCAGAAAATTTTTTCAAAGTTTAATTTTAAAAGCATAATTATAGATATCCAGATGCTGATGGAATATGATGGTTCAGGAAATAAGAACATTCCCTTGCTGGGTGTAGTAGCCCTTTACTGAATCGCACTGAATTCCCACAACCAGCCATACACCCCAGAGAGAACCATGCAGACGTGGACAGAAGAGAATTCTCCATTTCAGCTCCAGTTAGCAACCCCGGTAGGATCCCCATAGTATTACAGCCAAGGAGATGTGGGGGGAGAAGAAGATTTTGTCCTTAGAGAGGGATCAATTAATTGACAAGCGTGCATAACTTCAGGTATAATTACATAAGAAACAAGCAATGTGAGATAGTTCATTTATTTTTATGGTGGACCAATTTTATTTTATGCTCATTTTACTGCAACTAATTCCTTCTCATTCTCCTAAAAAGTGTAAACACTCATCACGTGCACTCTGAGCACAAGATTTCAAGCTCTGTGTCTTTGTGTCACAGGCAAATGCTGTCAACATCACTATTTTAAATGACAATTCTAAGTGAGGGTTGTGATTATTTATTTGCAGAAAAAAAGGGGGCAACAAAGGAGCGTTTGGAGATGGGAACAGTGTGTTTCTAGTTTTAATTACATGTTGTATTTAGAATTCAACAGTAATATCTGATCCATATCTCTCAAATCGGTCAACCTGAGGCCACCTTCTAGGGCAGTGGTTCTAGTCCAGGGCTGATGTTGCTCCACCCCAACCTTCCTGGGGACAGTTGGCAGTGTCTGGGGACATTTTTGATTGTCACAGCTAAGCAGGGTTCTACTGACATCTAGGGCTGAAGGCCAGGAGTGCTGTTAAGTGCCCTACAACACACAGGGCTGTCCTCCAACCGAAAAAGTCACCTGGCCCCAAATACCAGAGGGGCTGAAATTGAGAAATCCCACTTGCTCTGAAGAAAAAGCAATTCTACTCCTTCTTTATGGTATCCCACAGTTCACCTTTGAGTCCCATTTTGTTCGAGATGTCCCAAATGTCATGACCAGAGGGTTAATCTCAGAAGAATTTCACCTTCTTGTTAGTGCAGAGAGAAGCGTTATGTCCAGGGTAAGTGTGGTTTGTCACTGTAGCACTCCCTGGGAGACTAGCTGACATTTCATGCTTCCGTGTCGAAAACACTCCCTCTCAGTCTGCCTTCCTGATATTTTGTTGAGACTCTGATTAAACCTTGACTGAGGATGCTTAGATGCTGGCCAGATTTTACTCTGAAGGATACTACCACCCGGAAACAAGGAAAAGGAGAAATGAGGAAGAAAAGGAAAAAAAAAGTTGTTTTCATTTGAAACACTTCCAAAGCTTGATGGGGCTCAAATAGAGTATCATTAATTATCTCAATAGCTGGAAAGATAATACAAATCCTAAAAACATAGCTATCAAATGTTATGGCATCTGGGAACCCTAGTGGCTGGCTACTTAAAATGGTTTTTCAGGATAATTTTACTGTACTTCAGCGTAATAAGCTGGAGAGATGCTGTTGGATCTCACAGCTGCTTCCCCTCTGGCCCCACTCTCTGCTAGGAAGGAGCCCCAACGTCTCCAGTACCACTCTGTAGTAAAAGAAATCCAATGCCATGCCCATTATTTGGCAACATTTGATCGCTACGCCATTGGACATTATTATTTAGAGACTCTGTGTGGCTTCGTTAATCATACTGGCTGGGGAAACTGAGCCCTGGGATGACCACAGAAGGAAGAAGTCACCGGGTACCTGGTGTGGAGGCTCCTGGACTAGCACTTTCCTTCGGAAAAGCAATCCTTCATTCACAGCACACAGAAGGAACATGGCGCAGACTCCTCAGTGATAAGCTCTGTTTCCTAACAGTGTGAGGTTAATGAACCTCCTTAGTTTTGGCAGGATGAGTAAGTGGAAAGGAGAAAAATCTATCTGAGAGCACCCAGTTCAGAGGCTTTAATTGCTTATGTGACAGTTGAGATGAAAGCCCCCTCATTTCAAAGCAGAAGGATGGAGTTCTGTATTCCTAAAGCTGGCAGCTATGCTTCAATTAGATAAATAAGAAGAAAATTAAAATTTGATGGATTAAATAAGGGGGTGATCCAGTACTTATTTCCCAACTAGAAATTACCATTTTTGCTCTTTTGAATTGATAATTATCAGCACCAGAGTTTATTCACTTACATAATGAGGTTCTTCTTTTTAATTAAAATTGAAATGTTTTACATTTCTTGTCTTCCCTTAAGTAAATCTTTCAAGTGTTTAAGTCCCTGATATTAGAAAGCTTTAATTATATTACGGAAGGAGCAGAGTGGAAAAAGTTGGCAAGGAATGTACTTTTTCTTCTCTCATAAACATCATCACACTGAAAACTCAAGGCAGGTTAGGTGGAAAGCATCACTAAAGGACCATGCATGTAGCCTCCTTTCCAATCATTTTACCTGCCTTGCCTAATTTCAGAACCCCATCAAATCATCACCAAGCATCCCATATTGTCCTGAAAATGTCCATAAAAATTGTCATAAAAATCAAGCTACAACAGACATCTAGGCTTGCACCTGTGTCCCATACCAGTGGGATATTTGTTTATATTGAAATAAGGCACCCTATCATCAGGATTCTCCAGAGAAACAAAACCAATAGGAGAGCACCGATAAATATTTTTGAAATTTTATTGTAACACATTTTTTTTAAAGATTTATTTTAAGGAATTGGTTCACGCGATGTCAGGACTAGCAAGTCCAAAATCTGTAGGTCAGCCTGGCAGACTGGAAACTCTGCCAAGTTAATGCTGCAGTCTTGAGGCAGAATTTCTTCTCTGAGAAACCTCAGTTTTTGCTCTTAAGGCCATCAACTGGGTGAGGTCCATTCATATTTTTGAGGATAAGTTCCTTTACTTAAAGTCAAGCAATTGTAAATGTAAGTACATCTAAAAAATTACCTTCATAGCAACACATAGATTAGTAGTTGATTAAATAGCTATGTACTATAACTTTGTCAAGTTGACACGTAAAACTAACCATGACAGGCATCACACGAGACTTAAGACAGTTGACACTGGATTCACACCCAGAAGGTCTCAAAGGCCTGAGCCTCCCTACCAATTCTACTCTGATGTTGACTTTCCCTCTGTTCTAGGGTCTGACCCACTTATTCCATTTTTGATCTGCTCTACCTTCTCCTTCTCCTCTGGATCAGGAGTAATGTAACAAGTATGTTGAATTAGAGAACAGACTTCACCAATCTTTGAATGCCTTCAGCTCCCAAAGTCTATGTCCCATAATTTTTCACTTGATTCTCATTTTTATGGTTTGGTATATGTGGTTTAACATGCCTCTCCATTTGGATATAGATTCTCATAAGATAGAGAATATTAAGATTATTTTATACGCATCGTTCAAAATCATGGTTCAGGTTGATACTCAGAAAATACATTCACAACTTTAGGGGTGTACCGGATGGAGAAACTGACAAAAATCATTCATTCATTCTCCAGTGATCCCAAATCAGTCATTCTAAATGATGGACTCATCCATTTATCTATTTTTAGTCCATCATCTATCCATCCATCCATCCATCATCCATCCATCTATCCATCCATCCATCTACTTATTCTTTTAAACTGAGAGATACAGATATCAAAAGACTCATGGAAGAATGTTTTATTGGTAAGGTTAGGTCTCTCTCTCTTAATTTTTAGTCCTCTTCTTCTTTGCATTTCATCTGCTTAAGTGCTTTAGAGGAGGAATTCCTGTAATTATTTGAGTTCAACATAGTTGCTTAAATTTGTAACTCAAATAAAAATACATGATTCCTGAAACTGTGTCTCTCTTTCTTTACTTCCAATATGGACGTCAGTTTGGTTTTCCTGATACTAAATTTGAGATGAGATCACAAAGAAGTGACTATAGCTCAAAAGGACTAGACATTTGCAATCACAGTTTCTGAAATAATTGGGACCACTACCTGAACAATCCAGTCACAATGGGAGGAAACTTTTCTTAAATTCCCTACATAATTTTAGAAAATCTGGTTTCATTTTTTTAACTAAATTAACCAGTAATATCTTATGTCCCCAGCTTCCTTTTGTCAGTGGAGATCTGGCTTAATATCCCTCAAGGAAAATTGGAGAATTTAGCAAAATGTATTTTGAAACCATGAACACATATCCATGTATTCATATTCAAAAGGAGAAGATTTAAGTAGAAGGGTGTATTTTGTGTATTATTTATTTAATTTGCACATATATCAACCCTACCACTGCCCACAGAAAATATCTTTGTGACAGAATCAGAAGAGAGCACAGAAAAAAGGGGGTAAGGAGGAGATGGGTTAGGTGGATAAACCTAGGCTATGCCTGATAAATGTGGGCTAGGGCCTCCAAGATTAATTTTAGCAGAAGTCACTGTAGCCAAAAGATGCTGCCATTCTGTTGGGGCCTCCAAATGAAGATGCAAGTAGAGTGATTAGGCATTACTCAATTTACGGTGCTTTTAGCAAATAAAATCTTTTAAGATCTTCCGATGTTTAGCTGAAACTCCCAACATTTCACAAAGTAGATAAAGTAGTCTGCTCTTCAATGTTTATTTTGTGTTCTTGCACGAAAATCAAGTGGAGAAGTCTATCGGTTTCATACAGTTAACCTAGTCTATAAAAATTCATAGAACTTCCAGGATCAGATGAGATCAGAAGCATTCACGGTGGTATTGATGTTGACAAAAATTCATAGAACTTATAATGATTCCAACTGCCTTCTCCACCACCATATTCATTGATTCTGCCTAGACATGACTTACAAAGTCCATAAAACATATAAAAGTAAATTCATTACTAGATATCCTTCAACATCAGGAGAGAATGTAAAACAACTTATCCCCTATACATTTCAACATGCCCTGTTGAAACTACCCCTGGCTGAATGTATAACGTCTATCACACTGTACTTGAATATCAATCAAAATGGCAAGAATCCTTTTTCAAATATCTGTTGATCTTGAGCTTGTGTTGTGTTTGCATAATGAAGCTTTTCAAATCGAAAACATTTTGAGGAGTACAGAGCTGTTCTCGTATATTCTATATCATGAACAAGAGACAAAAGACAACCTCAGATTAATGAAAGAAGACAAAAATAAAGAGGATGAAGGATCAAGAGAGCTGAAAGCTGGTTTTCTGAAAAGGTGAAAAAGCTCAAACTCTGAGTGAGATTATCCTGGAAAAAAAAAATAGAGAGGACATAAAGAAACAATATTAAGAATGAAAAGGAACATATAAGTATAAGATATAGTCAATATTTTTAATATCACTAGAGAATACAATGCCAATAATTTTGAATCTTAGATAAATTTCTAACATTTTAATTTACGAAAATTGACTCAAGAAGAAGCAGAAGATCTGAATAAGCCACTTATTGTTAAAATTTTATGTACAAACTCATTCCAAGCCTGGAAAAAAACTGGAAGTCCTCAACTCATTCTGTGAGGTTAGTATAACCTAGATACCAAAGCCTCACAGAAAAAAAAAAAAAAAAAAAAAAAAAAAAAAGATTAATCTCTCCTTATAAACATATGTGAAAATCCTAAATAAAACAGTAGTAAATTGAATATTAAAAATCAATTGTAACCAGGAATGAGGCCTGCGTTGACCCCAGAAAATTCTATTAATGCAACTCACTACATTAAAAAAGTCATGTAGAAACACCATATTACCACAAAGGCTGAAAAGGCAATAAAATTCAGTATCATTCCTCATAAAAGCTGGAACCCATGTGTTTAACTGAAAACACATGGGTTTTTTTTCCATCCAATGGAGGTTATTCTCCAAAACAAAATAAAAGACAAACATAAAACAAACAAACACATAAAAACCACTGTGAAACTCTCACTCTTTGGCTGTAAATGCCATTTAGGCATTTAGGGTCTTTGGCTGCTGATGCACACCTGGAAAATAACTTCTCCTTTAGAAGGACTTTGAACTCTAAGGCCAGATGGTCCAGACAAATTTGAACAATTCCATACCAGCTTTGAAAGAAATGGAGCCTTTTTCATGACCATCTCAGATGACTGAGTAGGAATCTGGTTACAAGAAGAATTTTTTAAAAAGAGGAAATAAAGATGCTCATGTAATTTTAAAATGAACGCGTGTTAAAGATTTAACTCAGGAACTAATGAGGGAACCACCATCGGTTCAAACAAGAATTCAACATACACACACAGGAAATCAGAGACCCTAACATGAATTTACAAATAAAAGCAAAATGGGTTAATATTCCCAGAGCAGAGTGGTATATATATACCACTTCTTCTTTACCCATTCATCTGTCGATGGACATCTTGGCTCTTTCCACAGTTTGGCTATTGTGGACATTGCTGCTATAAACATTGGGGTGCACGTACCCTTTCGGACCCCTACTTTTGTATCTTTGGGGTAAATACCCAGTAGTGCGATTGCTGGATCATATGGTAGCTCTATTTTCAACTTTTTGAGGAACCTCCATACTGTTTTCCAGAGTGTCTGCACCAGCTTGCATTCCCACCAATAGTTAATTTTCTTGTTTTTATTTTAAATAAGAAACCAGTGGAGCAAATACACCAATGCCACTGAGATATGTCTTTGGGAAGCCAGGCCACACCCCTGGAGACCCACCAGTTTCTCTCAGTTGCTAGCAAAACTCGTGCAAGGAGATGTATTGAGACAGTCTCAGTGGAAGAAACCATCATTTTTTCCCTCCGATAATGTAAGTTTTCAAATATTTAAACAAAATATAATATTATTTTAGGAAGGTGCCTGGCCCCAATGCCATTAGCTAGAACAAATGGCCCAAGCTAGGGACATCCAAGGAGCTGAAGACAGGGGCCATCTCAATCCTAGGGATCACCACACAAGGATGGACACAGCTTCAATCCAGATCTGGGAAGGGCAGGATGGAAAGTTGCCCTTCTTGGAGAGAAGTCTAATCGGACCGCAAGAATCAGGGGTCACTTTCAGCAAAATGATTTCACACATTTCCAGTGGGCAATTGACAGAGGCATACAGCAGACTTAAATCTGGTTTTTACCTTATCAGAATTCATTGCTACTAAGGCAAGCTACAAAATGGGCAATGGTATGAAGAGTGACTGAAAAATCAGCAATATTCAAAGTCTTGACATTGGACTTTCTTTTCCAAAATACAGAAGTCATGCATTCTTGTTTTTTTTTTTTTTTTTTTTTAAAAAGAGAATCTTCTCCCCCGGACCACTCTGCAACTCCACCATCCTGGAGGCCTAACATTAATAGCACACGATTCCTCTGTCTCTTTTTCCTGTTCCTGTAAATCTTTTCCAGGCAATTATACACACTTGGGAATTTTTGTTGGTTTTTACCAAAATGTCTTCTCAATTAATGTATCAAAGATCTCTCAATAAGTACATGGATATGGATCTAGCCTCCCCCGACCCCCACAGGTTAGTAACAACAGGTACGATTTATTCAGAATTTTTATGTGCAGTCTTACACAAGCATGAGGAGCAGGAATTATACCCATTTCTCAGAGAGAAGAGATTGAAGCTCAGAGTAAGTGTTAACACTACACTGCTGGAGCTGGAATTCCAATTCGAGGCTATCAACCCCAAATGCTATGCTTTGAACCATTACGTTATGCCATTCCTCAAAAGCATAATCCTTTAAAAATCCTAGTTTCATATAACAAAAAGTCCTGAATGGCCACATATTTGCGGATAAAGACCTGCTACTTACCTAATTCATCTGAACACTTTTAATAAAATTGTTTGTCTGAAGGAGATTTGGCAGCATTACTATTTAGCTATGTTGCTAATTAACCTTCAACTCTTCGTAGCAAATAAGAAATAACACTGCTCACGTATTGGATCTATCTTTTATCTTTCCCCCTTCTTTATGCATCTATATACACGTATGTAAATTTATGTGAAGGTAATTATATCAGACGTGGTAATATTTGTAGTGCACTTTTTAAAAATTTTGTGCTTGTCTTTCCCACCCCATCATCTCTCCTCTGGTGTTTCTCTCTGTGTTCACTTAGTCATATATAAATACACACACCCACACACACACTGTTGTTTTTAGGGTCTTCGTTTTGTTCTAAATGCAATCATCTAAATGCACATCTTGCTTTTCTTATTTGGCAATGCCACATGGTATTTCTGCAAGTCAGGGGCTAGTGCCCTAACTCATTTTTTAATAACTGTATAAACTTCCACAACTAGTAGAGTTTATTCTGCCACTTCTCTCTTAATGGGCTTTCACTTGATTGTCATGTTTTGTCATGGAAACAGAGCTATATAGACCATCCTTATACATGCATCTGTATATGCTGATCTTTATTCTCTGGAGTAATTCCCTAAGACGGGGATTGGTGGGTTACAGTTTTTTTTTTTTTTTTTTTTTTTTTTTTTTGTAGAATGCAATTTTTTTTTTACATCATTGGTTTCGATATAATGTTCAATGATTCGTTAGTTGCGTATAACACCCAGTGCTCATCACATCACGTGTCCTCTTTAATTATCATATGGTTTCACTTATATGTGGAATATAAGGAATAGTGCAGAGGACAATAGGGGAAGGGAGGGAAAACTGAATGGGAAGAGTTCAGAGAGGGAAACAAACCATTAGAGATTCTTGACTCCAGGAAACAAACTGAGGGTTGTGGAAAGGGAGGTGGGTGGGTGGATGGGGTAACTGGGTGGTGACTCTGCATCTTACTAGGTAATTCCAAGATCACATTCCAGGAGGAGGCACCAATTCATGCTCCCACTGGCTATGTTAGAGTTCCCATTTCTCCACATTCTCAACACGGTCGAGGGCTTTTGTTTTCTAATATTTGTCCATCTAAAACTACGTCACATTGTCACTTACTACTAAGTTTGAGTATCTTCTCATATTTGGTGCTCCTTTGAATTGGTTTTTCTGCGAATCAATTTTCTATTATGTTATTTATATTCTCTTACCAATATAAGACGTTTTTATTATTTTATATATTTTTTAATCTGTATCTTCTTAAAACTCTGCTTATAGTATACATCTCTAGAGATAGATATAGATATATTTATAATGTTATCACTATAAAAATGTTCACCTTGCAAGGGGGAAGCATCTGTCTTTATCTCCTCCTAGATTTCCTCCCATGGGACTCGCTCTCCGCTGGATGATGGGGCTGGGACCGCCCAGCCAGGGGACCCTCAGAGCACAAGGAGATGGTGAGCTGCCACCAGGGGCCACCCACGCCCCTCTCACCACCATGCAGAGACTTGCTCTCCTTTCAAAGGCGGCATGGATGGAGAAGTAAGTGGGGGGATCCAGATCTCTCTCAGCATCATGGCTTGGACTGAGTAACCCAGAGGAACGGTGCTAAAGGCCTGAACCGGGCACTAGCAGTGAGAAGGAAAAGTTAGGGGAAATGATAAAATTATCATTATTTCATACCTTTTACTTATTAAAAATTTAAATATTGCCAAGAACTTTGTTACGTACCCCAAATAGTATTATTGAAATTAAATGGATGACAGACATTTTCTTTTCTTTTTTTTAAAAGATTTTATTTATTTTGAGAGAGAAAGAGAGAGCACACACATGTGTGAGTTGGGGAAGGGCCAGAGGCAGAGGGAGAGAGAGAATCTCAAGCAGAATCTATGCTGAGCACAGAGCCCCACGGGGGCTCGATCTCATGACCCTGAGATCAAGACCTGAGCCTAAACCAAGAGTCGGATGCTTAACCAAATGAGCCACCCAGGTGCCCCCAGACATTTTCTGGAGATGCAATTAATTAATACCATGCAGTATTTCTGGGGTTCACTCCCTTCAAAATGTCCCCCCTGGTTAACAGTGGGTGAGGGCTTCTTGCTTCGCTCTCGACTGCCACTTTTCTCCAAGGCAGAGATGTTTTCTTGTCCTTTGTGTCTCCACAGTAGCTCTAGCCTCTGGACCCCCAAACACACACACACACACACACACACACACACACACACACCCCTCCCAGCTACCTGGAAGCTCTCTGCAAGTCTGCCAGCGAGTCCCTGTCCCTTGGGTACCCCTTGGTCTTAGTGAGCAGCTGGTACCAGCAGGAGCCACAAGGACCTGGCATGACCATAAGGCCTGGGCACAAGACAGATGACCCATTGTTACTGGTGCCACATCATGGCTCTTGGCTTTCCATATGGGCTCACACGTCCACTCAGCAGGAGACACTGATGGGATGTTTAGGAGTTCATAAACATCCTCTCTGTCCCACCAGAGTTATGAACAAACAGGAGGGCAGACACAGAAGCAGACAGATGGAGACCAAACCATCCATTTTATTGCTCATCCAAGGGAGGTCATTTGATGGAGCTCACGCCTTCTCCTGATGGGCTTGTTGCTCCTCTGCATGTCCCTTCTCCCATCTGCTCTTTGGAGCAGCTCTCGACAGTAAAGTTGGGATCTCCAAGTCAGACACTTTACCCTTCTGCCGCCTCGCAGGGGTCCTAGCTGGAGAGGGAAGAAAGGAGATCGAATCCCTGTTGTTTCCAGCCTTCTGAGAGATCAGCTTTACGCAATCATGGAGCATGAGCCAACGGCAGTCACCTGCTCCTCCATGGTGAGCAACCCGTGAGACTGGAACAAGAGGCCAGGAGTCATTCAAGTAGCATTCCCTCCATATGGAAATGTGAGGAATGGGGAACTAAGGGGACCCCTGTGCTTTTTGTTCTCTTAACCTTTGGGTCCAGGGGTGTCCTGCCCTGCGCTGGTGAGCTGTGCATCTGGCCAGCCCTGCTCCTGCCTTCAGCAGCCCACACCCCCTTGGGGTACGTTCCTGGAACTGCCACTGGGCAGTATATATTTTACTCCCAGAAACTGTCCATTGGGTTGAAGTAGTGAAATACTCATATTAATTTTGAGCCACGCTGGAGTCAAAGCTGGAAGTTTATTCTTTTCTTTATTTCTTTGCATTCCACCCCCCCCCCCAGCCATATTGCCCAATGGAGCTTCAGCAATGTGATTAAAGGTCAACATTAAGATGATCTGGGAATAAAATGTTAACAATCTGGAGATGGCTCAAGTTGAATATAAAGCCCTTCTTTTATTAAATTCTGTTTTAGTAGGTAGCCCAAGTTATACTGCAGTAGGAAGCAAGCCACAGATCTCAGTGGATTAATACTAGGAAGGTTTATTCCTGAGGACTTCACTGGCCAGCTGGGGGTTCTGTTCTGCTTCACTGTGGTCTTGCTCTGATACCTGGCTGGAAGAACAGCCACCATCTGGAATATTGCTGGCCATATGCCAGAGGGAGCACCAACCTTAACTAAGCACACACTGGTGCCTAAAGCTTTCACTTGGAAGTGACAATGTCTTTTCTGCTCACATGTCATAAGCCAAAGTAAGTGACATGGCAATGCTTACGTTCAAAAGTGGCACAGAAGCCCAATGCTCCCACGTGCCTGGAGGACAAGAGCCAGAATAGTAGAAACAGCTCTAAGGACCAGCTTTTTCTTTCTTCAGGAAGAAATTAAAAGCCACAAATATTAAATATTCTTGTAAGATAAAGTTCAACTCATTTTGTGTCTGAAGTAACAAAATCCAAATTTAAATATTCTTGCCCTGTGGAAGTCAAGTCCAAAGTCTACACATAATTCCTAATTTTAAATTAATGTTCAATGAAATTAAGGCCCTCTTGGATTTCTTTTTGTGTTCATTAGAGTCTGGGATTTTCCAACAATCACGTGTGAACCAGGTCACCATTATCAAGATGGGCTTAATGCCATTGGGCTTCGAAGTTGAGTTAGTTGCATTTCTCATTCCCCACTTTAAAGAGTATAAGGTGGTTGTGGGACCCACAGAATTATCACAGCACTGACTTTATGTCACTAACTAACCTCAAGTCCTAGGGAGATACCCCAAGTGAAATGTGGCTCTCAGGACATCACACTTGGTTCAATCTTGACCTGTATTACTGATATCAAATATGAAGTGGAAGCTCCATGGAATCTGAGAGCAGTTTGGTGGACAGAGAAAAAACAGCATCGATGGCTTCATCTTTGCAGGATGCTATTGGCACCAACGAGAGGTCAATTGTGGCAGTGTTTAACCTACGGAGGAGGCATTTTGGAGACACATTTGGGACAATGCTATTTTCTTCCATAGCATAAAATTTGGGGTGGTGGCAGCTTTTCTTTCTTATCTTTGCATTTCCCCTATGAGGCTTGTGTTTAATGTCCCTTAGGCTGCTTTGAGGGTTGGCTTTGTCCAGTGGTGTGGTTGCTCCCAAATCTTATGACTACACATTTTAAGTCCTGTGACATAGTGACTTGCTTCTGTTGCTTCTTGTGGATTGCAAAGGTCTGGGAAATCTGGCTTCTGGGGATGATTTCCCTATGGTCCTCACATTGGTTTTCAGTGAATTAAAGAGCCCTTAACTGAAGGGTTCAAAAATCAGTGTTAACATTTCAAAAATCTGCGTTTCTAGAGCATAGTTCTCACCTTTGAATGTAACTTAGGAAACTTGGGGAGCTTTAGCAATCTTGAGGCCCACATTGCGCCTTAACCAATTATGCCACAGTCTCTGGCATGGTGTGATGGTTAATTTCATGTGCCAACTTGGCTGGGCCACAGTACCCAGATTTGAATTGGGTGCCAACTTTGTAGTTTTGCGGATCTTTGCATTTTTAGGAGACACGCAGTTCCATTTTATCACCAATGATAAGGTGGGTATGGTTACCATTATGAATAGCAGGACCAAGTTAGTAATGAGAGTCATATGACAGAGGACATGGGTATCAGTCAATGATGCTGTTCCTAGAACTGAAATAGATGGGCAGCTTACCAATTGTTTTACATTTGTATAAATAGAAAGCTCCAATTGGCACATGTTTTGGCTTGCTACGGAACCTTACCAGAGACTCTATGCTCCTTATTAGCCACTGAGTTTCTATGTAATTGAGCTGCCTGCCTGAACTGGGTGTTATCGGACCAACCATGCCACGGCACTGGGCACTTATAGCAGCTCTCCATCATCAAACAGAAGAGATAATTCGAGATCGGGCTTCACCAGATCCTGAAAGCACAGGTGAGTTGCATGAGGAAGAGGCCCGATGCCCATGACCCCAACCCATACTGCATTGTGCTCTATCTGGCACAATTATGCCCCAGCAGGAACAAGCCTATGAACAGCTGATATAGAGCAAAAACCATAGGGCTGGTTTACAGAGGTTCCTGTATGATGTGCAGCCCACTCTGCTAGTCAACAGTGTTAGTTTTGCAGCCCTCATCTGGGACACTCCTGCATAATGTGGGTGGGGATTCAATAAGGCGACTTTGAGCAGAGGGCTTGATTTATTTTACCTGGATGGAGAGAAGGACAGAAGTGGCTTTATTCTAACCTATGGTCTCTGACTCAGTTATGGCTAGACGGTCAGAGACTTGGAAGAAACACAATAAGGAAAGT
Source organism: Mirounga angustirostris (assembly GCF_029215605.1). Taxonomy (NCBI): domain Eukaryota; kingdom Metazoa; phylum Chordata; class Mammalia; order Carnivora; family Phocidae; genus Mirounga; species Mirounga angustirostris. The sequence continues at coordinate 93,723,543 of NW_026991722.1, forward strand.
GGTGGAAGATGTTTGAGGAAGAGATATGTGAGTGGAACCCACCCCCAAAGGAATACAGAGCTATTTGTGTTCCATGAAAATGCCCGCACGAGTGAGTTCTCAAAGGGGAATGGTGTTAATAATCAGGTGGATAATGTAACATGACTGGGGACGGTGGTCAGCCTTCTTGTCCATCCACACTTGAACTTGTCTGATGGGCTCCATAACAAAGTGGCCATGTTGCCAGTCGGGAGGTTATTCATAGGATAATCCCTAGGGAGGTCCACTCATAGCTGACATGGCTATGGCCGCTTCTCAGATCTACTCTGCCAACAGCAGAGACCAATCTTAAGTTCCTAGGGTGAGGTCATTCCCTTTGGAATCAGCCAGGAGCCTGGTGGCCGATGAATTACATTAGATCTCATCCATCATGGAAGGAAAAGCTCTGTCCTTTTTGGAATAGACCTTTACTCTGGATAGGGACTTGCTTTCTTTGTCTGCAGTGCTTCTTCCCAAACTGTAACCCTTGCACTTACTGAATGCCTCACCCACTGTTCTAGTATTCAGTGTGGCTTCCATCCCAGGCTCACAGTTCACATCAGAAAAGGGCTGCAGTGTGCCGTGCCCATGGAACGCACTCGTTGTACCATGTTCCCCACCATTTGAAACAGCTGGCTTGAATGATGAACCACTGGCCTCTCGCAGACTTGTGTACTGTCCAGTCACATGGCAACACCTTGTGGGACTGGGGCAAGATTTGGCATGAGGTGATATTTGCACTGGGTCTGTGTCCAATATGTGATGCTCTTTCTCCCATAGCCAGCATTCATGGGTCCAGGAATCCAGAGGTGGAATTGGGAATGTCCCCACTCGCTGACAGTCCGGGTGACCCACTGCAAAATGTTCAGTCCTTGTCACATGACCTTACACTCTGCTGCCAAGAGTCTTAGTTCTAGAGGAGAATATGTCCACCGAGTGACAGAGCATGATTCTATCAACTGAAAGCTGAAATGTCCCCTTGTCATTTTGAGCTTGTCATGTCTCCATGGACGTCTCTCTGTGTGTCCTTCCAGCCTGAAATTCCATCCACCACAAACAGCAGTCAAGAGAACGTGACAGCCCCATCCTGCGTCCTGTATATGCACTCCTGATCCACATGGTGCAGAGGCTGCCTGGAGGACTGGGTTGGGGGAGAGATCTGGGAATCTCAGATCCGGGGACCTGGGTCAGACCTACTGTGCTTTGTCCACAGTCCTCCTAGGCTTAAGGAGGCTGACACAGTTGGGAAGGGGTTTGTGTCTCACATCTCCGGCTATCGATGTCACTGTGAGCATTACGACTACCGTCCCACACTTGACAGTAGTAGTCAGCCTCATCCTTGGCCCTGGTCCTACTGGTGTATAGGGTGGCCCTGTCTTCCAAGTTGGAGCTGGAGAATCATTTGGGTATCCCTGAGGGAAGCTTGCTATTGTCCTATGTGACCAGCACGGGGTCCTGACCTGGCTTCTGCTGGTACCACTGTATATCGGATTTCTATATTGTCTCCCGGACAGGTGATCATGGCCATCTGTCCCAGGGTCACTGAGCACAGGGCAGCTGGGTCAGCACCCGGGAGACCTCTCAGGAGCCTGGCCATGGGGCTGAGCTGGGCCTTGCAGAGCTACAGACAACACCTGTTTCAGGGAAAGGTGGTCCTGTGGTCTCATCCCCTACCCCTCCTATGCCATGTCCCCTTTGTATTCTCCAGCTGAAGTCTGGTCCCATCCTCGACATGTCATCCGAATAGGAAACCCTCTCATTCTGACACGTGCTTATCATGGTGCATGTGGGAACTTCCTTGTTACACAACCACCTGCTGTTGGAGATTCATCACAACTTCTAGTCTATTTCCACGTGGTGCTTCTGTCTCTGTAACAACCCCCATCCCACAGCGGACCAGAGACTGGCATTGTCAACACTTTGATCCCTTTCATTTTTTCCATCCATGTTTCATGGAAACTTGTGAATAGTGTCAGAACCCACCCCTGACTGAGGGAGTCACTTCAAGCTCTGGGTCTCTGTGAGGGTCCCCCGGGTCACATCTTTGCACACAGCGTGAGCTCTGGAGACTGGATAGTGAGTGGTCCCTCCTGGGAACTGGGTTCTGTCCCTGAAGCAAGGACAGCACAGGGACCAGAGATGTGGCCTGAGGCCGTGAAAATCACGTCACCCTGGAGACAGTCTCACAGGGAGGCTGCGGATGCTCCTTCCGGGGACCAGGGGTCCCGAGTGCCCCACCTCCCATCCCCTGAGGCACTCATGAGCAAGGAAGCTGCAGCCCCGGATTTGAGTTGGGGTGGAGGTGGGAAGGAGAGGCAGAGTTTGAGTAATCGGGGCGTCTCTGGATGTGCCCAGCACAGAGGAGTCAGACCCTGGGAGCACTGGTGGACAGAGAGGGGACCCAAGTTTCCCATGTGAGGTGCTCACTGTGTCACTCCCATCAGTGTTCTGGGTGACACTGTGTGTCTGACCCTCAGAACATGGTCCCTGCAGCCTGAGGAGATAAGGATGGATCATCCTCACAGTCTCTGAGGACTGAGTCCTGGATCCCTGCTGACCCCTGGGCCTGGTGTCCCTGTGAGGCTCCCCCTGGGCAGCCCCAGCCTCGTCCTGTAGCTCCTGATGCAGCCCTGCTGCCCCCTGCTGGTGGAGGAGGCTCAGACCAGGAGCTTCCCTCCTGCAGGTCCCTCCACAGCCCCTGTCACCTGAGGAGGGGTGTGGACCTGGGAGTCCTGCCTCCCACAGGCAGCTGCCCCCCCCCCCCGCCCTGCCCAGCCCAGCACACAAGGTCACATACACTATTCAGGAGGCAGGGTAGGTTCAATTCCCACGCTTGTCCCAGGGTAAATGCCTTGGCCTCACCTGCTGGCTTCTTACAAAAAGGAGAGTTCAGGGTCAAGTGTATTGTATTTGAAAAGGTCAATGTCCAGACAAACCTGTGTGGTATCCGACAGCCAGCAGATTCTCGTGTACTTAGGGATCAGGACCGATGATTCCTGCATCCCCATCAGTGTAGTTGGGTCATCAGAGCAATAGGTGATTATTCTGGTGCTAAGTTCAGTTGAGTAAGCAAAGATTTAATTTTATTGTTATTACTCTTATTTTTACTACCTTTTTTATTATTCTAACCCACACCTCCTGGAGTTTGGAGCAGGAGGATTTGTAAAGTAGCCTAGTGTGTGGTTTTGTGGAACTGGCAAACTGCGCATTCAGACTTGGATCCAATTGCATATGATGCAGGTCACAGTGTAGATGACAACTTTTCCTTCAACCCACAGAAGATGGGAGACTCCAAGTCCAAGGTGAATTCACCGAGATCACACGGAGTTTCTCTAATTAGGAAGACCCTTACAATGTTTTGTATCATTTAACATGAAAAAATTGTGTCTTACATGAGTGTAAGCTTCCCCATTTCACAGCACGTAAAGCTGAGGCCCAGAGAGGCTAGCTTCCCAGGAAAACAGAGGAGAGTAGGGTGAGTCCAGGATGGAGCCCAGATGTGTTGGATTCAGACTCTCGGCTCATCAAGGCAGAGCTTGACCAGGGCGGGTGGGAGAGAGGGTGAGGCCAGGCTGGGCAGCAGGGCTTCTGTCCCTCAGCTCACTGCTCTCCCCCTAGTGGCCTGGCCTGTAAGGGAGCCTGGGTAACATGCCAGTGAGGAGGGTCAGAGGTGTCATGCCCCAGGTTTGAGCTGGAGGATCTGTGGGGACTTTGGAGGCTGTTTGGGGGTGCAGGGGCCTGGCCTGGGTCCTGCTGGCTCTGCTCTGCGTTATTGCTTTGTGCTCTCTGGGCTCCAAGTTTGAGGGAGTGACGGGGGTCTCGTGGCCACAGTAATGGGGTCAGATGAGTCTTGGAGTGGACCCAAGTCCTGTAGGTTCAGGACACCGTGGGGCTCATTCTCTGGGTCATAACCCCTCCAGCACCCTCTGGGCTGACCTCAGGCTCCAGGTCATGCTCAGGGTCCTGTGGGGGCTGAGTCTGTGAGCAGGGCCTGTGCAGCACCTGGGTAGAGAGTGACGAGGGGGAGCAGAGGAGGGTCCAGGCAATGGTGGGGACCCCAGATTCTGTTTCTTGAGTCCACTGCTGAGCCTGGCCTCCCAAAGTCTCCCTCATGCCCTCTCACTGGTTCTTGCGAAAAATGCTCCTTCTCACGCTGGTGGAGAGAATCTCTGTGCTTCTGGGCGAGCTTCATACATTTGGCTTACATGGAGCTTCCCTCACCTCTCAGCTCCATAGGGGAGCTCTGGTCACTCTGTGTTTGCTACCATAAAAATTGGGGGAGGGAGAGGTGAGGGCATTTCTGTTGATGTTCTCATGCAATGTCCCTTGTGATCATTTACTTCCATTTTTGTGTGTTTCACATGACATGAAATATTCCATCCTAACCATTTGTAAAAGTTCGATTCATCTTCCCAGATTCTCTGTTCTGTTTTTTTTTTTTTATATCCTGAATTATGGAACAGAATCGAGTGGGAATATTGTCCTGATCTTGCACTTAGTATAAGTTCATTTAGTGTAGGTTTCTTATCCTTGGTTGTTGCTATCAAATTCAAATTGACAATGTCTATCTTTTAATTGTGGCGTTTAGGCGGTTTCCTGACTGTGAGTGGTAACATAGTTTATTAGATCACGTCTTGCTTTTTATTTTCTTTATGTTCCATGTTTTCTCTATTCTCCTTTTCCATTTATTTCTTGTTTTTGAGTAACAGAATATTTCTTACAATCTATTTTATTTCTGTTTTGGCTATTTAGCTGTAACTCCTTGCTGTCCTGTCATCTGTGACTTGTCACAGGCTACATTTAGGTGATGCCACTCCACGTGACAGAGAGCATCAGCCATTAGAACCCACTTCCCACTCTGTCTTCTCAGAGCTGTGGTAGGAATGTCATATCCATTACTGTTAGCTACGTGATAAATTCCAACATACGCAGAGATTAGATCAAAAATTCTTCATATTTATCCCTGTAGTTATCCTTTCTGACTCTTACATTCATTTTGTAGATTTGGATTCTTTCTGGAATCACTTCCTCCTGCCTGAGGGGAGTCCAGTATTATTTCCTGTGTTAGGGGTCTGCTGATGATCAGTTCTGTCAGTTTGGTATATCTGAAAAAAATTTTATTTAGCCTTTATTACTAAAGGATATTTTCCCTGGATAAAAACATAAGTGGTTTCTTCTTGTTTTTCTCAGTATTTTGAAGATGCTAATCCACTGCCATCTGTGTGCATTTCTGCTCATGAGAAATCAGTCTGAATCCTTATCACTGTTCCCCTGAAACAAGTATCTTTCCTCTCTGGTTGCTTTTCACACTGTGTCTTTCTCTCTGCCTTAAACAATGTGATACCTGATGGGTGTTGGGCTGTTGTTCCCCCCACCCCCATATTTCTTTGCTTGGGGTTTATCAAGAATTTGTAAACTATAGGTACTGAATTTTCATGAAATTTAGTACATTTGTGGCCAATGATTCATCAAATATTCTTTTCCACCCCTCCACCCTCACTCCCTGGGTTCACAAGCACATGCGCATGACGTTGCTAACGTTTTCCTATATTCAGTGCTGGTCTGTTCAACTATAAACTCTTTTTGTGTCTTTCACTCTGCGGTGTCTGTGCTGTGTCTTCAGATTCCCTCACGTTCTTCATTTTGTCACGTCTGGTGCTAATCTCAGCCCTTGTATCTGTGATCTGAGATGTTACAGTTTTCATCTCTAGCAGTTTGATTGCAATCCTTTAATTTTCTTCTCTGTCTCTTCTTTGCATTTCAATCATTAGAGTAAATTTGGATGAAAGTCTGCGACATCGTCCTGCTTTCCATGCACAGCCCTCTGTCCTGTCCGGCAGCTTCCAGACCTGCCGCCCCAGGGCCGCCTGGGCCCATTCACAACGTGAGTGTCTCTCCCACTGTCTCTGTCTCTCTGTGCATCACAGATAAATACATATATACATGAACATGACATCCATGTCCTATTGGATCTGCACCCTCTAGACATTCCTAAGTCATGCACCTCTTTAGCTCTCACTCTTTGCTAAAATGGTTTTATTTTAATGCTTTCTTTAGAGTTTACAGTTCTCACCTCCTACCTTAAGAAAGTTCCTCCCAGTGATATGACATCACTCACGTGCAGGATGAGGACCTCATAACATGGTCTCATCTTCCTCATCATTTGTGCTCTCATTGTCACGTGTATTATTTGTAATCCATTATGAATCAAACACATTGCTATATATATATTTTTTTGCTTTAAGCAGTTGACATTTATAGACATTAACCATTAACATTGTTTGTATATTTATCTTTGTAGTTATGACACCAGATGCTTTTTATTTCTTTGTGTAGGCTCACATTTCCTTCTGTCACCCTTTCCTTCCATCCGAGGGCCGTCCTTCACTGTCGCTTGTGCTGAGGGTCTGTGGGTGATCAGTCTGGGTGGTTTGCAGTCTGAGAAAGGCTTAGTTGTCTTCAATTTTCAATGCCATTTTCCCTGGGTAAGGAACAAAGTTAACAGTGCTTTCTATTAAGATTTTGAAACCATTGCTTCCCTATATTCTTGCTCACATGGCTTGTAATGAGAAAGGTGCTCCCAGCACGACGCTGGTTCTCTGTAGGGAACACGACTCTCCTCTCTGGCTGTGAGAGTATCTGCATCGCTGGTTTGTAGAAATTTCATACGATGTGCGCTGGGCTGTCTCTCATGTTCCCTGTGCCTGAGCTTCGCTGAGCTTCGTGGATACATTGGTTCCTGGGTTTCTCCAAATTTGAAGCCTTTCTGTAAATTAGATCTTCACAGATTTTTTTGATTCACCTTCAGTTCTTATCTTCCCTCCCACAATCCTTACACTTGCACACTGTCTGGGTCGTGTGAAGGTGTCTTCCAGGCACCGAGCCTTTATAATGTCTTTAGGGTTTTTGCTCTGTATATCATTTTGAATAGTTTCCATCACTTAGATATCAAATTCTATAATCTCTTCTTTGGCGGCCTCATATCCGTTGTCAGTCTCTCCTGTGTATTTCTTAATTTCGGACCATTTAATTTAGCGAAGATTTAAAAGATTTGGACTTTGAAAAATATCTTCCATATCTGCTCCTAAACATTCAGAGGAGATGGAGTTCTGAAAACTGTTTACAAATCCCCTGCCGATCCACCCTGGAGGGTTGGAAGGAAGGGGACAGATTGGGGACCTCAGACCTGGGGACCTGGGTCAGAGCGGCTCATTGCTTTGTGCACAGGCCTCCTGGAGCTGGAGGAGGGTGGGACACATACAGGGAAGGGGTTGGTGTCTCACTCCTTGGCTGGCCTGGCCACTGAGACCTGAGAGGTGGAGTAGTCTTTATTTTCTGATCCCATTCTATACCTGGCACTATGAGGCTTTGCACAGGTTCAGGGTCCAACCTAGATCACAGCTTGTGGGCCAGAGACCAAATAAAATTCATCTTCCCTCAAGAGCACATGGCGTTTCCAAAGCCATCATGGTGCTGTAAGTGCCTGCTCTCAGCTGTGAGTCCCTGCAGCAGTTCATAGGGGTTGTGCCTCAGTATCCCTCTTTTGCAGTCAGGGTCAGGAACAGATCAGGTGCAAAAAGAAATATTGTCATATAAGAGAATGAGAGAGGACCTCAAAGTTTAGTAACTCTTAGAGGGAAGGGTTGTCATAAGTAACTTGTCTTCACATTTGGGGAAAAATATATAAGAAACATCTTAATCTAGAAGTTAAGTCAAGAAAAGCTTACCGAGAAAATAACTGTGTTGTAGAAACTGAGAAAAGGAAGAACAGAATTTTCCAGTCCCCTGTAGGAGGACCTTCTAAGAAGGAGGAAGAGCTGTGTCCGGCAGGACAGGGGACTCTCAGCACAGGGAAAGGAGGGGGAAAGGAAACATGTGGTCACAGGAAGGGTGAGTGTTTGTGGACAGTGACAGCATTTTGTTTCATTAGGTTGGGCTAGGGCTTGGGTTGGTGGGGGACTTTTTGGCTGCACCTGTATTGGAGAAATAGGCAATGTCTCCATGGGCAAGACCGTACACGCAGGTACCCTGAGGAATTTGTACTTGAGAATGAGGGATGACACTGTAGATAAATGGCCAAAGCCAAATGACCTGAAGGCCTCAGGTACTGGTTAGGACCCCGGGCTGCGTGTCAGAAGCCCTGAAGCCCAAGCCCTCTGCATCTGCAGGTGGTTTTGCCAGGTGATCCCTGCTGACCCCTGGTGGCCGATCCACACTGCCTGCTGGAAGGGCAGGCATAAAGGTGTAGATTGATAAACCACAGCACAGTTTCTGAGTCCTGATCCAGTGAGGAATGACTTTTCTATGCATGGCTTCTGTCTGCCTCATATTCTGACATGAGGGGCCCAGATTACTCATGAAAACATGAACAGGCTCATTTGGAGGAAAGAGGACTGGTTTCACTGAGGCTTCCCTGCCCATGCGTTAGCATTGGGGAACCCAGTACTTAGGGGATGGCTCTTTCTGGTGCCAACTGTGGATGCAGGGCTGGTGTGTGTGTGTGTGTGTGTGTGTGTGTTTGTGTGTGTGTGTGTGTGACCAGGGCCTAATGTCCCAAAGATAGAGAGAGGAGAGCATCCACCCAGCACACATTTATTCAGACCCACATTGGTCTGGCCCACATTCCATCCTGGGCATTCTGCATGAACAAGACACAGTGCCTACTGAAGAGGGAACTCTGGCACTGGTCAGGTCAGCAAGAGAAACAAGCAGTGAGACATGTGAAGAAAGCCCTGTCCTGACTTCAGGTAGGTGCTGAGGTTGGGAGGGATAGTCGTGGGGAAGAACAGGACAAACCTGAGAGGTCTGAGATTCAATTCCAGTTCCAGGCCTGTGTGGAGATTTCTCTTAGGTTAGCCCTTGGGGCACAGAAGGATGTGTCCGGTGTGTAAGGGGCAATTTCCAGGTAATAAGTCAGGTCCTCTGCGCAGCTGCTGGGAACATTGAAGGGCCTCCAGGAGGAAGCTGCTGAGGTAGGAACAGGTTTGGCACAGCGGTGCTCAGTGCCTGGGATCTCCCTAGGTCACCTGGGGGCTGAGGTCGCTCAGGGCAGTGGTTATCATCCCTCCCCTCCCCCCAATACACACCTAAGCCACAGGGAGACCAGGGTCTCCACGTGCCCTGATATTGTCCCCCCGTCTTGTCCCCTGTCGATGACCTTCACTGCTTTCCCCAGCATCCATAGACTGGCCGAGCTGAGCTGGAACATGAGGGAGGGGTGCACCTGACAGGGAAGGGAGCCGGGAGAGGAGTCCAGGTCCCCGGAGAGGGAGAGAAAAGAGCAGAAGCCAGCAGGTGCAAGGCAGCAGCTGTCCCCTGCCCCAGGCCAAGAGGGGAGGTGGGCCAGCCTCAGCCAGAACGTTCCAGGTCCCGAAGGAGACCGCTCCTTCCTCTCAGTTCTGCCCGCTGCCTGTTGGGGGCGCTGCTGCACTTGGCCACAGTGACTCCTGCTGACCAGGGAGGTGCCCGCCCACCCATTCTTGGTCATGATGATGAGAAAGCCTCTGGTGGGAATCTCCAGATTATAATTCCCTAGAGGGACATTGTCATGATCCTTTAACCCGAAAAATCCCTTGACATCTTATTTTAGTCATAGGGATACCCATAAAAAAAATCATCATTCTTTTTTTTTGTTGTTCTGTTTCAATAGGTCAATAAGTAACTTTTATTTATTTTAAGATTTTATTCATTTATTTATTTGAGAGAGAGAGAGAATGAGAGATCATGAGAGGGAGGAGGGTCAGAGGGAGCAGACTCCCCGCTGAGCAGGGAGCCCGCTGTGGGACTCGATCCCGGGACTCCAGGATCATGACCTGAGCCGAAGGCAGTCGCTTAACCAACTGAGCCACCCAGGCGCCCCAATAAGTAAATTTTAGATGAAAGATTCCAATGGCACTTGATAAGTTTTTGTGAGGAGAACATGGTTTTCTTCTCGCAACTCCTTTGAAGATATCGCTCTGACAGAAGCCAGGGTGGAAATAGGGGAAGCTTCTGCTTTTCCTTCTTAATAAATTCCTCCTCTGTCATTTGGACCTCATGCTATGCTCTACAAATCAAATTCAAAACTGCAAGTGAAAGATTCATGGAGAGAAATTCAAGTTATGATACAATTTTATTCACATCTTGGAAAAGGTCTCTCCCCTTGGAACTATAGGTGAGGCCCGAATGCAGCCGTGGCCACCACACGGGGTCACATGGGTTTGGGCGTGAGTCCATGTGGGTTGGACCTGAGCTAAGGGTCAGACCTGCCTGGTGCAGGTGACTTGGGGCAGTGGGAGGACAGTGGTGCCAGGAGAAAGTCCCCTGTGGACCCCAAGGTGGTGTCTGCACTTCCTCCAGAGTTTTGTAAAATCTGAGGGCAGGGCCTAGGGCAGCAGGGGCCTGGTCCCCTCTTCAGGAAGCCTCAGGCAGCCCTTCTACATGTGAGGACAACTCATCCAGGAAGCAGAGGAGACACAGCCCCTGGGGCCCACCTAGGCTGCCTGGACCCAAGGAGAAGAGGAATTCCCGCAGGACTGTGCTGCCTGAGGCAGCTGTCTCCCCTCCCGAGTGATGCGTGATTACATCCGGGGTCCAAGTGATGTGCAATGACATCCTAAATCTGTACTATGTTCTGTAAAACTTGACTAGAGTCCTCATAGTCAGAAGAGACCCCAGTCTGCCATTGTTCAGTAGGGTACACACAGAGTGGAGGCCAGAGAACCTGCTAGAGTCTCCCCCAGTTCACGGGCCAGGCCAGGACCAGGGAGACACCTGATCCCAAAGCCTGAGTAGCAGCTGCTCAGAGGGCAGTTGAGAGTGAGAGCCAGACCACCGGGGATAGTTTGTGTCCCATCCCCCATCCTTCTGTGTCACCTGGATCACTACCGGGCACTCCGAATGCCACATTAGGTGGCTCAGCACTGGTCAGCCTTGTCCTGGCTTCAATCCTGGTCACGCTCAGGGGGCCATTTACCTAAGTTCCATCCTCAGAATCAGCCCCAGATGGTCACTCACATCTGTATACATAACCAGCTCGGGGACCTGGCGTGCCTTCTGCTGGGACCTAGAGACATGTTCACGCCTGAGCTCATCCCCAGGGCAGGGGATCCTGGGCCTGATCAGGGCCAGGACATGGAGGGAGTCAGGCTCAGGGCAGGGGAGGCACGGAGCCTGGGAGAGAGGAGAGGAAAGGGTCCTGGAGGAAGACAGGCTGAGTCAGAAGTGACGGTCACAGCCCTGTGAGGGGAGGGGGCAATGTGGACACAGGGAGGGCAGGGCCCTGACCCCATGGCCCCGGAGTGGGAGGGAGAACAGAGCACCTGGGCCTCACACTGTGCCTCCCTGTGGGCGTCTCACCTGAGCTGGGAGCAGCGGGAGAGCAGGGGTGGAGCCACTCAGAGTGCGGTCCTCGGAGAACCAGCGCCACAGGCTGAACTGGGAGCTGTCCCCAGCTGCACCTGCAGCTGCATCCCCTTCCCCCCCACGCCGGGACCCTGTGCTCACTGAGCTTCACAGGGTGGGGTCCAGGCACCGTGGCAAATCTCGCTTCCTCTGCTTATCTCCCTTGGTCCTGCCCGCCACCTGGGACATGGGGCTTAACTGGCCTGCTCTGCTCAAGGGAGCTTGTGTTAGATTTGAGACCCTGTATGATCTGAAAAATTGTTTCAGAATGGACTCTGTCACTGGTCAACTGGAGAGTGTGCTGAGGATGGTGATCCCCCGGGGAATATTGACTGCACTGCTCTGGTGGCAGAGACTGAGCCTTGTCTCCGTTTGTCTCGTCCTGGGAGTGAATCATGAGGAAAAGTGAGGGCACTGGCTGGGGTGATTCATGGTGACTGTCACGGGGGAGCTGGGTGTCTATTACACAAGTGGGGCAAGCAGGGGTATGTATGGATTCAGGAGATCCCCTAGTACTGCCTGGATTTGTGATCACAGTCAGGAATGTGCCACGACTCCATGCAGCAGGTCTGATGGACCAGCCTTCCAGAAGGATGGTTTATCCTGCCAACTGGCTGGGATGAGGACTTGCAGAGGTATTTTCTGAAGAGAGGGGATCAAGCGGTGGGTGATGAAGAGAGTAGTTCTAGATGCCCCTTCTGAGCACAGGGTAGTGGCAGAAATGAACATGCTAGAAGTCACACATGTTTCTCCTTATGTTGTAGGAATGTGTTGGGATACATAGCAATCATATGCTTCTGTTTTCTCCACCTCTGTCATCCCATTATCATCTAACACCAGGCGTGTTAATGGTACGAAACTGTCTATCTCAATATTGACCTTTAGGATAGCAAATCATGTGGGACAAAAATAAATATCCCTAGTCGTGGGATAGTTGCCTATTATCAAGTGGAAGCAAGGTTACCGCTATTCCCTTTCTTTGCAGACTGTGGTTTGCGTGGGTCTAATGGTTTTCATGTGGGCAACGTGGGACTCTGGCGGCTCCATACGTGTCAGCATTGACAGACTGGACTGTGGCGTTTCATCAAACTGTTTTCTGTCCCTATTTCCGGGCAGGGTGGGTTTAAGGAAGGATTCTTGTGCAAGATGTGGAGATGGGAGTAAGGCAGCACCCCTTCCTTGTGTGTCTCACGCCCATGGTTGAGTATCTTCTGGCCACTCTGTAGGAGGGGGCAACTGTCCCAATGTCCCTCATTCACCATCAGGATGGACGTGACTCTCCAACAGTCTGTCAGAACCCAGAGCACCTAGTGTGTCTGGATATTTTCTCCTCGTATACAAATAGAAGAAAGGATCTCCTCTGTCTGGCGATTGGATATGCACCTTGAGGATGTGGGGGAGAGCCCCCAGCTTTGTGACTATATATAGTGGCCCCCTTTGTTCCCTGGGGACCGTCTCCAGAATGCTGGCCATCCCAGATGGGTTCCTGGAAGCAGATGCTGAGACAAAGAAGCGCATGTGTAAAAACCTGGAAGGAGATAGGATATCAGGCTGGGCAGAAAGAGAGCGACCCACAGAGAGTGAGCCATCAGTTGAGGCCTCCTTCCTGCAGGCCTCCCCTGTACAGCTGGGACCTTTCAGGACATCGGAACCTGAGGCAGGGCCCTGGGATCTAGGCCTCCGGAGATCATTCTCCTGAACCTCTCTGAGAAGGGACAGAAACCTGGGGAGGCAGATTGCTGAAGCAACAGCGCTTTCCAGCGAGGAGCACCCGTGTGAGCTGTCAGGGGCTCCGGGCAGCAGTGGGTGGGTGTGTGAGCCCAGAAGAGGGGATGTGGGTGACCCCTCAGTGTCTACTGTACCCGCCTGTTCCACTCTGGTAGAGGAGGCTCCTCTCATGTCCCCAGGGCTTCAGGAGCTCAGCTGAGCTGGGACGATTTGAGCTCTAATCCTGGTCAGTTGGGAGAACATTAGCCCACGACCACCACATGGAAATGATGAGACATTGACCAGTGGACAAAAGTCTCCTTGTGTCTTTTTTCCACCCGGGCCGTCTGTCCCCAGTTCACACCCGAGGCCAGAGAACCAGGGCAGGCTAGTGTGGTCAGCTGTAAATGCTCTCCCGACCCTCCCTGTGCAGAGCTGCCTGGAGGGCTGGGTGCGGAGGGAGGCCTGGGGATGTCAGACGAGGGGACCGGGGTCAGAGCTGCTCATGCTCTGTGCACAGGCCTCGTGGGGCTGGAGGAGAGTGCGACACACACGGGGAAGGGGTTTGTGTCTCACTTCCCCATCTGCCTGTGTCACCGTGAGCTTTAGTACTGCTGTCCCACACCTGACAGTAATAGTCAGCCTCGTCCTCGGCCCGGGCCCCGCTGATGGTCAGCATGGCCATGTTCCCCGCGTTCTGCCTGAGAATCGGTCAGGAATCCCTGAGGGCCGCTTGCTATCCTCATCGATAATTGTCACGTGGGCCTGGCCTGGCTTCTGTTGGTACCAGTAAGCATATTTCCTTCCAATATTGTCGCCCCCACAGGTGATCCTGGCCGTCTGTTCCAGGTTCACCGACTTCGAGCGGGGCTGAGTCAGCACATAGGAGGCCATGGAGCCTGCAAGAGAGAAGATGAGAGGTCAGCTTCCAGCCGGGGTGTCCTCCCCTGGACACTCCCGCCCCTGGCTTAAGTTCCAGTGGTTTTCTAAGCCTGATTCCACCCTGCTGTCATCTTTGTTCCTGGGTCCCCTGGGACTGCCTGGTGGATGGAGCCTTTGAACAGATGAGAAACACCCCCTCCCCTTCTGGGCAGGCACAGCCCTTCAAGGATCACACAGAGCCGATGAACTAAGTGGGGGGATATCACCACCCCAGCCCCTCATCCCACAGCAGGGTCTTGAGCATCCTCCACCCCCCGCACCCCCTAGAGTCCACTCTTGAGCTCAGAGTCAGGGCAGGGTTGTCCCAGAACCCAGGGCTGGGGTGGGTGTGAGCCTGGGCTCAGCACCTGTGCAGTGAGCCAGGAATGCGAGGAGGAGAGGGGTCCAGGCCATGGTGCAGGTGCCTCGATTTTGCTCCCTGAGGCTCAAAGCTGGGCAGATGTCCTCCCAGGCGTCTCTTATCCCCTTGCTGGAGACACCGCTGGTTATGCAAAGCAGCCAGATTTCAGGGCAGCTGCTGTGGACCCTTGTGGTTTAGAAATGGGCTCAGCTCCAAGGGACTTAGAGATGGGAGGAGCAGCCCTGCAAACCCATCCTCCCGCCCAGGTAATTCTCATTCACCCTGTGTTCCCATAGTCTGGGGTCCAAGCTCTATCCTTCTCCCTGTCCTGACCTGGCTCCTGAGCTGTGAGGTGGAGTCTGTCTGCATTTTCTGAACCCATCATAGAATGTTTACTCTCTAGGTACGAGAGGATCATAAGGTCAGTGTGTGTCCTACCCTTGGTCTGTGTTGCTGAACATCAGAACATGAACAAAATTCCTCCCTTGCCAGGTGCACGTGCAGTTTTAGGGAATCATTGAGGTGCTGGAGGATTCTTTGCCAAGGGAGAGCTCCATGGACTGTTCGTGGATGCTGTGCCTCAGTATCTCCAGGGTGCACTGCATGCCAGGGCCAGACCCAGTGCTTGAACAAGGCCCGACAGTGCCTGAGTGTAGCAGGAATGGGGTGGCGTGGAGTGTCATGAAGCACTGGACCCGTGCTAGAGACAGAGACAAATTGCACAGGAGAGAGATAAGAGACCCCGAGTCAGAATTTTACATGAGAGCAAAGGTGATAGTGTAGAAAACCTAGACCTTCAGCTTCTGGTCTCTGGTCCTGGTACCCAACCCTCCCTGTTAGAACCCCTGAGGCTTTGCCAGGTGATCTCTGCTGCCCCCCAGGGGCCGCTGCACACTGGCGGCTGGAGGCGCAGGGAAATCCTCTGTCCAGGTGGAGATTCAGAACCACTGCTCACATCCTGATTGCCCCTGACCCTGCACTGCTGGCCCCAGGGGAGGATTTGCTCTTCTCTGAGGGGCCCCAGCCGGCCTCAGGACCAGGCCGGAGGAGTCAGATTATCCGCGAAAATAGGAAGAGGCTCCTGTGAAGAGAAGGCAGGGCCCATCTGAGGTATCAGGGCTCATGTCTCTGGGGTGGTGGGTGGTCGTGGGTTTGGTTTTGGGGCTGGGCACCTGGGGACACAGGACTCAGGGCCGGCCTCTCACTTATTCTGGCTGCTGGGGCACCACATAGTGTGATGATGACTCCTGCCAAGGACAGAGACAGGAGGAAACACCCAACCAACAAAAACGTGTTCAGACCCAGCAAGCTGGGTCTTCCATAGCTTCCATCCTGGGAAGTCAGTGTGAACAAGACACAAGTCTTTCTTGGCTTCCTGCCTTGGGCGGAGCAGCATAGGGGGCACAGTTCCTTTGGTGAGACAGCACACAGTCCCCAACCCCGTCTGCCTGCATCTTGTCTTCTAGGATCATTGAGAAGCCACACTATTGCTATTCTCAGGTCTGTCTAGGTCAGCATTGACCCTGTGGCCCGGAGCTAGGCCATCGACGTGTCATTCAGCTGGGGATCTTTCTGGGGAGTTTTGTCTATGAATGAACGAAGCAGACTAGATTTATGCAGTGCTCTTTCTCTTGTACTTGGGTGTGATGGCTGGAGCTGCGGCAGCCATCCTGAAGTCTGTTGTCAACAACAAGGCAAAGCCAAGCCTCCATAGTAGTGATGATGGTAGAGATAGTGAGAGGATTTGGGACCTCACGGAATTGGTAGTACCTGGAGAACTGCCAACTGACTTCAGACTGACTTCTGCCTGGGGAAAAACAGCTGCTTGAATGTTCATGCTTCTGATTAGATGGGCATGCAATGCATTACACATTTCCTGCCCAGTTGGGATAATAACTAATACAATTACTTAAATAATGTTGGAAGAGCCTGTGCAGCATTGGTTGACGTGCAGAGAAATGAAGTGACATCAGGCAAAATGACAGGCAGGGAGTGTGTGGGGAGAGGTTGGAGGAGGCTTCTCTGCGGAGGGGACTGTGGGTTTTCTGTCAGGATGGGAAGCAGGGACAAACTGAAGTGTGGCTCAGTCCCTGTGGGGAAGAGTCTGGTTTGTGTGGGATGCAGGGACCGTGAGGACCTTAGAGTGTGTGATTCCAAACTAATTGAGCTCCAATGTGACATTTTCTCATCAGGTAAAAACTCAGTGGCAGGAGTGATGTGTTAGAATCCTCATGCTGTATGTTTCCAGGAAAGTTGAATCACGAGAGGAGCCCTGTGTGACGTGCCCAGCACAGAAGTCTCAGCTCCCTGGGACCTCAGGTGGAGAGACAGGGACTGGAATTTCCCATGTGAGGTGTTCAGTGTGTCAGGACTCCTCTCAATGTCCTGGGTAACAGTGTGTGAGTCTCGCCCTCAGAACAAGGTCCCTGGAGTTGAAGACATAGGGATGGATCATCCCTACTTCCTTCTGAGGACTGAGCCCTGGACCCCTGCTGACCCCCAGGCCTGGTGTCCCTGTAAGGCTCGCCCTGGGCAGCCCCAGCCTCTGTCCTGGGGCTCGTGATGCAGCCCTGCTGCCCCCTGCTGGTGGAGGAGGCTCAGACCAGGAGCTTCCCTCCTGCAGGTCCCTCCACAGCACCTGTCACCTGAGGAGGGGGGTGGACCTGGGAGTCCTGCCTCCCACAGGCAGCTTCCACCCTCTGCCAAGCCCAGCCCAGCACAGAAGGTCACATACTTGGTGCAGGAGGGAGAGCAGGTGAGATTCCTGTACTTGTCCAAGCTTTGAAATGCCCTGGGCTGGCCACTTTTCTTCATACCTCAGGGAGAGTACAGGGTAAATTGTAGTACATTTCTAGGTTCTCAGGCTAGGGACAAAACCTTTGTGAGATCCTATCAGCACCCCTCTTTCTCCATTTAGGAGTCGAATCTGTTAGCGTCTGCATGTCAGTGAGTGTCGCTGGGTCACAGGGGAACAGGGGATGCTTCTAGCACTAACGTTCACATATGCACCAAACTGTTGATTAGCATTATTCCTGTCATCTCTGCCCCTGCCGTTTCTATCACAACCCACAGCACTCGCAGTCTGGGGGAGGATGTTTTCTACATAAGCCTCTAGGGTGATTTGGAGGAAACAGGGAAGTTGGGAATTCAGGCCTGGTTGTGCAATTTCACTTCACACATGTCATACTTTTTCTGAGCCCGTTTCCTTGGATTTCTGCAGAGGTGGGACAAGAGACTCTCAGCCCAGCGCCCCTCACTGAGACCCTGTAGTCTCTGTTTCATTCATAAGATTCTGTGCATGTGTTTCTATCATTGAATTTGGAAATAATTGTTCTAACATCAGTATAATCTTCCCTATTTCATATCACATAAAGTTGAGGTCCAAGGAGACTAGGTTCCGAGGAAAGCAGAGGAAAGTGGGACGAGTTGAGGATGGAGCCAGGTGTGCTGGGTTCCGATCCTGGGCTCGTCAGGGCTGAGCTTGAGCAGGTCGGGCGAGAGGGAGGATGAGGCCAGGCTGGGCAGCAAGCCTTCTATCCCTCAGCTCACTGCTGTCCCCATCCTGGCCTGGTCTATGAAGGAGCCTCCTCAGCCTGCAGGCGGGGAGGGTCAGCAGGGGTGTATCCCCTCTTAGAGCTGGAGGATCTGTAGGGACAGTGGAGACTGGCTGTGCAGGGGCCTGGCCTGGCTCTTTCTGGCTCTGCTCTGTACTCTTGCTTGGCCCTCTCTGTCCTCCAAGTTGGAGGGAATGACAGGGGTCTCCTGGACCCACCGCTGGGGTCAATGAGTCTTGCAGTGGACACAAGGCCTGCAGGTTCTGGACACCGTGGGGCTCATTCTCTGGGTCCCACTGCCTGCAGCACCCCGTGGGTTGAGCTCAGGGTCAGGGTCATGCTCAGGGTCCTGTGGGGGCTGAGCCTGTGGGCAGGGCGCGGGGCAGCTCCTGGGCAGAGAGTAATGAGGGTAGCTGGAGATTCCAGGCCATGGTGGGCACCCCAGATTCTGTTTCTTGAGCCCACAGTTGAACCTGAATGCACCAAGTCTCCCTCATACTACCAATGGTTCCTGTGGAAATGCTCCTTCTCAGGCTTGTGGGGAGAATCTCTGCCTCTGGTTGAGCTTCATGGATCCGGTTCATGTGGAGCTGTGCTCACGTCTGGGCTCCACACAGGAGCTCTCGTCACTGTGGGTTTGAAAATCGTCAAGGCTCGAGTGCCAAGGGGCATGTGAGGACATTTCTGTGGCTGTTCTCATGAAATGTGCCCTGGGGATACTTCTCCGTGTGGGTAAAATATGTACCCAAATTTCCACACTGTTTTTAAGTGTCCACATTATCTTCACAGATTCTCTGCCTGTTCCGTGAATGTTTCATGACCCACGTTGTGGAGCAGATTGGGTGTAACTTGTCTTAAATTTCTGTTTAAATTTTGTTCATCCTTTTCTTTACTGGAGGTTTCTGATAGGCAGCATCCAGGTGGGTGTCGCTGTGAAACTCAATCCGACATCCTGTCTTACAGTCGCGCTGTGTAGACCATTTCCCGAATGTGATTAGTACTATCGTTTCAGTACAGCTTCTTGCTTCTATTTTCTCTTTGTCCCATGTGTTCTTTGTTTCCTGGTTCCATGTATCTCTCTTTTTTTAAAATCTAAGTGAGCATTGTCAAGTGATTCCATTTCTTTGCAACGTTTGGACTCATTGGCTCTAACTCCTTATGACCTCATTACCCGCCATTCCCCCAACCTTCCCCCCATCCTTCAAGTCTCCGTCCAGGGGATGTTACAGCACTGTCACATCCAGAGTAAGAACCTGAGAGCATACTTCTGTGTTTGCGCTCCGGGTTTTTCCTGTCATTTTCCTGCATATTACTTTTAGCTGTACTATCAATTCCAACTTAGGTACAAGTTATAGTTGCCTTAGACAGTCAGTTACCTTTAAAGAGAGTTGTATAATCAACAGCATTAATATCTACCCCAATAGGAGACCTTTGCATGTCTTTCTTTCATTTTGTAGATTCAGTTCATTCTCGAATCACTTCCTCCTGCCTGAGGGATGTGCATTGTTATGTCTTATGAGTCAGCTGATGATGACTTCTGTCACTTTCTGTATATCTGAAAAAATGTTATTTATTCTGTATTTTTGGAAGATGTATTCCCTGGGTAAGGATTGAAGTTCTTTTTCCTTTTTTCATGTATGAGAAATGCTAATCCACCATCTCCCTCTGCATTTCTGCCAATGAGAAATCTGCTAGAATCCCGTTTGTTCCCCGAAACATAGTGTATCTTTCCCCTCTGGATGCTTTTAATACTGTTTCTTTTCATCTGCCTGAAACAATTTGATATTGATGGGTGTTGGATTTGGCTTTTAAAAACATATACTTATTGTGCTTGAGCTGTTGAACTTTTTGGATCTGTGGGTTTTAGGTTTTCATGAAATTTAGAACAATTTTGAGCAATATTTCATTAAGTATTTTTCAAGCTCCCTGCCCCTCCTTTGGGGACACAGTCACAGCCTCTTACATTGCTCGGGTTGTCCCATGTTCAGTGATGCTCTGTTCATTTTTAGAGTGTTTGTTCTGTCTTTCCCTTTGCAGTGTCCGTGCTGCGTCTTCAGATTCCCTCACGTGTTTTTCTTGTGGTGTCTGTTGCTCATCTCAACGCTGGTATTTGTGATCTGAGACAATGTAGATTTCGTCTGTAGAAGTTTGAGTTGGGGAGAGAAACATCAAATGTTGGAGAGGTTGTGGAGAAAGGGGAACCCTCTTCCGCTGTTGGTGGGAATGGAAGTTGGTAAGCCACTTTGGAAAACAGTGTGGAGGTTCCTCAAAAATTTACAAATAGAGCTACCCTATGACGCAGCAATTGCACTACTGGGTATTTACCTGAAGGACACAGATGTGGTGAAAAGAAGGGCCACATGGACCCCAATGTTCATAGGAGCAATGTCCGCAATAGCCAAAGTGTGGAAAGAGCCGAGACGCCCTTCAACAGATGAATGGAAAAAGAAGATGTGGTCCATATATACAATGGAATATTACTCAGCCATCAGAAAGGATGAATACCCGACTTTTCCATCAACATGGATGGGACTGGAGGAGATTATGCTAAGTGAAATAAGTCAAGCAGAGAAAGTCAATTATCATATGATTTCACTTATTTGTGGAAAATAAGGAATAGCATGGAGGACATTAGGAGAAGGAAGGGAAAAATGGGGGTGGGGGGAATTGGAGGGAGAGATGAGCCATGAGAGAGTATGGACTCTGAGAAACAAACAGGGTTTTACATGAGAGACGATGGAGTCTGAAAAACAAACTGAGGGTTCTAGAGGGTAGGGTGTTGGGAGGATGGGTTAGCCTGGTGATGGGTATTAAAGAGGGCACATTCTGCATGGAGCACTGGGTGTTATGCATAAACAATGAATCATGGAACACTACATCAAAAACTAATGATGTAATGCATGGTGATTAACATTACAATAAAAAATTAAAAAAAAAAAAACACCAGTGTTTTAGAGGGGAGGGGGGAGGGGGAATTGGTTAGCCCAGTGATGGGTTAAGGAGGGCACGTACTGCATGGAGCACTGGGTGTTATGCACAAACAATGGATCGTGGATCACTACATCTAAAACTAATTATGCAATGTATGGGGATAATATAAGAATAAACAAATTAAAAAAAAAAAACCCAAAACTAATGATGTATTGTATGGTGACTAACATAACATAATAAAATTAAAAAAAAAAAGAAGTTTGAGTTGTATACTTTAATTTTCTTCTCCTCTTAATGTGTTCAATCAGTCAGACTAAATTTGGACCCAAGTCTGCAACATGGTTCTTCCTGGGATCTCCAGCCTTCTTTTTTTTTCTTTTTCTTTTTTTTTTTTTTTTACTATGTACTTTATACTTATATATTTATTATAACCATAGTCCTATATATAATATGTAACATATATATGTATATAGTATAATTATATAATTATAAATACTGATACTGTAACCTCATCCATTTTACAGGTGAGGAAACTGATGCACAGGGAGGTTATGTGGCTGGTTCAAGGTTATCCTATAAGTGATAGAGCTAGGCTTTAAACAAAGATATTTGCTTGCTTCCAGGGCTAGAAGTTTTGTTTTGTTTTGTTTTGTTTTGTTTTGATTTTTTCTTAACATATATTGCATTATTTGTTTCAGAGGTACAGATCTGAGATTCAACAGTCTTGCACAATTCACAGCGCTTACCAGAGCACACACCCTCCCCAGTGTCCATCACCCAGTCACCCCATCCGTCCCACCCCACCCCCCACTACAACAACACTCAGTTTGTTTCCTGAGATTAAGAATTCCTCATATCAGTGAGAACATATGATACATGTCTTTCTCTGTTTGACTTATTTCACTCAACATAATACCCTCCAGTTCCATCCACGTGGTTGCAAATGGCAAGATCTCATTCCTTTTGATGGCTGCATAATATTCCATTGTATATATATACCACCTCTTCTTTATCCATTCATCTGTAGATGGACATCTTGGCTCTTTCCACAGTTTGGCTATTGTGGACATTGCTGCTATAAACATCGGGGTGCACGTAGCCCTTCGGATCCCTACTTTTGTATCTTTGGGGTAAATACCCAGTAGTGCAATTGCTGGATCATATGGTAGCTCTATTTTCAACTTTTCGAGGAACCTCCATACAGTTTTCCAGAGTGGCTGCACCAGCTTGCATTCCCACCAACAGTGGAGGAGGGTTCCCCTTTCTTCGCATCCCCGCCAACATCTGTCATTTCCTGACTTGTTAATTTTGGCCATTCTGACTGGTGTGAAGTGGTATCTCATTGAGGTTTTGATTTGGATTTCCCTGATGCTGAGCGATATTGAGCACTTTTTCATGTGTCTGTTGGCCATTTGGATGTCTTCTTTGGAAAAATGTCTGTTCATGTCTTCTGCCCATTTCTTGATTGGATTCTTTGTTCTTTGGGTGTTGAGTTTGATGAGTTCTTTATAGATTTTGGATACTAGCCCATTATCTGATATGTCGTTTGCAAATATCTTCTCCCATTCTGTCGGTTGCCTTTTGGTTTTGTTGACTGTTTCCTTTGCTTTGCAAAAGCTTTTTAACTTGATGAAGTCCCAATAGTTCATTTTTGCCCTTGCTGCCCTTGCCTTTGGCGATGTTTCTAGGAAGAAGTTGCTTCGGCTGAGGTCAAAGAGGTTGCTGCCTGTGTTCTCCTTTAGAATTTGGATGCACTCCTGTCTCACATTGAGGTCTTTCAACCATTTGGAGTCTATTTTTGTGTGTGGTGTAAGGAAATGGTCCAGTTTCATTCTTCTGCATGTGGCTATCCAATTTTCCCAACACCATTTGTTGAAGAGACTGTCTTTGTTCCATTGGACATTCTTTCCTGCTTTGTCGAAGATGAGTTGACCATAGAGTTGAGGGTCCATTTCTGGGCTCTCTATTCTGTTCCATTGATCGATGTGTCTGTTTTTGTGCCAGTACCATACTGTCTTGATGATGACAGCTTTGTAATAGAGCTGGAAGTCTGGAATTGTGATGCCGCCAGCTTTGCTTTTCTTTTTCAACATTCCTCTGGCTATTCGGGTCTTTTCTGGTTCCATACAAATTTTAGTATGATTTGTTCCATTTCTTTGAAAAAAGTGGATGGTATTTTGATGGGGATTGCATTGAATGTGTAGATTGCTCTAGGTAGCATGGCCATCTTCACAATATTTGTTCTTCCAATCCATGAGCATGGAACGTTTTTCCATTTCTTTGTGTCTTCCTCAATTTCTTTCATGAGTATTTTATAGTTTTCTGAGTACAGATCCTTTGTCTCTTTGGTTAGATTTATTCCTAGGTATCTTATGGTTTTGGGTGCAATTGTAAATGGGATCGACTCCTTAATTTCTCTTTCTTCTGTCTTGTTGTTGCTGTATAGGAATGCCACTGACTTCTGTGCATTGATTTTATATCCTGCCACTTTACTGAATTCCTGTATGAGTTCTAGCAGTTTCGGGGTGGAGTCTTTTGGGTTTTCCACATAAAGTATCATATCATCTGCAAAGAGTGAGAGTTTGACTTCTTTTTTGCCAATTTGGATGCCTTTGATTTATTTTGTTGTCTGATTGCTGTGGCTAGGACTTCCAATACTATGTTGAATAGCAGTGGTGATAGTGGATATCCCT
The DNA here is from genome assembly GCF_029215605.1 of Mirounga angustirostris. Classification (NCBI taxonomy): domain Eukaryota; kingdom Metazoa; phylum Chordata; class Mammalia; order Carnivora; family Phocidae; genus Mirounga; species Mirounga angustirostris. Next base: position 93,747,110 of record NW_026991722.1, read on the forward strand.
GCCGCGTTCCTGACCTTAGGGGGAAAGCTCTCAGTTTTTCCCCATTGAGAATAATATTTGCTGCAGGTTTTTCATGGATGGCTTTTATGATATTGAGGTATGTACCCTCCATCCCTATTCTCTGAAGAGTTTTGATCAAGAAAGGATGCTGTACTTTGTCAAAAGCTTTTTCTGCATCTATTGAGAGGATCATATGATTCTTGTTCTTTCTTTTGTTAATGTATTGTATCACATTGATTGATTTGCGGATGTTGAACCAACCTTGCAGCCCAGGGATAAATCCCACTTGGTTGTGGTGAATAATCCTTTTAATGTACTCTTGGATCCTATTGGCTAGTAGTTTGGTGAGAATTTTTGCATCCTTGTTCATCAGGGATATTGGTCTGTAATTCTCTTTTTTGATGGGGTCTTTGTCTGGTTTTGGGATCAAGGTAATGGTGGCCTCATACAATGAGTTTGGAAGTTTTCCTTCCATTTCTATTTTTTGGAACAGTTTCAGAAGAATAGGTATTAATTCTTCTGGAAATGTTTGGTAGAATTCCCGTGGGAAGCCATCTGGCCCTGGGCTTTTGTTTGTAGGGAGATTTTGATGACTGCTTCAATTTCCTTAGTGGTTATAGGTCTGTTCAGGTTTTCTATTTCATCCTGGTTCAGTTTTGGTAGTTGATACATCTCTAGGAATGCATCCATCTCTTCCAGGTTATCTAATTTGCTGCCATAGAGTTGCTCATAATATGTTCTTATAATTGTTTGTATTTCTTTGGTATTGGTTGTGATCTCTCCTCTTTCATTCATCATTTTGTTGATTTGGGTCATTTCTCTTCTCTTTTTGATAAGTCTGGCCAGGGGTTTATCAATCTTGTTAATTCTTTCAAAGAACCAGCTCCTAGTTTCGTTGATCTGTTCTACTGTTCTTTTAGTTTCTATTTCATTGATTTCTGCTCTGATCTTTATTATTTCTCTTCTCCTGCTGGGTTTAGGCTTTATTTGCTGTTCTTTCTCCAGCTCCTTTAGGTGTAGGGTTAGGTTGTGTACTTGAGACCTTTCTTGTTTCTTGAGAAAGGCTTGTATTGCTATATACTTTCCTCTTAGGACTGCCTTTGCTGCATCCCAAAGATTTTGAACAGTTGTGTTTTCATTTTCATTGGTTTCCATGTATTTTTTTTAATTCTTCTTTAATTTCCTGGTTGACCCATTCATTCTTCAGTAGGATGCTCTTTAGCCTCCACGTATATGAGTTCTTTCCAACTTTCCTCTTGTGGTTGAGTTCTAGTTTCAAAGCATTGTGGTCTGAAAATAGGCAGGGAATGATCCCAATCTTTTGGTACCAGTTGAGACCTGATTTATGACCTAGGATGGGATCTATTTTGGAGAATGTTCCATGGGCACTAGAGGAGAATGTGTATTGCGTTGCTTTGGGGTGGAATGTTCTGAATATGTCTGTGAAGTCCATTTGGTCCAGTGTGTCATTTAAAGTCTTTATTTCCTTGTTGATCTTTTGCTTAGACGATCTGTCCATTTCAGTGAGGGGGGTGTTAAAGTCCCCCACTATTATTGTATTGTTGTCGATGTGTTTCTTTGCTTTTGTTATTAATTGCCTTATATAACGGGCTGCCCTCATGTTAGGGGCATAGATATTGACAATTGTTAAATCTTCTTGTTGGATAGATCCTTTAAGTATGATATAGTGTCCTTCCTCATCTCTTATTACGGTCTTTGGTTTAAAATCTAATTTGTCTGATATAAGGATTGCCACCCCGGCTTTCTTTTGGTGTCCATTAGCATGGTAAATGGTTTTCCACCCCCTCACTTTCAATCTGGGGGTGTCTTTGGGTCTAAAATGAGTCTCTTGCAGACAGCATATCGATGGGTCTTGTTTTTTAATCCAGTCTGTTAGCCTGTGTCTTTTGATTGGGGCATTGAGCCCATTTACATTCCGGGTCACTATTGAAAGATAGGAATTTGGTGCCATTGTATTGCCTGTAAGGTGACTGTTACCGTATATTGTCTGTGTTCCTTTCTGGCCTATGTTGCTTTTAGGCTCTCTCTTTGCTTAGAGGACCCCTTTCAAGATTTCCTGTAGGGCTGGTTTTGTGTTTGCAAATTCCTTTAGGTTTGTTTGTCCTGGAAGCTTTTTCTCTCTCCTTCAATTTTCAATGACAGCCTAGCTGGATAGAGTATTCTTGGCTGCATATTTTTCTCATTTAGTGCTCTGAATATATCCTGCCAGTCCTTTCTGGCCTGCCACGTCTCTGTGGATAGGTCTGTTGCCAATCTAATGTTTCTACCCTTGTAGGTTACATATCTCTTCTCCTGAGCTGCTTTCAGGATTTTCTCTTTGTCTATGAGACTCGTAAGTTTTACTATTAGATGTCGGGGAGTTGACCTATTTTTATTGATTTTGAGGGGGGTCTCTGTGCTTCCTGGATTTCATGCCTGTTTCTTTCCCCAAATTAGGGAAGTTCTCTGCTATAATTTGCTCCATTATACCTTCTGGCCCTCTCTCTCTTTCTTCTTCTTCTGGGATCCCAATTATTCTAATATTGTTTCGTCTTATGGTATCACTTATGTCTCAAATTCTGCCCTCGTGATCCAGTAGTTGTTTATCTCTCTTTTTCTCAGCTTCTTTATTTTCCATCATTTCATCTTCTATAGTACTGATTCTCTCTTCTGCCTCATTTATTCTAGCACTTAGCGCCCCCATTTTTTTGCACCTCATTAATAGCCTTTTTGATTTCTACTTGGTTGGATTTTAGCTCTTTTACTTCTCCAGAAAGGGTTTCTCTAATAACTTCCATATTTTTTTCAAGCCCAGCTAGTATCTTTAAAGTGATGATTCTGAACTCTAGATCTGACATCGTACTAATGTCCGTATTGAGTAGGTCCCTGGCAGTCGGTACTACCTCTTGTTCTTTTTGTTGAGGTGATTTTTTCCGTCTCGTCATTTTGTGCAGAGGATAATAGATTAATGAGAGAACAAAAGGCTAGCAGAGTAACCACGTCCCCAGAAAATATACTTCAAACAAATCAGAAAAGACCTGAAGCAGTGGGATAAGAAAGGGAAAGAGAGAAAAGAGAAAAAGAAAAAAAAAAAGAAAAAGATAAAGATAAAAACAAAAACAAACAAAACAAAACAACAACAACAATAGAAAAACCAGAATGTGATCAAATATGATCTATATGGTATATAGATCAGTGCCACACACTAGATTTGGGGTGTATTTTGGTCTTTTAGAAGAGAGTGCCTCCCAAAATTTTAAAGAAAGAAAAACTTATATATGTACAAAAATAAGGATTGATATGATGAAGGGATGGAATATGACTGTAAAAATGGAAATTATAAAAAATTTTATAAAAGGAATTGGTAAGAAGTTGTTTGAAAAAAGAAAGAAGAGGATTTAAAAAAGAAAAAAGAAAAAGAGAAAAAAAAAGGGAGAGGATGTGATCAGGCAGGGGAATAGAAAACACCATATACTAGAGATTTAGGGTATATTTTAATCTGTTAGAAGAAACTATCTCAAAATTTTAAAGAGAGAACAACTTATATATATAAGCTAAAAATATGGGTAACTACTATGAAGGGATAGAATATGACTCTAAAAATGAAAAATAAAAATGTTTTTTTTTTTAAAGGGATTGATAAGATGTTGGTTGAAAAATGGAAAAAGAAAAATTCAAAAAGAAATAAAAAGACAAAAAAGACAGTTAAAAAAAAATTAACTTTACAAGACTAAAGAATCATGGTAAAAAAGCCGTGAATTCTATGTGCAGTATTCCCCTAGCGCTGGAGTTCTGCCGTTCTCATTGATCGGTAAACTTGGTCTTGGCCGGCTGTTCTCCCTGATCTGGGGAGGGGCCTGTTGCCGTGGTTCCCAAATGTCTCTGCCGGAGGCGGAATTGCCCCGCCCTTGCCCCCTCCCAGCTAAGTAATCTGCTCGGGGTTGCTCTCCGGGGCTTTTGTTCCCTGCGAGCTTTCCGAACAGCTTTGGAGGCGGAGAGTGAAAATGGCGGCCTCCCAATCTCCACCCTGGAGGATCCGAGAACTCGGGCCCGCTTCTCAGTGCGCCCCCAGAGAAAAGCCGTCAGTCACTCCTGTCTCCCTGGTCTCCGGCCGCACTCCGTGCTCACCCGGCCTGCATCCGCGCACCTCTATCTCTGGCACCCGACCCCGGGTGGAGTCTCCAAACCCAGCAGATCCCTGCGGTGCACTCCCGCGCACCTCCTCCCGGGGGAGGAAGGTGAGTCTCCCCGGATCGGCCGCTTGTTGGGTCCCTGCTGGAGGAGCAGTGGCCCGACTGTGCTGTGGATCACGGTTTATGGCCACCCCGAGCTGAGAGCCCACGCCTGGCCGCCGCCTCTGCAGCCGGCTTCCCTGCTCCGTTACCTGGGAGCTCTGCCACACTCAGGCACCCCCGGTCTTTCTGTGACCCCGAAGGTCCTGAGACCACACTGTCCCGGAGGGTTCCACCCTCCGCTTAGCCACCAGAGTGACGTCCCTCAGCGGAGCAGACTTTCAAAACTTCCGATTTTGTGCTCCGTGGTTCTATCACTTGCCAGAAGCGGCCGACGGAGGCCCCTCCCCCGCCGTCTATCCTCCCGAATATCGCCTCGGATTCACTTCTCCGCACGTCCTACCTTCCAGAAAGTGGTCGCTTTTCTGATGAGAGAGTTGTTGCTCTTCTTTTCTTCAATCTCCTGTTGAGTTTGTTGGTGTTCAGAATGGTTTGATCCCTATCCAGCTGAATTCCTGAGAGGAGACGAAATCCAGGGCTCCTACTCCTCCGCCATCTTGCTCCGCCCCCCGATAATTGTCTTTCTATGCTTGACTTATTTCACTTAGCAGAATCTCCTGCAGTCCCATCCATGTTGATGTAAAAGTTGGGTATTCATCTTTTCTGATGGCTGAGTAATATTCCATTGTATATATGGACCACATCTTCTTTATCCATTCATCTGTTGAAGGGCATCTCGGCTCTTTCCACAGTTTGGCTATTGTGGACATTGCTGCTATGAACATTGGGGTGCATATGGCCCTTCTTTTCACTACATCTGTATCTTTGGGGTAAATACCCAGTAGTGCAATTGCTGGGTCATAGGGTAGCTCTATTTTAAAATTTTTGAGGCACCTCCACACTGTTTTCCAAAGTGGCTGTACCAACTTGCATTCCCACCAACAGGGTAAGAGGGTTCCCTTTTCTCCACAACCTCTCCAACATTTGTTATTTCTTTCCCTGTCCATTTTGGCCATTCTAACTGGTGTAAGGTGGTATCTCAATGCGGTTTTGATTTGGATTTCCCGGATGGCTAATGATGATGAACATTATTTCATGTGTCTCTTAGCCATTTGTATGTCTTCTTCAGAGACGTGTCTTTTCATCTCTTCTGCCCACTTTTTGACTTGATTATTTGTTTTTTGGGTGTTGAGTTTGAGAAGTTCTTTATAGATTTTGGATACCAGTCCTTTATCTGTAACGTCATTTGCAAATATCTTCTCCCATTCTGTGGGTTGCCTCTTTGTTTTGTTGACTGTTTCCTTTGCTGTGCAGAAGCTTTTTATCCTGATGAAGTCCCAAAACTTCATTTTTGCTTTTGTTTCACTAGCTTTTGGAGATGTATCTTGAAAGAAGTTGCTGTGGCCAATGTCAAAGAGGTCACTGCCTATGTTCTCCTCGAGGATTTTGATGGATTCCTGTCTCACATTGAGGTCTTTCATCCACTTTGAGTTTATCTTTGTGAATGGTGTTAGAGAATGGTTGAGTTTCATTCTGCCTGCGGCTGTCCAATTTTCCCAGCAGCATTTATTGAAGAGCCTGTCTTTTTCCATTGCATGCTTTTTCCTGCTTTGTCAAAGATTATTTGACTATAGAGTTGAGGGTCCATATCTGGGTTATCTATTCTGTTCCACTGGTCTGTATGTCTGTTTTTGTGCCAGTACCATGCTGTCTTGGTGATCACTGCTTTGTAATAGAGCTTGAAATCCGGCAACGTGATGCCCCCAGCTTTGTTTTTCTTTTTCAACATCTCCTTGGCGATTCGGGGTCTTTTCTGATTCCATACAAATTTTAGGATTGTTTGTTCCAGCATTTTGTAAAATGTCATTGCGGCAGCAGACGGCGGTGGCAGGCGGCGGCAGGATGCGGAGGCAGGCAGGCGGCCACGGATGACGGCGGGCAGCAGGCGGCGGGCGCAGGCAAGGGCGGTGCGGTGGGTGGCAGAAGGCAGGTGGCGGCGGCAGGCAGAGGTAAGCGGCAGCAGGGGGCGGCAGTGGCAGACGGCAGTGGTAGTACTGCCTGGTGGCGGCAGCAGGCAGGCGGTGGCAGGCGGCGGTGGCAGGCAGCGGCAGGGAGGTGGTGGCAGTCGGTGACAGGTGGCAGCGGGCAACAGCAGAGGTGGCGGCGGTGACAGCACCAGCGGGTGACGTCTATGGCTGCAGCGGCTGCAGGGGCGGCAAGGGCTGCAGGGGCGCCAGCTTTGGGCAGCCCAGGGTCATTGGGCGGCAGTGTGTGGCAGCCTCAGCAGCAGGTGCCATTGGCTTCAGCCGGAGTCACCGGCGGGGGAAGCAGGCGCCCCAATAGGGGCGGGGTCAGCAGCAGGCGGGTCAGCGGCGGCAGCGTCGGTCAGCGTGGGGAGGGGCGCCGGAAGCGCAGGCGGGCGTCTGCGAGTTACGCGGCGGTGTCTGCGGCGTCAGTGGCGTCAGGGGCGTCAGCGGCGTCGGCGGCGTCAGCAGTACTGTTGGCGTCAGTCGGCTTCAGCGTTGGGCAGCAGCGGAAGCTCCGGGCAGCAGAGGCAGCAGCAGGAGTATCAGCAGCGGGCGGCGGCAGCGGTAGGTGCCGGGTAAGTGGGGTCAGTATGTGGCAGCGGGAGGCGGTGGAGGCAGTGGAGGCAGGGGGCGGCAGTAAGCGGTGGGGGCAGGGAGGCAGGTAGCAGCAGGCAAGTATGGTGGGCGGCGGCGGTAGGTGATTGCAGGCGGCGGCAGGAAGCGGTGGCGGGCTTGGGTAAGAAGCGGCAGGCAGGCAGGCGGCGGCGGCAGGCAGGCAAGGGCGGCGGGCGGTGGAAGGAGGTAGCAGGCGGCGGCGGCGGCAGGGGGCGGGGGCAGGCAGGCTGCGGCAGGCAGGTGGCAGACAGTTGCAGGCAGGCTGCAGCACTGGGGGTAGGCAGTAGCCGCAGGCGGCAACAGGCAGTGGCGGCAGGAAGCGGGGGCGGGCAGGTGGTGGGGGCAGGTAGTGGCGGCCCGCAGGCCCCGGCTAGGGGCAGGCAGGGGGCGGCGGCGGCAAAGGTGGCAGACGGGGGCAGGCAGTGGTAAGCGGCGGGAGGAAGCGGCGGCAGGTGGCAGGGCCAGGCAGCAGCGTTAGGTAGGCGGCAGCGGTAGGCATGTGGTGGCGGTGGGCTGCCGTGGCGGGTAGTGGTAAGTGGCAGCAGGCGGGGGTAGGCGGCGGTGGTAGGTAAGCAGCAGCAGGCCGTGGCGGGCTGCAGGCAGCAGGGGCCAGGCAGGAAGTGGCGGCTGACAGTCGTAGCCGGCCATAAGCGATTGCAGAAAGCGGCGGCAGGCGGCAGGGGCAGGTGGCAGGGGGAGGCGGGCCGCAACGGCGGCAGGCAGTGAGGGCAGCAGACGGCAGCAGCGTCAGGCGGCAGCGGCAGGCGGTGGGAGCAAGCGGGCTGCGGGGGGCAGCGGCAGCAGGTGGCGGCGGTAGGCAGGCAACGTTGGCAGGCATCTTCGAGGTTAGGCAGCGGAGGCTGGTGGCAGTAGCCGCAGATGGCAACAGGCGGTGGTGGCAACAAGCAGTGGCAGGCAGGTGGCGGGGACAGGTGGTGGCCGCAGGCAGCAGTGTTAGGAAGGCGGGAATTGCAGCTGTTGGGAGGCGGCAGTAGTAGGCATGCGGTGGTGGCGGGCTGCGGTGGCGGGCAGTGGTAAGCGGCAGCAGGCGGCGGTGGTAAGGAAGCGGCAGCGGACCGTGGCAGGCAGCGGGCAGTGGGGGCAGGCAGGCGGTGGCAGGCAACGTCAGCAGCGGGCTGCAGGCGGCCGCGGTAGGCAGGTGGTGGTGGTGGTGGCAGGTGGCGGCGGTAGGCACCGGTAAGCGGCGGCAGGGGGTGCGGGCAGGCAGGCGGAGGCAGGGGGACACAGGCAAGGATGCTGGGTGGCGGCAGGCAGGGTTGGCAGACAGGCGGTGGTGGTAGGTAGTAGCAGGCAGCCCCGGCAGGAAGCGAAGGCAGGCGGCAGTGGCAGCAGGCGACAGCACGGGCAGGCTGTGGTAAGCAGTGGCTGGCAGTCAGGCAGCCACAGGCAAGGGAGGCGCGCGGTGCGAGGAGGTAGCAGGCGGCGGCGGCAGGAAGCGGTGGGACGCAGGCAGCTGGGGCGGCAGGCAGGCAAGCCCCGGCAAGCGGCAGGCAGGCGGCAACAGGAAGCGGCGGCAGCGGTGTCAGGCGGCAGTGGCAGGAAGCCACGGGAGACAGCGGAGGCAGGTGGCGGGGGAAGGTGGCAGGAGGAGGCAGGCTGCAGCGGAGGCAGGCAGTGGGGGCAGCGGCCTGCAGGCACCAGCAGTAGGCAGGCGGTGGTGGCAGGTAAGAGGTAGCAGGTGCAGGCTGCAGTAAGCAGCGGCTGGCAGGCAGGCCACGGCAGGTAAGGGCCGCGGGTGGTGCAAGGATATAGCAGGCGGCGGCAGCAGGCAAGCGGCGGGGGCAGGCAGGTGGCAGACAGCAGCATTAGGGAGGCGGCAGCTGTGGCGATTGGCAGGTGGCAGCGTTAGGCCAGCAGTGCCGGCAGCGGTGGGGGTAGGCAGGCAGCGTTGGCATGCATTCTCGGTGTTAGGTAGCTGGGCCCGGTGGAGCCAGGCTGCGGCAGCAGACGGCGGTGGCAGGCCGATGGCCACGGATGCCGGCGGGCAGCAGGCTGCAGGCGCAGGCAAGGGCGGTGGGTGGCAGAAGGCAGGTGGCGGCGGCAGGCAGAGGTAAGTGGCAGCAGGGGCGGCAGTGCCAGACGGCAGTGGTAGTACTGACTGGTGGCGGCAGCAGCAAGGCGGTGGCAGGTGGCGGTGGCAGCAGTGGTGGGCAGCGGTGGCAGGCAGCGGCAGGCAGGCGGTGGCAGGCGGTGGCAGGCGGCAGCAGGCAGTAGCAGAGGTGGCAGCGGTGACAGCAGCAGCGGGTGGCGTCTGCGGCTGCAGCGGCTGCAGGGGCGGCAAGGGCTACAGGGGCGCCCGCTTTGGGCAGCCCCAGGTCATTGGGCGGCGGTGTGTGGCAGCCTCAACAGCAGGTGCCATTGGCTTCAGCCGGAGTCACCGGTGGCGGAAGCAGGCTCCGCGATAGGGGCGCGGTCAGCAGCAGGCGGGTCAGCGTTGGCAGCGTGGGTCAGCGTGGGGAGGGGCGCGGGAACGCCGGCGGGCATTTGCGGGTTACGCGGCGGCGTCAGTGGCGTAGGCGGCGTCCGCGGCGTCCGCGGCGTCAGGAGTAGTGCTGGCGTCATGTGACTTCAGCGTTGTGCAGCAGCGGAAGCTCCGGGCAGCAGAGGCAGCAGCAGGCGTATCAGCAGCGGTCGGCGGCAGCGATAGGTGCCGGGTTAGTGGGGTCAGTATGTGGCAGCGGGAGGCGGTGGAGGCAGGGGAGGCAGGGGGCGGCAGTAAGCGGTGGGGGCAGGGAGGCAGGTAGCGGCAGGCAAGTGTGGTGGGCGGCGGCAGGCAGGGTTGGCAGACAGGCGCCGGCGGTAGGCGATTGCAGGCGGCGGCAGGAAGCGGTGGCAGGCTGTGGAAAGAAGCGGCAGGCAGGCAGGCGGCGGCGGCAGGCAGGCAAGGGCGGCGGGCGGTGGAAGGAGGTAGCAGGCGGCGGCGTCGGCAGGGGGCGGGGGCAGGCAGGCTGCGGCAGGCAGGTGGCAGGCAGTTGCAGGCAGACTGCAGCATTGGGGGTAGGCAGTAGCCGCAGGTGGCAACAGGTGGTGGCGGCAGGAAGCGGCGGCGGGCAGGTGGTGGGGCCAGGTGGTGGCGGCTGGCAGGCCCCGGCTAGAGGCAGGCAGGGGGCGGCGGCGGCAAGAGGTGGCAGACGGGGGCAGGCAGTGGTAAGCGGCGGGAGGAAGCGGCGGCAGGCGGCAGGGCCAGGCAGCAGCGTTAGGTAGGCGGCAGCGGTAGGCATGTGGTGGCGGTGGGCTGCCGTGGCGGGTAGTGGTAAGTGGCAGCAGGCGGGGGTAGGCGGCGGTGGTAGGTAAGCAGCAGCAGGCCGTGGCGGGCTGCAGGCAGCAGGGGCCAGGCAGGAAGCAGCGGCTGATAATCCTAGCCAGCCATAAGGGGTGGCAGAAAGCGGCGGCAGGCGGGGGCAGGTGGCAGGGGGAGGCGGGCCACAGTGAGGGCAGGCAGTGAGGGCAGCAGGCGGCAGTGGCCACAGGCAGTGGAGGCAAGCGGGCTGCAGGGGGTGGCGGCGGTAGATTGGCAGCGTTGGCAGGCATCGTCGAGTTTAGGCAGCGGAGGCTGGTGGCAGCAGAGGAGGTGGCAGGTGGCAGGCTGCAGGTGGCGGCGGTAGACAGCGGTAAACGGCATCAGGGGGTGTGGGCAGGCAGGCGGAGGCAAGGGGATACAGGCAAGGGTGGCAGGCGGCAGCGGCAGGAAGCGGTGGCGGGCAGGTGGCTGGGGCGGTAGGCAGCGGTAACTGGCAGCAGCTGGTGGGGGCAGCGGCCCGGTGGCAGTAGGGGCAGGGTCAGCGCTGGGCAGCCAGCGCCAGCAAGCAGCAGGCGGCAGAGGGCGGCAGAGTGGGCCAGCCGTGTCGGCGGTCAGCAGCAGCATCTGCGATGGGCAGCGGGTGTCAGTGGCGGTAGCTGGGGGCAGTGGCGGTAGCTGGGGGCAGTGGAGGTATGGCTGGGAGCAGAGGGAGCCGGGGGCAGCGGCGTCCTTGGAACCCTAGCATGCTGCAGTTCCGAGGAAGAGGTGCCCCTCAACCTGGTATCTGCAGGGGACACAGGGGGCCACCCAGGACCCAGAGGCCAAGCCTGAGGCGGAGTGCCAAGTCCTGCTTCCTCCCATTGGGGAGGCCAGGTGAGTTCGGCCTCTGCCCTGGGCTTGAGCTTCAGTCTCTCCATCTGTAAAGTGGGCAGAACAGCAAAACCTTAGGGTTATGGTGCAGATTTAATGTAGGTAATGGGTTTCCTCTAGACTGGTTCAGAGTCCAGGTTGTCATTCCTCTTATTCCACTTCCAGCTGTGTGACCTTGAGCAAGATAGGTAATGGCCAGGCCTCAGAATTCTCATCTGAGAGATGGGCCTCCAAAGAGGACCTATATAGGCTTGTTTTGGGGATTTAGTGAAGTAGTACACAGAACCCATTTCCAAAGTCAATGTAAATCATGGTTCCTGGCACGAGATAAGTGCAGTACGAGTCTTTGGGATTAATATCACAGAAGTATTAGTTATTGTTATTGCTAGCACTGGGGAAGGAACACCGTGATTGCCATCCTCATGATTATCATCGTGAGTTAATTGAGGAGCTGCTCTGTGCCTGGCGCTGGCTAAGCATTCTACACCCTTTATCAGTTTGCACATCTCCATGGGCTAGGATCCTGATAGGCCTCTGAGTCTTAGAGAGGCAGATAGTGCTTGGAACCAGATTTCAAGCCCTTGTCATTGCAGCTCCAAAACCTGTGCTTCCAACCTCTCCATGAGTGGGGCGTATCCGAAACCCTCCTGCCTCTCTGCTTGACTCTGCACCTTACAGCTTAGAATAGGGCCTAACCCAGAGGAATACAGAGGGATAAGTATTCTCTATTTCTGTTACCGTCGTAGTCTTTATTCACTCGCAGTGCTTTATGGGCACAGATGTAACGGCGGTGGTTAGTGATTCAGATCAAGAGCTGACAGACCATCCCAACTGAGAGAAATGAGACCCATTTTATGTGCTCCTCTCCCCCTAGAATGATGGTCAAGAGACAGTGATGACTCAGAGGTTGCCAGTGAGTTAAAGAAGTTGGCTGCCCAGCCGCAAGAGCCTGAGTAGACAGCAGCGGCGACCTTTGGTAGCATCTCAAAAGACACCTACACGATGGAACATGCCCAGGGATTTGGAAAACTGGTAAGGCATTTTCCATACACCCTGCATTGTTCTTCCTCAACTTCTTCAGTATCTCCCAGGAACTCCCTGCTTCTTCCTGTACCCCTAAGCGGGATGCAGTGCCCAGTGCTCTGGGTAGAGAGGAGCCCAGCACTTTACATGCTGTTCTGTGCACGCACTCACCAGTGTACAAAGCTCTCCTTTAGTCTCTGTGAGGAACAGGAGGGCAGTTTCCCGCACAGATTTGGGCAGGTCCCTGCACTTTCTGAGTCCCCTGAACAATGGTGTATGGCTTACCTGTTTAAATCCAGTTTTGTCTTGGAGTGTTTTACAAGACCTTTTCCTTAGGATAACTTGTAAGATCACTTTCTTTACAACTTCGAAGCTTGTAATACAGTGTTATTAACTATAGCCGCCATGTTGTACGTTACATCCTGTGACTGACTGACTTTATACCTGTAAGTTTGAACCTTTGACCCCTGTCACCCATTTCACACCCATCCCCGTGCCTGTCAACCACCAATCAGACTGCTGTATCTTTAAGCTCAGTTTTTTGGTGGTTTTAGATTCCATATAAAAGTGTTGTCTTAGAGTATTTGTATCTGACTTCTTTCAGTTAGCATCGTGCCCTCAGGGTCCATCCATGTTGTTGTAAAAAGAACGATTTCGTTTTTTGTTATGGCTAAAGAGTATTGCAGTGTCTACATACACCACATCTTCCTTATCGATTCATCCCTCCGTGGACATGTAGGTTGTCCTCCTATCTTAGCTGTTACGAATAATGCTGCAGTGAACATGGGGGTTCAGATATCTTTTCAAATGGGTGTTTTTGTTTTCTTTGGCTAAATGGCCAGGAGAAAAATTGCTGGATTGTAGGCTCGTTCTAGTTTTAATGTTTTGAGGAGCCTGCATACTCTTTTCCACAGTGGATGCACCTACCTACGTTCCCACCAACAGCTCACTGGGGTTCCCTTTCGGCCACATCCTTGCTAACATATGTTATTTCTCATCTTTTTGATACTAAATTTTCTAACCAGTGTGAGCTGCTATCCCATTGTTTTGATTTGCATTTCCCTGATGATTCATGATGTTGAGCATCTTTTCATGTCCCTGTTGGCTCTCTGGATGTGTTCTCTGGATAATGTCCATTTGGATAACCCTCCCACTTTTTAACCACTTTGTTTTTTGCTGTAGTTATTGAGTGTAGGAGTGCTTTATATGTACTGGATACTAATCTTTTTTTTTTTTTTAAAGATTTATTTATTTATTTATTTGAGAGAGAGAATGAGATAGAGAGCATGAGAGGGTGGAGGGTCAGAGGGAGAAGCAGACTCCCTGCTGAGCAGGGAGCCTGACTTGGGACTCGATCCCGGGACTCTGGGATCATGACCTAAGCCGAAGGCAGTTGCTTAACCAACTGAGCCACCCAGGCGCCCCTCCATACAAATTTTAAAGATTCTTTGCCTTATGTCTATAAAACGTGTTTCGAATTTTGGTTAAGAATTGCATTCAATCTCTAGACGGTTTTGGGTAGTATAGACATTTTAACACTTAATTCTTCTAATCCATGAGCATGGAATGTCGATTTACTTGTGTTGTCTTCCGTTTCTTTCCTTAGTGTCTTACAGTTTTCAGTATATAGGCTTTCACCTCCTTGGTTAAATTTATCTTTAAGTGTTTTTTGGTTTTTTTTGATGCAATTTTAAATATGATTTTTAAAATTTATTTTCCTGTTCATTATTAGTATATAAAAATGGAACATATTTTTATGTACTTTTTATCCTGCAACTTTATTGAATCTGTTTAATAGTTTTTTTCATGTTGTTTTTAGGGGTTTTTTTACATATAAAATGTCATTTGAATATAGTGACCTTTACTTCTTCCTTTCCAATTTGGATGTATTTTATTTCTTTATTTTTCTTGTGTAATTGCTCTGGCTGGGATTTCCAGTAGTATAGTTGACCGTTGTCCATCGTCGGTTTGAATTGTGTGGTCCACTTAATACATTTTTTATTCAGTAAATACAGGCATTGCTTGTAAAGGTATTGTCCTTTTGAATTTTTTTTTTTCTTTTAAAATGATTATTTATATTCTACTTACTTAGCAATATTGGTTTCAGGAGAATTCCGTGATTCATGACTTGCTTACAACCCCTACTACTCATCATAACAGTGCCCTCCTTAATCCCATCACCCAGCTAGACCATCCCCCAAACACCTCCCCTCTGTCAAATCTCTGTTTTCCAGCATCAAGAGTTTCTTACACTTTGTTTCCCTCTCCGTTCTTTGTATCCCCCCTCCCATTTGTTGATCTGTTTTGTTTCTTAAATCCATAGGAGTGAAATCACATGGTATTCGTCTTTCTCTGACTCACTTATTTTGCTTAGCATAATACACTCTAGCTTCATCAGGATTTTTTTTTTAAAGAATTTATTTATTTCTTTTTCTTTTTTTTTTTAAATTTTATTATGTTATGTTAGTCACCATACAATACATCATTACTTTTTGATGTAGAGATCCACGGTCCATTGTTTTCGTATAACACCCAGTGCTCCATGCAGTACGTGCCCTCCTTAATACCCATCACTGGGCTCACCAATCCCCGCAACCCCCCTCTAAAACCCTGTGTGTTTCTCAGGTCCATAGTCTTTCATGGTTCATCTCTCATCCAATCCCCCCCCCCCATTTTTCCCTTCCTTCTCCTAATGTCCTCCATGTTATTCCTTATGTTCCACAAATAAGTGAAACCATGTGATAATTGACTTTCTCTGCTTGACTTACTTCACTTAGCATAATCTTCTCCAGTCCCATCCATGTTGATGTAAAAGGTGGGTATTCATCCTTTCTGATGGCTGAGTAATATTCCATTGTATATATGGACCACATCTTCTTTATCCATTCATCTGTTGAAGGGCATCTCGGCTCTTTCCACAGTTTGGCTATTGCGGACATTGCTGCTATGAACATTGGGGTGCACATGGCCCTTCTTTTCACTACATCTGTGTCTTTGGGGCAAATACCCAGTAGTGCAATTGCTGGGTCATAGGGTACCTCTATTTTTAAATTTTTAAGGAACCTCCACACTATTATTTTTTGACAGAGAGGGACACAGCAAGGGAGGGAACACAAGCAGGGGGAGTTGGAAAGGAAGAAGGAGGCTCCCCACAGTCTTTGGATCCAATGCGGGGCTCGATTCCAGGACCCTGGGATCATGACCTGAGCCGAAGGCAGACGCTTAATAACTGAGCCCCAAGCTCCATCAGGATTTTCTTAATCACACTCTTTTTCTCTAGCTTACTTTCTTGTAAGAATGCAGTCTATAATACATATAACATTCAAAATGTGTCTGAATCAAATCTTTGTGTTCCTGATAACTTTTCTGGTCAACAGTAGGATATTAGTAGTTCAGTTTTGGGTGACTCAAAAGTATTCTCAGATTTTCAACTGCACAGGGGTTGGCAACCCTAATCCCTGCATTGTTCAAGGGCCAACTGTATGTTGAATAAAAGTGGCGAGAGTGTGCATCCTTGTCTTGTTCCTGATCTTAGAGGAGAAGCTTTCGGCTTTCACTCTTGCATAGGACGTGGCTTCTCAGGTATGGCCTTTATTAGGTTGAGTTACATTCTCTGTATACCTGCTTTGTTGAGAGCTTTTATCAAAATGGGTGTTGCGTTTTGTCAGATGCTTTTTCTGCATTGGTGGAGAAGATCATAGGATTTTTACCCTTTGTTTTGTTAATGTGGCCTATTTCTTTGATTGATTTGTGGATGTTGAACCCCCCTTGCATCCCTGAAATAAATCTGACTTGTTCATACTTCTTCCTGTATTGTTGAATTTCGTTTGCTGTTATTTTGTTGAGGATTTTTATATCTATGTTCATCACAGATACGGGTCTGTAATTTTCTTTTCTTGTGGTATTTTGGTAGGGTTTGATAAGGGCAATGCTGGCCTCCTAAAAGGAGTTGAGAAGCATTCCTTCCTCTTGTATTTGGGGAAAAGTTTGAGAAGGATTGGTATTCATTTTTCTTTGAAAATTTGGTAGAATTCAGCAGGAAGCCATCTGGACTCCTGACTGTTGAGAGGTTTTTAATTACTCATTTTGTTTCCCTACTGGTAATTGGTCTGTTCAGAATTTTTGTCTCTTCATGATTCATTCTTGGAAGGTTGTGTGTTTCTTGGAATTTATCCTTTTCTTTTGGACGGTCAAACTTGTCGGGGTGTAATTGTTCACAGTAGTCTCTTATGAGCCTTTGTCTATGGTATCAATGGAAACATCTCTTTCATTTCTGATTATGTGTACTCATTCTTTTTTTTTACCTTGAGGCTAGCTGAAAATTTGTCAGCTTTTTTCTTTTCTTTCTTTTTTTTTTTTTTTTAGATTTTATTTATTTATTTGAGACAGAAAGATTGAGAGAGACAGAGAGCACATGAGAGGGCGGGAGGGTCAGAGGGAGAAGCAGGCTCCCTGCAGAGCAGGGAGCCCGATGCGGGACTCGATCCCGGGACTCCAGGATCATGACCTGACCCGAAGGCAGTCACTTAACCAACTGAGCCACCCAGGCGCCCTCAGCTTTTTTCTTTTCAAAGAACCAGCTCTTTTTTTGATCTTTCTATTGACTTCATAGTCTGTATTTGATTTATTTGTTTGAGATGTTACTTCCTTTCTTCTATTAAATTTGGGCTTCCGTGTTCTTTTTCTGGTTCCTTGAGGTGGAAAGTTAGGCCGCTTATTTGAGACGATTCTTGTTTCTTGATTTACACCTGTATCAGTATAAACTTCCGTCTTAGAACCACTGTTTTTTAAATTTTTTTAAATTTAAAAAAAAATTTTATTGTTATGTTAATCACCATACATCATTAGTTTTAGATGTAGTGTTCCATGATTCATTGTTTGTGCATAACACCCCGTGCTCCATTCAGAATGTGCCCTATTTAATACCCATCACCGGGCTAAACCATCCTCCCACCCCCCTCCCCTCTAGAACCCTCTGTTTGTTTTTCAGAGTCCATCATCTCTCATGGTTCCTCTCCCCCTCCAATTTCCCCCCCTTCATTCCTCCCCTCCTGATATCTTCTTCTTTTTTTTTTTGTTTCTTAACATATATTGCATTATTCGTTTCAGAGGTACAGATCTGAGATTCAACCGTCTTGCACAATTCCCAAGGTTTACCAGAGCACATACCCTCCCCAATGTCTGTCACCCAGTCATCCCATCCCACCCCCCACTCCAGCAACCCTCAGTTTGTTTCCTGAGATTAAGAATTCCTCATTATCAGTGAGGTCATTTGATACATGTCTTTCTCTGTTTGACTTATATCGCTCAGCATAATGCCCTCCAATTCCATCCACCTCGTTGCAAATGGCAAGATCTCATTCCTTTTGATGGCTACATAATATTCCATTGTATATATATACCATTTCTTCCTTATCCATTTGTCTGTCGATGGACATCTTGGCTCTATCCACAGTTTGGCTATTGTGGACATTGCTGCTATAAACATCGGGGTGCATGTACCCCTTCGGGCCCCTACATTTGTATATTTGGGATAAATACCCAGCAGTGCAGTTGCTGGATCATATGCTAGATCTATTTTCAACTTCTGGAAGAACCTCCATACTGTTTTCCAGAGTGGCTGCACCAGCTTGCATTTCCACCAACAGTGTAGGAGGGTTCCCCTTTCTCTGGATCCCTGCCAACATCTGTCCTTTCCTGACTTGTTAATTTTAGCCATTCTGACTGGTGTGAGGTGGTATCTCATTGAGGTTTTGATTTGGATTTCCCTGATGCCGAGCGATGTTGAGCACTTTTTCATGTGTCTGTTGGCCATTTGGATGTCTTCTTTGGAAAATGTCTGTTCATGTCTTCTGCCCATTTCTTGATTGGATTCTTTGTTCTTTGGGTGTTGGGTTTGATAATTTTGGATACTAGCCCTTTATCTGATATGTCATTTGCAAATATCTTCTCCCGCTCTGTCGGTTGTCTTTTGGTTTTGTTGACTGTTTCTTTTGCTGTTCAAAAGCTTTTTATCTTGATGAAGACCCAATAGTTCATTTTTGCCCTTGCTTCCCTTGCCTTTGGCAATGTTTCTAGGAAGAAGTTGCTGAGGCTGAGGTCGAAGAGGTTGCTGCCTGTGTTCTCCTTTAGGATTTGGATGGACTCCTGTCTCACATTGAGGTCTTTCAACCATTTGGAGTCTATTTTTGTGTGTGGTGTAAGGAAATGGTCCAATTTCATTCTTCTGCATGTGGCTGTCCAATTTTCCCAACACCATTTGTTGAAGAGACTGTCTTTTTGCCATTGGACATTCTTTCCTGCTTTGTCGAAGATGAGTTGACCATAGAGTTGAGGGTCTATTTCTGGGCTCTCTATTCTGTTCCATTGATCGATGTGTCTGTTTTTGTGCCAGTACCATACTGTCTTAATGATGACAGCTTTGTAATAGAGCTGGAAGTCTGGAATTGTGATGCTGCCGGCTTTGCTTTTCTTTTTCAACATTCCTCTGGCTATTCGGGTCTTTTCTGGTTCCATACAAGTTTTAGGATTATTTGTTCCATTTCTTTGAGAAAAGTGGATGGTATTTTGATGGGGATTGCATTGAATGTGTAGATTGCTCTAGGTAGCATTGACAGCTTTACAATATTTGTTCTTCCAATCCATGAGCATGGAACGTTTTTCCATTTCTTTGTGTCTTCCTCAATTTCTTTCATGAGTATTTTATAGTTTTCTGAATAGAGATCCTTTGTCTCTTTGGTTAGATTGATTCCTAGGTATCTTATGGTTTTGGGCGCAATTGTAAATGGGATCGACTCCTTCATTTCTTTCTTCTGTCTTGTTGGTGTATAGGAATGCCACTGACTTCTGTGCATTGATTTTATATCCTGCGACTTAACTGAATTCCTGTATGAGTTCTAGCAGTTTCGGGGTGGAGTGTTTTGGGTTTTCCACATAAGGTATCATATCATCTGCAAAGAGTGAGAGTTTGACTTCTTCTTTGCCGATTTGGATGCCTTTGATTTCTTTTCGTTGTCTGATTGCTGTGGCTAGGACTTCGAATACTATGTTGAATAGCAATCGTAGTAGTGGACATCCCTGCCGCATTCCTGACCTTAGGGAGAAAGCTCTCAGTTTTTCCCCATTGAAAATGATATTCGCTATAGGTTTTTCATAGATGGCTTTTATGATACAGAAGTATGTACCCTCTATCCCTATACTCTGAAGAGTTTTGATCAAGAAAGGATGCTGTACTTTGTCAAATGCTTTTTGTGCATCTATTGAGAAGATCATATGATTCTTGTTCTTTCTTTTGTTAATGTATTGTATCACGTTGATTGATTTGCGGATGTTGAACCAACCTTGCAGCCCAGGGATAAATCCCACTTGGTTGTGGTGAATAATCCTTGTAATGTACTGTTGGATCCTATTGGCTAGTAGTTTGGTGAGAATTTTTGCATCCTTGTTCATCAGGGATATTGGTCTGTAATTCTCCTTTTTGATGGGGTCTTTGTCTGGTTTTGGGATCAAGGTAATGCTGGCCTCATACAATGAGTTTGGACGTTTTCCTTCCATTTCTATTTTTTGGAACAGTTTCAGAAGAATAGGTATTAATTCTTCTGGAAATGTTTGGTAGAATTCCCGTGGGAAGCCATCTGGCCCTGGGCTTTTGTTTGTAGGGAGATTTTGATGACTGCTTCAATTTCCTTAGTGTTTATAGGTCTGTTCAGGTTTTCTATTTCATCCTGGTTCAGTTTTGGTAGTTGATACATCTCTAGGAATGTATCCATTTCTTCCAGGTTATCGAATTTGCTGGCATAGAGTTGCTCATAATATGTTCTTATAATTGTTTGTATTTCTTTGGTGTTGGTTGTGATCTCCCCCTTTCATTCATGATTTTATTTATTTGGGTCATTTCTCTTTTCTTTTTGATAAGTCTGGCCAGGGGATTATCAGTTTTGTTAATTCTTTCAAAGAACCAGCTCCTAGTTTCGTTGATCTTTTCTACTGTTCTTTTAGGTTCTATTTCATTGATTTCTGCTCTGATCTTTTTTTATTTCTCTTCTCCTACTGGGTTTAGGCTTTATTTGCTATTCTTTCTCCACCTCCTTTAGGTGTAGGGTTAGGTTGTGTATTTGAGACCATTCTTGTTTCTTTCTTTTTTTTTTAAGATTTTATTTATTTATTTGAGACAGAGAGAATGAGAGAGACAGAGAGCACATGAGACGGCGGGAGGGTCAGAGGGAGAAGCAGGCTCCCTGCTGAGCAGGGAGCCCGATGCAGGACTCGATCCTGGGACTCCAGGATCATGACCTGAGCTGAAGGCAGTCACTTAACCAACTGAGCCACTTCCTTGTTTCTTGAAAAAGGCTTGTATTGCTATGTACTTTCCTCTTAGAGCTGCCTTTGCTGCATCCCAATGATTTTGAATAGTTGTGTTTTCATTTTCATTGGTTTCCACGAATTTTTTAAAATCTTCTTTAATTTCCTGGTTGACCCACTCATTCTTTAGTAGGATGCTCTTTAGCCTCCATGTATTTGAGTTCTTTCCGACTTTCCTCTTGTGATTGAGTTCTAGTTTCAAAGCATTGTGGTCTGAAAATAGGCAGGGAATGATCCCAATCTTTTGGTACCAGTTGAGACCTGATTTATGACCTAGGATGGGATCTATTCTGGAGAATGTTCCATGGACACTAGAGAAGAATGTGTATTCCTTTGCTTTGGCATGGAATATTCTGAATATGTCTATGAAGTCCCTTTTGTCCAGTGTGTCATTTAAAGTCTTTATTTCCTTGTTGTCTTTTGCTTAGATATTCTGTCCATTTTAGTGAGGGGGGTGTGAAAGTCCCCCACTATTATTGTATTGTTGTCGATGTGTTTCTTTGCTTTTGTTATTAATTGCCTTATATAATTGGCTGCTCCCATGTTAGGGGCATAGATATTTACAATTGTTAGATGTTCTTATTGGATAGACCCTTTAAGTAGGATATAGTGTCCTTCCCTATCTCTTATTACAGTCTTTGGTTTAAAATCTAATTTGTCTGATATAAGGATTGCCACCCCAGCTTTCTTTTGGTGTCCATTAGCATGGTAAATGGTTTTCCACCCCCTCACTTTCAATCTGGGGGTGTCTTTGGGTCTAAAATGAGTCTCTTGCAGACACCATATCGATGGGTCTTGTTTTTTAATCCAATCTGATAGCCTGTGTCTTTTGATTGGGGCATTGAGCCCATTTCCTTTCAGGGTAACTATTGAAAGATAGGAATTTAGTGCCATTGTTATTGCCTGTAAGGTGACTGTTACTGTATATTGTCTGTGTTCCTTTCTGGTCTATGTTGCTTTTAGGCTCTCTCTTTGCTTAGAGGACCCCTTTCAAGATTTCCTGTAGGGCTGGTTTTGTGTTTGCAAATTCCTTTAGTTTTTGTTTGTCCTGGAAGCTTTTTCTCTCTCCTTCAATTTTCAATGACAGCCCAGCTGGATAGAGTATTCTTGACTGCATATTTTTCTCATTTAGTGCTCTGTATATATCCTGCCAGTCCTTTCTCGCCTGCCAGGTCTCTGTCGATAGGTCTGTTGCCAATCTAACGTTTCTGCCATTGTAGTTTACATATCTCTTCCCCCGAGCTGCTTTCAGGATTTTCTCTTTGTCTCTGAGACTCGTAAATTTTACTATTAGATGTTGGCGTGTAGACCTATTTTTATTGATTTTGAGAGGGGTTCTCTGTGCCTCCTGGATTTTGATGCCTGTTTCCTTCCTCAAATTAGGGAGGTTCTCTGGTGTAATTTGCTCCAGTATACCTTCTGCCCCTCTCTCTCTTTCTTCTTCTTCTGGGATCCCAATAATCCTAATGTTGTTTCGTCTTACGGTATCGCTTATCTCGAATTCTGCCCTCGTGGTCCAGTAGTAAATGAAACATTTAAAAACAAATATATTGAACTCCATGCCCAATGTGGCACTCAAACTCGCAACCACAAGATCAAGAGTCCCAACGCTCCGCCGTCTAGGCCAGCCAAGTGCAGCATTCTTGGAACCCATTTTGCTGCATTCCATAAATTTTGCTATGTTGTATTCCATCTTCATTTGTCTCAAAGTATTTCTTGGTTTCTCTTGTGGTTTGCTCACAGACCCATTGGTTATTCAGTAGCATGTTGTTTAATCTGCATGTTTGTGAAATTCCAGTTTTCTTCTTGTAATTGATTTCTCATTCCATACCACTGTGGTTGGAAAAGATGCTTGATTTGATTTCAGTCATCATTTTGGAAAATTCTAGGCTTCTTGAATTTATGGACTTGTGTGGCATAACATATGGTCTAGCTTGGAGAATGTTCTATGTGCACTTGAGAGGAGTGTATCCCATGTGCTGCATTTGGACGGAGGCTTCTGTATGTATCTCTTAACTCCATCTAATTACCTAGTTGTCTGAAGCTGATGTTTCCTTATTGATCTTCTGTCTGGATGGTCTATCCATTGATACAAGTGAGGTGTGACAGTCCCCCACGGTATTGCTGCTGATTTCTCCTTTGAGGTGTGTTCATATATGCTCTATATATTTAGTTGCTCCTCTGTTGGGTGGGTAAATATTTACAAATGTTGCATCCTCTGTTTGGATTGATTCCTTTATCATTATGTAATTCCCTTCTTTGGCTCTTGTTACAATGTTTGGATTTTTTTTCGCCTTGGTTAGACTGAGAATCAGAAGATCATGCGTTACCTCTGCAGCCTTGAACAAAACATACCCCTTCTCTTAGTCTGTTTTTTTTTTCCTCTATAAAATAAAAACAACAAATTCTTCTCCGAGGACCATCTCATGACTCAAATAAGAGAATGTGTATAAAAGTGCTTTGTAAACTATAGATAACGCCCAAATATGAAAAGTTATACTGCTTTTGATTATACCACAGTCAAATGTTCAGGATAAGATTTTTTTTTTTGACACATGTATTTACTTTAGGGAGAGAGAGCATGCACAGGCATGTATTCGAGAGGGGAGGGGCAGGGGCAGAGGGAGAGAGTGAATCCTCAGGCCGACTCCCTGCTGAGTGCAGAGTCCGATGTGGGGCTTTGTCCCAGGACCTTGAGATCATGACCTGAGCCAAAATCAAGAGTCAGTTGCTTAACTGACTGTGCCACCCAGGCACCCCCAGAATAAGATTTTAAAAAAATAATAATATTTATTGAGGGCTTACTGTTGTAGGAGTATTCTATGTGACCTCTATCTCATTTAATTCTAAAAACAATTTTTTCTTAAAGAAAATTAAAAACAAAAGCTATCCTAAAAGTAAATTTTCATATTATCCTCAGAGCTGGGGAAACACAGGCACAAGAGAGGTTAAGTAGGGGCACCTGGGTGGCTCATTTGGTTAAGCTTCTGCTTTTGGCTCAGGTCATAATTCCAGGGTCCTGAGATTGAGCCCGGTGTTGGGTTCCCTGCTCAGTGGGGAGTCTGCTTCTCCCTCTCTCTCTCCCCCTGCTTTTGCTCGCTCTCTGTATGTGTCTCTCTCACAGATAAATAAATAAAATAATAAAAAGTAGAAGTTAAGTGACTTGCTCAATGTCATAGTAAATATTAGAACCAGATACAGACCTGAGTGTGGGACTCTGAAGTCTGTGTTCTTTCTTTTTTAAGTTTACCAAATATATACATAACCCTCAAAATATTGTAGATTAAATGACTTTAGCCTTTCTCAAATCATTGCGCTTTGGATGATGCTATAATTTGGGTTACCTGGCTGGCTCGGTCAGTGTAGTATGAGACTCTTGATCTCACAGTTATGACTTTGAGCCACATTGTGGGTTCAGCTTACTTACAATAGAAAGATGTTGTAATTGGGCTTGTTTTCTTTTTCCTTTTAACCTCTTCACCCATTTCTCCCACCTCCAACACCCTACCTCTGCCATTCACCCATTTGTTCTATCTAGGAGGTCAGTTTTTTGTTTTTGTTTTGTTTGAAGTTCCATAAGTAAGTGATGGATAGTATTTGTCTTTCTCTGTCTGGCCTGTTTTACTTCACAGAATGCCTTAAAGGTCCATCCATTTGGCAGCTGGAAAGATTTCATTCTTTATTCTGGCTGAGTAGTATTCCATTGTGTTTACCTACGGCAATTTCTTTATCCATTCATCCACTCATGGGCACTTAGGTTGTCTCTATATTTTCATTGTTGTAGATAATCCTGCAGTGAACACGGGTGCACATACCTGTTTCAGTTAGTGTGTTCAGTTTCCTCGGATAAATACTCAGAAGGGGAATTGCTGGACCATATGGTAGTTCTATTTTTAATTTTTTTTGACTGTCTTCTGTACTGTTTTCAATAGTGGCCGCACCAATTTATACTCCCAGTAACAATGCCCAAGAGTTTTCGTCGTCTTCACATCTTCACCAAAACTTGTTCATTCTTGTCTGTTTAATAATGGCCATTCTAACAGGTGTGAAGTGGTATCTCACTGTGGTTTTGATTTGCATTTCCCTGATGATTAATGATGTTGAGCAACTTTTCATGTTCATGTTGACCTATCTGTATGTCTTCTTTAGAAAAATGTCTATTTGGATGTGCCCATTTTTAAATTAGATTGTTTGTGGGGTTTTTTGTTGTTTTGTTTTGTGGTTTTGTTTTGTTGTTTTGCTTTTGAGTTGCACGAGTTCTTTATATTTTGGATAAATAACCCCTTATCCCGTATATGATTTGCAAATGTTTTCCCATACAGTAGGTTGCCTTATTTTGTTGAAGTTTCCTTTGCTGTTTGGAAGCTTTTTAGTTCGATGTAGTCCCACTTTTTTTTTTTTTTTTTTGGTTTTTACTTTTGGTATCAGGTTAAATAAATCATTACAAAGACCTATGTCAGGTATCCTTTCCCTGTGTTTTCTGCTAAGAGTTTTATGGTTTCAAGTCTTATATTCTTTTGAGTTAATTCTTTTGTATGGTGTAAGATAGTGGTGCAGTTTCATTCTTTTGCATGTGGCTGTCCAGTTTTCCCAGCACCGTTTATTAAAGAAACTGTTCTTTCTCCCTTGTATATTCTTGGCTCCTTAGTCAGAAGTTACTGGGCCACAGATGTGTGGGTTATCTTCTGGGCTCTCTCTTCTGTTCTGGTGCTCTGTGTGTCTGCTTTTATGCCAATACTAGATTGTTTTGAGTACTCTAGCTTTGTAATAGTCTGAAATCAGCGAGTGTGATGCCTTTATCATTGTTCTTCTTTCCCTAGAGTGCTCTGGCTATTCAGAGTCTTTTGTGGCTTCATACAAATTTTTGGATCCTTTGTTCTATTTTTGTGAAAAATGAAATTGGAATTTTGATAGGAATTACATCAAATCTGTAGATGTTTTGGGGAAGTGTGGCATTTTCACACTATTCTAATCTTTGAGCATGGAATGTCTTTCCATTTACGTGTCTTGTCTTCAGTTTCTTTCCTTAATGTCTTGTAGTTTTCAGTATATAGGGTTTCACCTCTTGGTGTAGTTTCTTCCTGGGTTATTTTGTTCTTTTTGATGCAACTTCAGGTGGGATCATCTTCCTAGTTTCTTTTTCTGGTAATTCTGTGTTTTCATTTCTGTTGGGTAGAAACCCAGGAGCAGAACTTCCAGGCTAGATGATAACTCTGTGTCTAGCGTTTTGAGGAACTGCCAGAATGCTTTCCAAAGTGGCTGATCCATCCCACGCTTCTACCAACACTGCACGAAGGTTCTGATTTCTCCCAGTCTTTGCCAACACTGGGTGTCCTCTGTCTTGGTGCCCACAGCCATCTTGGAGGGTTGGGTGTGGTTTCCTGTGAAGTTTCTGATTCCCATTTCCCTAACGGTTATGATGTTAGGCATCTTTTTGTCTGCTTTTTGGCCATTTGCATATCTTTTTCAGAGAAGTATCTGCTCAGATCCTTTACCCTCATTTTTCAAATTGGGTTATTTCTTAAAAATCAATTATTATTGATTTGTAAAAAGGTTTTATGTTCCTTCTCAGATACAAATCTGCCAACATTTTGTCCCAGTCTTTGGGTTGTCTTGTCCCTTTGATGTTTTCATTTAAAGCTCCATAGTTTTTAATTTTGATGAAGTCAGATTTATCTCTTTTTTTCTTGCTTTTGCTTTTGGCGGACCCCTTGGCTAATCCAAGGTCATGAAGATCTGCTTCTGTGTTTTCTTCTAGTTGTGGTTGTAATTCTCTTAGGTTTAAATCCCTTTGAATTAATACCTGTAGATCATGTGAGGAAGGGGTCCACTTTGTTCCTTTCCATGTGGTTGTTTACTTGTTTCAGCATCATTTCCTGAAAAGACTATTGTTTCCCCCGAGTTGTCTTGGCAGCCTTTTCTAAAGCAATCGACCATATAAATATAAGGTTTATTTCTGGACTCTGAATTCGAATGGATTCGTTGATCCAGCTGTCAATCCTTACGCCACTACAACATTATCTTGATTACTGTAGCTTTGTTGTAAGCTTTCAAATGAGAAATTGTTAGTACTCATTTTTTCTTCTTTTTCAAGACTGTTTTGCTCTTCTGGGCCCCATTAATGTCCATGTGCATTTTAGGATGATTATGTGAATTTCTGGGAATAAAAAAAAAAGGCAGCTGGGATTTTGATATCAATTTCTTGACTATGTAGACAACCTGGGAAGCAGTTTCACTGATGTGCTCTACTGTTTTTCTGGTTTCTATTTCAATGATCTCTGCTCTAATCTTGATTTCCCTTCTCCTGCTTGGTTTAGATTTTATTTGCTGTTCTTTCTCCAGTTCCTTTAGGTGTAAGGTTAGCTTGTGCATTCACGATTTTTCTGCTTTTTTGAGTGAGGCTTGGGTGGCAAAGTATTTTCCCTTAGGATTACCTTAGTAGTATCCCATAGGTTTTGGACTGATGTGTTTTCTTTCTCATTGGTTTTCATGAATTGTTTAAGTTCTTCTTTAATTTCCTGGTTGACCCAAACATTCTTAAGCAGGGTGGTCTTTAGCTTCCATGTGTTTGAATTTCATCTCATTTTTTTCTTGTGATTGAGTTTCATTTTCAAAGCATTGTGGTCTGACAATATGCAGGGAATAATTCTCAGTCTCTTGGTATCATTTGAGACCTGATTTGTGACCCTGTATGTGGTCTATTCTGGGAAAGTTCATGTGTGTTGGAGAAAAAGGAGTAGTCTATTGTTTTAGGATGGAATGTTTGTATGTATCCCTGAAGTCCATCTGGTCAAGTGTGTCATTCAAATTTCTTGTTCCTTTGTTGATCTTCTGCTTAGACAGTCTATTGCTGAGTGGAATGTTGAGGTCTCCTACTATTCAACTATTATTATGGGGGGGCAAAGCAAGATGGCAGAGGAGTAGGAGACCTGGATTTCGTCTGGTCTCAGGAATTCAGGTGGATGGGGATCAAACCATTCTAGACACCTACAAACTCAACAGGAGATCAAAGAAAAGAATAGCAACAACTCTCTGAACAGAGAAGCGACCACTTTCTGGAAAGTAGGACGTGCGGAGAAGTGAATCCGAGGCGATATTCGGGAGGATAGATAGTGGGGGAGGGGGCCTCCGTTGGCCGCTTCTGGCAAGTGATAGAGCCCCGGAGCACAAAATCGGAACTTTTAGAAGTCGGCTCCACTGAGGGATGTTGCTCCAGTGGCTAAGCAGGGGGTGGAACCCTCGCAGGACAGTGTGGTCCCAGGACCCTCAGGGTCACAGAAAGACCGGGGGTGCCTGAGTGCGGCAGAGCTCCCAGGTGTAGGAGTGGGGAAGCCGGCTGCAGAGACGGAGCCGAGGTGAGGGCTCTCAGCTCGGGGTTGCCATAAACCGTGATCCGTGGCACAGTCGGGACACTGCTCCTCCAACAGGGACCCAACAAGCGGCAGATCCAGGGAGACTCCCCTTCCTCCCTGGGAGGAGTGGCGTGGGAGCGCACCACAGGGATCTGCTGGGTCTGGAGACTCCACACGGGGTCGGGTGCCAGGGATAGAAATGCTCGGTCACAGGCTGGGTGAGCATGGAGCGTGGCAGGAGACCAGGGAGATGGGAGTGATTGACTGCTTTTCTCTGGGGGTGCACAGAGGAGAGGTGCCGCAAGGTCTTGGCTCCTCTGTGGCGCAGATTGGGAGGCCACCATTTTATCTCTCATCCTCCAAAGCTGTACGGAAAGCTTGCAGGGAACAAAAGCTCCCGAGAGCAAACCCAAGCAGATTACTTAGCCCGGACCGGGCAAGGGCGGGGCAATTCTGCCCCCGGCAAAGACATTTGGGAACCTCGGCAACAGGCCCCTCCCCCAGAAGATCAGCAAGAACAGCCAGCCAAGACCAAGTTTACCGAAGAATGAGAACGGCAGAACTCCAGCGCTAGGGGAATATGTACATAGAATCCATGGCTTTTTTACCATGATTCTTTAGGCTTTCAAAGTTAATTTTTTAACTGTCTTTTTTTTTTTTTTGTATTTTTCTTTTTCCCTTTTTCAACCAACATCTTATCAATCCCTCTTTTAAAAAACATTTTTATTTTTCATTTAGAGTCATATTCTATCCCTTCATAGTAGTTACCCTTATTTTTGGCATATATATATAAGTTGTTCTCTCTTTAAATTTTTGAGATCGTTTTTTCTAACAGATCAAAATATACCCTAAATCTCTAGTGTATGGCTTTGTTCTAGTCTCCTGCTTGATCACATTCTCTCCCTTTTCTTTTTTTAATCCTCTTCTTTCTTTTTTCAAACAACTTCTTATCAATTCCTTTTATAAAATTTTTTATAATTTTCATCTTTACAGTCATATTCCATCCCTTCATTATATCAACCCTTATTTTTGTGCATATATAAGTTTTTCTTTCTTTAAAATTTGGGAAGCACTTTCTTCTAACAAAACAAAATACACCCATAATCTAGTGTGTGATATTAATCTATGCACCAGCCTGATCATATTTGATCATATTCTGGTTTTTATTTTTTTTTTGTTTTGTTCTGTTTTTGTTTTTATCTTTTTCTTTTTCTTCTTTCTTTTTTTCCCTTTCTTTTCCCCCAGCTTAGGGCTTTTCTGATTTGTTTAGAGTATACTTTCTGGGGACGTTGTTACCCTGTTGGCATTTTGTTCTCTCATTCACCAATTCTCCTGACACCTAGTCTCTGATGAAATGACAAGATGGAAAAAATCACCTCAACAAAAAGAACAAGAGGTAGTACCGACTGCCAGGGACCTAATCAATACGGACATTAGTACGATGTTGGATCGAGAGATTAGAAACATGACTTTAAAGATACTAGCTGGGCTTGAAAAAAGCATGGAAGTTATTAGAGAAACCCTTTCTGGAGCAGTAAAAGAACTAAAATCTAACCAAGTCAAAATCAAAAAGGCTATTGATGAGGTGCAATCAAAAATGGGGGCGCTCACTGCTATGATAAATGAGGCAGAAGACAGAATCAGTGATATGGAAGACCAAATGATGGAAAATAAAGAAGCTGAGAAAAAGAGAGATAAACAAGTACTGGGTCACGAGGGCAGAATTCGAGAGATAAGCGATACAATAAGACGAAAGAACATTAGAATAATTGAGATCCCAGAAGAAGAAGAAAGAGAGAGAGGGGCTGAAGGTATACTGGAGCAAATTATAGCAGAGAACTTCCCTAATTTGGGGAAGGAGACAGACATCAAAATCCAGGAGTCACAGAGAACCCTTCTTAAAATCAATAAAAATAGGTCAACACCCTGACATCTAATAGTAAAATTTACGAGTCTCAGAGAAAAAGAGAAAATCCTGAAAGCAGCTCGGGAGAAGAGATATGTAACCTACAACGGTAGAAACATTAGATTGGCAACAGGCCTATCCACAAAGACCTGGCAGGCCAGAAAGGACTGGCAGGATATATTCAGAGCACTAAACGAGAAAAATATGCAGCCAAGAACACTATATCCCGCTAAGCAATAACTGTAAATAGAAGGAGAGATAAAAAGCTTCCAGGAGAAACAAAAAAACTAAAGGAATTTGCAAACACAAAACCAGCCCTACAAGAAATCTTGAAAGGGGTCCTCTAAGCAAAGAGAGAGCCTAAAAGCAACATAGACCAGAAAGGAACACAGACAATATACAGTAACAGTCACCTTACAGGCAATAACAATGGCACTAAATTCATACCGTCCAATAGTTACCCTGAATGTAAATGGGCTAAATGGCCCAATCAAAAGACACAGTCTATCAGATTGGATTAAAAAACAAGACCCATCGATATAGTGTCTGAAAGAGACTCATTTTAGACCCAAAGACACCCCCAGATTGAAAGCGAGGGGGTGGAAAACCATTTGCCATGCTAATGGACACCAAAAGAAAGCTGGGGTGGTAATCCCTATATCAGACAAATTAGATTTTAAACCAAAGATAGTAATAAGAGATGAGGAAGGACACTATATCCTATTTAAAGGGTCTATCCAACAAGAAGATCTAACAATTGTAAATATCTATGCCCCTAACATGGGAGCAGCCAATTATATAAGGCAATTAATAGCAAAAGCAAATAAACACATCAACAACAATACAATAATAGTGGGGGACTTTAACACCCCTCTCACTGAAATGGACAGATCATCTAAGCAAAAGACAACAAGGAAATAAAGACTTTAAATGACACACTGGACAAAAGGGACTTCACAGACACATTCAGAATATTCCATGTCAAAGCAACGGAATACACATTCTTCTCTAGTGCCCATGGAACATTCTCCAGAATAGAACCCATCCTAGGTCATAAATCAGGTCTCAACCAGTACCAAAAGATTGGGATCATTCCCTGCGTATTTTCAGACCACAGTGCTTTGAATCTAGAACTCAATCACAAGAGGAAAGTTGGAATGAACTCAAATACATGGAGGCTAAAGAGCATGCTACTAAAGAATGAATGGGTCATCCAGGAAATTAAGGAAGAATTTAAAAAGTTCATGGAAACCAATGAAAATGAAAACACAACTATTCAAAATCTTTAGGATGCAGCAAAGGCAGTCCTAAAGGAAAGTACATAGCCATACAAGCCTTTCTCAAGAAACGAAAAGGTCTCAAGTACACAACCTAACCCTACACCTAAAGGAGCTGGAGAAAAAAAGAGCAAATAAAGCCTAAACCCAGCAGAAGAAGAGAAATAATAAAGATCAGAGCAGAAATCAATAAAATAGAAACCAAAAGAACAGTAGAGCAGATCAACGAAACTAGGGGCTGGTTCTTTGAAACAATTAAAAAGATTGATAAATCCCTGGACAGACTTGTCAAAAAGAAAAGAGAAATGACCCAAATCAATAAAATCATGAATGAAAGAGGAGAGACCACAACCAACACCAAAGAAATACAAACAATTATAAGAACATATTATGAGCAACTCTATACCAGCAAATTTGATAACCTGGAAGAAATGGATGCATCCCTAGAGATGTATCAACTACCAAAAATGAACCAGGAAGAAATAGAAAACCTGAACAGAACTATAACCACTAAGGAAATTGAAGCAGGCATCAAAAATCTCCCAAAAAGAGAAGCCCAGGGCCAGATGGCTTCCCAGGGGAATTCTACCAAACATTTCCAGAAGAATTAATACCTCTTCTGAAATTGTTCCAAAAAATAGAAATGGAAGGAAACTTCCAAACTCGTTTTTGAGGCCAGCATTACCTTGATCCCCAAACCAGACAAAGCCCCCATCAAAAAGGAGAATTACAGACCAATATCCCTGATGAACAAGGATGCAAAAATTCTCACCAAACTACTAGCCAATAGGATCCAACAGTACATTCAAAGGATTATTCACCCTGACCAAGTGGGATTTATCCCTGGGCTGCAAGGTGGTTCAACATCTGCAAATCAATCAGTGTGATAGAATACATTAATAAAAGGAAGAACAAAAAACATAGGATCCTCTCAATAGATGCAGAAAAAGCATTGGACAAAGTACAGCATCCTTTCTTGATCAAAACTCTTGAGAGTATAGGGATAGAGGGTACATACCTCAATATCATAAAAGCCATCTATGAAAAACCCACAGCAAATATCATTCTCAATGGGGAAAAACTGAGAGCTTTACCCCTATAGTCTGGAACACGGCAGGGATGTCCACTATGAACACTGCTATTCAACATAGTATTAGAAGTCCTAGCCACAGCAATCAGACAACGAAAAGAAATCAAAGGCATCCAAATCAGAAAAGAAGTCACACTCTCACTGTTTGCAGATGATATGATACCTTATGTGGAAAACCCAAAAGACTCCACCCCAAAACTGCCTGGACTCATACAGGAATTCAGCAAAGTGGCAGGGTATAAAATTAATGCACAGAGATCAGTGGCATTCCTATACACCACCACCAAGAGAGAAGAAAGAGAAATGAAGGAGTCAATCCCATTTTCAATTGCACCCAAAACCATAAGATACCTAGGAAGAAATCTAACCAAAGAGGCAATGATCTGTACTCAGAAAACTATAAAATACTCATGAAAGGAATCGAGGAAGACACAAAGCAATGGAAAAACGTTCCATGCTCATGGATTGGAAGAACAAATATTGTAAAGATGTCAATGCTACCTAGAGCAATCTACACATTCAATGCAATCCCCACCAAAATACCATCCACTTTTCTCAAAGAAATGGAACAAATCATCCTAAAATTTGTATGGAACCAGAAAAGACCCCGCATAGCCAGAGGAATGTTGAAAAAAGAAAAGCAAAGCCGGCGGCATCACAATTCCAGACTTCCAGCTCTATTACAAAGCTGTCATCATCAAGACACTATGGTACTGGCACAAAAACAGAGACATACGTCAATGGAATAGAATAGAGAGCCCAGAAATGGAGCCTCAACTCTATGGTCAACTCATCTTCGACAAAGCTGGAATGAATGTCCAGTGGCAAAAAGACAGTCTCTTCAACAAATGGTGTTGGGAAAATTGGACAGCCACATGCAGAAGAATGAAAGTGGACCATTTCCTTACACCACACACAAAAATAGACTCCAAATGGTTGAAAGACCTCAATGTGAGACAGGAGTCCATCCAAATCCTAAAGGAGAACACAGGCAGCAACCTCTTTGACCCAGCCACAGCAGCTTCTAGAAACATCGCCAAAGGCAAGGGAAGCAAGGGCAAAAATGAATTATTGGGACTTCATCAAGATAAAAACCTTTTGAACAGCAAAAGAAACGTCAACAAAACCAAAAGACAACTGACATAATGGGAGAAGATATTTGCAAATGACATATCAGATAAAGGACTAGTATCCAAAATCCACGAAGAACTTATCAAACCCAACACCCAAAGAACAAATGATCCAATCAAGAAATGGGCAGAAGACATGAAGAGACATTTTTCCAAAGAAGACAACAAAGTGGCCAATAGATGTATGAAAAAGTGCTCAACATCGCTCATCATCGGGGAAATCCAAATCAGAACCTCAGTGAGATATCACCTCACACCACTCAGAATGGCTAAAATGAACAAGTCAGGAAACGACAGATGTTGGCGGGGATGCGGAGAAAGGGGAACCCTCCTACACTGTTGGTGGGAATGCAAGCTGGTGCAACCACTCTGGAAAACAGTATGGAGGTTCCTCAAAAAGTTGAAAATAGAGCTACCATATGAACGAGCAATTGCACTACTGGGTATTTACCCCAAAGATACAAATGTAGGGAGCCCAAGGGGTACATGTACCCAGATATTTATAGCAGCAATGTCCACGATAGCCAAACTGAGGGAAGAGACAAGATGTCCATCGACAGATGAATGGATAAAGAACAAGTGATATATATATACAATGGAACATTATGCAGCCATAAAAAGGAATGAGATCTTGCCATTTACATCGACGTGGATAGGACTGGAGAGTGTTATGCTGAGCGAAATAAGTCAATCAGAGAAAGACATAAATCATATGACCTCATTGATATGAGGAATTCTTAATCTAAGGAAACAAACTGAGGGTTGCTGGAGTGGTGGGGGTGGGAGGGATGGGGAGGCTGGCTGATAGACATTGGGGAGGGTATGTGCTATGGTGAGCGCTGTGAATTGTGCAAGACTGTTGAATGACAGATCTGTACCTCTGAAACAAGTATTACATTATATGTTAAAGAAAAAAAAGAAGATAGCAGGATGGGGAAGAATGAAGGGGGGGATCAGAGGAGGAGATGAACCATGAGAAACGATGGACTCTGTAAAACAAACTGAGGGTTTTAGAGGGGAGGGGGTGGGAGGATGGGTTACCCTGTTGATGGGTATTAAAGAGGGCACATTCTGCATGGAGTACTGGGTGTTATATGCAAATAACGAATCATGGAACACTACATGAAAAACTAAGGATGTATGGTGATTAACATAACAATAAAAAAGTTAAAAAAAGACTCTCTTATACTTTTTCTTTCTCTGTTCTTTGTATTCCCCCTCCCATTTGTTGATCTGTTTTGTTTCTTAATTTCCACAGGAGTGAAATCATATGGTATTCGCCTTTCTCTGATTTATTTTGCTGAGCATCATACACTCTAGCTCTATAAGGATTTTCTTAATCACATTGTTTTTCTGTAGCTTATTTTATTGTAAGAATACAGTCTATGATACAGATAACATATACAGTATGTGTTAATCGACTCATTGTGTTAGAGGTACAGTTTCTGGTCAAAAGAAGGCTATTAGCAGGTCACTTTTGGGTGAGTCAAAAGTATACTCAGATTTTCAACTGCACAGGGTTTTGGCAGTCCTAATCCCTGCATTGTTCAAGGGCCAACTGTATGTTGAATAAAAGTGGCAAGAGTGGGCATCCCTGTGTTGTTCATGATCTTAGAGGAGAAGCTTTTGGCTTTCACCATTGCATAGGATGTGGCTTCTCAGGTATGGCCTTTATTATGATCAGTTTCGTTCTCTGTATACCTGCTTTGTTGAGAGCTTTTATCAAAATGGCTGTTGCATTTTGTCAGATGCTTTTTCTGCATTGGTTGAGATGATCATATGATTTTTATCCTTCATTTTGTTAATGCGGCCTATTACTTTGATTTGTGGATGTTGAACCCCCCGTTGCATCCCTGAAATATTTTTCATACTTCTTCCTGTATTGTTGAATTTGGTTTACTGTTATTTTGTTGAGGATTTTTATATCTATGTTCATCACAGATACTGATCTGTAATTTTCTTTTCTTGTGGCATCTTGGTAGGTTTTGATAAGGGCAGTGCTGGCCTCCTAAAAGGAGTTGGGAAGCATCCCTTCCTCTTGTTTTTGTGGAAAAGTTTGAGGATTGGTATTCATTTTTCTTTGAAAATTTGGTGGAATTCACCAGGAAAGCCACATGGTCCTGGACTTCTGTGTATTGAGAGGTTTTTGATTACTTATTTAATCTCCCTATGGGTAATTGGTCTGTTCAGATTTTCTGTCTCTTCGGGATTCAGTCTTGTAAGGTTGTATGTTTCTCGGAATTTATCCTTTTCCTCTAGATTGTCTAACTTGTTGGGGTGTAATTGTTCGAGTGGCCTTTTATGAGCCTTTGTATATCTATGATATCAGTGGGAACATCTCTTTCATTTCTGATTGTGAGTCCTCATTCTTTTTTTACCTTAAGTCTAGCTGAAAATTTGTCAGCTTTGTTTTTTTTTCAAAGAACCAGCTCTTTTGTTAATCTTCCTGTTGTCTTTTTTTATCTTTCTATTGTCTTCATAGTCTGTATTTGATTTATTTCTGTTCTGATAGGTTACTTCCTTTCTTCTAGTAACTTTGGACTTCCATTTTTTTTTTTCTGTTTTCTTGAGGCGGAAAGTCAGTTTGCTTATTCGAGATGTTTCTTTTTTTTTTAAGATTTTATTTATTTATTTGACAGAGAGAGACACAGCGAGAGAGGGAACACAAGCAGGGGGAGTGGGAGAGGGAGAGGCAGGCTTCCCGCTGAGCAGGGAGCCTGATGTGGGACGCGATCCCAGGAACCTGAGATCATGACCTGAGCCGAAGGCAGACGCTTAACGACTGAGCCACCCAGGCGCCCTCGAGATGTTTCTTGTTTATTCAGTTCGGCCTGTATCACTATAAACGTCCCTCTTAGAACCATTTTTTTTTTTTTTAAGTAAGCTCTGAGGGGTGCCTGGGTGGCTCAATCAGTTAAGTGTCTGCCTTGGGCTCAATTCATGATGTTAGGTTCCTGGGATCGACACCTGCATTGGGCTCCCTGCTCAGCGGGTGGAACCTGCTTCTCCCTTTCCCACTGCCTGCAGCTCCCCCTGCTTGTGCTCAATCTCTCTCTCTCTCTGTCAAATAAATAAATGAAATATTTTTAAAAAATAAAGTGAGTTCTATGCTCAGTGTGTGGCTCAAACTCAACCACAAGTTCAAGAGTCACAACGGTCTACCGTCTAAGCCAGCCAGGTGTCCCATTCTCATAACCCCTTTTGCTGCATTCCATAAATTTTGCTATGTTGTATTCCATTTTCATTTGTCTCAAAGTATTTCTTGGTTTCTCTTGTGGTTTGCTCAAGGACCCATTTAGTAGCATGTTGTTTAATCTGCATGTTTGTGAATTTCCAGTTTTCTTCTTGTAATTGATTTCTCATTCCATACCACTGTGGTTGGAAAAGATGCTTGATTTGATTTCAGTCATCATTTTGGAAATTTCTAGGCTTCTTGAATTTATTGTCTTGTCTTGTGGCCTAACGTATTGTCTAGCTTGGAGAGTGTTCTATGTGCACTTGAGAGGGAGTGGATCCCATGTGCTACTTTTGGACGGCCGCTTCTGTATGTATCTGTTAAGTCCCTAATTACCTTGTTGTCTGAGGCTAATGATTCCATTTATATAAGTGAGGTATGAAAGTCCCCCACGGTATTGCTGCTGGTTTCTCCTTTGAGATGTGTATATATATGCTCTACATATTTAGTTGCGCCTCTGTTGGGTGGGTAAATATTTACAAATGTTGCATCCTCTTTTTGGATTGATTCCTTTATCATTATGTAATGCCCTTCTTTGGCTCTTGATAACAGTGTTTGGATTTTTTTTCTCCTGCATTAGACTGAGAATCAGAAGATCATTTTTTAGCTGCAACCTTGAACAAAACACAGTCTGTTGTTTTTTTTTTTTTTCTCTGTAAAGTAGAAATAATAAATTTTTCTCCTAGGACTATCTCATGACTCAAATAAGAGAATGTACTGTAAAAGTCTTTTCTGAAGTATGGGTACTACCCAAATATAAAAATTTGTAATGCTCATGACTATACAACAGCCAAATGTTCAGGATAAGATTTTTTTTTAGACATATTTATTTACTTGAGAAGAGAGAGAGAGAGAGAGAATGCACAGGCATGTGTTAGAGAGGGGTGGGGCAAGGGCAGAGGGAGCGAGCGAATCCCTGCTGAGTGCGGAGCTCGATGCAGGGCTCTATCCCAGGAGCTTGGGACCATGACCTGACCCAAAAGCAAGAGTCAGCTGCTTAACTGACTGTGTCATCCAGGCACCCCGGAATAAGATTTAAAAAGCAATTTTTTTTGAGGGCTTACTGTTGTAAGTCCTATTCTAAGTGGCCTCTATCACATTTAATTCTAAAATCAATTCTTAAAAAAATGAAAAATAGAACCTATTCTAAAAGTACATATTCCTATGATCCTCAGAGTTTGGGAAACACAGGCAGAAGAGAGGTTAAGTAGGGGCCCCTAGGTGGCTCAGTCGGTTAAGCTTCTGCCTTCGGCTCAGACATTATAATTGAGGGCAACTGGCAGGCTCGGTCAGTGGAATATGTGACTCGATCTCAGGGTTATGAGTTTGAGCAATTTGTGTGTACGGCTTACTTAATTAAAATAAAAAGATGTTGTAATTGGGCCTGTTTTCTTTTTCCTTTTGGCCCTTTCACCCATTTCTCCCACCTCCAACCCCCTACCTCTGGCAAACACCCATCTGTTCTGTCTAGGAGCTCAGTTTTTTCGTTTTTGTTTTGTTTCATTTAAGGTTCTCCAAGTAAGTGATGGATAGTATTTGTCTTTCTCTGTGTGGCCTGTTTGACTTAGCAGAATGCCTTCAAGGTCCAGCCATGGTGCAAGTGGAAAGATTCCATTCTTTATTCT
The DNA here is from genome assembly GCF_029215605.1 of Mirounga angustirostris. Lineage (NCBI taxonomy): Eukaryota > Metazoa > Chordata > Mammalia > Carnivora > Phocidae > Mirounga > Mirounga angustirostris. Next base: position 93,785,115 of record NW_026991722.1, read on the forward strand.
GGCTGAGTAGTATCCAGTGTGTGTATCTACCACAATTTCTTTATTCATTCATCCACTCATGGGCACTTAGGTTGTTTCTAGTTTCCTTGTACATAACCCTGCAGTGAACACAGGGGTGCATATACCTTTTTGAGTTAATGTTTTCGTTTTCTTCGGATAAATACTCAGAAGGGGAATCCTGGATCTTACAGGAGTTCTCTTTTCAATTTTTTTGAGGATCGTCTGTACTGTGTCCCATCGTGGCTGCACCAACTTATATTCCCACTAACAGTGCACAAGAGTTTTTGTCTTCTTTACATCTTCACCAAAACTTGTCATTTCTTGTCTGTTTGAAAATGGCCATTCTAACAGGTGTGAAGTGGTGTCTCATTGTGGTTTTGATTTGCATTTCCCTGGTGGTTAATGATGTTGAGCATCTTTTCATGTTCGTGTTGACCATCTGTATCTCTTCTTTAGAAATATGTCTATTTGGATCTTCCTATTTTTTTTTAATTTTATTATGTTATGTTAGTCACCATACAATACATCATTAGTTTTTGATGTAGTGATCCACGATCCATTGTTTTCGTATAACACCCTGTGCTACATGCAGTACATGCCCTCCTTAATACCCATCACCAGGCTAACCAATCCCCCCTCCCCCCTCCCCTCTAAAACCCTGTTTGTTTCTCAGGTCCATAGTCTCTCATGGTTCATCTCTCCCTCCAATTCCCCCCGGCCATTTTTCCCTTCCTTCTCCTAATGTCCTCCATGCTATTCCTTATGTTCCACAAATAAGTGAAACCATATGATAATTGACTTTCTCTGCTTGACTTGTTTCACTTAGCATAATCTCCTCCAGTCCCATCCATGTTGATGTAAAAGTTGGGTATTCATCCTTTTTGATGGCTGAGTAATATTCCATTGTATATATGGACCACATCTTCTTTATCCATTCATCTGTTGAAGGGCATCTCGGCTCTTTCCACAGTTTGGCTATTGCGGACATTGCTGCTATGAACATTGGGGTGCATATGGCCCTTCTTCTCACTACATCTGTGTCTTTGGGGTAAATACCCAGTAGTGCCATTGCTGGGTCATAGGGGAGCTCTATTTTTAAATTTTTGAGGAACCTCCACACTGATTTCCAAAGTGGCTGTACCAACTTGCATTCCCACCAACAGTGTAAGAGGGTTCCCCTTTCTCCACAACCTCTCCAACATTTGTTGTTTCTTTCCCTGTCCATTTTGGCCATTCTAACTGGTGTAAGGTGGTATCTCAAGATCTCCCTATTTTTAAATTAGATTGCTTGTGGGTTTTTTGGTTTTGTTTTGTTTCTGTTTTTTTTCTTGTTTTTTTCTTTTCCCGATTGTTTTGTTTTGTTTTGCTGTTGAGTTGCATGAGTGATATTAACCCCTTATCAGATATATGATTTGCAAATGTTTTCCCATACAGTAGGTTGCCTTTTTATTTTGTTGATGGTTTCCTTGCTGATGTCATCCCACACTTTTTTTAATTGTTTTTACTTTTGGTATCAGGTTAAAAAATCACTACCAAGACCTCTATCAAGTGGCTTTTCCCTGTGTTTTCTGTTAAGAGTTTTAGGGTTTCAGGACTTATATTCAATTCTTGAATGCATTTGGAGTTAATTTTTTGTGTAGTGTAAGATAGTGGTGTGGTTTCGTTGTTCTGCATGTGACTGTCCACTTTTCCCAGCCTTGTTGTTTAAAGAGACTGTTCTTTCCCCCTTGTATATTCTTGGCTCCTTGGTCATAAGGTACTGTACCTTGGATGGGTGGGTTTCCTTCTGGGCTCTCTCTTTTGTTCTGGTGCTCTGTGTGTGTCTGGTTTTTTGCCAACACTAGATTGTCTTGAATACTCTAGCTTTGCAAAAATCTGAAATCAGTGAGTGTGATGCCTTTAGCGTTGTTCTTCTTTCTCTAGATTGCTCTGGCTATTCAGAGTCTTCTGTGGCTTCATACAAGTTTTTGGATCCTTTGTTGTATTTCTGTGAAAAATAGAATTACAATTTTGATAAGAATTGCATTGAATCTGTAGATGGTTTGGGGAAGTGTGGAGAATTTAACACCATGATTTCTTCTAATCCAAGAGCATGGAGTATCTTTCCATTTCCATGTGTTGTCTTCGTTTTCTTTCCTTAACATCTTGTAGTTTTCAGTATAAGCTTTCACGTCTTGGTGAAGTTTCTTTCTGGGTATTTTATTCTTTTTGATGCAACTTCACGTGGGATGATCTTCCCAATTTCTTTTTCTGATAGTTCGTTATTAGTGTATAGACATGCAACAGATTTTTGTATATTGATATTGGATCCTGTACCTTTATTGAATTCAGTCGTTAGTTCGAACAATTTTTCTGTGGAGTCTTTAAGGTTTTCCTTATATACTCTGCCTGCCATCTGCAAATAGTGAAAGTTTTACTTTTTCCTTTCCAATTTAGATGCCTTGTTTATTTTTGTTGCATAATTGCTCTGCCTAGGTTTTCCGATACTATGTTGAATGAAAGTGGCGAGGAAAGACCAGGCAAGTTCCTAATGTAGAGGATCTTAGAGGAAATAGTAACAGCTGAAACTTTTCTCTATTGGATGTGATGTTATCTGTGGGCTTGTCCTGTATGGCCTTTATCATGTTGAGGTATGTTCCCGCTCCACTCACTCTGTTGAGAATATTGACCGTCAATGGATATTGAGTTTTTTCAAATGCTTTTTGTGCATCTCTCAAGATGGTAGCATGATTTTTATTCTTCAGTTTGTTAACGTGATGGATCACTTGGGTTGATGTGCACGTGTGAACCCTCCTTGCATTCCTGGAACAAATCCCAGGATCATAGCATATGATCCTTTCAGCATATTGGTGAACTCGGTTTGCTAGTATTTTGTTGAACATTTTTGCCTCTGTGTTCATCATGGATATTGGCCTGTAATTTTATTTTCTTGGGGTGTCCTTGTCTGGATTTGGTATCAGGATAATGTTGGACTCAGGAAATGATTTTGGAAGCTTTGTCTTCTGTTTTTTGGAAATGTTTGAGAAGAATTGGTATGAATTCTTCCCTGAATGGAAGAATTCACCAGTAAAGGCATCTGGTCCTGGAACTTGGTTTTTGGGAGGTTGTAAATTGCTGATATGACGAGCATTGGGTGCTTTATGTAAGTGTTGAATCACTGAATTCTATTCCTGAAATTAATACTGTACTCTGTATGTCACTAGTTCGAATTTATTTATTTAAGATTTTCTTTTATTTATTTATTTATTTTTTAAAGACTTTATTTATTTGACAGAGAGAGACACAACAAGAGAGGGAACACCAGCAGGGGGATTAGGGGAGTGAGAAGCAGGTTTACCGCCGAGCAGGGAGCCTCATGTGGGGTTCGATCCGAGGACCCTGGATGATGACCTGAGCCGAAGGCAGACGCTTAATGACTGAGCCACCTAGGCGCCCCTAAGATTTTATTTTTATGAGAGAGAGAGAGACCATGGACAGCAGGAGGGGTAGAGGGAGAGGAGGAGAGAGAGAGTCTCAAGAAGACTCCATGCTGAGTTTGGAGCCTGGCCTGTGGCTCAGTCACATGCCCCTGAGACCATAGCATGAGCCGGAACCAAGAGTTGGATGCTCAACCGACTGAGCCATCAGGTGCCGCAAGGAACTAGAATTGAAATAAAAACGTATAACATAAATATGAATAAATAAACCTCTGATTCTTTGAGGTTGTCCAAATTGTTGCTGTGTACTCTTCACAATAGTTCCTTTGAGCCTTTGTTTTGGTGTGTCCATTGTGATATGTTAGCCAACTAGAAATCGTGGTTTTGAATAGCCTTGGTGTGACTGTTCTCAGCGAGAGCGAGGTGAGTGGCTTGGGGAAGGGGAGCAGGAGGGCCGTGTGATTGCTGACCGAGGGGGACCCCAGGCTGTGCCCCACGGATGCCACTGCTCTGCAATAGCCATCGTTCCCTCCCACTTCTCACTTGTGTTCGTGGCGCCTGTCACAGGGGACCCGTCAATGCCCCACATCGTGGCCCAGGTGGTGCCCGTCAAAAAAACACCAAATGGAACAAATGGCATGGCCTGAAACCTGTTACATTTGCAAAATTCTAGTGAGAATCCTGTGTTCAGGAACCTCTGGTAATTTCCTAAGTTGGTACTTACTCTTGGTGTTAAAAAATGAAGGGGTACGCAGGTCTCGGTGCTTCACATGGTGATTTTCTGGTTGGGATTTACTTTGTGCTAGGGGAGGTCATAGAACGAGACAGAACATCTCTCTTTGCACGGTAGCCCAGCCCCACCCATAGCATCTGGCTGTGAGCTGTGGGTAGATCGTGTGCCCTGGGGTGAAATTGTGAGACCTGGAACAAGATCATCTCACCAGCAGGTGCCTGAAGCCAGTGTAGGGATACACCCCTGCAAGCTGCTTTGCATTGCTGGGGGGATTACAGAATGATCATTTGATCCCTGTCCGTGTTCGAAAATGGCCAAGTCATTATTGTGAAATCTGAAAATCAGGCCCTCCTGAGAGAAGAGAATCCTTCACCAATGTTGGTGGGGCCCTGAAACCCTGCCACTCCATTCATGTCATCTTCCCTGAGTGCCTGCCCTGGGCAAGGCAAGGGCTTTGGGGGGAGGCCAAGATAGATGCAGTCCCGGCGTCCAGGGGCCCAGGTTCCCATCAAGGCGTGTGGCCTGTCAACAAGTATGTGGTGAGCAGAACAGAGAGGGGAAGGCACTCCGTGCCGTTTGAGAGGCTAGAGGAAGGTTTCCTGTGCCATTTGAGGGTGATGTCACTGACGCATGGCCCTCCTGTCCACCCCGCGGGGTACCAGATCGCCACCGCCTGGCCGGCAGTAGCCCCAGCACGTTCACCACTGTGGAGGTGGGTGCCATGGTGAGGCAGTTCATGGGCACCAAGCTGGCCCTGGAGTCGGCATACATCTTCAGGCTGCCGGCCAAGTTGAGGCAGGGCTGGGCAAGCTGCTGTAGGCCCTCGTCGTCACCACTGAGAAGAGAGGTAAGACCCGAGGCCCAAGTCCACTGTCGTGGTGCTACAGGGAGGAGAGCTGGGCAGGAAACGGAGCCGGGAACTTGCATGGTCCACGACGTCCAGGTCAGGCCCTGTACCGTCGCGTGTCTACACAGCCTGACATTTATCAGCCAGGCAGGAATGTCCCCGGTTTAATGCTAGAGACTCGGCTCAGAAAGGTTGTGTAACTGGCCCAGGGTGGCTCTGAGTCACTGTGTTGGAGGGCAGCTCCCTGAAGCCAGGCACTTGGTCTCTGATGTTCAAAACCATGTGCCCAGCTGAGCAGGTGCTCATTAAAGTTTCCTGTGGAGCAATCGTAGGGAGATCTGTCTTCATGGACGCCGCTTCTGTTGCAAACACTGGCGAGATGCTTATTGTACATTGTCTTGGTTTATCCTCACCAAAGCCTGGGGAACAAAGCTCTGTGAGCCCCAGTTCTACAGAAGAAGTGGGGGTCCAGACAGATTCAGTCATTTCCTGCTGTGGGGGCAGTGATGTGAACACCCTTCATAGACCCCCCCCCGACCCCCTTTTCCCACACCAATCTTCTGTGAGTTCCCATCTCGGCAAGCCCCTGACATGCCCTTCAGCCTCGCTGTGGAATCTGCCTCAGCAGGCTCCCTAACCAAGGCCACCCCAATTCCAGGTGTGGAGGTCAGGGCCAGACCCAGAGGTCTGAGGGAAGAGGAGGACAGGAAGGCACTTGCACGCAGAGCCAACGGGTGCGCTCGGAGAGATGGCCTGTCCTACCTCCCATGTGGGAGTGCCTAGCGCCAGGCTCTGGAGCTGTGTGACCTTAGGCAAGGCCCTTCCCCTCTCTGTGCCCTGGCGCCCACCTGGTGGCCTCTTGGGAAGCACCCAAGGGCCAGCACCGTCCACGTGGTGCCATGGCCTTGCTCAGAGTGTGAGCCGGTGTCCCCGCGTGTGATCACTCTAGGACAAGATCTAGAGCAGATGGTTTAAGTGAGGCAGGGGTTGAACCCAGAGTGCTTGAAAAACAATCCAAAGGGCTGATCTGAAACCTACCAAAGATAGAAGGCAAAAGAGGCCGGCGTGCACTGAGCTCTTGCCACCTTCTGGCCACCTTCCAGGCATTGCAGCCCATTGCTCTCTCTACTTCCACACATCAGGCCGAACCTGTCCTCTGGGGTTTTTGTGGAGGCTTCATTCCATAGGCTAGACTGATGAAAGCATTGGCCATTGGCTATTGATTGAACCTCCAGCCCCTCTCCCGTCCTCAGAAGTCATGGGTGGGACCAAAAGTTCCAACCCTCTGATCACAACGTTGGTTGTCCTGGTGACCAGCCCACATCCTCATTAACATGACAAGAGACACCTTTGTCACTCTGGACAAAGACGTGTATATGAGAAACAAGTTTTCTCCTCTGAATGGCTAAATAGATATTCTTCTTACAAGTCACAACATTGCAAACATGGCTCCAGTCTCTGCTTCTGTGCTCACAGGACGCCCTCCCAGCGGTGTGTCCAAATTTCTCTCCTCTTCTAAGGATGTTTGGATCGCCTTATTGCCTCACTATTTGTCAAATGATTGCTGGATCCTAAATTGCTTCTCAAAATATGGCTTTCTTCATGTTCAGCAACGGATCATGTGGAACACTTGGGCTCCCCATGTGAATTAGCTATTATAATACCTTGCTCATGTTCATCTGTTCAGAGTTTGCAGTTACATTTACAAGCAGCTTTGCTGTTAGTGACCTCAAGCTTGAAGGTAGTCCTCTTGACTTAGGTGTCATTGAAAAGACCCCTCGATGCTTTGTTTTGGGGTTTTGGGGGCATCGGTAGGTTTAGCTTGTATTTGTAGGACCCAGGACTCTATACATGCATTTATGTCAGGTAGATTTCTAGAAGTGTAATTGTTGGGTTAAAAGGCAAGTGCATTGAAAACCTTGATAAATAAAACCAAATTGCCCTCCAAAAAAGAAACCAGTCCCTGGATTAGGGTGCTTCCTACTGCACTGTGACTTGCTCTTAACTGCAAGGTCTGCAAAACCCTGTGTCCATATAAGCTGGCATCCACAGGTACCAGGGGTTAGAACACCAACGTATCTTTTTGGAGGACACAGTTCAACCCACAACAGAGCAGTTTTCGTACAACAAAGCTGTGGCCTCTACTCTGAGACCAGGACAGCATTTCCTAAGATGCTGGTGGCATCCTACAGACACCGGCTGTGTAGGCATCACTGAGAATTCAGCGTGCATCCATCTCTGGACAAGCTTCACCGCCCTGTTGCAGCCAGGGGTCATGGGCATGCCCTTTGTCCATCTGTCTGGTCACAGCTTGAGCGGTTCTTGTCCTTATTTGCTGAGTATTCCAGAGGACACCCGGGACCAAGAGCCCCTGGCCCCCTGGCCTGCACTCTGGCTGCTGCAGCCCTCCCCAGACTAATTAACCAACAGAAATTGACGGGAGGGAGAATGTGAGCTGGGCATCTCTGTGTGCATCCTGGTGTGGTTCAATTCTGAGATTCAGGGCCTGGCTACCACCATTCATGTTCCACAGGGTGTCAAAATGTCAAATGAGCACCTGCCCTACCCTAGGCCCGCCCTTCATTGTCACCTGACATTGGAGGGACCACGGGGCTTCCAGCTTAGGTCTGAGTCAGGGCAGAATAGGGGTGATCTGGCATGCAGAGCACTCACTGCACGCCCCGTCCCCAGTGAGGCTGCCACAAACCTGGGTGGGAGATGCCCTGGAGGGCCAGAGGAGATGGGGCTCACCTCCAGGGGGCACAGCCACTGGGGTGGACAGGTCTCTGTGGCAGCCCAGGTGTGCACGGAGAGGGGTGGCCCATGGAGAGCTCCTGGGCTTTGGGGACTTGCACCCAGTGTGGCGATCAGGGGGGGCTTCACGGAGGAGGAGCCATTTGAGATAGGTTGTCAGGGAAAAGGGATTTCACCGAGGACACAAGGGAAGGTAAGATTTACAAGGGCCCAGCAAAGCTAAATGTTCAAGGAGTGGGAAGAGCGAGGTGTTCCCAGGCCAGCTGACCCCTGTCTCTTTCCACCTGTAGCTCCGAGAAACACCGGTGCTACGACGTCATCCTGACGGCCTACAACATCATCGGCGAGAGCCCAGTAGCGCGCCCGTGGAGGTGTTCGTCGGCGAGGCCGGTAAGCTCCGGGTGCCCCTGCCTTCTGGGAGGCCTGGCCTGGCGCTCTCAGGGGCTGAGCAGCGTGCCCATGTTGATGAGCATGGTGCCTGTGCGAGGCTAGGAGGCTCCGGCGTGGGTCAGCGTGGGGAGGGGTGTCGGAAGCGCCGGCGGGCACCTGCGGGGAACACGGTGGCATCAGTGGTGTCAGCGGCGGCAGCAGTAGTGCTGGCCGTCAGTCGGAGTCAGCGTTCGGCAGCAGCGGAAGCTCCCGGCAGCAGAGGCAGCAGCCGTATGAGCAGCGGGTGGCGGCAGCGGTAGGTGCCGGGATAGTGGGCGTCGGTATGTGGCAGCGGGAGGCGGTGGAGGCAGGGGCGGCAGGAAGCGGTGAGGCACAGGCAGCTGGCGCCGCAGGCAGGCAAGAGCCGGCAAACGGCAGGCAGGCGGCAACAGGAAGCGGCCACAGCGGTTTCAGGTGGCGGTGGCAGTAAGCGGCGGAAGACAGCGGAGGCAGGCGGCGGGGGAAGGTGGCAGGATGAGGGAGGCTGCAGTGGCGGCCGGCAGTGCGGGCAGCCGGTTCCAGGTGCCAGCGGTAGGCAAGCGGAGGCGGCAGGTAGGAGGTAGCAGGTGCAGGCTGCAGTAAGCAGCGGCTGGCAGGCAGGCCACGGCAGGCAAGGGCCGCGGGTGGTGCCAGGATATAGCAGGGGGCGGCAGCAGGCAGTCGGCGGGGGCAGGCAGGCGGCAGACAGCAGCATTAGGCAGACGGCAGCTGTGGCAATTGGCAGGTGGCAGCGGTAGGCAGACGGTGCCGGCAGTGGTGGGGGTAGGCAGGCAGCGTTGGCATGCATCCTCGGGGTTAGGTAGCTGGGCCCGGTGAGCCAGGCTGCGGCAGCAGACGGCGGTGGCAGGCGGCGGCAGGATGCGGAGGCAGGCAGGCGGCCACGGATGCCGGCGGGCAGCAGGCGGCGGGTGCACGCAAGAGCGGTGGTTGGAGAAGGCAGGTGGCGGCGGCAGGCAGAGGTAAGCGGCAGCAGGGGGCGGCAGTGGCAGACGGCAGTGGTAGTACTGACTGGTGGCGGCAGCAGGCAGGCGGTGGCAGGTGGCGGTGGCAGCACTGGTGGGCAGTGGCGGCAGGCAGCGGCAGGCAGGCGGTGGCAGTCGGTGGCAGGCGGCAGCGGGCAGCAGGAGAGGTGGCAGCGGTGACAGCACCAGCGGGTGGCGTCTGCGGCTGCAGCGGCTGCAGGGGCGGCAAGGGCTGCAGGGGCGCCAGCTTTGGGCAGCCCAGGGTCATTGGGCGGCAGTGTGTGGCAGCCTCAGCAGCAGGTGCCATTGGCTTCAGCGGGAGTCACCGGCGGGGGAGGCAGGCGCCGCAATAGGGGCGGGGTCAGCAGCAGGCGGGTCAGCGGCGGCAGCGTGGGTCAGCGTGGGGAGGGGCGCCGGAGGTGCCGGCGGGCATAGTCGGGTTACGCGGCTGCGTCGGCAGCGTCGGCGGCGTCAGCAGTAGTGCTGGCGTCAGTCGCCTTCAGCGTTGGGCAGCAGCGGAAGCTCCGGGCAGCAGAGGCAGCAGCAGGAGTATCAGCAGCGGGCGGCGGCAGCGGTAGGTGCCGGGTTAGTGGGGCCAGTATGTGGCAGCGGGAGGCGGTGGAGGCAGTGGAGGCAGGGCGCGGCAGTAAGCGGTGGGGGCAGGGAGGCAGGTAGCGGCAGGCAAGTGTAGTGGGCGGCGGCGGTAGGCGATTGCAGGCGGCGGGAGGAAGAGTTGGCAGGCTGTGGTAAGCAACGGCAAGCAGGCAGGCGGCCGCGGCAGGCACGCAAGGGCGGTGGGTGGCAGAAGGCAGGTAGCGGCGGCAGGCAGAGGTAAGCGGCAGCAGGGGCCGGCAGTGGCAGACAGCAGTGGTAGTACTGACTGGTGGCGGCAGCAGGCAGGCGGTGGCAGGCGGCGGTGGCAGCAGTGGTGGACAGTGGATGCAGGCAGCGGCAGGCAGGCGGTGGCAGGCGGTGGCAGGCGGCAGCGGGCAGCAGCAGAGGTGGCAGCGGTGGCAGCACCAGCGGGTGGAGTCTGCGGCTGCATCGGCTGCAGGGGCGGCAAGGGCTGCAGGGGCGCTAGCTTTGGGCAGCCCCGGGTCATTGGGCGGCGGTGTGTGGTAGCCTCAGCAGCAGGTGCCATTGGCTTCAGCCGGAGTCACCGGCGGGGGAAGCAGGCGCCGCGATAGGGGCGGGGTCAGCAGTAGGCGGGTCAGCGGCGGCAGCGTGAGTCAGCGTGGGGAGGGGCGCCGGAAGCGCCGCGGGCATCTGCGGGTTACGAGGTGGCGTCAGTGGCGTCAGTGGCGTCAGCGGCGTCAGCGGCGGCAGCAGTAGCGCTGGCGTCAGTCGGCTTCAGCTTTGTGCAGCAGCGGAAGCTCCAGGCAGCAGAGGCAGCAGCAGGCGTATCAGCAGCGGTCGGCGGCAGCGGTAGGTGCCGGGTTAGTGGGGTCAGTATGTGGCAGCGGGAGGCGGTGGAGGCAGTGGTGGCAGGGGGCGGACGTAAGCGGTGGGGGCAGGGAGGCAGGTAGCGGCAGGGAAGTGTGGTGGGCAGCGGCAGGCAGGGTTGGCAGACAGGCGCCGGCGGTAGGCGATTGCAGGCGGCGGCAGGATGCGGTGGCAGGCTGTGGTAAGCAACAGCAGGCAGGCAGGCGGCCGCGGCAGGCAGGCAAGGGCGGCGGGCGGTGGAAGGAGGTAGCAGGCAGCGGCGTCGGCAGGGGGCGGGGGCAGGCAGGCTGCGGCAGGCAGGTGGCAGACAGTTGCAGGCAGGCTGCAGCACTGGGGGTACGCAGTAGCCGCAGATGGCAACAGGCAGTGGCGGCAGGAAGCGGCGGCGGGCAGGTGGTGGGGGCAGGTGGCGGCGGCTTGCAGGCCACGGCTAGAGGCAGGCAGGGGGCCGCGGAGGCAAGAGGTAGCAGGCGGCGGTGGCGGCAGGGGGCGGGGGCAGGCAGGCTGCGGCAGGCAGGTGGCAGACAGTTGCAGGCAGGCTGCAGCACTGGGGGTACGCAATAGCCGCAGGTGGCAACAGGCAGTGGCGGCAGGAAGCGGCGGCGGGCAGGTGGTGGGGGCAGGTAGTGGCGGCCGGCAGACCCCGGCTAGGGGCAAGCTGGGGGCGGCGGCGGCAAGAGGTGGCAGACGGGGGCAGGCAGTGGTAACCCGCGGGAGGAAGCGGCGGCAGGCGGCAGGCCAGGCAACAGCGTTAGGTAGGCGGCAGCGGTAGGCATGTGTTGGCGGTGGGCTGCCGTGGCGGGTAGTGGTAAGTGGCAGCAGGCGGGGGTAGGCGGCGGTGGTAGGTAAGCAGCAGCAGGCCGTGGCGGGCTGCAGGGTGCAGGGGCCAGGCAGGAAGCGGCGGCTGACAGTCGCAGCCGGCTGTAAGCGGTGGCAGAAAGCGGCGGCAGGTGGCAGGGGCAGGTGGCAGGGGGAGGCGGGCTGCAGCGGCGGCAGGCAGTGAGGGCAGCAGACGGCAGCGGCAGGCGGTGGGGGCAAGCGGGCTGCAGGGGGCAGCGGCAGCAGGTGGCGGCGGTAGGCAGGCAATGTTGGCAGGCATCGTCGAGGTTCGGCAGCGGAGGCTGGTGGCAGTAGCCGCAGATGGCAACAGGCGGTGGTGGCAGGAAGCAGTGGCAGGCGGGTGGCGGGGACAAGTGGTGGCCGCAGGCAGCAGTGTTAGGAAGGCGGGAATTGCAGCTGTTGGGAGGCGGCAGTAGTAGGCATGCGGTGGTGGCAGGCTGCGGTGGCGGGCAGTGGTAAGCGGCAGCAGGCGGCGGTGGTAGGGAAGTGGCAGTGGGCTGTAGCGGGCAGCGGGCAGTCGGGGCAGACAGGCGGTGGCAGGCAACGTCGGCAGCGGGCTGCAAGCGGCCGCGGTAGGCAGGTGGTGGTGGTGGTGGCGGCAGGTGGCGGCGGTAGGCAGCGGTAAGCGGCGGCAGGGGGTGCGGGCAGGCAGGCGGAGGCACGGGGACACAGGCAAGGACGGCGGGCGGCGGCAGGCAGGGTTGGCAGACAGGCGGTGGTGGTAGGTAGTAGCAGGCAGCCCCGGCAGGAAGCGAAGGCAGGCGGCAGTGGCAGCAGGCGGCAGCGCGGGCAGGCTGTGGTAAGCCGTGGCTGGCAGTCAGGCAGCCACAAGCAAGGGAGGCGGGCGGTGCAAGGAGGTAGCAGGCGGCGGCGGCAGGAAGCGGTGGGACGCAGGCAGCTGGGGCGGCAGGCAGGAAGCCCCGGCATGCGTCAGGCAGGCGGCAACAGGAAGCGGCGGTAGCGGTGTCAGGCGGCAGTGGCAGGAAGCGGCGGCAGACAGAGGAGGCAGGTGGCGGGCGAAGGTGGCAGGAGGAGGCAGGCTGCAGCGGAGGCAGGCAGTGGGGGCAGTGGGCTGCAGGCGCCAGCGGTAGGCAGTGGCGGTAGGTAAGAGGTAGCAGGTGCAGGCTGCAGTAAGCAGCGGCTGGCAGGCAGGCCATGGCAGGTAAGGGCCGCGGGTGGTGTAAGGATATAGCAGGCGGCGGCGGCAGGCAGGCGGCGGGGGCAGGCAGGTGGCAGACAGCAGCATTAGGCAGGCGGCAGCAGTAGGCCGGCGGTGCCGGCAGCGGTTGGCGTAGGCAGGCAGCGTTGGCATGCATTCTCGGGGTTAGGTAGCTGGGCCCGGTGGAGCCAGGCTGCGGCAGCAGACGGCGGCGGCAGGCAGGCGGTCACGGATGCCGGCGGGCAGCAGGCTGCAGGCGCAGGCAAGGGCGGTGGGTGGCAGAAGGCAGGTGGCGGCGGCAGGCAGAGGTAAGCGGCAGCAGGGGCCGGCAGTGGCATACGGCAGTGGTAGTACTGACTGGTGGCGGCAGCAGGCAGGCGGTGGCAGGCGGCGGTTGCAGCACTGGTGGGCAGTGGCGGCAGGCAGCGGCAGGCAGGCGGTGGCAGGCGGTGGCAGGCGGCAGCGGGCAGCATCAGAGGGGGCAGCTGTGGCAGCACCAGCGGGTGAAGTCTGCGGCTGCATCGGCTGCAGGGGCGGCAAGGGCTGCAGGGGCGCTAGCTTTGGGCAGCCCCGGGTCATTGGGCGGCGGTGTGTGAAAGCCTCAGCAGCAGGTGCCATTGGCTTCAGCCGGAGTCACCGACGGGGGAGGCAGGCGCCGCGATAGGGGCGGGGTCAGCAGCAGGCGGGTAGCGGCGGCAGAGTGAGTCAGCGTGGGGAGGGGCGCCGGAAGCGCCGGCGGGCATCTGTGAGTTACGCGGCGGCGTCAGCGGCGTCAGCAGTACTGTTGGCGTCAGTCGGCTTCCGCGTTGGGCAGCAGCGGAAGCTCCGGGCAGCAGAGGCAGCAGCAGGAGTATCAGCAGCGGGCGGCGGCAGAGGTAGGTGCCGGGTTAGTGGGGTCAGTATGTGGCAGCGGGAGGCGGTGGAGGCAGTGGAGGCAGGGGGCGGCAGTAAGCGGTGGGGGCAGGGAGGCAGGTAGCGGCAGGCAAGGGTGGTGGGCGGCAGCAGGCAGGGTTGGCAGACAGGCGCCGGCGGTAGGCGATTGCAGGCGGCGGCAGGAAGCGGTGGCAGGCTGTGGTAAGCAACGGCAGGCAGGCAGGCGGCCGCGGCAAGCAGGCAAGGGCGGCGGGCGGTGGAAGGAGGTAGCAGGCGGCGGCGGCGGCAGGGGGCGGGGGCAGGCAGGCTGCGGCAGGCAGGTGACAGACAGTTGCAGGCAGGCTGCAGCACTGGGGGTACGCAGTAGCTGCAGGTGGCAACAGGTGGTGGCGGCAGGAAGCGGCGGCGGGCAGGTGGTGGGGGCAGGTGCCGGCGGCTTGCAGGCCACGGCCAGAGGCAGGCAGGGGGCCGCGGCGACAAGAGGTAGCAGGCGGCGGTGGCGGCAGGGGGCGGGGGCGGGCAGGCTGCGGCAGGCAGGTGGCAGACAGTTGCAGACAGGCTGCAGCACTGGGGGTACGCAGTAGCCGCAGGTGGCAACAGGCAGTGGCGACAGGCAGGGGCGGCGGGCAGGTGGTGGGGGCAGGTAGTGGCGGCCGGCAGGCCCCGGCTAGGGGCAGGCAGGCGGCGGCATCGGCAAGAGGTGGCAGACGGGGGCAGGCAGTGGTAAGCGGCGGGAGGAAGCGGCGGCAGGTGGCAGAGCCAGGCAGCAGCGTTCGGTAGACGGCAGCGATAGGCGTGTGGTGGCCGTGGGCTGGCGTGGCGGGTAATGGTACGTGGCAGCAGGCGGTGGTAGGCGGCGGTGGTAGGTAAGAAGCAGCAGGCCGTGGCGGGCTGCAGGCCCCAGGGCCCAGGCAGGAAGCGGCGGCTGATAATCGCAGCCAGTCATAAGCGGTGGCAGAAAGCGGCGGCAGGTGGGGGCAGGTGGCAGGGGGAGGCGGGCCACAGTGGGGGCAGGCAGTTTGGGAAGTAGGCGGCAGTGGCCGCAGGCAGCGGAGGCAAGCGGGCTGCAGGGAGCAGCGGCAGCAGTTGGCGGCGGTAGGTTGGCAGCGTTGGCAGGCACCGTCGAGTTTAGGCAGCGGAGGCTGGTGGCAGCAGAGGAGGTGGCAGGTGGCGGGCTGCAGGTGGCGGCGGTAGAGAGCGGTAAATGGCAGCAGGGGGTGCGGGCAGGCAGGCGGAGGCAAGGGGATGCAGGCAAGGGTGGCAGGCGGCAGTGGAAGGAAGCGGTGGCGGGCAGGTAGCTGGGGCGGTAGGCAGCGGTAACTGGCAGCAGCTGGCGGGGGCAGCGGCCCGGTGGTGGTATGGGCAGGGTCAGCGCTGGGCAGCCAGCGCCAGCAAGCAGCAGGCGGCAGAGGGCGGCAGCGTGGGCCAGCCATGTCGGCGGTCAGCAGCAGCGTCTGCGATGGGCAGCGGGTGTCAGTGGCGGAAGCTGGGGGCAGTGGCGGTAGCTGGGGGCTGTGGCGGTATGGCTGGGAGCAGAGAGAGCCAGGGGCAGCGGTGTCCTTGGAACCCTAGCATGCTGCGGTTCCGAGGAAGAGGTGCCCCTCAGCCTGGTATCTGCAGGGCACACAGGGGGCCACCCAGGACCCAGAGGCTGAGCCTGAGGCGGCGTGCCAAGTCCTGCTTCCTCCCATTGGGGAGGCCAGTTGAGTTCGGCCTCTGCCCTGGGCCTGAGCTTCAGTCTCTCCATCTGTAAAGTGGGCAGAACAGCAAAACCTTAGGGTTATGGTGCAGATTTGACGTAGGTAATGGGTTTCCTCTAGACTGGTTCAGAGTACAGGTTGTCATTCCTCTTATTCCACTTCCAGCTGTGTGACTTTGAGCAAGATAGGTAATCACCAGGCCTCAGAATTCTCATCTGAGAGATGGGTCTGCAAAGAGGACCTATATAGGCTTGTTTTGGGGATTTAGTGAAGTAGTACACAGAACCCATTTCCAAAATCAATGTAAATCATGGTTCCTGGCTCGAGATAAGTGCAGTACGAGTCTTTGGGATGAATATCACAGAAGTATTAGTTATTGTTATTGCTAGCACCGGGGAAGGAACACCGTGATTGCCATCCTCATGATTATCATCGTGAGTTAATTGAGGAGCTGCTCTGTGCCTGGCGCTGGCTAAGCATTCTACACCCTTTATCAGTTTGCACTTCTCCATGGGCTAGGATCCTGATAGGCCTCTGAGTCTTAGAGACGCAGATAATGCTTGGAACCAGATTTCAATCCCTTGTCTTTGCAGCTCCAAAACCTGTGCTTCCAACCTCTCCATGATTGGGGCGTATCCGAAACCCTCATGCCTCTCTGCTTGACTCTGCACCTTACAGCTTAGAATAGGGCCTAACACAGGGGAATACAGAGGGATAAGTATTCTCTATTTCTGTTACCGTCGTAGTCTTTATTCCCTCGCAGTGCTTTATGGGCACAGATGTAACGGCGTTGGTTAGTGATTCAGATCAAGAGCTGACAGACCATCCCAACTGAGAGAAATGAGACCCATTTTATGTGCTCCTCTCCCCCTAGAATGACGGTCAAGAGACAGTGATGACTCAGAGGTTGCCAGTGAGTTAAAGAAGTTGGCTGCCCAGCCGCAAGAGCCTGAGTAGACAGCAGCGGCGACCTTTGGTAGCATCTCAAAAGACACCTACACGATGGAACATGCCCAGGGATTTGGAAAACCGGTAAGGCACTTTCCATACACCCTGCCTTGTTCTTCCTCAACTTCTTCAGTATCTCCCAGGAACTCCCTGCTTCTTCCTGTCATTTGAATATAGTGACCTTTTTTTTTTTCTTTAAAGATTTTATTTATTTATTTGAGACAGAGAGAATGAGAGACAGAGAGCATGAGAGGGAGGAGGGTCAGAGGGAGAAGCAGACTCCGTGCCCAGCAGGGAGTCCGATGCGGGACTCGATCCCGGGACTCCAGGATCATGACCTGAGCCGAAGGCAGTCCCTTAACCAACTGAGCCACCCAGGCGCCCCTGAATATAATGACCTTTACTTCTTCCTTTCCAATTTGGATGTATTTTATTTCTTTATTTTTCTTGTGTAATTGCTCTGGCTGGGATTTCCAGTAGTATAATTGACCGTTGTCCATCGTCGTTTTGAATTGTGTGGTCCACTTAATACATTTTTTATTCAGTAAATACAGGCATTGCTTGTAAAGGTATTGTCCTTTTGAATTTTTTTTTCTTTTAAAATGATTATTTATATTCTCCTTACTTAACATACAGTGCAATATTGGTTTCAGGAGAATTCCGTGATTCATGACTTGCTTACAACCCCTACTACTCATCATAACAGTGCCCTCCTTAATCCCATCACCCAGCTAGACCATCCCCCAAACACCTCCCCTCTGTCAAATCTCTGTTTTCCAGCATCAAGAGTTTCTTACAGTTTGTTTCCCTCTCTGTTCTTTGTATTCCCCCTCCCATTTGTTGATCTGTTTTGTTTCTTAAATCCTTAGGAGTGAAATCACATGGTATTCGTCTTTCTCTGACTCACTTATTTTGCTTAGCATAATACACTCTAGCTTCATCAGGATTTTTTTTTTTAAAGAATTTATTTATTTCTTTTTCTTTTTTTTTAATTTTATTATGTTATGTTAGTCACCATACAATACATCATTACTTTTTGATGTAGTGAGCCACGGTCCATTGTTTTCGTATAACACCCAGTGCTCCATGCAGTACGTGCCCTCCTTAATACCCATCACTGGGCTCACCAATCCTCCCAACCCCCCTCTAAAACCCTGTGTGTTTCTCAGGTCCATAGTCTTTCATGGTTCATCTCTCATCCAATCCCCCCCCCCATTTTTCCCTTCCTTCTCCTAATGTCCTCCATGTTTTTCCTTACGTTCCACAAATTAGTGAAACCATGTGATAATTGACTTTCTCTGCTTGACTTACTTCACTTAGCATAATCTTCTCCAGTCCCATCCATGTTGATGTAAAAGGTGGGTATTCATCCTTTATGATGGCTGAGTAATATTCCAGTGTATATATGGACCACATCTTCTTTATCCATTCATCTGTTGAAGGGCATCTCGTCTCTTTCGACCGTTTGGCTATTGCGGACATTGCTGCTATGAACATTGGGGTGCAAATGGCCCTTCTTTTCACTACATCTGGGTCTTTGGGACAAATACCCAGTAGTGCAATTGCTGGGTCATAGGGTACCTCTATTTTTAAATTTTTGAGGAACCTCCACACTATTATTTTTTGACAGAGAGAGACACAGCAAGGGAGGGAACACAAGCAGGGGGAGTTGGAAAGGAAGAAGGAGGCTCCCCACAGTCTTTGGATCCAATGTGGGGCTCGATTCCAGGACCCTGGGATCATGACCTGAGCCGAAGGCAGACGCTTAATAACTGAGCCCCAAGCTCCATCAGGATTTTCTTAATCACACTCTTTTTCTCTAGCTTACTTTGTTGTAAGAATACAGTCTAAAATACATATAACATTCAAAATATGTTGAATCAAATCTTTGTGTTCCTGATAACTTTTGTGGTCAACAGTAGGATATTAGTAGTTCAGTTTTGGGTGACTCAAAAGTATTCTCAGATTTTCAACTGCACAGGGGTTGGCAACCCTAATCCCTGCATTGTTCAAGGGCCAACTGTATGTTGAATAGAAGTGGCGAGAGTGTGCATCCTTGTCTTGTTCCTGATCTTAGAGGAGAAGCTTTCGGCTTTCACTCTTGCATAGGACGTGGCTTCTCAGGTATGGCCTTTATTAGGTTGAGTTACATTCTCTGTATACTTGCTTTGTTGAGAGCTTTTATCAAAATGGGTGTTGCGTTTTGTCAGATGCTTTTTCTGCATTGGTGGAGAAGATCATAGGATTTTTACCCTTTGTTTTGTTAATGTGGCCTATTTCTTTGATTGATTTGTGGATGTTGAACCCCCCTTGCATCCCTGAAATAAATCTGACTTGTTCATACTTCTTCCTGTATTGTTGAATTTCGTTTGCTGTTATTTTGTTGAGGATTTTTATATCTATGTTCATCACAGATACGGGTCTGTAATTTTCTTTTCTTGTGGTATTTTGGTAGGGTTTGATAAGGGCAATGCTGGCCTCCTAAAAGGAGTTGAGAAGCATTCCTTCCTCTTGTATTTGTGGAAAAGTTTGAGAAGGATTGGTATTCATTTTTCTTTGAAAATTTGGTAGAATTCACCAGGAAACCATCTGGACTCCTGACTGTTGAGAGGTTTTTAATTACTCATTTTGTTTCCCTACTGGTAATTGGTCTGTTCAGAATTTGTGTCTTCATGATTCATTCGTGGAAGGTTGTGTGTTTCTTGGAATTTATCCTTTCCTTTTGGACGGTCAAACTTGTCGGGGTGTAATTGTTCACAGTAGTCTCTTATGAGCCTTTGTCTATGGTATCAATGGAAACATCTTTTTCATTTCTGATTATGTGTACTCATTCTTTTGTTTTTTACCTTGAGGCTAGCTGAAAATTTGTCAGCTTTTTTCTTTTCTTTCTTTCTTTTTTTTAAAGATTTTATTTATTTATTTGAGACAGCAAGAATGAGAGAGACAGAGAGCACATGAGAGGGCGGGAGGGTCAGAGGGAGAAGCAGGCTCCCTGCTGAGCAGGAAGCCCGATGCGGGACTCGATCCCGGGACTCCAGGATCATGACATGACCCGAAGGCAGTCACTTAACCAACTGAGCCACCCAGGCGCCCTCAGCTTTTTTCTTTTCAAAGAACCAGCTCTTTTGTTGATCTTTCTATTGCCTTCATAGTCTGTATTTGATTTATTTGTTTGAGATGTTACTTCCTTTCTTCTATTAAATTTGGGCTTCCGTGTTCTTTTTCTGGTTCCTTGAGGTGGAAAGTTAGGCCGCTTATTTGAGACGATTCTTGTTTCTTGATTTATGCCTGTATCACTATAAACTACCATCTTAGAACCACTGTTTTTTAATTTTTTTAAAAAATTTTTATTGTTATGTTAATCACCATACATCATTAGTTTTAGATGTAGTGTTCCATGATTCATTGTTTGTGCATAACACCCCGTGCTCCATTCAGAATGTGCCCTATTTAATACCCATCACCAGGCTAAACCATCCTCCCACCCCCCTCTCCTCTAGAACCCTCAGTTTGTTTTTCAGAGTCCATCATCTCTCATGGTTCATCTCCCCCTCCAATTTACCCCCCTTCATTCTTCCCCTCCTGATATCTTTTTCTTCTTTTTTTTTTTTTTTTGTTTCTTAACATATATTGAATTATTCGTTTCAGAGGTACAGATCTGAGATTCAACCGTCTTGCACAATTCCCAAGGTTTACCAGAGCACATACCCTCCCCAATGTCTATCCCCCAGTCATCCCATCCCACCCCCCACTCCAGCAACCCTCAGTTTGTTTCCTGAGATTAAGAATTCCTCATTATCAGTGAGGTCATTTGATACATGTCTTTCTCTGTTTGACTTATTTCGCTCAGCATAATGCCCTCCAATTCCATCCACCTCGTTGCTAATGGCAAGATCTCATTCCTTTTGATGGCTACATAATATTCCATTGTATATATATACCATTTCTTCCTTATCCATTTATCTGTCGATGGACATCTTGGCTCTATCCACAGTTTGGCTATTGTGGACATTGCTGCTATAAACATCGGGGTGCATGTACCCCTTCGGGTCCCTACATTTGTATCTTTGGGATAAATACCCAGCAGTGCAGTTGCTGGATCATATGATAGATCTATTTTCAACTTCTGGAGGAACCTCCATACTGTTTTCCAGAGTGGCTGCACCAGCTTGCATTTCCACCAACAGTGTAGGAGGGTTCCCCTTTCTCTGGATCCCTGCCAATATCTGTCCTTTCCTGACTTGTTAATTTTAGCCATTCTGACTGGTGTGAGGTGGTATCTCATTGAGGTTTTGATTTGGATTTCCCTGATGCCGAGCGATGTTGAGCACTTTTTCATGTGTCTGTTGGCCATTTGGATGTCTTCTTTGGAAAAATGTCTGTTCATGTCTTCTGCCCATTTCTTGATTGGATTCTTTGTTCTTTGGGTGTTGAGTTTGATAATTTTGGATACTAGCCCTTTATCTGATATGTCATTTGCAAATATCTTCTCCCGCTCTGTCGGTTGTCTTTTCGTTTTGTTGACTGTTTCTTTCGCTGTTCAAAAGCTTTCTATCTTGATGAAGACCCAATAGTTGATTTTTGCCCTCGCTTCCCTTGCCTTTGGCAATGTTTCTAGGAAGAAGTTGCTGAGGCTGAGGTCGAAGAGGTTGCTGCCTGTGTTCTCCTTTAGGATTTGGATGGACTCCTGTCTCTCATTGAGGTCTTTCAACCATTTGGAGTCTATTTTTGTGTGTGGTGTAAGGAAATGGTCCAATTTCATTCTTCTGCATGTGGCTGTCCAATTTTCCCAACACCATTTGTTGAAGAGACTGTCTTTTTGCCATTGGACATTCTTTCCTGCTTTGTCAAAGATGAGTTGACCATAGAGTTGAGGGTCTACTTCTGGGCTCTCTATTATGTTCCATTGATTGATGTGTCTGTTTTTGTGCCAGTACCATACTGTCTTGATGATGACAGCTTTGTAATAGAGCTGGAAGTCCGGAATTGTGATGCCGCCAGCTTTGCTTTTCTTTTTCAACATTCCTCTGGCTATTCGGGGTCTTTTCTGGTTCCATACAAATTTTAGGATGATTTGTTCCATTTCTTTGAGAAAAGTGGATGGTATTTTGGTGGGGATTGCATTGAATGTGTAGATTGCTCTAGGTAGCATTGACATCTTTACAATATTTGTTCTTCCAATCCATGAGCATGGAACGTTTTTCCATTTCTTTGTGTCTTCCTCAATTCCTTTCATGAGTATTTTATAGTTTTCTGAGTACAGATCCTTTGTCTCTTTGGTTAGATTTCTTCCTAGGTATCTTATGGTTTTGGGTGCATTTGTAAATGGGCTTGACTCCTTCATTTCTCTTTCTTCTGTCTTGTTGGTGTATAGGAATGCCACTGACTTCTGTGCATTGATTTTATATCCTGCGACTTAACTGAATTCCTGTATGAGTTCTAGCAGTTTTGGGGTGGAGTCTTTTGGGTTTTCCACATAAGGTATCATATCATCTGCAAAGAGTGAGAGTTTGACTTCTTCTTTGCCGATTTGGATGCCTTTGATTTCTTTTCGTTGTCTGATTGCTGTGTCTAGGACTTCGAATACTATGTTGAATAGCAGTCGTAGTAGTGGATATCGCTGCCGCGTTCCTGACCTTAGGGAGAAAGCTCTCAGTTTTTCCCCATTGAGAATGATATTCGCTTTAGGTTTTTCATAGATGGCTTTTATGATACTGAAGTATGTACCCTCTATCCCTATACTCTGAAGAGTTTTGATCAAGAAAGGATGCTGTACTTTGTCAAATGCTTTTTCTGCATCTATTGAGAAGATCAAATGATTCTTGTTCTTTCTTTTGTTAATGTATTGTATCACGTTGATTGATTTGTGGATGGTGAACCAACCTTGCAGCCCAGGGATAAATCCCACTTGGTTGTGGTGAATAATCCTTTGAATGTACTGTTGGATCCTATTGGCTAGTAGTTTGGTGAGAATTTTTGCATCCTTGTTCATCAGGGATATTGGTCTGTAATTCTCCTTTTTGATGGGGTCTTTGTCTGGTTTTGGGATCAAGGTAATGGTGGCCTCATATAATGAGTTTGGAAGTTTTCCTTCCATTTCTATTTTTTGGAACAGTTTCAGAAGAATAGGTATTAATTCTTCTGGAAATGTTTGGTAGAGTTCCCGTGGGAAGCCATCTGGCCCTGGGCTTTTGTTTGTGGGGAGATTTTGATGACTGCTTCAATTTCCTTAGTGGTTATAGGTCTGTTCAGGTTTTCTATTTCATCCTGGTTCAGTTTTGGTAGTTGATACATCTCTAGGAATGCATCCATCTCTTCCAGGTTATCTAATTTGCTGCCATAGAGTTGCTCATGATATGTTCTTATACTTGTTTGTATTTCTTTGGTGTTGGTTGTGATATCTCCCCTTTCATTCATGATTTTATTTATTTGGGTCATTTCTCTTTTCTTTTTGATAAGTCTGGCCAGGGGTTTATCAATTTTGTTAATTCTTTCAAAGAACCAGCTCCTAGTTTCGTTGATCTTTTCTACTGTTCTTTTAGTTTCTATTTCATTGATTTCTGCTCTGATCTTTATTATGTCTCTTCTCTTGCTGGGCTTAGGTTTTATTTGCTGTTCTTTCTCCAGCTCCTTTAGGTGTAGGGTTAGGTTGTGTATTTGAGACCTTTCTTGTTTCTTTTTTTTTTATTAAGATTTTATTTATTTATTTGAGACAGAGAGAATGAGAGAGACAGTGAGCACATGAGAGGGCGCGAGGGTCAGAGGGAGAAGCAGGCTCCCTGCTGAGCAGGGAGCCCGATGCGGGACTCGATCCTGGGACTCCAGGATCATGACCTGAGCTGAAGGCAGTCGCTTAACCAACTGAGCCACTTTCTTGTTTCTTGAAAAAGGCTTGTATTGCTATGTAATTTCCTCTTAGGGCTGCCTTTGCTGCATCCCAATGATTTTGAATAGTTGTGTTTTCATTTTCATTGGTTTCCACGAATTTTTTAAAATCTTCTTTAATTTCCTGGTTGACCCACTCATTCTTTAGTAGGATGCTCTTTAGCTTCCATGTATTTGAGTTCTTTGCGACTTTCCTCTTGTGATTGAGTTCTAGTTTCAAAGCATTGTGGTCTGAAAATAGGCAGGGAATGATCCCAATCTTTTGGTACCGGTTGAGACCTGCTTTATGACCTAGGATGTGATCTATTCTGGAGAATGTTCCATGGGCACTAGAGAAGAATGTGTATTCCGTTGCTTTGGCATGGAATATTCTGAATATGTCTGTGAAGTCCCTTTTGTCCAGTGTGTCATTTAAAGGCTTTATTTCCTTGTTGGCTTTTGCTTAGATATTCTGTCCATTTTAGTGAGGGGGGTGTTAAAGTCCCCCACTATTATTGTATTGTTTTCGATGTGTTTCTTTGCTTTTGTTATTAATTGCCTTATATAATTGGCTGCTCCCATGTTAGGGGCATAGATATTTACAATTGTTAGATCTTCTTGTTGGATAGACCCTTTAAGTAGGATATAGTGTCCTTCCCTATTTCTTATTACAGTCTTTGGTTTAAAATCTAATTTGTCTGATATAAGGATTGCCACCCCAGCTTTCTTTTGGTGTCCATTAGTATGGTAAATGGTTTTCCACCCCCTCACTTTCAATCTGGGGGTGTCTTTGGGTCTAAAATGAGTCTCTTGCAGACACCATATCGATGGGTCTTGTTTTTTAATCCAATCTGATAGACTGTGTCTTTTGATTGGGGCATTGAGCCCATTTCCATTCAGGGTAACTATTGAAAGATAGGAATTTAGTGCCATTGTTATTGCCTGTAAGGTGACTGTTAGTGTATATTGTCTGTGTTCCTTTCTGGTCTATGGTGCTTTTAGGCTCTCTCTTTGCTTAGAGGACCCCTTTCAAGATTTCCTGTAGGGCTGGTTTTGTGTTTGCAAATTCCTTTAGTTTTTGTTTATCCTGGAAGCTTTTTCTCTCTCCTTCAATTTTCAATGACAGCCCAGCTGGATAGAGTATTCTTGGCTGCATATTTTTCTCATTTATTGCTCTGAATATATCCTGCCAGTCCTTTCTGGCCTGCCAGGTCTCTGTCGATAGGTCTGTTGCCAATCTAACGTTTCTGCCATTGTAGGTTACATATCTCTTCCCCCGAGCTGCTTTCAGGATTTTCTCTTTGTCTCTGAGACTCGTAAATTTTACTATTAGATGTTGGGTTGTAGACCTATTTTTATTGATTTTGAGAGGGGTTCTCTGTGCCTCCTGGATTTTGATGCCTGTTTCCTTCCTCAAATTAGGGAAGTTCTCTGGTGTAATTTGCTCCAGTATACCTTCTGCCCCTCTCTCTCTTTCTTCTTCTTCTGAGATCCCAATAATGCTAATGTTGTTTCGTCTTACGGTATCGCTTCTCTCGAATTCTGCCCTCGTGATCCAGTAGTAAATGAAACATTTAAAAACAAATATATTGAACTCCATGCCCAATGGGGCACTCAAAGTTGCAATCACAGGATCAAGAGTCCCAATGCTCCGCCGTCTAGGCCAGCCAAGTGCAGCATTCTTGGAACCCATTTTGCTGCATTCCATAAATTTTGCTATGTTGTATTCCATTTTCATTTGTCTCCAAGTATTTCTTGGTTTCTCTTGTGGTTTGCTCACAGACCCACTAGTTATTCAGTAGCATGTTGTTTAATCTGCATGTTTGTGAAATTCCAGTTTTCTTCTTGTAATTGATTTCTCATTCCATACCACTGTGGTTGGAAAAGATGCTTGATTTGATTTCAGTCATCATTTTGGAAAATTCTAGGCTTCTTGAATTTATGGACTTGTGTGGCATAACATATGGTCTAGCTTGGAGAATGTTCTATGTGCACTTGAGAGGAGTGTATCCCATGTGCTGCATTTGGACGGAGGCTTCTGTATGTATCTCTTAACTCCATCTAATTACCTAGTTGTCTGAGGCTGATGTTTCCTTATTGATCTTCTGTCTGGATGGTCTATCCATTGATACAAGTGAGGTGTGACAGTCCCCCACGGTATTGCTGCTGATTTCTCCTTTGAGGTGTGTTCATATATGCTCTACATATTTAGTTGCTCCTCTGTTGGGTGGGTAAATATTTACAAATGTTGCATCCTCTGTTTGGATTGATTCCTTTATCATTATGTAATTCCCTTCTTTGGCTCTTGTTACAATGTTTGGATTTTTTTTCTCCTTGGTTAGACTGAGAATCAGAAGATCATGCGTTACCTCTGCAGCCTTGAACAAAACATACCCCTTCTCTTAGTCTGTTTTTTTTTTTTCCTCTATAAAATAAAAGCAAAGTCTTCCCTGAGGACCATCTCATGACTCAAATAAGAGAATGTGTATAAAAGTGCTTTGTAAACTATAGATAACGCCCAAATATGAAAAGTTATACTGCTTTTGATTATACCACAGCCAAATGTTCAGGATAAGATTTTTTTTTTTTTTTCTTGACACATGTATTTACTTTAGGGAGAGAGAGCATGCACAGGCATGTATTCGAGAGGGGAGGGGCAGGGGCAGAGGGAGAGAGTGAATCCTCAGGCCGACTCCCTGCTGAGTGCAGAGTCCGATGTGGGGCTTTGTCCCAGGACCTTGAGATCATGACCTGAGCCAAAATCAAGAGTCAGCTGCTTAACTGACTGTGCCACCCAGGCACCCCCAGAATAAGATTTTAAAAAAATAATAATATTTATTGAGGGCTTACTGTTGTAGGAGTATTCTATGTGACCTCTATCTCATTTAATTCTAAAAACAATTTTTTCTTAAAGAAAATTAAAAACAAAAGCTATCCTAAAAGTAAATTTTCATATTATCCTCAGAGCTGGGGAAACACAGGCACAAGAGAGGTTAAGTAGGGGCACCTGGGTGGCTCATTTGGTTAAGCTTCTGCTTTTGGCTCAGGTCATAATCCCAGGGTCCTGAGATTGAGCCCGGTGTCGGGTTCCCTGCTCAGTGGGGAGTCTGCTTCTCCCTCTCTCTCTCCCCCTGCTTTTGCTCGCTCTCTGTATGTGTCTCTCTCACAGATAAATAAATAAAATAATAAAAAGAAGAAGTTAAGTGACTTGCTCAATGTCATAGTAAATATTAGAACCAGATACAGACCTGAGTGTGGGACTCTGAAGTCTGTGTTCTTTCTTTTTTAAGTTTACCAAATATATACATAACCCTCAAAATATTGTAGATTAAATTACTTTAGCCTTTCTCAAATCATTGCGCTTTGGATGATGCTATAATTTGGGTTACCTGGCTGGCGCGGTCAGTGTAGTATGAGACTCTTGATCTCACAGTTATGAGTTTGAGCCACATTGTGGGTTCAGCTTACTTACAATAGAAAGATGTTGTAATTGGGCTTGTTTTCTTTTTTCTTTTAACCTCTTCACCCATTTCTCCCACCTCCAACACCCTACCTCTGCCAATCACCCATTTGTTCTATCTAGGAGGTCAGTTTTTTGTTTTGGTTTTGTTTGAAGTTCCACAAGTAAGTGATGGATAGTGTTTGTCTGTTTCTGTCTGTCCTGTTTTACTTCACAGAATGCCTTAAAGGTCCATCCATTTGGCAGCTGGAAAGATTTCATTCTTTATTCTGGCTGAGTAGTATTCCATTGTGTTTACCTACGACAATTTCTTTATCCATTCATCCACTCATGGGCACTTAGGTTGTTTCTATATTTTCATTGTTGTAGATAATCCTGCAGTGAACACGGGTGCACATACCTGTTTCAGTTAGTGTGTTCAGTTTCCTCGGATAAATACTCTGAAGGGTAATTGCTGGACCATATGGTAGCTCTATTTTCAACTTTTTGAGGCACTCCCATACTATTTTCCAGAGTGGCTGCACCAGCTTGCATTCCCACCAACAGTTAATTTTCTTGTTTTTATTTTAAGTAAGAAACCAGTGGAGCAAATACACCAATGCCACTGAGATATGTCTTTGGGAAGCTAGGCCACACCCCTGGAGACCCACCAGTTTCTCTCAGTTGCTAGCAAAACTCGTGCAATGAGATGTATTGAGACAGTCTCAGTGGAAGAAACCATCATTTTTTCCCTCTGATAATGTAAGTTTTCAAACATTTAACAAAATATAATATTATTTTAAGTAGATCTCGACAGCCTTTCTCCCAGCTCATCTTACTCCGGATCATGTCCTTGTCACGTGTGGAAGGAAGTACCCCTAGAACCCCCCACGTCTGGAACAGTGCTTACAGATTCTGTATCCGGGAGTCTCCTCTTGTGAAATGCAAGCATTCCTTGATTGCCATTGCCACGTCATCAGTCCTCAGCTGTCCTGTTTGCTTAGTGTTTTCCAGGGACGAGGGGCTGAGGGTGGAGTCCTGAGGTTACAGGTTGCAGGGCTTGGCAAGTGGGAGGTGGAAGGGCACTCAGGCAACCGACGGAGGAAGGGAGCATCAGAGAGCCAACAGCAGTATCTGAGCAAAGGGGGACCTGAGGATTAGAGGCATCTTACAAAAAGGAAACAGGGACCCTGGAAAGAGTTGGGGAGGTGCTAAGAGCAAACTTTGTCTCTGTGTCTGTTCCCTGTCTGATCAGTGATTACCAGCGTGATCCCAGTTGCTGTTTCCAATGCCAAAGATAAAGAGAAGGGGCTTGGAGCTGGAATCGCCTATGTTGTTTGTTTAGATACAAGACAATAGTTCTCTGGAACACTGACCTTGTAAAGAACAGAATGTATTTGCTCTGCCTGCTCTGTATCTTCCAACAGGCCGCAGGCATCCAAGAATTCATCTCTTGTAATAAAATCAGCCCTTTCAACCACTCAGAAGACTTACGATAGGGATCACTACCCAGATTAATTTGCTACCAAATAAAGAATCAAATGCCAAGATAAACAAGAGAGAACAGGCAGCTGGTAGGGTGCCTCATCTTTTCTAAGCTGGTATCTGCTAAATTTTTAATGATTTTAAATTTGCTCATTATATTTCTACCAGAAGGTGGTTCTCTGAAGAGCCAGCCTCCTGTCAGGGTGCCTTGATGGCCCTCCACATTTCCCAAGGCAGCCTCCCAGGGCGGCTCTCCGCCTGGGTTGTACCCTTCACCCCTTGGGCAGTAAGTGGGGATGAACAGGATTGGTTGCATAATTTGAGGGGCCCAATGCAAAATGAAAATGCAGGCACATTGTTCAAAAAGTGTAAGACTTTCAAGATAGCAGGGATAAATCAAGTGTGGAGGCCTTTGAGCACATGCCCTGGGTGAGCACACAGGTGACATGCCCATGACGCTGAGACTATAGGTGTCAGTGGGGGAGGAGCAAATCTTTTCTCGCTGTTGATTTAGTCACTTGTCATGCCCAAGACTTAACGTTTATAATATGGAAGCTGGATAAATTCTTTAGTCCAGAACGCTGATTTAAGAGAAGTTGTGCATCCACTTCTGAATATTTACCCCAAAGACACAGATGTAGTGAATCGAAGGGCCATATGCACCCCATATGCAATGTTCATAGCAGCAATGTCCGCAATAGCCAAACTGTGGAAAGAGCCGAGATGCCCTTCAACAGACGAATGGATAAAGAAGATGTGGTCCTTATATACAATGGAATATTACTCAGCCATCAGAAAGGATGAATACCCAACTTTTGCATCAACATGGATGGGACTGGAGGAGATTATGCTAAGTCAAATAAGTCAAGAGGAGAAAGTCAATTATCATATGGTTTCACTTATTTGTGGAACATAAGGAATAGCATGGAGGACATTAGGAGAAGGAAGGGAAAATGGAAGGGGGGAAATCGGAGGGAGAGATGAACCATGAGAGACTATGGACTCTGAGAAACAAACGGAGGGTTTTAGAGGGGAGTGGGTGAGGGGATGGGTTAGCCCGGTGATGGGTATTAAGGAGGGCACGTACTGCATGGAGCACTGGGTGTTATACAAAAACAATGAGTCATGGATCACTACATCAAAAACTAAAGACGTAATGTACGGTGATTAACATAACATAATAAAATTTAAAAAAAGTTTGAAGTATTATGAGAATAACCAAAATGTGACACAGAGACAGGAAGTAAGCAATTGCTATTGGGAAAATGGCACCAATAGATTTTCTCCATACAGTTTTGCCACAAACCTTCAATTTGTAAAAAGCACATTATCTGTGAAGTACAATAAAACAAAGTGCAATTAAAAAAAAAAAAAAAAAAAAAAAAAAAAAAAAAAAAAACTAGGGTGCCTGGGTGGCTCAGTTGGTTAAGCGACTGCCTTCAGCTCAGGTCATGATCCCACGGTCCTAGGATCGAGTCCCGCATCGGGCTCCCTACTCTGCAGGGAGCCTCCTTCTCCCTCTCCCACCCCCCCTGCTTGTGTTCCCTCTCTCGCTGTGTCTCTCTCTGTCAAATAAATAAATAAAATCTTAAAAAAAAAAAAAAAACTAATGATGTATTGTATGGTGACTAACATAACATAATAAAATTAAATTAAATTTAAAAAAAAAGAAAAGTTGTGCGTCCAGAAGGAAAAGGTCTATTTGCAGAGGCTTCACCTCGTTTTTTTCTTTTTTTTTTTTTTCATCTTCAAGATGATTTGAATTACTTTAAAACTACTTTATAACTATCCCTGGGGACTCTCTCTTTGAGAAGGTTTTTTTTTTTTTTCTTCCTTTAGATTCCATCTAGCTCTACATATTTATGTTCATAACATGAATTATTTGGGTAATAGCCTCATGCATTCCTGTGATATTTCAGGGCCCTCATTTGTGTTTGGCCCCCATTTGTTGGCTTTAAGATTCTGTCAGCATGAAGAAATCACCCCTGTGGACAGTATTTAATTTTTAATGCTGTGCTTCTCAAGCTGGGGTCTGTCCGCTGAGGTGTTCTTGGCTGCCTTAACTTTCAAGTTAGGAAAACACTGCTTGAGGCTCCAGTCAAATTCTAACCCAAAGGTTTTGAAGCCTTAATGATTAATGAGGTCTATACCCTTTCTAATGACCATATGCAAATCAAATGTTTAAGAGAATAGTTGAAGAAAAGGGGAAAATGACAATCTTCATTCAGATAAGATTGGGCCTATTGGTTAAAAAAAAATATGGGTAACTACTTATTGAAGAAGAGTAATGTTGCCAGCAAAAATAATCATCTTGAGTGTTTATTGCATGATAAAAACTTTTGAAGTATCAGGTTTTTTTCAGTTGAAATCCAGTTGAGCCTCCTATTTGCAAACGAGGGGCCTGAAGCACAGAGAGGTGCAGTAACCACCCAGCTCCAAAGCAGAAGGGCAGGAGACAACCTCAGGCTCCCCGAGAATCTGACTCTAAAGTGGGTTAGCCCGGTGATGTGTATTAAGGAGGGCACGTATTGCATGGAGCACTGGGTGTTATACGAAAACAATGAATCATGGGTCACTACATCAAAAACTAATGATGTACTGTATGGTGACTAACATAACATAAAAAAAAAAAAAGCCCATGTCTCCCCCTCCGGGCCATTTCTTTGCATATGTGTGCTAGAACATCTTTAATGCGTGAAGGTTTGGGTCATTTTCAGTTTTTACAGGAGCAGGAAGATCTGTGGCATTTGTTGGGGACTTGACTATTTTAAAATGTAGATTTTATTATTATTCAAATACGGTGAAGCCAGCAGATCAGATGACTGCCATTGAAAAGATGAGTGTCACTCACAGTTCCAAGAAGAGAGGCCATGCCACGCCATGCAGGGCCATATGGGAAGCAATGGGGTCCCTCAGGAGGCAGAACGTCAGACAAGGATGTGGGCAAGAGCCTTATTGTGGTTTCCATGGGAAGGAACAGGTGAAGCAGAATAAGCAGGCATAGGATTGGCTGGCTTGAATAATTTTGGTGGGCTCTGGGGTGTAGGGGTTGTCTCTAGTTGTCTGGTTCTTGACCCCAGGGGCATCTGTGTAAGGGGATAGTGGCCCAGAGTGTGAGAGCCCAGTCAAAGAGGTGGTTGGGAATGGGCTCTGTATTGGTTGGCTTACATATGGAAAGTGTGCTTGCAGGTGAATCATCTATCATCTCTAGGAATTGGCCAGCCCTGTGAGGGACAGTGTCTCCAGGTTGGCAAGGCCCCAGGAGTCAGAGCGTCAGAATACAAAGAAATGCTAAGACGGTGACCTGGAAGATCCAGGCTGACAAGAGATCCAGGAGCTCTTCTCATTAAGAGAAGACAGTAGGTCCTTCAAGAGCGGTCATCTAGAGATAATGCAAAAGTGCGTGTACAGCTTGTAGAGACGGCCCCGTTCATCAGAGCTGCAACCGCAAGTCTTGAGATGGTGATTTGGGAATACAGGACACTGGGAAAAGAAGCAATTGTGACACTTAGTGGCTGTCAGTAATCATGATTATGCTTCTTGGTAATGAGGCAGAGATGATAAGCAATTTCAAAAAGTTTCAAGTGCATATTACTTTTGATTTCCTCTACTCATGTTGCTAAGTTTCCTACTGTTGATAACCAGAATGATGAGATAGACCTTAGACCAGCCCCTTCTCCCCAGCCCTCCAGATAGTCAACAAGAACAGAGAGGGCAGTGTCCGCAGAACAGGGTGCTACCTTTCCCCCGCTTCACACGGCACCAGGTGCAGTCCCTTGGGCCCCACGTCCAGGGTCTCACTCCACCGGTGCCCCACCCTGTCCACCTGCTTTTGGGTAACTAGTCCCTCAGCTGGACTTTCAGCTGCCCTCTTATCCCAGCTGGGAATCTGGGAGTCCTGGGGCTCGAGGATGTAAGGGCACGGAGATGTCTGTGTGCAGAGGGGAGGAGTTCGGTGTTCCAAGAAGGTGTGCTAAGGGCTAGCACTGAAGGCAGAAGGCAAAGAGAAGATAGACTTGCCAACTGGCAGCGTAGGTCTGCCCCTGTAGGGGGCCCAGTAAGTGAGGGCCAGTCTCAAAACCCAGAGACTCAAGGAGTCAATCTGCAGAGCCTGTATGGGGTTCTCTCTTCCTTAACGGGTAGAGAATGTCCAAGTGGGGAGCATGGAGGTGAACAGTTTTTATACCCCGGGGCACATCAGGCCACAGGAGGAAGTCTCCAAATACAGGATCTCACTTAGTCCTCAGATAACCCAGTGAAGGCTTCCCAGAGCTTGGGTGCAAACACTTCCCATCTATTCATTTTCTTTCCTAACTAAAAATGGATTCGCCCTTCAAAGGGCCATCTTGTCTGAAAGTCCAACATCTCCCTCTTGAGGCTCTCTCCTCTGCAAATTGCTCAGGAACTTGGTGGGGTTGACCTGATCCAAATGGGCCAAACTTAATCAAACCCCACCCACGAAGCTGGGCTTGGATTGGTGCTAGCAGTCACATGGCTTGGGTTCACCGCTGGTTCCATCCACCTGAAAGTCTCTGCGGGGCAACCACTGACCAGACCATTGTGTATCTTCCAGGGTGAATGATGTGCCTCAGAGCTAAGCTCTGCTAATGGGACACCATGATTTGACCCAGAGGGTTTCAGCCTTTAGTACTTAACCCACTGGGATAATAAGTTTCCTGTTACCCCTCTCTCCTATGGTGGCACCCCAACTGCTCCCTGGGAGCCCAGGGCTTTAAAACCCAAAGACTGAATGGACTCCTTTGCCCAGAAAGTAGAGCTGGCCTCTGCCTACACATAGGCACCTCCATCCCCCTCTTGAACTTCTTCAATGTCTCATTTACTTTAGTCACTGTGGGGAAGGCAAGGGGACATTCTTGTATTAGTCTTGCTAGAACTGAGGAAGAAAGAGAAAAACCAGAGGGCATTATCTTGCACTTGCCTTCTGAATGGTGCTGCCATTTCCCACCCAACCCCTCTGCTTTCTCTTCCCAGCACAGACATCTGTGAGTAGAACTTTAGGCCCAAAGTCAAACTCACCTTGCTCCACACACACACCCGAACATCTCAGCTGCCTGTTCTCTGGTACTTAAATCCATTTTTAAGTGGAGATAAGGTCTTTCTTTCCAATATTTTACTTGATAATTACAGCTTTATGATTGGCTGGTAGAAATGACATGTTTCTTTTTTTTTATTATTATGTTATGCTAATCACCATACATAACATCAGTAGTTTTTGAAGTAGTGTTCCATGATTCATTGCTTGTGTATAACACCCAGTGCTCCATGCAGAACGTGCCCTCTTTAATACCCATCACCAGGCTAACCCATCCCCCCACCCCCCTCCCCTCTAGAACCCTCAGTTTGTTTTTCAGAGTCCATAGTCTCTCATGGTTTGAGAAATGACACGTTTCACTCCGAATTCCTAGATTCATTCTGCAGTTCTTTGTCAAGTCAGAACCTGTGATGGTCTCGGTGAAGGTTTGGCAAACCATCGCCCATGGGCCAGATCCAGGCAGCTGCTGGTTTTGTGTGACTGACAAGTGTCCATAAAACACTTACTGGAACACATCCATGCTCATTCATTCACGTGTTTTCTGTGGCTTTCTTGCTATAATAGCAGAGCTGAGAAGTTGCAATAGAGAATGTGTGGTCCACAAAGCCTGAAATATTTACTATCTGGCCCTTCACAGGGAATGTTTGCTAACCCCCAGTCTAGATGATGAGAAGATAGGTTTCTGGCTCCAACATTTGCTAGTTGGGGTGACACTGAGCTAGTCACTTAATCTCTTTGCATCTCAGTTGCCACATGTATAAACTGGGGATAATCATAACGACCTGGGGGATGTATGAGAGAAAGGAATCAATACTTGGAAAGTGCTCAGCAGTGTTTTGTACCCAGAAAGCGCACCATTTAGTAGTTATTGGCATGCAAATAATCTGGCAATGGGGATCTTAAGGAAAAATTGGTTGACTTTGGATAAACCTCTTGAAACTTTCAGTTCTCAGACTTCCTGGTTGCATCATGTCTATACAAACAGTCTATGCTTTGAGGTTTATCCAGCTCACGTCCATACACATATCTTGCATGTATAGGAGAGGGAACAATGCCTTTAACCTTGAGCGAGATGATATGTTTCTGAGCATCTGAGTTGTTGGTCAATGTTACACCAAGCACAATGTTTGACACCTGCTTTGGTAATGTCATAAAGTGTGGCATGTGGCAGGGGGACAAGAAATATCATTTAGATAAGAATTAAGAAGTCAGGAGAGTCTAAGATAAAAGAAGCGATTAAAATGCAATTTTCAGATGAGCTCAAATGCAGTCTGTCTCCTACTCCTTATTGTGGGCTGGATCCGGTCTTTCTTAGTTGAGGGGGTCAAACATCAGTTCTCCTAAACAAAAATGCTACAGCTTGGAAAAAATCATATGCCTTCCCTAATTTTAAGCCACATTTTGTGGTTCCTCTGTTTCCATTTCTCGAAGCAGTAAATAACAGACCATTGCTATTTATCAAAACTTCCATTTGATGCATCAACTACAAAAGAATTGATAAGAAGGAATTAAAGCTCCTTTGTGTTCTTGCCATTAGACAGCAGAGCTAAACAGGGCACCTTCACTCCCTCCTTACCTCTTTCCTCAAGTGTGGCACATGGGTCTCACGGTTTCACAGGGAGACAGTGTGTGTTAGGATCATACTGACTGGGGAACCAGAAGGTCTGAGCTCTGATGTTGGCTTTGTCATGTAAACTTGGACTATTGACTCAACCCCTCTAGGTCCTATATTCCTGTGATGGTCCATTTTATGTGTCAGCTTAGAAGGCTCTTTTGTATGAGACTAACATTTAAATTGATGAACTTAGGCTGAAGCAGACTGACGTCCATAATGTGGGTGGGCCTTATCCAAACCGTTGAGGGCCTGACTAGAACAAAAAGAGCAGCTTTTCTGAGTAAGAGAAAATTCCACAGAAGGCTGCTTTTGGACTTCATCTGCATGATTGTCTCTCCTGTGTCTGCACACTGCAGTTTTAGACTTGTCAGCCTCCATAACTGGGTGAGGCAATTCCTTCTAATAGACCTTTCTCTCTCTCTTTTTTTTTCTTCCTCAATTTCTTTTCTTTCATTCTTTCTTTTTCTTTCTCTCTTTCTCTTTCTTTTTTCTTCTTTCTTTCTTTTTCTTTCTTTCTTTCCTTCTTTCTTCTTTCTTTCTTTCTTTTTTCTTTCTTTCTTTCTTTGTTTCATTCTTCTTTCTTTCTTTCTTTCTTTCTTTCTTTCTTTCTTTCTTTCTTTCTTTCTTTTCTTTTCTTTTCTTTCTCAGAGAGAGAGAGAAACACTGACTAGTACAGTTCCATTCATAAAATAAGACTTTAGTACAGTCCCTGATAACTCTATGATAAGAGGACCCCATGGACCCCTGGGTTGACTGTCATATATAAATATGTTTCTCCCCAAACAGATGACTTCACTTTGCTTCCTTGCACAAACTAAAGGCCTTCTCATCATTTGTGTGATTGAGAGCATAGGTGCTGAGGCCTGACTCCATGGGTTCAAATCTAAGCTCTGCCACTTGGTGGATTTTGACCATGGGAAAACTACTTAACTACTCTAGGCCTCAGTTTCCTCATCTGTAAAGGGGAGATAATAAACTATCTACCTCATAGGGTTATTGTGAGAATTAATGAGTTAATAAATGTAAAATGCTTAACAAGATATCTGGCACTCAGATAGGGTAGATCTAGTTATCCTGCAGTGATGACTATATTGTTTATGC
Source organism: Mirounga angustirostris (assembly GCF_029215605.1). Classification (NCBI taxonomy): domain Eukaryota; kingdom Metazoa; phylum Chordata; class Mammalia; order Carnivora; family Phocidae; genus Mirounga; species Mirounga angustirostris. Next base: position 93,820,776 of record NW_026991722.1, read on the forward strand.
TTAGACATTATTGGCTGGAAATTCTTAAGTAGTCAAGTAGAGCCTTAAGGAAGCAGGAAAAAAAAAATGATGATGTGCCTAGAGGGGGAGAAATCATACTTGGAGAACACAATTAATAACTTCCACAGTTATTCATATTATGTATTTATGTATAATTATATATATACATATTTAATTAATACTATGTATTATGTGGCCCACTTCACTTTGCTTCTTTGTTTATGGCAAAGGACTTTTTTCAACAATTCTTTGTGTAGGAAGCATCTTCCCTGCCTTGCTTAGCGGAGATCACATGGTACAGCTCCTCCAATAGTTACAGCCTTGAGCAGTGAGATCATCAGTATCCATGTAAATAGACACAGTTTAGCATCTTGGGCTGGTATCAAGGAGCTTCTATATGGAAGCAATTACACCCTTGGTGGTGGTGGGGAATAGTTAAAAATGCAAATATATCATTATTCACTAGCTCTTGGAAGTCATGCCTCTTGCATTTCATTCTGAACTTCTTGCTTAATGCCTTTCAAATCTCCCCTGCTATTTTTGGCTTCTCTGAAATAATTCTGCCAAGGCAGAAAATTGGCAGTCAAATAAGTTTCATTGGCCTTTAGATCATTTTATTTCTTAACTTGTATTTTTCCTTTGCTCTCTGTTCTTTGCTGACTTTCCATTGCCCATCACTTCACACATATAGCATGTAGCATTGATCTTGACACATGATATGCATTTGCTTATCAAAGGTTGATCCATTAGGTGGACTCCTGCCAAGGAAACGTGGGCCATGTCTTTCAATTTAAAGATGTTATGTATTGATGTCCTATATGCTATTATAAATAACTTTTAAAACCCATGCATAGAGAAAATGCTTATGAGGAACATTTAAATGGATTTTCTTCATTTTCAGCTGAATCCCTATTAAGAGTTTAGGTATATGTCAGGAAAGTGGTCTGTGTCTTCAATAACTTTGTAGTTGTGCAAGTTTCTCTTTGAATTCACCAGGGTCTTATGATTGTGACTAGCTAATGGAGAGAATATCCTGAGGAAATCAGCTAACTGTGCCTCTTGGAAAGCTCAAGTTCTCTGAACAGAGGAGCAAGGCCATCCAATTATGCATTCAACCACTTTTTATAGAATGTCCACCAAGTGCTAGGTACAAATATAAGGAATGGGTACAGTGGTGAACTAGCTGACCAAGCCCTCTTAGAGCAAACATTCTAGTGGAGGGCATAGTTAGCCCCAAAGATATTTTGTAAATAGACAATGCAATTTCAGATAGTGATAAACAGGTTAAAGGAGCATAGAAAGGGTGTTTGAGGGGCTCTTTTGGATGGGGAATTCGGAAAGTCTTATCTGAGGAGGAAGTTTTTGAACAGAGACCTAAATGAACTGGAAGAAGAAGCCACAGGAAGGTATAGAGATAAAGGAATCTAGGCACAGAAAATATTAAATACACACTGGGTGCGGATTAACTTGGCGTATTCATGAAAAATTAAGGAGATCATTACAGCTGGAGCAAGGAGAGAGCTGAGGGGCTGAGTTCATTAAAGTGGGTGAAGGTTAGTGTTTCAAGACCTTGTAGGCTGAAGTAAGGGGTTTGGATCTTATACTTGAGGTGTGAGGGAGTGGGATTCAGCATATATTTTGGAGGACTATCCAGGCTGACTTTTTCCTGGATTGATTGCAAGATATAAAGAGAAAAACAAAGAGTCAAGGATGCCTCCTAAATTTTTGCTCTTTGCAAGTGGGTAAATGTTGGTGTTGTTAATTGAGAAGATGGGGAACCATATCTGTGAGCATTCAAACAGGGAAAAAGAAACTGCTCTAGGTCTTTTAAGCAGGAAGAGATTTAATATAGGGATTTGAGTGCTTACAAAAATGTTGAAAGAGCTGAGGAAACACAAGTTAGGGGAAGGGCCAGTGACATTCAGTTCTGCCATCACTGCTGGTCCAGTGAATATAGAAGTTGTTGCTTCCACCCAGAGATTAATAAAGTACAGGATATTGGTGGTGATGGTCACAGCTGGCCCATAGTACTGAGAGCAGTTATCACAGTGGAGCACCCAGAGGCTACTGCAAAGACTCACATCTGCCAAAGCTTTCATATCGAATGTTGACACATGGGGAAGCAGAATATATTCTATTTCTCCTCGACCTTCAAAATTTCACACTAGGGCTCTTTAGTAGCAGAACACGGATGCAACCCGAAACTGAAAGTTAGATGAGCCTGGTAGATAAAGTTCCCAGACTCAGCTTTTTGGCTTGCCAAGAAGAAGTACATGAAAGAGGGAGAGAAATAGAAGTTTGCAAGCTAAAGAGGAGATAAGGAAACGTTTTTGGATTGTTTTGTCATGAGTTTGGCCTGTGTATGCAAACACATCCAAGTTGGCGGTGTCAAGTAGGTGTTTGGCTCTACAAGTCTAGAATTCAGGGGAAAGGTTGAGGACGGGGATGCAAATTGGGGAGCCATCAACATATAGATGGTAACTGAGGGAATGCAACTGGAAAATATTACCTGGAGTATAAGTGTTGTTGGAGGCGAGGTCCAGGAATAAAGCCCTCTATGCTCTTAGGAAAACTGGGATATTAGGGTAATTGAGAATTGCTTCTAGGATTAAGAGGATTAAAGTCAGGACCTGATGTAAGTTCAAAGGAACAGCCCAAGGAAAACAGTCAAGACTATGCGAGTGCTCAGAGGTCTGGAAGAAGAACAACTACCAGACAATGAACTGAGATTGTGGGAAAACAGTCTGGAGAGTGTGGTCCTCTTATAGTCAGGTGAAAGAGGAGGGAGTGATTATTGTGTCCAATACCGAGAAGAGTTTTAATGAGGTGCAGTATGAGAATTCAACATTAGACTTGGTGAGATGGAAGTTGTAGGTGACCTTAATCAGAGTTAGTTTCTAAAATCCTGAATGGAGCAGTTTGGAGGGAGCATATGTAGTGAGAAAGCAAAGAGTGAATTTACACAACTCTTCAGAGTAGTTGTGATGTCAGAGGAATAGAGCAGCAGTTGGAGAGGATGTAGAGTCTAGGGAAGGGGTTTTTAAAGAAAGGCGATTTGAAAGTATGTTTGTGTGTTGTTGAGAATGATGCATGATCTTGGAAGTCAATGTGAGAGTGGGGCGATCAAGACTCAAATTAATTGGTAGGTCATGTCCAACATGATAGGAATCTCTATTCTGATTCCAGATTATACCTGACATGGATTTTTTTTTAAGATTTTTTAATTTATTTATTTGACAGAGAGAGAGACAGCGAGAGCAGGAACACAAGCAGGGGGAGTGGGAGAGGGAGAAGCAGGCTTCCCGCCGAGCGGGGAGCCAATGTGGGGACTCGATCCCAGGACCCTGGGATCATGACCTGAGCCGAAGGCAGACAGTTAACGACTAAGCCACCCAGGAATCCCAGCCACCCCAGCCTCTTATCTGAGACTTCTGGAAAGTGAAGGTGATCACTTCAACAAATAATAGCATAAAACAGCTTGTAGCTGGAAACTCTCCCACAGTTTGAGTTTTCTCCCAGGAGACTCTTTGATCTGTCCCCCTGGCTGCCTTCCTGCCCATTCAACAGTTCTTCTGACATGGCGAGCATGTCTGCATTCTACCCAGCTAGTTCCCAAACCAAGGTCCCCCCACCTACTGACATGTATTTAAGAAGAGTTGCACTCACTGACAGTGTGGTGCTAAGTCTAGGGCTGCAGTGAGTAGTAATGCACAAGAAGTTTGTCCTCTGATAAGGCAGTTGGCCAGCTAGTAAGGACTTGTCAAGGGCTCAGACTGTGGGACCATGAGAGGGGCCCTTAAGTCTGTTGGGGCCCCAAGAAGGGCCTTCTGAAAGAAGGAGACCCTGAGTCGAGACAATAGCGTATGTGTTAGGCATATGTGTTATGTGGGTGAAGATGAGAGGCAAGGATAAACTAGGTGCAGGGAAAGTGACAAGGGAAGGCCAAGAGGCAGGGCATAGCTGGTTTTATAAGGAGGGTCCATCTAGTTTAGTTTGGGAAAAGCCTGAAATTCCATGAGGGGTGGCAAGGTGAACTGCAGCATCAGCAGGGAAGGGCACCAAGGGCCTGAGAGACATACCACAAAGCATAGATTTTGGAATGAAAGGAAAAGGGATCCTCTGGTAGACTTGTCAAGTTTCTCTCTCAGAATAATGGCCCCATGATGATTTCCAATGGTAGAAATGGAGAATGGTGTCTTCTGAGAGCAGAAGCTATCAGGATCACACTTTACACAGACTTTGGAAGGTTGCTCAAGTGGCAGTGTAATAAGGGGTTAGAAACTGGGGAGGACTTGAGGGTGTGGCCACCCGCTAAGAGGTGATTGCAATAGGCCAAGTGGATAATGATTTGGGCCTGTTCTCCGCCACTCAAGTAAGGGAGTCTGGACAGATAGGAGAGAGTACTTGCAGAGCTGGATGGTGGCCTGAGTGGAGCAGCAGGAGAGAGCATATACAGAGTGAATGATCGTCCCTAGTGGGACTGACCGTGCTGCCCCTCCAGCAGGAGGAGCAGAAGAAGGGTTAAAATGACATGTCTCAGGGTTATTTGCCTATGTCCCCAGGAGGCAGGGAGTGTGACTTAGGAATCTTTAGGCTTTATCAGCCAAGACTGGGATCTTGCCAATTTTAGAGAGCCCCTGGGGGATGGGGGATGCTTCAAGAAGGAGCCCCCCTGAGCTAAGTAATCAGTGATGATCTGTCATCCAGCTCATGAGCAACATCTCCCACCCTTGGGTCATGCCAGGGTTATGCTCCATTGACCAAGCACATCAGTGGACTCAGGGCTTGATATATTTCATTTCAATTAATCTTCCCCAAAATGATGGGTAAATGTGGTTACCCCATTTTAAAGACAAGAGAAGCAAAGACATTTTTATGTAGCTGGCTCTTAGTTTAGGCTGCCATAACAAATGACAATAGAGTGGATGGTGTAAACAACAAAAATGTATTTGTCATTATTCTGGAGGTTGAAAGTCTGAGATTAGGGTGCCAGGGCAGTAGGGTTCTTGGGAGAGCTCTTTTCTTGATTTATAGATGGTGGCCTCCTTGCTGTGTCCTCACATGGTGGAGAGAGAGAGGAAGCAAGAGCTCTCCTGCTTCTTGTTATAAGAGCACTAATTCCATCACAAGGGTTCCACTCTCTCCACTTAATTGCCTCTCAAAGGCCCCATCTCCAAATACCAGCACAATGAGGATCAGGGTTGGTGCAGATCCTAGAGCATAAGCTGAGACCAGGATTGGTGCCTGGATGGCCTTGGATACATCAGTTGACCTGTTTGAGAGCATTTGGACTAAGTACCTGTAAACAGAATTCTAGAGGTAACGTCCTATGACTTTAAAAAATTAGAAAGCTTTTCATTTATATATCAGAGGAAATTTTTTTCTTGGCATAATGAATGATCAAGGGCACAACTGGATGTCGACATGCAAAAGAATAAATGTGGACCTTTTCCTTATACTACACACCAAAAACAGCTCAAAATTAGAACTAAAAATAAGTTAAAATTATAAAACTCTTAGAAAGAAACGTAAGACAGTTTTGTAACTTTGAATTCGGCAATAGTTTTTTAGATACAATACCAAAATACACAAGGGACAAAAGAATAAACAGATAAAGTGGACTTCATCAAAACTAAAAAATTTGTGCTTCAAAGGACAAAATCAAGAAAGTGGAAAGACAACCCACAGAATGGAAAGAAATATTCACATATCATGTGTCTGATAAAAGACTTGTGTCCAGAATATACAAAGAACACTTGCAAATAAACAGTAGAGCAACATATACTTCAACTAAAAAAAGATGTGAATAGACATTTACTTACTTGAGAGAGAGAGAGCACACAGAAGGAGAGTAAGAGGGAGAAGCAGACTCTCTGCTGAGCAGAGAGACCAACTCGGGGCTTGATCCCAGGACCCTGAGATCATGACCTGAGCCAAAAGCAGACACTTAACCAACTGAGCCACCCAGGCACTCCAGTAAATAGACATTTCTATAAAAAGATACACAAATGGGGAAGAAACACATGAAAACACGCTAAGCCTCATTAGTCTTTCAGGAGATGCAAATCAAAACCACTGAGATAGTACTTCACCTGCACTAGAATGGCAAACATAAAAGGAGAAAAGATAGACAATGACAAGTGTTGAACAAGGATATATAGTTCCAAACTCCTGAATATTTGAGAGTTAAACAACATACCTCTAGAGAATCCATGTGTCAGAGAAGAAATCACAAGGGGACGAAGAATATTTAGAAGCAAAAGATAAGATTAGGATACAGTTTTTAATAATCTGAACTTCTACCTTAAGCTGTTAGAAATGACAAAAAAAAAAAAAAAACCAAAAACCAAAACAAAACAACTAACCCTCCCCAAAAAGATGGAATAATAAACATAAAAGGAGATATCAATGAAATGCAAAATTTTAAAAAGAGAAAAAGAATCCCATAAGCAGTTCCTCTGAGAAAAAAATCTATGAAATTGATTGATCTAACCAGATTTATTCAGAAAAAGAGAGAGAAGACACAATTTACCACCTCAGGAATGAAATAGAAGCATCACTACAGATCCTATAGACTTTATAAGGATAAGAAAGAAACATTATGAGCAATTTCACTCCAATTAATTCAATAACTTAAAAGAAATAGATAAATTCTTCATCCTAATGTTACTTTGGTTGTATTAAAGGATGTACTTATTCCTAGGAAATCATGCAGAAGTATTTAAGGTGTAACTTACTTTCCAATGGTGCAGCACAATTTGGACAATTGGTGAATCTAAGGGTAGGTATACAAATGTTCGTTGTGTTCTTCTTTTAGCTTTTTTGCATATTTGAACATTTTCATAATACAAAGATTGGAAAGGTAAATGAGGCACAAACTCTTGTCAGTAGAGAGGCTCTCACTCCAGATTCATCATTTGAAACAGGCTGATGATGGGAAGGACGTCATGATCTTTCACCCAGAGAGCAGTGTCGTGTCCTTCCCTCTGGGCCAGGATGAAGATTCTCGGTGATGCTGGAACCTCCTACAAGACGGACATAGAGAGGAAGGACTTAGGTCACTGGGGGCCAGTCTTGACCTTCCACTGGCAGTGAGGGCCAACAAAAGTACTGAGTCGCTTTCTGTAGATGTCCAGGCCCTAATAGCAACTAGTAAAATGGGTGGGCAGTCAGCATGGGCCTTGATTTTAAACAGAGGCCTGACCTACTTCATTCTTCCCAGAGGTTGGAGAAAGAGGCCTTGACTCCCACAGACATGAAACCTTGGGCTAATTGGATACTAATTACTCACAAGAGTTTTGTTGACCCAAACTTCCCATAACCCCACTTTGGTGTGAAAGGAGGGCATGCCCAAAGAAGAATTACTGCTAGGAAAATGACACAGATTTATTCAGTCCTGAAAGTCCTTTCCCAGAAATGATGTCCCAAATTGAGCAAGAATAAACAATGCATGACTGATAAATCCCACAGTTAGGGACTGGGAACAGCTTTCCTACGTTCCTAAGGAGCTGTATATTTGGAATCAGGTAAAACTGAAAGTAAGAGTAGTTGGTCATCTAAGGCCAGGTTGGATGAGACAAGTTCCCGTATTTTGATGTATCTCTTTGTGATTAGAGCACCTGTGAAGGACACAAACTGTGGTACCTCCACGACGTTAGTAACGTACAAAGGAAAGAAGTCTGATAGCGCGAGTCTCCTCTTGGCCCAGGGTCTTGACTGATGCTGGGCATCGAGCCACCCTGTCCGTCTTGAGGGGACACTTGAGAGGGAGGGATGGGTGGGATGAGCACCAAACCGTCTATGCAGGACATAATCAGACCACCTCCTACTCATTTCCTTATGATCCGTTTGTTCTATAAATGGGGCTCCTCAGTCTTTGGATGCTCTTACTGACGTGGGTATGGCGGAGGAAAAGACAAAATACCTGTCAGTTTCTATGCAGCTCACATTATGATTCACCTGGCAAAGTCAGAGTTACTTAGATAAAGGGAAGATGTGAGGAAGACTTTGGACTTGGGAAATCTGGGTTCTCATCCCAGCTGTGCAGCTGGCTTGTTGGGGCCTGAGTGACAAGTCCTCTGACCAACCCCCGCCCCCAAGGACCTCAAGGTCTCATCCTGGTGCGCAGAACCTGACCAGATTTCCAGTAGCAGCCCTTCCAGGCCGGTCTTCGAATGGGGGCCCATTTCCCCTCCAGCCCTCTGTCAGCCGATGCCCAGCCCATCAAGCTTTTGGCTAAAAATGGCAAGGGGGTCCCTACGAGCTCCCCCACTTTGACCATCTTCGATCGGAAGGACTGGAAAATTTCCTTCAGAAGAAAAAAGCCCTGTGGCATATACATTCATTATCCATACTGTTTCTGTTCCTTTTGGGAAATGTGTGCCTTTTAACAAGTCAGGGCCGTTTATCCTGTAGCCCATCACACATGGCGATCTGCGGTAGGGGGCAGAGAGACACAGGGCTCTGGGTTGCTGTGTGGCACCGTCTGCCACTCGGATGATACAGCAGTGGACAGGTCTCCTGGGTCCCCGTGTCAAGAGGAAGGCTCCCTGCGACAACTGTCATCTCCTCCCTGAGGGCCCTCATGTGGAAACATCGAGGACAAAGCTATCGAAATGGTCTGATATAGTACCATGATTTCTTCTAATTTCTAGAACATAATAAGTGATTAGTAGTACAAGACTGGGATCCAGAACTTATAGATAACTTGTACAGATTAATAACAAACTCATTTTTATGAGGAATTCTTAATCGCAGGAAACAAACTGAATGTTGCTGGAGTGGGTTGAGAGGGATGGGGTGACTGGGTGATAGACACTGGGGAGGGTTTGTGCTCTGGTAAGCGCTGTGAATTGTGCAAGACTGTTGAATCTCAGATCTGTACCTCTGAAACAAATAATGCAATATCTGTTAAGAAAAAAAAAAAGAAGAAGAAGAAGAAGAAGGAGGAGGGGGAGGGGGAGGGGGAGGGGGAGGAGGAGGAGGAGGAGGAAGAAGAAGAAAGAAGGAGGAGGTAGCGGGAGGGGAAGAATGAAGCGGGGGGAATCCGAGGGGTAGAGGAACCATGAGAGATGATAGACTCTGAAAAACAAACTGAGGGTTCTAGAGGGGAGGGGGGTGGGAGGATGGGTTAGCCTGGTGGTGGGTATTGAGGAGGGCACATTCTGCATGGAGCACTGGGTGTTGTGCACAAACAGTGAATCATGGAACACTTCATCTAAAACTAATGACGTAATGTATGGGGATTAACATAAGAATAAAAAAAAATAACAAACTCATTTTGCAATGGACAAACGTCCTCAGCAGAGGCTTTACTCTAGAGTAGGGGTCGGGAAATGAAGGCCCGGGAGACCAAATCCAACCCTTCAGGCTGTTTTATAAATAAAGTTTCATTGGAACACAGCCATGCCCGTTCGTTCATACATCGTCAATGCTGCTTTCCCCTACACCGTCAGGGCTGCGTGGCTGGAGTGGAGACCATCTGACCTGTAAACCAAAGATGTTTACCGTCAGACCCTTACAGAAAAACATGCAGACCCCTGTAACAGAGGAAACCAAGAGGCCAATAAGCATAGGGAAGGGTGCCCAACATTATTAGCCAACAGGAAAGTGCAAATTAAGCCTATAGTAAGATACCCTTGCGCACCCATCAGAATGGCTAAAATGGAAAAGATTGGCACCAAGTGTGACAACGACGGGGGATGGTTGCAGCTCCCGTCCGGGAAGGCTGCTGGGGGGAGTGGCACAGCGTTGGGAAATAGCATGGCCGTGTCTAGTACAGCTGAGCATGCAGATGTCCGTGGCCGGCATCCCTGGGTGTGTACTCAGGACAAGTGAGGGCTCTGGCCACCAGGATGGTCATAGCACCTTTGTTTCTAATAGCCCCAAACACAAAACAACCCAAGTGGTCACCAGCTGCAGAAGAAATTAAACTAATTGTGCTATAGTCACGTAATGGGACAGTATGCAACAATACAAAACCCCAAACTATTGCTATACACAAGGACATGTCATAGACTCAATATTGAGCTCAAGAAAGCAGGTCCTAGAATGCAGAGTGTATGATTCCATCTCTAAATTTTAAGTGTAGTGACATGTGCCAAAGGTCAGAGCAGCAGTTACCTCTAGGGTTGGGCGATTAGTTATTGAGCGATTAGTCTTTCTGGGCCCGAAAATGTTCTGCATCTTGCTCTGGGAGTTGCTTACATGGCTGTAGACGTATGTAAAAGGACACTGAACAGTTAAGTGCCCCTAAGATTTGAGCACCTACAGTAGAAATGGTGTATATCTCAATAAAAAGTAAAACTATTAAAGAAAAGATACTGGGAATCCATTTGGCTTTGAACCTTATGCCAATATATATATTTTTTAATTCCAGTTAGTGAACATCGAGTGCTATATTAATTTCAGGTGTACAATGTAGTGCTCATCAGGACAAGTGTACTCCCTAGTCCCCATCCTCTATTTCCCCCTTCCCCCAACTTCCTCCCCTCTGCTAACCCTCTGTTTGTTCTCTATATTCAAGAGTTTGGTTTTTTGTTGTTGTTGTTTTTCTCCTTTTCTCTTGGTCTGTTTTGTTTCTTAAATTTTCCATATGAGTGAAATCATATGTCTTTTTCTGACCCACTTATTTCACATAGGATTATACTGTCTAGATCCAACTGTGTTGTTGTAAATGGCAAGATTCATTTCCTTTTTATGGCTGAATAATATTCCATTTACATTTGTGTGTGTGTGTGTGTGTGTGTGTACATACATACATAACACATCTTCTTTATCCATCCATCCATATTTGGTTCTTATAAATAATGCTGAAGTAAGCCTAGAGGTACGTGTATCTTTTCAAATTAGTTTTTTCGTATTCATTGGGTAATTACCCCGTATTGGCATTATTGGATCATATGGTAATTCTATTTTTAATTTTTTGAGGACCCTCCATATTGTTTTCCACAGAGGCTGCACCAGTTTGCATTCCCACCGATAGTGCACGGGGGTTCCTTTTTCTCCACATCCTCACCAACATTTGTTGTTTCTTGCCTTTTTGATTTTAGCCATCCTCACAGTGTGAGGTGATATTTCCTTGTGGTTTTGATTTGCATTTCCCTGATGGTGAGTGATATTGAGCAGCTTTTCATGTGTCTGTTGGCCAACTGTATGCCCTCTTTGGAAAAATGTCTGTTTATGTCTTCTGTCCATTTTTAATTGGATTATTTGTTTTTTGGGTGTTTTTTGAGTTGTATCTGTTTTTTATATATTTTGGATCCTAACCCTTTGTTGGATTTGTCACTCACAAATACATTCTCCCATTCAGTAGATTGTCTTTTAGTTTTGTTGGTCGTTTCCTTTGCTGTGCAGAAGCTTTTATTTTGATGTAGTCCCACTAGTGTATTTTTGCTTTTGTTTCTCTTGCCTCAGGGGACACATCTAGCAAATGTTGCTACCCCTGATGTCAGAGACATTACTGCCTGTGCCCTCCTCTAGGATTCTTATGGTTTTAGGTCTCACATTTAGGTCTTTAACTCATTTTGAATTTATTTTTGTGTATGGTGTAAAAAAGAGGTCCAGTTTCACTCTTTTGCACATTGCTGTCCAGTTTTTCCAACACTATTTGTTGAAGAGACTTTATTCCCCACTGGATATTCTTTCCTGCTTTGTCGAAGATTAACTGACCATATAAATGTGGGTTTATTTCTGGGCTCTCCATTCTGTTCCATTGATCTATGTGTCTATTTTTGTACCAGTACCATGGCATTTTGATTACTATTGCTTTATAGTATATCTTGAAATCTGGGATTGTCATACTTCCAGCTTTGTTCTTCTTTAAGACTACTTTGGCTATTCAGGGCTTTTTTTGTTGTGGTGATGTTTTTTTTTTTTTTTTTTTTTTTTTTTTTTTTTTTTCAGTTCCATACACATTTTTAGGACTATTTGTTCTAGTTTTGTGAAAAATGCTGTTGACATTTTGATAGGGATTGCATTGAATTTGTAGATTGCTTTGGGTAGTATGGACATTTTAATAATATTTTTTCTCCCAACCCATGAGCATGGAATATCTTTATTTGTCTGTGTCCTCTTCAATTTCTTTCATCAGTGTTTTGTTGTTTTCAGAGTAAAGTCTTTCATCTCCTTAGTTAAGTTTATTCTGAGGTATTTTATTCTTTTTGGTGCAATTGTAAATGGGACCGGTTCTTAATTTCTCTTTTGCAGAGTAAAGTTTTAACTAGGATACCTTTTAGGCTTTGCCATCAGAAAAAGCAAATTTTTAGAATGTAATTGTGCATCTGTGGTAAAATTCTCCATAGTAACCCATTCTCTCCCCTTCTTATACCCTCCTCATATCCTCGCCTCTCCATTGCCTTCCTGTCCCCTTTCTTCAAAGCTGAGGGGACTAACTGGTGGTTCACCTGACTCTCCAGCCTGATCTCTGATGGGGACATGTCTTAAGACATGTCTTAAGCCCAATGAAGGAACCCCTAGCCCAGGCTGATGCTGCTCCATGCACTGGTGACAATCAAGAGCCTTCTCCTTCACTCAAAGTTGCATGTAGTGGGGGAAGGGTCTCCACAGTGTCACTTGTCCCAGTAGCATCCAGGCAGACAAAGCCACAGGGCCAAGACCTTTCTAGGTGAACCCAAGCCTGACTCTGCAGAGCAAACACCAGGAACCCTGGCATGCCCCAGACAGGAAAGGACCCCCACCCTGTGATGTACAGGGTGCTGGTGGATGCAGGACCACAGACGTGAAGGAAGGACAGTGAATGCAGCCCCCTCTGGTCTTGAAGCAGGGCGAAAGATTGCTAGCGGGTGATTCGGGTCGTCGGCCACACTCTGTTCCCGCAACACTCCGTTACGGTCTGACGGCTTCACACGTGCTGAGATCGTGGTTCATGTGGTTGTGGAGGGCTGGAGTCCCATCAGAAGTGTCCCTGTCCCTCCCCCACCACTGCTTGGGGGGCGCTGGTGCCCCAAGTGCTGGATGGTGTCGTGTTGGAATGGCAGGTCCACAAACGCTTTTCCCACGAGGGGCTGACTTAGTGCACTCCGCACTGACAGTGGGGGCTGCCCAGAAGTGGAAGCCATGGGACAGAGTCTCCAACCCCCTCCTGGGAACACACCCCAAACAAAGCAACCTCTGGAAGAATAAGACAGAGGTTGGAGGGCGGCAGGCGAGCATTCCCGCGTGCCTTCCTGCCCGTCACTCTTGCTCAGTCCGCAGAGCAACCACTGGGGTGGTCTCCAGCCCGCAGCTGCGGGGTCACTCCCGGAGGCTAACTCTGCACCCAGGGTCATGGGTCCAGGTCATGATGGGCTCCCTAGGGGGTGACTTCTCACATCAGTATCCAAGAGGAGGGGCTCAATGGTTCGGGGCCATTTGTCTGGCGACATCTGTCCCTAGAAGCAGGAGGGGTGCACGTCAGACAGACACACGTCTTTCCTTTCCCCGCAGCTTCGGGCTCCTTGGATTCCAGCTCTGAGCATTTGCAAGGCCTGCATTTTGAGGGCTCTGTGGCACCGCATTCGTTTGCAGTGACTGCTCTTGCAAAACACCCCAAACCAGGCAGCTTGAGACCCCAGAACTGTATTCTCTCACTGTTCTGGAGGCCACAGTTCTGAAATCAGGGTCCGTCAGGTTCCGTCCCTTCTGGAGGCCCAAAGGGACATCCTTTCCATGCTTTTGTCCCAGCTTCTGGGCGCTGCGGCCAAGCAGGGCATTTCTGGGCTCGAAGCTGCTTCACCGAAGTCCCTGTCCCCGGCTGACCCGGCTTCCCTCCTGCCAGTCTGAGTCCGCCCGCTCCGCCTGTAAGGACACCAGTCGTGTTGGATCAGGCCTGTGCCATAGCCCAGTATGACCTCATCTCAACTAATTATGTCTCCAGAGACCCTATTTCCAAATAAGCTCACTTTCTGAGGCTCCAGGCAGACATGAATCTGAGGGGATGTTATTCAAGCCCGTACCGGCACCAAGCACCAAATGGGTGCATCTGTCACCTCGTTCTGCATGAGGCAGAAAGAACTCCGGTGACCACACCCTAGAGAGAACCTCAGGCCACACGTTGGAAAGGACAGGGGCCAGGACTAGGTGAGGAGGCCAGGGCTAGAGAGCACGTTGCCATGGTGATTGTGTTTCGTGTCCATCATGGTTCCCCAGCTCCCACGGGGTCCTGTCCTTCCCTCCATGGGTCTGGGTTATTCACGTCAAAGCATCTTACACACAGGGCCTGTGGGTGGCCAGCAGCCTTTCCTCCTCACCCGATAGTTTGGGGTCCATCAGAAGCCCGGTAGTAGGCTTGTCGCTCTGGGAGGGGTAGGAACAGCCTGCCCTTCCAGGAGGGTGCGCAGCCCGTGAGTCCTGGGTGAGGGAGCACCCTCGATTTGTCAATCTAGCAATGGATGGAGGACCCTTCTAAGCCTAACCCAGGGCACAGTCACTCACACTGTTTCCCAGAGGGTCAACCTTTGGTGGTTAGACAAGAGTTCGGGTGGGGTTTTATGTCAAGGGATGGCAGAGCCTGGGGATTTAGTGTCCTCACTATGATGTCATGAACCTCAGGATGGGGTGGGGTTTGGCTTTGAGAACCCTGCCTGGGAGCTGAGCACAACAATGTCCCCATGCCCACCCAGGGAGAGGACAACTGTCATGGGCAGTGAGGGACCCCAGAGGGAGAATGCCCTGCAGTGCCAGAAACAGGGAAGCTTGTCACTGTCCTTATACTTGTAAGGTAGGAGCCTGAGTGTGGCCAACTGAACCTGTGAGCTGTCTCACCTTGTCTGTTCTGATGGACTCTGTGACTTTGGACAGTGCCTTCTCCTGAAGACAGGGTTTGCTATCAGCAGAACTATTATAAAATATAACCAGCAGGATTCTTTCATATGCAGGTGGTAGAAACTTATCTCAACCTGCTTAAGCCTCAAAGGGGACTCAGGTTAGGTCCTTTCTGAGACTCGGAAAGAAGCTTCAGGAACAGCTGGATCAAGGGTCCAGGTATCAGGATTTTGTTTCTTGCTGTCTTTTGGCTCTACTGTTTTCTCTGTGATAGCTTATGTTCTCGGAGGATTTCCAAAAGCAACATGATGGCCGTTGGCACCCCAAGATTAGAGTATTCTAGGTGCTTGTGAGTCAGGAGAGAGGTTCTCTAGCGGGACAAGATTGCCCGTTAGGACAGGAGCCCTGGACAGCGTAATTGGGAACAGTACATGTGCACAGGGTGTGCATCTATTCCGACTCCTGTTCGCACCCTCCCAGCGTTGAGTTTCTGGGCTCCAGAAAGCTAACTGCACAACCTTGCCTTGCTCACCAGACTAGGCTGTTTTGTGTCCCGTGGTTTTGCCTGTGTGTGCCTTCTGCCGGAAATGCCTTTGCGCCATCCACCTGCCCCCACTCGCTCCTAGCCCATCATCATCTAAGGATCCTTCCTACTCCATGTCTGGTCCCAGCATAGAGCTCACGTGGGGGCCGTGCAAGCTCTCAGCTCCACAACTTGAAATCAAAATCTTTCTGTAACAAGGTCTCCAAGATTTTCACATGCTCTTTCAAGTGTGAAAGCACCACTGATAACCGCTGCTTATCCATCAGTGTTCAGCTCAGAGGCCACCTCCTCCAGAGAGCCCCCCTGCCCTGCCACCCCACCCCAGCCTGTAGCAGGGACAGTTAGAGAGCCACGGCGGCCCAGTGCCAAAGACATCGTAGAAGCTGCAGAGATTCTCACTACATATGTGGGCGCAAATGCAGGCAGTAACACACACAGGCACACTTTGGGTCAAAGAGAGTCATGATTGCGGGTCGTTCTCCAAATTGCTCCTGAACCCTCTTCTGTCTGCCCTGTGCCCAAGGCTGACTCCTGTCTGCTCTCCAGGCCCTCTGGGGGCGGCCCTGCACCATTCCTGGGACAGCCCCCCACTGGGCTCAGCAGATGCCACCTCCCTGTCCTCCCTCCAGGCCCAGGGGTGGGACCACCTCCCCCTGTGGCTGGAGGCTGGGAGCCCCCTCCTTGGTCCTGCCCTACTCCCTGCTTCAGCTGGGGACTGTCCCCTGGCCTCTTCCTCCAGACCCTGTGGGAGAAGCGCTTCTGCCTGGGATCTTCCCTGGTCCATTTGGAGACTCTGCTCTCTGTGCAGAAGATCAAGGAGACTTTCCTCTCTTTACACATTGCACACACACGTTTTTTTCCTTTCAGTAATTTATTTATCTACAAGCAATTAATGAAATTGTCAATTCTATTTTTACATTTTCCAGGTACTCAAAAAACAACTACAATAGTCTAGATTCTGCATTCTGGGGCGTGCGCGTGTGCACGTGTCCACGTGCATGGGAGTGTATGCTTGTCTTCGGGAGAAAACGTTGTATTTTGACTGCTTAAAATATATAAGTGTTAAACAATAAATAGTATCATAAACAAAACAACAAAGATTAAGAAAAAAATCACGGAACAAGGAAGAAATGGTTGCAGATTCTTAAGCTTTCCTATCTATAAGTTTAAGATTAAATTAATCCCATGAATTTAGGACTAAAATAAGAATTAAAGACTAAAATATGAATTCATAAAACAACTACAATAGTCTAGGTTTGCATCCTGGGGTGTGTGCGTGTGCACGCGTCCACGTGCATGGGAGTGTATGCTTGTTATCAGGAGAAAAGTTTGTATTTTGACTGCATAAAATTCACAAATGTTAAACAACAAACAGTATCTTAAACAAAACAACAGAGGCTAAGAAGAAAAAAATTGCAGAACAAGGAAGAAATGGTTGCAAATTCCTAAGTTTTCCTATCTATAAATTTAAGACTAAACTATTGCTATGAATTTAGGACTAAAATATGAATTCAGAACTAAAATATGAACTTAGGACTAAAATGTGAATTTAGGACTAAAATTTGAATTTAAGACTAAAATTTGAATTTAGGACTAAAATTTGAATTTAGGACTAAAATATGAGTTTTAGGACTAAAATTTGAATTTAAGACAGCACAAACTCTTTCATACAGTTTGAGTGAGATGTTTTGTTTAAGGTTTTTCTGTTCTCTTTTTTTAAGGCAATCACATAAATACTGAGTTATTTCTGCGTAACTGTAACCCTAGTCCTAGAGCACAGAAATGGTCTTGTTTGAAAGTCTCTGTCTATGTCCACAATAGAGGATGTCTTCAGTCCCAGTGGCATTAATTTAAATCCGACCACCATACCTACAGCCGAGAGTTCTAAAGCGTCCGGCAGGGAAGCTATGTATTCATGACAATGTGGACAAAGCTCTAGTTACACAGTCTGTGATGGGGTTCCACCGCTATCCTGCAGAGAGTCACTGTGGCATCAGTTCCGAAATGGTAGCCGTTTTACTAGAGAGAGAGCCATCAGACGTTCTTCACGGAGCTCTGCGCAGATGCTGAGCCGGGCTTTGGCTGCTCAGAGCCCGGCTGCCCTGAGCCCGGTCACCCTTGCTGGCGACTCCGGGTCCCGGGGCCCTCACGGTGGACCTCCCATCCCCCCTGGGGGCCTGATGACCCCGGGTACCCCCTGACACTTCCCAGCCTGCGTGGGCTGTGGGCGGAGCAGCAGGACCAAGAGGGTCCCTCAGGACAGGCCGGCAGCTGGACTCCACACCGGCTAGCATCCGCCTCAAGTGATCATTCTCTTTCCTTAGCTCCTGGAACTCCCTCTCTCTGGATGCAGCCACCACCCAGCTCTTCGCGACTCTGTCCTGATGGAAGAGGACCAGCTTGCGATGATAGTAGGAGGTGGTTCTCTCCAGCTCTTTGCCCAGGTCTTGGGCCATCTTCTTGTAGAGGTTGCGAATCTGGCACGTGAAGTTCATTTCTCTGTGCACGCTGGCCAGTTTCTTCTTCATTTCCAAGCACTGAGCTTGCGCCTGAAACGCTTTTCGGTCAAGTTGCAGGATGTATTGCTCCTGTTCATCCAGGGGGTTCTGAAGTTTCAGCTTCAGCGGCTGAATCTCCTTGTCTGGCTGTGAAGTTTCCTTCTGCAAAGAGGCTTCCTGGGTTTACAGGCTGTGGATTTGTCGTGTCAGCTCCACGATCTCTTGCCTTTCTGCCCACAGTCGTCTGGCTCTGTGTTGCTGTTCCCCTTCGGGACTTGGAGGGGACCCAGGGCAGCCAGCATCCTCAGGGACGCCCTTCAGATCCACTGCTGCCCAATGGGCGGGCTGATCACCATTTCCTGCTCCCCTCTTTGGCTGGACTCCCTGGGTCCCAGCACCGTTGTGCTCTGCAGGGAGGTCAGGCGGGGGGACGGCCTGCAGCCCGGGTCCGGCCCTGGACGGGGACTAGCCGGCTTGATCTTTCGGGACCAGCTCCATGCATGCCTTCGACGGCTCCAGCCTTTCTTCCTCCTCCTTCTCCTGCCCTTTCTGCCTCCATCTCGAAACTTCTTGGTTGAGCGGTTCGGGACCTTCTGGAAAAGGAGTGTTTTCACTCTGATCCTTCGTTCTTTTCGTCAGAAGCTGTTTTCCATCCTTCTCCGATGTTCTGAGGATGGGTTTTTCCCTAGGGACCTGGGGCAGGTCGGGAGGCTGGTCCAGTTCCTTCAGTACCTTCCTCAAAAAGTTGACAGTGTCCCTATCCACCAGCCTGCTCAGTTCTGTGTTCATTGCCGACAAGCACAGGGCTTGTAACAAGGGAGGACTGGCCACCACCGCGGGCGGCCTGAGGGCGGCCTCGGCTTGTGTGGTTGGGCCACTCTCCTCACGGCGGGCTCCACACACTTCGTGGCGGGCAGAGCCCCTGTGGCCCAGTGCCTTCGCGCTTCTTCGAGTGAGTTGTCTCTTCACTAGGAGAACCAGCAGCACAGTCCATATGAGCACCGCACAGGGCAACACGGGGAGACTCGGGGTGTGTCCCCAGCTTTCAGAAATCAGCTGCAGCGCCCCCCACAGGTGCTCCAACACCAGCTGGCAAGTGGATCTGGTGGCCAAGAGGGCGCCCTCCATGGCTGCGTCAGGCTCCACAGCTCTGTCTCCAAGTGCCAGAGTCCTGTGGCCACAACGGACCACTGAGAATCCTGTGGAGAGTTCCACCTATGAGGTCAACGGTGCCCGGCAACCAGGGCAGAGCAGTTGGGCTGGGGGAGGGGAGGCCAGCCAGGTTCCAGAAAACAGTTGCCCCTGACTTTGCCATGAAGTAGAAAGTTGTCTCAATCACACAAGCCCTGGGGGAGGTGGGAAGGGCTGATCCCGGCCCGGAGCCCAGCCACTCAGGCCCACCTGGCACTACAGCAAACCTAGGGGCTCAAGGCAGGGCCAGGTCACGTCCGTCCGTGCGCACAAGACAATCAGGGCAAAGTGTTCAGGCCTCCTTCCCGGGCGAGGCCCGTTCTCCTGATCTGAAGTTTCCCTTGGCTTCAGGGACTCCTGGTCCTGTCTGCAAATGTCCCAGGGATCTCCCTCCATTTTTAATTGCATCACATTAATAGCCTTTTTGATTTCAACACGCGCAGATTTTAGTTCTTTCATTTCTCCAGAAAGAGATTCTGTAGTGTCTTCTATGCTTTTTTCAAGCCCATCTATTATCTTTATAATCATTATTCTGAACTCTAGTTCTGACATCTTACTTACCTCCATACTGATTAGGTCCTTGGAAGTCAGTACTGCCTCTTGTTCTCTTTTGTTGAGGTGAGTTTTTCTGTCTTAGACCATTTTGTCCAGGAAGAATAGATGAATGAAAGAACAAAATACCACAATGACAGCAATGACCCCAGAGAAATATACACTAAACAAATCAGGAGAGATCTTAAACTAAAAAAAAAAAAAATTGAAATTAAAGAATCAAAAGGAGAATATAACCAGAGGTGAACAGAATAGAGCAATACACTGGATCCTGTGTGTATTTTGGTCTGTTTGTTAGAAAACTAGATCCCAAAATTGTAAAGTAAGAAAAACTTATGTGTGTACAATAATAAAATAAAATACAGTGAAAGAATAGAATGTAACTGTAGACATGAAAATTAAAAAAGAAAAAAATGAAAAAAAGAAGACAGGAATATAAACAGGTGAACAGAACAGAGCTATACATTATATCCTGAGCGTATTTTGTTCAGTTTGTTTGAAGAAACTACATCTCAAAATTATAAAGAAAGAATAACATATATATACAAAAATAACATTAAATACATTGAAAGGATAGAATGTAAGTGTAAAGATGAAAGTACAAAAATGACTTTAAGAAAACAAAACAAAACAAAGACAAAAAAGAGAGAATACGATCAGATAGGTGAAGAGAAGAGAACCATATGCTAAATTCTGGGTGTATTTTGGTCTATTTGTTAGAAGAAACTGCATCCCAAAATTGTAAAGAAAGAAAAACTTATATATATACAAAAATAAAATTAAATACAATGAAAGGATAAAATGTAAGTGTAAAAATGAAAAAAAATATTTTAAAAAAAGTTGATAAAGTAAGAAATTGGTTGAATAATGAAAGAGAAAAAAATTAAAATAAAAGACTTCTCAATTTCCTATGGCTGCTATAATCAATTATTACAAACACGGTGGCTTGAACACAGTTCTGGAGGCCAAGAGCATGAAGTCAAGGAGTCAGCAGGGCCATGCTCCCTCCAGCCATTCTAGGAGGGAATCCTTCTTTGCCTCTTCAGTTCTGGTGTCTGTTCTCATTCTTTGGCTTGTGACATTGTCACTCTAATCTCTGACTCTGCTGTCCCATAGTGTTCCCTTTTGTGCGTCCATCTTCTTCTGTTTGTTAGAAGGACACCTATCATTGGATTTAGTGTGCACCTGGGCAATCTACAATGATCTCTCAATATCCTTAACTTAATTACATCTGTGTACTCTATATCTAAATATGATCACATTCACAGGCTCCAGGAGTTAAGATGTTGACATATCATTTTGCGGGCCACCATTCAATGCACTACAGAAGTAATACATTCACTTACTATTCTTTTAGTAACTGCAATCAAAGGTAAAAAGTATGCCTTTGACTTACTACAGACAAATATAAATTAGAGCCTCTGATCTTTTCCCAGAAAATATGAGGACACTAGAATACTTTAACTTCATTTACTACTCCCACAATCTACATATCATTGCTGAACTATATTTTATTGTATTCACTGTAAGCCCAAGAAGGCAGTGGAATATAAGGAACAATGCAGAGGATCATAGGGGAAGGGAGGAAAGATCAGAGAAGGAGACAAACCGTGAGAGACTCTTGACTCCAGGAAAAAAACTGAGGGTTGTGGAAAGGGAGGTGGGTGGGGGGATGGGGTAATTGGGTGATGGGATTTTTAAGGAGGGCACGTGTTGTGATATGCATTGGGTGTTATATGCAACTAATGAGTCATTGAACACTACACGAAAAACTAATGATGTACTATATGTTGGCTAATTGAATTTAAATTTTAAAAAAAGAAGGCATTATCACTCTGGAAAACTGTATGGAGGTTCGTCAAAAAGTTGAAAATAGAGCTACCCTATGATCCAGCAATTACACTACTGGGTATTTACCCCAAAGATACAAAGGTAGGGTTCCGAAGGGGTACATGCACCCCGATGTTTATAGCAGCAATGTCCACAATAGCCAAACTGTGGAAAGAGCCAAGATGTCCATCGACAGATGAATGGATAAAGAAGAGGTGGTATATATATACAATGGAATATTATGCAGCCATCAAAAGGAATGAGATCTTGCCATTTGCAACGACGTGGATGCAACTGGAGGGTACTATGTTGAGTGAAATAAGTCAAACAGAGAAAGACATGTATCCTATGATCTCACTGATATGAGGAATTCTTAATCGCAGGAAACAAACTGAGTGTTGTTCGAGTGGGGGGTGGGTTGGGAGGGATGGGGTGACTGGGTGATAGACACTGGGGAGAGTATGTGCTCTGGTAAGCTCTGTGAATTGTGCAAGACTGTTGAGTCTCAGATCTGTACCTCTGAAACAAATGCAATATATGTTAAGAAAAAAAAAAAAGAAGAAGGTAGCGGGAGGGGAAGAATAAAGCGGGGGAAATCGGAGGGGTAGACGAACCATGAGAGACAATGGACTCTGAAAAACAAACTGAGGGTTCTAGAGGGGAGGGGGTGGGAGGATGGGTTAGCCTGGTGGTGGGTATTGAGGAGGGCACATTCTGCATGGAGCACTGAGTGTTATGCACAAACAATGAATCATGGAACACTTCATCTAAAACTAACGATGTAATGTATGGGGATTAACATAAGAATAAAAAAATAAATTAAAAAAAAGAAGGCATTATTATTGCTTTACACAGTTAATACATGGGCAGCACAACAAAATAGACAGAAATATTAAATTTTGGAAGTATCTAATTAATGAATTTTTTTTTTTCTTCAAGAGGAAAAGGATCAATTGGATTTATTTTTTCAAGTGGATCTTTTTTATTTATCCATGTTTTTACTCTACAAATGCTTATTTAGTGTCTTCTCTGTGGCAGGGATTGGGAATAGAGGAGCAAACATGGCAGACAAATTCTCCAAAGCTTGGGTTATAAAACTGTTGAACTGGAATTTTTGCCTGGAGAGGATCTCTAAGATTATCCGGTAAAGTGTATTGCGATGTTGAGGAATCTGAGGTTTAGTAGGTTGAATGACATTCTGTTCCAGGAGGTCACACAATCAGAACCATGGGGTCCTTAAGCTCCCCATGTAGTGTTTCTAATCTCTAGAGCAGACATGAGCTACCCACTGCATTTGAAGCAGGCAAGGCTATGTGGGCTCCAGCAGAAAACTGTTTTATGGACACAATGCATCTTCACCCCTTGGAAACTATCTCCTAAATGTATATCTTTGGTCAAATATAATACCCATGACCGATTCCGGAAAAAAAACAAGATCTGTGGAAGGTTCTAGTCGTGGAAAACTTTAATATGTTATTAGTAATGATCATAAGAGTTAGTATCTCTTGAGCACACACAATATGCCAGCGTCTGTGTTAAGAGTTTTGTGGGGGCATTCAGGTCTCATGACAGCTTTATGAAGTTGGTGTCATGATGCTCATCCTTCTTTTAAATGTGAGGACGTTGACACCAGCCTGTTCAGGTGGTGACATGGCGAATGGTGCAAACAGGTGCTCACCTGGAGAACTGGGCCTTCTCCAACTCTAGGCAGTCCCAGATGTGAGTGCTGATCGACAGAAGATGCAGCTGTTCTTTCCAGGAGTTCCCTGAGCTGTTCTAGCAAATTCCCAAGATCACACCAGTCCTCCCAGAGAGAAGGGGAGAGAAGAGTGGCCTAGTCCTTTCCCCCTTCTCTTAAATCACTTGCTAGAATGCTGCCCTTGATGGTTCTTCTTTCACGTATTGAAGTAGTATTTTCCATCTAAATGTGGCCATTGCATCAGGAAGAGGGGGAGCTATGAAAACAGTCAATGTGTCCCATGTGGTTTGTCCACGCGGTGCTGGTAAAGTGACACAGTGAAGGCAGGCGGCGGGGCAGGCACCTTGGCAGCAGGAGGTGGCAGGAAGCGTCGGCAGGAAGCGAAGGCAGGCGGCAGTGGCAGCGGGCCGGCAGGTGGTGACAGGAAGCGGCGGCAGGAAGCGAAGGCAGGCGGCGGGGCAGGCGGCATTGGCGGCGAAAGGCGGTGACAGGAAGCGGCGGCAGGAAGCGAAGGCAAGCGGCGGGGCAGGGGGCAGCGGCGGCGGCAGGTGGTGACAGGAAGCGGCGGCAGGAAGTGAAGGCAGGCGGCAGGGCAGGCGACAGTGGCAGCAGGCAGCAGCGCGGGCAGGCTGTGGTAAGCAGTGGCTGGCAGTCAGGCAGCCACAAGCAAGGGAGGTGGGCGGTGCGAGGAGGTAGCAGGCGTCGGCGGCAGGAAGCGGTGGGACGCAGGCAGCTGGGGCGGCAGGCAGGCAAGCCCCGGCAAGCGGCAGGCAGGCGGCAACAGGAAGCAGCGGCAGCGGTGTCAGGAGGCAGTGGCAGGAAGCGGTGACAGACAGCAGAGGCAGGTGGCGCGGGAAGGTGGCAGGAGGAGGCAGGCTGCAGCGGAGGCAGGCAGTGGGGGCAGCGGGCTGCAGGCGCCAGCGGTAGGCAGGCAGTGGCGGCAGATAAGAGGTAGCAGGTGCAGGCTGCAGTAAGCAGCGGCTGGCAGGCAGGCCACGGCAGGTAAGGGCCGCGGGTGGTGCAAGGATATAGCAGGTGGTGGCAGCAGGCAGGTGGCAGACATCAGCATTAGGCAGGCGGCAGCTGTGGCGATTGGCAGGTGGCAGCGTTAGGCCGGCGGTGCTGTCAGCGGTGGGGTTAGGCAGGCAGCTTTGGCATGCATTCTCGGGGTTAGGTAGCTGGGCCCGGTGGAACCAGGCTGCGGCAGCAGACGGCGGTGGCAGGCAGGCGGCCACGGATGCGGCGGGCAGCAGGCGGCGGGCGCAGGCAAGGGCGGTGGGTTGCAGAAGGCAGGTGGCGGCGGCAGGCAGAGGTAAGTGGCAGCAGGGGGCGGCAGTGGTAGTACTGACTGGTGGCGGCAGCAGGCATGCGGTGGCAGGAGGCGGTGGCAGGCAGCGGCAGGCAGGTGGTGGAAGTCGGTGACAGGTGGCAGCGGGCAGCAGCAGAGGTGGCAGTGGTGACAGCACCAGCGGGTGGCGTCCTCGCCTGCAGTGGCTACAGGGGCGGCAAGGGCTGCAGGGGCGCCAGCTTTGGGCAGCCCCGGGTCATTGGGTGGCAGTGTGTGGCAGCCTCAGCAGCAGGTGGCATTGGCTTCAGCCGGAGTCACGGGCGGGGGAAGCAGGCGCCGCGATAGGGGCGGGGTCAGCAGCAGGCGGGTCAGCGTTGGCAGCGTGGGTCAGTGTGGGGAGGGGCGCCGGAAGCGCCGGCGGGCATCTGCGGGTTACGCGGCGGCGTCCCCGGCGTTAGCGGCGTCCGCGGCGTTCGCGGCGTCAGGAGTAGTGCTGGCGTCAGTCGGCTTCAGCGTTGGGTAGCAGCAGACGCTCTGGGCAGCAGAGGCAGCAGCAGGAGTATCAGCAGCGAGCGGCGGCAGCGGTAGGTCCCGGGTTAGTGGGGGTCAGTATGTGGCAGCGGGAGGCGGTGGAGGCAGGGGAGGCAGGGGGCGGCAGTAAGCGGTGGGGGCAGGGAGGCAGGTAGCGGCAGGCAAGTGTGGTGGGCGGCGGCGGTAGGTGATTGCAGGCGGCGGCAGGAAGCGGTGGCGGGCTTGGGTAAGAAGCGGCAGGCAGGCAGGCGGCGGCGGCAGGCAGGCCAGGGCCGCGGGCGGTGGAAGGAGGTAGCAGGCGGCGGCGGCGGCAGTGGGCGGGGGCAGGCAGGCTGCGGCAGGCAGCTGGCAGACAGTTGCAGGCATGCTGCAGCACTGGGGGTACGCAGTAGCCGCAGGTGGCAACAGGCAGTGGCGGCAGGAAGTGGCGGCGGGCAGTGGTGGGGTCAGGTAGTGGCGGCCGGCAGGCCCCGGCTATGGGCAGGCAGGGGGCGGCGGCGGCAAGAGGTGGCAGACGGGGGCAGGCAGTGGTAAGCGGCGGCAGGCGCAGGTCCAGGCAGCAGCGTTAGGTAGGCGGCAGCGGTAGGCATGTGCTGGCGGGGGGCTGCCGTGGCGGGTAGTGGTAAGTGGCAGTAGGCGGGGGTAGGCGGCGATGCTGCAGGCCGTGGCGGGCTGCAGGCAGCAGGGGCCAGGCAGGAAGCGGCGGCTAACAGTCGCAGCCGGCCGTAAGCGGTGGCAGAAAGCGGCGGCAGGGGCAGGTGTCAGGGGGATGCGGGCCGCAGCGGGGGCAGGCAGTGAGGGCAGCAGACAGCAGCGGCGGCAGGTGGCAGCGGCTGGCGGTGGGGCCAAGCGGGCTGCAGGGGGCAGCGGCAGCAGGTGGCGGCGGTAGGCAGGCAACGTTGGCAACCATCGTCGAGGTTAGGCAGCAGAGGCTGGTGGCAGTAGCCGCAGATGGCAACAGGCGGTGGTGGCAGGAAGCAGTGGCAGGCGGTTGGCGGGGACAGGTGGTGGCCGCAGGCAGCAGTGTTAGGAAGGCGGGAATTGCAACTGTTGGGAGGCGGCAGTAGTAGGCATGCGTTGGTGGCGGACTGCGGTGGCGGGCAGTGGTAAGCGGCAGCAGGCGGCGGTGGTAAGGAAGCGGCAGCGGGCCGTGGCGGGCAACCGGCAGCGGTGTCAGGCGGCAGTGGCAGGAAGCGGTGGCAGACAGCGGAGGCAGGTGGCGCGGGAAGGTGGCAGGAGGAGGCAGGCTGCAGCGGAGGCAGGCAGTGGGGGCAGCGGGCTGCAGGCGCCAGCGGTAGGCAGGCAGTGGCGGCAGGTAAAAGGTAGCAGGTTCAGGCTACAGTAAGCAGTGGCTGGCAGGCAGGCCACGGCAGGTAAGGGCCGCGGGTGGTGCAAGGATATAGCAGGCGGCGGCAGCAGGCAGGCGGCGGGGACAGGCAGGTGGCAGAGAGCAGCATTAGGGAGGTGGCAGCGGTAGGCCGGTGGTGCCGGCAGCGGTGGGGGTAGGCAGGCAGCGTTGGCATGCATTCTCGGGGTTAGGTAGCTGGGCCCGGTGGAGCCAGGCTGTGGCAGCAGACGGCGGCGGCGGCAGGCAGGCGGTCATGGATGCCGGCGGGCAGCAGGCTGCAGGCGCAGGCAAGGGCGGTGGGTGGCAGAAGGCAGGTGGCGGCGGCAGGCAGAGGTAAGCGGCAGCAGGGGGCGGCAGTGGCAGACGGCAGTGGTAGTACTGACTGGTGGCGGCAGCAGGCAGGCAGTGGCAGGCGGCGGTGGCAGCATTGGTGGGCAGTGGCTGCAGGCAGCGGCAGGCAGGCGGTGGCAGTCGGTGGCAGGCGGCAGCGGGCAGCAGCAGAGGTTGCAGCGGTGACAGCACTAGCGGGGGGCGTCTGCGGCTGCAGCGGCTGCAGGGGCGGCAAGGGCTGCAGGGGCGCCAGCTTTGGGCAGCCCCGGGTCATCGGGTGGCGGTGTGTGGCAGCCTCAACAGCAGGTGCCATTGGCTTCAGCCGGAGTCACCGGCGCGGGAAGCAGGCGCCGCGATAGGGGCGGGGTCAGCAGCAGGCGGGTCAGCGGCGGCAGCGACGGTCAGCGTGGGGAGGGGCGCCGGAAGCGCCGGCGGGTAGAGTCGGGTTACGCGGCGGCGTCAGCGGCGTCAGCGGCGTCAGCGGCGTCAGCGGCGTCAGCGGCGTCAGCGGCGTCAGCGGCGTCAGCGGCGTCAGCGGCGTCAGCGGCGTCAGCGGCGTTAGCAGTATTGCTGGCGCCAGTCAGCTTCCACGTTGGGCAGCAGAGGAAGCTCCGGGCAGCAGAGGCAGCAGTGGGAGTATCAGCAGCGGGCGGCGGCAGCGGTAGTTGCCGGGTTAGTGGGGTCAGTATGTGGCAGCGGGGGGCGGTGGAGGCAGTGGAGGCAGGGGGCGGCAGTAAGCGGTGGGGGCAGGGAGGCAGGTAGCGGCAGTCAAGTGTGGTGGGCGGCGGCGGTAGGCGATTGCAGGCGGCGGCAGGAAGCGGTGGCAGGCTGTGGTAAGCAACGGCACGCAGGCAGGCGGCCGCGGCAGGCAGGCAAGGGCGGCGGGCGGTGGAAGGAGGTAGCAGGCAGCGGCAGGGGAAAGGGGCAGGCAGGCGGAGGCAAGGGGATGCAGGCAAGGGTGGCAGGCGGCAGCGGCAGGTAGGTGGCTGGGGCGGTAGGCAGCGATAATTGGCAGCAACTGGCGGGGGCAGCGGCCCGGTGGCGGTAGGGGCAGGGTCAGCGCTGGGCAGTCAGTGCCAGCAAGCAGCAGGCGGCAGAGGGCGGCAGCGTGGGCCAGCCGCGTCGGCGGTCAGAAGCATCGTCTGTGATGGGCAGCGGGTGTCAGTGGCGGTAGCTGGGGGCAGTGGCGGTAGCTGGGGGCAGTGGCGGTATGGCTGGGAGCAGAGGGAGCCGGGGGCATCGGCGTCCTTGGAACCCTAGCATGCTGCGGTTCCGAGGAAGAGGTGCCCCTCAGCCTGGTATCTGCAGGGGACACAGGGGGCCACACAGACCCAGTGGCCAAGCCTGAGACGGAGTGCCAAGTCCTGCTTCCTCCCATTGGGGAGGCCAGGTGAGTTCGGCCTCTGCCCTGGGCCTGAGCTTCAGTCTCTCCATCTGTAAAGTGGGCAGAACAGCCAAACCTTAGGGTTATGGTGCAGATTTAACGTAGGTAATGGGTTTCCTCTAGACTGGTTCAGAGTACAGGTTGTCATTCCTCTTATTCCACTTCCAGCTGTGTGTCCTTGAGCAAGATAGGTAATCGCCAGGCCTCAGAATTCTCATCTGAGAGATGGGCCTGCAAAGAGGACCTATATAGGCTTGTTTTGGGGATTTAGTGAAGTAGTACACAGAACCCATTTCCAAAGTCAATGTAAATCATGGTTCCTGGCACGAGATAAGTGCAGTAAGAGTCTTTGGGATTAATATCACAGAAGTATTAGTTACTGTTATTGCTAGCACTGGGGAAGGAACACCTTGATTGCCATCCCCATGATTATCATCGTGAGTTAATTGAGGAGCTGCTCTGTGCCTGGCACTGGCTAAGCATTCTACACCCTTTATCAGTTTGCACATCTCCGTGGGCTAGGATCCTGATAGGCCTCTGAGTCTTAGAGACGCAGGTAATGCTTGGAACCAGATTTCAAGCCCTTGTCTTTGCAGCTCCAAAACCTGTGCT
The DNA here is from genome assembly GCF_029215605.1 of Mirounga angustirostris. Lineage (NCBI taxonomy): Eukaryota > Metazoa > Chordata > Mammalia > Carnivora > Phocidae > Mirounga > Mirounga angustirostris. The sequence goes on from NW_026991722.1 coordinate 93,849,346, forward strand.
TCCAACCTCTCCATGTTTGGGGCGTATCCGAAACCCTCATGCCTCTCTGCTTGACTCTGCACCTTACAGCTTAGAATAGGGCCTAACCCAGAGGAATACAGAGGGATAAGTATTCTCTATTTCTGTTACCATCGTAGTCTTTATTCACTCGCAGTGCTTTATGGGCACAGATGTAACGGCGGTGGTTAGTGATTCAGATCAAGAGCTGACAGACCATCCCAACTGAGAGAAATGAGACCCTTTTTATGTGTTCCTCTCCCCCTAGAATGACGGTCAAGAGACAGTGATGACTAAGAGGTTGCCAGTGAGTTAAAGAAGTTGGCTGCCCAGCCGCAAGAGCCTGAGTAGACAGCAGCGGCGACCTTTGGTAGCATCTCAAAAGACACCTACACGATGGAACATGCCCAGGGATTTGGAAAACCGGTAAGGCACTTTCCATCCACCCTGCATTGTTCTTCCTCAACTTTTTCAGTATCTCCCAGGAACTCCCTGCTTCTTCCTGTACCCCTAAGCGGGATGCAGTGCCCAGTGCTCTGGGTAGAGAGGAGCCTAGCACTTTACATGCTGTTCTGTGCACGCACTCACCAGTGTACAAAGCTCTCCTTTAGCCTCTGTGAGGAACAGGAGGGCAGTTTCCCGCACAGATTTGGGCAGGTCCCTGCACTTTCTGAGTCCCCTGAACAATGGTGTACGGCTTACCTGTTTAAATCCAGTTTTGTCTTGGAGTGTTTTACAAGACCTTTTCCTTAGGATAACTTGTAAGATCACTCTCTTTACAACTTCGAAGCTTGTAATACAGTGTTATTAAATATAGCCGCCATGTTGTACGTTACATCCTGTGACTGACTGACTTTATACCTGTAAGTTTGAACCTTTGACCCCTGTCACCCATTTCACACCCATCCCCCTGCCTGTCAACCACCAATCTGACTGCTGTATCTTTAAGCTCAGTTTTTTGGTGTTTTTAGATTCCATATAAAAGTGTTGTCATAGAGTATTGGTCTCTGACTTCTTTCAGTTAGCATCGTGCCCTCAGGGTCCATCCATGTTGTTGTAAAAAGAACGATTTCGTTTTTTGTTACGGCTAAAGAGTATTGCAGTGTCTACATACACCACATCTTCCTTATCGATTCATCCCTCCGTGGACATGTAGGTTGTTCTCCTATCTTAGCTGTTATGAATAATGCTGCAGTGAACATGGGGGTTCAGGTATCTTTTCAAATGGGTGTTTTTGTTTTCCTTGGCTAAATGGCCAGGAGAAAAATTGCTGGATTGTAGGCTCGTTCTAGTTTTAATGTTTTGAGGAGCCTGCATACTCTTTTCCACAGTGGATGCACGTACCTACGTTCCCACCAACAGCTCACTGGGGTTCCCTTTCGGCCACATCCTTGCTAACATGTGTTATTTCTCATCTTTTTGATACTAAGTTTTCTAACCAGTGTGAGGTGCTATCCCATTGTTGTTTTGATTTGCATTTCCCTGATGATTCATGATGTTGAGCATCTTTTCACGTCCCTGTTGGATCTCTGGATGTCTTCTCTGGATAATGTCCATTTGGATAATCCTCCCACTTTTTAACCACTTTGTTTTTTTGCTGTAGTTATTGAGTGTAGGAGTGCTTTATATGTACTGGATACTAATCTTTTTTTTTTTTTTAAGGATTTATTTATTTATTTATTTGAGAGAGAGAATGAGATAGAGAGCATGAGAGGGGGGAGGGTCAGAGGGAGAAGCAGACTCCCTGCTGAGCAGGGAGCCTGACTTGGGACTCGATCCCGGGACTCTGGGATCATGACCTAAGCCGAAGGCAGTCGCTTAACCAACTGAGCCACCCAGGCGCCCCTCCATACAAATTTTAAAGATTCTTTGCCTTATGTCTTTAAAACGTGTTTCGAATTTTGGTAAGAATTGCATTCAATCTCTAGACGGTTTTGGGTAGTGTAGACATTTTAACACTTAATTCTTCTAATCTATGAGCATGGAATGTCGATTTACTTGTGTTGTCTTCCGTTTCTTTCCTTAGTGTCTTACAGTTTTCAGTATATAGGCTTTCACCTCCTTGGTTAAATTTATCTTTAAGTGTTTTTTGTGTTGTTTTTTTTTTTGATGCAGTTTTAAATATTATTTTTTAAATTTATTTTCCTGTTCATTATTAGTATATAAAAATGGAACATATTTTTATGTACTTTTTATCCTGCAACTTTATTGAATCTGTTTAATAGTTTTTTTCATGTTGTTTTTAGGGTTTTTTTACATATAAAATGTTATTTGAATATAGTGACCTTTTTTTTTTTTCTTTAAAGATTTTATTTATTTATTTGAGACAGAGAGAATGAGAGACAGAGAGCATGAGAGGGAGGAGGGTCAGAGGGAGAAGCAGACTCCCTACCCAGCAGGGAGCCCGACGCGGGACTCGATCCCGGGACTCCAGGATCATGACCTGAGCCGAAGGCAGTCGCTTAAACAACTGAGCTACCCAGGCGCCCCTGAATATAATGACCTTTACTTCTTCCTTTCCAATTTGGATGTATTTTATTTCTTTATTTTTCTTGTGTAATTGCTCTGGCTAGGATTTCCAGTAGTATAATTGACCGTTGTCCATCGTCGGTTTGAATTGTGTGGTCCAATGAATACCTTTTTTATTCAGTAAATACAGGCATTGCTTGTAAAGGTATTGTCCTTTTGAATTTTTTTTTCTTTTAAAATGATTATTTATATTCTACTTACTTAACATACAGTGCAATATTGCTTTCAGGAGAATTCCGTGATTCATGACTTGCTTACAACCCCTACTACTCATCATAACAGTGCCCTCCTTAATCCCATCACCCAGCTAGACCATCCCCCAAACACCTCCCCTCTGTCAAATCTCTGTTTTCCAGCATCAAGAGTTTCTTACAGTTTGTTTCCCTCTCTGTTCTTTGTATTCCCCCTCCCATTTGTTGATCTGTTTTGTTTCTTAAATCCTTAGGAGTGAAATCACATGGTATTCGTCTTTCTCTGACTCACTTATTTTGCTTAGCATAATACACTCTAGCTTCATCAGGATTTTTTTTTTTAAAGAATTTATTTATTTCTTTTTCTTTTTTTTTAATTTTATTATGTTATGTTAGTCACCATACAATACATCATTACTTTTTGATGTAGTGAGCCACGGTCCATTGTTTTCGTATAACACCCAGTGCTCCATGCAGTACGTGCCCTCCTTAATACCCATCACTGGGCTCACCAATCCCCGCAACCCCCCTCTAAAACCCTGTGTGTTTCTCATGTCCATAGTCTTTCATGGTTCATCTCTCCCTCCAATCCCCCCCCCCATTTTTCCCTTCCTTCTCCTCATGTCCTCCATGTTTTTCCTTATGTTCCACAAATAAGTGAAACCATGTGATAATTGACATTCTCTGCTTGACTTACTTCACTTAGCATAATCTTCTCCAGTCCCATCCATGTTGATGTAAAAGGTGGGTATTCATCCTTTCTGATGGCTGAGTAATATTCCATTGTATATATGGACCACATCTTCTTTATCCATTCATCTGTTGAAGGGCATCTCGGCTCTTTCCACAGTTTGGCTGTTGCGGACATTGCTGCTATGAACATTGGGGTGCATATGGCCCTTCTTTTCACTACATCTGGGTCTTTGTGACAAATACCCAGTAGTGCAATTGCTGGGTCATAGGGTACCTCTATTTTTAAATTTTTGAGGAACCTCCACACTATTATTTTTTGACAGAGAGAGACACAGCAAGGGAGGGAACACAAGCAGGGGGAGTTGGAAAGGAAGAAGGAGGCTCCCCACAGTCTTTGGATCCAATGCGGGGCTCGATCCCAGGACGCTGGGATCATGACCTGAGCCGAAGGCAGACGCTTAATAACTGAGCCCCAAGCTCCATCAAGATTTTCTTAATCACACTCTTTTTCTCTAGCTTACTTTGTTGTAAGAATACAGTCTATAATACATGTAACATTCAAAATATGTCTGAATCAAATCTTTGTGTTCCTGGTAACTTTTGTGGTCAACAGTAGGATATTAGTATTTCAGTTTTGGGTGACTCAAAAGTATTCTCAGATTTTCAACTGCACAGGGGTTGGCAACCCTAATCCCTGCATTGTTCAAGGGCCAACTGTATGTTGAATAGAAGTGGCGAGAGTGTGCATCCTTGTCTTGTTCCTGATCTTAGAGGAGAAGCTTTTGGCTTTCACTCTTGCATAGGACGTGGCTTCTCAGGTATGGCCTTTATTAGGTTGAGTTACATTCTCTGTATACCTGCTTTGTTGAGAGCTTTTATCAAAATGGGTGTTGCGTTTTGTCAGATGCTTTTTCTGCATTGGTGGAGAAGATCATAGGATTTTTACCCTTTGTTTTGTTAATGGGGCCTATTTCTTTGATTGATTTGTGGATGTTGAACCCCCCTTGCATCCCTGAAATAAATCTGACTTGTTCATACTTCTTCCTGTATTGTTGAATTTCGTTTGCTCTTCTTTTGTTGAGGATTTTTATATCTATGTTCATCACAGATACGGGTCTGTAATTTTCTTTTCTTGTGGTATTTTGGTAGGGTTTGATAAGGGCAATGCTGGCCTCCTAAAAGGAGTTGAGAAGCATTCCTTCCTCTTGTATTTGTGGAAAAGTTTGAGAAGGATTGGTATTCATTTTTCTTTGAAAATTTGGTAGAATTCACCAGGAAAGCCATCTGGACTCCTGACTGTTGAGAGGTTTTTAATGACTCATTTTGTTTCCCTACTGGTAATTGGTCTGTTCAGAATTTGTCTCTTCATGATTCATTCTTGGAAGGTTGTGTGTTTCTTGGAATTTATCCTTTCCTTTTGGACGGTCAAACTTGTCGGGGTGTAATTGTTCACAGTAGTCTCTTATGAGCCTTTGTCTATGGTATCAATGGAAACATCTTTTTCATTTCTGATTATGTGTACTCATTCTTTTTTTTTTTACCTTGAGGCTAGCTGAAAATTTGTCAGCTTTTTTCTTTTCTTTCTTTCTTTTTTTTAAAGATTTTATTTATTTATTTGAGACAGAGAGAATGAGAGAGACAGAGAGCACATGAGAGGGCGGGAGGGTCAGAGGGAGAAGCAGGCTCCCTGCTGAGCAGGGAGCCCGATGCGGGACTCGATCCGGGGACTCCAGGATCATGACCTGACCCGAAGGCAGTCACTTAGCCAGCTGAGCCACCCAGGCGCCCTCAGCTTTTTTCTTTTCAAAGAACCAGCTCTTTTGTTGATCTTTCTATTGCCTTCATAGTCTGTATTTGATTTATTTGTTTGAGATGTTACTTCCTTTCTTCTATTAAATTTGGGCTTCCGTGTTCTTTTTCTGGTTCCTTGAGGTGGAAAGTTAGGCCGCTTATTTGAGACGATTCTTGTTTCTTGATTTACGCCTGTATCACTACAAACTACCGTCTTAGAAACACTGTTCTTAAAATTTTTTAAATTTTTTTTAAAATTTTTATTATGTTAATCACCATACATCATTAGTTTTAGATGTAGTGTTCCATGATTCATTGTTTGTGCATAACACCCCGTGCTCCATTCAGAATGTGCCCTATTTAATACCCATCACCAGGCTAAACCATCCTCCCACCCCCCTCCCCTCTAGAACCCTCAGTTTGTTTTTCAGAGTCCATCATCTCTCATGGTTCATCTCCCCCTCCACTTTCCCCCCCTTTATTCTTCCCCTCCTGATATCTTCTTCTTCTTTTTTTTTTTTTTGTTTCTTAACATATATTGCATTATTCGCTTCAGAGGTACAGATCTGAGATTCAACCGTCTTGCACAATTCCCAAGGTTTACCAGAGCACATACCCTCCCCAATGTCTATCACCCAGTCTTCCCATCCCACCCCCCACTCCAGCAACCCTCAGTTTGTTTCCTGACATTAAGAATTCCTCATATCAGTGAGGTCATTTGATACATGTCTTTCTCTGTTTGACTTATTTCGCTCAGCATAATGCCCTCCAATTCCATCCACCTCGTTGCAAATGGCAAGATCTCATTCCTTTTGATGGCTAACTAATATTCCATTGTATATATATACCATTTCTTCCTTATCCATTTATCTGTCGATGGACATCTTGGCTCTATCCACAGTTTGGCTATTGTGGACATTGCTGCTATAAACATCGGGGTGCATGTACCTCTTCGGGTACCTACATTTGTATCTTTGGGATAAATACCCAGCAGTGCAGTTGCTGGATCATATGGTAGATCTAGTTTCAACTTCTGGAGGAATCTCCATACTGTTTTCCAGAGTGGCTGCACCAGCTTGCATTTCCACCAACAGTGTAGGAGGGTTCCCCTTTCTCTGGATCCCTGCCAACATCTGTCCTTTCCTGACTTGTTAATTTTAGCCATTCTGACTGGTGAGAGGTGGTATCTCATTGAGGTTTTGATTTGGATTTCCCTGATGCCGAGCGATGTTGAGCACTTTTTCATGTGTCTGTGGCCATTTGGATGTCTTCTTTGGAAAAATGTCTGTTCATGTCTTCTGCCCATTTCTTCATTGGATTCTTTGTTCTTTGGGTGTTGGGTTTGATAATTTTGGATACTAGCCCTTTATCTGATATGTCATTTGCAAATATCTTCTCCCGCTCTGTCGGTTGTCTTTTGGTTTGGTTGACTGTTTCTTTTGCTGTTCAAAAGCTTTTTATCTTGATGAAGACCCAATAGTTCATTTTTGCTCTTGCTTCCCTTGCCTTTGGCAATGTTTCTAGGAAGAAGTTGCTGAGGCTGAGTCGAAGAGGTTTCTGCCTGTGTTCTCCTTTAGGATTTGGATGGACTCCTGTCTCACATTGAGGTCTTTCAACCATCTGGAGTCTATTTTTGTGTGTGGTGTAAGGAAATGGTCCAATTTCATTCTTCTGCATGTGGCTGTCGAACTTTCCCAACACAATTTGTTGAAGAGACTGTCTTTTTGCCATTGGACATTCTTTCCTGCTTTGTTGAAGATGAGTTGACCATAGAGTTGAGGGTCTACTTCTGGGCTCTCTATTCTGTTCCATTGATCGATGTGTCTGTTTTTGTGCCAGTACCATAGTGTCTTGATAATGACAGCTTTGTAATAGAGCTGGAAGTCCGGAATTGTGATGCCGCCAGCTTTGCTTTTCTTTTTCAACATTCCTCTGGCTATTCGGGGTCTTTTCTGGTTCCATACAAATTTTAGGATGATTTGTTCCATTTCTTTGAGAAAAGTGGATGGTATTTTGGTGGGGATTGCATTGAATGTGTAGATTACTCTAGGTAGCATTGACATCTTTACAATATTTGTTCTTCCAATCCATGAGCATGGAACGTTTTTCCATTTCTTTGTGTCTTCCTCAATTCCTTTCATGAGTATTTTATAGTTTTCTGAGTACAGGTCCTTTGTCTGTTTGGTTAGATTTCTTCCTAGGTATCTTATTGTTTTGGGTGCAATTGAAAATGGGATTGACTCCTTCATTTCTCTTTCTTCTCTTTCATAGGAATGCCACTGACTTCTGTGCATTGATTTTATATCCTGCAACTTAACTGAATTCCTGTATGAGTTCTAGCAGTTTTGGGGTGGAGTCTTTTGGGTTTTCCACATAAGGTATCATATCATCTGCAAAGAGTGAGAGTTTGACTTCTTCTTTGCCGATTTGGATGCCTTTGATTTCTTTTCATTGTCTGATTGCTGTGGCTAGGACTTCGAATACTATGTTGAATAGCAGTCGTTGTAGAGGACATCCCTGCCGCGTTCCTGACCTTAGGGAGAAAGCTCTCAGTTTTTCCCCATTGAGAATGATATTCGCTATAGGTTTTTCATAGATGGCTTTTATGATACTGAAGTATGTACCCTCTATCCCTATACTCTGAAGAGTTTTGATCAAGAAAGGATGCTGTAATTTGTCCAATGCTTTTTGTGCATCTATTGAGAAGATCATATGATTCTTGTTCTTTCTTTTGTTAATGTATTGTATCACGTTGTTTGATTTGCGGATGGTGAACCAACCTTGCAGCCCAGGGATAAATCCCACCTGGTTGTGGTGAATAATCCTTTGAATGTACTGTTGGATCCTATTGGCTAGTAGTTTGGTGAGAATTTTTGCATCCTTGTTCATCAGGGATATTGGTCTGTAATTCTCCTTTTTGATGAGGTCTTTGTCTGGTTTGGGGATCAAGGTAATGGTGGCCTCATACAATGAGTTTGGAAGTTTTCCTTCCATTTCTATTTTTTGGAACTGATTCAGAAGAATAGGTATTAATTCTTCTGGAAATGTTTGGTAGAATTCCCGTGGGAAGCCATCTGGCCCTGGGCTTTTGTTTGTGGGGAGATTTTTGATGACTGCTTCAATTTCCTTAGTGGTTATAGGTCTGTTCAGGTTTTCTATTTCATCCTGGTTCAGTTTTGGTAGCTGATACATCTCTAGGAATGCATCCATTTCTTCCAGGTTATCGAATTTGCTGGCATAGAGTTGCTCATAATATGTTCTTATAATTGTTTGTATTTCTTTGGTGTTGGTTGTGATCTCTCCCCTTTCATTCATGATTTTATTTATTTGGGTCATTTCTCTTTTCTTTTTGATAAGTCTGGCCAGGGGTTTATCAATTTTGTTAATTCTTTCAAAGAACCAGCTCCTAGTTTCGTTGATCTTTTCTACTGTTCTTTTAGTTTCTATTTCATTGATTTCTGCTCTGATCTTTATTATTTCTCTTCTCCTGCTGGGCTTAGGCTTTATTTGCTGTTCTTTCTCCAGCTCCTTTAGGTGTAGAGTTAGGTTGTGTATTTGAGACCTTTCTTGTTTCTTTTTTTTTTTTAAGATTTTATTTATTTATTTGAGACAGAGAGAATGAGAGAGACAGAGAGCACATGAGAGGGCACGAGGGTCAGAGGGAGAAGCAGGCTCCCTGCTGAGGAGGGAGCCCGATGCGGGACTCGATCCTGGGACTCCAGAATCATGACCTGAGCTGAAAGCAGTCGCTTAACCAACTGAGCCACTTTCTTGTTTCTTGAAAAAGGCTTGTATTGCCATGTACTTTCCTCTTAGGGCTGCCTTTGCTGCATCCCAATGATTTTGAATAGTTGTGTTTTCATTTTCATTGGTTTCCACGAATTTTTTAAAATCATCTTTAATTTCCTGGTTGACCCACTCATTCTTTAGTAGGATGCTCTTTAGCCTCCATGTATTTGAGTTCTTTCCGACTTTCCTCTTGTGATTGAGTTCTAGTTTCAAAGCATTGTGGTCTGAAAATAGGCAGGGAATGATCACAATATTTTGGTACCGGTTGAGACCTGATTTATGACCAAGGATGTGATCTATTCTGGAGAATGTTCCATAGGCACTAGAGGAGAATGTGTATTCCGTTGCTTTCGCATGGAATATTCTGAATATGTCTGTGAAGTCCCTTTTGTCCAGTGTGTTATTTAAAGTCTTTATTTCCTTGTTGTCTTTTGCTTAGATATTCTGTCCATTTTAGTGAGGGGGGTGTTAATTCCCCCACTATTATTGTATTGTTGTCGATGTGTTTCTTTGTTTTTGTTATTAATTGCCCTATATAATTGGCTGCTCCCATGTTAGGGGCATAGATATGTACAATTGTTAGATCTTCTTGTTGGATAGACCCTTTAAGTAGGATATAGTGTCCTTCCCTATCTCTTATTACAGTCTTTGGTTTAAAATCTATTTTGTCTGATATAAGGATTGCCACCCCAGCTTTCTTTTGGTGTCCATTAGTATGGTGAATGGTTTTCCATCCCCTCACTTTCAATCTGGGGGTGTCTTTGGGTCTAAAATGAGTCTCTTGCAGACACCATATGGATGGGTCTTGTTTTTTAATCCAATCTAATAGACTGTGTCTTTTGATTGGGGCATTGAGCCCATTTACATTCAGGGTAACTATTGAAAGATAGGAATTTAGTGCCATTGTTATTGCCTGTAAGGTGACTGTTACTGTATATTGTCTGTGTTCCTTTCTGGCCTATGTTGCTTTTAGGCTCTCTCTTTGCTTAGAGGACCCCTTTCAAGATTTCCTGTAGGGCTGGTTTTGTGTTTGCAAATTCCTTTAGTTTTTGTTTGTCCTGGAAGCTTTTTCTCTCTCCTTCAATTTTCAATGACAGCCCAGCTGGATAGAGTATTCTTGGCTGCATATTTTTCTCATTTATTGCCCTGAATATATCCTGCCAGTCCTTTCTCGCCTGCCAGGTCTCTGTCGATAGGTCTGTTGCCAATCTAACGTTTCTGCCATTGTAGGTTACATATCTCTTCCCCCGAGCTGCTTTCAGGATTTTCTCTTTGTCTCTGAGACTCGTAAATTTTACTATTAGATGTTGGGGTGTAGACCTATTTTTATTGATTTTGAGAGGGGTTCTCTATGCCTCCTGGATTTTGATGCCTGTTTCCTTCCTCAAATTAGGGAAGTTCTCTGGTGTAATTTGCTCCAGTATACCTTCTGCCCCTCTCTCTCTTTCTTCTTCTTCTGGGATCCCAATAATTCTAATGTTGTTTCGTCTTACGGTATCGCTTATCTCGAATTCTGCCCTCGTGATGCAGTAGTAAATGAAACATTTAAAAACAAATATATTGAACTCCATGCGCAATGGGGCACTCAAACTTGCAACCACAAGATCAAGAGTCCCAATGCTCCACCGTCTAGGCCAGCCAAGTGCAGCATTCTTGGAACCCATTTTGCTGCATTCCATAAATTTTGCTATGTTGTATTCCATTTTCATTTGTCTCCAAGTATTTCTTGGTTTCTCTTGTGGTTTGCTCACAAACCCACTGGTTATTCAGTAGCATGTTGTTTAATCTGCATGTTTGTGAAATTCCAGTTTTCTTCTTGTAATTGATTTCTCATTCCATACCACTGTGTTTGGAAAAGATGCTTGATTTGATTTCAGTCATCATTTTGGAAAATTCTAGGCTTCTTGAATTTATTGACTTGTGTGGCCTAACATATGGTCTAGCTTGGAGAATGTTCTATGTGCACTTGAGAGGAGTGTATCCCATGTGCTGCATTTGGACGGAGGCTTCTGTATGTATCTCTTAACTCCATCTAATTACCTAGTTGTCTGAGGCTGATGTTTCCTTATTGATCTTCTGTCTGGATGGTCTATCCATTGATACAAGTGAGGTGTGACAGTCCCCCACGGTATTGCTGCTGATTTCTCCTTTGAGGTGTGTTCATATATGCTCTACATATTTAGTTGCTCCTCTGTTGGGTGGGTAAATATTTACAAATGTTGCATCCTCTGTTTGGATTGATTCCTTTATCATTATGTAATTCCCTTCTTTGGCTCTTGTTACAATGTTTGGATTTTTTTTCTCCTTGGTTAGACTGAGAATCAGAAGATCATGCGTTACCTCTGCAGCCTTGAACAAAACATACCCCTTCTCTTAGTCTGTTTTTTTTTTCCTCTATAAAATAAAAACAACAAATTCTTCTCCGAGGACCATCTCATGACTCAAATAAGAGAATGTGTATAAAAGTGCTTTGTAAACTATAGATAACGCCCAAATATGAAAAGTTATACTGCTTTTGATTATACCACAGCCAAATGTTCAGGATAAGATTTTTTTTTTTTTGACACATGTATTTACTTTAGGGAGAGAGAGCATGCACAGGCATGTATTCGAGAGGGGAGGGGCAGGGGCAGAGGGAGAGAGTGAATCCTCAGGCCGACTCCCTGCTGAGTGCAGAGTCCGATGTGGGGCTTTGTCCCAGGACCTTGGGATCATGACCTGAGCCAAAATCAAGAGTCAGCTGCTTAACTGACTGTGCCACCCAGGCACCCCCAGAATAAGATTTTAAAAAATAATAATATTTATTGAGGGCTTACTGTTGTAGGAGTATTCTGTGTGACCTCTACCTCATTTAATTCTAAAAACAATTTTTTCTTAAAGAAAATTAAAAACAAAAGCTATCCTAAAAGTAAATTTTCATATTATCCTCAGAGCTGGGGAAACACAGGCACAAGAGAGGTTAAGTAGGGGCACCTGGGTGGCTCATTTGGTTAAGCTTCTGCTTTTGGCTCAGGTCATAATCCCAGGGTCCTGAGATTGAGCCCGGTGTCGGGTTCCCTGCTCAGTGGGGAGTCTGCTTCTCCCTCTCTCTCTCCCCCTGCTTTTGCTCACTCTCTGTATGTGTCTCTCTCACAGATAAATAAATAAAATAATAAAAAGAAGAAGTTAAGTGAGTTGCTCAATGTCATAGTAAATATGAGAACCAGATACAGACCTGAGTGTGGGACTCTGAAGTCTGTGTTCTTTCTTTTTTAAGTTTCCCAAATACATACATAATCCTCAAAATATTGTAGATTAAATTACTTTAGCCTTTCTCAAATCATTGCGCTTTGGATGATGCTATAATTTGGGTTACCTGGCTGGCTCGGTCAGTGTAGTATGAGACTCTTGATCTCACAGTTATGACTTTGAGCCACATTGTGGGTTCAGCTTACTTACAATAAAAAGATGTAATTGGGCTTGTTTTCTTTTTCCTTCTAACCTCTTCACCCATTTCTCCCACCTCCAACACCCTACGTCTGGCAATCACCCATTTGTTCTATCTAGGAGGTCAGTTTTTTGTTTTGGTTTTGTTTGAAGTTCCACAAGTAAGTGATGGATAGTATTTGTCTTTCTCTGTCTGGCCTGTTTCACTTCACAGAATGCCTTAAAGGTTCATCCATTTGGCAGCTGGAAAGATTTCATTCTTTATTCTGTCTGAGTAGTATTCCATTGTGTTTACCTACGAGAATTTCTTTATCCATTCATCCACTCATGGGCACTTAGGTTGTTTCTATATTTTCATTGTTGTAGATAATCCTGCAGTGAACACGGGTGCACATACCTGTTTCAGTTAGTGTGTTCAGTTTCCTCAGATAAATACTCAGAAGGGGAATTGCTGGACCATATGGTAGTTCTATTTTTAATTTTTTTGAGTGTCTTCTGTACTGTTTTCCATAGTGGCCGCACCAATTTATACTCCCAGTAACAATGCCCAAGAGTTTTCGTCTTCTTCACATCTTCACCAAAACTTGTTCATTCTTGTCTGTTTAATAATGGCCATTCTAACAGGTGTGAAGTGGTATCTCACTGTGGTTTTGATTTGCATTTCCCTGATGATTAATCATGTTGAGCAACTTTTCATGTTCATGTTTACCTATCTGTATGTCTTCTTTAGAAAAATGTCTATTTGGATGTGCCCATTTTTAAATTAGATTGTTTGTGGGGTTTTTTGTTGTTTTGTTTTGTGGTTTTGTTTTGTTGTTTTGCTTTTGAGTTGCACGAGTTCTTTATATTTTGGATAAATAACCCCTTATCCCGTATATGATTTGCAAATGTTTTCCCATACAGTAGGTTGCCTTATATTGTTGAAGTTTCCTTTGCTGTTTGGAAGCTTTTTAGTTCGATGTAGTCCCACTTTTTTTTTTTTTTTTTTGGTTTTTACTTTTGGTATCAGGTTAAATAAATCATTACAAAGACCTATGTCAGGTAGCCTTTCCCTGTGTTTTCTGCTAAGAGTTTTATGGTTTCAAGTCTTATATTCTTTTGAGTTAATTCTTTTGTATGGTGTAAGATAGTGGTGCAGTTTCATTCTTTTGCATGTGGCTGTCCAGTTTTCCCAGCACCGTTTATTAAAGAAACTGTTCTTTCTCCCTTGTATATTCTTGGCTCCTTAGTCAGAAGTTACTGGGCCACTGATGTGTGGGTTATCTTCTGGGCTCTCTCTTCTGTTCTGGTGCTCTGTGTGTCTGCTTTTATGCCAATACTAGATTGTTTTGAGTACTGTAGCTTTGTAATAGTCTGAAATCAGCGAGTGTGATGCCTTTATCATTGTTCTTCTTTCCCTAGAGTGCTCTGGCTATTCAGAGTCTTTTGTGGCTTCATACAAATTTTTGGATCCTTTGTTCTATTTTTGTGAAAAATGAAATTGGAATTTTGATAGGAATTACATCAAATCTGTAGATGTTTTGGGGAAGTGTGGCATTTTCACACTATTCTAATCTTTGAGCATGGAATGTCTTTCCATTTACATGTCTTGTCTTCAGTTTCTTTCCTTAATGTCTTGTAGTTTTCAGTATATAGGGTTTCACCTCTTGGTGAAGTTTCTTCCTGGGTTATTTTGTTCTTTTTGATGCAACTTCAGGTGGGATCATCTTCCTAGTTTCTTTTTCTGGTAATTCTGTGTTTTCATTTCTGTTGGGTAGAAACCCAGGAGCAGAACTTCCAGGCTAGATGATAACTCTGTGTCTAGCGTTTTGAGGAACTGCCAGAATGCTTTCCAAAGTGGCTGATCCATCCCACGCTTCTACCAACACTGCACGAAGGTTCTGATTTCTCCCAGTCTTTGCCAACACTGGGTGTCCTCTGTCTTGGTGCCCACAGCCATCTTGGAGGGTTGGGTGTGGTTTCCTGTGAAGTTTCTGATTCCCATTTCCCTAACGGTTATGATGTTAGGCATCTTTTTGTCTGCTTTTTGGCCATTTGCATATCTTTTTCAGAGAAGTATCTGCTCAGATCCTTTACCCTCATTTTTCAAATTGGGTTATTTCTTAAAAATCAATTATTATTGAGTTGTAAAAGGTTTTATGTTCCTTCTCAGATACAAATCTGCCAACATTTTGTCCCAGTCTTTGGGTTGTCTTGTCCCTTTGATGTTTTCATTTAAAGCTCCATAGTTTTTAATTTTGATGAAGTCAGATTTATCTCTTTTTTTCTTGCTTTTGCTTTTGGCGGACCCCTTGGCTAATCCAAGGTCAGGAAGATCTGCTTCTGTGTTTTCTTCTAGTTGTGGTTGTAATTCTCTTAGGTTTAAATCCCTTTGAATTAATACCTGTAGATCATGTGAGGAAGGGGTCCACTTTGTTCCTTTCCATGTGGTTGTTTACTTGTTTCAGCATCATTTCCTGAAAAGACTATTGTTTCCCCCGAGTTGTCTTGGCAGCCTTTTCTAAAGCAATCGACCATATAAATATAAGGTTTATTTCTGGACTCTGAATTCGAATGGATTCGTTGATCCAGCTGTCAATCCTTACGCCACTACAACATTATCTTGATTACTGTAGCTTTGTTGTAAGCTTTCAAATGAGAAATTCTTAGTACTCATTTTTTCTTCTTTTTCAAGACTGTTTTGCTCTTCTGGGCCCCATTAATGTCCATGTGCATTTTCGGATGATTATGTGAATTTCTGGGAATAAAAAAAAAAGGCAGCTGGGATTTTGATATCAATTTCTTGACTATGTAGACAACCTGGGAAGCAGTTTCACTGATGTGCTCTACTGTTTTTCTGGTTTCTATTTCAATGATCTCTGCTCTAATCTTGATTTCCCTTCTCCTGCTTGGTTTAGATTTTATTTGCTGTTCTTTCTCCAGTTCCTTTAGGTGTAAGGTTAGCTTGTGCATTCAGGATTTTTCTGCTTTTTTGAGTGAGGCTTGGGTGGCAAAGTATTTTCCCTTAGGATTACCTTAGTAGTATCCCATAGGTTTTGGACTGATGTGTTTTCTTTCTCATTGGTTTTCATGAATTGTTTAAGTTCTTCTTTAATTTCCTGGTTGACCCAAACATTCTTAAGCAGGGTGGTCTTTAGCTTCCATGTGTTTGAATTTCATCTCATTTTTTTCTTGTGATTGAGTTTCATTATCAAAGCATTGTGGTCTGACAATATGCAGGGAATAATTCTCAGTCTCTTGGTATCATTTGAGACCTGATTTGTGACCCTGTATGTGGTCTATTCTGGGAAAGTTCATGTGTGTTGGAGAAAAAGGAGTAGTCTATTGTTTTAGGATGGAATGTTTGTATGTATCCCTGAAGTCCATCTGGTCAAGTGTGTCATTCAAATTTCTTGTTCCTTTGTTGATCTTCTGCTTAGACAGTCTATTGCTGAGTGGAATGTTGAGGTCTCCTACTATTCAACTATTATTATGGGGGGGCAAAGCAAGATGGCAGAGGAGTAGGAGACCTGGATATCGTCTGGTCTCAGGAATTCAGGTGGATGGGGATCAAACCATTCTAGACACCTACAAACTCAACAGGAGATCAAAGAAAAGAATAGCAACAACTCTCTGAACAGAGAAGCGACCACTTTCTGGAAAGTAGGACGTGCGGAGAAGTGAATCCGAGGCGATATTCGGGAGGATAGACAGTGGGGGAGGGGGCCTCCGTTGGCCGCTTCTGGCAAGTGATAGAGCCCCGGAGCACAAAATCGGAACTTTTAGAAGTCGGCTCCACTGAGGGATGTTGCTCCAGTGGCTAAGCAGGGGGTGGAACCCTCGCAGGACAGTGTGGTCCCAGGACCCTCAGGGTCACAGAAAGACCGGGGGTGCCTGAGTGCGGCAGAGCTCCCAGGTATAGGAGCGGGGAAGCCGGCTGCAGAGACGGAGCCGAGGTGAGGGCTCTCAGCTCGGGGTTGCCATAAACCGTGATCCGTGGCACAGTCGGGACACTGCTCCTCCAACAGGGACCCAACAAGCGGCAGATCCAGGGAGACTCCCCTTCCTCCCTGGGAGGAGTGGCGTGGGAGCGCACCACAGGGATCTGCTGGGTCTGGAGACTCCACACGGGGTCGGGTGCCAGGGATAGAAATGCTCGGTCACAGGCTGGGTGAGCATGGAGCGTGGCAGGAGACCAGGGAGATGGGAGTGATTGACTGCTTTTCTCTGGGGGCGCACGGAGGAGAGGTGCCCCAAGGTCTTGGCTCCTCCGTGGCGCAGATTGGGAGGCCACCATTTTATCTCTCGTCCTCCAAAGCTGTACGGAGGCTTGCAGGGAACAAAAGCTCCCGAGAGCAAACCCAAGCAGATTACTTAGCCCGGACCGGGCAAGGGCGGGGCAATTCTGCCCCCGGCAAAGACATTTGGGAACCACGGCAACAGGCCCCTCCCCCAGAAGATCAGCAAGAACAGCCAGCCAAGACCAAGTTTTCGGAACATGAGAACGGCAGAACTCCAGCGCTAGGGGAATATGTACATAGAATCCATGGCTTTTTTACCATGATTCTTTAGGCTTTCAAAGTTAATTTTTTAACTGTCTTTTTTTTTTTGTATTTTTCTTTTTCCCTTTTTCAACCAACATCTTATCAATCCCTCTTTTAAAAAACATTTTTATTTTTCATTTAGAGTCATATTCTATCCCTTCATAGTAGTTACCCTTATTTTTGGCATATATATATAAGTTGTTCTGTCTTTAAATTTTTGAGATCGTTTTTTCTAACAGATCAAAATATACCCTAAATCTCTAGTGTATGGCTTTGTTCTAGTCTCCTGCTTGATCACATTCTCTCCCTTTTCTTTTCTTTTTTTAATCCTCTTCTTTCTTTTTTCAAACAACTTCTTATCAATTCCTTTTATAAAATTTTTTATAATTTTCATCTTTACAGTCATATTCCATCCCTTCATTATATCAACCCTTATTTTTGTGCATATATAAGTTTTTCTTTCTTTAAAATTTGGGAAGCACTTTCTTCTAACAAAACAAAATACACCCATAATCTAGTGTGTGATATTAATCTATGCACCAGCCTGATCATATTTGATCATATTCTGGTTTTTATTTTTTTTTGTTTTGTTCTGTTTTTGTTTGTTTTTATCTTTTTCTTTTTCTTCTTTCTTTTTTTCCCTTTCTTTTCCCCCAGCTTAGGGCTTTTCTGATTTGTTTAGAGTATACTTTCTGGGGACGTTGTTACCCTGTTGGCATTTTGTTCTCTCATTCACCAATTCTCCTGACACCTAGAGTCTGATGAAATGACAAGATGGAAAAAATCACCTCAACAAAAAGAACAAGAGGTAGTACTGACTGCCAGGGACCTAATCAATACGGACATTAGTATGATGTTGGATCGAGAGATTAGAAACATGACTTTAAAGATACTAGCTGGGCTTGAAAAAAGCATGGATGTTATTAGAGAAACCCTTTTTGGAGCAGTAAAAGAACTAAAATCTAACCAAGTCAAAATCAAAAAGGCTATTGATGAGGTGCAATCAAAAATGGGGGCACTCACTGCTAGGATAAATGAGGCAGAAGACAGAATCAGTGATATGGAAGACCAAATGATGGAAAATAAAGAAGCTGAGAAAAAGAGAGATAAACAAGTACTGGGTCACGAGGGCAGAATTCGAGAGATAAGCGATACAATAAGACGAAAGAACATTAGAATAATTGAGATCCCAGAAGAAGAAGAAAGAGAGAGAGGGGCTGAAGGTATACTGGAGCAAATTATAGCAGAGAACTTCCCTAATTTGGGGAAGGAGACAGACATCAAAATCCAGGAGTCACAGAGAACCCTTCTCAAAATCAATAAAAATAGGTCAACACCCTGACATCTAATAGTAAAATTTACGAGTCTCAGAGAAAAAGAGAAAATCCTGAAAGCAGCTCGGGAGAAGAGATATGTAACCTACAACGGTAGAAACATTAGATTGGCAACAGGCCTATCCACAAAGACCTGGCAGGCCAGAAAGGACTGGCAGGATATATTCAGAGCACTAAACGAGAAAAATATGCAGCCAAGAACACTATATCCCGCTAAGCAATAACTGTAAATAGAAGGAGAGATAAAAAGCTTCCAGGAGAAACAAAAAAACTAAAGGAATTTGCAAACACAAAACCAGCCCTACAAGAAATCTTGAAAGGGGTCCTCTAAGCAAAGAGAGAGCCTAAAAGCAACATAGACCAGAAAGGAACACAGACAATATACAGTAACAGTCACCTTACAGGCAATAACAATGGCACTAAATTCATACCGTCCAATAGTTACCCTGAATGTAAATGGGCTAAATGGCCCAATCAAAAGACACAGTCTATCAGATTGGATTAAAAAACAAGACCCATCCATATGGTGTCTGCAAGAGACTCATTTTAGACCCAAAGACACCCCCAGATTGAAAGCGAGGGGGTGGAAAACCATTTGCCATGCTAATGGACACCAAAAGAAAGCTGGGGTGGTAATCCCTATATCAGACAAATTAGATTTTAAACCAAAGATAGTAATAAGAGATGAGAAAGGACACTATATCCTATTTAAAGGGTCTATCCAACAAGAAGATCTAACAATTGTAAATATCTATGCCCCTAACATGGGAGCAGCCAATTATATAAGGCAATTAATAGCAAAAGCAAATAAACACATCAACAACAAT
This sequence comes from Mirounga angustirostris, assembly GCF_029215605.1. Lineage (NCBI taxonomy): Eukaryota > Metazoa > Chordata > Mammalia > Carnivora > Phocidae > Mirounga > Mirounga angustirostris. The sequence goes on from NW_026991722.1 coordinate 93,868,446, forward strand.
ACAATAATAGTGGGGGACTTTAACACCCCTCTCACTGAAATGGACAGATCATCTAAGCAAAAGACAACAAGGAAATAAAGACTTTAAATGACACACTGGACAAAAGGGACTTCACAGACACATTCAGAATATTCCATGTCAAAGCAACGGAATACACATTCTTCTCTAGTGCCCATGGAACATTTTCCAGAATAAAACCCATCCTAGGTCATAAATCAGGTCTCAACCAGTACCAAAAGATTGGGATCATTCCCTGCGTATTTTCAGACCACAGTGCTTTGAAACTAGAACTCAATCACAAGAGGAAAGTTGGAATGAACTGAAATACATGGAGGCTAAAGAGCATGCTACTAAAGAATGAATGGGTCATCCAGGAAATTAAGGAAGAATTTAAAAAGTTCATGGGAACCAATGAAAATGAAAACACAACTATTCAAAATCTTTAGGATGCAGCAAAGGCAGTCCTAAAGGAAAGTACATAGCAATACAAGCCTTTCTCAAGAAACGAAAAGGTCTCAAGTACACAACCTAACCCTACACCTAAATGAGCTGGAGAAAAAAAGAGCAAATAAAGCCTAAACCCAGCAGAAGAAGAGAAATAATAAAGATCAGAGCAGAAATCAATGAAATAGAAACCAAAAGAACAGTAGAGCAGATCAACGAAACTAGGGGCTGGTTCTTTGAAACAATTAAAAAGATTGATAAATCCCTGGACAGACTTGTCAAAAAGAAAAGAGAAATGACCCAAATCAATAAAATCATGAATGAAAGAGGAGAGACCACAACCAACACCAAAGAAATACAAACAATTATAAGAACATATTATGAGCAACTCTATACCAGCAAATTTGATAACCTGGAAGAAATGGATGCATTCCTAGAGATGTATCAACTACCAAAAATGAACCAGGAAGAAATAGAAAACCTGAACAGAACTATAACCACTAAGGAAATTGAAGCAGTCATCAAAAATCTCCCAAAAACAAAAGCCCAGGGCCAGATGGCTTCCCACGGGAATTCTACCAAACATTTCCAGAAGAATTAATACCTCTTCTGAAATTGTTCCAAAAAATAGAAATGGAAGGAAACTTCCAAACTCGTTTTTGAGGCCAGCATTACCTTGATCCCCAAACCAGACAAAGCCCCCATCAAAAAGGAGAATTACAGACCAATATCCCTGATGAACAAGGATGCAAAAATTCTCACCAAACTACTAGCCAATAGGATCCAACAGTACATTCAAAGGATTATTCACCCTGACCAAGTGGGATTTATCCCTGGGCTGCAAGGTGGTTCAACATCTGCAAATCAATCAGTGTGATACAATACATTAATAAAAGGAAGAACAAAAAACATATGATCCTCTCAATAGATGCAGAAAAAGCATTGGACAAAGTACAGCATCCTTTCTTGATCAAAACTCTTGAGAGTATAGGGATAGAGGGTACATACCTCAATATCATAAAAGCCATCTATGAAAAACCCACAGCAAATATCATTCTCAATGGGGAAAAACTGAGAGCTTTACCCCTATAGTCTGGAACACAGCAGGGATGTCCACTATGAACACTGCTATTCAACATAGTATTAGAAGTCCTAGCCACAGCAATCAGACAACGAAAAGAAATCAAAGGCATCCAAATCAGAAAAGAAGTCACACTCTCACTGTTTGCAGATGATATGATACCTTATGTGGAAAACCCAAAAGACTCCACCCCAAAACTGCCTGGACTCATACAGGAATTCAGCAAAGTGGCAGGGTATAAAATTAATGCACATAGATCAGTGGCATTCCTATACACCACCACCAAGAGAGAAGAAAGAGAAATGAAGGAGTCAATCCCATTTTCAATTGCACCCAAAACCATAAGATACCTAGGAAGAAATCTAACCAAAGAGGCAATGATCTGTACTCAGAAAACTATAAAATACTCATGAAAGGAATTGAGGAAGACACAAAGAAATGGAAAAACGTTCCATGCTCATGGATTGGAGGAACAAATATTGTAAAGATGTCAATGCTACCTAGAGCAATCTACACATTCAATGCAATCCCCACCAAAATACCATCCACTTTTCTCAAAGAAATGGAACAAATCATCCTAAAATTTGTATGGAACCAGAAAAGACCCCGCATAGCCAGAGGAATGTTGAAAAAAGAAAAGCAAAGCCGGCGGCATCACAATTCCAGACTTCCAGCTCTATTACAAAGCTGTCATCATCAAGACAGTATGGTACTGGCACAAAAACAGAGACATACGTCAATGGAATAGAATAGAGAGCCCAGAAATGGAGCCTCAACTCTATGGTCAACTCATCTTCGACAAAGCTGGAATGAATGTCCAGTGGCAAAAAGACAGTCTCTTCAACAAATGGTGTTGGGAAAATTGGACAGCCACATGCAGAAGAATGAAATTGGACCATTTCCTTACACCACACACAAAAATAGACTCCAAATGGTTGAAAGACCTCAATGTGAGACAGGAGTCCATCCAAATCCTAAAGGAGAACACAGGCAGCAACCTCTTTGACCCAGCCACAGCAGCTTCTAGAAACATCGCCAAAGGCAAGGGAAGCAAGGGCAAAAATGAATTATTGGGACTTCATCAAGATAAAAACCTTTTGAACAGCAAAAGATACGTCAACAAAACCAAAAGACAACTGACATAATGGGAGAAGATATTTGCAAATGACATATCAGATAAAGGACTAGTATCCAAAATCCATGAAGAACTTATCAAACCCAACACCCAAAGAACAAATGATCCAATCAAGAAATGGGCAGAAGACATGAAGAGACATTTTTCCAAAGAAGACAACAAAGTGGCCAATAGATGTATGAAAAAGTGCTCAACATCGCTCAGCATCGGGGAAATCCAAATCAGAACCTCAGTGAGATATCACCTCACACCACTCAGAATGGCTAAAATGAACAAGTCAGGAAATGACAGATGTTGGCGGGGATGCGGAGAAAGGGGAACCCTCCTCCACTGTTGGTGGGAATGCAAGCTGGTGCAACCACTCTGGAAAACAGTATGGAGGTTCCTCAAAAAGTTGAAAATAGAGCTACCATATGAACGAGCAATTGCACTACTGGGTATTTACCCCAAAGATACAAATGTAGGGAGCCCAAGGGGTACATGTACCCAGATATTTATAGCAGCAATGTCCACGATAGCCAAACTGAGGGAAGAGACAAGATGTCCATCGACAGATGAATGGATAAAGAACAAGTGATATATATATACAATGGAACATTATGCAGCCATAAAAAGGAATGAGATCTTGCCATTTACATCGACATGGATAGGACTGGAGAGTGTTATGCTGAGCGAAATAAGTCAATCAGAGAAAGACATAAATCATATGACCTCATTGATATGAGGAATTCTTAATCTAAGGAAACAAACTGAGGGTTGCTGGAGTGGTGGGGGTGGGAGGGATGGGGAGGCTGGCTGATAGACATTGGGGAGGGTATGTGCTATGGTGAGCGCTGTGAATTGTGCAAGACTGTTGAATGACAGATCTGTACCTCTGAAACAAGTAATACATTATATGTTAAAGAAAAAAAAGAAGATAGCAGGATGGGGAAGAATGAAGGGGGGGATCGGAGGAGGAGATGAACCATGAGAAACGATGGACTCTGGAAAACAAACTGAGGGTTTTAGAGGGGAGGGGGTGGGAGGATGGGTTACCCTGTTGATGGGTATTAAAGAGGGCACATTCTGCATGGAGTACTGGGTGTTATATGCAAATAACGAATCATGGAACACTACATGAAAAACTAAGGATGTATGGTGATTAACATAACAATAAAAAAGTTTAAAAAAAAGATTCTTTTATACTTTTTCCTTCTCTGTTCTTTGTATTCCCCCTCCCATTTGTTGATCTGTTTTGTTTCTTAATTTCCACAGGAGTGAAATCATATGGTATTCGCCTTTCTCTGATTTATTTTGCTGAGCATCATACACTCTAGCTCTATAAGGATTTTCTTAATCACATTGTTTTTCTGTAGCTTACTTTGTTGTAAGAATACAGTCTATGATACAGATAACATATACAGTATGTGTTAATCGACTCATTGGGTTAGAGGTACAGTTTCTGGTCAAAAGAAGGCTATTAGCAGGTCACTTTTGGGTGAGTCAAAAGTATACTCAGATTTTCAACTGCACAGGGTTTTGGCAGTCCTAATCCCTGCATTGTTCAAGGGCCAACTGTATGTTGAATAAAAGTGGCAAGAGTGGGCATCCCTGTGTTGTTCATGATCTTAGAGGAGAAGCTTTTGGCTTTCACCATTGCATAGGATGTGGCTTCTCAGGTATGGCCTTTGTTATGTTCAGTTTCATTCTCTGTATACCTGCTTTGTTGAGAGCTTTTATCAAAATGGCTGTTGCATTTTGTCAGATGCTTTTTCTGCATTGGTTGAGATGATCATATGATTTTTATCCTTCATTTTGTTAATGCGGCCTATTACTTTGATTTGTGGATGTTGAACCCCCCCTTGCATCCCTGAAATATTTTTCATACCTCTTCCTGTATTGTTGAATTTGGTTTACTGTTATTTTGTTGAGGATTTTTATATCTATGTTCATCACAGATACTGATCTGTAATTTTCTTTCCTTGTGGCATCTTGGTAGGTTTTGATAAGGGCAGTGCTGGCCTCCTAAAAGGAGTTGGGAAGCATTCCTTCCTCTTGTTTTTTGTGGAAAGTTTGAGGATTGGTATTCATTTTTCTTTGAAAATTCGGTGGAATTCACCAGGAAAGCCACATGGTCCTGGACTTCTGTGTATTGAGAGGTTTTTGATTACTTATTTAATCTCCCTATGGGTAATTGGTCTGTTCAGATTTTCTGTCTCTTCAGTATTCAGTCTTGTAAGGTTGTATGTTTCTCGGAATTTATCCTTTTCCTCTAGATTGTCTAACTTGTTGGGGTGTAATTGTTCGAGTGGCCTTTTATGAGCCTTTGTATATCTGTGATATCAGTGGGAAGATCTCTTTCATTTCTGATTGTGAGTCCTCATTCTTTTTTTACCTTAAGTCTAGCTGAAAATTTGTCAGCTTTGTTTTTTTTCAAAGAACCAGCTCTTTTGTTAATCTTCCTGTTGTCTTTTTTTATCTTTCCATTGTCTTCATAGTCTGTATTTGATTTATTTCTGTTCTGATAGGTTACTTCCTTTCTTCTAGTAACTTTGGACTTCCATTTTTTTTTTCTGTTTTCTTGAGGTGGAAAGTCAGTTTGCTTATTCGAGATGTTTCTTTTTTTTTAAGATTTTATTTATTTATTTGACAGAGAGAGACACAGCGAGAGAGGGAACACAAGCAGGGGGAGTGGGAGAGGGAGAGGCAGGCTTCCCGCTGAGCAGGGAGCCTGATGTGGGACTCGATCCCAGGAACCTGAGATCATGACCTGAGCCAAAGGCAGACGCTTAACGACTGAGCCACCCAGGCGCCCTCGAGATGTTTCTTGTTTATTGAGTTCGGCCTGTATCACTATAAACGTCCCTCTTAGAACCATTTTTTTTTTAAAGTAAGCTCTGAGGGGTGCCTGGGTGGCTCAATCAGTTAAGTGTCTGCCTTGGGCTCAAGTCATGATGTTAGGTTCCTGGGATCAACACCTGCATTGGGCTCCCTGCTCAGCGGGTGGAACCTGCTTCTCCCTTTCCCACTGCCTGCAGCTCCCCCTGCTTGTGCTCAATCTCTCTCTCTCTCTGTCAAATAAATAAATGAAATATTTTTTAAAAATAAAGTGAGTTCTATGCCCAGTGTGTGGCTCAAACTCAACCACAAGTTCAAGAGTCACAACGGTCTACCGTCTAAGCCAGCCAGGTGTCCCATTCTCATAACCCCTTTTGCTGCATTCCATAAATTTTGCTATGTTGTATTCCATTTTCATTTGTCTCAAAGTATTTCTTGGTTTCTCTTGTGGTTTGCTCAGGGACCCATTCAGTAGCATGTTGTTTAATCTGCATGTTTGTGAATTTCCAGTTTTCTTCTTGTAATTGATTTCTCATTCCATACCACTGTGGTTGGAAAAGATGCTTGATTTGATTTCAGTCATCATTTTGGAAATTTCTAGGCTTCTTGAATTTATTGTCTTGTCTTGTGGCCTAACGTATTGTCTAGCTTGGAGAGTGTTCTATGTGCACTTGAGAGGGAGTGGATCCCATGTGCTACTTTTGGACGGCCGCTTCTGTATGTATCTGTTAAGTCCCTAATTACCTTGTTGTCTGAGGCTAATGATTCCATTTATATAAGTGAGGTATGAAAGTCCCCCACGGTATTGCTGCTGGTTTCTCCTTTGAGATGTGTATATATATGCTCTACATATTTAGTTGCGCCTCTGTTGGGTGGGTAAATATTTACAAATGTTGCATCCTCTTTTTGGATTGATTCCTTTATCATTATGTAATGCCCTTCTTTGGCTCTTGATAACAGTGTTTGGATTTTTTTTCTCCTGCATTAGACTGAGAATCAGAAGATCATTTTTTAGCTGCAACCTTGAACAAAACACAGTCTGTTGTTTTTTTTTTTTCTCTGTAAAGTAGAAATAATAAATTTTTCTCCTAGGACTATCTCATGACTCAAATAAGAGAATGTACTGTAAAAGTCTTTTCTGAAGTATGGGTACTGCCCAAATATAAAAAGTTGTAATGCTCATGACTATGCAACAGCCAAATGTTCAGGATAAGATTTTTTTTTAGACATATTTATTTACTTGAGAAGAGAGAGAGAGAGAGAGAGAGAGAATGCACAGGCATGTGTTAGAGAGGGGTGGGGCAAGGGCAGAGGGAGAGAGCGAATCCCTGCTGAGTGCGGAGCTCGATGCAGGGCTCTATCCCAGGAGCTTGGGACCATGACCTGACCCAAAAGCAAGAGTCAGCTGCTTAACTGACTGTGTCATCCAGGCACCGCGGAATAAGATTTAAAAAGCAATTTTTTTTGAGGGCTTACTGTTGTAAGTCCTATTCTAAGTGGCCTCTATCACATTTAATTCTAAAATCAATTCTTAAAAAAATGAAAAATAGAACCTATTCTAAAAGTACATATTCCTATGATCCTCAGAGTTTGGGAAACGCAGGCAGAAGAGAGGTTAAGTAGGGGCCCCTAGGTGGCTCAGTCGGTTAAGCTTCTGCCTTCGGCTCAGACATTATAATTGAGGGCAACTGGCAGGCTCGGTCAGTGGAATATGTGACTCGATCTCAGGGTTATGAGTTTGAGCAATTTGTGCGTACGGCTTACTTAATTAAAATAAAAAGATGTTGTAATTGGGCTTGTTTTCTTTTTCCTTTTGACCCTTTCACCCATTTCTCCCACCTCCAACCCCCTACCTCTGGCAAACACCCATCTGTTCTGTCTAGGAGCTCAGTTTTTTCGTTTTTGTTTTGTTTCATTTAAGGTTCTCCAAGTAAGTGATGGATAGTATTTGACTTTCTCTGTGTGGCCTGCTTGACTTAGCAGAATGCCTTCAAGGTCCAGCCATGGTGCAAGTGGAAAGATTCCATTCTTTATTCTGGCTGAGTAGTATCCAGTGTGTGTATCTACCACAATTTCTTTATTCATTCATCCACTCATGGGCACTTAGGTTGTTTCTAGTTTCCTTGTACATAACCCTGCAGTGAACACAGGGGTGCATATACCTTTTTGAGTTAATGTTTTCGTTTTCTTCGGATAAATACTCAGAAGGGGAATTCCTGGATCTTACAGGAGTTCTCTTTTTAATTTTTTTGAGGATCGTCTGTACTGTGTCCCATCGTGGCTGCACCAACTTATATTCCCACTAACAGTGCACAAGAGTTTTTGTCTTCTTTACATCTTCACCAAAACTTGTCATTTCTTGTCTGTTTGAAAATGGCCATTCTAACAGGTGTGAAGTGGTGTCTCATTGTGGTTTTGATTTGCATTTCCCTGGTGGTTAATGATGTTGAGCATCTTTTCATGTTCGTGTTGACCATCTGTATCTCTTCTTTAGAAATATGTCTATTTGGATCTTCCTATTTCTTTTTAATTTTATTATGTTATGTTAGTCACCATACAATACATCATTAGTTTTTGATGTAGTGATCCACGATCCATTGTTTTCGTATAACACCCTGTGCTCCATGCAGTACGTGCCCTCCTTAATACCCATCACCAGGCTAACCAATCCCCCCTCCCCCCTCCCCTCTAAAACCCTGTTTGTTTCTCAGGTCCATAGTCTCTCATGGTTCATCTCTCCCTCCAATTCCCCCCGGCCATTTTTCCCTTCCTTCTCCTAATGTCCTCCATGCTATTCCTTATGTTCCACAAATAAGTGAAACCATATGATAATTGACTTTCTCTGCTTGACTTGTTTCACTTAGCATAATCTCCTCCAGTCCCATTCATGTTGATGTAAAAGTTGGGTATTCATCTTTTTTGATGGCTGAGTAATATTCCATTGTATATATGGACCACATCTTCTTTATCCATTCATCTGTTGAAGGGCATCTCGGCTCTTTCCACAGTTTGGCTATTGCGGACATTGCTGCTATGAACATTGGGGTGCATATGGCCCTTCTTCTCACTACATCTGTGTCTTTGGGGTAAATACCCACTAGTGCCATTGCTGGGTCATAGGGGAGCTCTATTTTTAAATTTTTGAGGAACCTCCACACTGATTTCCAAAGTGGCTGTACCAACTTGCATTCCCACCAACAGTGTAAGAGGGTTCCCCTTTCTCCACAACCTCTCCAACATTTGTTGTTTCTTTCCCTGTCCATTTTGGCCATTCTAACTGGTGGAAGGTGGTATCTCAAGATCTCCCTATTTTTAAATTAGTTTGCTTGTGGGTTTTTTGGTTTTGTTTTGTTTCTGTTTTTTTTCTTGTTTTTTTTCTTTTCCCGATTGTTTTGTTTTGTTTTGCTGTTGAGTTGCATGAGTGATATTAACCCCTTATCAGATATATGATTTGCAAATGTTTTCCCATACAGTAGGTTGCCTTTTTATTTTGTTGATGGTTTCCTTGCTGATGTCATCCCACACTTTTTTTAATTGTTTTTACTTTTGGTATCAGGTTAAAAAATCACTACCAAGACCTCTATCAAGTGGCTTTTCCCTGTGTTTTCTGTTAAGAGTTTTAGGGTTTCAGGTCTTATATTCAATTCTTGAATGCATTTGGAGTTAATTTTTTGTGTAGTGTAAGATAGTGGTGTGGTTTCGTTGTTCTGCATGTGACTGTCCACTTTTCCCAGCCTTGTTGTTTAAAGAGACTGTTCTTTCCCCCTTGTATATTCTTGGCTCCTTGGTCATAAGGTACTGTACCTTGGATGGGTGGGTTTCCTTCTGGGCTCTCTCTTTTGTTCTGGTGCTCTGTGTGTGTCTGTTTTTTTGCCAACACTAGATTGTCTTGAATACTCTAGCTTTGCAATAATCTGAAATCAGTGAGTGTGATGCCTTTAGCGTTGTTCTTCTTTCTCTAGATTGCTCTGGCTATTCAGAGTCTTCTGTGGCTTCATACAAGTTTTTGGATCCTTTGTTATATTTCTGTGAAAAATAGAATTACAATTTTGATAAGAATTGCATTGAATCTGTAGATGGTTTGGGGAAGTGTGGAGAATTTAACACCATGATTTCTTCTAATCCAAGAGCATGGAGTATCTTTCCATTTCCATGTGTTGTCTTCGTTTTCTTTCCTTAACATCTTGTAGTTTTCAGTATAAGCTTTCACGTCTTGGTGAAGTTTCTTTCTGGGTATTTTATTCTTTTTGATGCAACTTCACGTGGGATGATCTTCCCAATTTCTTTTTCTGATAGTTCGTTATTAGTGTATAGACATGCAACAGATTTTTGTATATTGATATTGGATCCTGTACCTTTATTGAATTCAGTCGTTATTTCGAACAATTTTTCTGTGGAGTCTTTAAGGTTTTCCTTATATACTCTGCCTGCCATCTGCAAATAGTGAAAGGTTTACTTTTTCCTTTCCAATTTAGATGCCTTGTTTATTTTTGTTGCATAATTGCTCTGCCTAGGTTTTCCGATACTATGTTGAATAAAAGTGGCGAGGAAAGACCAGGCAAGTTCCTAATGTAGAGGATCTTAGAGGAAATAGTTACAGCTGAAACTTTTCTCTATTGGATGTGATGTTATCTGTGGGCTTGTCCTGTATGGCCTTTATCATGTTGAGGTATGTTCCCGCTCCACTCACTCTGTTGAGAATATTGACCGTCAATGGATATTGAGTTTTTTCAAATGCTTTTTGTGCATCTCTCAAGATGGTAGCATGATTTTTATTCTTCAGTTTGTTAACGTGATGGATCACTTGGGTTGATGTGCACGTGTGAACCCTCCTTGCATTCCTGGAACAAATCCCAGGATCATAGCATATGATCCTTTCAGCATATTGGTGAACTTGGTTTGCTAGTATTTTGTTGAACATTTTGCCTCTGTGTTCATCATGGATATTGGCCTGTAATTTTATTTTCTTGGGGTGTCCTTGTCTGGATTTGGTATCAGGATAATGTTGGACTCAGGAAATGATTTTGGAAGCTTTCTCTTCTGTTTTTTGGAAATGTTTGAGAAGGATTGGTATGAATTCTTCCCTGAATGGAAGAATTCACCAGTAAAGGCATCTGGTCCTGGAACTTGGTTTTTGGGAGGTTGTAAATTGCTGATATGACGAGCATTGGGTGCTTTATGTAAGTGTTGAATCACTGAATTCTATTCCTGAAATTAATACTGTACTCTGTATGTCACTAGTTCGAATTTATTTATTTATTATTTTTAAGATTTTCTTTTCTATTTTTTTTTGTTTTTTTTTTTAAGACTTTATTTATTTGACAGAGAGAGACACAACAAGAGAGGGAACACCAGCAGGGGGATTAGGGGAGTGAGAAGCAGGTTTACCGCCGAGCAGGGAGCCTCATGTGGGGTTCGATCCGAGGACCCTGGATGATGACCTGAGCCAAAGGCAGACGCTTAATGACTGAGCCACCTAGGCGCCCCTAAGATTTTATTTTTATGAGAGAGAGAGAGACCATGGACAGCAGGAGGGGTAGAGGGAGAGGAGGAGAGAGAGAGTCTCAAGAAGACTCCATGCTGAGTTTGGAGCCTGGCCTGCGGCTCAGTCACATGCCCCTGAGACCATAGCATGAGCCGGAACCAAGAGTTGGATGCTCAACCGACTGAGCCATCAGGTGCCGCAAGGAACTAGAATTGAAATAAAAACGTATAACATAAATATGAATAAATAAAGCTCTGATTCTTTGAGGTTGTCCAAATTGTTGCTGTGTACTCTTCACAATAGTTCCTTTGAGCCTTTGTTTTGGTGTGTCCATTGTGATATGTTAGCCAACTAGAAATCGTGGTTTTGAATAGCCTTGGTGTGACTGTTCTCAGCGAGAGCGAGGTGAGTGGCTTGGGGAAGGGGAGCAGGAGGGCCGTGTGATTGCTGACCAAGGGGGACCCCAGGCTGTGCCCCACGGATGCCCCTGCTCTGCAATAGCCATCGTTCCCTCCCACTTCTCACTTGTGTTCGTGGCGCCTGTCACAGGGGACCCGTCAATGCCCCACATCGTGGCCCAGGTGGTGCCCGTCAAAAAAACACCAAATGGAACAAATGGCATGGCCTGAAACCTGTTACATTTGCAAAATTCTAGTGAGAATCCTGTGTTCAGGAACCTCTGGTAATTTCCTAAGTTGGTACTTACTCTTGGTGTTAAAAAATGAAGGGGTACGCAGGTCTCGGTGCTTCACATGGTGATTTTCTGGTTGGGATTTACTTTGTGCTAGGGGAGGTCATAGAACGAGACAGAACATCTCTCTTTGCACGGTAGCCCAGCCCCACCCATAGCATCTGGCTGTGAGCTGTGGGTAGATCGTGTGCCCTGGGGTGAAATTGTGAGACCTGGAACAAGATCATCTCACCAGCAGGGGCCTGAAGCCAGTGTAGGGATACACCCCTGCAAGCTGCTTTGCATTGCTGGGGGGATTACAGAATGATCATTTGATCCCTGTCCGTGTTCGAAAATGGCCAAGTCATTATTGTGAAATCTGAAAATCAGGCCCTCCTGAGAGAAGAGAATCCTTCACCAATGTTGGTGGGGCCCTGAAACCCTGCCACTCCATTCATGTCATCTTCCCTGAGTGCCTGCCCTGGGCAAGGCAAGGGCTTTGGGGGGAGGCCAAGATAGATGCAGTCCCGGCGTCCAGGGGCCCAGGTTCCCATCAAGGCGTGTGGCCTGTCAACAAGTATGTGGTGAGCAGAACAGAGAGGGGAAGGCACTCCGTGCCGTTTGAGGGGCTAGAGGAAGGTTTCCTGTGCCATTTGAGGGTGATGTCACTGACGCATGGCCCTCCTGTCCACCCCGCGGGGTACCAGATCGCCACCGCCTGGCCGGCAGTAGCCCCAGCACGTTCACCACTGTGGAGGTGGGTGCCATGGTGAGGCAGTTCATGGGCACCAAGCTGGCCCTGGAGTCGGCATACATCTTCAGGCTGCCGGCCAAGATGAGGCAGGGCTGGGCAAGCTGCTGTAGGCCCCCGTCGTCACCACTGAGAAGAGAGGTAAGACCCGAGGCCCAAGTCCACTGTCGTGGTGCTACAGGGAGGAGAGCTGGGCAGGAAACGGAGCCGGGAACTTGCATGGTCCACGACGTCCAGGTCAGGCCCTGTACCGTCGCGTGTCTACACAGCCTGACATTTATCAGCCAGGCAGGAATGTCCCCGGTTTAATGCTAGAGACTCGGCTCAGAAAGGTTGTGTAACTGGCTCAGAAAGGTTGTGTAACTGGCTCTGAGTCACTGTGTTGGAGGGCAGCTCCCTGAAGCCAGGCACTTGGTCTCTGATGTTCAAAACCATGTGCCCAGCTGAGCAGGTGCTCATTAAAGTTTCCTGTGGAGCAGTCGTAGGGAGATCTGTCTTCATGGACGCCGCTTCTGTTGCAAACACTGGCGAGATGCTTATTGTACATTGTCTTGGTTTATCCTCACCAAAGCCTGGGGAACAAAGCTCTGTGAGCCCCAGTTCTACAGAAGAAGTGGGGGCCCAGACAGATTCAGTCATTTCCTGCTGTGGGGGCAGTGATGTGAACACCCTTCATAGACCCCCCCCCCCGACCCCCTTTTCCCACACCAATCTTCTGTGAGTTCCCATCTCGGCAAGCCCCTGACATGCCCTTCAGCCTCGCTGTGGAATCTGCCTCAGCAGGCTCCCTAACCAAGGCCACCCCAATTCCAGGTGTGGAGGTCAGGGCCAGACCCAGAGGTCTGAGGGAAGAGGAGGACAGGAAGGCACTTGCACGCAGAGCCAACGGGTGCGCTCGGAGAGATGGCCTGTCCTACCTCCCATGTGGGAGTGCCTAGCGCCAGGCTCTGGAGCTGTGTGACCTTAGGCAAGGCCCTTCCCCTCTCTGTGCCCTGGCGCCCACCTGGTGGCCTCTTGGGAAGCACCCAAGGGCCAGCACCGTCCACGTGGTGCCATGGCCTTGCTCAGAGTGTGAGCCGGTGTCCCCGCGTGTGATCACTCTAGGACAAGATCTAGAGCAGATGGTTTAAGTGAGGCAGGGGTTGAACCCAGAGTGCTTGAAAAACAATCCAAAGGGCTGATCTGAAACCTACCAAAGATAGAAGGCAAAAGAGGCCGGCGTGCACTGAGCTCTTGCCACCTTCTGGCCACCTTCCAGGCATTGCAGCCCATTGCTCTCTCTACTTCCACACATCAGGCCGAACCTGTCCTCTGGGGTTCTTGTGGAGGCTTCATTCCATAGGCTAGACTGATGAAAGCATTGGCCATTGGCCATTGATTGAACCTCCAGCCCCTCTCCCGTCCTCAGAAGTCATGGGTGGGACCAAAAGTTCCAACCCTCTGATCACAACGTTGGTTGTCCTGGTGACCAGCCCACATCCTCATTAACATGACAAGAGACACCTTTGTCACTCTGGACAAAGACGTGTATATGAGAAACAAGTTTTCTCATCTGAATGGCTAAATAGATATTCTTCTTACAAGTCACAACATTGCAAACATGGCTCCAGTCTCTGCTTCTGTGCTCACAGGACGCCCTCCCAGTGGTGTGTCCAAATTTCTCTCCTCTTCTCAGGATGTTTGGATCGCCTTATTGCCTCACTATTTGTCAAAGGATTGCTGGATCCTAAATTGCTTCTCAAAATATGCCTTTCTTCATGTTCAGCAATGGATCATGTGGAACACTTGGGCTCCCCATGTGAATTAGCTATTATAATACCTTGCTCATGTTCATCTGTCCAGAGTTTGCAGTTACATTTATAAGCAGCTTTGCTGTTAGTGACCTCAAGGTTGAAGGTAGTCCTCTTGACTTAGGTGTCATTGAAAAGACCCCTCGATGCTTTGTTTTGGGGTTTTGGGGGCATTGGTAGGTTTAGCTTGTATTTGTAGGACCCAGGACTCTATACATGCATTTATGTCAGGTAGATTTCTAGAAGTGTAATTGTTGGGTTAAAAGGCAAGTGCATTGAAAACCTTGATAAATAAAACCAAATTGCCCTCCAAAAAAGAAACCAGTCCCTGGATTAGGGTGCTTCCTACTGCACTGTGACTTGCTCTTAACTGCAAGGTCTGCAAAACCCTGTGTCCATATAAGCTGGCATCCACAGGTACCAGGGGTTAGAACACCAACGTATCTTTTTGGAGGACACAGTTCAACCCACAACAGAGCAGTTTTCGTACAACAAAGCTGTGGCCTCTACTCTGAGACCAGGACAGCATTTCCTAAGATGCTGGTGGCATCCTATAGACAGCGGCTGTGTAGGCATCACTGAGAATTCAGCGTGCATCCATCTCTGGACAAGCATCACCGCCCTGTTGCAGCCAGGGGTCATGGGCGTGCCCTTTGTCCATCTGTCTGGTCACAGCTTGAGCGGTTCTTGTCCTTATTTGCTGAGTATTCCAGAGGAGACCCGGGACCCAGAGCCCCTGGCCCCCTGGCCTGCACTCTGGCTGCTGCAGCCCTCCCCAGACTAATTAACCAACAGAAATTGACGGGAGGGAGAATGTGAGCTGGGCATCTCTGTGTGCATCCTGGTGTGGTTTCAATTCTGAGATTCAGGGCCTGGCTACCACCATTCATGTTCCACAGTGTGTCAAAATGTCAAATGAGCACCTGCCCTACCCTAGGCCCGCCCTTCATTGCCACCTGACATTGGAGGGACCACGGGGCTTCCAGCTTAGGTCTGAGTCAGGGCAGAATAGGGGTGATCTGGCATGCAGAGCACTCACTGCACGCCCCGCCCCCAGTGAGGCTGCCACAAACCTGGGTGGGAGATGCCCTGGAGGGCCAGAGGAGATGGGGCTCACCTCCAGGGGGCACAGCCACTGGGGTGGACAGGTCTCTGTGGCAGCCCAGGTGTGCACGGAGAGGGGTGGCCCATGGAGAGCTCCTGGGCTTTGGGGACTTGCACCCACTGTGGCGATCAGGGGGGGCTTCACGGAGGAGGAGCCATTTGAGATAGGTTGTCAGGGAAAAGGGATTTCACCGAGGACACAAGGGAAGGTAAGATTTACAAGGGCCCAGCAAAGCTAAATGTTCCAGGAGTGGGAAGAGCGAGGTGTTCCCAGGCCAGCTGACCCCTGTCTCTTTCCACCTGTAGCTCCGAGAAACACCGGTGCTACGACGTCATCCTGACGGCCTACAACATCATCGGCGAGAGCCCAGTAGCGCGCCCGTGGAGGTGTTCGTCGGCGAGGCCGGTAAGCTCCGGGTGCCCCCGCCTTCTGGGAGGCCTGGCCTGGCGCTCTCATGGGCTGAGCAGCGTGCCCATGTTGAGGAGCATGGTGCCTGTGCGAGGCTAGGAGGCTCCGGCGTGGGTCAGCGTGGGGAGGGGTGTCGGAAGCGCCGGCGGGCACCTGCGGGGAACACGGTGGCATCAGTGGTGTCAGCGGCGGCAGCAGTAGTGCTGGCCGTCAGTCGGAGTCAGCGTTCGGCAGCAGCGGAAGCTCCCGGCAGCAGAGGCAGCAGCCGTATGAGCAGCGGGTGGCGGCAGCGGTAGGTGCCGGGATAGTGGGCGTCGGTATGTGGCAGCGGGAGGCGGTGGAGGCAGGGGCGGCAGGAAGCGGTGAGGCACAGGCACCTGGCGCCGCAGGCAGGCAAGAGCCGGCAAACGGCAGGCAGGCGGCAACAGGAAGCGGCCACAGCGGTTTCAGGTGGCGGTGGCAGGAATCGGCGGAAGACAGCGGAGGCAGGCGGCGGGGGAAGGTGGCAGGAGGAGGGAGGCTGCAGTGGCGGCCGGCAGTGCGGGCAGCCGGTTCCAGGTGCCAGCGGTAGGCAGGCGGAGGCGGCAGGTAGGAGGTAGCAGGTGCAGGCTGCAGTAAGCAGCGGCTGGCAGGCAGGCCACGGCAGGCAAGGGCCGCGGGTGGTGCCAGGACATAGCAGGCGGCGGCAGCAGGCAGTCGGCGGGGGCAGGCAGGCGGCAGACAGCAGCATTAGGCAGACGGCAGCTGTGGCAATTGGCAGGTGGCAGCGGTAGGCAGGCGGTGCCGGCAGCGGTGGGGGTACGCAGGCAGCGTTGGCATGCATCCTCGGTGTTAGGTAGCTGGGCCCGGTGGAGCCAGGCTGCGGCAGCAGACGGCGGCGGCAGGCGGCGGCAGGATGCGGAGGCAGGCAGGCGGCCACGGATGCCGGCGGGCAGCAGGCGGCGGGCGCACGCAAGAGCGGTGGTTGGCAGAAGGCAGGTGGCGGCGGCAGGCAGAGGTAAGCGGCAGCAGGGGGCGGCAGTGGCAGACGGCAGTGGTAGTACTGACTGGTGGCGGCAGCAGGCAGGCGGTGGCAGGCGGCGGTGGCAGCACTGGTGGGCAGTGGCGGCAGGCAGCGGCAGGCAGTCGGTGGCAGTCGGTGGCAGGCGGCAGCGGGTAGCAGCAGAGGTGGCAGCGGTGACAGCACCAGTGTGTGGCGTCTTCGGCTGCAGCCGCTGCAGGGGCGGCAAGGGCTGCAGGGGTGCCAGCTTTGGGCAGCCCCGGGTCATCGAGCGGCAGTGTGTGGCAGCCTCAGCAGCAGGTGCCATTGGCTTCAGCCGGAGTCACCGGCGGGGGAAGCAGGCGCCGCGATAGGGGCGGGGTCAGCAGCAGGCGGGTCAGCGGCGGCAGCGTGTGTCAGCGTGGGGAGGGGCGCCGGAGGTGCCGGCGGGCATAGTCGGGTTACGCGGCGGGGTCGGCAGCGTCAGCGGCGTCAGCAGTAGTGCTGGCGTCAGTCGGGTTCAGCGTTGGGCAGCAGCGGAAGCTCCGGGCAGCAGAGGCAGCAGAAGGAGTATCAGCAGCGGGTGGCGGCAGCGGTAGGTGCCGGGTTAGTGGGGGTCAGTATGTGGCAGCGGGAGGTGTTGGAGGCAGTGGAGGCAGGGGGCGGCAGTAAGCGGTGGGGGCAGGGAGGCAGGTAGCGGCAGGCAAGTGTAGTGGGCGGCGGCGGTAGGCGATTGCAGGCGGCGGCAGGAAGCGTTGGCAGGCTGTGGTAAGCAACGGCAGGCAGGCAGGCGGCCGCGGCAGGCAGGCAAGGGCGGCGGGCGGTGGAAGGAGGTAGCAGGCGGCGGCGTCGGCAGGGGGCGGGGGCAGGCAGGCTGCAGCAGGCAGGTGACAGACAGTTGCAGGCAGGCTGCAGCACTGGGGGTACGCAGTAGCCGCAGGTGGCAACAGGTGGCGGCAGGAAGCGGCGGCGGGCAGGTGGTGGGGGCAGGTGGCGGCGGCTTGCAGGCCACGGCCAGAGGCAGGCAGGGGGCCGCGGGGACAAGAGGTAGCAGGCGGCGGTGGCGGCAGGGGGCGGGGGCAGGCAGGCTGCAGCAGGCAGGTGGCAGACAGTTGCAGGCAGGCTGCAGCACTGGGGGTACGCAGTAGCCGCAGGTGGCAACAGGCAGTGGCCACAGGAAGCGGCGGCGGGCAAGTGGTGGGGGCAGGTAGTGGCGGCCGGCAGACCCCGGCTAGGGGCAGGCAGGGGGCGGCGGCGGCAAGAGGTGGCAGACGGGGGCAGGCAGTGGTAAGCGGCGGGAGGAAACGGCGGCAGGCAGCAGGGCCAGGCAGCAGCGTTAGGTAGGCGGCAGCAATAGGCGTGTGGTGGCCTTGGGCTGGCGTGGCGGGTAATGGTAAGTGGCAGCAGGCGGCGGTGGTAGGTAAGCAGCAGCAGGCCGTGGCGGGCTGCAGGCCCCAGGGCCCAGGCAGGAAGCGGCGGCTGATAATCGCAACCAGCCATAAGCGGTGGCAGAAAGCGGCGGCAGGTGGGGGCAGGTGGCAGGGGGAGGCGGGCCACAGTGGAGGCAGGCAGTGTGGGAAGCAGGCGGTAGTGGCCGCAGGCAGCGGAGGCAAGCGGGCTGCAGGGAGCAGCGGCAGCAGTTGGCGGTGGTAGGTTGGCAGCGTTGGCAGGCACCGTCGAGTTTAGGCAGCGGAGGCTGGTGGCAGCAGAGGAGGTGGCAGGTGGCGGGCTGCAGGTGGCGGCGGTAGACAGCGGTAAATGGCAGCAGGGGGTGCGGGCAGGCAGGCGGAGGCAAGGGGATACAGGCAAGGGTGGCAGGCGGCAGCGGAAGGAAGCGGTGGCGGGCAGGTGGCTGGGGCGGTAGGCAGCGGTAACTGGCAGCAGCTGGCGGGGGCAGCGGCCCGGTGGTGGTATGGGCAGGGTCAGCGCTGGGCAGCCAGCGCCAGCAAGCAGCAGGCGGCAGAGGGCGGCAGCGTGGGCCAGCCATGTCGGCGGTCAGCAGCAGCGTCTGCGATGGGCAGCGGGTGTCAGTGGCGGAAGCTGGGGGCAGTGGCGGTAGCTGGGGGCTGTGGCGGTATGGCTGGGAGCAGAGAGAGCCGGGGGCAGCGGCGTCCTTGGAACCCTAGCATGCTGCGGTTCCGAGGAAGAGGTGCCCCTCAGCCTGGTATCTGCAGGGCACACAGGGGGCCACCCAGGACCCAGAGGCTGAGCCTGAGGCGGCGTGCCAAGTCCTGCTTCCTCCCATTGGGGAGGCCAGTTGAGTTCGGCCTCTGCCCTGGGCCTGAGCTTCAGTCTCTCCATCTGTAAAGTGGGCAGAACAGCAAAACCTTAGGGTTATGGTGCAGATTTAATGTAGGTAATGGGTTTCCTCTAGACTGGTTCAGAGTACAGGTTGTCATTCCTCTTATTCCACTTCCAGCTGTGTGACCTTGAGCAAGATAGGTAATCGCCAGGCCTCAGAATTCTCATCTGAGAGATGGGCCTGCAAAGAGACCTATATAGGCTTGTTTTGGGGATTTAGTGAAGTAGTACACAGAACCCATTTCCAAAATCAATGTAAATCATGGTTCCTGGCTCGAGATAAGTGCAGTACGAGTCTTTGGGATTAATATCACAGAAGTATTAGTTATTGTTATTGCTAGCACCGGGGAAGGAACACCGTGATTGCCATCCTCATGATTATCATCGTGAGTTAATTGAGGAGCTGCTCTGTGCCTGGCGCTGGCTAAGCATTCTACACCCTTTATCAGTTTGCACATCTCCATGGGCTAGGATCCTGATAGGCCTCTGAGTCTTAGAGACGCAGATAATGCTTGGAACCAGATTTCAATCCCTTGTCTTTGCAGCTCCAAAACCTGTGCTTCCAACCTCTGCATGATTGGGGCGTATCCGAAACCCTCATGCCTCTCTGCTTGACTCTGCACCTTACAGCTTAGAATAGGGCCTAACACAGGGGAATACAGAGGGATAAGTATTCTCTATTTCTGTTACCGTCGTAGTCTTTATTCCCTCGCAGTGCTTTATGGACACAGTTGTAACGGTGTTGGTTAGTGATTCAGATCAAGAGCTGACAGACCATCCCAACTGAGAGAAATGAGACCCATTTTATGTGCTCCTCTCCCCCTAGAATGACGGTCAAGAGACAGTGATGACTCAGAGGTTGCCAGTGAGTTAAAGAAGTTGGCTGCCCAGCCGCAAGAGCCTGAGTAGACCGCAGCGGCGACCTTTGGTAGCATCTCAAAAGACACCTACAAGATGGAACATGCCCAGGGATTTGGAAAACCGGTAAGGCACTTTCCATACACCCTGCCTTGTTCTTCCTCAACTTCTTCAGTATCTCCCAGGAACTCCCTGCTTCTTCCTGTACCCATAAACGGGATGCAGTGCCCACTGCTCTGGGTAGAGAGGAGCCCGGCACTTTACATGCTGTTCTGTGCACGCACTCACCAGTGTACAAAGCTCTCCTTTAGCCTCTGTTAGGAACAGGAGGGCAGTTTCCCGCACAGATTTGGGCAGGTCCCTGCACTTTCTGAGTCCCCTGAACAATGGTGCACGGCTTACCTGTTTAAATCCAGTTTTGTCTTGGAGTGTTTTACAAGACCTTTTCCTTAGGATAACTTGTAAGATCACTCTCTTTACAAATTCGAAGCTTGTAATACAGTGTTATTAAATATAGCCGCCATGTTGTACGTTACATCCTGTGACTGACTGACTTTATACCTGTAAGTTTGAACCTTTGACCCCTGTCACCCATTTCACACCCATCCCCCTGCCTGTCAACCACCAATCTGACTGCTGTATCTTTAAGCTCAGTTTTTTGGTGTTTTTAGATTCCATATAAATGTGTTGTCATAGAGTATTTGTCTCTGACTTCTTTCAGTTAGCATCGTGCCCTCAGGGTCCATCCATGTTGCTGTAAAAAGAACGATTTCGTTTTTTGTTATGGCTAAAGAGTATTGCAGCGTCTACATACACCACATCTTCCTTATCGATTCATCCCTCCGTGGACATGTAGGTTGTCCTCCTATCTTAGCTGTTATGAATAATGCTGCAGTGAACATGGGGGTTCAGATATCTTTTCAAATGGGTGTTTTTGTTTTCTTTGGCTAAATGGCCAGGAGAAAAATTGCTGGATTGTAGGCTCGTTCTAGTTTTAATGTTTTGAGGAGCCTGCATACTCTTTTCCACAGTGGATGCACCTACCTACGTTCCCACCAACAGCTCACTGGGGTTCCCTTTCGGCCACATCCTTGCTAACATGTGTTATTTCTCATCTTTTTGATACTAAGTTTTCTAACCAGTGTGAGGTGCTATCCCATTGTTGTTTTGATTTGCATTTCCCTGATGATTCATGATGTTGAGCATCTTTTCACGTCCCTGTTGGCTCTCTGGATGTCTTCTCTGGATAATGTCCATTTGGATAATCCTCCCACTTTTTAACCACTTTGTTTTTTTGCTGTAGTTATTGAGTCTAAGAGTACTTTATATGTACTGGATACTTATCTTTTTTTTTTTTTTAAAGGATTTATTTATTTATTTATTTGAGAGAGAGAATGAGATAGAGAGCATGAGAGGGGGGAGGGTCAGAGGGAGAAGCAGACTCCCTGCTGAGCAGGGAGCCTGACGTGGGACTCGATCCCGGGACTCTGGGATCATGACCTAAGCCGAAGGCAGTCGCTTAACCAACTGAGCCACCCAGGCGCCCCTCCATACAAATTTTAAAGATTCTTTGCCTTATGTCTGTAAAACGTGTTTCGAATTTTGGTAAGAATTGCATTCAATCTCGGGGCGCCTGGGTGGCTCAGTTGGTTAAGCAACTGCCTTCGACTCAGGTCATGATCCTGGAGTCCCTGGATCGAGTCCCACATCGGGCTCCCTGCTTGGCAGGGAGTCTGCTTCGTCCTCTGACCCTATCCCCTCTCATGTGTTCTCTCTCTCTCATTCTCTCTCTCTCAAATAAATAAATAAAATCTTTAAAAAAAAAAAAAAAAAAAAAAAAAAAAAAAAAAAGAATTGCATTCAATCTCTAGACGGTTTTGGGTAGTATAGACATTTTAACACTTAATTCTTCTAATCCATGAGCATGGAATGTCGATTTACTTGTGTTGTCTTCCGTTTCTTTCCTTAGTGTCTTACAGTTTTCAGTATATAGGCTTTCACCTCCTTGGTTAAATTTATCTTTAAGTGTTTTTTGTGTTTTTTTTTTTTGATGCAGTTTTAAATATTATTTTTTAAATTTATTTTCCTGTTCATTATTAGTATATAAAAATGGAACATATTTTTATGTACTTTTTATCCTGCAACTTTATTGAATCTGTTTAATAGTTTTTTTCATGTTGTTTTTAGGGTTTTTTTACATATAAAATGTCATTTGAATATAGTGACCTTTTTTTTTTTTCTTTAAAGATTTTATTTATTTATTTGAGACAGAGAGAATGAGAGACAGAGAGCATGAGAGGGAGGAGGGTCAGAGGGAGAAGCAGACTCCCTGCCCAGCAGCGAGCCCGATGCGGGACTCGATCCCGGGACTCCAGGATCATGACCTGAGCCGAAGGCAGTCCCTTAACCAACTGAGCCACCAAGGCGCCCCTGAATATAATGACCTTTACTTCTTCCTTTCCAATTTGGATGTATTTTATTTCTTTATTTTTCTTGTGTAATTGCTCTGGCTGGGATTTCCAGTAGTATAATTGACCGTTGTCCATCGTCGGTTTGAATTGTGTGGTCCACTTAATACATTTTTTATTCAGTAAATACAGGCATTGCTTGTAAAGGTATTGTCCTTTTGAATTTTTTTTTCTTTTAAAATGATTATTTATATTCTACTTACTTAACATACAGTGCAATATTGGTTTCAGGAGAATTCCGTGATTCATGACTTGCTTACAACCCCTACTACTCATCATAACAGTGCCCTCCTTAATCCCATCACCCAGCTAGACCATCCCCCAAACACCTCCCCTCTGTCAAATCTCTGTTTTCCAGCATCAAGAGTTTCTTACAGTTTGTTTCCCTCTCTGTTCTTTGTATTCCCCCTCCCATTTGTTGATCTGTTTTGTTTCTTAAATCCTTAGGAGTGAAATCACATGGTATTCGTCTTTCTCTGTCTCACTTATTTTGCTTAGCATAATACACTCTAGCTTCATCAGGATTTTTTTTTTAAAGAATTTATTTATTTGTTTTTCTTTTTTTTTTTTTAATTTTATTATGTTATGTTAGTCACCATACAATACATCATTACTTTTTGATGTAGTGATCCACGGTCCATTGTTTTCGTATAACACCCAGTGCTTCATGCAGTACGTGCCCTCCTTAATACCCATCACTGGGCTCACCAATCCCCCCCACCCCCCTCTAAAACCCTGTGTGTTTCTCAGGTCCATAGTCTTACATGGTTCATCTCTCCCTCCAATCCCCCCCCCCATTTTTCCCTTCCTTCTCCTAATGTCCTCCATGTTTTTCCTTATGTTCCACAAATTAGTGAAACCATGTGATGATTGACTTTCTCTGCTTGACTTACTTCACTTAGCATAATCTTCTCCAGTCCCATCCATGTTGATGTAAAAGGTGGGTATTCATCCTTTCTGATGGCTGAGTAATATTCCATTGTATATATGGACCCCATCTTCTTTATCCATTCATCTGTGGAAGGGCATCTCGGCCCTTTCCACAGTTTGGCTATTGTGGACATTGCTGCTATGAACATTGGGGTGCATATGGCCCTTCTTTTCACTACATCTGTGTCTTTGGGGCAAATACCCAGTAGTGCAATTGCTGGGTCATAGGGTACCTCTATTTTTAAATTTTTGAGGAACCTCCACACTATTATTTTTTGACAGAGAGAGACACAGCAAGGGAGGGAACACAAGCAGGGGGAGTTGGAAAGGAAGAAGGAGGCTCCCCACAGTCTTTGGATCAAATGCGGGGCTCGATCCCAGGATCCTGGGATCATGACCTGAGCCAAAGGCAGACGCTTAATAACTGAGCCCCAAGCTCCATCAGGATATTCTTAATCACACTCTTTTTCTCTAGCTTACTTTGTTGTAAGAATACAGTGTATAATACATATAACATTCAAAATATCTCTGAATCAAATCTTTGTGTTCCTGATAACTTTTGTGGTCAACAGTAGGATATTAGTAGTTCAGTTTTGGGTGACTCAAAAGTATTCTCAGATTTTCAACTGCACAGGGGTTGGCAACCCTAATCCCTGCATTGTTCAAGGGCCAACTGTATGTTGAATAAAAGTGGCGAGAGTGTGCATCCTTGTCTTGTTCCTGATCTTAGAGGAGAAGCTTTCGGCTTTCACTCTTGCATAGGACGTGGCTTCTCAGGTATGGCCTTTATTAGGTTGAGTTACATTCTCTGTATACCTGCTTTGTTGAGAGCTTTTATCAAAATGGGTGTTGGGTTTTGTCAGATGCTTTTTCTGCATTGGTGAAGATCATATGATTTTTACCCTTTGTTTTGTTAATGTGGCCTATTTCTTTGATTGATTTGTGGATGTTGAACCCCCCTTGCATCCGTGAAATAAATCTGACTTGTTCATACTTCTTCCTGTATTGTTGAATTTCGTTTGCTGTTATTTTGTTGAGGATTTTTATATCTATGTTCATCACAGATATGGGTCTGTAATTTTCTTTTCTTGTGGTATTTTGGTAGGGTTTGATAAGGGCAATGCTGGCCTCCTAAAAGGAGTTGAGAAGCATTCCTTCCTCTTGTATTTGTGGAAAAGTTTGAGAAGGATTGGTATTCATTTTTCTTTGAAAATTTGGTAGAATTCACCAGGAAAGCCATCTGGACTCCTGACTGTTGAGAGGTTTTTAATTACTCATTTTGTTTTCCTACTGGTAATTGGTCTGTTCAGAATTTGTCTCTTCATGATTCATTCTTGGAAGGTTGTGTGTTTCTTGGAATTTATCCTTTCCTTTTGGACGGTCAAACTTGTCGGGGTGTAATTGTTCACAGTAGTCTCTTATGAGCCTTTGTCTATGGTATCAATGGAAACATCTTTTTCATTTCTGATTATGTGTACTCATTCTTTTTTTTTTTACCTTGAGGCTAGCTGAAAATTTGTCAGCTATTTTCTTTTCTTTCTTTCTTTTTTTTAAAGATTTTATTTATTTATTTGAGACAGAGAGAATGAGAGAGACAGAGAGCACATGAGAGGGCGGGAGGGTCAGAGGGAGAAGCAGGCTCCCTGCTGAGCAGGAAGCCCGATGCGGGACTCGATCCCGGGACTCCAGGATCATGACCTGACCCGAAGACAGTCACTTAACCAACTGAGCCACCCAGGCGCCCTCAGCTTTTTTCTTTTCAAAGAACCAGCTCTTTTGTTGATCTTTCTATTGCCTTCATAGTCTGTATTTGATTTATTTGTTTGAGATGTTACTTCCTTTCTTCTATTAAATTTGGGCTTCCGTGTTCTTTTTCTGGTTCCTTGAGGTGGAAAGTTAGGCCGCTTATTTGAGACGATTCTTGTTTCTTGATTTACGCCTGCATCACTATAAACTACCGTCTTAGAACCACTGTTTTTTAATTTTTAAAAAAAAATTTTATTGTTATGTTAATCACCATACATCATTATTTTTAGATGTAGTGTTCCATGATTCATTGTTTGTGCATAACACCCCGTGCTCCATTCAGAATGTGCCCTATTTAATACCCTTCACCAGGCTAAACCATCTTCCCACCCCCTCCCCTCTAGAACCCTCAGTTTGTTTTTCAGAGTCCATCATCTCTCATGGTTCATCTCCCCCTCCAATTTACCCCCCTTCATTCTTCCCCTTATGATATCTTTTTCTTCTTCTTTTTTTTTTTTTGTTTCTTAACATATATTGAATTATTCGTTTCAGAGGTACAGATCTGAGATTCAACCGTCTTGCACAATTCCCAAGGTTTACCAGAGCACATACCCTCCCCAATGTCTATCCCCCAGTCATCCCATCCCACCCCCCACTCCAGCAACCCTCAGTTTGTTTCCTGAGATTAAGAATTCCTCATATCAGTGAGGTCATTTGATACATGTCTTTCTCTGTTTGACTTATTTCGCTCAGCATAATGCCCTCCAATTCCATCCACCTCGTTGCAAATGGCAAGATCTCATTCCTTTTGATGGCTACATAATATTCCATTGTATATATATATACCATTTCTTCCTTATCCATTTATCTGTCGATGGACATCTTGGCTCTATCCACAGTTTGGCTATTGTGGACATTGCTGCTATAAACATCGGGGTGCATGTACCCCTTCGGGTCCCTACATTTGTATCTTTGCGATAAATACCCAGCAGTGCAGTTGCTGGATCATATGATAGATCTATTTTCAACTTCTGGAGGAACCTCCATACTGTTTTCCAGAGTGGCTGCACCAGCTTGCATTTCCACCAACAGTGGAGGAGGGTTCCCCTTTCTCTGGATCCCTGCCAACATCTGTCCTTTCCTGACTTGTTAATTTTAGCCATTCTGACTGGTGTGAGGTGGTATCTCATTGAGGTTTTGATTTGGATTTCCCTGATGCCGAGCGATGTTGAGCACTTTTTCATGTGTCTGTTGGCCATTTGGATGTCTTCTTTGGAAAAATGTCTGTTCATGTCTTCTGCCCATTTCTTGATTGGATTCTTTGTTCTTTGGGTGTTGAGTTTGATAATTTTGGATACTAGCCCTTTATCTGATATGTCATTTGCAAATATCTTCTCCCGCTCTGTCGGTTGTCTTTTGGTTTTGTTGACTGTTTCTTTCGCTGTTCAAAAGCTTTCTATCTTGATGAAGACCCAATAGTTCATTTTTGCCCTTGCTTCCCTTGCCTTTGGCAATGTTTCTAGGAAGAAGTTGCTGAGGCTGAGTCGAAGAGGTTGCTGCCTGTGTTCTCCTTTAGGATTTGGATGGACTCCTGTCTCACATTGAGGTCTTTCAACCATTTGGAGTCTATTTTTGTGTGTGGTGTAAGGAAATGGTCCAATTTCATTCTTCTGCATGTGGCTGTCGAACTTTCCCAACACCGTTTGTTGAAGAGACTGTCTTTTTGCCATTGGACATTCTTTCCTGCTTTGTCGAAGATGAGTTGACCATAGAGTTGAGGGTCTACTTCTGGGCTCTCTATTCTGTTCCATTGATCGATGTGTCTGTTTTTGTGCCAGTACCATAGTGTCTTGATAATGACAGCTTTGTAATAGAGCTGGAAGTCCGAAATTGTGATGCCGCCAGCTTTGCTTTTCTTTTTCAACATTCCTCTGGCTATTCGGGGTCTTTTCTGGTTCCATACAAATTTTAGGATGATTTGTTCCATTTCTTTGAGAAAAGTGGATGGTATTTTGGTGGGGATTGCATTGAATGTGTAGATTGCTCTAGGTAGCATTGACATCTTTACAATATTTGTTCTTCCAATCCATGAGCATGGAACGTTTTCCCATTTCTTTGTGTCTTCCTCAGTTCCTTTCATGAGTATTTTATAGTTTTCTGAGTACAGGTCATTTGTCTCTTTGGTTAGATTTCTTCCTAGGTATCTTATGGTTTTGGGTGCAATTGAAAATGGGATTGACTCCTTCATTTCTCTTTCTTCTGTCTTGTTGGTGTATCGGAATGCCACTGACTTCTGTGCATTGATTTTATATCCTGCGACTTAACTGAATTCCTGTATGAGTTCTAGCAGTTTTGGGGTGGAGTCTTTTGGGTTTTCCACATAAGGTATCATATCATCTGCAAAGAGTGAGAGTTTGACTTCTTCTTTGCCGATTTGGATGCCTTTGATTTCTTTTCGTTGTCTGATTGCTGTGGCTAGGACTTCGAATACTATGTTGAATAGCAGTCGTTGTAGAGGACATCCCTGCCGCGTTCCTGACCTTAGGGAGAAAGCTCTCAGTTTTTCCCCATTGAGAATGATATTCACTATAGGTTTTTCATAGATGGCTTTTATGATACTGAAGTATGTACCATCTATCCCTATACTCTGAAGAGTTTTGATCAAGAAAGGATGCTGTAATTTGTCTAATGATTTTTGTGCATCTATTGAGAAGATCATATGATTCTTGTTCTTTCTTTTGTTAATGTATTGTATTACGTTGATTGATTTGCGGATGGTGAACCAACCTTGCAGCCCAGGGTTAAATCCCACCTGGTTGTGGTGAATAATCCTTTGAATGTACTGTTGGATCCTATTGGCTAGTAGTTTGGTGAGAATTTTTGCATCCTTGTTCATCAGGGATATTGGTCTGTAATTCTCCTTTTTGATGAGGTCTTTGTCTGGTTTTGGGATCAAGGTAATGGTGGCCTCATACAATGAGTTTGGAAGTTTTCCTTCCATTTCTATTTTTTGGAACAGTTTCAGAAGAATAGGTATTAATTCTTCTGGAAATGTTTGGTAGAATTCCCGTGGGAAGCCATATGGCCCTGGGCTTTTGTTTGTAGGGAGATTTTTGATGACTGCTTCAATTTCCTTAGTGGTTATAGGTCTGTTCAGGTTTTCTATTTCATCCTGGTTCAGTTTTGGTAGCTGATACATCTCTAGGAATGCATCCATTTCTTCCAGGTTATCGAATTTGCTGGCATAGAGTTGCTCATAATATGTTCTTATAATTCTTTGTATTTCTTTGGTGTTGGTTGTGATCTCTCCCCTTTCATTCATGATTTTATTTATTTGGGTCATTTCTCTTTTCTTTTTGATAAGTCTGGCCAGGGGTTTATCAATTTTGTTAATTCTTTCAAAGAACCAGCTCCTAGTTTCGTTGATCTTTTCTACTGTTCTTTTAGTTTCTATTTCATTGATTTCTGCTCTGATCTTTATTATTTCTCTTCTCCTGCTGGGCTTAGGCTTTATTTGCTGTTCTTTCTCCAGCCCCTTTAGGTGTAGGGTTAGGTTGTGTATTTGAGACCTTTCTTGTTTCTTTTTTTTTTTTTTTTTAAGATTTTATTTATTTATTTGAGACAGAGAGAATGAGAGAGACAGAGAGCACATGAGAGGGCACGAGGGTCAGAGGGAGAAGCAGGCTCCCTGCTGAGCAGGGAGCCTGATGCGGGACTCGATCCTGGGACTCCAGGATCATGACCTGAGCTGAAGGCAGTCGCTTAACCAACTGAGCCACTTTCTTGTTTCTTGAAAAAGGCTTGTATTGCCATGTACTTTCCTCTTAGGGCTGCCTTTGCTGCATCCCAATGATTTTGAATAGTTGTGTTTTCATTTTCATTGGTTTCCACGAATTTTTTAAAATCATCTTTAATTTCCTGGTTGACCCACTCATTCTTTAGTAGGATGCTCTTTAGCCTCCATGTATTTGAGTTCTTTCCGACTTTCCTCTTGTGATTGAGTTCTAGTTTCAAAGCATTGTGGTCTGAAAATAGGCAGAGAATGATCCCAATCTTTTGGTACCGGTTGAGACCTGATTTATGACCAAGGATGTGATCTATTCTGGAGAATGTTCCATAGGCACTAGAGGAGAATGTGTATTCCGTTGCTTTGGCATGGAATATTCTGAATATGTCTGTGAAGTCCCTTTGGTCCAGTGTGTCATTTAAAGTCTTTATTTCCTTGTTGTCTTTTGCTTAGATATTCTGTCCATTTTAGTGAGGGGGGTGTTAAAGTCCCCCACTATTATTGTATTGTTGTCGATGTGTTTCTTTGCTTTTGTTATTAATTGCCCTATATAATTGGCTGCTCCCATGTTAGGGGCATAGATATTTACAATTGTTAGATCTTCTTGTTGGATAGACCCTTTAAGTAGGATATAGTGTCCTTCCCTATCTCTTATTACAGTCTTTGGTTTAAAATCTATTTTGTCTGATATAAGGATTGCCACCCCAGCTTTCTTTTGGTGTCCATTAGCATGGCAAATGGTTTTCCACCCCCTCACTTTCAATCTGGGGGTGTCTTTGGGTCTAAATTGAGTCTCTTGCAGACACCATATCGATGGGTCTTGTTTTTTAATCCAATCTGATAGACTGTGTGTTTTGATTGGGGCATTGAGCCCATTTACATTCAGGGTAACTATTGAAAGATAGGAATTTAGTGCCATTGTTATTGCCTGTAAGGTGACTGTTACTGTATATTGTCTGTGTTCCTTTCTGGTCTATGTTGCTTTTAGGCTCTCTCTTTGCTTAGAGGACCCCTTTCAAGATTTCCTGTAGGGCTGGTTTTGTGTTTGCAAATTCCTTTCGTTTTTGTTTGTCCTGGAAGCTTTTTCTCTCTCCTTCAATTTTCAATGACACCCCAGCTGGATAGAGTATTCTTGGCTGCATATTTTTCTCATTTAGTGCTCTGAATATATCCTGCCAGTCCTTTATGGCCTGCCAGGTCTCTGTCGATAGGTCTGTTGCCAATCTAACGTTTCTGCCATTGTAGGTTACATATCTCTTCCCCCGAGCCGCTTTCAGGATTTTCTCTTTGTCTCTGAGACTCGTAAATTTTACTATTAGATGTTGGCGTGTAGACCTATTTTTATTGATTTTGAGAGGGGTTCTCTGTGCCTCCTGGATTTTGATGCCTGTTTCCTTCCTCAAATTAGGGAAGTTCTCTGGTGTAATTTGCTCCTGTATACCTTCTGCCCCTCTCTCTCTTTCTTCTTCTTCTGGGATCCCAATAATTCTAATGTTGTTTCGTCTTACGGTATCGCTTATCTCGAATTCTGCCCTCGTGATCCAGTAGTAAATGAAACATTTAAAAACAAATATATTGAACTCCATGCCCAATGGGGCACTCAAACTTGCAACCACAAGATCAAGAGTCCCAATGCTCCGCCGTCTAGGCCAGCCAAGTGCAGCATTCTTAGAACCCATTTTGCTGCATTCCATAAATTTTGCTATGTTGTATTCCATCTTCATTTGTCTCAAAGTATTTCTTGGTTTCTCTTGTGGTTTGCTCACAAACCCACTGGTTATTCAGTAGCATGTTGTTTAATCTGCATGTTTGTGAAATTCCAGTTTTCTTCTTGTAATTGATTTCTCATTCCATACCACTGTGTTTGGAAAAGATGCTTGATTTGATTTCAGTCATCATTTTGGAAAATTGTAGGCTTCTTGAATTTATTGACTTGTGTGGCCTAACATATGGTCTAGCTTGGAGAATGTTCTATGTGCACTTGAGAGGAGTGTATCCCATGTGCTGTATTTGGACGGAGGCTTCTGTATGTATCTCTTAACTCCATCTAATTACCTAGTTGTCTGAGGCTGATGTTTCCTTATTGATCTTCTGTCTGGATGGTCTATCCATTGATACAAGTGAGGTGTGACAGTCCCCCATGGTATTGCTGCTGATTTCTCCTTTGAGGTGTGTTCATATATGCTCTACATATTTAGTTGCTCCTCTGTTGGGTGGGTAAATATTTACAAATGTTGCATCCTCTGTTTGGATTGATTCCTTTATCATTATGTAATTCCCTTCTTTGGCTCTTGTTACAATGTTTGGATTTTTTTTCTCCTTGGTTAGACTGAGAATCAGAAGATCATGCGTTACCTCTGCAGCCTTGAACAAAACATACCCCTTCTCTTAGTCTGTTTTTTTTTTTTCCTCTATAAAATAAAAACAACAAATTCTTCTCCGAGGACCATCTCATGACTCAGATAAGAGAATGTGTATAAAAGTGCTTTGTAAACTATAGATAACACCCAAATATGAAAAGTTATACTGCTTTTGATTATACCACAGCCAAATGATCAGGATAAGATTTTTTTTTTTTGACACATGTATTTACTTTAGGGAGAGAGAGCATGCACAGGCATGTATGCGAGAGGGGAGGGGCAGGGGCAGAGGGAGAGAGTGAATCCTCAGGCCGACTCCCTGCTGAGTGCAGAGTCCGATGTGGGGCTTTGTCCCAGGACCTTGGGATCATGACCTGAGCCAAAATCAAGAGTCAGCTGCTTAACTGACTGTGCCACCCAGGCACCCCCAGAATAAGATTTTAAAAAATAATAATATTTATTGAGGGCTTACTGTTGTAGGAGTATTCTATGTGACCTCTACCTCATTTAATTCTAAAAACAATTTTTTCTTAAAGAAAATTAAAAACAAAAGCTATCCTAAAAGTAAATTTTCATATTATCCTCAGAGCTGGGGAAACACAGGCACAAGAGAGGTTAAGTAGGGGCACCTGGGTGGCTCATTTGGTTAAGCTTCTGGTTTTGGCTCAGGTCATAATCCCAGGGTCCTGAGATTGAGCCCTGTGTTGGGTACCCTGCTCAGTGGGGAGTCTGCTTCTCCCTCTCTCTCTACCCCTGCTTTTGCTCACTCTCTGTATGTGTCTCTCTCACAGATAAATAAATAAAATAATAAAAAGAAGAAGTTAAGTGACTTGCTCAATGTCATAGTAAATATTAGAACCAGATACAGACCTGAGTGTGGGACTCTGAAGTCTGTGTTCTTTCTTTTTTAAGTTTACCAAATACATACATAACCCTCAAAATATTGTAGATTAAATTACTTTAGCCTTTCTCAAATCATTGCGCTTTGGATGATGCTATAATTTGGGTTACCTGGCTGGCTCGGTCAGTGTAGTATGAGACTCTTGATCTCACAGTTATGACTTTGAGCCACATTGTGGGTTCAGCTTACTTACAATAAAAAGATGTAATTGGGCTTGTTTTCTTTTTCCTTCTAACCTCTTCACCCATTTCTCCCACCTCCAACACCCTACGTCTGGCAATCACCCATTTGTTCTATCTAGGAGGTCAGTTTTTTGTTTTGGTTTTGTTTGAAGTTCCACAAGTAAGTGATGGATAGTATTTGTCTTTCTCTGTCTGGCCTGTTTCACTTCACAGAATGCCTTAAAGGTTCATCCATTTGGCAGCTGGAAAGATTTCATTCTTTATTCTGGCTGAGTAGTATTCCATTGTGTTTACCTACGACAATTTCTTTATCCATTCATCCACTGATGGGCACTTAGGTTGTTTCTATATTTTCATTGTTGTAGATAATCCTGCAGTGAACATGGGTGCACATACCTGTTTCAGTTAGTGTGTTCAGTTTCCTCGGATAAATACTCAGAAGGGGAATTGCTGGACCATATGGTAGTTCTATTTTTAATTTTTTTGAGTGTCTTCTGTACTGTTTTCCATAGTGGCCGCACCAATTTATACTCCCAGTAACAATGCCCAAGAGTTTTCGTCTTCTTCACATCTTCACCAAAACTTGTTCATTCTTGTCTGTTTAATAATGGCCATTCTAACAGGTGTGAAGTGGTATCTCACTGTGGTTTTGATTTGCATTTCCCTGTTGATTAATGATGTTGAGCAACTTTTCATGTTCATGTTGACCTATCTGTATGTCTTCTTTAGAAAAATGTCTATTTGGATGTGCCTATTTTTAAATTAGATTGTTTGTGGGGTTTTTTGTTGTTTTGTTTTGTTTTGTGGTTTTGTTTTGTTGTTTTGCTTTTGAGTTGCACGAGTTCTTTTTATTTTGGATAAATAACCCCTTATCCCGTATATGATTTGCAAATGTTTTCCCATACAGTAGGTTGCCTTATTTTGTTGATAGTTTCCTTTGCTGTTTGGAAGCTTTTTAGTTCGATGTAGTCCCACTTTTTTTTTTTTTTTTTGGTTTTTATTTTTGGTATCAGGTTAAATAAATCATTACAAAGACCTATGTCAGGTAGCCTTTCCCTGTGTTTTCTGCTAAGAGTTTTATGGTTTCAAGTCTTATATTCTTTTGAGTTAATTCTTTTGTATGGTGTAAGATAGTGGTGCAGTTTCATTCTTTTGCAAGTGGCTGTCCAGTTTTCCCACCACCGTTTATTAAAGAAACTGTTCTTTCTCCCTTGTATATTCTTGGCTCCTTAGTCAGAAGTTACTGGGCCACTGATGTGTGGGTTATCTTCTGGGCTCTCTCTTCTGTTCTGGTGCTCTGTGTGTCTGCTTTTATGCCAATACTAGATTGTTTTGAGTACTCTAGCTTTGTAATAGTCTGAAATCAGCGAGTGTGATGCCTTTATCATTGTTCTTCTTTCCCTAGAGTGCTCTGGCTATTCAGAGTCTTTTGTGGCTTCATACAAATTTTTGGATCCTTTGTTCTATTTTTGTGAAAAATGAAATTGGAATTTTGATAGGAATTACATCAAATCTGTAGATGTTTTGGGGAAGTGTGGCATTTTCACACTATTCTAATCTTTGAGCATGGAATGTCTTTCCATTTACGTGTCTTGTCTTCAGTTTCTTTCCTTAATGTCTTGTAGTTTTCAGTATATAGGGTTTCACCTCTTGGTGAAGTTTCTTCCTGGGTTATTTTGTTCTTTTTGATGCAACTTCAGGTGGGATCATCTTCCTAGTTTCTTTTTCTGGTAATTCTGTGTTTTCATTTCTGTTGGGTAGAAACCCAGGAGCAGAACTTCCAGGCTAGATGATAACTCTGTGTCTAGCGTTTTGAGGAACTGCCAGAATGCTTTCCAAAGTGGCTGATCCATCCCACGCTTCTACCAACACTGCACGAAGGTTCTGATTTCTCCTAGTCTTTGCCAACACTGGGTGTCCTCTGTCTTGGTGCCCACAGCCATCTTGGAGGGTTGGGTGTGGTTTCCTGTGAAGTTTCTGATTCCCATTTCCCTAACGGTTATGATGTTAGGCATCTTTTTGTCTGCTTTTTGGCCATTTGCATATCTTTTTCAGAGAAGTATCTGCTCAGATCCTTTACCCTCATTTTTCAAATTGGGTTATTTCTTAAAAATCAATTATTATTGAGTTGTAAAAAGGTTTTATGTTCCTTCTCAGATACAAATCTGCCAACATTTTGTCCCAGTCTTTGGGTTGTCTTGTCCCTTTGATGTTTTCATTTAAAGCTCCATAGTTTTTAATTTTGATGAAGTCAGATTTATCTCTTTTTTTCTTGCTTTTGCTTTTGGCGGACCCCTAGGCTAATCCAAGGTCATGAAGATCTGCTTCTGTGTTTTCTTCTAGTTGTGGTTGTAATTCTCTTAGGTTTAAATCCCTTTGAATTAATACCTGTAGATCATGTGAGGAAGGGGTCCACTTTGTTCCTTTCCATGTGGTTGTTTACTTGTTTCAGCATCATTTCCTGAAAAGACTATTGTTTCCCCCGAGTTGTCTTGGCAGCCTTTTCTAAAGCAATCGACCATATAAATATAAGGTTTATTTCTGGACTCTGAATTCGAATGGATTCGTTGATCCAGCTGTCAATCCTTACGCCACTACAACATTATCTTGATTACTGTAGCTTTGTTGTAAGCTTTCAAATGAGAAATTGTTAGTACTCATTTTTTCTTCTTTTTCAAGACTGTTTTGCTCTTCTGGGCCCCATTAATGTCCATGTGCATTTTAGGATGATTATGTGAATTTCTGGGAATAAAAAAAAAAGGCAGCTGGGATTTTGATATCAATTTCTTGACTATGTAGACAACCTGGGAAGCAGTTTCACTGATGTGCTCTACTGTTTTTCTGGTTTCTATTTCAATGATCTCTGCTCTAATCTTGATTTCCCTTCTCCTGCTTGGTTTAGATTTTATTTGCTGTTCTTTCTCCAGTTCCTTTAGGTGTAAGGTTAGCTTGTGCATTCACGATTTTTCTGCTTTTTTGAGTGAGGCTTGGGTGGCAAAGTATTTTCCCTTAGGATTACCTTAGTAGTATCCCATAGGTTTTGGACTGATGTGTTTTCTTTCTCATTGGTTTTCATGAATTGTTTAAGTTCTTCTTTAATTTCCTGGTTGACCCAAACATTCTTAAGCAGGGTGGTCTTTAGCTTCCATGTGTTTGAATTTCATCTCATTTTTTTCTTGTGATTGAGTGTCATTTTCAAAGCATTGTGGTCTGACAATATGCAGGGAATAATTCTCAGTCTCTTGGTATCATTTGAGACCTGATTTGTGACCCTGTATGTGGTCTATTCTGGGAAAGTTCATGTGTGTTGGAGAAAAAGGAGTAGTCTATTGTTTTAGGATGGAATGTTTGTATGTATCCCTGAAGTCCATCTGGTCAAGTGTGTCATTCAAATTTCTTGTTCCTTTGTTGATCTTCTGCTTAGACAGTCTATTGCTGAGTGGAATGTTGAGGTCTCCTACTATTCAACTATTATTATGGGGGGGCAAAGCAAGATGGCAGAGGAGTAGGAGACCTGGATTTCGTCTGGTCTCAGGAATTCAGGTGGATGGGGATCAAACCATTCTAGACACCTACAAACTCAACAGGAGATCAAAGAAAAGAATAGCAACAACTCTCTGAACAGAGAAGCGACCACTTTCTGGAAAGTAGGACGTGCGGAGAAGTGAATCCGAGGCGATATTCGGGAAGATAGACAGTGGGGGAGGGGGCCTCCGTTGGCCGCTTCTGGCAAGTGATAGAGCCCCGGAGCACAAAATCGGAACTTTTAGAAGTCGGCTCCACTGAGGGATGTTGCTCCAGTGGCTAAGCAGGGGGTGGAACCCTCGCAGGACAGTGTGGTCCCAGGACCCTCAGGGTCACAGAAAGACCGGGGGTGCCTGAGTGCGGCAGAGCTCCCAGGTGTAGGAGCGGGGAAGCCGGCTGCAGAGACGGAGCCGAGGTGAGGGCTCTCAGCTCGGGGTTGCCATAAACCGTGATCCGTGGCACAGTCGGGACACTGCTCCTCCAACAGGGACCCAACAAGCGGCAGATCCAGGGAGACTCCCCTTCCTCCCTGGGAGGAGTGGCGTGGGAGCGCACCACCGGGATCTGCTGGGTCTGGAGACTCCACATGGGGTCGGGTGCCAGGGATAGAAATGCTCGGTCACAGGCTGGGTGAGCATGGAGCGTGGCAGGAGACCAGGGAGATGGGAGTGATTGACTGCTTTTCTCTGGGGGCGCACGGAGGAGAGGTGCCCCAAGGTCTTGGCTCCTCCGTGGCGCAGATTGGGAGGCCACCATTTTATCTCTCGTCCTCCAAAGCTGTACGGAAGGCTTGCAGGGAACAAAAGCTCCCGAGAGCAAACCCAAGCAGATTACTTAGCCCGGACTGGGCAAGGGTGGGGCAATTCTGCCCCCGGCAAAGACATTTGGGAACCATGGCAACAGGCCCCTCCCCCAGAAGATCAGCAAGAACAGCCAGCCAAGACCAAGTTTACTGAACGATGAGAACGGCAGAACTCCAGCGCTAGGGGAATATGTACATAGAATCCATGGCTTTTTTACCATGATTCTTTAGTCTTTCAAAGTTAATTTTTTAACTGTCTTTTTTTTTTTTGTATTTTTCTTTTTCCCTTTTTCAACCAACATCTTATCAATCCCTCTTTTAAAAAACATTTTTATTTTTCATTTAGAGTCATATTCTATCCCTTCATAGTAGTTACCCTTATTTTTGGCATATATATATAAGTTGTTCTCTCTTTTAATTTTTGAGATCGTTTTTTCTAACAGATCAAAATATACCCTAAATCTCTAGTGTATGGCTTTGTTCTAGTCTCCTGCTTGATCACATTCTCTCACTTTTCTTTTCTTTTTTTAATCCTCTTCTTTCTTTTTTCAAACAACTTCTTATCAATTCCTTTTATAAAATTTTTTATAATTTTCATCTTTACAGTCATATTCCATCCCTTCATTATATCAACCCTTATTTTTGTGCATATATAAGTTTTTCTTTCTTTAAAATTTGGGAAGCACTTTCTTCTAACAAAACAAAATACACCCATAATCTAGTGTGTGATATTAATCTATGCACCAGCCTGATCATATTTGATCATATTCTGGTTTTTATTTTTTTTTTTGTTTTGTTCTGTTTTTCTTTGTTTTTATCTTTTTCTTTTTCTTCTTTCTTTTTTTCCCTTTCTTTTCCCCCAGCTTAGGGCTTTTCTGATTTGTTTAGAGTATACTTTCTGGGGACGTTGTTACCCTGTTGGCATTTTGTTCTCTCATTCACCAATTCTCCTGACACCTAGTCTCTGATGAAATGACAAGATGGAAAAAATCACCTCAACAAAAAGAACAAGAGGTAGTACCGACTGCCAGGGACCTAATCAATACGGACATTAGTACGATGTTGGATCGAGAGATTAGAAACATGACTTTAAAGATACTAGCTGGGCTTGAAAAAAGCATGGAAGTTATTAGAGAAACCCTTTCTGGAGCAGTAAAAGAACTAAAATCTAACCAAGTCAAAATCAAAAAGGCTATTGATGAGGTGCAATCAAAAATGGGGGCGCTCACTGCTATGATAAATGAGGCAAAAGACAGAATCAGTGATATGGAAGACCAAATGACGGAAAATAAAGAAGCTGAGAAAAAGAGAGATAAACAAGTACTGGGTCACGAGGGCAGAATTCGAGAGATAAGCGATAAAATAAGACGAAAGAACATTAGAATAATTGAGATCCCAGAAGAAGAAGAAAGAGAGAGAGGGGCTGAAGGTATACTGGAGCAAATTATAGCAGAGAACTTCCCTAATTTGGGGAAGGAGACAGACATCAAAATCCAGGAGTCACAGAGAACCCCTCTCAAAATCAATAAAAATAGGTCAACACCCTGACATCTAATAGTAAAATTTACGAGTCTCAGAGAAAAAGAGAAAATCCTGAAAGCAGCTCGGGAGAAGAGATATGTAACCTACAACGGTAGAAACATTAGATTGGCAACAGACCTATCCACAAAGACCAGGCAGGCCAGAAAGGACTGGCAGGATATATTCAGAGCACTGAACGAGAAAAATATGCAGCCAAGAACTCTATATCCCGCTAAGCAATAACTGTAAATAGAAGGAGAGATAAAAAGCTTCCAGGAGAAACAAAAAAACTAAAGGAATTTGCAAACACAAAACCAGCCCTACAAGAAATCTTGAAAGGGGTCCTCTAAGCAAAGAGAGAGCCTAAAAGCAACATAGACCAGAAAGGAACACAGACAATATACAGTAACAGTCACCTTACAGGCAATAACAATGGCACTAAATTCATACCGTCCAATAGTTACCCTGAATGTAAATGGGCTAAATGGCCCAATCAAAAGACACAGTCTATCAGATTGGATTAAAAAACAAGACCCATCGATATAGTGTCTGCAAGAGACTCATTTTAGACCCAAAGACACCCCCAGACTGAAAGCGAGGGGGTGGAAAACCATTTGCCATGCTAATGGACACCAAAAGAAAGCTGGGGTGGTAATCCCTATATCAGACAAATTAGATTTTAAACCAAAGATAGTAATAAGAGATGAGGAAGGACACTATATCCTATTTAAAGGGTCTATCCAACAAGAAGATCTAACAATTGTAAATATCTATGCCCCTAACATGGGAGCAGCCAATTATATAAGGCAATTAATAGCAAAAGCAAATAAACACATCAACAACAATACAATAATAGTGGGGGACTTTAACACCCCTCTCACTGAAATGGACAGATCATCTAAGCAAAAGACAACAAGGAAATAAAGACTTTACATGACACACTGGACAAAAGGGACTTCACAGACACATTCAGAACATTCCATGTCAAAGCAACGGAATACACATTCTTCTCTAGTGCCCATGGAACATTCTCCAGAATAGAACCCATCCTAGGTCATAAATCAGGTCTCAACCAGTACCAAAAGATTGGGATCATTCCCTGCGTATTTTCAGACCACAGTGCTTTGAAACTAGAACTCAATCACAAGAGGAAAGTTGGAATGAACTCAAATACATGGAGGCTAAAGAGCATGCTACTAAAGAATGAATGGGTCATCCAGGAAATTAAGGAAGAATTTAAAAAGTTCATGGAAACCAATGAAAATGAAAACCCAACTATTCAAAATCTTTAGGATGCAGCAAAGGCAGTCCTAAAGGAAAGTACATAGCAATACAAGCCTTTCTCAAGAAACGAAAAGGTCTCAAGTACACAACCTAACCCTACACCTAAAGGAGCTGGAGAAAAAAAGAGCAAATAAAGCCTAAACCCAGCAGAAGAAGAGAAATAATAAAGATCAGAGCAGAAATCAATAAAATAGAAACCAAAAGAACAGTAGAGCAGATCAACGAAACTAGGGGCTGGTTCTTTGAAACAATTAAAAAGATTGATAAATCCCTGGACAGACTTGTCAAAAAGAAAAGAGAAATGACCCAAATCAATAAAATCATGAATGAAAGAGGAGAGACCACAACCAACACCAAAGAAATACAAACAATTATAAGAACATATTATGAGCAACTCTATACCAGCAAATTTGATAACCTGGAAGAAATGGATGCATTCCTAGAGATGTATCAACTACCAAAAATGAACCAGGAAGAAATAGAAAACCTGAACAGAACTATAACCACTAAGGAAATTGAAGCAGTCATCAAAAATCTCCCAAAAACAAAAGCCCAGGGCCAGATGGCTTCCCACGGGAATTCTACCAAACATTTCCAGAAGAATTAATACCTCTTCTGAAATTGTTCCAAAAAATAGAAATGGAAGGAAACTTCCAAACTCGTTTTTGAGGCCAGCATTACCTTGATCCCCAAACCAGACAAAGCCCCCATCAAAAAGGAGAATTACAGACCAATATCCCTGATGAACAAGGATGCAAAAATTCTCACCAAACTACTAGCCAATAGGATCCAACAGTACATTCAAAGGATTATTCACCCTGACCAAGTGGGATTTATCCCTGGGCTGCAAGGTGGTTCAACATCTGCAAATCAATCAGTGTGATACAATACATTAATAAAAGGAAGAACAAAAAACATATGATCCTCTCAATAGATGCAGAAAAAGCATTGGACAAAGTACAGCATCCTTTCTTGATCAAAACTCTTGAGAGTATAGGGATAGAGGGTACATACCTCAATATCATAAAAGCCATCTATGAAAAACCCACAGCAAATATCATTCTCAATGGGGAAAAACTGAGAGCTTTACCCCTATAGTCTGGAACACGGCAGGGATGTCCACTATGAACACTGCTATTCAACATAGTATTAGAAGTCCTAGCCACAGCAATCAGACAACGAAAAGAAATCAAAGGCATCCAAATCAGAAAAGAAGTCACACTCTCACTGTTTGCAGATGATATGATACCTTATGTGGAAAACCCAAAAGACTCCACCCCAAAACTGCCTGGACTCATACAGGAATTCAGCAAAGTGGCAGGGTATAAAATTAATGCACATAGATCAGTGGCATTCCTATACACCACCACCAAGAGAGAAGAAAGAGAAATGAAGGAGTCAATCCCATTTTCAATTGCACCCAAAACCATAAGATACCTAGGAAGAAATCTAACCAAAGAGGCAATGATCTGTACTCAGAAAACTATAAAATACTCATGAAAGGAATTGAGGAAGACACAAAGAAATGGAAAAACGTTCCATGTTCATGGATTGGAAGAACAAATATTGTAAAGATGTCAATGCTACCTAGAGCAATCTACACATTCAATGCAATCCCCACCAAAATACCATCCACTTTTCTCAAAGAAATGGAACAAATCATCCTAAAATTTGTATGGAACCAGAAAAGACCCCGCATAGCCAGAGGAATGTTGAAAAAGAAAAGCAAAGCCGGCGGCATCACAATTCCAGACTTCCAGCTCTATTACAAAGCTGTCATCATCAAGACAGTATGGTACTGGCACAAAAACAGAGACATACGTCAATGGAACAGAATAGAGAGCCCAGAAATGGAGCCTCAACTCTATGGTCAACTCATCTTCGACAAAGCTGGAATGAATGTCCAGTGGCAAAAAGACAGTCTCTTCAACAAATGGTGTTGGGAAAATTGGACAGCCACATGCAGAAGAATGAAATTGGACCATTTCCTTACACCACACACAAAAATAGACTCCAAATGGTTGAAAGACCTCAATGTGAGACAGGAGTCCATCCAAATCCTAAAGGAGAACACAGGCAGCAATCTCTTTGACCCAGCCACAGCAGCTTCTAGAAACATCGCCAAAGGCAAGGGAAGCAAGGGCAAAAATGAATTATAGGGACTTCATCAAGATAAAAACCTTTTGAACAGCAAAAGTAACGTCAACAAAACCAAAAGACAACTGACATAATGGGAGAAGATATTTGCAAATGACATATCAGATAAAGGACTAGTATCCAAAATCCATGAAGAACTTATGAAACCCAACACCCAAAGAACAAATGATCCAATCAAGAAATGGGCAGAAGACATGAAGAGACATTTTTCCAAAGAAGACAACGAAGTGGCCAATAGATGTATGAAAAAGTGCTCAACATCGCTCATCATCGGGGAAATCCAAATCAGAACCTCAGTGAGATATCACCTCACACCACTCAGAATGGCTAAAATGAACAAGTCAGGAAACGACAGATGTTGGCGGGGATGCGGAGAAAGGGGAACCCTCCTCCACTGTTGGTGGGAATGCAAGCTGGTGCAAACACTCTGGAAAACAGGATGGAGGTTCCTCAAAAAGTTGAAAATAGAGCTACCATATGAACGAGCAATTGCACTACTGGGTATTTACCCCAAAGATACAAATGTAGGGAGCCCAAGGGGTACATGTACCCAGATGTTTATAGCAGCAATGTCCACGATAGCCAAACTGAGGGAAGAGACAAGATGTCCATCGACAGATGAATGGATAAAGAACAAGTGATATATATATACAATGGAACATTATGCAGCCATAAAAAGGAATGAGATCTTGCCATTTACATCGACATGGATAGGACTGGAGAGTGTTATGCTGAGCGAAATAAGTCAATCAGAGAAAGACATAAATCATATGACCTCATTGATATGAGGAATTCTTAATCTAAGGAAACAAACTGAGGGTTGCTGGAGTGGTGGGGGTGGGAGGGATGGGGAGGCTGGCTGATAGACATTGGGGAGGGTATGTGCTATGGTGAGCGCTGTGAATTGTGCAAGACTGTTGAATGACAGATCTGTACCTCTGAAACAAGTAATACATTATATGTTAAAGAAAAAAAAGAAGATAGCAGGATGGGGAAGAATGAAGGCGGGGATCGGAGGAGGAGATGAACCATGAGAAACGATGGACTCTGTAAAACAAACTGAGGGTTTTAGAGGGGAGGGGGTGGGAGGATGGGTTACCCTGTTGATGGGTATTAAAGAGGGCACATTCTGCATGGAGTACTGGGTATTATATGCAAATAACGAATCATGGAACACTACATGAAAAACTAAGGATGTATGGTGATTAACATAACAATAAAAAACTTAAAAAAAGACTCTCTTATACTTTTTCTTTCTCTGTTCTTTGTATTCCCCCTCCCATTTGTTGATCTGTTTTGTTTCTTAATTTCCACAGGAGTGAAATCATATGGTATTTGCCTTTCTCTGATTTATTTTGCTGAGCATCATACACTCTAGCTCTATAAGGATTTTCTTAATCACATTGTTTTTCTGTAGCTTACTTTGTTGTAAGAATACAGTCTATGATACAGATAACATATACAGTATGTGTTAATCGACTCATTGGGTTAGAGGTACAGTTTCTGGTCAAAAGAAGGCTATTAGCAGGTCACTTTTGGGTGAGTCAAAAGTATACTCAGATTTTCAACTGCACAGGGTTTTGGCAGTCCTAATCCCTGCATTGTTCAAGGGCCAACTGTATGTTGAATAAAAGTGGCAAGAGTGGGCATCCCTGTGTTGTTCATGATCTTAGAGGAGAAGCTTTTGGCTTTCACCATTGCATAGGATGTGGCTTCTCGGGTATGGCCTTTATTATGTTCAGTTTCGTTCTCTGTATACCTGCTTTGTTGAGAGCTTTTATCAAAATGGCTGTTGCATTTTGTCAGATGCTTTTTCTGCATTGGTTGAGATGATCATATGATTTTTATCCTTCATTTTGTTAATGCGGCCTATTACTTTGATTTGTGGATGTTGAACCCCCCCTTGCATCCCTGAAATATTTTTCATACCTCTTCCTGTATTGTTGAATTTGGTTTACTGTTATTTTGTTGAGGATTTTTATATCTATGTTCATCACAGATACTGATCTGTAATTTTCTTTTCTTGTGGCATCTTGGTAGGTTTTGATAAGGGCAGTGCTGGCCTCCTAAAAGGAGTTGGGAAGCATCCCTTCCTCTTGTTTTTGTGGAAAAGTTTGAGG
The DNA here is from genome assembly GCF_029215605.1 of Mirounga angustirostris. NCBI lineage: Eukaryota > Metazoa > Chordata > Mammalia > Carnivora > Phocidae > Mirounga > Mirounga angustirostris. The sequence continues at coordinate 93,912,053 of NW_026991722.1, forward strand.
ATTGGTATTCATTTTTCTTTGAAAATTTGGTGGAATTCACCAGGAAAGCCACATGGTCCTGGACTTCTGTGTATTGAGAGGGTTTTGATTACTTATTTAATCGCCCTATGGGTAATTGGTCTGTTCAGATTTTCTGTCTCTTCGGGATTCAGTCTTGTAAGGTTGTATGTTTCTCGGAATTTATCCTTTTCCTCTAGATTGTCTAACTTGTTGGGGTGTAATTGTTCGAGTGGCCTTTTATGAGCCTTTGTATATCTATGATATCAGTGGGAACATCTCTTTCATTTCTGATTGTGAGTCCTCATTCTTTTTTTACCTTAAGTCTAGCTGAAAATTTGTCAGCTTTGTTTTTTTTTCAAAGAAGCAGCTCTTTTGTGAATCTTCCTGTTGCCTTTTTTTTCTTTCTATTGTCTTCATAGTCTGTATTTGATTTATTTCTGTTCTGATAGGTTACTTCCTTTCTTCTAGTAACTTTGGACTTCCATTTTTTTTTCTGTTTTCTTGAGGTGGAAAGTCAGTTTGCTTATTCGAGATGTTTCTTTTTTTTTTAAGATTTTATTTATTTATTTGACATAGAGAGACACAGCGAGAGAGGGAACACAAGCAGGGGGAGTGGGAGAGGGAGAGGCAGGCTTCCCGCTGAGCAGGGAGCCTGATGGGGGACTCGATCCCAGGAACCTGAGATCATGACCTGAGCCGAAGGCAGACGCTTAACGACTGAGCCACCCAGGCGCCCTCGAGATGTTTCTTGTTTATTGAGTTCGGCCTGTATCAGTATAAACGTCCCTCTTAGAACCATTTTTTTTTTTTTTAAAGTAAGCTCTGAGGGGTGCCTGGGTGGCTCAATCAGTTAAGTGTCTGCCTTGGGCTCAATTCATGATGTTAGGTTTCTGGGATCGACACCTGCATTGGGCTCCCTGCTCAGCGGGTGGAACCTGCTTCTCCCTTTCCCACTGCCTGCAGCTCCCCCTGCTTGTGCTCAATCTCTCTCTGTCTCTGTCAAATAAATAAATGAAATATTTTTAAAAAATAAAGTGAGTTCTATGCCCAGTGTGTGGCTCAAACTCAACCACAAGTTCAAGAGTCACAACGGTCTACCGTCTAAGCCAGCCAGGTGTCCCATTCTCATAACCCCTTTTGCTGCATTCCATAAATTTTGCTATGTTGTATTCCATTTTCATTTGTCTCAAAGTATTTCTTGGTTTCTCTTGTGGTTTGCTCAAGGACCCATTTAGTAGCATGTTGTTTAATCTGCATGTTTGTGAATTTCCAGTTTTCTTCTTGTAATTGATTTCTCATTCCATACCACTGTGGTTGGAAAAGATGCTTGATTTGATTTCAGTCATCATTTTGGAAATTTCTAGGCTTCTTGAATTTATTGTCTTGTCTTGTGGCCTAACGTATTGTCTAGCTTGGAGAGTGTTCTATGTGCACTTGAGAGGGAGTGGATCCCATGTGCTACTTTTGGACGGCCGCTTCTGTATGTATCTGTTAAGTCCCTAATTACCTTGTTGTCTGAGGCTAATGATTCCATTTATATAAGTGAGGTATGAAAGTCCCCCACGGTATTGCTGCTGGTTTCTCCTTTGAGATGTGTATATATATGCTCTACATATTTAGTTGCGCCTCTGTTGGGTGGGTAAATATTTACAAATGTTGCATCCTCTTTTTGGATTGATTCCTTTATCATTATGTAATGCCCTTCTTTGGCTCTTGATAACAGTGTTTGGATTTTTTTTCTCCTGCATTAGACTGAGAATCAGAAGATCATTTTTTAGCTGCAACCTTGAACAAAACACAGTCTGTTGTTTTTTTTTTTTTTCTCTGTAAAGTAGAAATAATAAATTTTTCTCCTAGGACTATCTCATGACTCAAATAAGAGAATGTACTGTAAAAGTCTTTTCTGAAGTATGGGTACTGCCCAAATATAAAAAGTTGTAATGCTCATGACTATGCAACAGCCAAATGTTCAGGATAAGATTTTTTTTTAGACATATTTATTTACTTGAGAAGAGAGAGAGAGAGAGAGAATGCACAGGCATGTGTTAGAGAGGGGTGGGGCAAGGGCAGAGGGAGAGAGCGAATCCCTGCTGAGTGCGGAGCTCGATGCAGGGCTCTATCCCAGGAGCTTGGGACCATGACCTGACCCAAAAGCAAGAGTCAGCTGCTTAAGTGACTGTGTCATCCAGGCACCCCGGAATAAGATTTAAAAAGCAATTTTTTTTGAGGGCTTACTGTTGTAAGTCCTATTCTAAGTGGCCTCTATCACATTTAATTCTAAAATCAATTCTTAAAAAAATGAAAAATAGAACCTATTCTAAAAGTACATATTCCTATGTTCCTCAGAGTTTGGGAAACGCAGGCAGAAGAGAGGTTAAGTAGGGGCCCCTAGGTGGCTCAGTCGGTTAAGCTTCTGCCTTCGGCTCAGACATTATAATTGAGGGCAACTGGCAGGCTCGGTCGGTGGAATATGTGACTCGATCTCAGGGTTATGAGTTTGAGCAATTTGTGTGTACGGCTTACTTAATTAAAATAAAAAGATGTTGTAATTGGGCTTGTTTTCTTTTTCCTTTTGACCCTTTCACCCATTTCTCCCACCTCCAACCCCCTACCTCTGGCAAACACCCATCTGTTCTGTCTAGGAGCTCAGTTTTTTCGTTTTTGTTTTGTTTCATTTAAGGTTCTCCAAGTAAGTGATGGATAGTATTTGTCTTTCTCTGTGTGGCCTGTTTGACTTAGCAGAATGCCTTCAAGGTCCAGCCATGGTGCAAGTGGAAAGATTCCATTCTTTATTCTGGCTGAGTAGTATCCAGTGTGTGTATCTACCACAATTTCTTTATTCATTCATCCACTCATGGGCACTTAGGTTGTTTCTAGTTTCCTTGTACATAACCCTGCAGTGAACACAGGGGTGCATATACCTTTTTGAGTTAATGTTTTCGTTTTCTTCGGATAAATACTCAGAAGGGGAATTCCTGGATCTTACAGGAGTTCTCTTTTTAATTTTTTTGAGGATCGTCTGTACTGTGTCCCATCGTGGCTGCACCAACTTATATTCCCACTAACAGTGCACAAGAGTTTTTGTCTTCTTTACATCTTCACCAAAACTTGTCATTTCTTGTCTGTTTGAAAATGGCCATTCTAACAGGTGTGAAGTGGTGTCTCATTGTGGTTTTGATTTGCATTTCCCTGGTGGTTAATGATGTTGAGCATCTTTTCATGTTCGTGTTGACCATCTGTATCTCTTCTTTAGAAATATGTCTATTTTGATCTTCCTATTTTTTTTTAATTTTATTATGTTATGTTAGTCACCATACAATACATCATTAGTTTTTGATGTAGTGATCCACGATCCATTGTTTTCGTATAACACCCTGTGCTCCATGCAGTACGTGCCCTCCTTAATACCCATCACCAGGCTAACCAATCCCCCCTCCCCCCTCCCCTCTAAAACCCTGTTTGTTTCTCAGGTCCATAGTCTCTCATGGTTCATCTCTCCCTCCAATTCCCCCCGGCCATTTTTCCCTTCCTTCTCCTAATGTCCTCCATGCTATTCCTTATGTTCCACAAATAAGTGAAACCATATGATAATTGACTTTCTCTGCTTGACTTGTTTCACTTAGCATAATCTCCTCCAGTCCCATCCATGTTGATGTAAAAGTTGGGTATTCATCCTTTTTGATGGCTGAGTAATATTCCATTGTATATATGGACCACATCTTCTTTATCCATTCATCTGTTGAAGGGCATCTCGGCTCTTTCCACAGTTTGGCTATTGCGGACATTGCTGCTATGAACATTGGGGTGCATATGGCCCTTCTTCTCACTACATCTGTGTCTTTGGGGTAAATACCCAGTAGTGCCATTGCTGGGTCATAGGGGAGCTCTATTTTTAAATTTTGAGGAACCTCCACACTGTATTCCAAAGTGGCTGTACCAACTTGCATTCCCACCAACAGTGTAAGAGGGTTCCCCTTTCTCCACAACCTCTCCAACATTTGTTGTTTCTTTCCCTGTCCATTTTGGCCATTCTAACTGGTGTAAGGTGGTATCTCAAGATCTCCCTATTTTTAAATTAGATTGCTTGTGGGTTTTTTGGTTTTGTTTTGTTTCTGTTTTTTTTTCTTGTTTTTTTTTTTTTTCCCGATTGTTTTGTTTTGCTGTTGAGTTGCATGAGTGATATTAACCCCTTATCAGATATATGATTTGCAAATGTTTTCCCATACAGTAGGTTGTCTTTTTATTTTGTTGATGGTTTCCTTGCTGATGTCATCCCACACTTTTTTTAATTGTTTTTACTTTTGGTATCAGGTTAAAAAATCACTACCAAGACCTCTATCAAGTGGCTTTTCCCTGTGTTTTCTGTTAAGAGTTTTAGGGTTTCAGGTCTTATATTCAATTCTTGAATGCATTTGGAGTTAATTTTTTGTGTAGTGTAAGATAGTGGTGTGGTTTCGTTGTTCTGCATGTGACTGTCCACTTTTCCCAGCCTTGTTGTTTAAAGAGACTGTTCTTTCCCCCTTGTATATTCTTGGCTCCTTGGTCATGAGGTACTGTACCTTAGATGGGTGGGTTTCCTTCTGGGCTCTCTCTTTTGTTCTGGTGCTCTGTGTGTGTCTGGTTTTTTGCCAACACTAGATTGTCTTGAATACTCTAGCTTTGCAATAATCTGAAATCAGTGAGTGTGATGCCTTTAGCGTTGTTCTTCTTTCTCTAGATTGCTCTGGCTATTCAGAGTCTTCTGTGGCTTCATACAAGTTTTTGGATCCTTTGTTGTATTTCTGTGAAAAATAGAATTACGATTTTGTTAAGAATTGCATTGAATCTGTAGATGGTTTGGGGAAGTGTGGAGAATTTAACACCATGATTTCTTCTAATCCAAGAGCATGGAGTATCTTTCCATTTCCATGTGTTGTCTTCGTTTTCTTTCCTTAACATCTTGTAGTTTTCAGTATAAGCTTTCACGTCTTGGTGAAGTTTCTTTCTGGGTATTTTATTCTTTTTGATGCAACTTCACGTGGGATGATCTTCCCAATTTCTTTTTCTGATAGTTCGTTATTAGTGTATAGACATGCAACAGATTTTTGTATATTGATATTGGATCCTGTACCTTTATTGAATTCAGTCGTTATTTCGAACAATTTTTCTGTGGAGTCTTTAAGGTTTTCCTTATATACTCTGTCTGCCATCTGCAAATAGTGAAAGGTTTACTTTTTCCTTTCCAATTTAGATGCCTTGTTTATTTTTGTTGCATAATTGCTCTGCCTAGGTTTTCCGATACTATGTTGAATGAAAGTGGCGAGGAAAGACCAGGCAAGTTCCTAATGTAGAGGATCTTAGAGGAAATAGTAACAGCTGAAACTTTTCTCTATTGGTTGTGATTTTATCTGTGGGCTTGTCCTGTATGGCCTTTATCATGTTGAGGTATGTTCCTGCTCCACTCACTCTGTTGAGAATATTGACCGTCAATGGATATTGAGTTTTTTCAAATGCTTTTTGTGCATCTCTCAAGATGGTAGCATGATTTTTATTCTTCAGTTTGTTAACGTGATGGATCACTTGGGTTGATGTGCACGTGTGAACCCTCCTTGCATTCCTGGAACAAATCCCAGGATCATAGCATATGATCCTTTCAGCATATTGGTGAACTCGGTTTGCTAGTATTTTGTTGAACATTTTTGCCTCTGTGTTCATCATGGATATTGGCCTGTAATTTTATTTTCTTGGGGTGTCCTTGTCTGGATTTGGTATCAGGATAATGTTGGACTCAGGAAATGATTTTGGAAGCTTTCTCTTCTGTTTTTTGGAAATGTTTGAGAAGGATTGGTATGAATTCTTCCCTGAATGGAAGAATTCACCAGTAAAGGCATCTGGTCCTGGAACTTGGTTTTTGGGAGGTTGTAAATTGCTGATATGACGAGCATTGGGTGCTTTATGTAAGTGTTGAATCACTGAATTCTATTCCTGAAATTAATACTGTACTCTGTATGTCACTAGTTCGAATTTATTTACTTATTATTTCTAAGATTTTCTTTTATTTATTTATTTATTTTTTTAAGACTTTATTTATTTGACAGAGAGAGACACAACAAGAGAGGGAACACCAGCAGGGGAATTAGGGGAGTGAGAAGCAGGTTTTCCGCCGAGCAGGGAGCCTCATGTGGGGTTCGATCCGAGGACCCTGGATGATGACCTGAGCCAAAGGCAGACGCTTAATGACTGAGCCACCTAGGCGCCCCTAAGATTTTATTTTTATGAGAGAGAGAGGGACCATGGACAGCAGGAGGGGTAGAGGGAGAGGAGGAGAGAGAGAGTCTCAAGAAGACTCCATGCCGAGTTTGGAGCCTGGCCTGCGGCTCAGTCACATGCCCCTGAGATCATAGCATGAGCTGGAACCAAGAGTTGGATGCTCAGCCGACTGAGCCATCAGGTGCCGCAAGGAACTAGAATTGAAATAAAAACTTATAACATAAATATGAATAAATAAAGCTCTGATTCTTTGAGGTTGTCCAAATTGTTGCTGTGTACTCTTCACAATAGTTCCTTTGAGTCTTTATTTTGGTGGTGTCCATTGTGATATGTTAGCCAACGGGAAATCGTGGTTTTGAATAGCCTTGGTGTGACTGTTCTCAGCGAGAGCGAGGTGAGTGGCTTGGGGAAGGGGAGCAGGAGGGCCGTGTGATTGCTGACCAAGGGGAACCCCAGGCTGTGCCCCATGGATGTCCCTGCTCTGCAATAGCCATCGTTCCCTCCCACTTCTCACTTGTGTTCCTGGCGCCTGTCACAGGGGACCCGTCAATGCCCCACATCGTGGCCCAGGTGGTGCCCGTCAAAAAAACACCAAATGGAACAAATGGCATGGCCTGAAACCTGTTACATTTGCAAAATTCTAGTGAGAATCCTGTGTTCAGGAACCTCTGGTAATTTCCTAAGTTGGTACTTACTCTTGGTGTTAAAAAATGAAGGGGTACGCAGGTCTCGGTGCTTCACATGGTGATTTTCTGGTTGGGATTTACTTTGTGCTAGGGGAGGTCATAGAACGAGACAGAACATCTCTCTTTGCACGGTAGCCCAGCCCCACCCATAGCATCTGGCTGTGAGCTGTGGGTAGATCGTGTGCCCTGGGGTGAAATTGTGAGACCTGGAACAAGATCATCTCACCAGCAGGGGCCTGAAGCCAGTGTAGGGACACACCCCTGCAAGCTGCTTTGCATTGCTGGGGGGATTACAGAATGATCATTTGATCCCTGTCCGTGTTCAAAAATGGCCAAGTCATTATTGTGAAATCTGAAAATCAGGCCCTCCTAAGAGAAGAGAATCCTTCACCAATGTTGGTGGGGCCCTGAAACTCTGCCACTCCATTCATGTCATCTTCCCTGAGTGCCTGCCCTGGGCAAGGCAAGGGCTTTGGGGGGAGGCCAAGATAGATGCAGTCCCGGCGCCCAGGGGCCCAGGTTCCCATCAAGGCGTGTGGCCTGTCAACAAGTATGTGGTGAGCAGAACAGAGAGGGCAAGGCACTCCGTGCCGTTTGAGGGGCTAGAGGAAGGTTTCCTGTGCCATTTGAGGGTGATGTCACTGAGGCATGGCCCTCCTGTCCACCCCGCGGGGTACCAGATCGCCACCGCCTGGCCGGCAGTAGCCCCAGCACGTTCACCACTGTGGAGGTGGGTGCCATGGTGAGGCAGTTCATGGGCACATGCTGGCCCTGGAGTTGGCATACATCTTCAGGCTGCCGGCCAAGATGAGGCAGGGCTGGGCAAGCTGCTGTAGGCCCCCATCATCACCACTGAGAAGAGAGGTAAGACCCGAGGCCCAAGTCCACTGTCGTGGTGCTACAGGGAGGAGAGCTGGGCAGGAAACGGAGCCGGGAACTTGCATGGTCCACGACGTCCAGGTCAGGCCCTGTACCGTCGCGTGTCTACACAGCCTGACATTTATCAGCCAGGCAGGAATGTCCCCGGTTTAATGCTAGAGACTCGGCTCAGAAAGGTTGTGTAACTGGCCCAGGGTGGCTCTGAGTCACTGTGTTGAGGGCAGCTCCCTGAAGCCAGGCACTTGGTCTCTGATGTTCAAAACCATGTGCCCAGCTGAGCAGGTGCTCATTAAAGTTTCCTGTGGAGCAATCGTAGGGAGATCTGTCTTCATGGACGCCGCTTCTGTTGCAAACACTGGCGAGATGCTTATTGTACATTGCCTTGGTTTATCCTCACCAAAGCCTGGGGAACAAAGCTCTGTGAGCCCCAGTTCTACAGAAGAAGTGGGGGCCCAGACAGATTCAGTCATTTCCTGCTGTGGGGCAGTGATGTGAACACCCTTCATAGACCCCCCCCCCAACCCCCTTTTCCCACACCAATCTTCTGTGAGTTCCCATCTCGGCAAGCCCCTGACATGCACTTCAGCCTCGCTGTGGAATCTGCCTCAGCAGGCTCCCTAACCAAGGCCACCCCAATTCCAGTTGTGGAGGTCAGGGCCAGACCCAGAGGTCTGAGGGAAGAGGAGGACAGGAAGGCACTTGCACGCAGAGCCAACGGGTGCGCTCGGAGAGATGGCCTGTCCTACCTCCCATCTGGGAGTGCCTAGCGCCAGGCTCTGGAGCTGTGTGACCTTAGGCAAGGCCCTTCCCCTCTCTGTGCCCTGGTGCCCACCTGGTGGCCTCTTGGGAAGCACCCAAGGGCCAGCACCGTCCACGTGGTGCCATGGCCTTGCTCAGAGTTTGAGCCAGTGTCCCCGCGTGTGATCACTCTAGGACAAGATCTAGAGCAGATGGTTTAAGTGAGGCAGGGGTTGAACCCAGAGTGCTTGAAAAACAATCCAAAGGGCTGATCTGAAACCTACCAAAGATAGAAGGCAAAAGAGGCCGGCGTGCACCGAGCTCTTGCCACCTTCTGGCCACCTTCCAGGCATTGCAGCCCATTGCTCTCTCTACTTCCACACATCAGGCCGAACCTGTCCTCTAGGGTTTTTGTGGAGGCTTCATTCCATAGGCTAGACAGATGAAAGCATTGGTCATTGGCCATTGATTGAACCTCCAGCCCCTCTCCCGTCCTCAGAAGTCATGGGTGGGACCAAAAGTTCCAACCCTCTGATCACAACGTTGGTTGTCCTGGTGACCAGCCCACATCCTCATTAACATGACAAGAGACACCTTTGTCACTCTGGACAAAGACCTGTATATGAGAAACAAGTTTTCTCATCTGAATGGCTAAATAGATATTCTTCTTACAAGTCACAACATTGCAAACATGGCTCCAGTCTCTGCTTCTGTGCTCACAGGACGCCCTCCCAGCGGTGTGTTCAAATTTCTCTCATCTTCTAAGGATGTTTGGATCGCCTTATTGCCTCACTATTTGTCAAATGATTGCTGGATCCTAAATTGCTTCTCAAAATATGCCTTTCTTCATGTTCAGCAACGGATCATGTGGAACACTTGGGCTCCCCATGTGAATTAGCTATTATAATACCTTGCTCATGTTCATCTGTCCAGAGTTTGCAGTTACATTTACAAGCAGCTTTGCTGTTAGTGACCTTCAAGCTTGAAGGTAGTCCTCTTGACTTTAGGTGTCATTGAAAAGACCCCTTGATGCGTTGTTTTGGGGTTTTGGGGGCATCGGTAGGTTTAGCTTGTATTTGTAGAACCCAGGACTCTATACATGCATTTATGTCAGGTAGATTTCTAGAAGTGTAATTGTTGGGTTAAAAGGCAAGTGCATTGAAAACCTTGATAAATAAAACCAAATTGCCCTCCAAAAAAGAAACCAGTCCCTGGATTAGGGTGCTTCCTACTGCACTGTGACTTGCTCTTAACTGCAAGGTCTGCAAAACCCTGTGTCCATATAAGCTGGCATCCACAGGTACCAGGGGTTAGAACACCAACGTATCTTTTTGGAGGACACAGTTCAACCCACAACAGAGCAGTTTTCGTACAACAAAGCTGTGGCCTCTACTCTGAGACCAGGACAGCATTTCCTAAGATGCTGGTGGCATCCTATAGACAGCGGCTGTGTAGGCATCACTGAGAATTCAGCGTGCATCCATCTCTGGACAAGCTTCACCGCCCTGCTGCAGCCAGGGGTCATGGGCGTGCCCTTTGTCCATCTGTCTGGTCACAGCTTGAGCGGTTCTTGTCCTTATTTGCTGAGTATTCCAGAGGAGACCCGGGACCCAGAGCCCCTGGCCCCCTGGCCTGCACTCTGGCTGCTGCAGCCCTCCCCAGACTAATTAACCAACAGAAATTGACGGGAGGGAGAATGTGAGCTGGGCATCTCTGTGTGCATCCTGGTGTGGGTTCAATTCTGAGATTCAGGGCCTGGCTACCACCATTCATGTTCCACAGGGTGTCAAAATGTCAAATGAGCACCTGCCCTACCCTAGGCCCGCCCTTCATTGTCACCTGACATTGGAGGGACCACGGGGCTTCCAGCTTAGGTCTGAGTCAGGGCAGAATAGGGGTGATCTGGCATGCAGAGCACTCACTGCACGCCCCGCCCCCAGTGAGGCTGCCACAAACCTGGGTGGGAGATGCCCTGGAGGGCCAGAGGAGATGGGGCTCACCTCCAGGGGGCACAGCCACTGGGGTGGACAGGTCTCTGTGGCAGCCCAGGTGTGCACGGAGAGGGGTGGCCCATGGAGAGCTCCTGGGCTTTGGGGACTTGCACCCAGTGTGGCGATCAGGGGGGGCTTCACGGAGGAGGAGCCATTTGAGATAGGTTGTCAGGGAAAAGGGATTTCACCGAGGACACAAGGGAAGGTAAGATTTACAAGGGCCCAGCAAAGCTAAATGTTCAAGGAGTGGGAAGAGCGAGGTGTTCCCAGGCCAGCTGACCCCTGTCTCTTTCCACCTGTAGCTCCGAGAAACACCGGTGCTACGACGTCATCCTGACGGCCTACAACATCATCGGCGAGAGCCCAGTAGCGCGCCCGTGGAGGTGTTCGTCGGCGAGGCCGGTAAGCTCCGGGTGCCCCCGCCTTCTGGGAGGCCTGGCCTGGCGCTCTCATGGGCTGAGCAGCGTGCCCATGTTGAGGAGCATGGTGCCTGTGCAAGGCTAGGAGGCTCCGGCGTGGGTCAGCGTGGGGAGGGGTGTCGGAAGCGCCGGCGGGCACCTGCGGGGAACACGGTGGCATCAGTGGTGTCAGCGGCGGCAGCAGTAGTGCTGGCCGTCAGTCGGAGTCAGCGTTCGGCAGCAGCGGAAGCTCCCGGCAGCAGAGGCAGCAGCCGTATGAGCAGCGGGTGGCGGCAGCGGTAGGTGCCGGGATAGTGGGCGTCGGTATGTGGCAGCGGGAGGCGGTGGAGGCAGGGGCGGCAGGAAGCGGTGGGGCGCAGGCAGCTGGGGCCGCAGGCAGGCAAGAGCCGGCAAACGGCAGGCAGGCGGCAACAGGAAGCGGCCACAGCGGTGTCAGGCGGCGGTGGCAGGAAGCGGCGGAAGACAGCGGAGGCAGGCGGCGGGGGAAGGTGGCAGGAGGAGGGAGGCTGCAGTGGCGGCCGGCAGTGCGGGCAGCCGGTTCCAGGTGCCAGCGGTAGGCAGGCGGAGGCGGCAGGTAGGAGGTAGCAGGTGCAGGCTGCAGTAAGCAGCGGCTGGCAGGCAGGCCACGGCAGGCAAGGGCCGCGGGTGGTGCCAGGACATAGCAGGCGGCGGCAGCAGGCAGTCGGCGGGGGCAGGCAGGCGGCAGACAGCAGCATTAGGCAGACGGCAGCTGTGGCAATTGGCAGGTGGCAGCGGTAGGCAGACGGTGCCGGCAGTGGTGGGGGTAGGCACGCAGCGTTGGCATGCATCCTCGGGGTTAGGTAGCTGGGCCCGGTGAGCCAGGCTGCGGCAGCAGACGGCGGTGCCAGGCGGCGGCAGGATGCGGAGGCAGGCAGGCGGCCACGGATGCCGGCGGGCAATAGGCGGCGGGCGCAGGCAAGGGCGGTGGGTGGCAGAAGGCAGGTGGCGGCGGCAGGCAGAGGTAAGCGGCAGCAGGGGGCGGCAGTGGCAGACGGCAGTGGTAGTACTGCCTGGTGGCGGCAGCAGGCAGGCGGTGGCAGGCGGCGGTGGCAGGCAGCGGCAGGGAGGTGGTGGCAGTCGGTGACAGGTGGCAGCGGGCAACAGCAGAGGTGGCGGCGGTGACAGCACCAGCGGGTGACGTCTATGGCTGCAGCGGCTGCAGGGGCGGCAAGGGCTGCAGGGGCGCCAGCTTTGGGCAGCCCAGGATCATTGGGCGGCAGTGTGTGGCAGCCTCAACAGCAGGTGCCATTCACTTCAGCCGGAGTCACCGGCGGCGGAAGCAGGCGCCGCGATAGGGGCGGGGTCAGCAGCAGGCGGGTCAGCGGCGGCAGCGTGAGTCAGCGTGGGGAGGGGCGCCGGAAGCGCCGGCGGGCAGAGTCCGGTTAGGCGGAGGCGTCAGCGGCGGCAGCAGTAGTGCTGGGGTCAGTCGGCTTCAGCTTTGTCCAGCAGCGGAAGCTCCAGGCAGCAGAGGCAGCAGCAGGCGTATCAGCAGCGGGCGGCGGCAGCGGTAGGTGCCGGGTTAGTGGGGTCAGTATGTGGCAGCGGGAGGCGGTGGAGGCAGTGGAGGCAGGGGGCGGCAGGCAAGTGTGGTGGGCGGCGGCAGGCAGGGTTGGCAGACAGGCGCCGGCGCTAGGCGATTGCAGGCGGCGGCAGGAAGCGGTGGCAGGCTGTGGTAAGCAACGGCAGGCAGGCAAGGGCGGCGGGCGGTGGAAGGAGGTAGCAGACGGCGACGGCGGCAGGGGGCGGGGGCAGGCAGGCTGCGGCAGGCAGGTGGCAGACAGTTGCAGACAGGCTGCAGCACTGGGGGTACGCAGTAGCCGCAGGCGGCAACAGGCAGTGGCGGCAGGAAGCGGCGGCGGGCAGGTGGTGGGGCCAGGTGGTGGCGGCTGGCAGGCCCCGGCTAGGGGCAGGCAGGGGGCGGCGGCGGCAAGAGGTGGCAGACGGTGGCAGGCAGTGGTAAGCGGCGGGAGGAAACGGCGGCAGGCGGCAGGGCCAGGCAGCAGCGTTAGGTAGGCGGCAGCGGTAGGCATGTGGTGGCGGTGGGCTGCCGTGGCGGGTAGTGGTAAGTGGCAGCAGGCGGGCGTAGGCGGCGGTGGTAGGTAAGCAGCAGCAGGCCGTGGCGGGCTGCAGGCAGCAGGGGCCAGGCAGGAAGTGGCGGCTGATTGTCGTAGCCGGCCGTAAGCGGTTGCAGAAAGTGGCGGCAGGGGCAGGTGGCAGGGGGAGGCGGGCCACAGTGGGGGCAGGCAGTTTGGGCAGCAGGCGGCAGTGGCCGCAGGCAGCGGAGGCAAGCGGGCTGCAGGGGGCAGCGGCAGTAGGTGGCGGCGGTAGGTTGGCAGCGTTGGCAGGCACCGTCCAGTTTAGGCAGCGGAGGCTGGTGGCAGGAGAGGAGGTGGCAGGTGGCGGGCTGCAGGTGGCGGCGGTAGACAGCGGTAAACGGCAGCAGGGGGTGCGGGCAGGCAGGCGGACGCAAGGGGATGCAGGCAAGGGTGGCAGGCGGCAGCGGCAGGAAGCGGGGGCAGGCAGGTGGCTGGGACGGTAGGCAGCGGTAACTGGCAGCAGCTGGCGGGGGCAGCGGCCCGGTGGTGGTACGGGCAGGGTCAGCACTGTGCAGCCAGCGCCAGCAAGCAGCAGGCGGCAGAGGGCGGCAGCGTGGGCCAGCCGCGTCGGCGGTCAGCAGCAGCGTCTGCGATGGGCAGCGGGTGTCAGTGGTGGTAGCTGGGGGCAGTGGCGGTATGGCTGGGAGCAGAGGGAGCCGGGGGCAGCGGCGTCCTTGGAACCCTAGCATGCTGCGGTTCCGAGGAAGAGGTGCCCCTCAGCCTGGTATCTGCAGGGGACACAGGGGGCCACCCAGGACCCAGAGGCCGAGCCTGAGGCGGAGTGCCAAGTCCTACTTCCTCCCATTGGGGAGGCCAGGTGAGTTCGGCCTCTGCCCTGGGCCTGAGCTTCAGTCTCTCCATCTGTAAAGTGGGCAGAACAGCAAAACCTTAGGGTTATGGTGCAGATTTAACATAGGTAATGGGTTTCCTCTAGACTGGTTCAGAGTCCAGGTTGTCATTCCTCTTATTCCACTTCCAGCTGTGTGACCTTGAGCAAGATAGGTAATCGCCAGGCCTCAGAATTCTCATCTGAGAGATGGGCCTGCAAAGAGGACCTATACAGGCTTGTTTTGGGGATTTAGTGAAGTAGTACACAGAACCCATTTCCAAAGTCAATGTAAATCATGGTTCCTGGCACAAGATAAGTGCAGTACGAGTCTTTGGGATTAATATCACAGAAGTATTAGTTATTGTTATTGCTAGCACCGGGGAAGGAACACCGTGATTGCCATCCTCATGATTATCATCGTGAGTTAATTGAGGAGCTGCTCTGTGCCTGGCGCTGGCTAAGCATTCTACACCATTTATCAGTTTGCACATCTCCATGGGCTAGGATCCTGATAGGCTTCTGAGTCTTAGAGACGCAGATAATGCTTGGAACCAGATTTCAATCCCTTGTCTTTGCAGCTCCAAAACCTGTGCTTCCAACCTCTCCATGATTGGGGCATATCCGAAACCCTCATGCCTCTCTGCTTGACTCTGCACCTTACAGCTTAGAATAGGGCCTAACACAGAGGAATACAGAGGGATAAGTATTCTCTATTTCTGTTACCGTCGTAGTCTTTATTCCCTCGCAGTGCTTTATGGGCACAGATGTAACGGCGGTGGTTAGTGATTCAGATCAAGAGCTGACAGACCATCCCAACTGAGAGAAATGAGACCCATTTTATGTGCTCCTCTCCCCCTAGAATGACGGTCAAGAGACAGTGATGACTCAGAGGTTGCCAGTGAGTTAAAGAAGTTGGCTGCCCAGCCGCAAGAGCCTGAGTAGACCGCAGCAACGACCTTTGGTAGCATCTCAAAAGACACCTACACGATGGAACATGCCCAGGGATTTGGAAAACCGGTAAGGCACTTTCCATACACCCTGCATGGTTCTTCCTCAACTTCTTCAGTATCTCCCAGGAACTCCCTGCTTCTTCCTGTACCCCTAAGCGGGATGCAGTGCCCACTGCTCTGGGTAGAGAGGAGCCCGGCACTTTACATGCTGTTCTGTGCACGCACTCACCAGTGTACAAAGCTCTCCTTTAGCCTCTGTGAGGAACAGGAGGGCAGTTTCCCGCACAGATTTGGGCAGGTCCCTGCACTTTCTGAGTCCCCTGAACAATGGTGTACGACTTACCTGTTTAAATCCAGTTTTGTCTTGGAGTGTTTTACA
The DNA here is from genome assembly GCF_029215605.1 of Mirounga angustirostris. NCBI lineage: Eukaryota > Metazoa > Chordata > Mammalia > Carnivora > Phocidae > Mirounga > Mirounga angustirostris. Next base: position 93,927,290 of record NW_026991722.1, read on the forward strand.
AGACCTTTTCCTTAGGATAACTTGTAAGATCACTTTCTTTACAACTTCGAAGCTTGTAATACAGTGTTATTAACTATAGCCGCCATGTTGTACGTTACATCCTGTGACTGACTTACTTTATACCTGTAAGTTTGAACCTTTGACCCCTGTCACCCATTTCACACCCATCCCCCTGCCTGTCAACCACCAATCTGACTGCTGTATCTTTAAGCTCAGTTTTTTGGTGTTTTTAGATTCCATATAAAAGTGTTGTCATAGAGTATTTGTCTCTGACTTCTTTCAGTTAGCATCGTGCCCTCAGGGTCCATCCATGTTGTTGTAAAAAGAATGATTTCGTTTTTTGTTATGGCTAAAGAGTATTGCAGAGTCTACATACACCACATCTTCCTTACCGATTCATCCCTCCGTGGACATGTCGGTTGTTCTCGTATCTTAGCTGTTATGAATAATGCTGCAGTGAACATGGGGGTTCAGATATCTTTTCAAATGGGTGTTTTTGTTTTCTTTGGCTAAATGGCCAGGAGAAAAATTGCTGGATTGTAGGCTCGTTCTAGTTTTAATGTTTTGAGGAGCCTGCATACTCTTTTCCACAGTGGATGCACCTACCTACGTTCCCACCAACAGCTCACTGGGGTTCCCTTTCGGCCACATCCTTGCTAACATGTGTTATTTCTCATCTTTTTGATACTAAGTTTTCTAACCAGTGTGAGGTGCTATCCCATTGTTGTTTTGATTTGCATTTACCTGATGATTCATGATGTTGAGCATCTTTTCACGTCCCTGTTGGCTCTCTGGATGTCTTCTCTGGATAATGTCCATTTGGATAATCCTCCCACTTTTTAACCACTTTGTTTTTTGCTGTTGTTATTGAGTGTAGGAGTGCTTTATATGTACTGGATAATAATCTTTTTTTTTTTTTAAGGATTTATTTATTTATTTATTTGAGAGAGAGAATGAGATAGAGAGCATGAGAGGGGGGAGGGTCAGAGGGAGAAGCAGACTCCCTGCTGAGCAGGGAGCCTGACGTGGGACTCGATCCCGGGACTCTGGGATCATGACCTAAGCCGAAGGCAGTCGCTTAACCAACTGAGCCACCCAGGCGCCCCTCCATACAAATTTTAAAGATTCTTTGCCTTATGTCTGTAAAACGTGTTTCGAATTTTGGTAAGAATTGCATTCACTCTCTAGACGGTTTTGGGTAGTATAGACATTTTAATACTTAATTCTTCTAATCCATGAGCATGGAATGTCGACTTACTTGTGTTGTCTTCCGTTTCTTTCCTTAGTGTCTTACAGTTTTCAGTATATAGGCTTTCACCTCCTTGGTTAAATTTATCTTTAAGTGTTTTTTGTGTTTTTTTTTTTGATGCAGTTTTAAATATGATTTTTTAAATTTATTTTCCTGTTCATTATTAGTATATAAAAATGGAACATATTTTTATGTACTTTTTATCCTGCAACTTTATTGAATCTGTTTAATAGTTTTTTTCATGTTGTTTTTAGGGTTTTTTTACATATAAAATGTCATTTGAATATAGTGACCTTTACTTCTTCCTTTCCAATTTGGATGTATTTTATTTCTTTATTTTTCTTGTGTAATTGCTCTGGCTGGGATTTCCAGTAGTATAATTGACCGTTGTCCATCGTCGGTTTGAATTTTGTGGTCCACTTAATACATTTTTTATTCAGTAAATACAGGCATTGCTTGTAAAGGTATTGTCCTTTTGAATTTTTTTTTCTTTTAAAATGATTATTTATATTCTACTTACTTAACATACAATGCAATATTGGTTTCAGGAGAATTCCGTGATTCATGACTTGCTTACAACCCCTACTACTCATCATAACAGTGCCCTCCTTAATCCCATCACCCAGCTAGACCATCCCCCAAACACCTCCCCTCTGTCAAATCTCTGTTTTCCAGCATCAAGAGTTTCTTACAGTTTGTTTCCCTCTCTGTTCTTTGTATTCCCCCTCCCATTTGTTGATCTGTTTTGTTTCTTAAATCCAGAGGAGTGAAATCACATGGTATTCGTCTTTCTCTGACTCACTTATTTTGCTTAGCATAATGCACTCTAGCTTCATCAGGATTTTTTTTTTAAAGAATTTATTTATTTCTTTTTCTTTTTTTTTTTAATTTTATTATGTTATGTTAGTCACCGTACAATACATCATTACTTTTTGATGTAGTGATCCACGGTCCATTGTTTTCGTATAACACCCAGTGCTTCATGCAGTACGTGCCCTACTTAATACCCATCACTGGGCTAACCAATCCCCCCCACCCCCCTCTAAAACCCTGTGTGCTTCTCAGGTCCATAGTCTTTCATGGTTCATCTCTCCCTCCAATCCCGCCCCCATTTTTCCCTTCCTTCTCCTAATGTCCTCCATGTTATTGCTTATGTTCCACAAATAAGTGAAACCATGTGATAATTGACTTTCTCTGCTTGACTTACTTCACTTAGCATAATCTTCTCCAGTCCCATCCATGTTGATGTAAAAGGTGGGTATTCATCCTTTCTGATGGCTGAGTAATATTCCATTGTATATATGGACCACATCTTCTTTATCCATTCATCTGTTGAAGGGCATCTAGGCTCTTTCCACAGTTTGGCTATTGCGGACATTGCTGCTATGAACATTGGGGTGCATATGGCCCTTCTTTTCACTACATCTCTGTCTTTGGGGCAAATACCCAGTAGTGCAATTGCTGGGACATAGGGTACCTCTATTTTTAAATTTTTGAGGAGCCTCCACACTATTATTTTTTGACAGAGAGAGACACAGCAAGGGAGGGAACACAAGCAGGGGGAGTTGGAAAGGAAGTAGGAGGCTCCCCACAGTCTTTGGATCCAATGCGGGGCTCGATCCCAGGACCCTGGGATCATGACCTGAGCCGAAGGCAGACACTTAATAACTGAGCCCCAAGCTCCATCAGGATTTTCTTAATCACACTTTGTCTCTAGCTTACTTTGTTTTAAGAATACAGTCTATAATACATATAACATTCAAAATATGTCTGAATCAAATCTTTGTGTTTCTGATAACTTTTCTGGTCAACAGTAGGATATTAGTAGTTCAGTTTTGGGTGACTCAAAAGTATTCTCAGATTTTCAACTGCACAGGGGTTGGCAACCCTAACCCCTGCATTGTTCAAGGGCCAACTATATGTTGAATAAAAGTGGCGAGAGTGTGCATCCTTGTCTTGTTCCTGATCTTAGAGGAGAAGCTTTCGGCTTTCACTCTTGCATAGGACGTGGCTTCTCAGGTATGGCCTTTATTAGGTTGAGTTACATTCTCTGTATACCTGCTTTGTTGAGAGCTTTTATCAAAATGGGTGTTGTGTTTTGTCAGATGCTTTTTCTGCATTGGTGGAGAAGATCATATGATTTTTACCCTTTGTTTTGTTAATGTGGCCTATTTCTTTGATTGATTTGTGGATGTTGAACCCCCCTTGCATCCCTGAAATAAATCTGACTTGTTCATACTTCTTCCTGTATTGTTGAATTTTGTTTGCTGTTATTTTGTTGAGGATTTTTATATCTATGTTCATCACAGATACGGGTCTGTAATTTTCTTTTCTTGTGGTATTTTGGTAGGGTTTGATAAGGGCAATGCTGGCCTCCTAAAAGGAGTTGAGAAGCATTCCTTCCTCTTGTATTTGTGGAAAAGTTTGAGAAGGATTGGTATTCATTTTTCTTTGAAAATTTGGTAGAATTCACCAGGAAAGCCATCTGGACTCCTGACTGTTGAGAGGTTTTTAATTAGTCATTTTGTTTCCCTACTGGTAATTGGTCTGTTCAGAATTTGTCTCTTCATGATTCATTCTTGGAAGGTTGTGTGTTTCTTGGAATTTATCCTTTCCTTTTGGACGGTCAAACTTGTCGGGGTGTAATTGTTCACAGTAGTCTCTTATGAGCCTTTGTCTATGGTATCAATGGAAACATCTTTTTCATTTCTGATTGTGTGTACTCATTCTTTTTTTTTTTTTTTAACTAAGGCTAGCTGAAAATTTGTCAGCTTTTTTCTTTTCTTTCTTTCTTTTTTTTAAAGATTTTATTTATTTATTTGAGACAGAGAGAATGAGAGAGACAGAGAGCACATGAGAGGGCGGGAGGGTCAGAGGGAGAAGCAGGCTCCCTGCTGAGCAGGGAGCCCGATGCGGGACTCGATCCCGGGACTCCAGGATCATGACCTGACCCGAAGGCAGTCACTTAACCAACTGAGCCACCCAGGCGCCCTCAGCTTTTTTCTTTTCAAAGAACCAGCTCTTTTGTTGATTTTTCTATTGCCTTCATAGTCTGTATTTGATTTATTTGTTTGAGATGTTACTTCCTTTCTTCTATTAAATTTGGGCTTCCGTGTTCTTTTTCTGGTTCCTTGAGGTGGAAAGTTAGGCTGCTTATTTGAGACGATTCTTGTTTCTTGATTTACGCCTGTATCACTACAAACTACCGTCTTAGAAACACTGTTTTTTAAATTTTTAAATTTTTTTTAAAAAAAATTTATTGTTATTTTAATTACCATACATCATTAGTTTTAGATGTAGTGTTCCATGATTCGTTGTTTGTGCATAACACCCAGTGCTCCATTCAGAATGTGCCCTATTTAATACCCATCACCAGGCTAAACCATCCTCCTACCCCCTTCCCCTCTAGAACCCTCAGTTTGTTTTTCAGAGTCCATCATCTCTCATGGTTAATCTCCCCCTCCAATTTCCCCCCCTTCATTCTTCCCCTCCTGATATCTTCTTCTTCTTTTTATTCTTTTGTTTCTTTTTTTTTTTTTTTTTTTTTTTTAAAGATTTTATTTATTTATTTGAGAGAGAGAATGAGATAGAGAGAGCATGAGAGGGGGGAGGGTCAGAGGGAGAAGCAGACTCCCCGCCGAGCAGGGAGCCCGATGCGGGACTCGATCCAGGGACTCCAGGATCATGACCTGAGCCGAAGGCAGTCGCTTAACCAACTGAGCCACCCAGGCGCCCATATTCTTTTGTTTCTTAACATATATTGCATTATTCGTTTCAGAGGTACAGATCTGAGATTCAACCGTCTTGCACAATTCCCAAGGTTTACCAGAGCACATACCCTTCCCAATGTCTATCACCCAGTCATCCCATCCCAACCCCCACTCCAGCAACCCTCAGTTTGTTTCCTGAGATTAAGAATTCCTCATATCAGTGAGGTCATTTGATACATGTCTTTCTCTGTTTGACTTATTTCGCTCAGCATAATGCCCTCCAATTCCATCCACCTCGTTGCAAATGGCAAGATCTCATTCCTTTTGATGGCTACATAATATTCCATTGTATATATATACCATTTCTTCCTTATCCATTTATCTGTCGATGGACATCTTGGCTCTATCCACAGTTTGGCTATTGTGGACATTGCTGCTATAAACATCGGGGTGCATGTACCCCTTCGGGTCCCTACATTTGTATCTTTGGGATAAATACCCAGCAGTGCAGTTGCTGGATCATATGGTAGATCTAGTTTCAACTTCTGGAGGAACCTCCATACTGTTTTCCAGAGTGGCTGCACCAGCTTGCATTACCACCAACAGTAGAGGAGGGTTCCCCTTTCTCTGGATCCCTGCCAACATCTGTCCTTTCCTGACTTGTTAATTTTAGCCATTCTGACTGGTGTGAGGCGGTATCTCATTGAGGTTTGGTTTGGATTTCCCTGATGCCGAGCGATGTTGAGCACATTTTCATATGTCTGTTGGCCATTTGGATGTCTTCTTTGGAAAAATGTCTGTTCATGTCTTCTGCCCATTTCTTGATTGGATTCTTTGTTCTTTGGGTGTTGAGTTTGATAATTTTGGATACTAGCCCTTTATCTGATATGTCATTTGCAAATATCTTCTCCCACTCTGTCGGTTGTCTTTTGGTTTTGTTGACTGTTTCTTTTGCTGTTCAAAAGCTTTTTATCTTGATGAAGACCCAATAGTTCATTTTTGCCCTTGCTTCCCTTGCCTTTGGCAATGTTTCTAGGAAGAAGTTGCTGAGGCTGTGGTTGAAGAGGTTGCTGCCTGTGTTCTCCTTTAGGATTTGGATGGACTCCTGTCTCACATTGAGGTCTTTCAACCATTTGGAGTCTATTTTTGTGTGTGGTGTAAGGAAATGGTCCAATTTCATTCTTCTGCATGTGGCTGTCCAATTTTCCCAACACCATTTGTTGAAGAGACTGTCTTTTTGCCATTGGACATTCTTTCCTGCTTTGTCGAAGATGAGTTGACCATAGAGTTGAGGGTCTACTTCTGGGCTCTCTATTCTGTTCCATTGATCGATGTGTCTGTTTTTGTGCCAGTACCATACTGTCTTGATTATGACAGCTTTGTAATAGAGCTGGAAGTCCGGAATTGTGATGCCGCCAGCTTTGCTTTTCTTTTTCAACATTCCTCTGGCTCTTCGGGGTCTTTTCTGGTTCCATACAAATTTTAGGATGATTTGTTCCATTTCTTTGAGAAAAGTGGATGGTATTTTGGTGGGGATTGCATTGAATGTGTAGATTGCTCTAGGTAGCATTGACATCTTTACAATATTTGTTCTTCCAATCCATGAGCATGGAACGTTTTTCCATTTCTTTGTGTCTTCCTCAATTCCTTTCATGAGTATTTTATAGTTTTCTGAGTACAGATCCTTTGTCTCTTTGGTTAGATTTCTTCCTAGGTATCTTATGGTTTTGGGTGCAATTGTAAATGGGATTGACTCCTTCATTTCTCTTTCTTCTGTCTTGTTGGTGTATCGGAATGCCACTGACTTCTGTGCATTGATTTTATATCCTGCGACTTAACTGAATTCCTGTATGAGTTCTAGGATTTTTGGGGTGGAGTCTTTTGGGCTTTCCACATAAGGTATCATATCATCTGCAAAGAGTGAGAGTTTGACTTCTTCTTTGCCGATTTGGATGCCTTTGATTTCTTTTCGTTGTCTGATTGCTGTGGCTAGGACTTCGAATACTATGTTGAATAGCAGTCGTAGTAGTGGACATCCCTGCCGCGTTCCTGACCTTAGGGAGAAAGCTCTCAGTTTTTCCCCATTGAGAATGATATTCGCTATAGGTTTTTCATAGATGGCTTTTATGATACTGAAGTATGTACCCTCTATCCCTATACTCTGAAGAGTTTTGATCAAGAAAGGATGCTGTACTTTGTCAAATGCTTTTTGTGCATCTATTGAGAAGATCATATGATTCTTGTTCTTTCTTTTGTTAATGTATTGTATCACGTTGATTGATTTGCGGATGGTGAACCAACCTTGCAGCCCAGGGATAAATCCCACCTGGTTGTGGTGAATAATCCTTTGAATGTACTGTTGGATCCTATTGGCTAGTAGTTTGGTGAGAATTTTTGCATCCTTGTTCATCAGGGATATTGGTCTGTAATTCTCCTTTTTGATGGGGTCTTTGTCTGGTTTTGGGATCAAGGTAATTGTGGCCTCATACAATGAGTTTGGAAGTTTTCCTTCCATTTCTATTTTTGGAAGAGTTTCAGAAGAATAGGTATTAATTCTTCTGGAAATGTTTGGTAGATTTCCCGTGGGAAGCCATCTGGCCCTGGGCTTTTGTTTGTAGGGAGATTTTGATGACTGCTTCAATTTCCTTAGTGGTTATAGGTCTGTTCAGGTTTTCTATTTCATCCTGGTTCATTTTTGGTAGCTGATACATCTCTAGGAATGCATCCATTTCTTCCAGGTTATCGAATTTGCTGGCATAGAGTTGCTCATAATATGTTCTTATAATTGTTTGTATTTCTTTGGTGTTGGTTGTGATCTCTCCCCTTTCATTCATGATTTTATTTATTTGGGTCATTTCTCTTTTCTTTTTGATAAGTCTGGCCAGGGGTTTATCAATTTTGTTAATTCTATCAAAGAACCAGCTCCTAGTTTCATTGATATTTTCTACTGTTCTTTTAGTTTCTATTTCATTGATTTCTGTTCTGATCTTTATTATTTCTCTTCTCCTGCTGGGCTTAGGCTTTATTTGCTGTTCTTTCTCCAGCTCCTTTAGGTGTAGGGTTAGGTTGTGTATTTGAGACCTTTCTTGTTTCTTTTTTTTTTTTTTTTTTTTTTTTAAGATTTTATTTATTTATTTGAGACAGAGAGAATGAGAGAGACAGAGAGCACATGAGAGGGCACGAGGGTCAGAGGGAGAAGCAGGCTCCCTGATGAGCAGGGAGCCCGATGCGGGACTCGATCCTGGGACTCCAGGATCATGACCTGAGCTGAAGGCAGTCGCTTAACCAACTGAGCCACTTTCTTGTTTCTTGAAAAAGGCTTGTATTGCCATGTACTTTCCTGTTAGGGCTGCCTTTGCTGCATCTCAATGATTTTCAATAGTTGTGTTTTCATTTTCATTGTTCTTCACGAATTTTTTAAAATCATCTTTAATTTCCTGGTTGACCCACTCATTCTTTAGTACATGCTCTTTAGCCTCCATGTATTTGAGTTCTTTCCGACTTTCCTCTTGTGATTGAGTTCTAGTTTCAAAGCATTGTGGTCTGAAAATAGGCAGGGAATGATCCCAATCTTTTGGTACCGGTTGAGACCTGATTTATGACCTAGGATGGGATCTATTCTGGAGAATGTTCCATGGGCACTAGAGAAGAATGTGTATTCCGTTGCTTTGGCATGGAATATTCTGAATATGTCTGTGAAGTCCCTTTTGTCCAGTGTGTCATTTAAAGTCTTTATTTCCTTGTTGTCTTTTGCTTAGATATTCTGTCCATTTTAGTGAGGGGGGTGTTAAAGTCCCCCACTATTATTGTATTGTTGTCGATGTGTTTCTTTGCTCTTGTTATTAATTGCCTTATATAATTGGCTGCTCCCATGTTAGGGGCATAGATATTTACAATTGTTAGATCTTCTTGTTGGATAGACCCTTTAAGTAGGATATAGTGTCCTTCCCTATCTCTTATTACAGTCTTTGTTTTAAAATCTAATTTGTCTGATATAAGGATTGCCACCCCAGCTTTCTTTTGGTGTCCATTAGCATGGTAAATGGTTTTCCACCCCCTCACTTTCAATCTGGGGGTGTCTTTGGGTCTAAAATGAGTCTCTTGCAGACACCATATCGATGGGTCTTGTTTTTTAATCCAATCTGATAGACTGTGTCTTTTGATTGGGGCATTGAGCCCATTTCCATTCAGGGTAACTATTGAAAGATAGGAATTTAGTGCCATTGTTATTGCCTGCAAGGTGACTGTTACTGTATATTGTCTGTGTTCCTTTCTGGTCTATGTTGCTTTAGGCTCTCTCTTTGCTTAGAGGACCCCTTTCAAGATTTCCTGTAGGGTTGGTTTTGTGTTTGCAAATTCCTTTCGTTTTTGTTTGTCCTGGAAGCTTTTTCTCTCTCCTTCAATTTTCAATGACAGCCCAGCTGGATAGAGTATTCTTGGCTGCATATTTTTCTCATTTATTGCTCTGAATATATCCTGCCAGTCCTTTCTGGCCTGCCAGGTCTCTGTCGATAGGTCTGTTGCCAATCTAACGTTTCTGCCATTGTAGGTTACATATCTCTTCCCCCGAGCTGCTTTCAGGATTTTCTCTTTGTTTCTGAGACTCGTAAATTTTACTATTAGATGTTGGCATGTAGACCTATTTTTATTGATTTTGAGAGGGGTTCTCTGTGCCTCCTGGATTTTGATGCCTGTTTCCTTCCTCAAATTAGGGAAGTTCTCTGGTGTAATTTGCTCCAGTATACCTTCTGCCCCTCTCTCTCTTTCTTCTTCTTTTGGGATCCCAATAATCCTAATGTTGTTTCGTCTTACGGTATCGCTTCTCTCGAATTCTGCCCTCGTGGTCCAGTAGTAAATGAAACATTTAAAAACAAATATATTGAACTCCATGCCCAATGTGGCACTCAAACTCGCAACCAGAAGATCAAGAGTCACAACGCTCCGCCGCTAGGCCAGCCAAGTGCAGCATTCTTGGAACCCATTTTGCTGCATTCCATAAATTTTGCTATGTTGTATTCCATCTTCATTTGTCTCAAAGTATTTCTTGGTTTCTCTTGTGGTTTGCTCACAGACCCATTGGTTATTCAGTAGCATGTTGTTTAATCTGCATGTTTGTGAAATTCCAGTTTTCTTCTTGTAATTGATTTCTCATTCCATACCACTGTGGTTGGAAAAGATGCTTGATTTGATTTCAGTCATCATTTTGGAAAATTGTAGGCTTCTTGAATTTATGAACTTGTGTGGCCTAACATATGGTCTAGCTTGGAGAATGTTCTATGTGCACTTGAGAGGAGTGTATCCCATGTGCTGCATTTGGACGGAGGCTTCTGTATGTATCTCTTAACTCCATCTAATTACCTAGTTGTCTGAGGCTGATGTTTCCTTATTGATCTTCTGTCTGGATGGTCTATCCATTGATACAAGTGAGGTGTGACAGTCCCCCACGGTATTACTGCTGATTTCTCCTTTGAGGTGTGTTCATATATGCTCTACATATTTAGTTGCTCCTCTGTTGGGTGGGTAAATATTTACAAATGTTGCATCCTCTGTTTGGATTGATTCCTTTATCATTATGTAATTCCCTTCTTTGGCTCTTGTTACAATGTTTGGATTTTTTTTCTCCTTGGTTAGACTGAGAATCAGAAGATCATGCGTTACCTCTGCAGCCTTGAACAAAACATACCCCTTCTCTTAGTCTGTTTTTTTTTTTTTCCTGTATAAAATAAAAACAACAAGTTCTTCTCCGAGGACCATCTCATGACTCAAATAAGAGAATGTGTATAAAAGTGCTTTGTAAACTATAGATAACGCCCAAATATGAAAAGTTATACTGCTTTTGATTATACCACAGCCAAATGTTCAGGATAAGATTTTTTTTTTGACACATGTATTTACTTTAGGGAGAGAGAGCATGCACAGGCATGTATTAGAGAGGGGAGGGGCAGGGGCAGAGGGAGAGAGGAAATCGTCAGGCCGACTCCCTGCTGAGTGCAGAGTCCGATGTGGGGCTTTGTCCCAGGACCTTGGTATCATGACCTGAGCCAAAATTAAGAGTCAGCTGCTTAACTGACTGTGCCACCCAGGCACCCCCAGAATAAGATTTTAAAAAATAATAATATTTATTGAGGGCTTACTGTTGTAGGAGTATTCTATGTGACCTCTATCTCATTTAATTCTAAAAACAATTTTTTCTTAAAGAAAATTAAAAACAAAAGCTATCCTAAAAGTAAATTTTCATATTATCCTCAGAGCTGGGGAAACACAGGCACAAGGGAGGTTAAGTAGGGGCACCTGGGTGGCTCATTTGGTTAAGCTTCTGCTTTTGGCTCAGGTCATAATCCCAGGGTCCTGAGATTGAGCCCGGTGTCGGGTTCCCTGCTCAGTGGGGAGTCTGCTTCTCCCTCTCTCTCTCCCCCTGCTTTTGCTCGCTCTCTGTATGTGTCTCTCTCACAGATAAATAAATAAAATAATAAAAAGAAGAAGTTAAGTGACTTTCTCAATGTCATAGTAAATATTAGAATCAGATACAGACCTGAGTGTGGGACTCTGAAGGCTGTGTTCTTTCTTTTTTAAGTTTACCAAATATATACATAACCCTCAAAATATTGTAGATTAAATTACTTTAGCCTTTCTCAAAGCATTGCGCTTTGGATGATGCTATAATTTGGGTTACCTGGCTGGCTCGGTCAGTGTAGTATGAGACTCTTGATCTCACAGTTATGACTTTGAGCCACATTGTGGGTTCAGCTTACTTACAATAAAAAGATGTTGTAATTGGGCTTGTTTTCTTTTTCCTTTTAACCTCTTCACCCATTTCTCCCACCTCCAACACCCTACGTCTGGCAATCACCCATTTGTTCTATCTAGGAGGTCAGTTTTTTGTTTTGGTTTTGTTTGAAGTTCCACAAGTAAGTGATGGATAGTATTTGTCTTTCTCTGTCTGGCCTGTTTTACTTCACAGAATGCCTTAAAGGTCCATCCATTTGGCAGCTGGAAAGATTTCATTCTTTATTCTGGCTGAGTAGTATTCCATTGTGTTTACCTACGACAATTTCTTTATCCATTCATCCACTCATGGGCAGTTAGGTTGTTTCTATATTTTCATTGTTGTAGATAATCCTGCAGTGAACACGGGTGCACATACCTGTTTCAGTTAGTGTGTTCAGTTTCCTCGGATAAATACTCAGAAGGGGAATTGCTGGACCATATGGTAGCTCTATTTTCAACTTTTTGAGGCACTTCCATACTATTTTCCAGAGTGGCTGCACCAGCTTGCATTCTCACCAACAGTTAATTTTCTTGTTTTTATTTTAAATAAGAAACCAGTGGAGCAAATACTCCAATGCCACTGAGATATGTCTTTGGGAAGCCAGGCCACACCCCTGGAGACCCACCAGTTTCTCTCAGTTGCTAGCAAAACTCGTGCAAGGAGATGTATTGAGATAGTCTCAGTGGAAGAAACCATCATTTTTTCCCTCTGATAATGTAAGTTTTCACACATTTAAACAAAATATAATATTATTTTAAGTAGATCTCGACAGCCTTTCTCCCAGCTCATCTTACTCCGGATCATGTCCTTGTCACGTGTGGAAGGAAGTACCCCTAGAACCCCCCACGTCTGGAACAGTGCTTACAGATTCTGTTTCCGGGAGTCTCCTCTTGTGAAATGTAAGCATTCCTTGATTGCCACTGCCACGTCATCAGTCCTCAGCTGTCCTGTTTGCTTAGTGTTTTCCAGGGACGAGGGGCTGAGGGTGGAGTCCTGAGGTTACAGGTTGAAGGGCTTGGCAATTGGGAGGTGGAAGGGCACTCAGGCAACCGACGGAGGAAGGGAGCATCAGAGAGCCAACAACACTATCTGAGCAAAGGGGGACCTGAGGATTAGAGGCATCTTACAAAAAGGAAACAGGGACCCTGGGAAGAGTTGGGGACGTGCTAAGAGCAAACTTTGTCTCTGTGTCTGTTCCCTGTCTGATCAGTGATTACCAGCGTGATCCCAGTTGCTGTTTCCAATGCCAAAGACAAAGAGAAGGGGCTTGGAGCTGGAATCGCCTATGTTGTTTGTTTAGATACAAGACAATAGTTCTCTGGACCACTGACCTTGTAAAGAACAGAAGGTATTTGCTCTGCCTGCTCTGTATCTTCCAACAGGCCGCAGGCATCCAAGAATTCATCTCTTGTAATAAAATCAGCCCTTTCAACCACTCAGAAGACTTACGATAGGGATCACTACCCAGATTAATTTGCTACCAAATAAAGAATCAAGTGCCAAGATAAACAAGAGAGAACAGGCAGCTGGTAGGGTGCCTCCTCTTTTCTAAGCTGGTATCTGCTAAATTTTTACTGATTTCAAATTTGCTCATTATATTTCTACCAGAAGGTTGTTCTCTGAAGAGCCAGCCTCCTGTCAGGGTGCCTTGATGGCCCTCCACATTTCCCAAGGCAGCCTCCCAGGGCGGCTCTCCGCCTGGGTTGTACCCTTTACCCCTTGGGCAGTAAGTGGGGATGAACAGGATTGGTTGCATAGTTTGAGGGGCCCAATGCAAAATGAAAATGCAGGCACATTGTTCAAAAGTGTAAGACTTTCAAGACAGCAGAGATAAATCAAGTGTGGAGGCCTTTGAGCACATGCCCTAGGTGAGCACACAGGTCACATGCCCATGACGCTGAGACTATAGGTGTCAGTGGGGAGGAGCAAATCTTTTCTCGCTGTTGATTTAGTCACTTGTCATGCCCAAGACTTAACGTTTATAATATGCAAGCTGGATAAATTCTTTAGTCCAGAAAGCTGATTTAAGAAAAGTTGTGCATCCACTACTGAGTATTTACCCCAAAGACACAGATGTAGTGAATTGAAGGGCCATATGCACCCCATATGCAATGTTCATAGCAGCAGTGTCCGCAATAGCCAAACTGTGGAAAGAGCCGAGATGCCCTTCAACAGACGAATGGATAAAGAAGACGTGGTCCTTATATACAATGGAATATTACTCAGCCATCAGAAAGGATGAATACCCAACTTTTGCATCAACATGGATGGGACTGGAGGAGATTATGCTAAGTCAAATAAGTCAAGAGGAGAAAGTCAATTATCATATGGTTTCATTTATTTGTGGAACATAAGGAATAGCATGGAGGACATTAGGGGAAGGAAGGGAAAATGGAAGGGGGGAAATCGGAGGGAGAGATGAACCATGAGAGACTATGGACTCTGAGAAACAAACGGAGGGTTTTAGAGGGGAGTGGGTGAGGGGATGGGTTAGCCCGGTGATGGGTATTAAGGAGGGCACGTACTGCATGAAGCACTGGGTGTTATACAAAAACAATGAGTCATGGATCACTACATCAAAAACTAAAGATGTAATGTACGGTGATTAACATAACATAATAAAATTAAAAAAAAGTTTCAAGTATTATGAGAATAACCAAAATGTGACACAGAGACAGGAAGTAAGCAATTGCTATTGGGAAAATGGCACCAATAGATTTTCTCCATACAGTTTTGCCACAAACCTTCAATTTGTAAAAAGCACAGTATCTGTGAAGTGCAATAAAACAAAGTGCAATTAAAAAAAAAAAAAAAAAAAAAAAAACTAGGGCGCCTGGGTGGCTCAGTTGGTTAAGCGACTGCCTTCAGCTCAGGTCATGATCCCACGGTCCTGGGATCGAGTCCCGCATCGGGCTCCCTGCTCTGCGGGGAGCCTCCTTCTCCCTCTCCCACCCCCCCTGCTTGTGTTCCCTCTCTCGCTGTGTCTCTCTCTGTCAAATAAATAAGTAAAATCTTTAAAAAAAAAAAAAAAAAACTAATGATGTATTGTATGGTGACTAACATAACATAATAAAAATAAATTAAATTAAAAAAAAAAGAAAAGTTGTGCGTCCAGAAGAAAAAGGTCTATTTGCAGAGGTTTCACCTCGTTTTTTTCTTTTTTTATTTTCATCTTCAAGATGATTTGAATTACTTTAAAACTACTTTATAACTATCCCTGGGGACTCTCTCTTTGAGAAGGTTTTTTTTTTTTCTTCCTTTAGATTCCATCTAGCTCTACATATTTATGTTCATAACATGGATTATTTGGGTAATAGCCTCATGCATTCCTGTGATATTTCAGGGCCCTCATTTGTGTTTGGCCCCCATTTGTTGGCTTTATGATTCTGTCAGCATGAAGAAATCACCCCTGTGGACAGTATTTAATTTTTAATGCTGTGCTTCTCAAGCTGGGGTCTGTCCGCTGAGGTGTTCTTGGCTGCCTTAACTTTCAAGTTAGGAAAACACTGCTTGAGGCTCCAGTCAAATTCTAACCCAAAGATTTTGAAGCCTTAATGATTAATGAGGTCTATACCCTTTCTAATGACCATATGCAAATCAAATGTTTAAGAGAATAGTTGAAGAAAAGGGGAAAATGACAATCTTCATTCAGATAAGATTGGGCCTATTGGTTAAAAAAAAATATGGGTAACTAATTATTGAAGAAGAGTAATGTTGCCAGCAAAAATAATCATCTTGAGTGTTTATTGCATGATACAAACTTTTGAAGTATCAGGTTTTTTTTAGTTGAAATCCAGTTGAGCCTCCTATTTACAAACGAGGGGCCTGAAGCACAGAGAGGTGCAGTAACCACCCAGCTCCAAAGCAGAAGGGCAGGAGACAACCTCAGGCTCCCCCAGAATCTGACTCTAAAGTGGGTTAGCCCGGTGATGTGTATTAAGGAGGGCACGTATTGCATGGAGCACTGGGTGTTATACGAAAACAATGAATCATGGGTTACTACATCAAAAACTAAGGATGTACTGTATGGTGACTAACATAACATAAAAAAAAAAAAAGCCCATGTCTCCCCCTCCGGGCCATTTCTTTGCATATTTGTGCTAGAACATCTTTAATGCGTGAAGGTTTGGGTCATTTTCAGTTTTTACAGGAGCAGGAAGATCTGTGGCATTTGTTGGGGACTTGACTATTTTAAAATGTAGATTTTATTATTATTCAAATACGGTGAAGCCAGCAGATCAGATGACTGCCATTGAAAAGATGTGTGTCACTCACAGTTCCCAAGAAGAGAGGCCATGCCACGCCATGCAGGGCCATATGGGAAGCAATGGGGTCCCTCAGGAGGCAGAACGTCAGACAAGGATGTGGGCAAGAGCCTTATTGTGGTTTCCAT
Organism: Mirounga angustirostris; assembly: GCF_029215605.1. Classification (NCBI taxonomy): domain Eukaryota; kingdom Metazoa; phylum Chordata; class Mammalia; order Carnivora; family Phocidae; genus Mirounga; species Mirounga angustirostris. Next base: position 93,943,411 of record NW_026991722.1, read on the forward strand.
GGGAAGGAACAGGTGAAGCAGAATAAGCAGGCATAGGATTGGCTGGCTTGAATAATTTTGGTGGGCTCTGGGGTGTAGGGGCTGTCTCTAGTTGTCTGGTTCTTGACCCCAGGGGCATCTGTGTAAGGGGATAGTGGCCCAGAGTGTGAGAGCCCAGTCAAAGAGGTGGTTGGGAATGGGCTCTGTATTGGTTGGCTTACATATATATGGAAAGTGTGCTTGCAGGTGAATCATCTACTATCTCTAGGAATTGGCCAGGCCTGTGAGGGACAGTGTCTCCAGGTTGGCAAGGCCCCAGGAGTCAGGGCGTCAGAATACAAAGAAATGCTAAGACGGTGACCTGGAAGATCCAGGCTGACAAGAGATCCAGGAGCTGCTTCCTGGTCTGCAGAGTCACGTCTTGGGAGCAGTGTCCTGTCCTTCCTTAAGAGAAGACAGTAGGTCCTTCAAGAACGGTCATCTAGAGATAATGCAAAAGTGCGTGTGCAGCTTGTAGAGACGGCCCCGTTCATCAGAGCTGCAACCGCAAGTCTTCAGATGGTGATTTGGGAATACAGGACACTGGGAAAAGAAGCAATTGTGACACTTAGTGGCTGTCAGTAATCATGATTATGCTACTTGGTAATGAGGCAGAGATGATAAGCAATTTCAAAAAGTTTCAAATGCATATTACTTTTGATTTCCTCTACTCATGTTGCAAAATTTCCTACTGTTGATAACCAGAATGATGAGATAGACCTTAGACCAGCCCCTTCTCCCCAGCCCTCTAGATAGTCAACAAGAACAGAGAGGGCAGTGCCCGCAGAACAGGGTGCTACCTTTCCCCCACTGCACACGGCACCAGGTGCAGTCCCTTGGGCCCCACTTCCAGGGTCTTACTCCACCGGTGCCCCACCCTGTCCACCTGCTTTTGGGTAATTAGTCCCTCAGCTGGACTTTCAACTGCCCTCTTATCCCAGCTGGGAATCTGGGAGTCCTGGGGCTCGAGGATGTAAGGGCACGGAGATGTCTGGGGGCAGAGGGGAGGAGTTCGGTGTTCCAAGAAGGGGTGCTAAGGGCTAGCACTGAATGCAGAAGGCAAAGAGAAGATAGACTTGCCAACCGGCAGCGTAGGTGTGCCCCTGCAGGAGGCCCAGTAAGTGAGGGCCAGTCTCAAAACCCAGAGACTCAAGGAGTCAATCTGCAGAGCCTGTATGGGGTTCTCTCTTCCTTAATGGGTGGAGAATGTCCAAGTGGGGAGCATGGAGGTGAACAGTTTTTATACCCCGGGGCACATCAAGCCACATGAGGAAGTCTCCAAATACAGGATCTCACTTAGTCCTCAGATAACCCAGTGAAGGCTTCCCAGAGCTTGGGTGCAAACACTTCCCATCTATTCATTTTCTTTCCTGACTAAAAATGGATTCGCCCTTCAAAGGGCCATCTTGTCTGAAAGTCCAACATCTCCCTCTTGAGGCTCTCTCCTCTGCAAATTGCTCAGGAACCTGGTGGGGTTGACCTGATCCAAATGGGCCAAACTTAATCAAACCCCACCCACGAAGCTGGGCTTGGATTGGTGCCAGCAGTCACATGGCTTGGGTTCACCGCTGGTTCCATCCACCTGAAAGTCTCTGCGGGGCAACCACTGACCAGACCATTGTGTATCTTCCAGGGTGGATGATGTGCCTCAGAGCTAAGCTCTGCTAATGGGACACCATGATTTGACCCAGAGGGTTTCAGCCTTTAGTGCTTAACCCACTGGGATAATAAGTTTCCTGTTACCCCTCTCTCCTATGGTGGCACCCCACCTGCTCCCTGGGAGCCCAGGGCTTTAAAACCCAAAGACTGAATGGACTCCTTTGCCCAGAAAGTAGAGCTGGCCTCTGCCTACCCATAGGCACCTCCATCCGCCTCTTGAACTTCTTCAATGTCTCATTTACTTTAGTCACTGTAGGGAAGGCAAGGGGACATTCTTGTATTAGTCTTGCTAGAACTGAGGAAGAAAGAGAAAAACCAGAGGGCATTATCTTGCACTTGCCTTCTGAATGGTGCTGCCATTTCCGACCCAACCCCTCTGCTTTCTCTTCCGAGCACAGACATCTGTGAGTAGAACTTTAGGCCCAAAGTCAAACTCACCTTGCTCCACACACACCCGAACATCTCAGCTGCCTGTTCTCTGGTACTTAAATCCATTTTTAAGTGGAGATAAGGTCTTTCTTTCCAATATTTTACTTGATAATTACAGCTTTATGATTGGCTGGTAGAAATGACATATTTCTTTTTTTTATTATTATGTTATGCTAATCACCATACATAACATCAGTAGTTTTTGAAGTAGTGTTCCATGATTCATTGCTTGTGTATAACACCCAGTGCTCCATGCAGAACGTGCCCTCTTTAATACCCATCACCAGGCTAACCCATCCCCCCCCTCCCCTCTAGAACCCTCAGTTTGTTTTTCAGAGTCCATAGTCTCTCATGGTTTGAGAAATGACATGTTTCACTCCGAATTCCTAGATTCATTCTGCAGTTCTTTGTCAAGTCAGAACCTGTGATGGTCTCGATGAAGGTTTGGCAAACCATCGCCCATGAGCCAGATCCAGGCAGCTGCTGGTTTTGTGTGACTCACAAGTGTCCATAAAACACTTACTGGAACACATCCATGCTCATTCATTCACGTGTTTTCTGTAGCTTTTTTGCTATAATAGCAGAGCTGAGAAGTTGCAATAGAGAATGTGTGGTCCCCAAAGCCTGAAATATTTACTCTCTGGCCCTTCACAGGGAATGTTTGCTAACCCCCAGTCTAGATGATGAGAGGATAGGTTTCTGGCTCCAACATTTGCTAGTTGGGGTGACACTGAGCTAGTCACTTAATCTCTTTGCATCTCAGTTGCCACATGTATAAACTGGGCATAATCGTAACGACCTCAGGGATGTATGAGAGAAAGGAATCAATACTTGGAAAGTGCTCAGCAGTGTTTTGTACCCAGAAAGCGCGCCATTTAGTAGTTATTGGCATGCAAATAATCTGGCAATGGGGATCTTAAGGAAAAATTGGTTGACTTTGGATAAACCTCTTGAAACTTTCAGTTCTCAGACTTCCTGGTTGCATCATGTCTATACAAACAGTCTATGCTTTGAGGTTTATCCAGCTCATGTCCATACACATATCTTGCATGTATAGGAGAGGGAACAATGCCTTTAACCTTGAGCGAGATGATATGTTTCTGAGCATCTGAGTTGTTGGTCAATGTTACACCAAGCACAATGTTTGACACCTGCTTTGGTAATGTCATAAAGTGTGGCATGTGGCAGGGGGACAAGAAATATCATTTAGATAAGAATTAAGAAGTCAGGAGAGTCTAAGATAAAAGAAGCGATTAAAATGCAATTTTCAGATGAGCTCAAATGCAGTCTGTCTCCTACTCCTTATTGTGGGCTGGATCCGGTCTTTCTTAGTTGAGGGGGTCAAACATCAGTTCTCCTAAACAAAAATGCTACAGCTTGGAAAAAATCATATGCCTTACCTAATTTTAAGCCACATTTTGTGGTTCCTCTGTTTCCATTTCTCGAAGCAGTAAATAACAGACCATGGCTATTTATCAAAACTTCCATTTGATGCATCAACTACAAAAGAATTGATAAGAAGGAATTAAAGCTCCTTTGTGTTCTTGCCATTAGACAGCAGAGCTAAACAGGGCACCTTCACTCCCTCCTTACCTCTTTCCTCAAGTGTGGCACATGGGTCTCACGGTTTCACAGGGAGACAGTGTGTGTTAGGATCATACTGACTGGGGAACCAGAAGGTCTGAGCTCTGATGTTGGCTTTGTCATGTAAACTTGGACTATTGACTCAACCCCTCTAGGTCCTATATTCCTGTGATGGTCCATTTTATGTGTCAGCTTAGAAGGCTCTTTTGTATGAGACTAACATTTAAATTGATGAACTTAGGCTGAAGCAGACTGACGTCCATAATGTGGGTGGGCCTTATCCAAACCGTTGAGGGCCTGACTAGAACAAAAAGAGCAGCTTTTCTGAGTAAGAGAAAATTCCACAGAAGGCTGCTTTTGGACTTCATCTGCATGATTGTCTCTCCTGTCTGCACACTGCAGTTTTAGACTTGTGAGCCTCCATAACTGGGTGAGGCAATTCCTTCTAATAGACCTTTCTCTCTCTCTTTTTTTTTCTTCCTCAATTTCTTTTCTTTCTCTCTTTCTTTCTTTCTCTTTCTCTCTTTCTTTCTTTTTCTCTTTTTTTCTTCTTTCTTTCTTTTTCTCTTTCTTTCTTTCTTCTTTCTTTCTTTCTTTCTTTCTTTCTTTCTTTCTTTCTTTCTTTCTTTCTTTCTTTTCTTTCTCAGAGAGAGAGAGAAAGACTGACTAATACAGTTCCATTCATAAAATAAGACTTCAGTACAGTCCCTGATAACTCTATGATAAGAGGACCCCATGGACCCTTGGGTTGACTGTCATATATAAATATGTTTCTCCCCAAACAGATGACTTCACTTTGCTTCCTTGCACAAACTAAAGGCCTTCTCATCATTTGTGTGATTGAGAGCATAGGTGCTGAGGCCTGACTCCATGGGTTCAAATCTAAGCTCTGCCACTTGGTGGATTTTGACCATGGGAAAACTACTTAACTACTCTAGGCCTCAGTTTCCTCATCTGTAAAGGGGAGATAATAAACTATCTACCTCATAGGGTTATTGTGAGAATTAATGAGTTAATAAATGTAAAATGCTTAACAAGATATCTGGCACTCAGATAGGGTAGATCTAGTTATCCTGCAGTGATGACTATATTGTTTATGCTTAGACATTATTGGCTGGAAATTCTTAAGTAGTCAAGTAGAGCCTTAATGAAGCAGGAAAAAAAATTGATGATGTGCCTAGAGGGGGAGAAATCATACTTGGAGAACAGAATTAATAACTTCCACATTATTCATATTATGTATTTATATATAGTTATGTATATACATATTTAATTAATACTATGTATTATGTGGCCTACTTCACTTTGCTTCTTTGTTTAAGGCAAAGGACTTTTTTCAACAATTCTTTCTGTAGGAAACATCTTCCCTGCCTTGCTTAGCGGAAATCACATGGTACAGCTCCTCCAATAGTTACAGCCTTGAGCAGTGAGATCATCATTATCCATGTAAATAGACACAGTTTAGCATCTTGGGCTGGTATCAAGGAGCTTTTATATGGAAGCAATTACACCCTTGGTGGTGGTGGGGAATAGTTAAAAATGCAAATATATCATTATTTACTAGCTCTTGGAAGTCATGCCTCTTGCATTTCATTCTGAACTTCTTGCTTAATGCCTTTCAAATCTCCCCTGCTATTTTTGGCTTCTCGGAAATAATTCTGCCAAGGCAGAAAATTGGCAGTCAAATAAGTTTCATTGGCCTTTAGATCATTTTATTTCTTAACTTGTATTTTTCCTTTGCTCTCTGTTCTTTGCTGACTTTCCATTGCCCATCACTTCACACATATAGCATGTAGCATTGATCTTGACACATGATATGCATTTCCTTATCAAAGGTTGATCCATTAGGTGGACTCCTGCCAAGGAAAGGTGGGCCATGTCTTTCAATTTAAAGATGTTATGTAGTGATGTCCTATATGCTATTATAAATAACTTTTAAAACCCATGCATAGAGAAAATGCTTATGAGGAACATTTAAATGGATTTTCTTCATTTTCAGCTGAATCCCTATTAAGAGTTTAGGTATATGTCAGGAAAGTGGTCTGTGTCTTCAATAACTTTGTAGTTTTGCAAGTTTCTCTTTGATTTCACCAGGGTCTTATGATTGTGACTAGCTAATGGAGAGAATATCCTGAGGAAATCAGCTAACTGTGCCTCTTGGAAAGCTCAAGTTCTCTGAACAGAGGAGCAAGGCCATCCAGTTATGCATTCAACCACTTTTTATAGAATGTCCAGCAAGTGCTAGGTACAAATATAAGGAATGGGTACAGTGGTGAACTAGCTGACCAAGCCCTCTTAGAGCAAACATTCTAGTGGAGGGAGGGCATAGATAGCCCCAAAGATATTTTGTAAATAGGCAATGCAATTTCAGATAGTGATAAACAGGTTAAAGGAGCATAGAAAGGGTGTTTGAGGGGCTCTTTTAGATGGGTAATTTGGAAAGTCTTATCTGAGGAGGAAGTTTTTGAACAGAGACCTAAATGAACTGGAAGAACAAGCCACAGGAAGGTATAGAGATAAAGGAATCTAGGCACAGAAAATATTAAATACACACTGGGTGCGGATTAACTTGGCGTATTCATTAAAAATTAAGGAGATCATTACAGCTGGAGCAGGAGAGAGCTGAGGGGCTGAGTTCATTAAAGTGAGTGAAGGTTAGTGTTTCAAGACCTTGTAGGCTGAAGTAAGGGGTTTGGATCTTATACTTGAGGTGTGAGGGAGTGGGATTCAGCATATATTTTGGAGGACTATCCAGGCTGACTTTTTCCTGGATTGATTGCAAGATGTAAAGAGAAAAACAAAGAGTCAAGGATGCCTCCTAAATTTTTGCTCTTTGCAAGTGGGTAAATGTTGGTGTTGTTAATTGAGAAGATGGGGAACCATATCTGTGAGCCTTCAAACAGGGAAAAAGAAACTGCTCTAGGTCTTTTAAGCAGGAAGAGATTTAATATAGGGAATTGAGTGCTTACAAAAATGTTGAAAGAGCTGAGGAAACACAAGTTAGGGGAAGGGCCAGTGACATTCAGTTCTGCCATCACTGCTGGTCCAGTGAATATAGAAGTTGTTGCTTCCACCCAGAGATTAAAAAAGTACAGGATATTGGTGGTGATGGTCATAGCTGGCCCATAGTACTGAGAGCAGTTATCACAGTGGACCACCCAGAGGCTACTGCAAAGACTCACATCTGCCAAAGCTTTCATCTCGAATGTTGACACATGGGGAAGCAGAATATATTCTATTTCTCCTCGACCTTAAAATTTCACACTAGGGCTCTTTATTAGCAGAACACGGATGCAACCCGAAACTGAAAGGTAGATGAGCCTGGTAGATAAAGTTCCCAGACTTTCTGCTTTTTTGCTTGCCAAGAAGAAGTACATGAAAGAGGGGGAGAAATAGAACTTTGCAAGCTAAAGAGGAGATAAGGAAACATGTTTGGATTCTTTTGTCATGAGTTTAGCCTGTGTATGCAAATACATCCAAGTTGGAAGTGTCAAGTAGGCATTTGGCTATACAAGTCTAGAATTCAGGGAAAAGGTTGAGGATGGGGATGTAAATTGGGGAGCCATCAACATATAGATGGTAACTGAGGGAATGCAACTGGAAAATATTACCTGGAGTATAAGTGTCGTTGGAGGCGAGGTCCAGGAATAAAGCCCTCTATGCTCTTAGGAAAACAGGGATATTAGGGTAATTGAGAATTGCTTCTAGGATTAAGAGGATTAAAGTCAGGACCTGATGTAAGTTCAAAGGAACAGCCCAAGGAAAGCAGTCAAGACTATGCGAGTGCTCAGAGGTCTGGAAGAAGAACAAGTACCAGCCAATGAACTGAGATTGTGGGAAAACAGTCTGGAGAGTGTGGTCCTCTGATAGTCAGGTGAAAGAGGAGGGAGTGATTATTGTGTCCAATACCGAGAAGAGTTTTAATGAGGTGCAGTATGAGAATTCAACATTAGACTTGGTGAGATGGAAGTTGTAGGTGACCTTAAACAGAGTTAGTTTCTAAAATCCTGAATGGAGCAGTTTGGAGGGAGCATATGTAGTGAGAAAGCAAAGAGTGAATTTACACAACTCTTCAGAGTAGTTCTGATGTCAGAGGAATAGAGCAGCAGTTGGAGAGGATGTAGAGTCTAGGGAAGGGGTTTTTAAAGAAAGGCGATTTGAAAGTATGTTTGTGTGTTGTTGAGAATGATGCATGATCTTGGAAGTCAATGTGAGAGTGGGGCGATCAAGACTCAAATTAATTGGTAGGTCATGTCCAACATGATAGGAATCTCTATTCTGATTCCAGATTATACCTGACATGCATTTTTTTTAAAGATTTTTTAATTTATTTATTTGACAGAGAGAGAGACAGCGAGAGCAGGAACACAAGCAGGGGGAGTGGGAGAGGGAGAAGCAGGCTTCCCGCCGAGCAGGGAGCCCGATGTGGGGACTCGATCCCAGGACCCTGGAATCATGACCTGAGCCGAAGGCAGACACTTAACGACTAAGCCACCCAGGAATCCCAACCACCCCAGCCTCTTATCTGAGACTTCTGGAAAGCGAAGGTGATCAGTTCAACAAATAATAGCGTAAAACAGCTTGTAGCTGGAAACTCTCCCACAGTTTGAGTTTTCTCCCAGGAGACTCTTTGATCTGTCCCCCTGGCTGCCTTCCTGCCCATTCAACAGTTCTTCTGACATGGCGAGCATGTCTGCATTCTACCCAGCTAGTTCCCAAACCAAGGTCCCCCCACCTACTGACATGTATTTAAGAAGAGTTGCACTCACTGACAGTGTGGTGCTAAGTCTAGGGCTGCAGTGAGTACTAATGCACAAGAAGTTTGTCCTCTGATAAGGCAGTTGGCCAGCTAGTAAGGACTTGTCAAGGGCTCAGACTGTGGGACCATGAGAGGGGCCCTTAAGTCTGTTGGGGCCCTAAGAAGGGCCTTCTGAAAGAAGGAGACCCTGAGTCGAGACAATAGCATATGTGTTATGCATATGTGTTATGTGGGTGAAGATGAGAGGCAAGGATAAACTAGGTGCAGGGAAAGTGACAAGGGAAGGCCAAGAGGCAGGGCATAGCTGGTTTTATAAGGAGGGTCCATCTAGTTTAGTTTGGGAAAAGCCTGAAATTCCATGAGGGGTGGCAAGGTGAGCTGCAGCATCAGCAGGGCAGGGCACCAAGAGCCTGAAAGACATACCACAAAGCTTAGATTTTGGACTGAAAGGAAAAGGGATCCTCTGGTAGACTTGTCAAGTTTCCCTCTCAGAATAATGGCCCCATGATGATTTCCAATGGTAGAAATGGAGAATGGTGTCTTCTGAGAGCAGAAGCTATCAGGATCACACTTTACACAGACTTTGGAAGGTTGCTCAAGTGGCAGTGAAACAAGGGGTTAGAAACTGGGGAGGACTTGGGGGTGTGGCCACCCGCTAAGAGGTGATTGCAATAGGCCAAGTGGATAATGATTTGGGCCTGTTCTCAGCCACTCAAGTAAGGGAGTCTGGACAGACAGGAGAGAGTATTTGCAGAGCTGGATGGTGGCCTGAGTGGACCAGCAGGAGAGAGCTTATACAGAGTGAATGATCGTCCCTGGTGGGACTGACCGTGCTGCCCCTCCAGCAGGAGGAGCAGAAGAAGGGTTAAAATGACATGTCTCAGGGTTATTTGCCTATGTCCCCAGGAGGCAGGGAGTGTGACTTAGGAATCTTTAGGCTTTATCAGCCAAGACTGGGATCTTGCCAATTTTAGAGAGCCCCTGGGGATGGGGGATGCTTCAAGAAGGAGCCCCCCTGAGCTAAGTAATCAGTGATGGTCTGTCATCCAGCTCATGAGCAACGTCTCCCACCCTTGGGTCATGCCAGGATTATGCTCCATTGACCGAGCATATCAGTGTACTCAGGGCTTGATATATTTCATTTCAATTAATCTTCCCCCAAATGATGGGTAAATGTGGTTACCCCATTTTAAAGATAAGAGAAGCAAAGACATTTTTATGTAGCTGGCTCTTAGTTTAGGCTGCCATAACAAATGACAATAGAGTGGATGGTGTAAACAACAAAAATTTATTTGTCATTATTCTGGAGTTTGAAAGTCTGAGATCAGGGTGCCAGAGCAGTAGGGTTCTTGGGAGAGCTCTTTTCTTGATTTATAGATGGTGGTCTCCTTGCTGTGTCCTCACATGGTGGAGAGAGAGAGGAAGCAAGAGCTTTCCTGCTTCTTGTTATAAGAGCATTAATTCCATCACAAGGGTTCCACTCTCTCCACTTAATTGCCTCTCAAAGGCCCCATCTCCAAATACCAGCACAATGAGGATCAGGGTTGGTGCAGATCCTAGTGCATAAGCTGAGACTAGGATTGGTGCCTGGATGGCCTTGGATACATCAGTTGACCTGTTTGAGAGCATTTGGACTATGTACCTGTAAACAGAATTCTAGAGGTAATGTCCTATGACTTTAAAAAATTAGAAAGCTTTTCATTTATATATATGAGAGGAAATTTTTTTCTTGGCATAATGATGAATGATCAAGGGCACAACTGGATGTCGACATGCAAAAGAATAAAGGTGGACCTTTTCCTTATACTACACACCAAAAACAGCTCAAAATTAGAACTAAAAATAAGTTAAAATTATAAAACTCTTAGAAAGAAACATAAGACAGTTTTGTAACTTTGAATTAGGCAATAGTTTTTTAGATACAATACCAAAAAACACAAGGGACAAAAGAATAAACAGATAAAGTGGACTTCATCAAAACTAAAAAATTTGTGCTTCAAAGGACAAAATCAAGAAAGTGGAAAGACAACCCACAGAATGGAAAGAAATATTCACATATCATGTGTCTGATAAAAGACTTGTGTCCAGAATATACAAAGAACACTTGCAAATCAACAGTAGAGCAACACCTACTTCAATTAAAAAAAGATGTGAATAGACATTTATTTACTTGAGAGAGAGCACACAGAAGGAGAGTAAGAGGGAGAAGCAGACTCTCTGCTGAGCAGAGAGACCAACTCGGGGCTTGATCCCAGGACCCTGAGATCATGACCTGAGCCAAAAGCAGACACTTAACCAATTGAGCCACCCAGGCACTCCAGTAAATAGACATTTCTATAAAAAGATACACAAATGGGGAAGAAACACATGAAAACACGCTAAACCTCATTAGTCTTTCAGGAGATGCAAATCAAAACCACTGAGATATACTTCACCTGCACTAGAATGGCAAAGATAAAAGGAGAAAAGATAGACAATGACAAGTGTTGAACAAGGATATATAGTTCCAAACTCCTGAATATTTGAGAGGTAAACAACATACCTCTAGAGAATCCATGTATCAGAGAAGAAATCACAAGGGGACGAAGAATATTTAGAAGCAAAAGATAAGATTAGGATACAGTTTTTAAAAATCTGAACTTCTACCTTAAGCTGTTAGAAATGACAAAAAAAAAAACAAAAAAACAAAAACAACTAACCCTCCCCAAAAAGATGGAATAATAAACATAAAAGGAGAAATCAATGAAATGCAAAATTTAAAAAAGAGAAAAAGAATCCCATAAGCAGTTCCTTTGAGAAAAAAAATCTATGAAATTGATTGATCTAACCAGATTTATTCAGAAAAAGAGAGAGAAGACACAATTTACCACCTCAGGAATGAAATAGAAGCATCAGTACAGATCCTATAGACTTTAAAAGGATAAGAAAGAAACATTATGAGCAATTTCACTCCAATTAATTCAATAACTTAAAAGAAATAGATAAATTCTTTGTCCTAATGTTACTTTGGTTGTATTAAAGGATGTACTTATTCTTAGGAAATCATGCAGAAGTATTTAAGGTGTAACTTACTTTCCAATGGTGCAGCACAATTTGGACAATTGGTGAATCTAAGGGTAGGTATACAAATGTTCGTTGTGTTCTTCTTTTAGCTTTTTTGTATATTTGAACATTTTCATAATACAAAGCTGGGAAAGGTAAATGAGGCACAAACTCTTGTCAGTAGAGAGGCTCTCACTCCAGATTCATCATTTGAAACAGGCTGATGATGGGAAGGACGTCATGATCTTTCACCCAGAGAGCAGTGTCGTGTCCTTCCCTCTGGGCCAGGATGAAGCTTCTCGGTGATGCTGGAACCTCCTACAAGACGGACATAAAGAGGAAGGACTTAGGTCACTGGGGGCCAGTCTTGACCTTCCACTGGCAGTGAGGGCCAACAAAAGTACTGAGTCACTTTCTGTAGATGTCCAGCCCCTAACAGCAACTAGTAAAATGGGTGGACAGTCAGCATGGGCCTTGATTTTAAACAGAGGCCTGACCTACTTCATTCTTCCCAGAGTTTGGAGAAAGAGGCCTTGACTCCCACAGACATGAAACCTTGGCCTAATTGGATACTAATTACTCACAAGAGTTTTGTTGACCCAAACTTCCCATAACCCCACTTTGGTAGGAAAGGAGGGCATGCCGAAAGAAGAATCACTGCTAGGAAAATGACACAGATTTATTCAGTCCTGAAAGTCCTTTCCCAGAAATGATGTCCCAAATTGAGCAAGAATAAACAATGCATGACTGATAAATCCCACAGTTAGGGACTGGGAACAGCTTTCCTACGTTCCTAAGGAGCTGTATATTTGGAATCAGGTAAAACTGAAAGTAAGAGTAGTTGGTCATCTAAGGCCAGGTTGGATGAGACAAGTTCCCGTATTTTGATGTATCTCTTTGTGATTAGAGCACCTGTGAAGGACACAGACTGTGGTACCTCCACGACGTTAGTAACGTACAAAGAAAAGAAGTCTGATACCGCGAGTCTCCTCTTGGCCCAGGGTCTTGACTGATGCTGGGCATCGAGCCACCCTGTCCATCTTGAGGGGACACTTGAGAGGGAGGGATGGGTGGGACGAGCACCAAACCGTCTCTGCAGGACATAATCAGACCACCTCCTACTCATTTCCTTATGATCCGTTTGTTCTATAAATGGGGCTCCTCAGTCATTGGATGCTCTTACTGACGTGGGTATGGCGGAGAAAAAGACAAAATACCTGGCAGTTTCTATGCAGCTCACATTATGATTCACCTGGCAAAGCCTGAGTTACTTAGATAAAGGGAAGATGTGAGGAGGACTTTGGACTTGGGAAATCTGGGTTCTCATCCCAGCTGTGCAGCTGGCTTGTTGGGGCCTGAGTGACAAGTCCTCTGACCAACCCCCGCCCCCAAGGACCTCAAGGTCTCACCCTGGTGGGCAGAACCTGACCAGATTTCCAGTAGCAGCCCTTCCAGGCCGATCTTCGAATGGGGGCCCATTTCCCCTCCAGCCCTCTGTCAGCCGATGCCCAGCCCGTCAAGTTTTGGCTAACAATGGCAAGGGGGTCCCTACCAGCTCCCCCACTTTGACCATCTTCGATCTGAAGGACTGGAAAATTTCCTTCAGAAGAAAAAAGCCCTGTGGCATATACATTCATTATCCATACTGTTTCTGTTCCTTTTGGGAAATGTGTGCCTTTTAACAAGTCAGGGCCGTTTATCCTGTAGCCCATCAGGCATGGCGATCTGCGGTAGGGGGCAGAGAGACACAGGGCTCTGGGTTGCTGTGTGGCACCGTCTGCCACTCGGATGATACAGCAGTGGACAGGTCTCCTGGGTCCCCGGGTCAGGAGGAAGGATCCCTGCGACAACTGTCATCTCCTCCCTGAGGGCCCTCATGGTGGAAACATCGAGGACAAAGGTATCGAAATGGTCTGATATAGTACCATGATTTCTTCTAATTTCTAGAACATAATAAGTGATTAGTAGTACAAGACTGGGATCCAGAACTTATAGATAATTGTACAGATCAATAACAAACTCATTTTGCAATGGACAAACGTCCTCAGCAGAGGCTTTACTCTAGAGTAGGGGTCGGGAAATGAAGGCCCGGGAGACCAAATCCAACCCTTCAGGCTGTTTTATAAATAAAGTTTCATTGGAACACAGCCATGCCCGTTCGTTCATACATCGTCAACGCTGCTTTCCCCTACACCGGCAGGCCTGCGTGGCTGGAGTGGAGACCATCTGACCTGTAAACCAAAGATGTTTACCGTCAGGCCCCTACAGAAAAACATGCAGACCCCTGTAACAGAGGAAACCAAGAGGCTAATAAGCATAGGGAAGGGTGCCCAACATTATTAGCCAACAGGAAAATGCAAATTAAGCCTATAGTAAGATACCCTTGCGCACCCATCAGAATGGCTAAAATGAAAAAGATTGGCACCAAGTGTGACAATGACGGGGGACAGTTACAGCTCCCGTCCGGGAAGGCTGCTGGGGGGAGTGGCACAGCGTTGGGAAATAGCATGGCCGTGTCTAGTACAGCTGAGCATGCAGATGTCCGTGGCCGGCATCCCTGGGTGTGTACTCAGGGCAAGTGAGGGCTCTGGCCACCAGGATGGTCATAGCACCTTTGTTTCTAATAGCCCCAAACACAAAACAACCCAAGTGGTCACCAGCTGCAGAAGAAATTAAACTAATTGTGCTATAGTCACGTAATGGGACAGTATGCAACAATACCAACCCCCAAACTATTGCTCTACACAAGGACATGTCATAGACTCAATATTGAGCTCAAGAAAGCAGGTCCTAGAATGCAGAGTGTATGATTCCATCTCTAAATTTTAAGTGTAGTGACATGTGCCAAAGGTCAGAGCAGCAGTTACCTCTAGGGTTGGGCGATTAGTTATTGAGGAGGGGCTTTCTGGGCCTGAAAACGTTCTGCATCTTGTTCTGGGAGTTGCTTACATGGCTGTAGACGTATGTAAAAGGTCACTGAACACTTAAGTGCCCCTAAGATTTGAGCACCTACAGTAGAAATGGTGTATATCTCAATAAAAAGTAAAACTATTAAAGATAAGATACTGGGAATCCATTTGGCTTTGAACCTTATGCCAATATATATATATATTTTTAATTCCAGTTAGTGAACATCGAGTGCTATATTAATTTCAGGTGTAGAATGTAGTGCTCATCAGGACAAGTGTCCTCCCTAATCCCCATCCTCTATTTCCCCCTTCCCCCAACTTCCTCCCCTCTGCTAACCCTCTGTTTGTTCTCTATAGTCAAGAGTCTGGTTTTTTGTTGTTGTTGTTTTTCTCCTTTTCTCTTGGTTTGTTTTGTTTCTTAAATTTTCCATATGAGTGAAATCATATGTCTTTTTCTGACCCACTTATTTCACATAGGATTATACTTTCTAGATCCAACTGTGTTGTTATAAATGGCAAGATTCATTTCCTTTCTTTGGCTGAATAATATTCCATTCACATTTGTGTTTGTGTGTGTTGTGTGTGTACATACATACATGACACATCTTCTTTTTTTTTTATTTTTTTTATTCTTATGTTAATCCCCATGCATTACATCATGAGTTTTAGATGAAGTGTTCCATGATTCATTGTTTGTGCATAACACCCAGTGCTCCATGCAGAATGTGCCCTCCTCAATACCCACCACCAGGCTAACCCATCCTCCCACCCCCCTCCCCTCTAGAACCGTGTTTGTTTTTCAGAGTCCATCGTCCCTCATGGTTCGTCTACCCCTCCGATTTCCCCCGCTTCATTCTTCCCCTCCCGCTACCTTCTTCTTCTTCCTTTTTTTCCCTTAACCTATATTGCATTATTTCATAACACATCTTCTTTATCCATCCATCCATATTTGGTTATTATAAATAATGCTGAAGTAAGCATAGAGGTATGTGTATCTTTTCAAATTAGTTTTTTCGTATTCATTGGGTAATTACCCCGTATTGGCATTATTGGATCATATGGTAATTCTATTTTTAATTTTTTGAGGACCCTCCATATTGTTTTCCACAGAGGCTGCACCAGTTTGCATTCCCACCGATAGTGCACGAGGGCTCCTTTTTCTCCACATCCTCACCAGCATTTGTTGTTTCTTGCCTTTTTGATTTTAGCCATCCTCACAGTGTGAGGTGATATTTCCTTGTGGTTTTCATTTGCATTTCCCTGATGGTGAGTGATATTGAGCAGCTTTTCATGTCTGTTGGCCAAGTGTATGCCCTCTTTGGAAAAATGTCTGTTTATGTCTTCTGTCCATTTTTAATTGGATTATTTGTTTTTTGGGTGTTTTTTGAGTTGTATCTGTTTTTTATATATTTTGGATACTAACCCTTTGTTGGATTTGTCACTCACAAATACATTCTCCCATTCAGTAGATTGTCTTTTAGTTTTGTTGGTCGTTTCCTTTGCTGTGCAGAAGCTTTTATTTTGATGTAGTCCCACTAGTGTATTTTTGCTTTTGTTTCTCTTGCCTCAGGGGACACATCTAGCAAATGTTGCTACCCCTGATGTCAGAGACATTACTGCCTGTGCCCTCCTCTAGGATTCTTATGGTTTTAGGTCTCACATTTAGGTCTTTAACTCATTTTGAATTTATTTTTGTGTATGGTGTAAGAAAGAGGTCCAGTTTTATTCTTTTGCACATTGCTGTCCAGTTTTTCCAACACTATTTGTTGAAGAGACTTTTTTCCCCACTGGATATTCTTTCCTGCTTTGTCGAAGATTAACTGACCATATAAATGTGGGTTTATTTCTGGGCTCTCCATTCTGTTCCATTGATCTATGTGTCTATTTTTGTACCAGTACCATGCTATTTTGATTACTATTGCTTTATAGTATATCTTGAAATCTGGGATTGTCATACCTCCAGCTTTGTTCTTCTTTAGGACTACTTTGGCTATTCAGGGCTTTTTTTGTTGTGGTGATGGTTTTTTTTTGTTTTTGTTTTTGTTTTTTTTCAGTTCCATACACATTTTCAGGACTATTTGTTCTAGTTTTGTGAAAAATGCTGTTGACATTTTGATAGGGATTGCATTGAAATTGTAGATTGCTTTGGGTAGTATGGACATTTTAATAATATTTTTTCTCCCAACCCATGAGCATGGAATATCTTTATTTGTCTCTGTCCTCTTCAATTTCTTTCATCAGTGTCTTGTTGTTTTCAGAGTAAAGTCTTTCATCTCCTTAGTTAAGTTTATTCTGAGGTATTTTATTCTTTTTGCTGCAATTGTAAATGGGACCGGCTCTTAATTTCTCTTTTGCAGAGTAAAGTTTTAACTAGGATACCTTTTAGGCTTTGCCATCAGAAAAAGCAAATTTTTAGAATGTAATTGTGCATCTGTGCTAAAATTCTCCATAGTAACCCATTCTCTCCCCTTCTTATACCCTCCTCATATCCTCGCCTCTCCATTGCCTTCCTGTCCCCTTTCTTCAAAGCTGAGGGGACTAACTGGTGGTTCACCTGACTCTCCAGCCTGATCTCTGATGGGGACATGTCTTAAGACATGTCTTAAGCCCAATGAAGGAACCCCTGGCCGAGGCTGATGCTGCTCCATGCACTGGTGAAAATCAAGAGCCTTCTCCTTCACTCAAAGGTGAATGTAGTGGGGGAAGGGTCTCCACAGTGTCACTTGTCCCAGGAGCATCCAGGCAGACAAAGACACAGGGCCAAGACCTTTCTAGGTGAACCCAAGCCTGACCCTGCAGAGCAAACACCAGGAACCCTGACATGCCCCAGACAGGAAAGGACCCCCACCCTGTGATGTACAGGGTGCTGGTGGATGCAGGACCACAGACGTGAAGGAAGGACAGTGAATGCAGCCCCTTCTGGTCTTGAAGCAGGGCAAAAGATTGCTAGCGGGTGATTCGGGTCGTCGGCCACACTCTGTCCCCGCAACACTCAGTTACGGTCTGACGGCTTCACACGTGCTAAGATCGTGGTTCATGTGGTCGTGGAGGGCTGGAGTCCCATCAGAAGTGTCCCTGCCCCGCCCCAGCACTGCTTGGGGGACGCTGGTGCCCCAAGTGCTGGATGGTGTCGTGTTGGAATGGCAGGTCCACAAACGCTTTTCCCACGAGGGGCTGACTTAGTGCACTCCGCACCGACAGTGGGGGCTGCCCAGAAGTGGAAGCCATGGGACAGAGTCTCCAACCCCCTCCTGGGAACACACACCAAACAAAGCAACCTCTGGAAGAATAAGACAGAGGTTGTAGGGCGGCAGGCGAGCATTCCCGCATGCCTTCCTGCCCGTCACTCTTGCTCAGTCCGCAGAGCAACCGCTGGGGTGGTCTCCAGCCCGCAGCTGCGGGGTCACTCCCGGAGGCTAACTCTGCACCCAGGGTCATGGGTCCAGGTCATGATGGGCTCCATAGGGGGTGACTTCTCACATCAGTATCCAAGAGGAGGGGCTCAATGGTTCGGGGCCGTTTGTCTGGCGACATCTTTCCCTAGAAGCACGAGGGGTGCACGTCAGACAGACACACGTCTTTCCTTTCCCCGCAGCTTCGGGCTCCTTGGATTCCAGCTCTGAGCATTTGCAAGGCCTGCATTTTGAGGGCTCTGTGGCACCGCATTCGTTTGCAGTGACTGCTCTTGCAAAACACCCCAAACGAGGCAACTTGAGACCCCAGAACTGTATTCTCTCGCTCTTCTGGAGGCCACAGTACTGAAATCAGGGTCCGTCAGGGTCCGTCCCTTCTGGAGGCCCAAAGGGACATCCTTTCGATGCTTTTGTCCCAGCTTCTGGGCGCTGCGGCCAAGTGGGGCATTTCTGGGCTCGAAGTTGCTTCACCGAAGTCCCTGCCCCTGGCTGACCCGGCTTCCCTCCTGCCAGTCTGAGTCCGCCCGCTCCGCCTGTAAGGACACCAGTCGTGTTGGATCAGGGCTGTGCCATAGTCCAGTATGACCTCACCTCAACTAATTATGTCTCCAGAGACCCTATTTCCAAATAAGCTCACTTTTTGAGGCTCCAGGCAGACATGAATCTGAGGGGATGTTATTCAAGCCCGTACGGGCACCAAGCACCAAATGGGTGCATCTGTCACCTCGTTCTGCATGAGGCAGAAAGAACTCCGGTGACCACACCCTAGAGAGAACCTCAGGCCACACGTTGGAAAGGACAGTGGCCAGGACTAGGTGAGGAGGCCAGGGCTAGAGACCACGTTGCCATGGTGATTGTGTTTCGTGTCCATCATGGTCCCCCAGCTCCCACGGGGTCCTTTCCCTCCCTCCATGGGTCTGGGTTATTCACGTCAAAGCATCTTACACACAGGGCCTGTGGGTGGCCAGCAGCCTTTCTTCCTCACCCAATAGTTTGGGGTCCATCAGAAGCCCGGTAGTAGGCTTGTCGCTCTGGGAGGGGTAGGAACGGCCTGCCCTTCCAGGAGGGTGCGCAGCCCGTGAGTCCTGGGTGAGGGAGCACGCTCAATTTGTCACCCTAGCAATGGATGGAGGACCCTTCTAAGCCTAACTCAGGGCACAGTCCCTCACACAGTTTCCCAGAGGGTCAACCTTTGGTGGTTAGACAAGAGTTCTGGTGGGGTTTTATGTCAAGGGACGGCAGAGCCTGGGGATTTAGTGTCCTCACTATGATGTCATGAACCTCAGGATGGGGTGGAGTTTGGCTTTGAGAACCATGCCTGGGAGCTGAGCACAACAATGTCCCCATGCCCACCCAGGGAGAAGACAACTGTCATGGGCAGTGGGGGACCCCAGAGGGAGAATGCCCTGCAGTGCCAGAAACAGGGAAGCTTGTCACTGTCCTTATACTTGTAAGGTAGGAGCCTGAGTGTGGCCAACTGAACCTGTGAGCTGTCTCACCTTGTCTGTCCTGATGGACTCTGTGACTGTGGACAGTGCCTTCTCCTGAAGACAGGGTTTGCTATCAGCAGAACGATTATAAAATATAACCAGCAGGATTCTTTCATATGCAGGTGGTAGAAACTTATCTCAACCTGCTTAAGCCTCAAAGGGGACTCAAGTTAGGTCCTTTCTGAGACTCGGAAAGAAGCTTCAGGAACAGCTGGATCAAGGGTCCAGGTATCAGGATTTTGTTTCTTGCTGTCTTTTGGCTCTACTGCTTTCCCTGTGATAGTTTATGTTCTCAGAGGATTTCCAAAAGCAACATGATGGCTGTTGGCACCCCAAGATTAGAGTATTCTAGGTGCTTGTGAGTCAGGAGAGAGGTTCTCTAGCGGGACATGATTGCCCGTTAGGACAGGAGCCCTGGACAGCGTAATTGGGAACAGTACATGTGCACAGGGTGTGCATCTATTCCGACTCCTGTCCCCACCCTCCCAGCGTTTAGTTTTTGGGCTCCAGAAAGCTAACTGCACAACCTTGACTTGCTCACCAGACTAGGCTGTTTTGTGTCCCGTGGTTTTGCCTGTGTGTGCCTTCTGCCGGAAATGCCTTTGCACCATCCACCTGCCCCCACTTGCTCCTAGCCCATCATCATCTAAGGATCCTTCCTACTCCATCTCTGGTCCCAGCATAGAGCTCACGTGGGGGCCGTGCAGGCTCTCAGCTCCACAACCTGAAATCAAAATCTTTCTGTGGCAAGGTCTCCAAGATTTTCACATGCTCTTTCAAGTGTGAAAGCACCACTGATAACCGCTGCTTATCCATCAGTGTTCAGCTCAGAGGCCGCCTCCTCCAGAGAGCCCCCCTGTCCTGCCACCCCACCCCAGCCTGTAGCAGGGACAGTTAGAGAGCCACGGCGGCCCAGTGCCAAAGACATCGTAGAAGCTGCAGAGATTCGCACTACATATGTGGGCGCGAAAGCAGGCAGTAACACACTCAGGCACACTTTGGGTCAAAGAGAGTCATGAGTGCGGGTCCTTCTCCAAATTGCTCCTGGACCCTCTTCTGTCTGCCCTGTGCCCAAGGCTGACTCCTGTCTGCTCTCCAGGCCCTCTGGGGGCGGCCCTGCACCATTCCTGGGACAGCCCCCCCACCCGGGCTCAGCAGATGCCACCTCCCTGTCCTCCCTCCAGGCCCAGGGGTGGAACCACCTCCCACTGTGGCTGGAGGCTGGGAGCGCCCTCCTTGGTCCTGCCCTACTCCCTGCTGCAGCTGGAGACTGTCCCCTGGCCTCTTCCTCCGGACCCTGTGGGAGAAGCGCTCCTGCCTGGGATCTTCCCTGGTCCATCGGGAGACTCTGCTCTCTGTGCAGAAGATCAAGGAGACTTTCCTCTCTTTACACATTGCACACACACGTTTTTTTCCTTTCAGTAATTTATTTATCTACAAGCAATTAATGAAATTGTCAATTCTATTTTTACATTTTCCAGGTACTCACAAAACAACTACAATAGTCTAGATTCTGCATCCTGGGGCTTGTGCGTGTGCACGCGTCCATGTGCATGGGAGTGTATGCTTGTCATCGGGAGAAAACGTTGTATTTTGACTGCTTAGAATACATGTGTTAAACAATAAATAGTATCTTAAACAAAACAACAAAGATTAAGAAAAAAATCACAGAACAAGAAGGAAATGGTTGCAGATTCTTAAGCTTTCCTATCTATAAGTTTAAGATTAAACTAATCCCATGAATTTAGGACTAAAATAAGAATTAAGGACTAAAATATGAATTCATAAAACAACTACAATAGTCTAGATTTGCATCCTGTGGTGTGTGCGTGTGCACGCGTCCACGTGCATGGGAGTGTGTGCTTGTTACCAGGAGAAAACTTTGTATTTTGACTGCATAAAATTCACAAATGTTAAACAACAAACAGTATCTTAAACAAAACAACAAAGGCTAAGAAGAAAAAAATTGCAGAACAAGGAAGAAATGGTTGCAAATGCCTAAGTTTTCCTATCTATAAATTTAAGACTAAACTATTGCTATGAATTTAGGACTAAAATATGAATTCAGAACTAAAATATGAACTTAGGACTAAAATGTGAATTTAGGACTACAATTTGAGTTTAAGACTAAAATTTGAATTTAGGACTAAAATTTGAATTTATGACTAAAATATGAATTTTAGGACTAAAATTTGAATTTAGGACTGCACTAACTATTTCATACAGTTTGAGTGAGATGTTGTTTTGTTTAAGTTTTTTCTCTCTCTCTTTTTTTAAGGCAATCACATAAATCCTGAGTTATTTCTGCGGAACTGTAACCCTAGTCCTAGAGCACAGAAATGGTCTTGTTTGAAAGTCTCTATCTATGTCCACAATGGAGGATGTCTTCAGTCCCAGTGGCATTAATTTAAATCCGACCACCATACCTACAGCAGAGAGTTCTAAAGCGTCTGGCGGGGAAGCTGTGTATTCATGACAATCTGGACGAAGCTCTAGTTACACAGTCCGCGATGGGGTTCCACCGCTATCCTGCAGAGAGTCACTGTGGCGTCAGTTCCGAAATAGTAGCCGTTTCACTAGAGAGAGAGCCATCAGACGTTCTTCACGGAGCTCCACGCAGATGCTGAGCCGGGTTTTGGCTGCTCAGAGCCCGGCTGCCCTGAGCCCGGTCACCCTTGCAGGCGACTCCGGGTCCCGGGGCCCTCACGGTGGGCCTTCCATCCCCCCTGGGGGCCCGATGACCCCGGGGACCTCCTGACACTTCCCAGCCTGCGTGGGCTGTGGGCGGAGCTGCAGGACCAAGAGGGTCCCTCAGGACAGGCCAGCAGCTGGACTCCACACCGGCTAGCAACCGCCTCAAGTGATCATTCTCTTTCCTTAGCTCCTGGAACTCCCTCTCTCTGGATGTAGCCACCACCCAGCTCTTTGCGACTCTGTCCTGATGGAAGAGGACCAGCTTGCGATGATAGTAGGAGGTGGTTCTCTCCAGCTCCTTGCCCAGGTCTTGGGCCATCTTCTTGTAGAGGTTGCGAATCTGGCACGTGAAGTTCATTTCTCTGTGTGCGCTGGCCAGTTTCTTCTTCATTTCCAAGCACTTAGCTTCCGCTTGAAACACTTTTCGGTCAAGTTGCAGGATGTATTGGTCCTGTTCATCCAGGGGGTTCTGAAGTTTCAGCTTCAGCGGCTGAATCTCCTTGTCCAGCTGTGAAGTTTCCTTCTGCAAAGAGGCTTCCTGGGTTTGTAGGCTGTGGATTTGTCGTGTCAGCTCCACGATCTCTTGCCTTTCTGCCCACAGTCGTCTGGCTCTGTGTTGCTGTTCCCCTTCGGGACTTGGAGGGGACCCAGGGCAGCCAGCATCCTCAGGGACGCCCTTCAGATCCACTGCTGCCTGATGGGCGGGCTGATCACCGTTTCCTGCTCCCCTCTTTGGCTGGACTCCCCGGGGCCCGGCACCGTCGTGCTCTGCCGGGAGGTCAGGCGGGGGGACGGCCTGCAGCCCGGGTCCGGCCCTGGACGGGGACTGGCTGGCTTGATCTTTCGGGACCAGCTCCATGCATGCCTTCAACGGCTCCAGCCTTTCTTCCCCCTCGTTCTCCTGCCCTTTCTGCCTCCATCTCGAAACTTCTTGGTTGAGCGTTTCCCGTCCTTCTGGAAAAGGAGTCTTTTCACTCTGATCCTTCGTTCTTTTCGTCAGAAGCTGTTCTCCATCCTTCTCCAATGTTCTGAGGATGGGTTTTTCCCCAGGGACCTGGGGCAGGTCGGGATGCTGGTCCAGTTCCTTCAGTGCCTTCCTCAAAAAGTTGACAGTGTCCCTATCCACCAGCCTCCTCAGTTCTGTGTTCATTGCCGTCAAGCACAGGGCTTGTAACAAGGGAGGACTAGCCACCACCTTGGGCGGCCTGAGGGCGGCCTCGGCTTTTGTGGTTGGGCCACTCTCCTCACGGCGGGCTCCACACACTTCGTGGTGGGCAGAGCCCCTGTGGCCCAGTGCCTTCGTGCTTCTTCGAGTGAGTTGTCTCTTCACTAGGAGAACCAGCAGCACAGTCCATAGGAGCACCACGCAGGGCAACATGGGGAGACTCGGGCTGTGTCCCCAGCTTTCAGAAATCAGCTGCAGCGCCCCCCACAGGTGCTCCAACACCAGCTGGCAAGTGGATCTGGCGGCCAAGAGGGGGCCCTCCATGGCTGCGTCGGGCTCCACAGCTCTGTCTCCAAGTGCCAGAGTCCTGTGGCCCCAACGGACCCCTGAGAACCCTGTGGAGAGTTCTACCTATGAGGTCAACGGTGCCCGGCAACCAGGGTAGAGCAGTTGGGCTGGGGGAGGAGAGGCCAGCCAGGTTCCAGAAAACAGTTGCCCCTGACTTTGCAGTGAAGTAGAAAGTTGTCTCAATCACACAAACCCTGGGGGGGGTGGGAAGGCCTGATCCCGGCCAGGAGCTCAGCCACTCAGGCCCACCTGGCCCTACAGCAAACCTAGGGGCTCAAGGCAGGGCCACGTCACGTCCGTCCGTGCGCACAAGACAATCAGGGCAAAGTGTTCAGGCCTCCTTCCCGGGCGAGGCCCATTCTCCTGATCTGAAGTTTCCCTTGGCTTCAGGGACTCCTGGTCCTGTCTGCAAATGTCCCAGGGATCTCTCTCCATTTTTAATTGCATCACATTAATAGCCTTTTTGATTTCAACACGAGCAGATTTTAGTTCTTTCATTTCTCCAGAAAGAGATTCTGTAGTGTCTTCTATGCTTTTTTCAAGCCCATCTATTATCTTTATAATCATTATTCTGAACTCTAGTTCTGACATCTTACTTACCTCCATACTGATTAGGCCCTTGGAAGTCAGTACTGCCTCTTGTTCTCTTTTTTTGAGGTGAGTTTTTCTGTCTTAGACCATTTTGTCCAGGAAGAATAGATGAATGAAAGAACAAAATACCACAATGACAGCAATGACCCCAGAGAAATATACACTAAACAAATCAGGAGAGATATTAAACTTAAAAAAAAAAATTGACATTAAAGAATCAAAAGGAGAATATAACCAGAGGTGAACAGAATAGAGCAATACACTGGATCCTGTGTGTATTTTGGTCTGTTTGTTAGAAAACTAGATCCCAAAATTGTAAAGTAAGAAAAACTTATGTGTGTACAATAATAAAATTAAATACAGTGAAAGGATAGAATGTAACTGTAGAAATGAAAATTAAAAAAGAAAAAAATGAAAAAAGAAGACAGGAATATAAACAGGTGAACAGAACAGAGCTATACATTATATCCTGAGCGTATTTTGTTCAGTTTGTTTGAAGAAACTACATCTCAAAATTATAAAGAAAGAATAACATATATATACAAAAATAACATTAAATACATTGAAAGGATAGAATGTAAGTGTAAAGATGAAAGTACAAAAATGACTTTAAGAAAACAAAACAAAACAAAGACAAAAAAGAATACGATCAGATAGGTGAAGAGAACAGAACCATATGCTGGATTCTGGGTGTATTTTGGTTTGTTTGTTAGAAGAAACTGCATCCCAAAATTGTAAAGAAAGAAAAACATATATATACAAAAATAAAATTAAATACAATGAAAGGATAAAATGTAAGTGTAAAAATGAAAAAAGATTTTAAAAAAAGAGTTGATAAAGTAAGAAATTGGTTGAATAACCAAAGAGAAAAAAATTAAAAGACTTCTCAATTTCCTATGGCTGCTATAATAAATTATTACAAACACGGTGGCTTGAACAAAGTTCTGGAGGCCAAGAGCATGAAGTCAAGGAGTCAGCAGGGCCATGCTCCCTCCAGCCATTCGAGGAGGGAATCGTTCTTTGCCTCTTCAGTTCTGGTGTCTTTTCTCATTCTTTGGCTTGTGACATTGTCACTCTAATCCTTCCTCTGCTGTCCCATAGTCTTCCCTTCTGTGTGTCCATCTTCTTCTGTTTGTTAGAAGGACACGTATCATTGGATTTAGTGTGTACCTGGGCAATCTACGATGATCTCTCAAGATCCTTAAATTAATTACAGCTGTGTACTCTATATCTAAATATGATCACATTCACAGGCTCCAGGAGTTAAGATGTTGACATATCATTTTGCGGGCCACCATTCAATGCACTACAGAAGTAATACATTCACTTACTATTCTTTTAGTAACTACAATCAAAGGTAAAATGTATGCCTTTGACTTACTACAGACAAATATAAATTAGAGCCTCTGATCTTTTCCCAGAAAATATGAGGACACTAGAATACTTTAACTTCATTTACTACTCCCACAATCTACATATCATTGCTGAACTATATTTTATTGTATTCACTGTAAGCCTAAGAAGGCAGTGGAATATAAGGAACAATGCAGAGGATCATAGGGGAAGGGAGGGAAGATCAGAGAAGGAGACAAACCATGAGAGACTCTTGACTCCAGGAAAAAAACTGAGGGTTGTGGAAAGGGAGGTGGGTGGGGGGATGGGGTAATTGGGTGATGGGATTTTTAAGGAGGGCACGTGTTGTGATATGCATTGGGTGTTATATGCAACTAATGAGTCATTGCACACTACACCAAAAACTAATGATGTACTATATGTTGGCTAATTGAATTTAAATTTTAAAAAAAGAAGACATTATCACTCTGGCAAACTGTATGGAGGTTCCTCAAAAAGTTGAAAATAGAGCTACCCTATGATCCAGCAATTGCACTACTGGGTATTTACCCCAAAGATACAAAAGTAGGGTTCCGAAGGGGTACGTGCACCCCGATGTTTATAGCAGCAATGTCCACAATAGCCAAACTGTGGAAAGAGCCAAGATGTCCATCGACAGATGAATGGATAAAGAAGAGGTGGTATATATATACACAATGGAATATTATGCAGCCATCAAAATGAATGAGATCTTGCCATTTGCAACGACGTGGATGCAACTGGAGGGTATTATGTTGAGTGAAATAAGTCAAACAGAGAAAGATATGTATCATATGATCTCACTGATATGAGGAATTCTTAATCGCAGAAAACAAACTGAGTGTTGTTGGAGTGGGGGTGGGTTGGGAGTGATGGGGTGACTGGGTGATAGACACTGGGGAGGGCATGTGCTCTGGTAAGCGCTGTGAATTGTGCAAGACTGTTGAATCTCAGATCTGTACCTCTGAAACAAATGCAATATATGTTAGGAAAAAAAAAAGAAGAAGAAGAAGGTAGCGGGAGGGGAAGAATGAACCGGGGGAAATCGGAGGGGTAGACGAACCATGAGAGACGATGGACTCTGAAAAACAAACTGAGGGTTCTAGAGGGGAGGGGGGTGTGAGGATGGGTTAGCCTGGTGGTGGGTATTGAGGAGGGCACATTCTGCATGGAGCACTGGGTGTTATGCACAAACAATGAATCATGGAACACTTCATCTAAAACTAATGATGTAATGTATGGGGATTAACATAAGAATAAAAAAAATAAAAAAAAAGAAGGCATTATTATTGCTTTACACAGTTAATACATGGGCAGCACAACAAAATGGACAGAAATATTAAATTTTGGAAGTATCTAAATAATGAATAATTATTTTTTTTTCTTCAAGAGGAAAAGGATCAATTGGATTTATTTTTTCAAGTGGATCTTTTTTATTTATCCATGTTTTTACTCTACAAATGCTTATTTAGTGTCTTCTCTGTGGCAGGGATTGGGAATAGAGGAGCAAACATGGCAGACAAATTCTCCAAAGCTTGGGTTATAAAAATGTTGAACTGGAATTTTTGCCTGGTGAGGATCTCTAAGATTATCCGGTAAAGCTTATTGTGCTGTTGAGGAATCTGAGGTTTAGTAGGTTGAATGACTTTCTGAGCCAGGAGGTCACACAATCAGAACCATGGGGTCCTTAAGCTCCCCATGTAGTGTTTCTAATCTCTAGAGCAGACATGAGCTACCCACTGCATTTGAAGCAGGCAAGGCTATGTGGGCTCCAGCAGAAAACTGTTTTATGGACACAATGCATCTTCACCCCTTGGAAACTATCTCCTAAATGTATATCTTTGGTCAAATATAATACCCATGACCGATTCCGGAAAAAAACAAGATCTGTGGAAGGTTCTAGCCGTGGAAAACTTTAATATGTTATTAGTAATGATCATAAGAGTTAGTATCTCTTGAGCACACACAATATGCCAGGGGCTGTGTTAAGAGTTTTGTGGGGGCATTCAGGTCTCATGACAGCTTTATGAAGTTGGTGTCATGATGCTCATCCTTCTTTTAAATGTGAGGACGTTGACACCAGCCTGTTCAGGTGGTGACATGGCGAATGGTGCAAACAGGTGCTCACCTGGAGAACTGGGCCTTCTCCAACTCTAGGCAGTCCCAGATGTGAGTGCTGATCCACAGAAGATGCAGCTGTTCTTTCCAGGAGTTCCCTGAGCTGTTCTAGCAAATTCCCAAGATCACACCAGTCCTCCCAGAGAGAAGGGGAGAGAAGAGTGGCCTAGTCCTTTCCCCCTTCTCTTAAATCTCTTGCTAGAAGGCTGCCCTTGATGGTTCTTCTTCCACGTATTGAAGTAGTATTTTCCATCTAAATGTGGCCATTGCATCAGGAAGAGGGGGAGCTATGAAAACAGTCAATGTGTCCCATGTGGTTTGTCCACGCGGTGCTGGTACAGTGACACAGTGAACGGGGACAGATGAGCAGGAGCACTGCTGGATGTGTCGTATTTTAACAGAGTGTTTGCTCTTCCGAAAAAATGACCCCAGAGTGTTTGCTTTGCAATCAGGCAAGCCCTTGTTAAAAATGCCCATATTTCTAAGAGGCATTAGGAACTGACAGAAACATGCCGCCATCACTTGTGAATTCACACCAACTGTGATGAATATGAATGAGAAGGAGCTGGAGTTCTAAATGGACCCATGCAGACTCATCACAGTGCTCTCGACATTTGACAAGCTGGTTTTCCAGGGGGACCTGCAGGGAGCGGGTTGGCAATGGCCGGTGATGACGCTAAGTGCCACTCGGGACTAGAATGTCAGCATTAGTATTCTCTGCAGGGAGGATGCCAGCTTCAGGCTCTAATCACAAACCCATTTTGGTGCATCTGAAATATCATTTAGGTAAAATTAATTCTGATTAATTGGGCCCCATTCTTGCTTTTAGTTTGGAGTTGTTTGGTCTGTCTATAACTGGGCTGAGACTCACACACAGTGGCTTTGAGAAAGATGAGGATAGGCTGGCTTTGCCATCAATGTGCTACAATGGGCCTCTTAATTAGGACCTTAAATGTCACATGTCTTCTGGAAGGGACAGATTGCAGTATTATGGGCACTGGTCTTTTTTTTTCTTCACATTTTCTAAATTAAACTTTTTGTAAAATACACTTCAAAATGTTAAAAAGTGAAGTTCCAAGGAATTGTGAGGGTCAATTTCCTCCTTTGCTCATAAGGGAGGCTGAGGCAGGATCTACATTCTTTTCAAGGCCATTTCCATGACTCTGAGTCCCAGCACGTACAGCTGTGTTAATTACCTCCTCTGTGGAACAGAGAAGGACCTATGGATGCTTTCCCTGTTGCCTCCTCCTCTGGGAACTGTGTTAGTAAGTAGAAGAAAACTAACATAGAACATCTAAGAATTAAAATGACTAACTCTTTTAAAAAAATATTCCATAAAAATGATAGCAACAATTGTTTCTTACTATCCCTATGAAACAATTGGGAGCCCAGGAAGGTGCCTGGCCCCAATGCCATTAGCTAGAACAAATGGCCCAAGCTAGGGACATCCAAGGAGCTGAAGACAGGGGCCATCTCAATGCTAGGGATCACCACACAAGGATGGACACAGCTTCAATCCAGATCTGGGAAGGGCAGGATGGAAAGTTGTCCTTCTTGGAGAGAAGTCTAATCGGACCCCAAGATTCAGGGGTCACTTTCAGCAAAATGATTTCACACATTTCCAGTGGGCAATTGACAGAGGCATACAGCAGCCTTAAATCTGATTTTTACCTTATCAGAATTCATTGCTACTAAGGCAAGCTACAAAATGGGCAATGGTATGAAGAGTGACTGAAAAATCAGCAATATTCAAAGTCTTGACATTAGACTTTCTTTTCCAAAATACAGAAGTCATGCATTCTTGTTGTTGTTGTTGTTGTTGTTGTTGTTGTTGTTGTTGTTGTTTTAAAGAGAATCTTCTCCACCGGACCACTCTGCAACTCCACCATCCTGGAGGCCTAATATTAATAGCACATGCTTCCTCTGTCTCTTTTTCCTGTTCCTCTAAATCTTTTCCAGGCAATTATACACACTTGGGAATTTTTGTTGGTTTTTACCAAAATGTCTTCTCAATTAATGTATCAAAGATCTCTCAATGAGTACATGGATATGGATCTAGCCTCCCCCCACCCCCACAGGTTAGTAACAACAGGTACGATTTATTCAGAATTTTTATGTGCAGTCTTACACAAGCATGAGGAGCAGGAATTATACCCACTTCTCAGAGAGAAGAGATTGAAGCTCAGAGTAAGTGTTAACACTACACTGCTGGAGCTGGAATTCCAATTCGAGGCTATCCATCCCAAATGCTATGCTTTGAACCATTACGTTATGCCATTCCTCAAAAGCATAATCCTTGAAAAATCCTAGTTTCATATAACAAAAAGTCCTGAATGGCCACATATTTGCGGATAAAGACCTGCTACTTACCTAATTCATCTGAACACTTTTAATAAAATTGTTTGTCTGAAGGAGATTTGGCAGCATAACTATTTAGCTATATTGCTAATTAACCTTCAAGTCTTCGTAGCAAATAAGAAATAACACTGCTCACGTATTGGATCTATCTTTTATCTTCCCCCCTTCTTTCTGCATCTATATACACTTATGTAAATTTATGTGAAGGTAATTATATCAGACGTGGTAATATTTGTAGCGCACTTTTAAAAAATTTTGTGCTTGTCTTCCCACCCCATCATCTCTCCTCTGGTGTTTCTCTCTGTGTTCACTTAGTCATATATAAATACACACACCCACACACACACTGTTGTTTTTAGGGTCTTCGTTTTGTTCTAAATGCAATCATCTAAATGCACATCTTGCTTTTCTTACTTGGCAATGCCACATGGTATTTCTGCAAGTCAGGGGCTAGTGCCCTAACTAATTTTTTAATAACTATAAACTTCCACAACTAGTAGAGTTTATTCTGCCACTTCTCTCTTAATGGGCTTTCACTTGATTGTCATGTTTTGTCATGGAAACAAAGCTATATAGACCATCCTTATACATGCATCTGTATATGCTGACCTTTATTCTCTGGAGTAATTCCCTAAGACTGGGATTGGTGGGTTACAGGTATTTTTTTTTTTTTTTTTTTTTGTAGAATGCAATTTTTTTTTACATCATTGGTTTCGATATACTGTTCAATGATTCGTTAGTTGCGTATAACACCCAGTGCTCATCACATCACGTGTCCTCTTTAATTATCATATGGTTTCACTCATATGTGGAATATAAGGAATAGTGCAGAGGACAATAGGGGAAGGGAGGGAAAACTGAATGGGAAGAAATCAGAGAGGGAAACAAACCATTAGAGACTCTTGACTCCAGGAAACAAACTGAGGGTTGTGGAAAGGGAGGTGGGTGGGTGGATGGGGTAACTGGGTGGTGACTCTGCATCTTACTAGGTTATTCCAAGATCACATTCCAGGAGGAGGCACCAATTCATGCTCCCACTGGCTACGTTAGAGTTCCCATTTTTCCACATTCTCAACACGGTCGAGGGCTTTTGTTTTCTAATATTTGTCCATCTAAAACTACGTCACATGGTCACTTACTACTGAGTTTGAGTATCTTCTCATATTTGGTGCTCCTTTGAATTGGTTTTTCTGCGAATCAATTTTCTATTATGTTATTTATATTCTCTTACCAATGTAAGACGTTTTTATTATTTTATATTTTTTCTAAATCTGTAGCTTCTTAAAACTCTGCTTATAGTATACATCTCTAGAGATAGATATAGATATATTTATAACGTTATCACTATAAAAATGTTCACCTTGCAAGGGGGAAGCATCTGTCTTTATCTCCTCCTAGATTTCCTCCCATGGGACTCGCTCTCCGCTGGATGATGGGGCTGGGACCGCCCAGCCAGGGGACCCTCAGAGCACAAGGAGATGGTGAGCTGCCGCCAGGGGCCACCCACGCCCCTCTCATCACCATGCAGAGACTTGCTCTCCTTTCAAAGGGGGCATGGATGGAGAAGTAAGTGGGGGGATCCAGATCTCTCTCAGCATCATGGCTTGGACTGAGTAACCCAGAGGAACGGTGCTAAAGGCCTGAACTGGGCACTAGCAGTGAGAAGGAAAAGTTAGGGGAAATGATAAAATTATCATTATTTCATACCTTTTTCTTATTAAAAATTTAAATATTGCCAAGAACTTTGTTACGTACCCCAAATAGTATTATTGAAATTAAATGGATGACAGACATTTTCTTTTCTTTTTTTTTAAAGATTTTATTTATTTTGAGAGAGAAAGAGAGAGCACACACATGTGTGAGTTGGGGAAGGGGCAGAGGCAGAGGGAGAGAGAGAATCTCAAGCAGAATCTATGCTGAGCACAGAGCCCCACGGGGGCTCGATCTCATGACCCTGAGATCAAGACCTGAGCCTAAACCAAGAGTCGGATGCTTAACCAAATGAGCCACCCAGGTGCCCCCAGACATTTTCTGGAGATGCAATTAATTAATACCATGCAGTATTTCTGGGGTTCACTCCCTTCAAAATGTCCCCCCTGGTTAACAGTGGGTGAGGGCTTCTTGCTTCGCTCTCGACTGCCACTTTTCTCCAAGGCAGAGATGTTTTCTTGTCCTTTGTGTCTCCACAGTAGCTCTAGCCTCTGGACCCCCAAACACACACACACACACACACACACACACACACACACACCCCTCCCAGCTACCTGGAAGCTCTCTGCAAGTCTGCCAGAGAGTCCCTGTCTCTTGGGTACCCCTTGGTCTTAGTGAGCAGCTGGTACCAGCAGGAGCCACAAGGACCTGGCATGACCATAAGGCCTGGGCACAAGACAGATGACCCATTGTTACTGGTGCCACATCATGGCTCTTGGCTTTCCATATGGGCTCACACGTCCACTCAGCAGGAGACACTGATGGGATGTTTAGGAGTTCATAAATATCCTCTCTGTCCCACCAGAGTTATGAACAAACAGGAGGGCAGACACAGAAGCAGACAGATGGAGACCAAACCATCCATTTTATTGCTCATCCAAGGGAGGTCATTTGATGGAGCTCACGCCTTCTCCTGATGGGCTTGTTGCTCCTCTGCATGTCCCTTCTCCCATCTGCTCTTTGGAGCAGCTCTCGACAGTAAAGTTGGGATCTCCAAGTCAGAAACTTTACCCTTCTGCCGCCTCCCAAGGGTCCTAGGTGGAGAGGGAAGAAAGGAGATCGAATCCCTGTTGTTTCCAGCCATCTGAGAGATCAGCTTTACGCAATCATGGAGCAGGAGCCAACGGCAGTCACCTGCTCCTCCATGGTGAGCAACCCGTGAGACTGGAACAAGAGGCCAGGAGTCATTCAAGTAGCATTCCCTCCACATGGAAATGTGAGGAACGGGGAACTAAGGGGACCCCTGTGCTTTTTGTTCTCTTAACCTTTGGGTCCAGGGGTGTCCTGCCCTGTGCTGGTGAGCTGTGCATCTGGCCAGCCCTGCTCCTGCCTTCAGCAGCCCACACCCCCTTGGGGTACGTTCCTGGAACTGCCACTGGGCAGTATATATTTTACTCCCAGAAGCTGTCAATTGGGTTGAAGTAGTGAAATACTCATATTAATTTTGAGCCACGCTGGAGTCAAGGCTGGAAATTTATTCTTTTCTTTATTTCTTTGCATTTTTCCCCCCAGCCATATTGCCCAATGGAGCTTCAGCAATGTGATTAAAGGTCAACATTAAGATGATCTGGGAATAAAATGTTGACAATCTGGAGATGGCTCAAGTTGAATATAAAGCCCTTCTTTTATTAAATTCTGTTTTAGTAGGTAGCCCAAGTTATACTGCAGTAGGAAGCAAGCCACAGATCTCAGTGGATTAATACTAGGAAGGTTTATTCCTGAGGACTTCACTGGCCAGCTCGGGGTTCTGTTCTGCTTCACTGTGGTCTTGCTCTGATACCTGGCTGGGAGAACAGCCACCATCTGGAATATTGCTGGCCATATGCCAGAGGGAGCACCAACCTTAACTAAGCACACACTGGTGCCTAAGGCTTTCACTTGGAAGTGACAATGTCTTTTCTGCTCACATGTCATAAGCCAAAGTAAGTGACATGGCCATGCTTACGTTCAAAAGTGGCACAGAAGCCCAATGCTCCCACGTGCCTGGAGGACAAGAGCCAGAATAGTATAAACAGCTCTAAGGACCAGCTTTTTCTTTCTTCAGGAAGAAATTAAAAGCCACAAATATTAAATATTCTTGTAAGATAAAGTTCAACTCATTTTGTGTCTGAAGTAACAAAATCCAAATTTAAATATTCTTGCCCTGTGGAAGTCAAGTCCAAAGTCTATGCATAATTCCTAATTTTAAATTAATGTCCAATGAGATTAAGGCCCTCTTGGATTTCTTTTTGTGTTCATTAGAGTCTGGGATTTTCCAACAATCACGTGTGAACCAGGTCACCATTATCACGATGGGCTTAATGCCATTGGGCTTCGAAGTTGAGTTAGTTGCATTTCTCATTCCCCACTTTAAAGAGTATAAGGTGGCTGTGGGACCCACAGAATTATCACAGCACTGACTTTATGTCACTAACTAACCTCAAGTCCTAGGGAGATACCCCAAGTGAAATGTGGCTCTCAGGACATCACACTTGGTTCAATCTTGACCTGTATTACTGATATCAAATATGAAGTGGAAGCTCCATGGAATCTGAGAGCAGTTTGGTGGACAGAAAAAACAGCATCGATGGCTTCATCTTTGCAGGATGCTATTGGCACCAACAAGAGGTCATTTGTGGCACTGTTTAACCTACGGAGGAGGCATTTTGGAGACACATTTGGGACAATGCTATTTTCTTCCATAGCATAAAATTTGGGGTGGTGGCAGCTTTTCTTTCTTATCTTTGCATTTCCCCTATGAGGCTTGTGTTTAATGTCCCTTAGGCTGCTTTGAGGGTTGGCTTTGTCCAGTGGTGTGGTTGCTCCCAAATCTTATGACTGCACATTTTAAGTCCTGTGACATAGTGACTTGCTTCTGTTGCTTCTTGTGGAATTGCAAAGATCTGGAAAATCTGGCTTGTGGGGATGATTTCCCTCTGGTCCTCACATTGGTTTTCAGTGAATCAAAGAGCCCTTAACTGAAGGGTTCAAAAATCAGTGTTAACATTTCAAAAATCTGCGTTTCTAGAGCATAATTCTCACCTTTGAATGTAACGTAGGAAACTTGGGGAGCTTTAGCAATCTTGAGGCCCACATTGCGCCATAACCAATTATGCCACAGTCTCTGGCATGGTGTGATGGTTAATTTCATGTGTCAACTTGGCTGGCCAGAGTACCCAGATTTGAATTGGGTGCCAACTTTGTAGTTTTGGGGATCTTTGCATTTTTAGGAGACACGCAGTTCCATTTTATCACCAATGATAAGGTGGGTATGGTTACCAGTATGAATAGCAGGGCCAAGGTACTAATGAGAGTCATATGACAGAGGACATGGGTATCAGTCAATGATGCTGTTCCTAGAACTGAAATAGATGGGCAGCTTACCAATTGTTTTACATTTGTATAAATAGAAAGCTCCAATTGGCACATGTTTTGGCTTGCTACGGAACCTTACCAGAGACTCTATGCTCCTTATTAGCCACTGAGTTTCTATGTAATTGAGCTGCCTGCCTGAACTGGGTGTTATCGGACCAACCATGCCACGGCACTGGGCACTTATAGCAGCTCTCCATCATCAAACAGAAGAGATAATTCGAGATCGGGCTTCACCAGATCCTGAAAGCACAGGTGAGTTGCATGAGGAAGAGGCCCGATGCCCAAACCCCAACCCATACTGCATTGTGCTCTATCTGGCACAATTATGCCCCAGCAGGTACAAGCCTATGAACAGCTGATATAGAGCAAAAACCATAGGGCTGGTTTACAGAGGTTCCTGTATGATGTGCAGCCCACTCTGCTAGTCAACAGTGTTAGTTTTGCAGCCCTCATCTGGGACACTGCTGCATAATGTGGGTGGGAATTCAATAAGGCGACTTTGAGCAGAGGGCTTGATTTATTTTACCTGGATGGAGAGAAGGACAGAAGTGGCTTTATTCTAACCTATGGTCTCTGACTCAGTTATGGCTAGACGGTCAGAGACTTGGAAGAAACACAATAAGGAAAGTGGTGGAAGATGTTTGAGGAAGAGATATGTGAGTGGAACCCACCCCCAAAGGAATACAGAGCTATTTGTGTTCCATGAAAATGCCCGCACGAGTGAGTTCTCAAAGGGGAATGGTGTTGGGCGCCTGGGTGGCTCAGTTGGTTAAGCGACTGCCTTCGGCTCAGGTCATGA
This sequence comes from Mirounga angustirostris, assembly GCF_029215605.1. Lineage (NCBI taxonomy): Eukaryota > Metazoa > Chordata > Mammalia > Carnivora > Phocidae > Mirounga > Mirounga angustirostris. The sequence goes on from NW_026991722.1 coordinate 93,979,222, forward strand.
TCCTGGAGTCCCAGGATCGAGTCCCGCATAGGGCTCCCTGCTCGGCAGGGAGTCTGCTTCTCCCTCTGACCCTCCTCCCTCTCATGCTCTCTGTCTCTCATTCTCTCTCTCTCAAATAAATAAAATAAAATCTTAAAAAAAAAGAATTTATAAAAAGGGGAATGGTGTTAATAATCAGGTGGATAATGTGACATGACTGGGGACGGTGGTCAGCCTTCTTGTCCATCCACACTTGAACTTGTCTGGTGGGCTCCATAACAAAGTGGCCATGTTGCCAGTCGGGAGGTTATTCATGGGATAATCCCTAGGGAGGTCCACTCATAGCTGACATGGCTATGGCCGCTTCTCAGATCTACTCTGCCAACAGCAGAGACCAATCTTAAGTTCCTAGGGTGAGGCCATTCCCTTTGGAATCAGCCAGGAGCCTGGTGGCCGATGAATTACATTAGATCTTATCCATCATGGAAGGGAAAGCTCTGTCCTTTTTGGAATAGACCTTTACTGTGGAGAGGGACTTGCTTTCTTTGTCTGCAGTGCTTCTTCCCAAACTGTAACCCTTGCACTTACTGAATGCCTCACCCACTGTTCTAGTATTCAGTGTGGCTTCCATCCCAGGCTCACAGTTCACATCAGAAAAGGGCTGCAGTGTGCCGTGCCCATGGAACGCACTGGTTGTACCATGTTCCCCACCATTTGAAACAGCTGGCTTGAATGATGAACCACTGGCCTCTCGCAGACTTGTTTACTGTCCAGTCACATGGCAACACCTTGTGGGACTGGGGCAAGATTTGGCATGAGGTGATATTTGCACTGGGTCTGTGTCCAATATGTGATGCTGTTTCTCCCATAGCCAGCATTCATGGGTCCAGGAATCAAGAGGTGGAATTGGGAATGTCCCCACTCGCTGACAGTCCGGGTGACCCACTGCAAAATGTTCAGTCTTTGTCACATGACCTTACACTCTGCTGCCAAGAGGTCTTAGTTCTAGAGGAGAATATGTCCACCGAGTGACACAGCATGATTCTATCAACTGAAAGCTGAAATGTCCCCTTGTCATTTTGAGCTTGTCATGTCTCCATGGACGTCTCTCTGTGTGTCCTTCCAGCCTGAAATTCCATCCGCCACAAACAGCAGTCAAGAGAACATGACAGCCCCATCCTGCGTCCTGCATATGCACTCCTGATCCACATGGTGCAGAGGCTGCCTGGAGGACTGGGTTGGGGGAGAGATCTGGGAATCTCAGATCCGGGGACCTGGGCCAGACCTACTGTGCTTTGTCCACAGTCCTCCTAGGCTGAAGGAGGCTGACACAGTTGGGAAGGGGTTTGTGTCTCACATCTCTGGCTATCGATGTCACTGTGAGCATTACGACTACCGTCCCACACTTGACAGTAGTAGTCAGCCTCATCCTTGGCCCTGGTCCTACTGGTGTATAGGGTGGCCCTGTCTTCCAAGTTGGAGCTGCAGAATCATTTGGGTATCCCTGAGGGAAGCTTGCTATTGTCCTATATGACCAGCACGGGGTCCTGACCTGGCTTCTGCTGGTACCACTGTATATCGGATTTCTATATTGTCTCCCGGACAGGTGATCATGGCCATCTGTCCCAGGGTCACTGAGCACAGGGCAGCTGGGTCAGCACCCGGGAGACCTCTCAGGAGCCTGGCCATGGGGCTGAGCTGGGGCCTTGCAGAGCTACAGACAACACCTGTTTCAGGGAAGGGTGGTCCTGTGGTCTCATCCCCTACCCTTCCTATGCTATGTCCCCTTTGTATTCTCCAGCTGAAGTCTGGTCCCATCCTCGACATGTCATCCGAATAGGAAACCCTCTCATTCTGACACGTGCTCATCATGGTGCATGTGGGAACTTCCTTGTTACACAACCACCTGCTGTTGGAGATTCATCACAACTTCTAGTCTATTCCCACGTGGTGCTTCTGTCTCTGTAACAACCCCCATCCCACAGCGGACCAGAGACTGGCATTGTCAACACTTTGATCCCTTTCATTTTTTTCATCCATGTTTCATGGAAACTTGTGAATAGTGTCAGAACCCACCCCTGACTGAGGGACTCACTTCAAGCTCTGGGTCTCTGTGAGGGTCCCCCGGGTCACATCTTTGCACACAGCGTGAGCTCTGGGGACTGGATAGTGAGTGGTCCCTCCTGGGAACTGGGTTCTGTCCCTGAAGCAAGGACAGCACAGGGACCAGAGATGTGGCCTGAGGCCGTGAAAATCACGTCACCCTGGAGACAGTCTCACAGGGAGGCTGCGGATGCTCCTTCCGGGGACCAGGGGTCCCGAGTGCCCCACCTCCCATCCCCTGAGGCACTCATGAGCAAGGAAGCTGCAGCCCCGGATTTGAGTTGGGGTGGAGGTGGGAAGGAGAGGCAGAGTTTGAGTAATCGGGGCGTCTCTGGATGTGCCCAGCACAGAGGAGTCAGACCCTGGGAGCACTGGTGGACAGAGAGGGGACCCAAGTTTCCCATGTGAGGTGCTCACTGTGTCACTCCCATCAGTGTTCTGGGTGACACTGTGTGTCTGACTCTCAGAACATGGTCCCTGCAGCCTGAGGAGATAAGGATGGATCATCCTCACAGTCTCTGAGGACTGAGTCCTGGATCCCTGCTGACCCCTGGGCCTGGTGTCCCTGTGAGGGTCCCCCTGGGCAGCCCCAGCCTCTGTCCTGCAGCTCCTGATGCAGCCCTGCTGCCCCCTGCTGGTGGAGGAGCCTCAGACCAGGAGCTTCCCTCCTGCAGGTCCCTCCACAGCCCCTGTCACCTGAGGAGGGTGTGGACCTGGGAGTCCTGCCTCCCACAGGCAGCTGCCCCCCACCCCGCCCTGCCCAGCCCAGCACACAAGGTCACATACACTATTCAGGAGGCAGGGTAGGTTCAATTCCCGCGCTTGTCCCAGGGTAAATGCCTTGGCCTCACTGGCTGGCTTCTTACAAAAAGGAGAGTTCAGGGTCAAGTGTATTGTATTTGAAAAGGTCAATGTCCAGACAAACCCCGCATTGGGCTCCCTGCCCCCTCTCTTTTTGCCCCTCCCCCTCTGCTTGTGCTCTGTCTCTGGCTTTCTATCAAATAAATACATAAAATCTTTAAAAATGCTGGATAATAGGGCGCCTGGGTGGCTCAGTCATTAAGCGTCTGCCTTTGGCTCAGGTCATGGTCCCAGGGTCCTGGGATCGAGTCCCACATCAGGCTCCCTGCTCGGCGGGGAGTATGCTTCTCCCTCTCCCACTGCCCCTTCTTGTGCTCTCTCTCTCGCTGTGTTTCTCTCTGTCAAATAAATAAAATAAATAAATAAATAAATAAATAAATAAATAAATAAATAAATAAATAAATAAAATGCTGGGTAATAAAATCTAAGGTGCGTTGATGCTCTATCAATAAAGTAAGTAAATTCTGTAGCCAAAAATTAAATATGGGAATTCAGCTATATAAACAGACTGTTCAAGCTAGCTTTTTTCTCTGAAGACATTTGTAAAATCAAGTGAATCTAGCATAAGTTTTAATGGTCTCATGAAGCATGGAGAGCAGGAAACTTCTTTCAGGGCCTGTCTGAGGCAGAAGGTCTAACAGGAATTTCTCCCCCCTTTCAGACTAGATCCTAAAGAGCTGTAACTTCCATGTAAGGACAAACCAGAAATAAACCCAGGAGAATGTCAGGAGATGTAATTGTCTGGTCCAGGTAGAGGGTGGGAAACTGACACTGAGAATTTGGACCCCAAAAGTGGTGCTCACATAAGATTTTGGCTAGAATTCACAATGCTAAGTTATTTCAACCTGAGAATTTAATTTAGAGCAAACCTACAAAGTGCCTTGCAGAAATGAATGCAAATATTTTCTGAAGAAACCAGCCTGCATTCCAGGTCTCAAAGCACCGCCACCCAAAAGTGTCTAAGAGTTGCAGTAAAATAAACAAATACATAATAATGAGGCATCACAAGGGAGTGAGATCCAGGATGTGTATGTGGAAACTGCCATTCAATTTCCTTAGGTAATAAAATTATTAGCCAGAGATAACAGTGTAATTATATATAATACGCTGAAAGAACTAAAACACAAACTGGAAGATATGGGAAGAGAACAAGAAACTATAAATAATAATAAGTTTTGAAAAATAACTAAATGGAACTCTAGAAATGAAAAATATAACACATTTAAAAACTCTATGGAAGAGTTTCACATCAGATGTGATACAGTTTAGGAAAGAATTAATGAATTGTAGATATATCAGAAGAAATGATCCAGAAGGTAGCCAGAAAGACATAGATAGAAAATATCAAAAAGGCATAAGAACACAGAGAATAGAGTGGGAGAGTTTAATATACATCTAATAAAAGTCCAAGAGAAGAAAAAGAGTGGTGTGGAGGCTAGATTTGCCCATATAATGTCTTGGGACTTTCTGGAACTGAAGAAAATCATAAATCTGTAGATTCAAGAAATCAAAGAATCTCAAGCATTAAATTACATAAAAATAAATAAGCCCATACCTAGACACATGCTAATGAGATTACAGAACAGCAAAGGCAAAGAGAAGATTTTAAAAGCATCCAGAGAGAAAAGAACAACAGTTAAATTGAAAGCTGACTGTTCATCTGCAATCATAGGGGCTAGACCACTATGGAATATATAATATCTTCAATGGACTGAGATAAAGTAACTATCAACTATCAACTTTCTTTACATTCATTAGAAATTTCTCTTAAAGACAAAGACAAACTGAAAGGCAAATTTCAGATAAATGAAACTGAGAGAGGTTCTTGCCAGAAGACACCCACTTAAAGAAATTCTAAAAAATCTACTCCAGGCAGAGGGAAAGTGTCACATGCAAGAATGTAAAAAGAGCAAAGATGTGCTAAGCATGAGGGTGAACCTAAACAAGCATCGACTGAATACAACAATAAAGTCTCATGGGGTATGGTGCAGACTGACTATATGGTCACCATTCACTTCTGCTCCTCTCAGACACAAACGAACTGTTTTCCACTTTTAATTGCAAATAGTTGAGGTCATGTTATTGGATTCTGGCTAATGGAGTGAAGCTGGAGACAGAAGTAGAGTATGCTACTTTCAGGCATAGGCATAAAACACCAATGCATTTTCTCATGCCCTCCCATGGCTACTGTAGAGGTCACCCATTGAAGATGGTGACATCATATCATCCTGGATCCCTGAGTCACTCCATGGAGGAGACACTCCAGGAGAACTTCTCAACCAGCACCGAATATGGTGTGAAACAGAAACCTCTATTATGTTAACTCACAGTTGTAGAGATTATCACAGTAACTAGTTGTACTTATCTTGAGTAATGTAGAAATGGGTACATTGAAAAGAGCTGCTGCCATTCCAAGACATCAAATGTGTGGCACTGGCTTAGTGGTCATGTTGTGGACAACAAGAAAACTGATAGAAGAAGGCTCAGAAAGTGCTGATCTGTGTGGCAATGGCAGAACCATTGCCTGGATAATTCTGAGGCAGATCATGAGCCTCACGGGCCAGTAGCCCTAGGGGAAGGGTTTATAAAACAGAACCTTAGTATTGTGGGTCAGATGTAGATGGTTACATCTGTCAAGCTGTGACAAGAAAGAGATGAGCTTGGAGAATATTTGGCCGATTAATAAGAAATAAAAGGAAATAGAATCCAGAAATTTAGAGCCTTGAAGTTTCAGGAAAGTACATTATTTTAGATCCCAATCAGTTAAGCAATAGGATCAAGTCTTTAAGTATTGAAGACCAGTTAAATTTTTCAATGAAATGAAGCAAATCTTAGCAGAGATTCTCTAAATGCTGTCGCCACCATTTGAGAGGCACCAGTTGAGAGAGAAAGGCATGGGGATGAGAAAGCAAAGAAAAAAAGGGGGATTGAGAACTTTGTCACAGACCACAGAGAGGTCTGAAGCCACCTAAGTTTTGAAGGAATTGCATTGCAAAAGAAACCATGAGCCCTGACTGAAAAAGCCTTTGACTGCTTAAAGCTGAAAACAAGCCGTGGCCATGTTTCCACAATCAGGAGGCAAACTTTGAAGATTGTACAGGCCTTCCTTGGATGTGGCAACCTCATTTCTTGAAAGAGTCCCACCTGGAGCTGACTGGCTTGCATCAGAAGAGGACAAGAGTGAGAAATAAACCTTGACTGGGTTAAGCTATGGAGTTTTGGGGATCGTTTGTACAACAGCTAGAATTATTTATCATTAATTAAGTCACATAACTTTTTTTAAACAAGATAAAATTAACATAATAGTAAGTTGGGAATTATTGATTAAATCATTTAACTTTTTAAAAACATAAAAAGATAAAATTAAAATGCTTAGCAAGGAGTAAATTGGGAAGGGACAACTGGAGTGAAAAGTGGTCTTAGAAAGTAAAAGTCTTAGCTAACTTTTGAATTTAATTAAATAATTCCTAAGGTAACCACTCAAAGAATAACAACCGAAGGGTTTGCAAACCAATAAAGGAGGAAAATGGAACAGGAAAAATAAACAATCCAAAGTAAATCAAGAATTGAGGAAGAGAGGGGGTGTCTGGGTGACTCAGTTGGTTAAGCGTCTGCCTTCAGCTCATTTCTTGATTCCAGGGGCCTTGGGACCAAGCCCAGGAGGGAGCCTGCTTCTCCCTCTCCCTGTCTCTGCCCCCCATCAATCGCTCATGCCCTGTCTCTCTCTCGAATAAATAAATAAATAAATAAATAAATAAATAAATAAATAATAAAATCTTTAAAAAAATAATTGAAGAAAGAGTACAAAAATACTAGGACAGATGAAGCAAATAGAAACCCCAAAATATAATGATAGACACAAATCCAAAATATCAGTATTCACAATAAAGTAAGTGGGCTAACTGTTTTGGTTAAAAGACAAAGATTGGGTTGTCAGAAGTAAATAAGAATCCAAAATCTGACTGTATGCTATTTACAAGACCCATACAAAAGCCCTAAAGATATACAAAGGTCGTAAAAAAAAAGGACGGGTAAAGATACATCATGCAAATTCTATATCAAAGGAAAACAGCGTTATTTAATTGATATGAGGCAGATGAGATATTCTTTTAAGGCAAAACACATTTTTAGGGAGAAAGAAGGTCAACTGTTACTGATAAAAGTTTCACTTTACAGGGAAGATATAACAACTTAAAATATGTATGCATTTAATAACACAGCCTCAAGATAGAACCATAAGGAGACACAGACCATGCCATAATCATAAGTGGGAGATATTTTTATACACTACCATCTCAGTAATTGCTAGAACAGGCAGACAAAAATAAGCAGGGATTTAGAATATTTGGACCACACAATGAACTTTCTCTACTCGATGGATATATGCAGAGTATTGGACTCTACAATTGCAGAAGACACATTTGCAAGTGAATAAGGAACATTTTCAACATGCTGGGCCAAAAGAAAATTACAATAAACTTCAAGGCATTAAACATGCAGCGTATGTTCTCTGACTATAATACAATTAAGCTAGAACTCGATGGCATAAAGATACCCAGAAATTAAGAACCGTGCTTCTAATTAACCTTTGAGTGAAAGCAGAAATCAAATTTGAAATTTGAAAATATTTAGAACCAAACAATAAGGAAAATTCTACATATTAAAGCAGTTCTTAGAAGGAAATGAAGTATTCATTGAATATATTGGAAAGGAACATAGGTTGAAAATTCCATCTGAAGAAGTTCGAAAAGCATAAAATATGTAGGACGGAGGATGTAATTAAGATAAGATGCAGGATTACTTGAAATAGAAAACATCAGTGAAGGAGAGGAGACCAATGAGCTAACAGCTGGTTCTTCGAAAAGACTAATTAAATTGAGGACCTTTGGCAAGGCTAATAAGAACGGATGAGAGAAAGCACAAATCACCGTTTTTAAAGAAATAAAAAGGTAACATAAGTGCAGGTGATATAGACCCTTAAAATATAATGGAATAGCATACATGACTTTATGCCAAAAAACTTGAAAATTTAGACAAGGGAAATTTTTAGAAAAATATAACTTACCACAACCAATTTGAGAAACAGAAAACCTGACTAGTCCCACAGCCAGTAAGAAAATTCAATTAATATAATTCACCACTTCAGGACATTAAAGGACAAAAATCATTTGATTCTCTTAATACATGCAGCGCAATTTTCTGATAAAATTAAACATCCATTCATGATGAATATTCTTAGCAAAGAGAACTTCCTAAACCGATAAAGATTTCTTTTTTATCTTTAAAAAACAAATATTAGACTCAGTGAAATAATGAAAGCACTCCCTTGAGATCGGGAAAACAGCAAGGATGTCTGCTATTAACACTTCCTTTCAACAGTTTACTGGGCATCCTATCATCACAATAGTGTAGTTAAAAGAACCAAATGTTATAAGTATTAGAAAAAAAGAAATAAAACTATTTGCATATGATATGATTGTGTTAAAAATTTAAGAGATTATATAGATAAATCAGAATAAGGAATCTGTGGATATAAAAGTACTAAGTAGCAAAATGTTAGCAAAAAAAAAAAAAACAAACACTCAGAAAAGGACATTTAAAAAGAGATTTCATTTATAATAGCATAATGAACTAGGGAATATCTAGGAATAAATCTAACAAAAGATGGAGAAAATTCCTTATGGAAAAAATATAAAAATGTAGGGAGAGGTTATACAACTATTGAAAGATTTAAAAAAATGGAGAGTGTGCTGTTTTCATAGGTCAGAAGACTACATAACGTAAAGGTTGCATTTCTTCCCAAACTGATGTATAAATTATTACAGTCCCAATAGAAAAGAACAAGTTTTGTGCGTATGTGGGTATGTAACTTGGCAAATTGATTCTAAAATGAATATGGAGGTGCAGAGGTGAGATATCCTTGAAGTAAAACAAGGTGGGTGACTTGCCTTACAGACACAGACATGCTCAAGGCAAGTGCAGTACGTAAGACACGTGGTATTGCTAGAAGGACAGACCAGTGGATTCATGGAGCCAGGATTTCACTAATGGGAAGGGAAGCAATGCTACTTTGAGAGGGAGCAAAAAGCAAGAAAGAATATACAACATTTTCATTTCTTCCTTCTTTCCTTTTTTTCCTCCTTTCTTTCAACCAACAAGTGTTTATTGAGTTCCCACTACGTGCTGGGCTTTGGGATAGAATGGTAGACAAGGAAACCCTGGGTTTTGTCTCAGGGATAATTGCAAACTGTGCAAAACAGGTTAATTTGATGGGAGAATCCAACCTAAGATAATGTGGCTGGGGAGAACCTCTCTGAGGAGGTGACAGGTGGGTTGAGCCAGGAGAAATGAGAATGAATGATCTAAGTAAAACAGGGGAAAAGCATCCCGGACCAAGGGAATGAATGTGCAAAGGACTGGAGGCAGGGATAGTTCTGTTAAGTGTGACAAAGAGAGAGGAGGTCTCTCTGGCTGGAGCAAAGTGGGCAAAAATAGATTGTTTGCAGAGGTAAGCAAGCCTTGATTATGCCAATCTTTGGAGACGATCACAAGGACTCTGGATTTTGTCCTCAGAGCAATGGGAGACCACTGAAGAGTTACTTGTAAGCAGTGTAAGATAATACTAAGATAAATTGTGTGCATGTGGTTGGCCAGGGGAGGTATACAGGAACTCTTATGTGCTATCTGCTCAATTTTTCTGAAAAATCTAAAACCGTTCTAAGAAATAAAGTCTGTTAATAAAAATGATGAAACTGACAATCTGGGCTGTATGAATTTTCTGCGGTAATGTCCACAGCTCAGGGGTAGGCACAGCAGAGGGAATATTTGGCTTCAACTTCAATATTTGCTGTTTTTTTTTTTTTTTTTTAAAGATTTCATTTATTTATTTGACAGAGAGAGACACAGCGAAAGAGGGAACACAAGCAGGGGGACTGGGAGAGGGAGAAGCAGGCTCACCGCCGAGCAGGGAGCCCGATGTGGGGCTTGATCCCAGGACCCTGGGATCATGACCTGAGCTGAAGGCAGACGCTTAATGACTGAGCCACCCAGGCACCCCAATATTTGCTAGGGTTTGCCAAATACAAAAATGTGAAGGGCTAGAGCCAAAACGTGGTTGAGTTTCTTTCAAGGGTATAATACTACTGATGGACCATGGTATCTAAGTCAGGTAATGAGAAATGGGGAGATGGTGGAGGAGGAGGACTCAAGGTCCCCAGGAAAGCATTGGGGTGGTCGCCGTAGTCAGGGAATGGTGAGATGAGCAGCAGGTCAGGATCAGGACGGTGGGGGTAGAGGGGCAGGTGCCTGGAGAATTCTGTAGGCCTGGACTATGGAGTAAACCTGCCTATTTCTGGTTGTTTGAGAATATAGGCTTCATGGAATTGGCAAAAGAAGCATGTCGACTTGAAAACACCATGCTTGTATTCCTCCAAGTGTGCCAAAAATGTTAATATTTTAGTAGGAAACTAACTTCAGGCCCTCCCAGGACATAGGGAGTATGGAATCTTGCTCCCTCAATGTTTGTGTGTGGGTGTCTTACACAGACCTTTAACAGGTGCCTGCCTCTTGACATCATTTTCTAGATATTGAGAGAAATCGTCCTTCTACAAATGTCCTTCTAAAACACTCAAAAAGGTGTTCTAATTCCTATCTTCTCAAGTTTCCAGGTTATAGGTAGAGGGCCCTGTAGGCCCACCATGCCCTTCTCTCCACAGGCCAGTGAAAGACATCATCTCAGACAGATGTCACTAACTGGTGGTGTATGACACAAATGTGTCCCAGGACCTGCTTCATTTGGCTTTTAGAGTGCCTTTTTAAAAATTGCATTAGTAGCTAGTATTAAAATCTGGATTTCTTGTTTCTCATGAAAAGTTGGAAACCGTGACAATAATGGATAGGGCCACCTCCTTGGCATACGTCACTCTGACCCCTATGTAAATGCCCCTCCCCGGAGGCCTGCTCTGTGTTGGGTCTGCCTACCTGTGTACGTGGGACAAATAGCCAGTGCCAAGATCTCTTGCTTGGTCAGCTCTATGTCATCACCTGCTGATTCCTGCAGGCCTTTGAGTTTGCCACCCCACTGCAGGTAAACCAAGTCAGGGAGCTCAGTGCTGCTTTGCTGGCTCCCACAGGCCCCAGGCAGACTTTCTAGACTAGAAGTGGATGTGATGAGATTGCCGGGCATTCTCTCCTTCACTCTGTCCTCTCTCTCCAAAGCTGGACACTGGACCCTAGTTGGCACTGAGAGAATACTGAGGATGGTCATTAAGCCATGCTAACAAGCCATGCCATGTTACGTCAAGGAGTTAGCACTGTGCCTGACACACTGTCAGTGCTCAAGAAACAGTAGCTTCTATGATTATCACTGTTATTATTTGATAAGAGAGCAGGAGGGTGCAGATGAGGGGGCCCAGGCCCAGAGATGAGAAGGCATGCCCCCACTCCGAGTAAGTAGAAAGGGCCAAGTCTCCAGCTTCCTGCACAGGGACAGGACGAGAAGAGTTTGCTGGCTGGTGAGGTCCCCAGAGGACAGTATCTGTTCTCAGGGGTGTGGCTCCCTGAATGTGGAGGGAGTCTCCCCAAGTTGCCAAGAGAGAACATTACCAAGCGGAATGTCCACAGCACTGACAGGCTCCCCTTCTTGACCGCACCCAGCTCTATCAGGCTCACAGTGACAATGATGCCGCCAAAGATGTTCCATCTCTTCTGGAAGGAATAGTAGGGGTCGAAGGCAATGATTTTGAAGACCATTTCAGCTGTAAAAAACACAGTAAAGACCTGTGGTTGGAAACAAGGATCCATCTCAGCAGCGTCTGTGGGGTCTCGGGGTAATGACGAATAGGGCAACAGGGAAATGTCTAGTTTAAAAATAAAATAACAAATCATTTTACTTAGTTCTCATTCAGTTTCTATATACTCTGTGGGCTCTTGAAGGACTGAGGATGGGAACACTCAGTGTGACAGCATAGAGAAATCTCTGGAGATATGCATTAGAACCCATGCTTCAGTGTTTTCATATGAATGGTGGTAGAGATGGAAAATCATTAGGAAAATAATTGTTATATAATTATCTAAATGAGAAGTCAATCTGGTTCAGTTGTTTAAAAGCTTGGATTATAGGGCAACACAGACCCAGATAAAAATCCAACTTAGCCATGTCTGAGCTTGTGAAAGCAGACGCAGTCAATTTCCTCATCTGTATAATGGGCATAAAATGAGATAATGCATACGCAGTTCTCAGCAAAGGTCCTGGGCAATAGTAACTGATTAATAAATAATAGCTGTTAAACTAGAACAATAGTAATAAATTCTAAGATTCTTTCAGCTCTGAGTGCCTTTAGTTGTCTTAAACACGACAAGATTCTGACAGTGAGAGAGGTCAAGCCCAGGCTCAGATCATGGGAAAAGTAACAGGAAAGGGAGACAAGTAAGGAAGAAGGGTCAGGTGCTATTCTTTCATTTGCTCTTAGCAAAGCCTCTCGCCAGCCTGGGAAACAGAGGTGGTTGCATCCCCTTTACACAAAAGGAAATGCCGTTGAGTTTAAGTGATCTGCCTACTACCACAGACTGCAACTGTGTGATTCAAAGAGCATGCACTGAGTGCCCTTTGTAGACAAGTGAGGCATGGCGGGGTAGGGCTGAGGTCCTGAGTCCTGCTGAGACCTGGGTCAACTGGCTCCATCGTCATGGGCTGTGCCATCTTGGGCAGGATACTCTTAGTCTCAGTGCCCTCTCTTAGTCTCAGTGCCCTCTTTGGGGCTGTGAGGATGGTGATAGCCTCAAGGCACTGTTGTATTGTAGGGATAACACTTACCAAGCCCCAAACTCTCTGCCTGCCTTTCTTGCTTGCTTTTTAAAACATGGCACTATGCTCTGTCCCAATGGTAAATCCTTTTTCCATTCTTGTTACAACTTCCCCAGCTATAAAAGAAGAGTGTGGGCTTTGAGGTCTCTTCCATAAGACCCTCTGTGGACTATGCTGACTTCTTGGAAATAAGCTATTCCTTCTCTTTCCACGTCCCCTCTTCATATCAACTTTAAATAGAATGCGGCCTCTCAGCCCAGGTGCTGCCAAAACATAAGGCATGCTATGCTGGTTCCATAGCGTCCCAGAATCCTCTTCACATCACTGGATTCTGGGAGAAGGGGAGGTTTCTAAGGAGGAGTAGTCACATTTCCCGAGACCCTTCTTTCTACCTCAGTCGGCAGCCTATGTGGAGTTGGAAGAGCGGGACGATCCTGGCAGACCAAACAGGCCACCTCTAGTGGGGTGGGCACTGCAGGGGACATGGAGGCAGGATCCCAACCTTGTTAGCATCTGCTTACCGTGTAGTGAAGTCCAGTATGGGTTTCATCTAGTTAAAAGCAAATCATACTAAAAAGAAATAATGGAGGACAACTTAAAGTAACATACTGTCCAAACCAGATACGGAAGAAAAGTTCAGACTCCCTGGTGCTTTTGTTACAACAGCAACCACATTTCCATGTCCCCTGCCTCCCATTGCCTTCCCCGCCCACCCCTACTCTGTCTGCCCTTAAATGACATCAGTGAAAAACCACCACCATTGGTTTTTGCAGTCATAAAAGCAATAGAACTAGGAGGAAACTTTGCACATCCATAGGCTGTCTTTAGATGGGGAAGTGACATTTATCCAATTTCCACACAGAGGCAGCTGAGGTCCAGAGAATTCAAGGGCCTGCCCTGAGGTCTAGAAAGAGGGAGCTAGCTGCCCCTCAGTCAGTACTCTCTAGGTCCATTTTCCTGTGCTGGTTTGTCTGAAAGCAGTTCGCACCTGCTCAGCCTGGCACTCCAGACTCGACTTCCTGCTCTCAGTGCCACCACATCTCCAATACCACCCCTCTGCTCTCAGCTAGCTGTGTCAACACTCCAATGAATGAGGGCACGCTGCCACCCCACCCAAAGCCCCCTCCATGACAGCTGGGGAAGGGCTGCCAGCGCACTCACAATGTTGCCTATGTGGAGCATGGCTCTGAGGGCAGCGCTCATGCCGTGCTGCTCCATGACCGTGAAGACTGCGAGGGTTCTAGAGGGGAGGGGGTGGGGGATGGGCTAGCCTGGTGATGGGTATTAAAGAGGGCATGTACTGCGTGGAGCACTGGGTGTTATACGCAAACAATGAGTCATGGAACACTACACCAAAAACTGATGATGTAATGTATGGTGATTAACATAACATTAAAAAAGACTGTTCACCACAACACACAATGGGATGGTGAACTCCGCAAAGGGGTCCATCACAATCCCAAAGAGAAGCGTCTTGAGCTTCACCCACATGGGGCAGCACTCCCAGATCAGATACTTCTGAGCCAAGCTGGTCAAGCAGGGTGGGCACCTCTGTTCGGACTCCTCGAATTCTGTATCAGAGATGTGGTCGAAGACAGCTGTCAGCCATGTATCCCCTCAGACTCCCATCCCCAGCCCATCCCGTAGACCTTGTCAATACTAATACCACTTGCAGTCTCCACCCCAGCACCCTGCTCTAATGACCATTTCCTACTTTCTGAGCTCCTTTAGTCCAGCAAGCAAAGTCCAATCTCTGTCCCCATTTAGTCCCCCAAAGCAAGGACCCTACACTTTTAAATTGCCCATCACCTATGTCATATTCTTAGTTCTCAGTTTACCTGACTTAGATTTCACGTCCGCCCCTCTATATACCCCCTTGCAGACACCCTCAGTTCCCTTGCCCTTCTCACTCCTCTCCTCCCCTGAACATGTCTGCACCTACACCCAATCAGGTAAACCTGGTTGTAGAAAAACTATACAATCATGCTGACTGGTCCCACTAGCAATTCATGAGTCCCAGCTTGTCACAAGCCAGAAATCTTGCTGTTTCTCCAACAGGCGGGGGCGGTAGGCCATCTGAGGCAGCGGTGGCAGGAAGTGGTGGCAGGTTGCGGTAAGCAGGGGCAGCCAGGCGTCGGTAAGCAGTGGCTGGCAGGCAGGCTGCCGCAGTGGGAGGGAGGCAGCAGCGCAGATGGCAACAGGCGGTGGCGGCAGAAAGCGGTGACAGGCAGGTGGCGGCAGGCAGCTGGTGGCGGCAGGAAGCAGTGGCAGGCGGGTGGCGGGGGCAGGTGGTGGCCGCAGGCAGCAGTGTTCCGGAGGCGGGAGTTGCAGCTGTTGGAAGGCGGCAGCAGTAGGCATGCGGTGGTGGCGGGCTGCGGTGGCGGGCAGTGGTAAGCGGCAGCAGGCGGTGGTGGTAAGGAAGCAGCAGCGGGCCGTGGCGGGCAGGGGGCAGCGGGGGCAGGCAGGCGGTGGCAGGCAACGTCGGCAGCAGGCTGCAGGCGGCCGCGGTAGGCAGGTGGTGGTGGTGGTGGCAGGTGGCGGCGGTAGGCACCGGTAAGCGGGCAGGGGGTGCGGGCAGGCAGGCGGGCGCAGGGGGGATGCAGGCAAGGGCTGCGGGCGGCGGCAGGCAAGGTTGGCAGACAGGTTTGGCAGACAGGCGGTGGTGGTAGGTAGTAGCAGGCAGCCCCGGCAGGAAGCGAAGGCAGGCGGCAGTGGCAGCAGGCGACAGCGCGGGCAGGCTGTGGTAAGCAGTGGCTGGCAGTCAGGCAGCCACAAGCAAGGGAGGCGGGCGGTGCGAGGAGGTAGCAGGCGGCGGCGGCAGGAAGCGGTGGGACGCAGGCAGCTGGGGCGGCAGGCAGGCAAGCCCCGGCAAGCGGCAGGCAGGCGGCAACAGGAAGCGGCGGCAGCGGTGTCAGGTAGCAGTGGCAGGAAGCGGTGGCAGACAGCGGAGGCAGGCGGCGGGGGAAGGTGGCAGGAGGAGGCAGGCTGCAGCGGAGGCAGGCAGTGGGGGCAGCGGGCTGCAGGCGCCAGCGGTAGGCAGGCGGTAGTGGCAGGTAGGAGGTAGCAAGTGCAGGATGCAGTAAGCAGCAGCTGGCAGGCAGGCCACGGCAGGCGAGGGCCGCAGGAGGTGCAAGGACATAGCAGGCGTCGGCGGCAGGCATTCGGCGGGGGCAGACAGGCTGCAGACAGCAGCCTTAGGAAGACGGCAGCTGTGGCGATTGGCAGGTGGCAGTGGTAGGCAGGCGGTGCCGGCAGCGGTGGGGGAGCGCAGGCAGCGTTGGCATGCATCCTCGCGGTTAGGTAGCTGGGCCCGGTGGAGCCAGGCTGCGGCAGCAGATGACGGTGGCAGGCGGCGGCAGGATGCGGAGGCAGGCAGGCGGCCACGGATGCCGGCGGGCAGCAGGCAAGGGTGCAGGCAAGGGCGGTGGGTGGCAGAAGGCAGGTGGCGGCGGCAGGTAGAGGTAAGCGGCAGCAGGGGGCGGCAGTGGCAGACGGCAGTGGTAGTACTGACTGGTGGCAGTGGCAGGCGGCGGTGGCAGCAGTGGTGGGCAGTGGCGGCAGACAGGCGGTGGCAGTCGGTGGCAGGCGGCAGCGGGCAGCAGCAGAGGTGGCAGCGGTGACAGCACCAGTGGGTGGCGTCTGCGGCTGCAGCGGCTGCAGGGGCGGCAAGGGCTGCAGGGGCGCAAGCTTTGGGCAGCCCCGGGTCATTGGGCGGCGGTGTGTGGCAGCCTCAACAGCAGGTGCCATTGGCTTCAGCCGGAGTCACCGGTGGCGGAAGCAGGCGCCGCGATAGGGGCGCGGTCAGCACAGGCGGGTCAGTGGCGACAGCGTGGGTCAGCGTGGGGAGGGGCGCCGGAAGCGCCGGCGGGCATAGTCGGGTTACGCGGCGGCGTCGGCGGCGTCGGCGGCGTCGGCGGCGTCGGCGGCGTCGGCGGCGTCGGCGGCGTCGGCGGCGTCGGCGGCGTCGGCGGCGTCGGCGGCGTCGGCGGCGTCGGCGGCGTCGGCGGCGTCGGCGGCGTCGGCGGCGTCGGCGGCGTCGGCGGCGACAGCAGTACTGTTGGCGTCAGTCGGCTTCCGCGTTGGGCAGCAGCGGAAGCTCCGGGCAGCAGAGGCAGCAGCAGGAGTATCAGCAGCGGGCGGCGGCAGCGGTAGGTGCCGGGTTAGTGGGGGTCAGTATGTGGCAGCGGGAGGCGGTGGAGGCAGTGGAGGCAGGGGGCGGCAGCAAGCGGTGGGGGCAGGGAGGCAGGTAGCGGCAGGCAAGTGTGGTGGGCGGCGGCGGCGGTAGGTGATTGCAGGCGGCGGCAGGAAGCGGTGGCAGGCTGTGGTAAGAAGCGGCAGGCAGGCAGGCGGCGGCAGCAGGCAGGCAAGGGCAGTGGAAAGAGGTAGCAAGCGGTGGCGGCGGCAGGGGGCAGGGTCAGGCAGGCTGCGGCAGGCAGGTGGCAGGCAGTTGCAGGCAGACTGCAGCATTGGGGGTAGGCAGTAGCCGCAGGTGGCAACAGGTGGTGGCGGCTGGAAGCGGCGGTGGGCAGGTGGTGGGGGCAGGTGGTGGCGGCTGGCAGGCCCCGGCTAGAGGCAGGCAGGGGGCGGAGGCGGCAAGAGGTGGCAGACGGGGGCAGGCAGTGGTAAGCGGCGGGAGGAAGCGGCGGCAGGCGGCAGGGCCAGGCAGGAAGCGGCGGCTGATAGTCGCAGCCGGCGGTAAGCGTTGGCTGAAAGCGGCGGCAGGCGGCAGGGGCAGGTGGCAGGGGGAGGCGGGCCGCAGTGGCGGCAGGCAGTGAGGGCAGCAGACGGCAGCGGCGTCAGGCGGCAGCGGCAGGCGGTGGGGGCAAGTGGGCTGCAGGGGGCAGCGGCAGCAGGTGGCGGCGGTAGGCAGGCAACATTGGCAGGCATCGTCGAGGTTAGGCAGCGGAGGCGGGTGTCAGTAGCCGCAGATGGCAACAGGCGGTGGTGGCAGGAAGCAGTGGCAGGCGGGTGGCGGGGACAGGTGGTGGCCGCAGGCAGCAGTGTTAGGAAGGCGGGAATTGCAGCTGTTGGGAGGCGGCAGTAGTAGGCATGCGGTGGTGGCGGGCTGCGGTGGCGGGCAGTGGTAAGCGGCAGCAGGCGGCGGTGGTAAGGAAGCGGCAGCGGGCCGTGGCGGGCAGGGGGCAGCGGGGGCAGGCAGGCGGTGGCAGGCAACGTCGGCAGCGGGCTGCACGCAGCCGCGGTAGGCAGGTGGTGGTGGTGGTGGCAGGTGGCGGCGGTAGGCACCGGTAAGCGGCAGCAGGGGGTGCGGGCAGGCAGGCGGAGGCAGGGGGACACAGGCAAGGACGGCGGGCGGCGGCAGGCAGGGTTGGCAGACAGCTTTGGCAGACAGGCGGTGGTGGTAGGTAGTAGCAGGCAGCCCCGGCAGGAAGTGAAGGCAGTGGCAGCAGGCAGCAGCGCGGGCAGGCTGTGGTAAGCAGTGGCTGGCAGTCAGGCAGCCACAAGCAAGGGAGGCGGGCGGTGCGAGGAGGTAGCAGGCGGCGGCGGCAGGAAGCGGTGGGACGCAGGCAGCTGGGGCGGCAGGCAGGCAAGCCCTGGCAAGCGGCTGGCAGGCGGCAACAGGAAGCGGCGGCAGCAGTGTCAGGCGGCAGTGGCAGGAAGCGGCGGCAGACAGCGGAGGCAGGTGCCGGGGGAAGATGGCAGGAGGAGGCAGGCTGCAGCGAAGGCAGGCTGTGGGGGCAGCGGGCTACAGGCACCAGCGGTAGGCAGGCGGTGGCGGCAGGTAAGAGGTAGGAGGTACAGGCTGCACTAAGCAGCGTCTGGCAGGCAGGCCACGGCAGGTAAGGGCCGCGGGTGGTGTAAGGATATAGCAGGCGGCGGCGGCAGGCAGGCGGCGGGGGCAGGCAGGTGGCAGACAGCAGCATTAGGCAGGCGGCAGCTGTGGCAATTGGCAGGTGGCAGCGGTAAGCCGGTGGTGCTGGCAGCGGAGTGGTTAGGCAGGCAGCGTTGGCATGCATTCTCGGTGTTAGGTAGCTGGGCCCGGTGGAGCCAGGCTGCGACAGCAGACGGCGGTGGCAGGCAGGCGGCCACGGATGCCGGCGGGCAGCAGGCTGCAGGCGCAGGCAAGGGCGGTGGGTGGCAGAAGGCAGGTGGCGGCGGCAGGCAGAGGTAAGCAGCAGCAGGGGACGGCAGTGGCAGACGGCAGTGGTAGTACTGACTGGTGGTGGCAGCAGGCAGGCGGTGGCAGGCGGCGGTGGCAGGCAGCGGCAGGCAGGTGGTGGCAGTCGGTGACAGGTGGCGGCGGGCAGCAGCAGAGGTGGCGGCGGTGAAAGCACCAGTGGGTGGCGTCTGCGGCTGCAGCGGTTGCAGGGGCGGCAATGGCTGCAGGGGCGCCAGCTTTGGGCAGCCCAGGGTCATTGGGTGGCAGTGTGTGGCAGCCTCAGCAGCAGGTGCCATTGGCTTCAGCGGGAGTCACCGGCGGGGGAAGCAGGCGCCGCGATAGGGGCGGGGTCAGCAGCAGGCGGGTCAGCGACGGAAGCCTGGGTCAGCGTGGGGAGGGGCGCCGGAAGCGCCGGCGGGCATCTGCGGGTTACGCGGCGGCGGCAGCGGCGGCAGCAGCGTCAGCAGTAGTGCGGGCGTCAGTCGCCTTCAGCGTTGGGGAGCAGCGGAAGCTCCGGGCACCAGAGGCAGCAGCAGGAGTATCAGCAGCGGGCAGCAGCAGCGGAAGGTGCCGGGTTAGTGGGGTCAGTATGTGGCAGCGGGAGGCGGTGGAGGCAGTGGAGGCAGGGGGCGGCAGTAAGCGGTGGGGGCAGGGAGGCAGGTAGCGGCAGGCAAGTGTGGTGGGCGGCGGCAGGCAGGGTTGGCAGCAGGTGCCGGCGGTAGGCGATTTTAGGCAGTGGCAGGCAGCCGCGGCAGGCAGGCAAGGGCGGCGGGCGGTGGAAGGAGGTAGCAGGCGGCGGCGTCGGCAGGGGGCGGGGGCAGGCAGGCTGCGGCAGGCAGGTGGCAGGGAGTTGCAGGCAGACTGCAGCATTGGGGGTAGGCAGTAGCCGCAGGTGGCAACAGGTGGGGGCGGCAGGAAGCGGCGGCGGGCAGGTGGTGGGGGCAGGTAGTGGCGGCCGGCAGACCCCGGCTAGGGGCAGGCAGGGGGCGGCGGCGGCAAGAGGTGGCAGACGGTGGCAGGCAGTGGTAAGCGGCAGGAGGAAGCGGCGGCAGGCGGCAGGGCCAGGCAGCAGCGTTAGGTAGGCGGCAGCGGTAGGCATGTGGTGGCTGTGGGCTGCCGTGGCGGGTAGTGGTAAGTGACAGCAGGCGGGGGTAGGCGGCGGTGGTAGGTAAGCAGCAGCAGGCCGTGGCGGGCTGCAGGCCGCAGGGCCCAGGCACGAAGCAGCGGCTGATAATCGCAGCCAGCCATAAGCGGTGGCAGAAAGCGGCGGCAGGTGGGGGCAGGTAGCAGGGGGAGGCGGGCCACAGTGGAGGCAGTCAGTGTGGGCAGCAGGTGGCCTTGGCCGCAGGCAGCGGAGGCAAGCGGGCTGCAGGGGGCAGCGGCAGAAGGTGGTGGCGGTAGGTTGGCAGCGTTGGCAGGCACCGTCGAGTTTAGGCAGCGGAGGGTGGTGGCAGCAGAGGAGGTGGCAGGTGGCGGGCTGCAGGTGGCGGCGGTAGACAGCGGTAAACGGCAGAAGGGGGTGCGGGCAGGCAAGGGGATACAGGCAAGGGTGGCAGGCGGCAGCGGCAGGAAGCGGTGGCAGGCAGGTGGCTGGGGCGGTAGGCAGCGGTAACTGGCAGCAGCTGGCGGGGGCAGCGGCCCGGTGGCGGTAGGGGCAGGGTCAGCACTGGGCAGCCAGCGCCAGCAAGAAGCAGGCGGCAGAGGGCGGCAGCGTGAGCCAGCCGCGTTGGCGGTCAGCAGCAGCGTCTGCGATGGGCAGCGGGTGTCAGTTATGGTAGCTGGGGGCAGTGGCGGTATGGCTGGGAGCAGAAGGAGCCAGGGGAAGCGGCGTCCTTGGAACCCTAGCATGCTGCGGTTCTGAGGAAGAGGTGCCCCTCAGCCTGGTATCTGCAGGGGACACAGGGGGCCACCCAGGACCCAGAGGCCGAGCCTGAGGTGGAGTGCCAAGTCCTGCTTCCTCCCATTGGGGAGGCCAGGTGAGTTCGGCCTCTGCCCTGGGCCTGAGCTTCAGTCTCTCCATCTGTAAAGTGGGCAGAACAGCAAAACCTTAGGGTTATGGTGCAGATTTAACGAAGGTAATGGGTTTCCTCTAGACTGGTTCAGAGTACAGGTTGTCATTCCTATTATTCCACTTCCAGCTGTGTGACCTTGAGCAAGATAGGTAATCGCCAGGCCTCAGAATTCTCATCTGAGAAATGGGCCTGCAAAGAGGACCTATATAGGCTTGTTTTGGGGATTTAGTGAAGTAGTACACAGAACCCGTTTCCAAAGTCAATGTAAATCATGGTTCCTGGCACGAGATAAGTGCAGTACGAGTCTTTGGGATTAATATCACAGAAGTATTAGTTATTGTTATTGCTAGCACCGGGGAAGGAACACCGTGATTGCCATCCTCATGATTATCATCGTGAGTTAATTGAGGAGCTGCTCTGTGCCTGGCACTTGCTAAGCATTCTACACCCTTTATCAGTTTGCACATCTCCGTGGGCTAGGATCCTGATAGGCCTCGGAGTCTTCCAGACGCAGATAGTGCTTGGAACCAGATTTCAAGCCCTTGTCATTGCAGCTCCAAAACCTGTGCTTCCAACCTCTCCATGATTGGGGCGTATCCGAAACCCTCATGCCTCTCTGCTTGACTCTGCACCTTACAGCTTAGAATAGGGCCTAACCCAGAGGAATACAGAGGGATAAGTATTCTCTATTTCTGTTACCGTCGTAGTCTTTATTCACTCGCAGTGCTTTATGGGCACAGATGTAACGGCGGTGGTTAGTGATTCAGATCAAGAGCTGACAGACCATCCCAACTGAGAGAAATGAGACCCATTTTATGTGCTCCTCTCCCCCTAGAATGACGGTCAAGAGACAGTGATGACTCAGAGGTTGCCAGTGAGTTAAAGAAGTTGGCTGCCCAGCCGCAAGAGCCTGAGTAGACAGCAGCGGCGACCTTTGGTAGCATCTCAAAAGACACCTACACGATGGAACATGCCCAGGGATTTGGATAACCGGTAAGGCACTTTCCATACACCCTGCCTTGTTCTTCCTCAACTTCTTCAGTATCTCCCAGGAACTCCCTGCTTCTTCCTGTACCCCTAAGCGGGATGCAGTGCCCACTGCTCTGGGTAGAGAGGAGCCCAGCACTTTACATGCTGTTCTGTGCACGCACTCACCAGTGTACAAAGCTCTCCTTTAGCCTCTGTGAGGAACAGGAGGGAAGTTTCCCGCACAGATTTGGGCAGGTCCCTGCACTTTCTGAGTCCCCTGAACAATGGTGTACGGCTTACCTGTTTAAATCCAGTTTTGTCTTGGAGTGTTTTACAAGAACTTTTCCTTAGGATAACTTGTAAGATCACTCTCTTTACAACGTCGAAGCTTGTAATACAGTGTTATTAACTATAGCCACCATGTTGTACGTTACATCCTGTGACTGACTTACTTTATACCTGTAAGTTTGAACCTTTGAACCCTGTCACCCATTTCACACCCATCCCCCTGCCTGTCAACCACCAATCTGACTGCTGTATCTTTAAGCTCAGTTTTTTGGTGTTTTTAGATTCCATATAAAAGTGTTGTCATAGAGTATTTGTCTCTGACTTCTTTCAGTTAGCATCGTGCCCTCAGGGTCCATCCATGTTGTTGTAAAAAGAACGATTTCGTTTTTTGTTATGGCTAAAGAGTATTGCAGTGTCTACATACACCACATCTTCCTTATCGATTCATCCCTCCGTGGACATGTAGGTTGTCCTCCTATCTTAGCTGTTATGAATAATGCTGCAGTGAACATGGGGGTTCAGATATCTTTTCAAATTGGTGTTTTTGTTTTCTTTGGCTAAATGGCCAGGAGAAAAATTGCTGGATTGTAGGCTCGTTCTAGTTTTAATGTTTTGAGGAGCCTGCACTCCTTTCCACAGTGGATGCACCTACCTACGTTCCCACCAACAGCTCACTGGGGTTCCCTTTGGGCCACATCCTTGCTAACATTTGTTATTTCTCATCTTTTTGATACTAAGTTTTCTAACCAGTGTGAGGTGGTATCCCATTGTTGTTTTGATTTGCATTTCCCTGATGATTCATGATGTTGAGCATCTTTTCACATCCCTGTTGGCTCTCTGGATGTCTTCTCTGGATAATGTCCATTTGGATAATCCTCCCACTTTTTAACCACTTTGTTTTTTGCTGTAGTTATTGAGTGTAGGGGTGCTTTATATGTACTGGATACTAATCTTTTTTTTTTTTTTTAAGATTTATTTATTTATTTATTTGAGAGAGAGAATGAGATAGAGAGCATGAGAGGGGGGAGGGTCAGAGGGAGAAGCAGACTCCCTGCTGAGCAGGGAGCCTGACGTGGGACTCGATCCCGGGACTCTGGGATCATGACCTAAGCCGAAGGCAGTCGCTTAACCAACTGAGCCACCCAGGCGCCCCTCCATACAAATTTTAAAGATTCTTTGCCTTATGTCTGTAAAATGTGTTTCGAATTTTGGTAAGAATTGCATTCAATCTCTAGACGGTTTTGGGTAGTATAGACATTTTAACACTTAATTCTTCTAATCCATGAGCATGGAATGTCGATTTACTTGTGTTGTCTTCCGTTTCTGTCCTTAGTGTCTTACACTTTTCAATATATAGGCTTTCACCTCCTTGGTTAAATTTATCTTTAAGTGTTCTTTGTGGTTTTTTTTGATGCACTTTTAAATATGATTTTTAAAATTTATTTTCCTGTTCATTATTAGTATATAAAAATGGAACATATTTTTATGTACTTTTTATCCTGCAACTTTATTAAATCTGTTTAATAGTTTTTTTCATGTTGTTTTTAGCGTTTTTTTATATATAAAATGTCATTTGAATATAGTGACCTTTACTTCTTCCTTTCCAATTTGGATGTATTTTATTTCTTTATTTTTCTTGTGTAATTGCTCTGGCTGGGATTTTCAGTAGTATAGTTGACCGTTGTCCATCGTCAGTTTGAATTGTGTGGTCCACTTAATACATTTTTTATTCAGTAAATACAGGCATTGCTTGTAAAGGTATTGCCCTTTTGAATTTTTTTTTTCTTTTAAAATGATTATTTATATTCTACTTACTTAACATACAGTGCAATATTGGTTTCAGGAGAATTCCGTGATTCATGACTTGCTTACAACCCCTACTACTCATCATAACAGTGCCCTCCTTAATCCCATCACCCAGCTAGACCATCCCCCAAACACCTCCCCTCTGTCAAATCTCTGTTTTCCAGCATCAAGAGTTTCTTACAGTTTGTTTCCCTCTCTGTTCTTTGTATCCCCCCTCCCATTTGTTGATCTGTTTTGTTTCTTAAATCCATAGGAGTGAAATCACATGGTATTCGTCTTTCTCTGACTCACTTATTTTGCTTAGCATAATACACTCTAGCTTCATCAGGATTTTTTTTTTTAAAGAATTTATTTATTTCTTTTTCTTTTTTTTTTAATTTTATTATGTTATGTTAGTCACCATACAATACGTCATTACTTTTTGATGTAGTGATCCACGGTCCATTGTTTTCGTATAACACCCAGTGCTCCATGCAGTACGTGCCCTCCTTAATACCCATCACTGGGCTAACCCATCCCCCCCACCCCCCTCTAAAACCCTGTGTGTTTCTCAGGTCCATAGTCTTTCATGGTTCACCTCTCCCTCCAATCCCCCCCCCCATTTTTCCCTTCCTTCTCCTAATGTCCTCCATGTTTTTCCTTATGTTCCACAAATTAGTGAAACCATGTGATAATTGACTTTCTCTGCTTGACTTACTTCACTTAGCATAATCTTCTCCAGTCCCATCCATGTTGATGTAAAAGGTGGGTATTCATCCTTTCTGATGGCTGAGTAATATTCTATTGTATATATGGACCACATCTTCTTTATCCATTCATCTGTTGAAGGGCATCTCGGCTCTTTCCACAGTTTGGCTATTGTGGACATTGCTGCTATGAACATTGGGGTGCATATGGCCCTTCTTTTCACTACATCTGTGTCTTTGGGGCAAATACCCAGTAGTGCAATTGCTGGGTCATAGGGTACCTCTATTTTTAAATTTTTGAGGAACCTCCACACTATTATTTTTTGACAGAGAGAGACACAGCAAGGGAGGGAACACAAGCAGGGGGAGTTGGAAAGGAAGAAGGAGGCTCCCCACAGTCTTTGGATCCAATGCGGGGCTCGATCCCAGGACCCTGGGATCATGACCTGAGCCAAAGGCAGACGCTTAATAACTGAGCCCCAAGCTCCATCAGGATTTTCTTAATCACACTCTTTTTCTCTAGCTTACTTTGTTGTATGAATACAGTCTATAATACATATAACATTCAAAATATGTCTGAATCGAATGTTTGTGTTCCTGGTAACTTTTCTGGTCAACAGTAGGATATTAGTAGTTCAGTTTTGGGTGACTCAAAAGTATTCTCAGATTTTCAACTGCACAGGGGTTGGCAACCCTAATCCCTGCATTGTTCAAGGGCCAACTGTATGTTGAATAAAAGTGGCGAGAGTGTGCATCCTTGTCTTGTTCCTGATCTTAGAGGAGAAGCTTTCGGCTTTCACTCTTGCATAGGACGTGGCTTCTCAGGTATGGCCTTAATAGGTTGAGTTACATTCTCTGTATACCTGCTTTGTTGAGAGCTTTTATCAAAATGGGTGTTGCATTTTGTCAGATGCTTTTTCTGCATTGGTGGAGAAGATCATATGATTTTTACCCTTTGTTTTGTTAATGTGGCCTATTTCTTTGATTGATTTGTGGATGTTGAACGCCCCTTGCATCCGTGAAATAAATCTGACTTGTTCATACTTCTTCCTGTATTGTTGAATTTCGTTTGCTGTTATTTTGTTGAGGATTTTTATATCTATGTTCATCACAGATATGGGTCTGTAATTTTCTTTTCTTGTGGTATTTTGGTAGGGTTTGATAAGGGCAATGCTGGCCTCCTAAAAGGAGTTGAGAAGCATTCCTTCCTCTTTTATTTGTGGAAAAGTTTGAGAAGGATTGGTATTCATTTTTCTTTGAAAATTTAGTAGAATTCACCAGGAAAGCCATCTGGACTCCTGACTGTTCAGAGGTTTTTAATTACTCATTTTGTTTCCCTACTGGTAATTGGTCTGTTCAGAATTTGTCTCTTCATGATTCATTCATGGAAGGTTGTGTGTTTCTTGGAATTTATCCTTTTCTTTTGGATTGTCAAACTTGTTGGGGTGTAATTGTTCACAGTAGTCTCTTATGAGCCTTTGTCTATGGTATCAATGGAAACATCTCTTTCATTTCTGATTATGTGTACTCATTCTTTTTTTCTTTACCTTGAGGCTAGCTGAAAATTTGTCAGCTTTTTTCTTTTCTTTCTTTTTTTTTTTTAAAGATTTTATTTATTTATTTGAGACAGAGAGAATGAGAGAGACAGCACATGAGAGGGCGGGAGGGTCAGAGGGATAAGCAGGCTCCCTGCTGAGCAGGGAGCCCGATGCGGGACTCGATCCCGGGACTCCAGGATCATGACCTGACCCGAAGGCAGTCACTTAACCAACTGAGCCACCCAGGCGCCCTCAGCTTTTTTCTTTTCAAAGAACCAGCTCTTTTGTTGATCTTTCTATTGCCTTCATAGTCTGTATTTGATTTATTTGTTTGAGATGTTACTTCGTTTCTTCTATTAAATTTGGGCTTCCGTGTTCTTTTTCTGGTTCCTTGAGGTGGAAAGTTAGGCCGCTTATTTGAGACGATTCTTGTTTCTTGATTTACGCCTGTATCACTATAAACTACCGTCTTAGAACCACTGTTTTTTAATTTTTTTTTAATTTTTTAAAAATTTTTATTGTTATGTTAATCACCATACATCATTAGTTTTAGATGTAGTGTTCCATGATTTATTGTTTGTGCATAACACCCCGTGCTCCATTCAGAATGTGCCCTATTTAATACCCATCACCGGGCTAAACCATCCTCCGACCCCCCTCCCCTCTAGAACCCTCAGTTTGTTTTTCAGAGTCCATCATCTCTCATGGTTCATCTCCCTCTCCAGTTTCCCCCCCTTCATTCTTCCCCTCCTGATATCTTCTTCTTCTTTTTTTTTTTTTTGTTTCTTAACATATATTGCATTATTCGTTTCCGAGGTACAGATCTGAGATTCAACCGTCTTGCACAATTCACAAGGTTTACCAGAGCACACCCCCTCCCCAATGTCTATCACCCAGTCATCCCATCCCACCCCCCACTCCAGCAACCCTCAGTTTGTTTCCTGAGATTAAGAATTCCTCATATCAGTGAGGTCATTTGATACATGTCTTTCTCTGTTTGACTTATTTCGCTCAGCATAATGCCCTCCAATTCCATCCACCTCGTTGCAAATGGCAAGATCTCATGTCTTTTGATGGCTACCTAATATTCCATTGTATATATATACCATTTCTTCCTTATCCATTTATCTGTCGATGGACATCTTGGCTCTATCCACAGTTTGGCTATTGTGGACATTGCTGCTGTAAACATCGGGGTGCATGTACCCCTTCGGGTCCCTACATTTGTATCTTTGGGATAAATACCCAGCAGTGCAGTTGCTGGATCATATGGTAGATCTATTTTCAACTTCTGGAGGAACCTCCATACTGTTTTCCAGAGTGGCTGCACCAGCTTGCATTTCCACCAACAGTGGAGGAGGGTTCCCCTTTCTCTGGATCCCTGCCAACATCTGTCCTTTCCTGACTTGTTAATTTTAGCCATTCTGACTTGTGTGAGGTGGTATCTCATTGAGGTTTTGATTTGGATTTCCCTGATGCCGAGCGATGTTGAGCACTTTTTCATGTGTCTGTTGGCCATTTGGATGTCTTCTTTGGAAAAATGTCTGTTCATGTCTTCCGCCCATTTCTTGATTGGATTCTTTGTTCTTTGGGTGTTGAGTTTGATAATTTTGGATACTAGCCCTTTATCTGATATGTCATTTGCAAATATCTTCTCCCGCTCTGTCGGTTGTCTTTTGGTTTTGTTGTCTGTTTCTTTTGCTGTTCAAAAGCTTTTTATCTTGATGAAGACCCAATAGTTCATTTTTGCCCTTGCTTCCCTTGCCTTTGGCAATGTTTCTAGGAAGAAGTTGCTGAGGCTGAGGTCGAAGAGGTTGCTGCCTGTGTTCTCCTTTAGGATTTGGATGGACTCCTGTCTCACATTGAGGTCTTTCAACCATTTGGAGTCTATTTTTGTGTGTGGTGTAAGGAAATGGTCCAATTTCATTCTTCTGCATGTGGCTGTCCAATTTTCCCAACACCATTTGTTGAAGGGACTGTCTTTTTGCCATTGGACATTCTTTCCTGCTTTGTCGAAGATGAGTTGACCATAGAGTTGAGGGTCTACTTCTGGGCTCTCTATTCTGTTCCATTGATCGATGTGTCTGTTTTTGTGCCAGTACCATACTGTCTTGATGATGACAGCTTTGTAATAGAGCTGGAAGTCCGGAATTGTGATGCCGCCAGCTTTGCTTTTCTTTTTCAACATTCCTCTGGCTCTTCGGGGTCTTTTCTGGTTCCATACAAATTTTAGGATGATTTGTTCCATTTCTTTGAGAAAAGTGGATGGTATTTTGGTGGGGATTGCATTGAATGTGTAGATTGCTCTAGGTAGCATTGACATCTTTACAATATTTGTTCTTCCAATCCATGAGCATGGAACGTTTTTCCATTGCTTTGTGTCTTCCTCGATTCCTTTCATGAGTATTTTATTGTTTTCTGAGTACAGATCCTTTGTCTCTTTGGTTAGATTTCTTCCTAGGTATCTTATGGTTTTGGGTGCAATTGTAAATGGGATTGACTCCTTCATTTCTCTTTCTTCTGTCTTGTTGGTGTATCGGAATGCCACTGACTTCTGTGCATTGATTTTATATCCTGCGACTTAACTGAATTCCTGTATGAGTTCTAGCAGTTTTGGGGTGGAGTCTGTTGGGTTTTCCACATAAGGTATCATATCATCTGCAAAGAGTGAGAGTTTGACTTCTTCTTTGCCGATTTGGATGCCTTTGATTTCTTTTCGTTGTCTGATTGCTGTGGCTAGGACTTCGATTACTATGTTGAATAGCAGTCGTAGTAGTGGACATCCCTGCCGCGTTCCTGACCTTAGGGAGAAAGCTCTCAGTTTTTCCCCATTGAGAATGATATTCGCTATAGGTTTTTCATAGATGGCTTTTATGATACTGAAGTATGTACCCTCTATCCCTATACTCGGAAGACTTTTGATCAAGAAAGGATGCTGTACTTTGTCAAATGCTTTTTCTGCATCTATTGAGAAGATCATATGATTCTTGTTCTTTCTTTTGTTAATGTATTGTATCACGTTGATTGATTTGCGGATGTTGAACCAACCTTGCAGCCCAGGGATAAATTCCACTTGGTTGTGGTGAATAATCCTTTCAATGTACTGTTGGATCCTATTGGCTAGTAGTTTGGTGAGAATTTTTGCATCCTTGTTCATCAGGGATATTGGTCTGTAATTCTCCTTTTTAATGGGGTCTTTGTCTGGTTTTGGGATCAAGGAAATGGTGGCCTCATACAATGAGTTTGGAAGTTTTCCTTCCATTTCTATTTTTTGGAACTGTTTCAGAAGAATAGGTATTAATTCTTCTGGAAATGTTTGGTAGAATTCCCGTGGGAAGCCATCTGGCCCTGGGCTTT
Organism: Mirounga angustirostris; assembly: GCF_029215605.1. Classification (NCBI taxonomy): domain Eukaryota; kingdom Metazoa; phylum Chordata; class Mammalia; order Carnivora; family Phocidae; genus Mirounga; species Mirounga angustirostris. The sequence goes on from NW_026991722.1 coordinate 94,008,744, forward strand.
TGTTTGTGGGGAGATTTTGATGACTGCTTCAATTTCCTTAGTGGTTATAGAGGTCTGTTCAGGTTTTCTATTTCATCCTGGTTCAGTTTTGGTAGCTGATACATCTCTAGGAATGCATCCATTTCTTCCAGGTTATCGAATTTGCTGGCATAGAGTTGCTCATAATATGTTCTTATAATTGGTTGTATTTCTTTGGTGTTGGTTGTGATCTCTCCCCTTTCATTCATGATTTTATTTATTTAGGACATTTCTCTTTTCTTTTTGATAAGTCTGGCCAGGGGTTTATCAATTTTGTTAATTCTTTCAAAGAACCAGCTCCTAGTTTCGTTGATCTTTTCTACTGTTCTTTTAGTTTCTATTTCACCTATTTCTGCTCTGATCTTTATTATTTCTCATCTCCTGCTGCGCTTAGGCTTTATTTGCTGTTCTTTCTCCAGCTCCTTTAGGTGTAGGGTTAGGTTGTGTATTTGAGACCTTTCTTGTTTCTTTTTTTTTCTTTTTTTAAGATTTTATTTATTTATTTGATACAGAGAGAATGAGAGAGACAGAGAGCACATGAGACGGCGGGAGGGTCAGAGGGAGAAGCATGCTCCCTCCTGAGCAGGGAGCCCGATGCGGGACTCGATCCTGGGACTCCAGGATCATGACCTCAGCTGAAGGCAGTCGCTTAACCAACTGAGCCACTTTCTTGTTTCTTGAAAAAGGCTTGTATTGCTATGTACTTTCCTCTTAGGGCTGCCTTTGCTGCATCCCAATGATTTTGAATAGTTGTGTTTTCATTTTCATTGGTTTCCACGAATTTTTTAAAATCTTCTTTAATTTCCTGGTTGACCCACTCATTCTTTAGTAGGATGCTCTTTAGCCTCCATGTATTTGAGTTCTTTCCGACTTTCCTCTTGTGATTGAGTTCTAGTTTCAAAGCATTGTGGTCTGAAAATAGGCAGGGAATGATCCCAATCTTTTGGTACCGGTTGAGACCTGATTTATGACCTAGGATGGGATCTATTCTGGAGAATGTTCCATGGGCACTAGAGAAGAATGTGTATTCCGTTGCTTTGGCATGGAATATTCTGAATATGTCTGTGAAGTCCCTTTTGTCCAGTGTGTCATTTAAAGTCTATATTTCCTTGTTGTCTTTTGCTTAGATATTCTGTCCATTTTAGTGAGGGGGGTGTTAAAGTCCCCCACTATTATTGTATTGTTGTCGATGTGTTTCTTTGCTTCTGTTATTAATTGCCTTATATAATGGGCTGCTCCCATGTTAGGGGCATAGATATTTACAATTGTTAGATCTTCTTGTTGGATACACTCTTTAAGTAGGATATAGTGTCCTTCCCTATCTCTTATTACAGTCTTTGGTTTAAAATCTAATTTGTCTGATATAAGGATTGCCACCCCAGCTTTCTTTTGGTGTCCATTAGTATGGTAAATGGTTTTCCACCCCCTCACTTTCAATCTGGGGGTGTCTTTGGGTCTAAAATGAGTCTCTTGCAGACACCATATCGATGGGTCTTGTTTTTTAATCCAATCTGATAGACTGTGTCTTTTGATTGGGGCATTGCGCCCATTCACATTCAGGGTAACTATTGAAAGATAGGAATTTAGTGCCATTGTTATTGCCTGTAAGGTGACTGTTACTGTATATTCTCTGTGTTCCTTTCTGGTCTATGTTGCTTTTAGGCTCTCTCTTTGCTTAGAGGACCCCTTTCAAGATTTCCTGTAGGGCTGGTTTTGTGTTTGCAAATTCCTTTAGTTTTTGTTTGTCCTGGAAGCTTTTTCTCTCTCCTTCAATTTTCAATGACAGCCCAGCTGGATAGAGTATTCTTGGCTGCATATTTTTCTCATTTATTGCTCTGAATATATCCTGCCAGTCCTTTCTGGCCTGCCAGGTCTCTGTCGATAGGTGTGTTGCCAATCTAACGTTTCTGCCATTGTAGGTTACATATCTCTTCCCCCGAGCTGCTTTCAGGATTTTCTCTTTGTCTCTGAGACTCGTAAATTTTACTATTAGATGTTGGCATGTAGACCTATTTTTATTGATTTTGAGAGGGGTTCTCTGTGCCTCCTGGATTTTGATGCCTGTTTCCTTCCTCAAATTAGGGAGGTTCTCTGGTGTAATTTGCTCCAGTATACCTTCTGCCCCTCTCTCTCTTTCTTCTTCTTCTGGGATCCCAATAATTCTAATGTTGTTTCATCTTACGGTATCGCTTATCTCGGATTCTGCCCTCGTGATCCAGTAGTAAATGAAACATTTAAAAACAAATATATTGAACTCCATGCCCAATGGGGCACTCAAACTTGCAACCACAAGATCAAGAGTCCCAATGCTCCGCCGTCTAGGCCAGCCAAGTGCAGCATTCTTGGAACCCATTTTGCTGCATTCCATAAATTTTGCTATGTTGTATTCCATCTTCATTTGTCTCCAAGTATTTCTTGGTTTCTCTTGTGGTTTGCTCACAGACCCACTGGTTATTCAGTAGCATGTTGTTTAATCTGCATGTTTGTGAAATTCCAGTTTTCTTCTTGTAATTGCTTTCTCATTCCATACCACTGTGGTTGGAAAAGATGCTTGATTTGATTTCAGTCATCATTTTGGAAAATTCTAGGCTTCTTGAATTTATTGACTTGTGTGGCCTCTAACATATGGTCTAGCTTGGAGAATGTTCTATGTGCACTTGAGAGGAGTGTATCCCATGTGCTGCATTTGAACGGAGGCTTCTGTGTGTATCTCTTAACTCCATCTAATTACCTAGTTGTCTGAGGCTGATGTTTCCTTATTGATCTTCTGTCTGGATGGTCTATCCATTGATACAAGTGAGGTGTGAAAGTCCCCCACGGTATTGCTGCTGATTTCTCCTTTGAGGTGTGTTCATATGTGCTCTACATATTTAGTTGCTCCTCTGTTGGGTGGGTAAATATTTACAAATGTTGCATCCTCTGTTTGGATTGATTCCTTTATCATTATGTAATTCCCTTCTTTGGCTCTTGTTTCAATGTTTGGATTTTTTTTCCCCTTGGTTAGACTGAGAATCAGAAGATCATGCGTTACCTCTGCAGCCTTGAACAAAACATACCCCTTCTCTTAGTCTGTTTTTTTTTTTTTCCTCTATAAAAGAAAAACAACAAATTGTTCTCCGAGGACCATCTCATGACTCAAATAAGAGAATGTGTATAAAAGTGCTTAGTAAACTATAGATAACGCCCAAATATGAAAAGTTATACTGCTTTTGATTATACCACAGCCAAATGATCAGGATAAGATTTTTTTTTTTGACACATGTATTTACTTTAGGGAGAGAGAGCATGCACAGGCATGTATTCGAGAGGGGAGGGGCAGGGGCAGAGGGAGAGAGTGAATCCTCAGGCCGACTCCATGCTGAGTGCAGAGTCCGATGTGGGGCTTTTTCCCAGGACCTTGGGATCATGAGCTGAGCCAAAATCAAGAGTCAGCTGCTTAACTGACTGTGCCACCCAGGCACCCCCAGAATAAGATTTTAAAAAATAATAATATTTATTGAGGGCTTACTGTTGTAGGAGTATTCTATGTGACCTCTATCTCATTTAATTCTAAAAACAATTTTTTCTTAAAGAAAATTAAAAACAAAAGCTATCCTAAAAGTAAATTTTCATATTATCCTCAGAGCTGGGGAAACACAGGCACAAGAGAGGTTAAGTAGGGGCACCTGGTTGGCTCATTTGGTTAAGCTTCTGCTTTTGGCTCAGGTCATAATCCCAGGGTCCTGAGATTGAGCCCGGTGTCGGGTTCCCTGCTCGGTGGGGAGTCTGCTTCTCTCTCTCTCTCTCCCCCTGCTTTTGCTTGCTCTCTGTATGTGTCTCTCTCACAGATAAATAAAAAAAATAATAAAAAGAAGAAGTTAAGTGACTTTCTCAATGTCATACTAAATATTAGAACCAGATACAGACCTGAGTGTGTGACTCTGAAGTCTGTGTTCTTTCTTTTTTAAGTTTACCAAATATATACATAACCCTCAAAATATTGTAGATTAAATTACTTTAGCCTTTCTCAAATCATTGCGCTTTGGATGATGGTATAATTTGGGTTACCTGGCTGGCTCGGTCAGTGTAGTATGAGACTCTTGATCTCACAGTTATGAGTTTGAGCCATATTGTGGGTTCAGCTTACTTAAAATAAAAAGATGTTGTAATTGGGCTTGTTTTCTTTTTCCTTTTAACCTCTTCACCCATTTCTCCCACCTCCAACACCCTACCTCTGGCAATCACCTATTTGTTCTATCTAGGAGGTCAGTTTTTTGTTTTGGTTTTGTTTGAAGTTCCACAAGTAAGTGATGGATAGTATTTGTCTTTCTCTGTCTGGCCTGTTTTACTTCACAGAATGCCTTAAGGTCCATCCATTTGGCAGCTGGAAAGATTTCATTCTTTATTCTGGCTGAGTAGTATTCCATTGTGTTTACCTACGACAATTTCTTTATCCATTCATCCACGCATGGGCACTTAGGTTGTTTCTATATTTTCATTGTTGTTGATAATCCTGCAGTGAACACGGGTGCACATACCTGTTTCAGTTAGTGTGTTCAGTTTCCTCGGATAAATACTGAGAACGGGAATTGCTGGACCATATGGTAGCTCTATTTTCAACTGTTTGAGGCAGTTCCATACTATTTTCCAGAGTGGCTGCACCAGCTTGCATTCTCACCAACAGTTAATTTTCTTGTTTTTATTTTAAATAAGAAACCAGTGGAGCAAATACACCAATGCCACTGAGATATGTCTTTGGGAAGCCAGGCCACACCCCTGGAGACCCACCAGTTTCTCTCAGTTGCTAGCAAAACTCGTGCAAGGAGATGTATTGAGACAGTCTCAGTGGAAGAAACCATCATTTTTTCCCTCTGATAATGTAAGTTTTCAAACATTTAGACAAAATATAATATAATTTTAAGTAGATCTCGACAGCCTTTCTCCCAGCTCATCTTACTCCGGATCATGTCCTTGTCACGTTGGAAGGAATTACCCCTAGAACCCCCCCGTCTGGAACAGTGCTTACAGATTCTGTATCCAGGAGTCTCCTCTTGTGAAATGCAAGCATTCCTTGATTGCCATTGCCACGTCATCAGTCCTCAGCTGTCCTGTTTGCTTAGTGTTTTCCAGGGACGAGGGGCTGAGGGTGGAGTCCTGAGGTTACAGGTTGCAGGGCTTGGCAAGTGGGAGGTGGAAGGGCACTCAGGCAACCGACGGAGGAAGGGAGCATCAGGGAGCCAACAGCACTATCTGAGCAAAGGGGGACCTGAGGATTAGAGGCATCTTACAAAAAGGAAACAGGGACCCTGGAAAGAGTTGGGGAGGTGCTAAGAGCAAACTTTGTCTCTGTGTCTGTTCCCTGTCTGATCAGTGATTACCAGCGTGATCCCAGTTGCTGTTTCCAATGCCAAAGACAAAGAGAAGGGGCTTGGAGCTGGAATCCCCTATGTTGTTTGTTTAGATACAAGACAATAGTTCTCTGGACCACTGACCTTGTAAAGAACAGAAGGTATTTGCTCTGCCTGCTCTGTATCTTCCAACAGGCTGCAGGCATCCAAGAATTCATCTCTTGTAATAAAGTCAGCCCTTTCAACCACTAAGAAGACTTACTGTAGGGATCACTACCCAGATTAATTTGCTACCAAATAAAGAATCAAATGCCAAGATAAACAAGAGAGAACAGGCAGCTGGTAGGGTGCCTCATCTTTTCTAAGCTGGTATCTGCTAAATTTTTAATGATTTTATATTTGCTCATTATATTTCTACCAGAAGGTGGTTCTCTGAAGAGCCAGCCTCCTGTCAGGGTGCCTTGATGGCCCTCCACATTTCCCAAGGCAGCCTCCCAGGGCGGCTCTCCGCCTGGGTTGTACCCTTCACCCCTTGGGCAGTAAGTGGGGATGAACAGGATTGGTTGCATAGTTTGAGGGGACCAATGCAAAATGAAAATGCAGGCACATTGTTCAAAAAGTGTAAGACTTTCAAGACAGCAGGGATAAATCAAGTGTGGAGGCCTTTGAGCACATGCCCTGGGTGAGCACACAGGTCACATGCCCATGACGCTGAGACTATAGGTGTCAGTGGGGGAGGAGCAAATCTTTTCTCGCTGTTGATTTAGTCACTTGTCATGCCCAAGACTTAACGTTTATAATATGGAAGCTGGATAAATTCTTTAGTCCAGAAAGCTGATTTAAGAAAAGTTGTGCATCCACTACTGAGTATTTACTCCAAAGACACAGATGTAGTGAATCGAAGGGCCATATGCACCCCATATGCAATGTTCATAGCAGCAATGTCCGCAATAGCCAAACTGTGGAAAGAGCCGAGATGCCCTTCAGCAGACGAATGGATAAAGAAGATGTGGTCCTTATATACAATGGAATATTACTCAGCCATCAGAAAGGATGAATACCCAACTTTTGCATCAACATGGATGGGACTGTAGGAGATTATGCTAAGTCAAATAAGTCAAGAGGAGAAAGTCAATTATCATATGGTTTCACTTATTTGTGGAACATAAGGAATAGCATGGAGGACATTATGAGAAGGAAGGGAAAATGGAAGGGGGGAAATCGGAGGGAGAGATGAACCATGAGAGACTATGGACTCTGAGAAACAAACGGAGGGTTTTAGAGGGGAGTGGGTGAGGGGATGGGTTAGCCCGGTGATGGGTATTAAGGAGGGCACATACTGCATGGAGCACTGGGTGTTATACAAAAACAATGAGTCATGGATCACTACATCAAAAACTAAAGAGGTAATGTACGGTGATTAACATAACATAATAAAATTTAAAAAAAGTTTGAAGTATTATGAGAATAACCAAAATGTGACACAGAGACAGGAAGTAAGCAATTGCTATTGGGAAAATGGCACCAATAGATTTTCTCCATACAGTTTTGCCACAAACCTTCAATTTGTAAAAAGCACATTATCTGTGAAGTGCAATAAAACAAAGTGCAATTAAAAAAAAAAAAAAAAAACTAGGGTGCCTGGGTGGCTCAGTTGGTTAAGCGACTGCCTTCAGCTCAGGTCATGATCCCACGGTCCTAGGATCGAGTCCCGCATCGGGTTCCCTGCTCTGCAGGGAGCCTCCTTCTCCCTCTCCCACCCCCCCTGCTTGTGTTCCCTCTCTCGCTGTGTCTCTCTCTGTCAAATAAATAAATAAAATGTTAAAAAAAAAAAAAAAACTAATGATGTATTGTATGGTGACTAACATAACATAATAAAATTAAATTAAATTAAAAAAAAAAAGAAAAGTTGTGCGTCCAGAAGGAAAAGGTCTATTTGCAGAGGCTTCACCTCGTTTTTTTCTTTTTTTTTTTTTTTTCATCTTCAAGATGATTTGAATTACTTTAAAACTACTTTATAACTATCCCTGGGGACTCTCTCTTTGAGAAGGTTTTTTTTTTTTTTCTTCATTTAGATTCCATCTAGCTCTACATATTTATGTTCATAACATGGATTATTTGGGTAATAGCCTCATGCATTCCTGTGATATTTCAGGGCCCTCATTTGTGTTTGGCCCCCATTTGTTGGCTTTAAGATTCTGTCAGCATGAAGAAATCACCCCTGTGGACAGTATTTAATTTTTAATGCTGTGCTTCTCAAGCTGGGGTCTGTCCGCTGAGGTGTTCTTGGCTGCCTTAACTTTCAAGTTAGGAAAACACTGCTTGAGGCTCCAGTCAAATTCTAACCCAAAGGTTTTGAAGCCTTAATGATTAATGAGGTCTATACCCTTTCTAATGACCATATGCAAATCAAATGTTTAAGAGAATAGTTGAAGAAAAGGGGAAAATGACAATCTTCATTCAGATAAGATTGGGCCTATTGGTTAAAAAAAAATATGGGTAACTACTTATTGAAGAAGAGTAATGGTGCCAGCAAAAATAATCATCTTGAGTGTTTATTGCATGATACAAACTTTTGAAGTATCAGGTTTTTTTCAGTTGAAATCCAGTTGAGCCTCCTATTTGCAAACGAGGGGCCTGAAGCACAGAGCGTGCAGTAACCACCCAGCTCCAAAGCAGAAGGGCAGGAGACAACCTCAGGCTCCCCCAGAATCTGACTCTAAAGTGGGTTAGCCCGGTGATGTGTATTAAGGAGGGCCCGTCTTGCATGGAGCACTGGGTGTTATACGAAAACAATGAATCATGGGTCACTACATCAAAAACTAATGATGTACTGTATGGTGACTAACATAACATAAAAAAAAAAAAGCCCATGTCTCCCCCTCCGGGCCATTTCTTTGCATATGTGTGCTAGAACATCTTTAATGCGTGAAGGTTTGGGTCATTTTCAGTTTTTACAGGAGCAGGAAGATCTGTGGCATTTGTTGGGGACTTGACTATTTTAAAATGTAGATTTTATTATTATTCAAATACGGTGAAGCCAGCAGATCAGATGACTGCCATTGAAAAGATGAGTGTCACTCACAGTTCCAAGAAGAGAGGCCATGCCACGCCATGCAGGGCCATATGGGAAGCAATGGGGTCCCTCAGGAGGCAGAACGTCAGACAAGGATGTGGGCAAGAGCCTTATTGTGGTTTCCATGGGAAGGAACAGGTGAAGCAGAATAAGCAGGCATAGGATTGGCTGGCTTGAATAATTTTGGTGGGCTCTGGGGTGTAGGGGTTGTCTCTAGTTGTCTGGTTCTTGACCCCAGGGGCATCTGTGTAAGGGGATAGTGGCCCAGAGTGTGAGAGCCCAGTCAAAGAGGTGGTTGGGAATGGGCTCTGTATTGGTTGGCTTACATATGGAAAGTGTGCTTGCAGGTGAATCATCTACTATCTCTAGGAATTGGCCAGCCCTGTGAGGGACAGTGTCTCCAGGTTGGCAAGGCCCCAGGAGTCAGAGCGTCAGAATACAAAGAAATGCTAAGACGGTGACCTGGAAGATCCAGGCTGACAAGAGATCCAGGAGCTCTTCTCATTAAGAGAAGACAGTAGGTCCTTCAAGAGCGGTCATCTAGAGATAATGCAAAAGTGCGTGTGCAGCTTGTAGAGACGGCCCCGTTCATCAGAGCTGCAACCGCAAGTCTTGAGATGGTGATTTGGGAATACAGGACACTGGGAAAAGAAGCAATTGTGACACTTAGTGGCTGTCAGTAATCATGATTATGCTTCTTGGTAATGAGGCAGAGATGATAAGCAATTTCAAAAAGTTTCAAATGCATATTACTTTTGATTTCCTCTACTCATGTTGCTAAGTTTCCTACTGTTGATAACCAGAATGATGAGATAGACCTTAGACCAGCCCCTTCTCCCCAGCCCTCCAGATAGTCAACAAGAACAGAGAGGGCAGTGTCCGCAGAACAGGGTGCTACCTTTCCCCCGCTTCACACGGCACCAGGTGCAGTCCCTCGGGCCCCACGTCCAGGGTCTCACTGCACCGGTGCCCCACCCTGTCCACCTGCTTTTGGGTAACTAGTCCCTCAGCTGGACTTGCAACTGCCCTCTTATCCCAGCTGGGAATCTGGGAGTCCTGGGGCTCGAGGATGTAAGGGCACGGAGATGTCTGGGTGCAGAGGGGAGGAGTTCGGTGTTCCAAGAAGGGGTGCTAAGGGCTAGCACTGAAGGCAGAAGGCAAAGAGAAGATAGACTTGCCAACCGGCAGCGTAGGTCTGCCGCTGCAGGAGGCCCAGTAAGCGAGGGCCAGTCTCAAAACCCAGAGACTCAAGGAGTCAATCTGCAGAGCCTGTATGGGGTTCTCTCTTCCTTAAAGGGTGGAGAATGTCCAAGTGGGGAGCATGGAGGTGAACAGTTTTTATACCCCGGGGCACATCAGGCCACATGAGGAAGTCTCCAAATACAGGATCTCACTTAGTCCTCAGATAACCCAGTGAAGGCTTCCCAGAGCTTGGGTGCAAACACTTCCCATCTATTCATTTTCTTTCCTGACTAAAAATGGGTTCGCCCTTCAAAGGGCCATCTTGTCTGAAAGTCCAGCATCTCCCTCTTGAGGCTGTCTCCTCTGCAAATTGCTCAGGAGCCTGGTGGGGTTGACCTGATCCAAATGGGCCAAACTTAATCAAACCCCACACACGAAGCTGGGCTTGGATTGGTGCCAGCAGTCACATGGTTTGGGTTCACCGCTGGTTCCATCCACCTGAAAGTCTCTGCGGGGCAACCACTGACCAGACCATTGTGTATCTTCCAGGGTGGATGATGTGCCTCAGAGCTAAGCTCTGCTAATGGGACACCATGATTTGACCCAGAGGGTTTCAGCCTTTAGTGCTTAACCCACTGGGATAATAAGTTTCCTGTTACCCCTCTCTCCTATGGTGTCACCCCAACTGCTCCCTGGGAGCCCAGGGCTTTAAAACCCAAAGACTGAATGGACTCCTTTGCCCAGAAAGTAGAGCTGGCCTCTGCCTACCTATAGGCACCTCTATCCCCCTCTTGAACTTCTTCAATGTCTCATTTACTTTAGTCACTGTAGGGAAGGCAAGGGGACATTCTTGTATTAGTCTTGCTAGAACTGAGGAAGAAAGAGAAAAACCAGAGGGCATTATCTTGCACTTGCCTTCTGAATGGTGCTGCCATTTCCCACCCAACCCCTCTGCTTTCTCTTCCCAGCACAGACATCTGTGAGTAGAACTTCAGGCCCAAAGTCAAACTCACCTTGCTCCACACACACACCCTAACATCTCAGCTGCCTGTTCTCTGGTACTTAAATCCATTTTTAAGTGGAGATAAGGTCTTTCTTTCCAATATTTTACTTGATAATTACAGCTTTATGATTGGCTGGTAGAAATGACATGTTTCTTTTTTATTATTATTATGTTATGCTAATCACCATACATAACATCAGTAGTTTTTGAAGTAGTGTTCCATGATTCATTGCTTGTGTATAACACCCAGTGCTCCATGCAGAACGTGCCCTCTTTAATACCCATCACCAGGCTAACCCATCCCCCCACCCCCCTCCCCTCTAGAACCCTCAGTTTGTTTTTCAGAGTCCATAGTCTCTCATGGTTTGAGAAATGACATGTTTCACTCCGAATTCCTAGATTCATTCTGCAGTTCTTTGTCAAGTCAAAACCTGTGATGGTCTCGATGAAGGTTTGGCAAACCATCACCCATGGGCCAGATCCAGGCAGCTGCTGGTTTTGTGTGACTCACAAGTGTCCATAAAACACTTACTGGAACACATCCATGCTCATTCATTCACGTGTTTTCTGTGGCTTTCTTGCTATAATAGCAGAGCTGAGAAGTTGCAATAGAGAATGTGTGGTCCACAAAGCCTGAAATATTTACTATCTGGCCCTTCACAGGGAATGTTTGCTAACCCCCAGTCTAGATGATGAGAGGATAGGTTTCTGGCTCCAACATTTACTAGTTGGGGTGACACTGAGCTAGTCACTTAATCTCTTTGCATCTCAGTTGCCACATGTATAAACTGGGCATAATCGTAACGACCTCAGGGATGTATGAGAGAAAGGAATCAATACTTGGAAAGTGCTCAGCAGTGTTTTGTACCCAGAAAGCGCACCATTTAGTAGTTATTGGCATGCAAATAATCTGGCAATGGGGATCTTAAGGAAAAATTGGTTGACTTTGGATAAACCTCTTGAAACTTTCAGTTCTCAGACTTCCTGGTTGCATCATGTCTATACAAACAGTCTATGCTTTGAGGTTTATCCAGCTCATGTCCATACACATATCTTGCATGTATAGGAGAGGGAACAATGCCTTTAACCTTGAGCGAGATGATATGTTTCTGAGCATCTGAGTTGTTGGTCAATGTTACACCAAGCACAATGTTTGACACCTGCTTTGGTAATGTCATAAACTGTGGCATGTGGCAGGGGGACAAGAAATATCATTTAGATAAGAATTAAGAAGTCAGGAGAGTCTAAGATAAAAGAAGCGATTAAAATGCAATTTTCAGATGAGCTCAAATGCAGTCTGTCTCCTGCTCCTTATTGTGGGCTGGATCCGGTCTTTCTTAGTTGAGGGGGTCAAACATCAGTTCTCCTAAACAAAAATGCTACAACTTGGAAAAAATCATATGCCTTACCTAATTTTAAGCCACATTTTGTGGTTCCTGTGTTTCCATTTCTCGAAGCAGTAAATAACAGACCATGGCTATTTATCAAAACTTCCATTTGATGCATCAACTACAAAAGAATTGATAAGAAGGAATTAAAGCTCCTTTGTGTTCTTGCCATTAGACAGCAGAGCTAAACAGGGCACCTTCACTCCCTCCTTACCTCTTTCCTCAAGTGTGGCACACGGGTCTCACGGTTTCACAGGGAGACAGTGTGTGTTAGGATCATACTGCCTGGGGAACCAGAAGGTCTGAGCTCTGATGTTGGCTTTGTCATGTAAACTTGGACTATTGACTCAACCCCTCTAGGTCCTATATTCCTGTGATGGTTCATTTTATGTGTCAGCTTAGAAGGCTCTTTTGTATGAGACTAACATTTAAATTGATGAACTTAGGCTGAAGCAGACTGACGTGCATAATGTGGGTGGGCCTTATCCAAACCGTTGAGGGCCTGACTAGAACAAAAAGAGCAGCTTTCCTGAGTAAGAGAAAATTCCACAGAAGGCTGCTTTTGGACTTCATCTGCATGATTGTCTCTCCTGTGTCTGCACACTGCAGTTTTAGACTTGTCAGCCTCCATAACTGGGTGAGGCAATTCCTTCTAATAGACCTTTCTCTCTCTTTTTTTTTTCTTCCTCAATTTCTTTTCTTTCTTTCTTTCTTTTTCTTTCTCTCTTTCTTTCTTTCTTCTTTCTTTCTTTCCTTCTTTTTTTTCTTTCTTTCTTTTCTTTCTTTCTTTCTTTCTTTCTTTCTTTCTTTCTTTCTTTCTTCTTTCTTTCTTTCTTTTTCTTTCTTTCTTTCTTTTCTTTCTCAGAGAGAGAGAGAAAGACTGACTAATACAGTTCGATTCATAAAATAAGACTTTAGTACAGTCCCTGATAACTCTATGATAAGAGGACCCCATGGACCCCTGGGTTGACTGTCATATATAAATATGTTTCTCCCCAAACAGATGACTTCACTTTGCTTCCTTGCACAAACTAAAGGCCTTCTCATCATTTGTGTGATTGAGAGCATAGGTGCTGAGGCCTGACTCCATGGGTTCAAATCCAAGCTCTGCCACTTGGTGGATTTTGACCATGGGAAAACTACTTAACTACTCTAGGCCTCAGTTTCCTCATCTGTAAAGGGGAGATAATAAAATATCTACCTCATAGGGTTATTGTGAGAATTAATGAGTTAATAAATGTAAAATGCTTAACAAGATATCTGGCACTCAGTTAGGGTAGATCTAGTTATACTGCAGTGATGACTATATTGTTTATGCTTAGACATTATTGGCTGGAAATTCTTAAGTAGTCAAGTAGAGCCTTAAGGAAGCAGGAAAAAAAATTGATGATGTGTCTAGAGGGGGAGAAATCATACTTGGAGAACAGAATTAATAACTTCCACAGTTATTCATATTATGTATTTATATATAGTTATGTATATACATATTTAATTAATACTATGTATTATGTGGCCCACTTCACTTTGCTTCTTTGTTTAAGGCAAAGGACTTTTTTCAACAATTCTTTCTGTAGGAAACATCTTCCCTGCCTTGCTTAGCGGAGATCACATGGTACAGCTCCTCCAATAGTTACAGCCTTGAGCAGTGAGATCATCAGTATCCATGTAAATAGACACAGTTTAGCATCTTGGGCTGGTATCAAGGAGCTTTTATATGGAAGCAATTACACCCTTGGTGGTGGTGGGGAATAGTTAAAAATGCAAATATATCATTATTTACTAGCTCTTGGAAGTCATGCCTCTTGCATTTCATTCTGAACTTCTTGCTTAATGCCTTTCAAATCTCCCCTGCTATTTTTGGCTTCTCTGAAATAATTCTGCCAAGGCAGAAAATTGGCAGTCAAATAAGTTTCATTGGCCTTTAGATCATTTTATTTCTTAACTTGTATTTTTCCTTTGCTCTCTGTTCTTTGCTGACTTTCCATTGCCCATCACTTCACACATATAGCATGTAGCATTGATCTTGACACATGATATGCATTTGCTTATCAGAGGTTGATCCATTAGGTGGACTCCTGCCAAGGAAATGTGGGCCATGTCTTTCAATTTAAAGATGTTATGTAGTGATGTCCTATATGCTATTATAAATAACTTTTAAAACCCATGCATAGAGAAAATGCTTATGAGGAACATTTAAATGGATTTTCTTCATTTTCAGCTGAATCCCTATTAAGAGTTTAGGTATATGTCAGGAAAGTGGTCTGTGTCTTCAATAACTTTGTAGTTTTGCAAGTTTCTTTTTGATTTCACCAGGGTCTTATGATTGTGACTAGCTAATGGAGAGAATATCCTGAGGAAATCAGCTAACTGTGCCTCTTGGAAAGCTCAAGTTCTCTGAACAGAGGAGCAAGGCCATCCAATTATGCATTCAACCACTTTTTATAGAATGTCCACCAAGTGCTAGGTACACATATAAGCAATGGGTACAGTGGTGAACTAGCTGACCAAGCCCTCTTAGAGCAAACGTTCTAGTGGAGGGCATAGATAGCCCCAAAGATATTTTGTAAATAGACAATGCAATTTCAGATAGTGATAAACAGGTTAAAGGAGCATAGAAAGGGTGTTTGAGGGGCTCTTTTAGATGGGTAATTTGGAAAGTCTTATCTGAGGAAGAAGTTTTTGAACAGAGACCTAAATGAACTGGAAGAACAAGCCACAGGAAGGTATAGAGATAAAGGAATCTAGGCACAGAAAATATAAAATACACACTGGGTGCGGATTAACTTGGCGTATTCATGAAAAATTAAGGAGATCATTACAGCTGGAGCAAGGAGAGAGCTGAGGGGCTGAGTTCATTAAAGTGGGTGAAGGTTAGTGTTTCAAGACCTTGTAGGCCGAAGTAAGCGGTTTGGATCTTATACTTGAGGTGTGAGGGAGTGGGATTCAGCATATATTTTGGAGGACTATCCAAGTTGACTTTTTCCTGGATTGATTGCAAGATGTAAAGAGAAAAACAAAGAGTCAAGGATGACTCCTAAATTTTTGCTCTTTGCAAGTGGGTGAATGTTGGTGTTGTTAATTGAGAAGATGGGGAACCATATCTGTGAGCCTTCAAACAGGGAAAAAGAAACTGCTCTAGGTCTTTTAAGCAGGAAGAGATTTAATATAGGGAATTGAGTGCTTACAAAAATGTTGAAAGAGCTGAGGAAACACAAGTTAGGGGAAGTGCCAGTGACATTCAGTTCTGCCATCACTGCTGGTCCAGTGAATATAGAAGTTGTTGCTTCCACCCAGAGATTAATAAAGTACAGGATATTGGTGGTGATGTGGTCACAGCTGGCCCATTGTACTGAGAGGAGTTATCACAGTGGACCACCCAGAGGCTACTGCAAAGACTCACATCTGCCAAAGCTTTCATATCGAATGTTGACACATGGGGAAGCAGAATATATTCTATTTCTCCTCGACCTTCAAAATTTCACACTAGGGCTCTTTATTAGCAGAACACGGATGCAACCCGAAACTGAAAGGTAGATGAGCCTGGTAGATAAAGTTCCCATACTTTCAGCTTTTTGGCTTGCCAAGAAGAAGTACATGAAAGAGGGGGAGAAATAGAACTTTGCAAGCTAAAGAGGAGATAAGGAAACGTTTTTGGATTGTTTTGTCATGAGTTTGGCCTGTGTATGCAAACACATTCAAGTTGGCGGTGTCAAGTAGGCGTTTGGCTCCACAAGTCTGGAATTCAGGGGAAAGGTTGAGGATGGGGATGAAAATTGGGGTGCCATCAACATATAGATGGTAACTGAGGGAATGCAACTGGAAAATATTACCTGGAGTATAAGTGTAGTTGGAGGCGAGGTCCAGGAATAAAGCCCTCTATGCTCTTAGGAAAAGTGCAATATTAGGGTAATTGAGAATTGCTTCTAGGATTAAGAGGATTAAAGTCAGGACCTGATGTAAGTTCAAAGGAACAGCCCAAGGAAAGCAGTCAAGACTATGCGAGTGCTCAGAGGTCTGGAAGAAAAACAAGTACCAGCCAATGAACTGAGATTGTGGGAAAACAGTCTGGAGAGTGTGGTCCTCTGATAGGTGAAAGAGGAGGGAGTGATTATTGTGTCCAATACCGAGAAGAGTTTTAATGAGGTGCAGTATGAGAATTCAGCATTAGACTTGGTGAGATGGAAGTTGTAGGTGACCTTAATCAGAGTTAGTTTCTAAAATCCTGAATGGAGCAGTTTGGAGGGAGCATATGTAGTGAGAAAGCAAAGAGTGAATTTACACAACTCTTCAGAGTAGTTGTGATGTCAAGAGGAATAGAGCAGCAGTTGGAGAGGATGTAGAGTCTAGGGAAGGGGTTTTTAAAGAAAGGCGATTTGAAAGTATGTTTGTGTGTTGTTGAGAATGATGCATGATCTTGGAAGTCAATGTGAGAGTGGGGCGATCAAGACTCAAATTAATTGGTAGGTCATGTCCAACATGATAGGAATCTCTATTCTGATTCCAGATTATACCTGACATGCATTTTTTTTTAAGGTTTTTTAATTTATTTATTTGACAGAGAGAGAGACAGCGAGAGCAGGAACACAAGCAGGGGGAGTGGGAGAGGGAGAAGCAGGCTTCCCGCCGAGCGGGGAGCCCGATGTGGGGACTCGATCCCAGGACCCTGGGATCATGAACTGAGCCGAAGGCAGACACTTAACGACTAAGCCACCCAGGAATCCCAGCCACCCCAGCCTCTTATCTGAGACTTCTGGAAAGTGAAGGTGATCAGTTCAACAAATAATAGCGTAAAACAGCTTGTAGCTGGAAACTCTCCCACAGTTTGAGTTTTGTCCCAGGAGACTCTTTGATCTGTCCCCCTGGCTGCCTTCCTGCCCATTCAACAGTTCTTCTGACATGGCGAGCATGTCTGCATTCTACCCAGCTAGTTCCCAAACCAAGGTCCCCCCACCTACTGACATGTATTTAAGAAGAGTTGCACTCACTGACAGTGTGGTGCTAAGTCTAGGGCTGCAGTGAGTAGTAATGCACAAGAAGTTTGTCCTCTGATAAGGCAGTTGGCCAGCTAGTAAGGACTTGTCAAGGGCTCAGACTG
Source organism: Mirounga angustirostris (assembly GCF_029215605.1). Taxonomy (NCBI): domain Eukaryota; kingdom Metazoa; phylum Chordata; class Mammalia; order Carnivora; family Phocidae; genus Mirounga; species Mirounga angustirostris. The sequence goes on from NW_026991722.1 coordinate 94,025,833, forward strand.
TGGGACCATGAGAGGGGCCCTTAAGTCTGTTGGGGCCCCAAGAAGGGCCTTCTGAAAGAAGGAGACCCTGAGTCGAGACAATAGCGTATGTGTTAGGCATATGTGTTATGTGGGTGAAGATAAGAGGCAAGGATAAACTAGGTGCAGGGAAAGTGACAAGGGAAGGCCAAGAGGCAGGGCATAGCTGGTTTTATAAGGAGGGTCCATCTAGTTTAGTTTGGGAAAAGCCTGAAATTCCATGAGGGGTGGCAAGGTGAGCTGCAGCATCAGCAGGGCAGGGCACCAAGGGCCTGAGAGACATACCACAAAGCTTAGATTTTGGACTGAAAGGAAAAGGGATCCTCTGGTAGACTTGTCAAGTTTCTCTCTCAGAATAATGGCCCCATGATGATTTCCAGTGGTAGAAATGGAGAATGGTGTCTTCTGAGAGCAGAAGCTATCAGGATCACACTTTACACAGACTTTGGAAGGTTGCTCAAGTTGCAGTGTAACAAGGGATTAGAAACTGGGGAGGACTTGGGGGTGTGGCCACCAGCTAAGAGGTGATTGCAATAGGCCAAGTGGATAATGATTTGGGCCTGTTCTCAGCCACTCAAGTAAGGGAGTCTGGACAGACAGGAGAGAGTACTTGCAGAGCTGGATGGTGGCCTGAGTGGAGCAGCAGGAGAGAGCTTATACAGAGTGAATGATCGTCCCTAGTGGGACTGACCATGCTGCCCCTCCAGCAGGAGGAGCAGAAGAAAGGTTAAAATGACATGTCTCAGGGTTATTTGCCTATGTCCCCAGGAGGCAGGGAGTGTGACTTAGGAATCTTTAGGCTTTATCAGCCAAGACTGGGATCTTGCCAATTTTAGAGAGCCCCTGGGGGATGGGGGATGCTTCAAGAAGGAGCCCCCCTGAGCTAAGTAATCAGTGATCGTCTGTCATCCAGCTCATGAGCAACATCTCCCACCCTTGGGTCATGCCAGGGGTATGCTCCATTGACCAAGCACATCAGTGGACTCAGGGCTTGATATATTTCATTTCAATTAAACTTCCCCCAAATGATGGGTAAATGTGGTTACCCCATTTTAAAGACAAGAGAAGCAAAGACACTTTTATGTAGCTGGCTCTTAGTTTAGGCTGCCATAACAAATGACAATAGAGTGGATGGTGTAAACAACAAAAATGTATTTGTCATTATTCTGGAGGTTGAAAGTCTGAGATTAGGGTGCCAGGGCAGTAGGGTTCTTGGGAGAGCTCTTTTCTTGATTTATAGATGGTGGCCTCCTTGCTGTGTCCTCACATGGTGGAGAGAGAGAGGAAGCAAGAGCTCTCCTGCTTCTTGTTATAAGAGCACTAATTCCATCACAAGGGTTCCACTCTCTCCACTTAATTGCCTCTCAAAGGCCCCATCTCCAAATACCAGCACAATGAGGATCAGGGTTGGTGCAGATCCTAGAGCATAAGCTGAGAGCAGGATTGGTGCCTGGATGGCCTTGGATACATCAGTTGACCTGTTTGAGAGCATTTGGACTAAGTACCTGTAACCAGAATTCTAGAGGTAACGTCCTATGACTTTAAAAAATTAGAAAGCTTTTCATTTATATATCAGAGGAAATTTTTTTCTTGGCATAATGATGAATGATCAAGGGCACAACTGGATGTCGACATGCAAAAGAATAAAGGTGGACCTTTTCCTTATATTACACACCAAAAACAGCTCAAAATTAGAACTAAAAATAAGTTAAAATTATAAAACTCTTAGAAAGAAACGTAAGACAGTTTTGTAACTTTGAATTAGGCAATAGTTTTTTAGATACAATACCAAAAAACACAAGGGACAAAAGAAAACAGATAAAGTGGACTTCATCAAAACTAAAAAAATTGTGCTTCAAAGGACAAAATCAAGAAAGTGGAAAGACAACCCACAGAATGGAAAGAAATATTCACATATCATGTGTCTGATAAAAGACTTGTGTCCAGAATATACAAAGAACACTTGCAAATCAACAGTAGAGCAACATATACTTCAATTAAAAAAAGATGTGAATAGACATTTATTTACTTGAGAGAGAGAGAGCACACAGAAGGAGAGTAAGAGGGAGAAGCAGACTCTCTGCTGAGCAGAGAGACCAACTCGGGGCTTGATCCCAGGACCCTGAGATCATGACCTGAGCCAAAAGCAGACACTTAACCAATTGAGCCACCCAGGCACTCCAGTAAATAGACATTTCTATAAAAAGATACACAAATGGGGAAGAAACACATGAAAACACGCTAAGCCTCATTAGTCTTTCAGGAGATGCAAATCAAAACCACTGAGATAGTACTTCACCTGCACTAGAATGGCAAAGATAAAAGGAGAAAAGATAGACAATGACAAGTGTTGAACAAGGATATATAGTTCCAAACTCCTGAATATTTGAGAGGTAAACAACATACCTCTAGAGAATCCATGTGTCAGAGAAGAAATCACAAGGGGGCGAAGAATATTTAGAAGCAAAAGATAAGATTAGGATACAGTTTTTAAAAATCTGAACTTCTACCTTAAGCTGTTAGAAATGACAAAACAAAACAAAACAAAACAAAACAACTAACCCTCCCCCAAAAGATGGAATAATAAACATAAAAGGAGAAATCAATGAAATGCAAAATTTAAAAAAGAGAAAAAGAATCCCATAAGCAGTTCCTTTGAGAAAAAAAATCTATGAAATTGATTGATCTAACCAGATTTATTCAGAAAAAGAGAGAGAAGACACAATTTACCACCTCAGGAATGAAATAGAAGCATCACTACAGATCCTATAGACTTTATAAGGATAAGAAAGAAACATTATGAGCAATTTCACTCCAATTAATTCAATAACTTAAAAGAAATAGATAAATTCTTTTTCCTAATGTTACTTTGGTTGTATTAAAGGATGTACTTATTCTTAGGAAATCATGCAGAAGTATTTAAGGTGTAACTTACTTTCCAATGGTGCAGAACAATTTGGACAATTGGTGAATCTAAGGGTAGGTATACAAATGTTCGTTGTGTTCTTCTTTTACCTTTTGTATATATTTGAACATTTTCATAATATAAAGCTGGGAAAGGTAAATGAGGCACAAACTCTTGTCAGTAGAGAGGCTCTCACTCCAGATTCATCATTTGAAACAGGCTGATGATGGGAAGGACGTCATGATCTTTCACCCAGAGAGCAGTGTCGTGTCCTTCCCTCTGGGCCAGGATGAAGCTCTTCGGTGATGCTGGAACCTCCTACAAGGTGGACATAGAGAGGAAGGACTTAGGTCACTGGGGGCCAGTCTTGACCTTCCACTGGCAGTGAGGGCCAACAAAAGTACTGAGTCGCTTTCTGTAGATGTCCAGCCCCTAACAGCAAGTAGTAAAATGGGTGGGCAGTCAGCATGGGCCTTGATTTTAAACAGAGGCCTGACCTACTTCATTCTTCCCAGAGGTTGGAGAAAGAGGCCTCGACTCCCATAGACATGAAACCTTGGCCTAATTGGATACTAATTACTCACAAGAGTTTTGTTGACCCAAACTTCCCATAACTCCACTTTGGTATGAAAGGAGGGCATGCCCAAAGAAGAATTACTGCTAGGAAAATGACACAGATTTATTCAGTCCTGAAAGTCCTTTCCCAGAAATGATGTCCCAAATTGAGCAAGAATAAACAATGCATGACTGATAAATCCCACAGTTAGGGACTGGGAACAGCTTTCGTACGTTCCTAAGGAGCTGTATATTTGGAATCAGGTAAAACTGAAAGTAAGAGTAGTTGGTCATCTAAGGCCAGGTTGGATGAGACAAGTTCCCGTATTTTGATGTATCTCTTTGTGATTAGAGCACCTGTGAAGGACACAAACTGTGGTACCTCCACGACGTTAGTAACGTACAAAGGAAAGAAGTCTGATACCGCGAGTCTCCTCTTGGCCCAGGGTCTTGACTGATGCTGGGCATCGAGCCACCCTGTCCGTCTTGAGGGGACACTTGAGAGGGAGGGATGGGTGGGACGAGCACCAAACCGTCTCTGCAGGACATAATCAGACCACCTCCTACTCATTTCCTTATGATCCATTTGTTCTATAAATGGGGCTCCTCAGTCTTTGGATGCTCTTACTGACGTGGGTATGGCGGAGAAAAAGACAAAATACCTGACAGTTTCTGTGCAGCTCACATTATGATTCACCTGGCGAAGTCAGAGTTACTTAGATAAAGGGAAGATGTGAGGAGGACTTTGGACTTGGGAAATCTGGGTTCTCATCCCAGCTGTGCAGCTGGCTTGTTGGGGCCTGAGTGACAAGTCCTCTGACCAACCCCCGCCCCCAAGGACCTCAAGGTCTCATCCTGGTGGGCAGAACCTGACCAGATTTCCAGTAGCAGCCCTTCCAGGCCGATCTTCGAATGGGGGCCCATTTCCCCTCCAGCCCTCTGTCAGCCGATGGCCAGCCCGTCAAGCTTTTGGCTAACAATGGCAAGGGGGTCCCTACCAGCTCCCCCACTTTGACCATCTTCGATCTGAAGGAATGGAAAATTTCCTTCAGAAGAAAAAAGCCCTGTGGCATATACATTCATTTTCCATACTGTTTCTGTTCCTTTTGGGAAATGTGTGCCTTTTAACAAGTCAGGGCCATTTATCCTGTAGCCCATCAGGCATGGCGATCTGCGGTAGGGGGCAGAGAGACACAGGGTTCTGGGTTGCTGTGTGGCAACGTCTGCCACTCGGATGATACAGCAGTGGATAGGTCTTCTGGGTCGCCGGGTCAGGAGGAAGGCTCCCTGCGACAACTGTCATCTCCTCCCTGAGGGCCCTCATGGTGGAAACATCGAGGACAAAGCTATCGAAATGGTCTGATATAGTACCATGATTTCTTCTAATTTCTAGAACATAATAAGTGATTAGTAGTACAAGACTGGGATCCAGAACTTATAGATAACTTGTACAGATCAATAACAAACTCATTTTTATGAGGAATTCTTAATCGCAGGAAACAAACTTAGTGTTGCTGGAGTGGGGGGTGGGGTGGGAGGGATGGGGTGACTGGGTGATAGACACTGGGGAGGGTATGTGCTCTGGTAAGCGCTGTGAATTGTGCAAGACTGTTGAATCTCAGATCTGTACCTCTGAAACAAATAATGCAATATCTGTTAAGAAAAAAAAAAAAGAAGAAGAAGAAGGTAGCGGGAGGGGAAGAATGAAGTGGGGGAAATCCGAGGGGTAGACGAACCATGAGAGACGATAGACTCTGAAAAACAAACTGAGGGTTCTAGAGGGGAGGGGGGTGGGAGGATAGGTTAGGCTGGTGGCGGGCATTGAGGAGGACACATTCTGCATGGAGCACTGGGTGTTGTGCACAAACAATGAATCATGGAACACTTCATCTAAAACTAATGATGTAATGTATGGGGATTAACATAAGAATAAAAAAAAAATAACAAACTCATTTTGCAATGGACAAACGTCCTCAGCAGAGGCTTTACTCTAGAGTAGGGGTCGGGAAATGAAGGCCCGGGAGACCAAATCCAACCCTTCAGGCTGTTTTATAATTAAAGTTTCATTGGAACACAGCCATGCCCGTTCGTTCATACATCGTCAACGCTGCTTTCTCCTACACCGGCAGGGCTGCGTGGCTGGAGTGGAGACCATCTGGCCTGTAAACCAAAGATGTTTACCGTCAGACCCCTACAGAAAAACATGCAGACCCCTGTAACAGAGGAAACCAAGAGGCCAATAAGCATAGGGAAGGGTGCCCAACATTATTTTGTTTGCTTTGTTTTTAATAGCCCCAAACACAAAACAACCCAAGTGGTCACCAGCTGCAGAAGAAATTAAACTAATTGTGCTATAGTCACGTAATGGGACAGTATGCAACAATACAAAACCCCAAACTATTGCTATACACAAGGACATGTCATAGACTCAATATTGAGCTCAAGAAAGCAGGTCCTAGAATGCAGAGTGTATGATTCCATCTCTAAATTTTAAGTGTAGTGACATGTGCCAAAGGTCAGAGCAGCAGTTACCTCTAGGGTTGGGCGATTAGTTATTGAGCGATTAGTCTTTCTGGGCCTGAAAATGTTCTGCATCTTGCTCTGGGAGTTGCTTACATGGCTGTAGACGTATGTAAAAGGTCACTGAACACTTAAGTGCCCCTAAGATTTGAGCACCTACAGTAGAAATGGTGTATATCTCAATAAAAAGTAAAACTATTAAAGGAAAAATACTGGGAATCCATTCGGCTTTGAACCTTATGCCAATATACTTTTTTTTAATTCCAGTTAGTGAACATCGAGTGCTATATTAATTTCAGGTGTACAATGTAGTGCTCATCAGGACAAGTGTACTCCCTAATCCCCATCCTCTATTTCCCCCTTCCCCCAACTTCCTCCCCTCTGCTAACCCTCTGTTTGTTCTCTATAGTTAAGAGTCTGGTTTTTTGTTGTTGTTGTTTTTCTCCTTTTCTCTTGGTTTGTTTTGTTTCTTAAATTTTCCATATGAGTGAAATCATATGTCTTTTTCTGACCCACTTATTTCACATAGGATTATACTGTCTAGATCCAACTGTGTTGTTGTAAATGGCAAGATTCATTTCCTTTTTATGGCTGAATAATATTGCATTCACATTTGTGTGTGTGTGTGTGTGTGTGTACATACATACATAACACATCTTCTTTATCCATCCATCCATATTTCGTTCTTATAAATAATGCTGAAGTAAGCCTAGAGGTACGTGTATCTTTTCAAATTAGTTTTTTCGTATTCATTGGGTAATTACCCCGTATTGGCATTATTGGATCATATGGTAATTCTATTTTTAATTTTTTGAGGACCCTCCATATTGTTTTCCACAGAGGCTGCACCAGTTTGCATTCCCACCGATAGTGCACAGGGCTCCTTTTTCTCCACATCCTCACCAACATTTGTTGTTTCTTGCCTTTTTGATTTTAGCCATCCTCACAGTGTGAGGTGATATTTCCTTGTGGTTTTGATTTGCATTTCCCTGATGGTGAGTGATATTGAGCAGCTTTTCATGTCTGTTGGCCAAGTGTATGCCCTCTTTGGAAAAATGTCTGTTTATGTCTTCTGTCCATTTTTAATTGGATTATTTGTTTTTTGGGTGTTTTTTGAGTTGTATCTGTTTTTTATATATTTTGGATACTAACCCTTTGTTGGATTTGTCACTCACAAATACATTCTCCCATTCAGTAGATTGTCTTTTAGTTTTGTTGGTCGTTTCCTTTGCTGTGCAGAAGCTTTTATTTTGATGTAGTCCCACTAGTGTATTTTTGCTTTTGTTTCTCTTGCCTCAGGGGACACATCTAGCAAATGTTGCTACCCCTGATGTCAGAGACATTACTGCCTGTGCCCTCCTCTAGGATTCTTATGGTTTTAGGTCTCACATTTAGGTCTTTAACTCATTTTGAATTTATTTTTGTGTATGGTGTAAGAAAGAGGTCCAGTTTTATTCTTTTGCACATGGCTGTCCAGTTTTTCCAACACTATTTGTTGAAGAGACTTTTTTCCCCACTGGATATTCTTTCCTGCTTTGTTGAAGATTAACTGACCATATAAATGTGGGTTTATTTCTGGGCTCTCCATTCTGTTCCATTGATCTATGTGTCTATTTTTGTACCAGTACCATGCTATTTTGATTACTATTGCTTTATAGTATATCTTGAAATCTGGGATTGTCATACCTCCAGCTTTGTTCTTCTTTAAGACTACTTTGGCTATTCAGGGCTTTTTTGTTGTGGTGATGGTTTTTTTTGTTTTTTTTGTTTTTTTCAGTTCCATACACATTTTCAGGACTATTTGTTCTAGTTTTGTGAAAAATGCTGTTGACATTTTGATAGGGATTGCATTGAAATTGTAGATTTTTTTGGGTAGTATGGACATTTTAATAATATTTTTTCTCCCAACCCATGAGCATGGAATATCTTTATTTTTCTGTGTCCTCTTCAATTTCTTTCATCAGTGTTTTGTTGTTTTCAGAGTAAAGTCTTTCATCTCCTTAGTTAAGTTTATTCTGAGGTATTTTATTCTTTTTGGTGCAATTGTAAATGGGACCGGTTCTTAATTTCTCTTTTGCAGAGTAAAGTTTTAACTAGGATACCTTTTAGGCTTTGCCATCAGAAAAAGCAAATTTTTAGAATGTAATTGTGCATCTGTGCTAAAATTCTCCATAGTAACCCATTCTCTCCCCTTCTTATACTCTACTCATATCCTCGCCTCTCCATTGCCTTCCTGTCCCCTTTCTTCAAAGCTGAGGGTACTAACTGGTGGTTCACCTGACTCTCCAGCCTGATCTCTGATGGGGACATGTCTTAAGACATGTCTTAAGCCCAATGAAGGAACCCCTGGCCCAGGCTGATGCTGCTCCATGCACTGGTGACAATCAAGAGCCTTCTCCTTCACTCAAAGGTGAATGTATGGGGGAAGGGTCTCCACAGTGTCACTTGTCCCAGGAGCATCCAGGCAGACAAAGACACAGGGCCAAGACCTTTCTAGGTGAACCCAAGCCTGACCCTGCAGAGCAAACACCAGGAACCCTGACATGCCCCAGACAGGAAAGGACCCCCACCCTGTGATGTACAGGGTGCTGGTGGATGGAGGACCACAGACGTGAAGGAAGGACAGTGAATGCAGCCCCTTCTGGTCTTGAAGCAGGGCGAAAGATTGCTAGCGGGTGATTCGGGTCGTCGGCCACACTCTGTCCCCGCAACACTCAGTTACGGTCTGACGGCTTCACACGTGCTAAGATCGTGGTTCATGTGGTCGTGGAGGGCTGGCGTCCCATCAGAAGTGTCCCTGCCCCCCCCCAGCACTGCTTGGGGGGCGCTGGTGCCCCAAGTGCTGGATGGTGTCATGTTGGAATGGCAGGTCCACAAACGCTTTTCCCACGAGGGGCTGACTTAGTGCACTCCGCACCGACAGTGGGGGCTGCCCAGAAGTGGAAGCCATGGGACAGAGTCTCCAACCCCCTCCTGGGAGCACACACCAAACAAAGCAACCTCTGGAAGAATAAGACAGAGGTTGGAGGGCGGCAGGCGAGCATTCCCGCATGCCTTCCTGCCCATCACTCTTGCTCAGTCCGCAGAGCAACCGCTGGGGTGGTCTCCAGCCCGCAGCTGCGGGGTCAATCCCGGAGTCTAACTCTGCACCCAGGGCCATGGGTCCAGGTCATGATGGGCTCCCTAGGGGGTGACTTCTCACATCAGTATCCAAGAGGAGGGGCTCAATGGTTCGGGGCCGTTTGTCTGGCGACGTCTTTCCCTAGAAGCACGAGGGGTGCACGTCAGACAGACACACGTCTTTCCTTTCCCCGCAGCTTCGGGCTCCTTCGATTCCAGCTCTGAGCATTTGCAAGGCCTGCATTTTGAGGGCTCTGTGGCACCGCATTCGTTTGCAGTGACTGCTCTTGCAAAACACCCCAAACCAGGCAGCTTGAGACCGCAGAACTGTATTCTCTCGCTCTTCTGGAGGCCACAGTTCTGAAATCAGGGTCCGTCAGGGTCCGTCCCTTCTGGAGGCCCAAAGGGACATCCTTTCGATGCTTTTGTCCCAGCTTCTGGGCGCTGCGGCCAAGCAGGGCATTTCTGGGCTCGAAGCTGCTTCACCGAAGTCCCTGCCCCTGGCTGACCCGGCTTCCCTCCTGCCAGTCTGAGTCCGCCCGCTCCGCCTGTAAGGACACCAGTCGTGTTGGATCAGGGCTGTGCCATAGCCCAGTATGACCTCATCTCAACTAATTATGTCTCCAGAGACCCTATTTCCAAATAAGCTCCCTTTTTGAGGCTCCAGGCAGACATGAATCTGAGGGGATGTTATTCAAGCCCGTACGGGCACCAAGCACCAAATGGGTGCATCTGTCACCTCGTTCTGCATGTGGCAGAAAGAACTCCGGTGACCACACCCTAGAGAGAACCTCAGGCCACACGTTGGAAAGGACAGTGGCCAGGACTAGGTGAGGAGGCCAGGGCTAGAGAGCATGTTGCCATGGTGATTGTGTTTCGTGTCCATCAGGGTCCCCCAGCTCCCACGGGCTCCTTTCCCTCCCTCCATGGGTCTGGGTTATTCACGTCAAAGCATCTTACACACAGGGCCTGTGGGTGGCCAGCAGCCTTTCCTCCTCACCCGATAGTTTGGGGTCCATCAGAAGCCCGGTAGTAGGCTTGTCGCTCTGGGACGGGTAGGAACGGCCTGCCCTTCCAGGAGGGTGCACAGCCCGTGAGTCCTGGGTGAGGGAGCACCCTCGATTTGTCACCCTAGCAATGGATGGAGGACCCTTCTAAGCCTAACTCAGGGCACAGTCACTCACACAGTTTCCCAGAGGGTCAACCTTTGGTGGTTAGACAAGAGTTCTGGTGGGGTTTTAGGTCAAGGGATGGCAGAGCCTGGGGATTTAGTGTCCTCACTATGATGTCATGAACCTCAGGATGGGGTGGGGTTTGGCTTTGAGAACCATGCCTGGGAGCTGAGCACAACAATGTCCCCATGCCCACCCAGGGAGAGGACAACTGTCATGGGCAGTGGGGGACCCCAGAGGGAGAATGCCCTGCAGTGCCAGAAACAGGGAAGCTTGTCACTGTCCTTATACTTGTAAGGTAGGAGCCTGAGTGTGGCCAACTGAACCTGTGAGCTGTCTCACCTTGTCTGTCCTGATGGACTCTGTGACTGTGGACAGTGCCTTCTCCTGAAGACAGGGTTTGCTATCAGCAGAACTATTATAAAATATAACCAGCAGGATTCTTTCATATGCAGGTGGTAGAAACTTATCTCAACCTGCTTAAGCCTCAAAGGGGACTCAGGTTAGGTCCTTTCTGAGACTCGGAAAGAAGCTTCAGGAACAGCTGGATCAAGGGTCCAGGTATCAGGATTTTGTTTCTTGCTGTCTTTTGGCTCTACTGCTTTCCCTGTGATAGTTTATGTTCTCGGAGGATTTCCAAAAGCAACATGATGGCCGTTGGCACCCCAAGATTAGAGTATTCTAGGTGCTTGTGAGTCAGGAGAGAGGTTCTCTAGCGGGACAAGATTGCCCGTTAGGACAGGAGCCCTGGATAGCGTAATTGGGAACAGTACATGTGCACAGGGTGTGCATCTATTCCGACTCCTGTCCGCACCCTCCCAGCGTTGAGTTTCTGGGCTCCAGAAAGCTAACTGCACAACCTTGCCTTGCTCACCAGACTAGGCTGTTTTGTGTTCCGTGGTTTTGCCTTTGTGTGCCTTCTGCCGGAAATGCCTTTGCGCCATCCACCTGCCCCCACTCGCTCCTAGCCCATCATCATCTAAGGATCCTTCCTACTCCATGTCTGGTCCCAGCATAGAGCTCACGTGGGGGCCGTGCAGGCTCTCAGCTCCACAACCTGAAATCAAAATCTTTCTGTGACAAGGTCTCCAAGATTTTCACATGCTCTTTCAAGTGTGAAAGCACCACTGATAACCGCTGCTTATCCATCAGTGTTCAGCTCAGAGGCCGCCTCCTCCAGAGAGCCCCCCTGCCCTGCCACCCCACCCCAGCCTGTAGCAGGGACAGTTAAGAGAGCCACGGCGGCCCAGTGCCAAAGACATCGTAGAAGCTGCAGAGATTCGCACTACATATGTGGGCACGAATGCAGGCAGTAACACACACAGGCACACTTTGGGTCAAAGAGAGTCATGAGTGCGGGTCCTCCTCCAAATTGCTCCTGGACCCTCTTCTGTCTGCCCTGTGCCCAAGGCTGACTCCTGTCTGCTCTCCAGGCCCTCTGGGGGCGGCCCTGCACCATTCCTGGGACAGCCCCCCCCCCTGGGCTCAGCAGATGCCACCTCCCTGTCCTCCCTCCAGGCCCAGGGTTGGAACCACCTCCCACTGTGGCTGGAGGCTGGGAGCCCCCTCCTTGGTCCTGCCCTACTCCCTGCTGCAGCTGGGGACTGTCCCCTGGCCTCTTCCTCCGGACCCTGTGGGAGAAGCGCTCCTGCCTGGGATCTTCCCTGGTCCATCGGGAAACTCTGCTCTCTGTGCAGAAGATCAAGGAGACTTTCCTCTCTTTACACATTGCACACACACGTTTTTTTCCTTTCAGTAATTTATTTATCTACAAGCAATTAATGAAATTGTCAATTCTGTTTTTACATTTTCCAGGTACTCACAAAACAACTACAATAGTCTAGATTCTGCATCCTGGGGCGTGTGCGTGTGCATGCGTCCATGTGCATGGGAGTGTATGCTTGTCATCGGGAGAAAACGTTGTATTTTGACTGCTTAGAATACATGTGTTAAACAATAAATAGTATCTTAAACAAAACAACAAAGATTAAGAAAAAAATCACAGAACAAGAAAGAAATGGTTGCAGATTCTTAAGCTTTCCTATCTATAAGTTTAAGATTAAACTAATCCCATGAATTTAGGACTAAAATAAGAATTAAGGACTAAAATATGAATTCATAAAACAACTACAATAGTCTAGATTTGCATCCTGGGGTGTGTGCGTGTGCACGCGTCCACGTGCATGGGAGTGTGTGCTTCTTACCAGGAGAAAACTTTGTATTTTGACTGCATAAAATTCACAAATGTTAAACAACAAACAGTATCTTAAACAAAACAACAATGGCTAAGAAGAAAAAAATTGCAGAACAAGGAAGAAATGGTTGCAAATGCCTAAGTTTTCCTATCTATAAATTTAAGACTAAACTATTGCTATGAATTTAGGACTAAAATATGAATTCAGAACTAAAATATGAACTTAGGACTAAAATGTGAATTTAGGACTACAATTTGAGTTTAAGACTAAAATTTGAATTTAGGACTAAAATTTGAATTTAGGACTAAAATATGAATTTTAGGACTAAAATTTGAATTTAGGACTGCACTAACTATTTCATACACTTTGAGTGAAATGTTGTTTTCTTTAAGTTTTTTCTCTCTCTCTTTTTTTAAGGCAATCACATAAATACTGAGTTATTTCTGCGGAACTGTAACCCTAGTCCTAGAGCAAAGAAATGGTCTTGTTTGAAAGTCTCTATCTATGTCCACAATAGAGGATGTCTTCAGTCCCAGTGGCATTAATTTAAATCCGACCACCATACCTACAGCAGCGAGTTCTAAAGCGTCTGGCGGGGAAGCTGTGTATTCATGACAATGTGGACGAAGCTCTAGTTACACAGTCCGCGATGGGGTTCCACCGGTATCCTGCAGAGAGTCACTGTGGCGTCAGTTCCGAAATAGTAGCCGTTTCACTAGAGAGAGAGCCATCAGACGTTCTTCACGGAGCTCCGCGCAGATGCTGAGCCGGGCTTTGGCTGCTCAGAGCCCGGCTGCCCTGAGCCCGGTCACCCTTGCAGGCAACTCCGGGTCCCAGGGCCCTCACGGTGGGCTTTCCATCCCCCCTGGGGGCCCGATGACCCCGGGGACCCCCTGACACTTCCCAGCCTGCGTGGGCTGTGGGCGGAGCAGCAGGACCAAGAGGGTCCCTCAGCACAGGCCGGCAGCTGGACTCCACACCGGCTAGCATCCGCCTCAAGTGATCATTCTCTTTCCTTAGCTCCTGGAACTCCCTCTCTCTGGATGTAGCTACCACCCAGCTCTTTGCGACTCTGTCCTGATGGAAGAGGACCAGCTTGCGATGATAGTAGGAGGTGGTTCTCTCCAGCTCCTTGCCCAGGTCTTGGGCCATCTTCTTGTAGAGGTTGCGAATCTGGCACGTGAAGTTCATTTCTCTGTGTGCACTGGCCAGTTTCTTCTTCATTTCCAAGCACTGAGCTTCCGCTTGAAACACTTTTCGGTCAAGTTGCAGGATGTATTGGTCCTGTTCATCCAGGGGGTTCTGAAGTTTCAGCTTCAGCGGCTGTATCTCCTTGTCCAGCTCTGAAGTTTCCCTCTGCAAAGAGGCTTCCTGGGTTTGCAGGCTGTGGATTTGTCGTGTCAGCTCCACGATCTCTTGCCTTTCTGCCCACAGTCGTCTGGCTCTGTGTTGCTGTTCCCCTTCGGGACTTGGAGGGGACCCAGGGCAGCCAGCATTCTCAGGGACGCCCTTCAGATCCACTGCTGCCTGATGGGCGGGCTGATCACCATTTCCTGCTCCCCTCTTTGGCTGGACTCCCCGGGTCCCGGCACCGTCATGCTCTGCAGGGAGGTCAGGCGGGGGGACGGCCTGCAGCCCAGGTCCGGCCCTGGACGGGGACTGGCTGGCTTGATCTTTCGGGACCAGCTCCATGCATGCCTTCGACGGCTCCAGCCTTTCTTCCCCCTCCTTCTCCTGCCCTTTCTGCCTCCATCTCGAAACTTCTTGGTTGAGCAGTTCGGGTCCTTCTGGAAAAGGAGTGTTTTCACTCCGATCCTTCGTTCTTTTCGTCAGAAGCTGTTCTCCATCCTTCTCCAATGTTCTGAGGATGGGTTTTTCCCCAGGGACCTGGGGCAGGTCGGGAGGCTGGTCCAGTTCCTTCAGTGCCTTCCTCAAAAAGTTGACAGTGTCCCTATCCACCAGCCTCCTCAGTTCTGTGTTCATTGCCGACAAGCACAGGGCTTGTAACAAGGGAGGACTAGCCACCACCGCGGGCGGCCTGAGGGCGGCCTCGGCTTGTGTGGTTGGGCCACTCTCCTCACGGCGGGCTCCACACACTTCGTGGTGGTCAGAGCCCCTGTGGCCCAGTGCCTTCGTGCTTCTTAGAGTGAGTTGTCTCTTCACTAGGAGAACCAGCAGCACAGTCCATATGAGCACCACGGAGGGCAACATGGGGAGACTCGGGCTGTGTCCCCAGCTTTCAGAAATCAGCTGCAGCTCCCCCCACAGGTGCTCCAACACCAGCTGGCAAGTGGATCTGGCGGCCAAGAGGGGGCCCTCCATGGCTGCGTCAGGCTCCACAGCTCTGTCTCCAAGTGCCAGAGTCCTGTGGCCCCAACGGACCCCTGAGAACCCTGTGGAGAGTTCCACCTATGAGGTCAACGGTGCCCGGCAACCAGGGCAGAGCAGTTGGGCTGGGGGAGGGGAGGCCAGCCAGGTTCCAGAAAACAGTTGCCCCTGACTTTGCTGTGAAGTAGAAAGTTGTCTCAATCACACAAGCCCTGGGGGATGTGGGAAGGGCTGATCCCGGCCCGGAGCTCAGCCACTCAGGCCCACCTGGCCCTACAGCAAACCTAGGGGCTCAAGGCAGGGCCAGGTCATGTCCGTCCGTGCGCACAGGACAATCAGGGCAAAGTGTTCAGGCCTCCTTCCCGGGCGAGGCCTGTTCTCCTGATCTGAAGTTTCCCTTGGCTTCAGGGACTCCTGGTCCTGTCTGCAAATGTCCCAGGGATCTCTCTCCATTTTTAATTGCATCACATTAATAGCCTTTTTGATTTCAACACGAGCAGATTTTAGTTCTTTCATTTCTCCAGAAAGAGATTCTGTAGTGTCTTCTATGCTTTTTTCAAGCCCATCTATTATTTTTATAATCATTATTCTGAACTCTAGTTTTGACATCTTACTTACCTCCATACTGATTAGGCCCTTGGAAGTCAGTACTGCCTCTTGTTCTCTTTTTTTGAGGTGAGTTTTTCTGTCTTAGACCATTTTGTCCAGGAAGAATAGATGAATGAAAGAACAAAATACCACAATGACAGCAATGACCCCAGAGAAATATACACTAAACAAATCAGGAGAGATCTTAAACTTAAAAAAAAAAATTTGAAATTAAAGAATCAAAAGGAGAATATAACCAGAGGTGAACAGAATAGAGCAATACACTGGATCCTGTGTCTATTTTGGTCTGTTTGTTAGAAAACTAGATCCCAAAATTGTAAAGTAAGAAAAACTTATGTGTGTACAATAATAAAATTAAATACAGTGAAAGGATAAAATGTAACTGTAGAAATGAAAATTTAAAAAGAAAAAAAATGAAAAAAAGAAGACAGGAATATAAACAGGTGAACAGAACAGAGCTATACATTATATCCTGAGCGTATTTTGTTCAGTTTGTTTGAAGAAACTACATTTCAAAATTATAAAGAAAGAATAACATATATATACAAAAATAACATTAAATACATTGAAATGATAGAATGTAAGTGTAAAGATGAAAGTACAAAAATGACTTTAAGAAAACAAAACAAAACAAAGACAAAAAAGAATACGATCAGATAGGTGAAGAGAACAGAACCATATGCTAGATTCTGGGTGTATTTTGGTTTGTTTGTTAGAAGAAACTGCATTCCAAAATTGTAAAGAAAGAAAAACTTATATATATACAAAAATAAAATTAAATACAATGAAAGGATAAAATGTAAGTGTAAAAATGAAAAAAGATTTTAAAAAAAGAGTTGATAAAGGAAGAAATTGGTTGAATAACGAAAGAGAAAAAAATTAAAATAAAAGACTTCTCAATTTCCTATGGCTGCTATAATAAATTATTACAAACACGGTGGCTTGAACAAAGTTCTGGAGGCCAAGAGCATGAAGTCAAGGAGTCAGCAGGGCCATGCTCCCTCCAGCCATTCTAGGAGGGAATCCTTCTTTGCCTCTTCAGTTCTGGTGCCTTTTCTCATTCTTTGACTTGTGACATTGTCACTCTAATCTCTTCTCTGCTGTCCCATAGTCTTCCCTTCTGTGTGTCCATCTTCTTCTGTTTGTTAGAAGGACATGTATCATTGGATTTAGTGTGTACCTGGGCAATCTACGATGATCTCTCAAGATCCTTAACTTAATTACAGCTGTGTACTCTATATCTAAATATGATCACATTCACAGGCTCCAGGAGTTAAGATGTTGACATCAATTTGCGGGCCACTGTTCAATGCACTACAGAAGTAATACATTCATTTACTTTTCTTTTAGTAACTACAATCAAAGGTAAATGTATGCCTTTGACTTACTACAGACAAATATAAATTAGAGCCTCTGATCTTTTCCCAGAAAATATGAGGACACTAGAATACTTTAACTTCATTTACTACTCCCACAATCTACATATCATTGCTGAACTATATTTTATTGTATTCACTGTAAGCCTAAGAAGGCAGTGGAATATAAGGAACGATGCAGAGGATCATAGGGGAAGGGAGGGAAGATCAGAGAAGGAGACAAACCATGAGAGACTCTTGACTCCAGGAAAAAAACTGAGGGTTGTGGAAAGGGAGGTGGGTGGGGGGATGGGGTAATTGGGTGATGGGATTTTTAAGGAGGGCACGTGTTGTGATATGCATTGGGTGTTATATGCAACTAATGAGTCATTGCACACTACACCAAAAACTAATGATGCACTATATGTTGGCTAATTGAATTTAAATTTTAAAAAAAGAAGGCATTATCACTCTGGAAAACTGTATGGAGGTTCCTCAAAAAGTTGAAAATAGAGCTACCCTATGATCCAGCAATTGCACTACTGGGTATTTACCCCAAAGATACAAAAGTAGGGTTCCGAAGGGGTACGTGCACCCCGATGTTTAGAGCAGCAATGTCCACAATAGCCAAACTGTGGAAAGAGCCAAGATGTCCATCGACAGATGAATGGATAAAGAAGAGGTGGTATATATATACACAATGGAATATCATGCAGCCATCAAAAGGAATGAGATCTTGCCATTTGCAACAACGTGGATGCAACTGGAGGGTATTATGTTGAGTGAAATAAGTCAAACAGAGAAAGACATGTATCCTATGATCTCACTGATATGAGGAATTCTTAATCGCAGGAAACAAACTGAGTGTTGTTGGAGTGGGGGGTGGGTTGGGAGTGATGGGTTGACTGGGTGATAGACACTGGGGAGGGCATGTGCTCTGGTAAGCGCTGTGAATTGTGCAAGACTGTTGAATCTCAGATCTGTACCTCTGAAACAAATGCAATATATGTTAGGAAAAAAAAAAAAGAAGAAGAAGGTAGCGGGAGGGGAAGAATGAACCGGGGGAAATCTGAGGGGTAGACGAACCATGAGAGACGATGGACTCTGAAAAACAAACTGAGGGTTCTAGAGGGGAGGGGGGTGGGAGGATGGGTTAGCCTGGTGGTGGGTATTGAGGAGGGCACATTCTGCATGGAGCACTGGGTGTTATGCACAAACAATGAATCATGGAACACTTCATCTAAAACTAATGATGTAATGTGTGGGGATTAACATAAGAATAAAAAAAATAAAAAAAAAAGAAGGCATTATTATTGCTTTACACAGTTAATACATGGGCAGCATAACAAAATGGACAGAAATACTAAATTTTGGAAGTATCTAATTAATGAATAATTATTTTTTTTTCTTCAAGAGGAAAAGGATTAATTGGATTTATTTTTTCAAGTGGATCTTTTTTATTTATCCATGTTTTTACTCTACAAATGCTTATTTAGTGTCTTCTCTGTGGCAGGGATTGGGAATAGAGGAGCAAACATGGCAGACAAATTCTCCAAAGCTTGGGTTATAAAACTGTTGAAGTGGAATTTTTGCCTGGAGAGGATCTCTAAGATAATCTGGTAAAGCGTATTGTGCTGTTGAGGAATCTGAGGTTTAGTAGGTTGAATGACTTTCTGTGCCAGGTGGTCAAACAATCAGAACCATGGGGTCCTTAAGCTCCCCATGTAGTGTTTCTAATCTCTAGAGCAGACATGAGCTACCCACTGCATTTGAAGCAGGCAAGGCTATGTGGGCTCCAGCAGAAAACTGTTTTATGGACACAATGCATCTTCACTCCTTGGGAACTATCTCATAAATGTATATCTTTGGTCAAATATAATACCCATGACCGATTCTGGAAAAAAACAAGATCTGTGGAAGGTTCTAGTGGAAAACTTTAATATGTTATTAGTAATGATCATAAGAGTTAGTATCTCTTGAGCACACACAATATGCCAGGGGCTGTGTTAAGAGTTTTGTGGGGGCATTCAGGTCTCATGACAGCTTTATGAAGTTGGTGTCATGATGCTCATCCTTCTTTTAAATGTGAGGACGTTGACACCAGCCTGTTCAGGTGGTGACATGGCGAATGGTGCAAACAGGTGCTCACCTGGAGAACTGGGCCTTCTCCAACTCTAGGCAGTCCCAGATGTGAGTGCTGATCCACAGAAGATGCAGCTGTTCTTTCCAGGAGTTCCCTGAGCTGTTCTAGCAAATTCCCAAGATCACACCAGTCCTCCCAGAGAGAAGGGGAGAGAAGAGTGGCCTAGTCCTTTCCCCCTTCTCTTAAATCTCTTGCTAGAAGGCTGCCCTTGATGGTTCTTCTTCCACGTATTGAAGTAGTATTTTCCATCTAAATGTGGCCATTGCATCAGGAAGAGGGGGAGCTATGAAAACAGTCAATGTGTCCCATGTGGTTTGTCCACGCGGTGCTGGTACAGTGACACAGTGAACGGGGACAGATGAGCAGGAGCACTGCTGGATGTGTCGTATTTTAACAGAGTGTTTGCTCTTCCGAAAAAATGACCCCAGAGTGTTTGCTTTGCAATCAGGCAAGCCCTTGTTAAAAATGCCCATATTTCTAAGAGGCATTAGGAACTGACAGAAACATGCCGCCATCACTTGTGAATTCACACCAACTGTGATGAATATGAATGAGAAGGAGCTGGAGTTCTAAATGGACCCATGCAGACTCATCACAGTGCTCTCGACATTTGACAAGCTGATTTTCCAGGGGGACCTGCAGGGAGCGGGTTGGCAATGGCCGGTGATGACGCTAAGTGCCACTCGGGACTAGAATGTCAGCATTAGTATTCTCTGCAGGGAGGATGCCAGCTTCAGGCTCTAATCACAAACCCATATTGGTGCATCTGAAATATCATTTAGGTAAAATTAATTCTGATTAATTGGGCCCCATTCTTGCTTTTAGTTTGGAGTTGTTTGGTCTGTCTATAACTGGGCTGAGACTCACACACAGTGGCTTTGAGAAAGATGAGGATAGGCTGGCTTTGCCATCAATGTGCTACAATGGGCCTCTTAATTAGGACCTTAAATGTCACATGTCTTCTGGAAGGGACAGATTGCAGTATTATGGGCACTGGTCTTTTTTTTTTCTTCACATTTTCTAAATTAAACTCTTTGTAAAATACACTTCAAAATGTTAAAAAGTGAAGTTCCAAGGAATTGTGAGGGTCAATTTCCTCCTTTGCTCATAAGGGAGGCTGAGGCAGGATCTACATTCTTTTCAAGGCCATTTCCATGACTCTGAGTCCCAGCACGTACAGCTGTGTTAATTACCTCCTCTGTGGAACAGAGAAGGACCTATGGATGCTTTCCCTGTTGCCTCCTCCTCTGGGAACTGTGTTAGTAAGTAGAAGAAAACTAACATAGAACATCTAAGAATTAAAATGACTAACTCTTTTAAAAAATATTCCATAAAAATGATAGCAACAATTGTTTCTTACTATCCCTATGAAACAATTGGGAGCCCAGGAAGGTGCCTGGCCCCAATGCCATTAGCTAGAACAAATGGCCCAAGCTAGGGACATCCAAGGAGCTGAAGACAGGGGCCATCTCAATGCTAGGGATCACCACACAAGGATGGACACAGCTTCAATCCAGATCTGGGAAGGGCAGGATGGAAAGTTGTCCTTCTTGGAGAGAAGTCTAATCGGACCCCAAGAATCAGGGGTCACTTTCAGCAAAATGATTTCACACATTTCCAGTGGGCAATTGACAGAGGCATACAGCAGCCTTAAATCTGATTTCTACCTTATCAGAATTCATTGCTACTAAGGCAAGCTACAAAATGGGCAATGTTATGAAGAGTGACTGAAAAATCAGCAATATTCAAAGTCTTGACATTAGACTTTCTTTTCCAAAATACAGAAGTCATGCATTCTTGTTGTTGTTGTTGTTGTTGTTGTTTTAAAGAGAATCTTCTCCACCGGACCACTCTGCAACTCCACCATCCTGGAGGCCTAATATTAATAGCACATGCTTCCTCTGTCTCTTTTTCCTGTTCCTGTAAATCTTTTCCAGGCAATTATACACACTTGGGAATTTTTGTTGGTTTTTACCAAAATGTCTTCTCAATTAATGTATCAAAGATCTCTCAATAAGTACATGGATATGGATCTAGCCTCCCCCCACCCCCACAGGTTAGTAACAACAGGTACGATTTATTCAGAATTTTTATGTGCAGTCTTACACAAGCATGAGGAGCAGGAATTATACCCACTTCTCAGAGAGAAGAGATTGAAGCTCAGAGTAAGTGTTAACACTACACTGCTGGAGCTGGAATTCCAATTCGAGGCTATCAATCCCAAATGCTATGCTTTGAACCATTACGTTATGCCATTCCTCAAAAACATAATCCTTGAAAAATCCTAGTTTCATATAACAAAAAGTCCTGAATGGCCACATATTTGCGGATAAAGACCTGCTACTTACCTAATTCATCTGAACACTTTTAATAAAATTGTTTGAAGGAGATTTGGCAGCATTACTATTTAGCTATATTGCTAATTAACCTTCAACTCTTCGTAGCAAATAAGAAATAACACTGCTCACGTATTGGATCTATCTTTTATCTTCCCCCCTTCTTTCTGCATCTATATACACGTATGTAAATTTATGTGAAGGTAATTATATCAGACGTGGTAATATTTGTAGTGCACTTTTTAAAAATTTTGTGCTTGTCTTTCCCACCCCATCATCTCTCCTCTGGTGTTTCTCTCTGTGTTCACTTAGTCATATATAAATACACAAACACACACACACTGTTGTTTTTAGGGTCTTCGTTTTGTTCTAAATGCAATCATCTAAATGCACATCTTGCTTTTCTTACTTGGCAATGCCACATGGTATTTCTGCAAGTCAGGGGCTAGTGCCCTAACTCATTTTTTAATAACTATAAACTTCCACAACTAGTAGAGTTTATTCTGCCACTTCTCTCTTAATGGGCTTTCACTTGATTGTCATGTTTTGTCATGGAAACAAAGCTATATAGACCATCCTTATACATGCATCTGTATATGCTGATCTTTATTCTCTGGAGTAATTCCCTAAGACTGGGATTGGTGGGTTACAGGTTTTGATTTGTTTTTTTTTTTTTTTTGTAGAATGCAATTTTTTTTTACATCATTGGTTTCGATATACTGTTCAATGATTCGTTAGTTGTGTATAACACCCAGTGCTCATCACATCACGTGTCCTCTTTAATTATCATATGGTTTCACTCATATGTGGAATATAAGGAATAGTGCAGAGGACAATAGGGGAAGGGAGGGAAAACTGAATGGGAAGAATTCAGAGAGGGAAACAAACCATTAGAGACTCTTGACTCCAGGAAACAAACTGAGGGTTGTGGAAAGGGAGGTGGGTGGGTGGATGGGGTAACTGGGTGGTGACTCTGCATCTTACTAGGTGATTCCAAGATCACATTCCAGGAGGAGGCACCAATTCATGCTCCCACTGGCTACGTTAGAGTTCCCATTTTTCCACATTCTCAACACGGTCGAGGGCTTTTGTTTTCTAATATTTGTCTATCTAAAACTACGTTACATGGTCACTTACTACTGAGTTTGAGTATCTTCTCATATTTGGTGCTCCTTTGAATTGGTTTTTCTGCGAATCAATTTTCTATTATGTTATTTATATTCTCTTACCAATGTAAGACGTTTTTATTATTTTATATTTTTTCTAAATCTGTAGCTTCTTAAAACTCTGCTTATAGTATACATCTCTAGAGATAGAGATAAATATATTTATAATGTTATCACTATAAAAATGTTCACCTTGCAAGGGGGAAGCATCTGTCTTTATCTCCTCCTAGATTTCCTCCCATGGGACTCGCTCTCCTCTGGATGATGGGGCTTGGACCGCCCAGCCAGGCGACCCTCAGAGCACAAGGAGATGGTGAGCTGCCACCAGGGGCCACCCACGCCCCTCTCACCACCATGCAGAGACTTGCTCTCCTTTCAAAGGCGGCATGGATGGAGAAGTAAGTGGGGGGATCCAGATCTCTCTCAGCATCATGGCTTGGACTGAGTAACCCAGAGGAACGGTGCTAAAGGCCTGAACTGGGCACTCGCAGTGAGAAGGAAAAGTTAGGGGAAATGATAAAATTATCATTATTTCATACCTTTTTCTTATTAAAAATTTAAATATTGCCAAGAACTTTGTTAAGTACCCCAAATAGTATTATTGAAATTAAATGGATGACAGACATTTTCTTTTTTTTTTTTTAAAGATTTTATTTATTTTGAGAGAGAAAGAGCACACACATGTGTGAGTTGGGGAAGGGGCAGAGGCAGAGGGAGAGAGAGAATCTCAAGCAGAATCTATGCTGAGCACAGAGCCCCACGGGGGCTCGATCTCATGACCCTGAGATCAAGACCTGAGCCTAAACCAAGAGTCGGATGCTTAACCAAATGAGCCACCCAGGTGCCCCCAGACATTTTCTGGAGATGCAATTAATTAATACCATGCAGTATTTCTGGGGTTCACTCCCTTCAAAATGTCTCCCCTGGTTAATAGTGGGTGAGGGCTTCTTGCTTCGCTCTCGACTGCCACTTTTCTCCAAGGCAGAGATGTTTTCTTATCCTTTGTGTCTCCGCAGTAGCTCTAGCCTCTGGGCCCCCAAACACACACACACACACACACACACACACACACACACACACACACACACCCCTCCCAGCTACCTGGAAGCTCTCTGCAAGTCTGCCAGCGAGTCCCTGTCCCTTGGGTACCCCTTGGTCTTAGTGAGCAGCTGGTACCAGCAGGAGCCACAAGGACCTGGCATGACCATAAGGCCTGGGCACAAGACAGATGACCCATTGTTACTGGTGCCACATCATGGCTCTTGGCTTTCCATATGGGCTCAGACGTCCACTCAGCAGGAGACACTGATGGGATGTTTAGGAGTTCATAAATATCCTCTCTGTCCCACAAGAGTTATGAACAAACAGGAGGGCAGACACAGAAGCAGACAGATGGAGACCAAACCATCCATTTTATTGCTCATCCAAGGGAGGTCATTTGATGGAGCTCACGCCTTCTCCTGATGGGCTTGTTGCTCCTCTGCATGTCCCTTCTCCCATCTGCTCTTTGGAGCAGCTCTCGACAGTAAAGTTGGGATCTCCAAGTCAGAAACTTTACCCTTCTGCCGCCTCCCAGGGGTCCTAGGTAGAGAGGGAAGAAAGGAGATCGAATCCCTGTTGTTTCCAGCCTTCTGAGAGATCAGCTTTACGCAATCATGGAGCATGAGCCAACGGCAGTCACCTGCTCCTCCATGGTGAGCAACCCGTGAGACTGGAACAAGAGGCCAGGAGTCATTCAAGTAGCATTCCATCCACATGTAAATGTGAGGAATGGGGAACTAAGGGGACCCCTGTGCTTTTTGTTCTCTTAACCTTTGGGTCCAGGGGTGTCCTGCCCTGTGCTGGTGAGCTGTGCATCGGGCCAGCCCTGCTCCTGCCTTCAGCAGCCCACACCCCCTTGGGGTACGTTCCTGGAACTGCCACTGGGCAGTATATATGTTACTCCCAGAAGCTGTCCATTGGGTTGAAGTAGTGAAATACTCATATTAATTTTGAGCCACGCTGGCGTCAAGGCTGGAAATGTATTCTTTTCTTTATTTCTTTGCATTTTTCCCCCCAGCCATATTGCCCAGTGGAGCTTCAGCAATGTGATTAAAGGTCAACATTAAGATGATCTGGGAAGAAAATATTAATAATCTGGAGATGGCTCAAGTTGAATATAAAGCCCTTCTTTTATTAAATTCTGTTTTAGTAGGTAGACCAAGTTATGCTGCAGTAGGAATCAAGCCACAGATCTCAGTGGACTAATACTAGGAAGGTTTATTACTGAGGACTTCACTGGCCAGCTGGGGCTTCTGTTCTGCTTCACTGTGGTCTTGCTCTGATACCTGGCTGGGAGAACAGCCACCATCTGGAATATTGCTGGCCAGATGCCAGAGGGAGCACCAACCTTAACTAAGCACACACTGGTGCCTAAAGGTTTCACTTGGAAGTGACAATGTCTTTTCTGCTCACATGTCATAAGCCAAAGTAAGTGACATGGCAATGCTTACGTTCAAAAGTGGCACAGAAGCCCAATGCTCCCACGTGCCTGGAGGACAAGAGCCAGAATAGTATAAACAGCTCTAAGGACCAACTTTTTCTTTCTTCAGGAAGAAATTAAAAGCCACAAATATTAAATATTCTTGTAAGATAAAGTTCAACTCATTTTGTGTCTGAAGTAACAAAATCCAAATTTAAATATTCTTGCCCTGTGGAAGTCAAGTCCAAAGTCTATACATAATTCCTAATTTTAAATTAATGTTCAATGAGTTTAAGGCCCTCTTGGATTTCTTTTTGTGTTCATTAGAGTCTGGGATTTTCCAACAAGCACGTGTGAACCAGGTCACTATTATCACGATGGGCTTAATGCCATTGGGCTTCGAAGTTGAGTTAGATGCATTTCTCATTCCCCACTTTAAAGAGTATAAGGTGGTTGTGGGACCCACAGAATTATCACAGCACTGACTTTATGTCACTAACTAACCTCAAGTCCTAGGGAGATACCCCAAGTGAAATGTGGCTCTCAGGACATCACACTTGGTTCAATCTTGACCTGTATTACTGATATCAAATATGAAGTGGAAGCTCCATGGAATCTGAGAGCAGTTTGGTGGACAGAGAAAAAACAGCATCGATGGCTTCATCTTTGCACGAAGCTATTGGCACCAACGAGAGGTCAATTGTGGCAGTGTTTAACCTACGGAGGAGGCATTTTGGAGACACATTTGGGACAATGCTATTTTCTTCCATAGCATAAAATTTGGGGTGGTGGCAGCTTTTCTTTCTTACCTTTGCATTTCCCCTATGAGGCTTGTGTTTAATGTCCCTTAGGCTGCTTTGAGGGTTGGCTTTGTCCAGTGGTGTGGTTGCTCCCAAATCTTATGACTACACATTTTAAGTCCTGTGACATAGTGACTTGCTTCTGTTGCTTCTTGTGGAATTGCAAAGTCTGGGAAGTCTGGCTTCTGGGGATGATTTCCCTCTGGTCCTCACATTGGTTTTCAGTGAATCAAAGAGCCCTTAACTGAAGGGTTCAAAAATCAGTGTTAACATTCAAAAATCTGCGTTTCTAGAGCATAGTTCTCACCTTTGAATGTAACTTAGGAAACTTGGGGAGCTTTAGCAATCTTGAGGCCCACATTGCGCCATAACCAATTATGTCACAGTCTCTGGCATGGTGTGATGGTTAATTTCATGTGTGAACTTGGCTGGGCCACAGTACCCAGATTTGAATTGGGTGCCAACTTTGTAGTTTTGGGGATCTTTGCATTTTTAGGAGACACGCAGTTCCATTTTATCACCAATGATAAGGTGGGTATGGTTACCATTATGAATAGCAGGACCAAGTTAGTAATGAGAGTCATATGACAGAGGACATGGGTATCAGTCAATGATGCTGTTCCTAGAACTGAAATAGATGGGCAGCTTACCAATTGTTTTACATTTGTATAAATAGAAAGCTCCAATTGGCACATGTTTTGGCTTGCTACTGAACCTTACCAGAGACTCTATGCTCCTTATTAGGCTCTGAGTTTCTATGTAATTGAGCTGCCTGCCTGAACTGGGTGTTATCGGACCAACCATGCCACGGCACTGGGCACTTATAGCAGCTCTCCATCATCAAACAGAAGAGATAATTCGAGATCAGGCTTCACCAGATCCTGAAAGCACAGGTGAGTTGCATGAGGAAGAGGCCCAATGCCCATGACCCCAACCCATACTGCATTGTGCTCTATCTGGCACAATTATGCCCCAGCACGTACAAGCCTATGAACAGCTGATATAGAGCAAAAACCATAGGGCTGGTTTACAGAGGTTCGTGTATGATGTGCAGCCCACTCTGCTAGTCAACAGTGTTAGTTTTGCAGCCCTCATCGGGGACACTGCTGCATAATGTGGGTGGGGATTCAGTAAGGCGACTTTGAGCAGAGGGCTTGATTTATTTTACCTGGATGGAGAGAAGGACAGAAGTGGCTTTATTCTAACCTATGGTCTCTGACTCAGTTATGGCTAGACGGTCAGAGACTTGGAAGAAACACAATAAGGAAAGTGGTGGAAGATGTTTGAGGAAGAGATATGTGAGTGGAACCCACCCCCAAAGGAATACAGAGCTATTTGTGTTCCATGAAAATGCCTGCACGAGTGAGTTCTCAAAGGGGAATGGTGTTAATAATCAGGTGGATAATGTGACGTGACTGGGGACGGTGGTCAGCCTTCTTGTCCATCCACACTTGAACTTGTCTGATGGGCTCCATAACAAAGTGGCCATGTTGCCAGTCAGCAGGTTATTCATGGGATAATCCCTAGGGAGATCCACTCATAGCTGACATGGCTATGGCCGCTTCTCAGATCTACTCTGCCAACAGCAGAGACCAATCTTAAGTTCCTAGGGTGAGGCCATTCCCTTTGGAATCAGCCAGGAGCCTGGTGGCCGATGAATTACATTAGATCTCATCCATCATGGAAGGGAAAGCTCTGTCCTTTTTGGAATAGACCTTTACTCTGGAGAGGGACTTGCTTTCTTTGTCTGCAGTGCTTCTTCCCAAACTGTAACCCTTGCACTTACTGAATGCGTCACCCACTGTTCTAGTATTCAGTGTGGCTTCCATCCCAGGCTCACAGTTCACATCAGAAAAGGGCTGCAGTGTGCCGTGCCCATGGAACGCACTGGTTGTACCATGTTCCCCACCATTTGAAACAGCTGGCTTGAATGATGGACCACTGGCCTCTCGCAGACTTGTTTACTGTCCAGTCACATGGCAACACCTTGTGGGACTGGGGCAAGATTTGGCATGAGGTGACATTTCCACTGGGTCTGTGTCCAATATGTGATGCTGTTTCTCCCATAGCCAGCATTCATGGGTCAAGGAATCAACAGGTGGAATTGGGAATGTCCCCACTCGCTGACAGTCCGGGTGACCCACTGCAAAATGTTCAGTCCTTGTCACATGACCTTACACTCTGCTGCCAAGAGGTCTTAGTTCTAGAGGAGAATATGTCCACCGAGTGACAGAGCATGGTTCTATCAACTGAAAGCTGAAATGTCCCCTTGTCATTTTGAGCTTGTCATGTCTCCATGGACGTCTCTCTGTGTGTCCTTCCAGCCTGAAATTCCATCCGCCACAAACAGCAGTCAAGAGAACATGACAGCCCCATCCTGCGTCCTGCATATGCACTCCTGATCCACATGGTGCAGAGGCTGCCTGGAGGACTGGGTTGGGGGTGAGATCTGGGAATCTCAGATCCGGGGACCTGGGCCAGACCTACTGTGCTTTGTCCACAGTCCTCCTAGGCTGAAGGAGGCTGACACAGTTGGGAAGGGGTTTGTGTCTCACATGTCCGGCTATCGATGTCACTGTGAGCATTACGACCACCGTCCCACACTTGACAGTAGTAGTCAGCCTCATCCTTGGCCCTGGTCCTCCTGGTGTATAGGGTCGCCCTGTCTTCCAAGCTGGAGCTGGAGAATCATTTGGGTATCCCTGAGGGAAGCTTGCTATTGTCCTATATGACCAACACGGGGTCCTGACCTGGCTTCTGCTGGTACCACTGTATATCGGATTTCTATATTGTCTCCCGGACAGGTGATCATGGCCATCTGTCCCAGGGTCACGGAGTACAGGGCAGCTGGGTCAGCACCCGGGAGACCTCTCAGGAGCCTGGCCACGGGGCTGAGCTGGGGCCTTGCAGAGCTACAGACAACACCTGTTCGAGGGAAAGGTGGTCCTGTGGTCTCATCCCCTACCCCTCCTATGTCATGTCCCCTTTGTATCCTCCAGCTGAAGTCTGGTCCCATCCTCGACATGTCATCCGAATAGGAAACCCTCTCATTCTGACATGTGCTCATCATGGTGCATGTGGGAACTTCCTTGTTACACAACCACCTGCTGTTGGAGATTCATCACAACTTCTAGTCTATTTCCACGTGGTGCTTCTGTCTCTGTAACAACCCCCATCCCACAGCGGACCAGAGACTGGCATTGTCAACACTTTGATCCCTTTCATTTTTTTCATCCATGTTTCATGGAAACTTGTGAATAGTGTCAGAACCCACCCCTGACTGAGGGACTCACTTCAAGCTCTGGGTCTCTGTGAGGATCCGCCGGGTCACATCTTTGCACACAGCGTGAGCTCTGGGGACTGGATAGTGAGTGGTCCCTCCTGGGAACTGGGTTCTGTCCCTGAAGCAAGGACAGCACAGGGACCAGAGATGTGGCCTGAGGCCGTGAAAATAACGTCACCCTGGAGACAGTCTCACAGGGAGGCTGCGGATGCTCCTTCCGGGGACCAGGGGTCCCGAGTGCCCCACCTCCCATCCCCTGAGGCACTCATGAGCAAGGAAGCTGCAGCCCCGGATTTGAGTTGGGGTGGAGGTGGGAAGGAGAGGCAGAGTTTGAGTAATCGGGGCATCTCTGGATGTGCCCAGCACAGAGGAGTCAGACCCTGGGAGCACTGGTGGACAGAGAGGGGACCCAAGTTTCCCATGTGAGGTGCTCACTGTCACTCCCATCAGTGTTCTGGGTGACACTGTGTGTCTGACCCTCAGAACATGGTCCCTGCAGCCTGAGGAGATAAGGATGGATCATCCTCACAGTCTCTGAGGACTGAGTCCTGGATCCCTGCTGACCCCTGGGCCTGGTGTCCCTGTGAGGCTCCCCCTGGGCAGCCCCGGCCTCTGTCCTGCAGCTCCTGATGCAGCCCTGCTGCCCCCTGCTGGTGGAGGAGGCTCAGACCAGGAGCTTCCCTCCTGCAGGTCCCTCCACAGCCCCTGTCACCTGAGGAGGGGTGTGGACCTGGGAGTCCTGCCTCCCACAGGCAGCTGCCTCCCCCCCGCCCTGCCCAGCCCAGCACACAAGGTCACATACACTATTCAGGAGGCAGGGTAGGTTCAATTCCCGCCCTTGTCCCAGGGTAAATGCCTTGGCCTCACTGGCTGGCTTCTTACAAAAAGGAGAGTTCAGGGTCAAGTGTATTGTATTTGAAAAGGTCAATGTCCAGACAAACCTGTGTGGGATCCGACAGCCAGCAGATTCTCGTGTACTTAGGGATCAGGACCGATGATTCCTGCATCCCCATCAGTGTAGTTGGGTCATCGGAGCAATAGGTGATGATTCTGGTGCTAAGTTCAGTTGAGTAAGCAAAGATTTAATTTTATTGTTATTACTATTATTTTTACTACTTTTTTTATTATTCTAACCCACACCTCCTGGAGTTTGGAGCAGGAGGATTTGTAAAGTAGCCTAGTGTGTGGTTTCGTGGAACTTGCAAACTGCGCATTCAGACTTGGATCCAATTGCATATGATGCAGGTCACAGTGTAGATGACAACTTTTCCTTCAACTCACAGAAGATGGTAGACTCCAAGTCCAAGGTGAATTCACCGAGATCACATGGAGTTTCTCTAATTAGGAAGACCCTTACAATGTTTTGTATCATTTAACATGAAAAAATTGTGTCTTACATGAGTGTAAGCTTCCCCATTTCACAGCAGGTAAAGCTGAGGCCCAGAGAGGCTAGCTTCCCAGGAAAACAGCGGAGAGTGGGGCGAGTCCAGGATGGAGCCCAGATGTGTTGGATTCGGACTCTGGGCTCATCAAGGCAGAGCTTGACCAGGGCGGGTGGGAGAGAGGGTGAGGCCAGGCTGGGCAGCAGGGCTTCTGTCCCTCAGCTCACTGCTCTCCCCCTAGTGGCCTGGCCTGTAAGGGAGCCTGGGTAACATGCCGGTGAGGAGGGTCAGAGGTGTCATGCCCCAGGTTTGAGCTGGAGGATCTGTGGGGACTTTGGAGGCTGTTTGGGGGTGCAGGGGCCTGGCCTGGGGCCTGCCGGCTCTGCTCTGCGTTATTGCTTTTTGCTCTCTGAGCTCCAAGTTTGAGGGAGTGACGGGGGTCTCGTGGCCACAGTAATGGGGTCAGATGTGTCTTGGAGTGGACCCAAGTCCTGTAGGTTCAGGACACCGTGGGGCTCATTCTCTGGGACATAACCCCTCCAGCACCCTCTGGGCTGACTTCAGGCTCAAGGTCATGCTCAGGGTCCTGTGGGGGCTGAGTCTGTGAGCAGGACCTGTGCAGCACCTGGGTAGAGAGTGACGAGGGAGAGCAGAGGAGGGTCCAGGCAATGGTGGGGACCCCGGATTCTGTTTCTTGAGTCCACTGCTGAGCCTGGCCTCCCAAAGTCTCCCTCATGCCCTCTCACTGGTTCTTGCGAAAAATGCTCCTTCTCAGGCTGGTGGAGAGAATCTCTGTGCTTCTGGGCGAGCTTCATATATTTGGCTTACATGGAGCTTCCCTCACCTCTCAGCTCCATAGGGGAGCTCTGGTCACTCTGTGTTTGCTACCATAAAAATTGGGGGAGGGAGAGGTGAGGGCATTTCTGTTGATGTTCTCATGAAATGTCCCTTGTGATCATTTACTTCCATTTTTGTGTGTTTCACATGACATGAAATATTCCATCCTAACTATTTGTAAAAGTTCGATTCATCTTCCCAGATTCTCTGTTCTGTTTTTTTTTTTTACATCCTGAATTATGGAACAGAATCGAGTGGGAATATTGTCCTGATCTTGCACTTAGTATAAGTTCATTTAGTGTAGGTTTCTTATCCTTGGTTGTTGCTATCAAATTCAAATTGACAATGTCTATCTTTTAACTGTGGCGTTTAGACGGTTTCCTGACTGTGAGTGGTAACATAGTTTATTAGATCACGTCTTGCTTTTTATTTTCTTTATGTTCCATGTTTTCTCTATTCTCCTTTTCCATTTATTTCTTGTTTTTGAGTAACAGAATATTTCTTACAATCTATTTTATTTCTGTTTTGGCTATTTAGCTGTAACTCCTTGCTGTCCTGTCATCTGTGACTTGTCACAGGCTACATTTAGGTGACGCCACTCCACGTGACAGAGAGCATCAGCCATTAGAACCCACTTCCCACTCTGTCTTCTCAGAGCTGTGGTAGGAATGTCATATCCATTACTGTTAGCTACGTGATAAATTCCAACATACGCAGAGATTAGATCAAAAATTCTTCATATTTATCCCTGTAGTTATCCTTTCTGACTCTTACATTCATTTTGTAGATTTGGATTCTTCCTGGAATCACTTCCTCCTGCCTGAGGGGAGTCCAGTATTATTTCCTGTGTTAGGGGTCTGCTGATGATCAGTTCTGTCAGTTTGGTATATGTGAAAAAAATTTTATTTAGCCTTTATTACTAAAGGATATTTTCCCTGGATAAAAACATAAGTGGTTTCTTCTTGTTTTTCTCAGTAGTTTGAAGATGCTAATCCCTGCCGTCTGTGTGCATTTCTGCTCATGAGAAATCAGTCTGAATCCTTATCACTGTTCCCCTGAAACAAGTATCTTTCCTCTCTGGTTGCTTTTCACACTGTGTCTTTCTCTCTGCCTTAAACAATGTGATACCTGATGGGTGTTGGGCTGTTGTTCCCCCCACCCCCATATTTCTTTGCTTGGGGTTTATCAAGAATTTGTAAACTATAGGTACTGAATTTTCATGAAATTTAGTACATTTGTGGCCAATGATTCATCAAATATTCTTTTCCACCCCTCCACCCTCACTCCCTGGGTTCACAAGCACATGTGCATGACGTTGCTAACGTTTTCCTATATTCAGTGCCGGTCTGTTCAACTATAAACTCTTTTTGTGTCTTTCACTCTGCGGTGTCTGTGCTGTGTCTTCAGATTCCCTCACGTTCTTCATCTTGTCACGTCTGGTGCTAATCTCAGCCCTTGTATTTGTGATCTGAGATGTTACAGTTTTCATCTCTAGCAGTTTGATTGCAATCCTTTAATTTTCTTCTCTGTCTCTTCTTTGCATTTCAATCATTAGAGTAAATTTGGATGAAAGTCTGCGACATCATCCTGCTTTCCATGCACAGCCCTCTGTCCTGTCCGGCAGCTTCCAGACCTGCCGCCCCAGGACCGCCTGGGCCCATTCACAACGTGAGTGTCTCTCCCACTGTCTCTGTCTCTCTGTGCATCACAGATAAATACACACATACATGAACATGACATCCATGTCCTATTGGATCTGCACCCTCTAGACATTCCTAAGTCATGCACCTCTTTAGCTCTCACTCTTTGTTAAAATGGTTTTATTTTAATGCTTTCTTTAGAGTTTACAGTTCTCACCTCCTACCTTAAGAAAGTTCCTCCCAGTGATATGACATCACTCACGTGCAGGATGAGGACCTCATAACATGGTCTCATCTTCCTCATCATTTGTGCTCTCATTGTCACGTGTATTATTTGTAATCCATTATGAATCAAACACATTGCTATATATTTTTTTGCTTTAAGCAGTTGACTTTTATAGACATTAACCATTAACATTGTTTGTATATTTATCTTTGTAGTTATGACACCAGATGCTTTTTATTTCTTTGTGTAGGCTCACATTTCCTTCTGTCACCCTTTCCTTCCGTCCGAGGGCCGTCCTTCACTGTCGCTTGTGCTGAGGGTCTGTGGGTGATCAGTCTGGGTGGTTTGCAGTCTGAGAAAGGCTTAGTTGTCTTCAATTTTCAATGCCATTTTCCCTGGGTAAGGAACAAAGTTAACAGTGCTTTCTATTAAGATTTTGAAACCATTGCTTCCCTCTATTGTTGCTCACATGGCTTGTAATGAGAAAGGTGCTCCCAGCACGACGCTGGTTCTCTGTCGGGAACACGACTCTCCTCTCTGGCGGTGAGAGTATCTGCATCGCTGGTTTGTAGACATTTCATACGATGTGTGCTGGGCTGTCTCTCATGTTCCCTGTGCCTGAGCTTCGCTGAGCTTCGTGGATACATTGGTTCCTGGGTTTCTCCAAATTTGAAGCCTTTCTGTAAATTAGATCTTCACAGATTTTTTGATTCACCTTCAGTTCCTTATCTTCCCTCCCACAATCCTTACACTTGCACACTGTCTGGGTGGTGTGAAGGTGTCTTCCAGGCACCGAGCCTTTATAATGTCTTTAGGGTTTTTGCTCTGTATATCATTTTGAATAGTTTCCATCACTTAGACATCAAATTCTATAATCTCTTCTTTGGCGGCCTCATATCCGTTGTCAGTCTCTCCTGTGTATTTCTTAATTTCGGACCATTTAATTTAGTGAAGATTTAAAAGATTTGGACTTTGAAAAATATCTTCCATATCTGCTCCTAAACATTCAGAGGAGATGGAGTTCTGAAAACTGTTTACAAATCCCCTGCCGATCCACCCTGGAGGGTTGGGAGGAAGGGGACAGATTGGGGACCTCATACCCGGGGACCTGGGTCAGAGCTGCTCATTGCTTTGTGCACAGGCCTCCTGGAGCTGGAGGAGGGTGGGACACATACAGGGAAGGGGTTGGTGTCTCACTCCTTGGCTGGCCTGGCCACTGAGACCTGAGAGGTGGAGTAGTCTTTATTTTCTGATCCCATTCTATACCTGGCACTATGAGGCTTTGCACAGGTTCAGGGTCCAACCTAGATCACAACTTGTGGGCCAGAGACCAAATAAAATTCATCTTCCCTCAAGAGCACATGGCGTTTCCAAAGCCATCACGGTGCTGTAAGTGCCTGCTCTCAGCTGTGAGTCCCTGCAGCAGGTCATAGGGGTTGTGCCTCAGTATCCCTCTTTTGCAGTCAGGGTCAGGAACAGATCAGGTGCAAAAAGAAATATTGTCATATAAGAGAATGAGAGAGGACCTCAAAGTTTAGTAACTCTTAGAGGGAAGGGTTGTCATAAGTAACTTGTCTTCACATTTGGGGAAAAATATATAAGAAATATCTTAATCTATAAGTTAAGTCAAGAAAAGCTTACCGAGAAAATAACTGTGTTGCAGAAACTGAGAAAGGGAAGAACAGAATTTTCCAGTCCCCTGTAGGAGGACCTTCTAAGAAGGAGGAAGAGGTGTGTCCGGCAGGACAGGGGACTGTCAGCACAGGGAAAGGAGGGGGAAAGGAAACATGTGGTCACAGGAAGGGTGAATGTTTGTGGACAGTGACAGCATTTTGTTTCATTAGGATGGGCTAGGGCTTGGGTTGGTGGGGGACTTTTTGGCTGCACCTGTATTGGAAAAATAGGCTATGTCTCCATGGGCAAGACCATACACGCAGGTACCCTGAGGAATTTGTACTTGAGAATGAGGGATGACACTGTAGATAAATGGCCAAAGCCAAATGATCTGAAGGCCTCAGGTACTGGTTAGGACCCCGGGCTGCGTGTCAGAAGCCCTGAAGCCCAAGCCCTCTGCATCTGCAGGTGGTTTTGCCAGGTGATCCCTGCTGCCCCCTGGTAGCCGATCCACACTGCCTGCTGGAAGGGCAGGCATAAAGGTGTAGATTGATAAACCACAGCTCAGTTTCTGAGTCCTGATCCAGTGAGGAATGACTTTTCTATGCATGGCTTCTGCCTGCCTCATATTCTGACATGAGGGGCCCAGATTACTCATGAAAACATGAACAGGCTCATTTGGAGGAAAGAGGACTGGTTTCACTGAGGCTTCCCTGCCCATGCGTTAGCATTGGGGAACCCAGTACTTAGGGGATGGCTCTTTCTGGTGCCAACTGTGGATGCAGGGCTGGTGTGTGTGTGTGTGTGTGTGTGTGTGTGTGTGTGTGTGTGTGTGTGTGACCAGGGACTAATGTCCCAAAGACAGAGAGAGGAGAGCATCCACCCAGCACACATTTGTTCATGCCCACATTGGTCTGGCCCACATTCCATCCTGGGCATTCTGCATGAACAAGACACAGTGCCTACTGAAGAGGGAACTCTGGCACTGGTCAGGTCAGCAAGAGAAACAAGCAGTAAGACATGTGAAGAAAGCCCTGTCCTGACTTCAGGTAGGTGCTGAGGTTGGGAGGGATAGTCGTGGGGAAGAACAGGACAAATCTGAGAGGTCTGAGATTCAATTCCAGTTCCAGGCCTGTGTGGAGATTTCTCTTAGGTTAGCCCTTGGGGCACAGAAGGATGTGTCCGGTGTGTAAGGGGCAATTTCCAGGTAATAAGTCATGTCCTCTGCGCAGCTGCTGGGAACATTGAAGGGCCTCCAGGAGGAAGCTGCTGAGGTAGGAACAGGTTTGGCACAGCGGTGCTCAGTGCCTGGGATCTCCCTAGGTCACCTGGGGGCTGAGGTCGCTCAGGGCAGTGGTTATCATCCCTCCCCTCCCCCCAATACACACCTAAGCCACAGGGACACCAGGGTGCTCCACGTGCTCTGATATTGTCCCCCCATCTTGTCCCCTGTCGATGACCTGCACTGCTTTCCCCAGCATCCACAGACTGGCCAAGCTGAGCTGGAACATGAGGGAGGGGTGCACCTGACAGGGAAGGGAGCCGGGAGAGGAGTCCAGGTCCCCGGAGAGGGAGAGAAAAGAGCAGAAGCCAGCAGGTGCAAGGCAGCAGCTGTCCCCTGCCCCAGGCCAAGAGGGGAGGTGGGCCAGCCTCAGCCAGAACGTTCCAGGTCCCGAAGGAGACAGCTCCTTCCTCTCAGTTCTGCCCGCTGCCTGTGGGGGCGCTGCTGCACTTGGCCACAGTGACACCTGCTGACCAGGGAGGTGCCCGCCCGTCCATTCATGGTCATGATGCTGAGAAAGCCTCTGGTGGGAATCTCCAGATTATAATTCCCTAGAGGGACATTGTCATGATCCTTTAACCTGAAAAATCCCTTGACATCTTATTTTAGTCATAGGGATACCCATTAAGAAAATCATCTTTGTTTTGTTTTGTTTTGTTTTTGTTTCATTAGGTCAATAAGTAAATTTTATTTATTTGTTTGTTTATTTATTTATTTATTTATTTTTAAGATTTTATTTATTTATTTATTTATTTGAGAGAGAGAGAGAGAGAATGAGAGAGCATGAGAGGGAGGAGGGTCAGAGGGAGAAGCAGACTCCCCGCTGAGCAGGGAGCCCGACTCAGGACTCCCGGGACTCCGGGATCACGACCTGAGCTGAAGGCAGTCGCTTAACCACCTGAGCCACCCAGGCGCCCCAATAAGTAAATTTTAGATGAAAGATTCCAATGGCACTTGATATGCTTTTGTGAGGAGAAAATGGTTTTCTTCTCACAACTCCTTTGAAGATATCGCTCTGACACAAGCCAGGGTGTAAATAGGGGAAGCTTCTGCTTTTCCTTCTTAATAAATTCCTCCTCTGTCATTTGGACCTCATGCTATGCTCTACAAATCAAATTCAAAGCTGCAAGTGAAAGATTCATGAAGAGAAATTCAAGTTATGATACAATTTTATTCACATCTTGGAAAAGGTCTCTCCCCTTGGTACTATAGGTGAGGCCCGAATGCAGCCGTGGCCACCACACGGGGTCACATGGGGTTGGGCGTGAGTCCATGTGGGTTGGACCTGAGCTAAGGGTCAGACCTGCCTGGTGCAGGTGACTTGGGGCAGTGGGAGGACCGTGGTGCCAGGAGAAAGTCCCCTGTGGACCCCAAGGTGGTGTCTGCACTTCCTCCAGAGTTTTGTAAAATCTGAGGGCAGGGCCTAGGGCAGCAGGGGCCTGGTCCCCTCTTCAGGAAGCCTCAGGCAGCCCTTCTGCATGTGAGGACAACTCATCCAGGAAGCAGAGGAGACACAGCCCCTGGGGCCCACCTAGGCTGCCTGGACCCAAGGAGAAGAGGAATTCCCGCAGGACTGTGCTGCCTGAGGCAGCTGTCTCCCCTCCCGAGTGATGCGTGATTACATCTGGGGTCCAAGTGATGTGCAATGACATCCTAAATCTTTGCTCTCAACTGTGAAACTCAACAACAGTCCCCGTAGTCAGAACAGCC
This sequence comes from Mirounga angustirostris, assembly GCF_029215605.1. NCBI lineage: Eukaryota > Metazoa > Chordata > Mammalia > Carnivora > Phocidae > Mirounga > Mirounga angustirostris. Next base: position 94,063,490 of record NW_026991722.1, read on the forward strand.
CCCCATTCTGCCACTGTTCAGTAGGATAAACAGACTGGAGGATAGAGAACCTGCTAGAGTCTCCCACTCTGCAGGGGCCAGGCTAGGATCAGGGAGGATACCTGATCTGAAGGCCTGAGTAGCCATTGCTCAGAGAGCAGGTGAGAGAGAGAGCCAGGCCATGGAGGAGGGTTTGTGCACATCCCTCTCTGTCACTGTGAGTCACGGCCAGACACTCTCACGGTGATGATAGGTGACACAGCAATGAGCAGCCTTGTCCTGGCCCTTGTGGTCCTGGTCATGCTCTGGTGAGGCATGTCCTTTAGTTGTATCCTCAGAATCAGCCAGCAGGTGCAAGGCAGCAGCTGTCCCCTGCCCCAGGTCAAGAGGGGAGGTGGGCCAGCCTCAGCCAGAATGTTCCAGGTGGTCACTCACATCTGTATATATAACCAGCGCGGGGACCTGGTGTGGCTTCTGCTGGTATCAAGATTCAAGTTCACTCCTGAGCTCATCTCCAGAGCAGGGGATCCTGGGCCTGCCCAGGGCCACTGACATGGATGGAGGTGGCCTCAGGTCAGGGGAGCCTCGCAGCTTATGAGAGGAGCAGAGAAGGGCCTGGACGAAGACAGGGAGGCTGAGTCAGAAGTGACTGGCCCAGCCCTTAGGGGAGGGAACAGTGTGGACACAGTGAGGGCAGGGCCCTGACCCCATGGACCCTGAGTGGTAGGGAGCAGGGCACCTGTCCCTCACTCTGTGCCTCTCTGTGGGCCTCTCACCTGTGCTCAGCGCAGCAGGGAAGCAGGACGAAGCTACTCAGAGTGTGGTCCTCGGAGGACCAGCACCACAGGCTCATGCACATGCAGATGCCCGGGACCACCCCAGAGCTGCATCTGCATCTTGTGGAGCAAACCCTCCCCAGGGGACTATGTGCTCACCGAGTTTCACAGGCTAGGGGTTCAGGCCACCGTGGAAAGTCTCCCTTCCTCTCCTTGTCTTCCCAAGTCCTACCAGGCCACCTGGTTCTTGGGGCTTAACTGTTCCTCTCTGGTCACTGAGCTTGATTCAGATTCTAGACCCTGTAATGATGTGGAAAAGATGGTTTCAGAATAGACTTTTTCACCAGCCACCTGGGGTGTGCATTGTGGATGGGATACCCCAGTGAGATACTGACCGCACTGCTCTGGTGCTTGAGAAGGCACCATACCCCCACGCCCGTGTCTTCCTGGCAGTGAATCACCAGGAAAAGTAGGGGGCACTGGATAGGGGAATCCTGATGTCTATCATGGGGCAGTTGGGTGTCTACAACACAACTGGGGTAAGCAGGTGCATGCATGGATTCAGGAGATCCCCAAATACTCCCTGGGACTGTGATTACAGTCATAAATTCATCACAATCCAATGCAGCAGGTCTGATAATGGACCCACCTTCCAGCTAAAGGCTTGCTTGTCCCACCTGGCAGGGATCATGACTAGCTCAGGAATTTTCTGTGGGCAAGGGGGACATGGGGTCTTGAAGAAGGTAATTAGCAACATCACTCTGACCACGAGGTAGTGGCAGAAATGAGCAGAGTGAAAGTAACAAGTGTTTCTTCCTTATGTTGACATGAATAAGTTTGGATACATATTAAGCATATGTTTCTCTTTTGTTCACCTGTGTCATCCCATTATCATCTATCATTAGATGTGTTAACACTAACTAGTAAACTATATCTCAATTTTGAAGTTATGGGATATCAAATCAGCAGGGACAAAAAAAAGGATCACTAGTAGACTAAAATGTATTTTGAATCCTCTTGTGGGGAAAGGGTGAGCATGTTTGTAATTGTTCATTGGATAGTTTCATCACATTAGGTAGAAACATGGTAGCCAACATTCTCTTTATTCAGAGACTGTGGTTTGTGTGGATCTGGGTGAGTGGAGCAGGGGGTACTGTGGTGGTTATTAACTGTCAGCATTGACAGGCTAAACTGTATTTCACAAAATTCCTTTCTCTCTGCATTTCTGGGTAGCGTGAGTGTAAAGAGAAATTCTTGGGCACAATTTGGAGGGTAGAAGTGAGGCAGAACCCATTGTGTGTCTCAGTCCCATGGTTGTGTATCTTCTGGCCACTTTGTAGGAGGAGGCAACTCTCCCAATGTCCCTCATTCACCATCAGGATGCATGTGACTCTCCAACTGTCTGTCAGAACCCAGAGCACCCAGTGTGTCTGCATCTTTTTCATTGTTTAAAAAGACAAGTAACAATGTGATCTGTGTGGGGATTGGACACGCACATTGTGGATTTGTGGGAGAAACCAGAGCTTTGTGTGTGTCCACAGGGGCCTCCTGAGGTCCTTGGGGACCATGGTGGTGATAGAGGCTATCCTGCATTGGGTTCCAGAATGCAGACTCTGAGGTGGAGAAGTGCATGTGTAGGAAATGTAGGAGCAGGAGGGAGGTCAAACTGGGCAGAAGGAAAAGTGACCCACACAAAGTGAGACATCAGGTGAGGCCTCATCCCTGCATGGGGGGCTTTAAGCTGAGACCTTCCAGGATATCTGTACTGGGGGTAAGGCCTTGGGACCTTGGCTTCAGGAAATATTCAACTGAATCTGTCTGAGAAGGGGCAGAAACTGGAGGAGGCAGTGTTCTGAACCAAGAGCACTTCCCAGGGAAGAGTTCCCCCATGAGCTTCCAGGGGTTCCAGGCAGAGGTGAGTGCGTGCGTGAGCCCAGAGGAGGGGTGACCACAGTGAGTAATGCACTGGTCTGCTCCACTCAGAGTCCCCAGCTGCCATGCTGCCAGGGCTTCAGGAGCTCAGCGGAGCTGGAAATTTCTGGTCATAATCCTGGCCAGTGGGGTGAAGGAGTGGTCCATGACCACCATATAGAAACGCAAGAATAATGACCAGTGTATTGATGCTTCTTTCTGTTTGTCCTTCCACCCAGTCCCTCTGTTTCCAAACATACTCAGGCCATGACAATATCGTAGCCCCAAATCAAGCCACTCTCTACAGGTACTGCCTGAAGGGTGGATGGCTGGGAGGTCTGGGGACCTTGGACCTGGTGACCGGGGCCAGACCTCACTGCTCTGTGCACAGGCCTCCTGGGGCTGGAGGAGAGTGCAACACACATGGGGAAGGGGTTTGTGTCTCACTTCCCCATCTGCCTGTGTCACCGTGAGCATCAGCATTGCTGTCCCACACGTGACAGTAATAGTCAGCCTCGTCCTTGGCCCGGGCTCCGCTGATGGTCAGGGTGGCCGTGTTCCCTGAGTTGGAGCCTGAGAATCGGTCAGGGATCCCTGAGGGCCGGCTGCTATCACCATAGATAATCGTCACAGGGGCCTGGCCCGGCTTCTGTTGGTAGCAGGAAACATTTTTACTTCCAGTGTTGTTTCCCCCACAGGTGATCCGGGCTGTTTGTCCCAGGGTCACAGACACAGATGGGGGCTGAGTCAGCTCAAAGGAGGCCACAGAACCTACAAGAAAGAAAAGGAGCTTTAGTTTTCCAGCTCTGGGTCTCATCCCCGGAACACCATCACCTGCCTGGCCTCCAGGGATTCTCCACGCCCTGTTTCCACCCTCCCACCATCTCAGCACCTGAGGCCCTTGGGTCCAGCTGGTGGATGAATTATTTGCACAAAGGAGATCATCCTCATTTTTCTCTGCCCAAGTCAGAGCCAGTGAGCACTTGGGGGAATTACACGCCTCCAGTCTCTCACTGCATCAGGGTGAGGACCATCCTTCCCCTGACAAGCTGCTCCCTGCTTAGCTCAGATTCAGGGGCTGGATTGCCCCCGATCCCTGGGGCTGCAGTGGGTCTGAGCCTGGGTGCAGCACCTGTGCAATGAGCAAGGAGGCCAAGGAGGAGAGGGGTCCAGGCCATGGTGAAGGATTCTGCTCCCAGAGCCCTGTGCCTGGTCTGGATTGATCCCAGGCATCTCTTACGCCTTTCGGAGGGACAGGATGGTCATACAAATGAGCTGGGGCTCAGGGGCTGCTATTGAAGAGCCTTGTGGTTTCATAGAAGGGCTCAGCCTCAGGGGACACAGAGAGGGGAGGGCCAGCCCTGGAGGTCCACCCTCAGCCCAGGGGATTTTTCTTCACCTCCTGGTCCATAGCCTGGGGTGCCCAACTCCATCCTCTCCATGTCCTGACTCCACTCCCGAGCTGGTCTGTCCTGGCTGAGCGCAGAGGTGGAGTATATCTGCATTTTCTGAGCATGATAGCATGTTTCCTCTGCAGGAACTAGGAGGCTTAGGTCAGTGCATTGCCTAAGCCATATCTGTGTTGGGGAGCATTAGAACCCGATCAAAAAGTTCTCCCTTGCCATGCGCACGTAGAGTTTTAAGGAGCCATTGAAGTGCTGTAGGTGTCTGTCCTGAGGGCTGGTCACAGATGTTGTGCCTCAGTATCCCCAGGGTGCAATGCATGCTGGAGCAGACACAGCTTGAGCAAAGATCGACAGTGACTGAGTGCAGCAGGAATGGGCTGGGTGGGGAGGCATGAAATCCTGGACCTGTGCTAGAGACAGAGACAAATTCACAAGGACACAAATATGGAGAGCCCCTGAGTCAGAATTTTACATCAGAGTCAAAGGTGATAGTGTAGAAAACCTGCACCCTTTCTTTCTGGTCTCAGGTCCTGGTGAACAACCGTCCCTGTTAGAACTCCTGATGCCAGACCCTCCCCATGGCCAGGTGGCTTGGCCAGGTGATCTCTGCTGCCCCCTGGTGGCCGTTCTCCGGGAGGCACAGGGAAGTCCGTTGTCCAGGTGCAGATTCAGAACCCACTGCTCACATCCTGATTCCCAGATCCTTGGACTGCTGGCCCCAGGGAGGAATTACTCTTCTCTATGTGGCCCTTGCCACTTTCAAGGCCAGACTGCTGGAGATCTGAGTATCCATGAAAATCGGAAGAGGCCCATGTGAGGAGGAGAAGGCAAAGCCCATGTGAGGTATCACTGCTCCTACCATTGGGGTGGTGGATCGTCAGGAGTGTGGTTCTGGGCTGGACACCAGGGGACACAGGACTCAGGCACTGCTTCTTACTGGCCCTGGTGGCTGGTGCAACAAAATAGGGTGGTGGTGGCTACAGCTCCAAGGACAGAGACAGGAGAACATGCACCTGGCTAACCTTTATTCAGACCCACTTTGGTTTGGCAGACTTTCAATCCTGGGAAATCTTTGTGAAGAAGACAGTTTCTCCCTCAGAGTTTCCATGTTGTGGGTGGGGTGCAATAGTGGACACACTTGTTTTGGTGAGACAGTAGACAGCCCCTACCACCTTTTACCTAAGTCTTATCTTCTATATTCATTTGAAAGCCAAACCATTGCTATTCCCACGTCCCTCTTGGCCAGCATTGACCTTGTGGTTCAGCACTGGCCAATGGATATGTCCTTCATCTGGTGATCTTTCTGGGGACTTTTACTCTCATGAAGTAAGGAGACAGACCAGATATATGGAGTGCCTTTCCTGGAGCTGCAACAGCCATGTGAGGTGTGTTGTCAGCAAGAATGAAAAGCAAAGCTCCATAGGTGAGATATTGGGGGGGAAAAGTGAGTAGATTTGGGACGTCATGGAATTGGTGAGTCTCTGGAAAGTAGCCATTTACCTCTAGACTTTGTTGGGAGGGAGTTTGTCTGTTCCTGCCTCTGATCATCATGGGTATGTTTTGCATTAACGTTTTTGTGACCAGTAGGGAAATAATGACCACAAATCAATGAACTAATCACATGATAGGGAAAAACCGTTCAGTAGTAGGTAATATGCATACAATTAAAATGGATATCAGGCAGATACTGTGTGGGGAGAAGCTGCAGGAGGCCTCTCTGGGGAGGTGACCCTAGAGCTGCTGTCAGTCAGGATGGGAAGAAGGAAGGGGCACGAGGACATGTGTTTGGGGACAGCAGGGTCAGTCCCTGCAGGGAAGATTCCTGTTTGTCTGATCCTGAAGGAACAGTGAGCACCTAAGGTGTCTGTGATTTAAACCTTGTCCGTTTCAAGGGAATATGTTCTTACAAATTAAAAATTGGGGGGCTGGAGTGATGTGTTGTCAGAATTCATTTTGCTGTTTGTTTCTGGTTTTGGTGAATCCCAGGAGTGGTTCCTGTGTGAATCTGGAGCAAACTGAAAGGGAGACAGCAGCCTTTTTTGTAGCTGACGGTCACTGTGGCTCATCTGCTGGGTGTTAAGTCTTTTTCTAATGAAGGATGTTGCATTTGTCAAATGCTCTTTCTGCTTCGATTGAGAAAATCATGTGAGTTTTGTATTTTATTCCATTGATACGATGTATCGCACGAATCGTTTTGTATGTTGAAACACCTTGTATTGTTGCAGTAAATCCCTCTTGTTCCTGGTGTCTAATTCTTTCTATATGCTGCTGGATTAAGTTTGATAGTGTTTTGTTGAGGATTTCTGTGCCTGTATTTGTAGGGGACAGCGGTCTATAGTTTTCTAGTGATGTGTACTTTTGGTATCAGTGTAACAATGGCTACATGAAATGAGTGGGCAAGTCTACCACATTCATCTATTTTTTGGAACCCGTTGTGAAAAATTCATACTACAGTTGAGTTTTGAACAAGCAGGTGTTAGGGGTGCTGACACAGGTGTAGTCTAAAACCTGCATATAACTTTTGATTCTCCCAAATTTTAACTACTAATCGCCTCCTCTTGACCAGAAACCTTACTGACGACATACACAGTGGATTAAGACATATTTTCGATGGTATATGAATCATATATTGTATTCTCACAAAAAAAGTGAGTCCAAAAAGAAAATGTTGTGCAGAAGAAAATTAGGGAATTAGGATAGCTGGTGCTGGTGTGTGGGGCCCAGGCAGCCCCTGCCCGGCCAGCACCATGTGAGCCTCTAGTGTGGACGGGCACTGTGCTCACCCTGTGCACCAGTTCTCACCAAAGGACATCGGTGGGGATATGTTTAATCTGCAAAATCTGTACTTGTGCATTGTCACCAACAGGCCCTAACAATGTGGCAAACAGACACGAACTGCACTAAGCTCCTCGACCCGCAAGCCCCCTATGCTGAGTTGGGTTCGTGGAGCCTGGCCTTCCCTTGTGACCATCCGGAGAGGCAGCAACCAGGGAGTAATGTGCAGATGGGACAGTCCGCCGATGCTCTAAGGCCAAATTCCATGAGCACAGCAAGATCTGAGTGACTAGGGAGGTCACCCACCCACTGTGGAAGGGGATGGAAGCCCAGCCCAAGGGGTGGAGCATGCAGGGGAATGCCATCAAATGGACCTTCACCAAGTTCCATATTGTCCAGAAAGCTGTGTGGTGACACGATAATGTCCCACAGAAGGGCCCCTGGTAATAAAGAAGGAACTTCCCTGCCGCCCACAGCTCTGCAGGCGTGCACCCCCCACCCAAGCCCACAGTCCCTTGGAGAGGTCCACACGGTACCCTTACTGTCTCCCTGAAAAGCAGGCTTCTGCTCTGGTGTAGACCCCAGACCAGGCAGGCACCCTCTACCGGAGCAATGTCCCTCCAGCTGCTAGCTGCTCAACACTCCCCACCCCTGGCTGTCTTGTGGGAATAAAACATACAGATTTGGGGGGAAAAGCATGAACAAGAGAAAATACATTTACATTACTGTTGCGTAAACCCTTGTGAGTAACTGGACTGGAGCAATTCAACCCGAGTTGGTCAAGGGTCAACTGTGTACCTCTCATGTTGCTTCTTTCTGGAGAACCTAACGAATACACCTCGTTAGATATAACTCTTTGTTACTGAAAGGTTTTAGTTTATTGTTGCTTTAGGGTTTACAGGAGCAATCTACCTTCCCCAAATCTACCTTCCAGTGATTTTATATCACTTTGCATAGAACATAAGACTATTTTAATATGTTTTTCTCACCCCACCCCCCAATTTGTGCTATGGGGATCCTGTGTTTTATTTTGAGATTCATCATGAACCAGGGCATATTGTTATTATGTTTGTCTTCACACAGTTGTCATTCAGAGACATTAATGTAAGACAGATGTTTAGGTTTATCCATGTAGACCCCATGGCTGATTATCTTCATCCCTTTGTGTGGGTTCACATTGCTATCTGGTAGACTATTCCTCTCTGTGAGGAGTGTCTATCACTCGCTGTTGTAGCGAGTGTCTGTGGGTGGTCAATTATGTGACATTGTGCAGTCTGAAAGCTTTGTCTTCATTTTTGAGAGATATTTTCACTGGATAATGAATTGCAGGTGGACAGATTTTTCTTTTTTACAGATACGTATTTTTTTCAAGATTTTATTTATTTGAGAGAGAGAGTGTGTGCAAGTGGGGCAGAGGGAGAGGTAGGATCAGACTCCCCGCTGAGCAGGCAGCAGGACAAGTGGCTTGATCCCAGGACTCCAGGATCTTGACCTGAGCCAAAGGCAGACGCTTCACCAAATGAGTCACCCAGGTCCCCCTAGAGATACATAGTTTAATATCTTTCTTTCAAAAGGTATTTCTCCACCATCTTCTTGCTTGCGTTGCTCATAGTAAAATCTGCTTTCACCATATTTACCCTCTGCATACCACCCGCATGTTCTCTCTGGCTGCTTCGCAGATGACTCTTCCACACCGGCGTTCAGCAATGTGACTGTGATGTGGATGACACTGTGGGTACTTCCTGGTTCCCAAGCATGAGCTTTGTTGAACTTCTTGAATATGTTGGTTATTGTTTTCACCAAATTTGTAATATTTCTGTCCAATATTTCTTTAAGCATCTTTTCTATTCCCTCCTGTCTGTCTTCTCTGCTCGGGGGCTCCAGTTACAAGTATAGTGGGCTGCATGAGGTGGTCCCGCAACCAAACGAGGCTCTGTTCATTTCTTACAGTCTTTTTTGGGGGGTCTTATTTCATTTTGAATGGTTACTACTTTGGTGTTGCGGAGTTCGCGAATCTCTTCTTTTGCAGAAACTAATCTGTTGTCATCCAGTGCATTTTTATTGTCAGACACTGACTGCAGTTTTCATCTCCAAAGTGAGATGTGGCCCCATTCAAGGGTCATCCACGTCTGCACTGAACATGTTCAGTCATGCTCTGCCTCTTCAAACAAATGGAGTCTCATTACAATGGTAATTTTTGTGTTGTCCCTCATACATCCTCTGTAGAGCCCGCCTGCGGGGCAGGGAGGAGGGAGCAGCCTGTGGACCTCAGACCTGGGGACCTGGGTTAGACCTGCTCATTGGTTTGTGCACAGGTGTCCTGGGGCTGGAGGAGAGGGTGACACAGACGGGGAAGGGGTTTGTGTCTCACTTCCCCATCTGCCTGTGTCACCGTGAGCATCAGCACCGCTTGCTGATGACAGACAGTAATAGTCAGCCTCGTCCTCGGCCCGGGCCCCGCTGATGGTCAGGGTAGCCGTGTTCCCCGAGTTGGTGCCTGAGAATCGGTCAGGGATCCCTGAGGGCTGGTTGCTATCAGCATAGATAATCGCCACGGGGGCCTGGCCTGGCTTCTGTTGGTACCAGTAAGCATATTTACTTCCAATGTTGTCTCCCCCACAGGTGATCCTGGCCGTCTGTCCCAGGCTCACTGACATCGATGGGGGCTGAGTCAGCACGTAGGCAGCCATGGAACCTGCAAGAGAGAAAACGCGAGGTGGGCTTTCACACTCAGGTCTCGTCTTTAGGACCCCCCACCCACGTGACCTAGATCGGAGTTTAGGGATACTCTGGACTTACACGGCACCCCTCCCATCAGTCTCAGCCCCTGGGGCCCCTGAGCATGGCTGGTGAATGGAGCCTTTGAACAAATAAGAATCCTGACCCTCTTTCCCTGGGTAGGTGCAGCCCCTAGGGCTCACGCAGAGCCCTCCAGCCCCTCATCCTGCAGCAGGGTCATGAGCATCTTGCCCCCCACAAGCAGTGCCCTGCTGAGCTCCATGTCAGGGCCAGGCTTGTGACAGTTCTGTGGGTCTGGGTGGGTGTGAGCCTGGGCTCAGCACCTGTGCAGTGAGCCAGGAATGCGAGGAGGAGAGGGGTCCAGGCCATGGTGCAGGTGCCCCGATTTTCTCCCTGAGGCACTAGGCTGGGCACATGCCTTCCCAGGCCTCTCTTATCCCCTTGCTGGAAACACCCGAAGGTTATGCAAATCATTTGGGGCTCAGGGGCTGCTGCTGAGGACCTTCGCGGTTTCAGAGAAGGCTTGGCCCCAAGGGGCAGAGAGAGGGAGGGGTGGGCCCTGCAGACCTACCATCAGCCCAGGGGATTCTGCTTTGCCCACTTGTCCCATAATTGGTTCTGAAATGTCCTTCCCAGATTTTCTCCTTTCCTTGCTCCTAGGTGACCATAAGAGGCTTAGGTCAGTGCAGTGTCTACCCAGACCCCTGTTTGTGAGCATCAGACATGAAGAAAATTCTTCACTTGCTAAGCACACATGGAGTTTTGCAAGAACCACTGAGGTGCTGTAGGTGATGTCCTCACGGAGAGCTCCTAGGGCAGGTCATAGATTCTGTGGCTCAGTATCCCCAGTGTGCACTCATTTCCTGGGATAGATGCAGTGCTTGAGCAATTATTGACAGTGACTGGTTTTTAGCATAAATGGGCTGGGCTGGAGAAAAGGTACTGGACCTTGTGCAGGAGACAGAGGCAAATTCTTAAAGAGACAGATCTGAGCGACACCGAGTCAATTTTTTGTTAGCGGTAAAGGTGACAGTATAGAAAGCCTATGACTTTTCCTTTAGGTCTCAGGTGGTGGTGACGAACCCTCCCTGGCTGTTAGAACCCCTGATGCCCGTACACACCCCATGTCCAGGTGAGCTCTGCTGCCCCCTAGAGGCCACTCCGCATTGGCGGCTGCAAGTGCAGGGAAGACCTTCCTCCAGGTGGAGATTCTGAATCCACTGCTCTGATCTTGAGTCCCTGATCCATGGACTTTTGGCTCCATGTGAGGAGTTGCTTTTAACTAAGTAGTCCCTGCCAGCCTCAAGGTCATGCAGGTGCTGATCAGGTTACCCATGAAAATATGAGCAGGCTCATTTAGAGGAGGAGAATGCAGGGCTCATCTGAAGTACGGGTTGTGGGTGGTCATGCATGTGGTTTTGGAGCTTGGTACTAGGGGACGCAGGACTCAGGGACAGCCTCTTACTGGTGCCAGCAGCTGGTGCAGGACCAACCTGGGGCAGAGGTGACTTGCTTCCAAGTCAGAGACAGGAGAACAGTCACTTAACAAACATTAATCAGACCCACTTTGGTCTGGCAGACATTCTATCCTGGAAATTAGTGTGAGCAAGATGCAGTCACTTTATCAATTTCCATCTCGAGTCTGGGGCTGCAGAGTGGATATATGTGCTTTGCTGATACAGCACATAGACTCCAACCCCTTCTATCTGCATCTTGTCTTCTACATTCTTTTAGAAGCCACACTATGGCTATTCTCAGATGCCACGTGGTCAGCGTTGACCCCATCCATGGCCCAGAGCTGACCAATGAATGTGTCATGTGCCTGGGGACCTTTTGGGGCACTTTTGCTCTTGTGAAGAAAAGAAACAGTATAAATGCATGTTGTGCTCTTTCCCTTGTACTTGGGTGTGATGGCTGGAGCTGCGGCAGCCATCCCTAGGTCCGCTCAACAATAAGGCAAAGCAAAGCCTCCATAGTAGTGATGGTGGGAGAAAAAGTGAGTACCTGGAGAACCACCATCTGACCTCAGACTTATTTCTGTGGGAGAAAAATAAGCATCTGAACATTCATGCCTCTTGTTGAGATGTGCGTGTATTGCCTTAATCTTCCTGACCAGTTAGGATGACAATAAACACAAAATGATCAATTAATAAAATAATTATAGAAGAACATGTGCAGTGTTGGGTGACGTGCAGAGAATGAAGTGACATCAGACAAAATGACAGGCAGGGAGTATGTGGGGAGAGGTTAGAGGAGGCCTCTCTGCAGAGGGGACTGTGGGGCTGCTGTCAGGATGGGAAGAAGGGGCAAGAACTGAAGTGTGTTTGGAGTCAGTCCCTCTGGAGAAGAGTCTGGTTAGTCTGAGGATGCAGGGACTGTGAGGACCTAGGTGTCTATGATTCCAAACTAGTTGAGCTCCAAGGTGACATTTTCTCCTAAGTTAAAAACTTGAGGGGCAGGTGTGATGGGTTAGAATCCTCATGCTGTATGTTTCCAGGAAAAGTGAAACACGAGGGGAGCCCTGTGTGAACCTCCCTGCGAACTGAGTGGGAAGTTGGAGCCCGTTTGTAGCTGGCAGTCAGTGTGGCTTCTCTGAGGCTCACCTGTGTGTTTTTGTGTGTGTCTCCGCATCACATCAAATTCCTGCCACACACCCCTTTATATTGATAGACGTACACAGACATGAGTATACTTGTATGTGTGCACATATATACTAATTGCGTCTGCTCTGTGTATGTTTGTAGATGTATGTGTGTGTACATCCTTTTGCAGTGTATACACATATATTTTCTAGAGATTCTGAACTCTGCCTGGGTACCGAAGGTGCAGTTGATGTGATTTTGGTTTTTTTAGGAGGCATGTGGTTACATTTTATCAGTAATGATAAGGTGGGTGTGGTTGCCACAAGAAATAGTGGGATCAAATACTATTCAGACTCATGTGACAGAGGACACTGGTATCATTTAGTTAATGATGCTATTCCTAGGCCTGAAATAGATGGACAGCTTACCAACTCTTCTCGTCCAGTAAAATGTGAGACCCATCCATAGCATTTCAACCTTGGTTGTCACCTAACAGTCACTACTCTGGTTATTTATTGGTGGACTGCCTTCTCCGGCCCCTAATTGTACCATATGGCCATGCTGTCAGTCTTTGTATTTCCTACCTACCGACTCCTCCGGTTTCTGATAACTCTGAATATCTCCTAGTCTGTGTATTCTCAGTCCAGGTGGGCTGCTACCTCCCACCCTCTGCTGATGGCATCTTTCCTCTTTCTACTGGCCAGGTTGGCCTTTTTAAACACTACTTGGTGTTAATGAACTGTAATTGAGCAAAGTTATAGTTAGCAGGGAGAGGGGAAGAAGGAATTCCTCCAGGGCTGCCTATCTCAGACTGCTACCTAAAGGAAAATATCGGGACTTAAGGGCTCCTGCACAATGGCTTACTAACATTATGAGCACAGACATCATTTTATATATCTGAAACCCCAAATTTTCCATCTATGTTTGTGGATAATAAAGCCTGTCCTGTCCCCATATGGTTGTTATGAGAGTGAGAGTGAGTCCACGATGAATGCAAAGGACTGAAAGTGTAAGCTAATGTCATCACTCTATTACTGAGAAGGTCCTGGTGCTGGCTTTTAGTCCCTTCATTTAAAAATGTACTTATTATATTATTTACACACAACTTGCATTTATTATTTTTAAAAAGTCCCTCTCCCTTCGAGTTACACTTTGTTGTTGTAACCAAAGAATTGTACATCAGCTACTTGTCTTCCAGCTATGAGGTAACACAAAAGTATTCGCCTGGCACTCTTGAGCATTTCCAGTCATTCTTCTACTCCACTCATCTGCAGTATTAAAGGTGCTTCCAGCGGAGCACACTGGGATGGAGGGGCATCTGCAGATTTCAAGGTTAGGGGAGAGGTCTATGTCAGGATGAGTTTATGCATGAACATACCAGCTTTTTGCAGAAGCATGCTCTTCATACTGAAAATAAATGCCACTGGGTACAGAATCACATGTGTTTATGAGATATTAATATTGATCTTTGCATATCGAATAAAAATGGCTGAACAGGCATTTTAATGTAGTGGAATGACTATTGATTCTTACCACTCAGGGAAGTATATTTGTTTCGTCTTTGGGATTCATTCTTCTAAACTAATGTGCGTGTGGGAGAGGGAAATGTGAATTTAGCATTTAGCATAAGAGACAATCTTGAGCATTTATTAAGCTACTATGTCTGGTGAGCTAAGGGAATCTATCTTTATTCAACATCTCTGTTTGTAAAACAGCAGTGCTTACCCCACACAAATGTCTTGGAGCTCTACTCTAAATGACAAAAATCAGTAAGAAAATTCATTGCTAGATTTCTCCTCAATTACCATGCCAGGCGCTTGATTCTTCACTGGGCAGCAGAAGGGGCTTATCTCAGAGGAAGTTGTGGGGAGGGGAGGGGATGAAATTTAAAATAAATTCCAACTTAACTGTCACTCGCAACAACCATTTTGAAACTTATGAAAACGACTTGTTTTGCATATGTGCCAAGGTAAGAAAAGTCAAGTCAAGTTGGCCATAGTGTTCAGTAAGTCTTTACAGATTCCTAATTGGAGTTAGCCTCAAAAGGGAGAGAATGGAGTAAGAGTCTAAGACCCAATAGTTTCAGGTGCCCATCTGATGATCGCTCACGGTAACATTCCCTTTCCTATCCGCTCAGATAACACTGAAGCACTTGATCTGCTGCAAAAGGAGGTCCAAGGGTGATTTGAAGTCCTGGGTGGGGTCCTCAGGCCCAGAAATCAGGCCTCCAGGCCACTTAGACTTATTTGCCTGTTTTGTCCAATGTCAAACATTGTAAAGCCTTGATTTAAGAAATTCCTGATTTAGAAAACATGTTTTGGATGTAGAGGAAATACATTGATTTTTTTTAACAAAGATCATTAAATTAGTATTTATTAATCAAATGCATATTCTGTTTAAGAGGGTGGGCCACGGCCTCTGAGAAATGTGGTACCTTATACTTTTTATTCAATAAGTTTCTATTTGCCTGATAACTCAGGATATGGTTATAGGAATAAAAATTATAGATGGAAAATAGTTAACAATAGTCAGTACTTGGCATTGAATCTCTTTCCTAAATTAACACCTGGTTCTTTCATTCTTTAATTTATTCTTAACTTAGTTATACCATTTTTTAAAATTTAAATTCAATTAATTAACATATAATGTATTATTAGTTTCAGAAGTAGAGTTCACTGATTCATCACTCTTATATAATACCCAGTGCTCATTACATCACATGCCCTCCTTAATGCCCATCACCCAGTTACCCCATCCCCACACCTCCCTCCCCTCCAGCAACTCTCAGTTTGTTTCCTGAGATTAAGAGTCTCTTATGGTTTATCTCCCTCTCTGATTATGTCTTATTTTTTCCTCTCTTCCTGTATGACCCTCTGTTTTGTTTCTTAAATTCCACATATGAGTGAGATCATATGATAATTTCTTTCTCTGATTGACTTATTTCACTTTGCATAATACCCTCTAATTCCATCCACATCTTTGCAAATGGCAAGATTTCATTTTTTTGATGGCTGAGTAGTATTCCATTGTATATATATACCATATCTTCTTTATCTATTCACCTTTTGATGGACATCTGGGCTCTTTCCATAGTTTGGCTATTGTGGACATTGCTGCTATGAACATTGGGGTGCAGGTGCCCCTTCAGATCACTGTATTTGTATCTTTGGGGTAAATATCCAGTAGTGCAATTTCTGGGTCATAAGGTAGCTCTATTTTCAACTGTTTGAGGAAACTCCACACTGTTTTCCAGGGTGGTTGCACCAGATTGTATTCCCACCAACAGTGTAAGAGAGTTCCCCTTTACACGCATCCCCACCAACATCTGTCATTTCCTGACTTGTTAATTTTAGCCATTCTGACTGAGGTGAGGTAGTATCTCATTGTGGTTTTTTTTTTCTCTCTTTTTTTTTTATTATGTTATGTCAATCCCCATACATTACATCATTAGTTTTTGATGTAGTGTTCCATGATTCATTGTTTGCGTATAACACCCAGTGCTCCATGCAGAACGTGCCCTCTTTAATACCCATCACTGGGCTAACCCATCCTCCCACCCCCCTCACCTCTAGAACCCTCAGTTTCTTTTTCAGAGTCCATAGCCTTTCATGGATCATCTCCCCCTCTGATTTCCCCCCCTTCATTCTTCCCCCCCTGCTATCTTCTTCTTCTTCTTCTTCTTTTTTTTTTAACATATAATGTATTATTTGCTTCAGAGGTACAGATCTGTGATTCAACAGTCTTGCACACTTCACAGCGCTCACCATAGTACATACCCTCCCCAATGTCTATCACCCAGCCACCCCATCCCTCCCACCACCCACCACTCCAGCAACCCTCAGTTTGTTTCCTGAGATTAAGAATTCCTCATATCAGTGAGGTCATATGATACATGTCTTTCTCTGATTGACTTATTTCTCTCAGCATAATACCCTCCAGTTCCATCCATGTCATTGTAAATGGCAAGATTTCATTCTTTTTGATGGCTGCATAGTATTCCATTGTATATATATATACCACCTCTTCTTTATCCATTCATCTGTCGATGAACATCTTGGCTCTTTCCACAGTTTGGCTATTGTGGACATTACTGTTATAAACATCGGGGTGCACGTACCCCTTCGGATCCCTACATTTGTATCTTTGGGGTAAATACTCAGTAGTGCAATTGCTAGATCATATGGTAGCTCTATTTTCAACTTTTTGAAGAACCTCCATACTGTTTTCCAGAGTGGTTGCACCAGCTTGCATTCCCACCAACAGTGTAGGAGGATTCCCCTTTCTCCACATCCCCACCAACATCTGTCTTTTCCTGACTTGTTAATTTTAGCCATTCTGACTGGTGTGAGGTGATATCTCATTGAGGTTTTGATTTGGATTTCCCTGAGGCCGAGCGATGTTGAACACTTTTTCATGTGTCTGTTGGCCGTTTGGATGTCTTCGTTGGAAAAATGTCTGTTCATGTCTTCTGCCCATTTCTTGATTGGATTCTTTGTTCTTTGGGTGTGGGGTTGGATAAATTCATTATAGATTTTGGATACTAGCCCTATATCTGATAAGAAAATAGGGAATATCTTCTCCCATTCTGCCAGTTGTCTTTTGGTTTTGTCGACTATTTCCTTTGCTGTGCAAAGCTTTTTATTTTTATGAAGTTCCAGTAGTTCAGTTTTGCTTTTGTTTCCCTTGCCTTTGGAGACGTGTCTAGAAAGAAATTGCTACAGTTGAAGTCAAAGAGGTTGCTGAATTCCATGTATGAGTTCTAGGAATTTGGGGGTGGAGTCTTTTGGGTTGTCCACATAGAGTATCATGACATTTGTGAAGAGTGAGAGTTTGACTTCTACTTTGTCAGTTTGGATGCTTTTGTTGTTGTTGTCTGATTGCTGAGGCTATGAGTTCTAGTACTATATTCAACAGCAGTGGTGAGAGTGGACATCCCTGTTGTGTTCCTGACCTTAGAGGAAATGCTGTCAGTTTTTCCCCATTGAAAAATTCACTGTGGGTTTTTCGTATATGGCTTTTATGATATTGAGGTATGTTCCCCCTATCCCTACACTGTGAAGAGTTTTAATCAAGAAAGCATGATGTATTTTGTCAAATATTTTTTTTTGCATCAGTTGAGAGGATCATATGGTTCTTGTCCTTTATTTTCTTAATCTGATGTATTAGGTTGATTGGTTTGCAGGTGTTCAACCACCCTTCTAGCCCAGAAATAAATCCCATTGGTCTTGGAGAATAATCCTTTTAATGTACTGTTGGATCCTATTGGCTAGTATTTTAGCCAGAATTTTTGCATCCATTTTCATCAAGGGTATTGGTCTGAAATTCTTTTTATTGGGCTCTTTGATTTTGGGATCAAGGTGATGCTGACCTTATAGAATGAGTTTGGAAGTTTTCCTTCCATTTCTATTTTTTGAAACTGCTTCAGAAAAATAGGTATTAATTTTTCTTTAAATGTTTGGTAGAATTCCCTTCTGAGCCAATCGGCACTGGACTCCAGAAAACTAACAGCACAAACTTGCCTTGCTCACCCATACTAGGCTGTTTTCTGCCCTGTGTTTGGCCTGTGCTGAGGCTTCTGCCAGAAATTCTCCTGCACAAACCAACTTCCCCCACTCCTATCCCATCATCATCTAAGGATCCTTGTTATTCCACATCTGGTCCCAGCATAGACAGCATATGGGGGCCGTGCAGGGTCTCAGCTCCACAACCTGAGGAATCTGAATTGTTCTGTGACAAGGTCTCCAAGAGATTCCAATGCTCTTTAAACTGTGAAAGCACCATCAGTAACTCCTCCTCATTGATCAGTATTCGGCTCAGAGGCCTCCTCCTCCGGAGAGCCCCCCTGCCCTGCCACCCCACCCCAGCCTGCAGCAGGGACAGTTAGAGAGGCGGGATGGCCCAGCAATGAGAGCACATGCCACCTTCAGGAGCACTTCCAGTCCCCGAGCCTCTCTCTCCTGCTGCCTGTGACTCTGTGGGAGGACATGTAGTATTTGTCGTGGTTCCCACTGGTAGCAGCATCGGCTCCATCAGGTAGGATGTGCGTCCCCTTGGAAATCCTCCCCCTGCACTCCAGCCCCTCCCGAAGCTGCCCTTGGGGTCCCTGTTGTGGGAGCAGCTGGGAGGTGAGACCACCTGCTCACGAGGGCCGTCAGGGACGGTGGAAACCTGGCGGGAGCCCGAATGGACAGGCCTACTCCACGCCGCACTCCTCAGAAAGCGGGCTCCCCACTGCGTGCAATGGGTCCATGCCATGCTGACTCTCCTCAGGGCCCCACGCAGAGATTTCTCTAAGGGTTCCTTGAGGACGCCCAGACAACACACAGCGATCTTACAGAAGGTGGGAGTCTTTCTTCCTGCCTCTCCTCTGACCCCCCAACTACCCCAACACAGCCCCGATCTGTCCTCCCCCTCCATCTCCATGATGACCACCCCAGTGCCAGCCCCCAGTGCTCCATGCAGACCCCATGAGCCCCCTCCCAGAATCCAGCCCCGTCTCCCCCTCCCTCGTTCCCTTGTCCCCAAAGCCACGCAGATCTGTGCAGAACACACATCACACCCGTGCCCAGCCTCCAGCCCCTGTCTCCAGGTCTACACCCGCCCCGGGTGTCTGTACCCTGCACGAGGGAGAGCTCTGTGCAGGGGCCCTGCTGCCTGCCCCCTTCCCTCTCACCTGTGCCTGGTTTCCCCAGCCCTGGCAGCACAGCCCTGCCTCGGCCTTTATACTCCTGTGCTCCCTGCCTGGAATATTCTTCCCCCTGCTCTCCCAGACTACCTCCTGTGACCTTCATCTCAGCCTGAATGTCCCCTCTGGTTGTGGCCCCTGACCCCTGTAGTCATCACCCTACTGGAATTCTCTGCAGAACAGAGATTGCTATTCCTTGTCCCCTTGTTCTTGATTCTCTGGCCTTGCCCCCACTAGGACAGAAGCCCTGGGGGTCCTCGGGCCCCATCCCATGCTGCAGGACAGCGCTAAAGACATCTTAGAAGCTGCAGAGATACTCACTACATATGTGGGTGCGAATGAAAGCAAATAATACACACAGGCACACTTTGGATCAAATAGAATCATGAGTGCACGTCCTTCTCCAAATTGCTCCTGGACCCTTTTCTGCCTGCCCTGTGCCCGAGGCTGACTCCCCTACCTGCACTCAGGCCCTCTGGGGGCTGCCTCCTTGCCCAGCAGTCCATGGAGGTATGGATGGCAGAGGGGGGCACTTTGCCCCATTCCTGGGACAGCCCCCCACTGGGCTCAGCAGATGCCACTTCCCTGTCCTCCCTCCAGGCCCAGGGGTGGGACCGCCTCCCCCTGTGGCTGGAGGCTGGGAGCCCCCTCCTTGGTCCTGCCCTCCTCCCTGCTGCACCTGGGGACTGTCCCCGGGCCTCTTCCTCCGGACCATGTGGGAGAAGCGCTCCTGCCTGGGATCTTCCCTGGTCCATCGGGACACTCTGCTCTCTGTGCAGAAGATCAAGGAGACTTTCCTCTCTTTACACATTACACACACGTTTTTTTTCCTTTCAGTAATTTATTTATCTACAAGCAATTAATGAAATGGGCAATTCTATTTTTACATTTTCAGGTACTCACAAAACAACTACAATAGTCTAGATTCTGCATCCTGGGGCGTGTGCGTGTGCACGCGTCCACGTGCATGGGAGTGTATGCTTGTCATCGGGAGAAGACTTTGTATTTTGACTGCTTAGAATACATAAGTGTTAAACAATAAATAGTATCTTAAACAAAACAACAAAGATTAAGAAAAAAAATCACGGAACAAGGTAGAAATGGTTGCAGATTCTTAAGCTTTCCTATCTATAAGTTTAAGATTAAACTAATCCGATGAATTTAGGACTAAAATAAGAATTAAGGACTAAAATATGAATTCATAAAACAACTACAGTAGTCTAGATTTGCATCCTGGGGTGTGTGCATGTGCACATGCCCACGTGCATGGGAGTGTATGCTTGTTATCAGGAGAAATCTTTGTATTTTGACTGCATGAAATTCACAAATGTTAAACAACAAACAGTATCTTAAACAAAACAACAAAGGCTAAGAAGAAAAAAATTGCAGAACAAGGAAGAAATGGTTGCAAATTCCTAAGTTTTCCTATCTATAATTTTTTTTTTTTTATAAATTTAAGACTAAACTAATGCTATGAATTTAGGACTAAAATATGAATTCAGAACTAAAATATGAACTTAGGACTAAAATGTGAATCTAGGACTACAATTTGAATTTAAGACTAAAATTTGAATTTAGGACTAAAATTTGAATTTATGACTAAAATATGAGTTTTAGGACTAAAATTTGAATTTAGGACTGCACTAACTATTTCATACAGTTTGAGTGAGATGTTGTTTTGTTTAAGTTTTTTCTCTCTCTCTTTTTTTAAGGCAATCACATAAATACTGAGTTATTTCTGCGGAACTGTAACCCTAGTCCTAGAGCACAGAAATGGTCTTGTTTGAAAGTCTCTGTCTATGTCCACAATAGAGGATGTCTTCAGTCCCAGTGGCATTAATTTAAATCCGACCACCATACCTACAGCCGAGAGTTGTAAAGCGTCCGGCAGGGAAGCTATATATTCATGACAGTGTGGACAAAGCTCTAGTTACACAGTCTGTGATGGGGTTCCACCGCTATCCTGCAGAGAGTCACTGTGGCGTCAGTTCCGAAATAGTAGCCGTTTCACTAGAGAGAGAGCCATCAGACGTTCTTCATGGAGCTCCGCGCAGATGCTGAGCCGGGCTTTGGCTGCTCGGAGCCCGGCTGCCCTGAGCCCGGTCACCCTTGCAGGCGACTCCGGGTCCCGGGGCCCTCACGGTGGGCCTTCCATCCCCCCTGGGGGCCCGATGACCCTGGGGACCCCCTGACACTTCCCAGCCTGCGTGGGCTGTGGGCGGAGCAGCAGGACCAAGAGGGTCCCTCAGGACAGGCCGGCAGCTGGACTCCACATCGGCTAGCATCCGCCTCAAGTGATCATTCTCTTTCCTTAGCTCCTGGAACTCCCTCTCTCTGGATGCAGCCACCACCCAGCTCTTTGCGACTCTGTCCTGATGGAAGAGGACCAGCTTGCGATGATAGTAGGAGGTGGTTCTCTCCAGCTCCTTGCCCAGGTCTTGGGCCATCTTCTTGTAGAGGTTGCGAATCTGGCACGTGAAGTTCATTTCTCTGTGTGCGCTGGCCAGTTTCTTCTTCATTTCCAAGCACTGAGCTTCCGCTTGAAATGCTTTTCGGTCAAGTTGCAGGATGTATTGGTCCTGTTCATCCAGGGGGTTCTGAAGTTTCAGCTTCAGCGGCTGAATCTCCTTGTCCAGCTGTGAAGTTTCCTTCTGCAAAGAGGCTTCCTGGGTTTGCAGGCTGTGGATTTGTCGTGTCAGCTCCACGATCTCTTGCTTTTCTGCCCACAGTCGTCTGGCTCTGTGTTGCTGTTCCCCTTTGGGACTTGGAGGGGACCCAGGGCAGCCAGCATCCTCAGGGACGCCCTTCAGATCCACTGCTGCCTGATGGGCGGGCTGATCACCATTTCCTGCTCCCCTCTTTGGCTGCACTCCCCGGGTCCCGGCACCATCGTGCTCTGCCGGGAGGTCAGGCGGGGGGACGGCCTGCAGCCCGGGTCCGACCCTGGAAGGGGACTGGCTGGCTTGATCTTTCGGGACCAGCTCCATGCATGCCTTCGACGGCTCCCGGCTTTCTTCCCCCTCCTTCTTCTGCCCTTTCTGCCTCCATCTTGAAACTTCTTGGTTGAGCGGTTCGGGTCCTTCTGGAAAAGGAGTGTTTTCACTCTGATCCTTCGTTCTTTTCGACAGAAGCTGTTCTCCATCCTTCTCTGATGTTCTGAGGATGGGTTTTTCCCCAGGGACCTGGGGCAGGTCGAGATGCTGGTCCAGTTCCTTCAGTGCCTTCCTCAAAAAGTTGACAGTGTCCCTATCCACCAGCCTGCTCAGTTCTGTGTTCATTGCCGACAAGCACAGGGCTTGTAACAAGGGAGGCCTGGCCACCACCGCGGGCGGCCTGAGGGCGGCCTCGGCTTGTGTGGTTGGGCCACTCTCCTCACAGCAGGCTCCACACACTTCGTGGCGGGCAGAGCCCCTGTGGCCCAGCGCCTTCACGCTTCTTCGGGTGAGTTGTCTCTTCACTAGGAGAACCAGCAGCACAGTCCATATGAGCACCATGCAGGGCAACACGGGGAGACTCGGGCTGTGTCCCCAGCTTTCAGAAATCAGCTGCAGCGCCCCCCCACAGGTGCTCCAACACCAGCTGGCAAGTGGATCTGGCGGCCAAGAGGGGGCCCTCCATGGCTGCGTCAGGCTCCACAGCTCTGTCTCCAAGTGCCAGAGTCCTGTGGCCGCAACGGACCCCTGAGAACCCTGTGGAGAGTTCCACCTATGAGGTCAACGGTGCCCGGCAACCAGGGCAGAGCAGTTGGGCTGGGGGAGGGGAGGCCAGCCAGGTTCCAGAAAACTGTTGCCCCTGACTTTGCCGTGAAGTAGAAAGTTGTCTCAATCACACAAGCCCTGGGGGAGGTGGGAAGGTCTGATCCCGGCCTGGAGCTCAGCCACTCAGGCCCACCTGGCCCTACAGCAAACCTAGGGGCTCAAGGCAGGGCCACGTCACGTCCGTCCGTGCGCACAAGACAATCAGGGCAGAGTGTTCAGGCCTCCTTCCCGGGCGAGGCCCGTCTCCTGATCTGAAGTTTCCCTTGGCTTCAGGGACTCCTGGTCCTGCCTGCAAATGTCCCAGGGATCTCCCTCCATTTTTAATTGCATCACATTAATAGCCTTTTTGATTTCAACATGAGCAGATTTTAGTTCTTTCATTTCTCCAGAAAGAGATTCTGTAGTGTCTTCTATGCTTTTTTCAATCCCATCTATTATCTTTATAATCATTATTCTGAACTCTAGTTCTGACATCTTACTTACCTCCATACTGATTAGGCCCTTGGAAGTCAGTACTGCCTCTTGTTCTCTTTTTTTGAGGTGAGTTTTTCTGTCTTAGACCATTTTGTCCAGGAAGAAGAGATGAATGAAAGAACAAAATACCACAATGACAGCAATGACCCCAGAGAAATATACACTGAACAAATCAGAAGAGATCTTAAACTAAAAAAAAAAAAGAAAAATTGAAATTAAAGAATCAAAAGGAGAATATAACCAGAGGTGAACAGAATAGAGCAATACACTGGATCCTGTGTGTATTTTGGTCTCTTTGTTAGAAAACTAGATCCCAAAATTGTAAAGTAAGAAAAACTTATGTGTGTACTATAATAAGAATAATACAGTGAAAGGATAGAATGTAACTGTAGAAATGAAAATTAAAAAAGAAAAAAATGAAAAAAAGAAGACAGGAATATAAACAGGTGAACAGAACAGAGCTTTACATTATATCCTGAGCGTATTTTGTTCAGTTTGTTTGAAGAAACTACATCTCAAAATTATAAAGAAAGAATAACATATATATACAAAAATAACATTAAATACATTGAAAGGATAGAATGTAAGTGTAAAGATGAAAGTACAAAAATGACTTTAAGAAAACAAAACAAAACAAAGACAAAAAAGAGAGAATACGATCAGATAGGTGAAGAGAACAGAACCATATGCTAGATTCTGGGTGTATTTTGGTCTGTTTGTTAGAAGAAACTGCATCCCAAAATTGTAAAGAAAGAAAAACTTATATATATACAAAAATAAAATTAAATACAATGAAAGGATAAAATGTAAGTGTAAAAATGAAAAAAAGATTTTTAAAAAAGTTGATAAAGTAGTTTGGTCTTCCAGTGCGCAACGATGTCATATACAGGAAAGGCAGGGATAAGTGGACTCTGGAGGGCAGAAACCAGACTGATGTTTTGGTCATATTAAGTTTGAAATGACTGCTAGATATTTAAGTGGTGAGATCCAGCAGGAAATTGTTAATGAAAATCTGGAGCTCAGAGGAGAAGCCTGAGCTAAGGATGAACTTTTGGACTAGAAAGAACACATGTGGTATGGGACTAACTGAGCAGACCTAAAAATGGAGCGTAGTTGGAGAAGCAAGAAAGACTAAAGTCAATTTCCAAGACAATGCACCATTTGGAGGTTGCATAGAGAAGAGCAGGAAACAGCAAACCTGACAGAGAAGAAGCCCCAGAATCATGGGGATGAAAGCCAGGGAAGCACAGCGTCAGAAATTCAAGAGAGGGAGATGTGTTGTGAAGAAGGAGTTGGCCAAATACCCCAAATACAGCTGAGTGGTCAGATGGGAGGATGATACACAGGTGCCACTGAATTTGGCTGTGGGAGGCAGGTCATGGGCCTTGGCAAGACAACACGAATATCATGCGGACAATGGAGGACAGGACCAGGATGGAGGGTGGTGAGGTAACTAGGTTCAGACAGTGAGTCATAAGTATAGCTTGCTTCACAAGAAAGAGGAGCAAAGAAAGGAGAAGCCTGAGCTGGGTGGGTGAGGGGTCAGGAGGTGCCTTTTAGTGATGGATCGGTTTGTATACTGGTAACAGCGATCTGGTAGGGAGGGAGAGAAAAATTGAGAATAAGCAAGTAGTGGATGGTTTGGGAAGGGATAGTAGGTGGCAGAGAATTTCCTGGCTTTGTGGGCTGCAAAGGAAAGGAAGCAGAGAAGATGGACGGAGGTGGGGGTGGGTCTGTAGCCTTGTTGGTGGGTGGGTGAGGGAGAGCAACGATTCCTGGCTGCACACGTCCCCTGGCCTTTCTACATCAGCTCGGGAGTAATAATCGCAACATTTAGATGCAGGCAGAGAGATGACACTGTGTCACTTTGATCCAAATGGCATTTTTATGACTGTACTAAGTATGTTTATGACATCTGTAAGGAGAAAGTCTAGAATGCTGAGCAAAATTACACTATTGGGAGAGGACGTTGACATTTCTACTGACAGAGTGACCACCACACTTGCCTCCTTGTTCCCAAGGGACTTGTGTTTTTTCTAGTCTTTTTATGGTGAAGCATCTGAGAGGCTGATCATGAGGCCATATCAAGGGACCAGTGTCTCTGAGGTGTCATCCCAGGATTGGCAATAGGATCTCTGAGTCGAATCACTTGTCTTCCCAGATGAACTGGAACCCAGAGAGAATCATTCCTAAGCTGACATGACAGCCTTAAAGGGGATGGCTCAGATTCTATAGGTCTTTTTCCCCCCTGGGATGGGCTAACTGGACTCTCTGGAATGATTAGTACCTTGCCTGGTCTTAAGGGTCCACAGGGAGGAAGAAAATATTAGAGTTTTTATGACAGTAACATGATAGTAATTTTTATCTTATTCCCTTAAAATGTTAATATACTATAGTATATACCAACTATTAATACAATAATATATACATGCAATTTATGGCTAAATAAAACTCCATGTAGCAGTGACTGCTCGAAACCTTTATCCCAAGAAGGAAAGTGGTCCAGGTAGTTTGTGGGCCACTACTGTAAATAGCTAAGCCAACTGGCTAAGATATTTTTGTCCTTTTTTTTCTTCAAAAACCCTGGTTCCCAAGGCAGGCTGTGATTGGCTGTTTGAATAGTTTTGCAGGCTGGCAGGAACTGAAACCCACTCTCCAGGATGAGCAAGATCTGGGCCTGGTCCCCTTTATAAGGAGGGTGCTTTGGCTAGGAGACCATGTGTGCAAGAGCAGAGTGGGGAGGGGAACCAAGACTTAGATAACTCCACGCCCTCCTGGCTGCACCAACGTCAAGGCAGCATATCGGGCTGAGCCCCGATTTTACATCTTAGACCACAGTGAGATAGTGAATCCTGTAAGCTCAGAGTCCTGCCTCCCTCCGTGTAGAGGGTCCTGTCACCCAACTACAGAACCCTAGATTTCCTCTGAGCACTGCCTGGGAACCCTGTGGAAAAGACCCTTCCTCTGCCAGGGACCCTGTCACACCCCTGCACAAGCTTCCATCCGTGCGGATACTTTGCCCCAGGTCCTGAATCTCAATTTTGCTGCCTGGCTCTCCAGCCCTGCCAACAACTTGTGAAGCCCCAACCTCTGTATGCCCGGCATACCTTACTACCCTATTTCTCATTCCCAACTGCTCATTGCTCCCCCTAACCCCTGACCGAGACACACACGGACACACACTGTCCTCCCACCCTCCCATCTGATCTCCATTCTCAGCATAGACCAGCTGCCTTCTCTGCAGCCCACCATTCCCCTTAGGATTTTCCACAGGCTCCTCTTTCCTGCTGACCCCAATCCCTGCCTCTACCTTCTTTCTCAGCCTTGCTTCCAACTCTCTTCTAAGACACCCCTGCCAATGCCTTTACCTGGTAGCTTCTCAGCACCACACAATGGGGAGCACCTTCCCTAACTTTTCACTTGACTGTCTTTCTCTCTTCCTTCCTTCCTTCCTTCCTCCTCCCTCCCTCCCTTCTCTCCTTCCTCCTCCCTCCCTGCCTCCCTTCCCCTTCCTTCTCTCCTTCCTTCCTTCCTTCCTTCCTTCCTTCCTTCCTTCCTTCCTTCCTTCCTTCCTCCTCCCTCCCTCCCTTCTCTCCTTCCTCCTCCCTCCCTCCCTTCCCCTTCCTTCTCTCCTTCCTTCCTTCCTTCCTTCCTTCCTTCCTTCCCTCCTTCTTTCTTTTCTTTCTTTTTTTAAAGATTTTATTTATTTATTTGAGAGAGAGAGACAGTGAGAGCAGGAACAAAAGCAGGGATAGTGGAAGAGGGAAAAGCAGAAAAGGAAGAATGTTTGCATCTCTCATAGCATATGAGCTAAAATGATGGCCCTGCATTATTAACACACATATCAATTAGCATATATAATACTATGTGTATACACCTGCAGGGCACCCTTCTGTACTGATTGATTGGCCCACAGAGGCAATGGCTGCCCAGAGGCCAGGAGCCAGGGAGCATGGGAGCCTATTTCCAGGGCTCCTCACCCTCTGGTGCTCAGTGAGGCCACTTGGGAAATGAGGTTATCAATATCTCACCCATGTGAACCCAAGGGGCTGCACTCAAAGATTTCTTAATAGTAATAGCTAATAACCTTGTGTGTTCACTCTGCACCAGGTACTATTCTGCATCAATGCTCATATCAATCCTTTCTCTTCCGAAACTACTTTGAAAGCTGAGGGAACAGAGGCCCAGGCAGTTATGATTGCTCACAGCTGGTGAGTGGTGGCCTAGGGATTTGGTTTCGTCTAGACTATCTCCAGAACGCTGTGCTGTAATGCCTAACACGTTCTAGGCAGCTGGCAGGCGCACATATGGTGCCCCTGGATTTATAAAGCCCTGTAAGTTAGGGCATCCACACTTACATTGACAATTTAAGGAATGACTTATGTCTGGGAGGAACTATTCTGCCCACTTGGATTTTTCTTGAGAATGTGGCCCCAAGTTTTCATTTCTTTTTGCTGGTCTGCACATATTCTCAGGTAATTTCTACAAGCTAAAATATCCTGTCCTATATTTAAAGGTTATAAGCAGACGTGCTTGTAGCTCTGCTTTTGCTTTAATGACCAAAGGAAGGCAGATAGCAAGAGAGAGTGCTCGCCCCACTTACCTGCATTAAGAGTGCTTTCAGGGGAAGTATTTTCAAGAAGCCATACAAAGCCAAGTAAGACCTTTGAAACAATTTTTTTTTTATTTGGAAGTAACATAGATGTTTTGACCTTTATTTGTTTCATATTACTTGCAATTGAGTTAGCTGAAAATAAAGTACACTTATTTGACTAAATGGCCTGTGTCAGCTGCCCTGATGTGTTTTTTTCCTGTTTTTTTTTTTTATTTTATTTTACTTTTAATTAAATCGCAGTACTATGTACTGAACCAGCCCTAGGGCAGGAATGAAGACACACAGTTTTCGGATTATATAGGCCCCTGGGAAGCACCTCTTTGATGGGGGCTGGCTTGAGGTCATGAGTTTTCAAAGCAACTGATAAAGAGTTAACAGAAGTCCTTCCTTCATAACAAGGATGACATACAGAGCAGATTATGCTGGTGAACAGGGCAGGCCTGGGCCCAAGGCCACATCTGACTCATGTCAACAGTGTTTTGCCCAGAGACTTTTATGGCCCTCTCGGCCCTCCGCTTGACCTGGCCTGGTCCAGCTGTGGTCACTCTCAAAGCATGCCACACATTCACATTTGGTCTTCTCCTTTTCTGTAGTCCTTCAGCTTCTATGAAAAAGACTGACTTTCAGCAGGCTCTGGGAGGGGAAAGCTCCAGCCCTTCTCCGTGGGTTGTGTCTCTAGGCTGTGTAGGACCGAATATTGGCTTATTGATGAAGGGGGCAGCTAAGAACCTGCCCACCAAGACCAGAAGGAAGGGGTCAGGCCATCCTCCCTTCACCTGCTGTGGTTTCTCCCATTTACAAAGTTGTGTGTACATCTCAGGCAGGTGAGCAGCATGGCCCTAGTTCTTCAGGGATACACAATCGATCAAAGCATAACAGCTAGAATAATGTAATCTGAAGAATCATAAACAAGGCTCCCAACGTTTATTCCATATAGAATGCATATAAATACCTTATTGCCCTCCTCAGCTTATACTTAGTGGTAGAGGATTGGTAATCCCAAATTACTCTCTGGAAGGGGCTTATGAACAGGTACCTGGTTGTGTCGATGGAGGTACTCAGGGAGTTGTCTTGAAGACATGCCTGTATAGCAAGCACATTGGTTTTATTTAGGTTGTATGTTTATTTGGATAGTTTGGAGATATACCCACCTAAGCCACCCCTTGGGTTATGTCTTAGAGGTCAGAGGGTCCCTCCTAGAGAATTTGATGTGAGACAATTAAAGAAAAGCTATCGTTTCAAACCTTTTAGAATTGTGAGCACAAGGTTGACAAGATTGACTCAGGAGATACCCCAAAGGAGCTTTGTATTTATGCAGATGGGCACCTGGTATCAAACCAGCCCAAAATAAGAGTACTTGAAACAGAGATTCCATTTTTGGCTTTTACATGTTAGGCCAAGGAGTTTGGGGGCTCAGGGAGGAAGAAAACTAGGCTGGGTCTAGACCCAGAGGGGAGGACTGGCCACAAAAAAGTAAATGTCATTGCCATCGGCTGCTCTGATTATGTAATGTTAGGAACAAAGCACCCAAAGCTGATAGCTTAAAATATTAACAATTTTATTACAGTCCCAATCTGCAGGTCTCGTGATTCTTTGGCTCCATCAGCCAATGACTGGGGTCACCTAATGGGATTCAGCTGGTAACTGGGCTGTGCTGGAGGGAGGCTGGGCTCTGGTCAGCCCCTCATCTCTATTATGAGTAGGTTTTGTGGCCTCTCCACATGGTATCCCCTACAGGTCAGTAGGATGTCTTGCAGAGCATCTCAGGCTCCAAGAGCAAGGGTTCTAACAGACAGGAAGTGGAAGCTGCTGGCTTTGGGGGGGAATCAGGTGCAGCACCATATCCACCATATTGTATTGGCCAAAGCCATCACAGTACCACTCAGATTCAATGGGGGGCAAGAGATGCTACCCCTCCATAGGAAAAATGTCAAAAACTATGTGGCCATCTTTAATTTGCCATATCTGTCATTTAGTTTCAAATTGGCTTTTGTTCTATAGTTTGTTTTAGTCCACCTCTCTCTTCCTCCAACACTTAGTAACAGCGAGCAGAAGAAGGAGAATAGGCTGTGTTCTTGCCTGGGACACAACTGGGGGCCAGGAATCCATGGGAACAGGGATTGAGAGGGAGGTGACCAGAGGACTGTAAGACACCCAAGGGATCCTCAGGAATATTTGGGAGAGCTCTGGATGTCCCAAGTATGTGAGATGAGCCTGGGCATCATATATTTGGATAATAACAGAATACTTGAGGACTTGGTGATATCTTGTTCCTATAATAAAGTACAATAGAAATCACTTTTGAGCTTCTTCCCCTCCAGAAGATACGCTTCACAAAATCAGGGATTATATCTGCCTCGTTTGTTTGTCATGTCCCAAAAGCGCAGCGATTACTCAGTTATTCTTTGTTGAATAAATAATAGCCATGAACTTATTACTTGCTGTGTGTTTTTGCTCTGTTGGTATTTTGCATAAGTAACCACATTTAACAAAATGACACTCCTACACTGTTATTATCCCCACCTGACAGATGAAGATGATTACCTACCCATGATTGCTTAAGTCCAAGCATGTCCAACTCCAAGCCTTCAAATCAACTAGGCATTTTGGTTCTCCACTTACAAGTGTAATATGCACTGCACTGAATCCATCCCTAGGGGAGTTATAGTTTATTTAACTGAGTAAGTGAAAATAAATTCACAAAGAGTGACATTGTGATAATATAGTAAATAATGATTGAAATATGTCACAAGTCAGTGCAGGAATGCCAATAGACAAAAATATAAGGATAGTAAATTCTGTGAGTTTGGAGGACCAAGCAATTTATGGACCACAGGGGCTTGAGGAAGCTTCATGGAGAGGTTGAGACTCCAAGTTTGGAGAAATTGTGATGGATTGGGGGTTGGGGGTAAGATCAGGGGTACCTGCCATAATGTGGGGAAGTTGACAGGCAGGGAGAAAAGCATGAGTCAGGATTTGGAGGCAGGAAAAATACAGGGCACCTTGGAGGAATGGTGACCAGGTTCAAGAGAAAGTCCATGCTGGATTCAAAACTGTTCTCACAAATAACATTCACGTGAGAAGCAGAAGTCTAAGAGATGGAGAGATGATTACTGTAATACGATTTAACATTTAAAAAGTAACTCCAGTTGACCATATGTAATCATAGGATCTATCTATCTATCATCTATCTATCTATCATCTATCTATCTATCTATCTATCTATCATCTATCTATATCTATCTATCATCTATCTATCTATCTATCATCTATCTATCTTTCTATCTATCTATCTATCTATCTAATCTATCTATCTATCTAATCTATCATCATCTAGCTATCTAGCTAGCTATCATCCATCCGCCCATCCATCCATCCATTTATCTATCTAATTTATGTGCAATAGAATCTACTCTTTCCTGGACAGTTTTATGAATTTTGACAAATGCATCGAGTCATGTAACCATGATCAAAATCATGACACAGAACTGTTCCACCATTTCAAAACAACTTCCTTGTGCTGTCCCCTCCTGCAGCCCTAATCATAGGATTGTAGCTATATGTCCAGTTATATATTTGTGGTGACAACTGAAATCTCCTTGTACATTTTTCTTTGTTATCCTGTATGGCTTAGTGCTATCCAGACTTTTGTTGGTTCTCAGATAGGGGATGAAAAAGAAAGTGGCTTTGAGTTTTTGAAAGAGAAAAGAAAAAAGAAAATGAAAACTCCTGAGTGAGAGCAGAAAACAAGCAATGCGTGGTACACTCCAGACACCTTTTAGAAAAAGATTATCATGCTCTCTCAGGAGAGTTCAGACAACTCAAATTACCATTATTAATATGCTTCAATAAGAAAGAAGTAGCTCAGGCCCATTTAATGATAAACATCACTCAGTTGTCCTAATTTCTTCCTAGAAAAGTCACCACTTAGCTAAATCAAGCATTTGTTTTTCACATTTTATGTTTTGACTTGGGAGCTGGATATAAAAGAGCTCTGGACCAGAAGCTCTAAAGCCTGAGGCTGAGACATTAACAGGTCTCAGGACACGGGGGAAAACATTTAACTTCTTTGGGTTTTCCTTTTGGTCTCTGCAAACTGTGAGCATTTGATTAGAATGACTTCCAAGTTCCTTTTAACTGGGAACAAGAACTGGATGGATAATGCTTGTGACATGTTTCCCAAATACATTATCCATCCTACTCCATAGTGAAATACAAAACCCACAGGATTTTGGTCTCTACTATTTCCAAAATTTTCTGTTTTTCAGACCCAATATTCCAACTCTACCATGTTTTCAGATGAGTACTCTGTGATTCTCTCATGGTCCATTTTTAAAAGAGGTTAAATAAAACATCTTAGTTGCTATGACATATATTCCTTTTACAAATTCACTAACATGTGTCAGTTAATTTCCATGATACGTGTTGATCTCAGTGTGGTGAGGATGAAACCAAGTTGAGAACAGGAAACTAAAACAATCAACAAGACACAGTCACAGAAAATAAAACAAGAAGGAAAAGGAAAGTTCTGGGCCCCCAGTGCGAAACCAGGGGAAAAATGGCAAGTCAGAAGTCCTTGGGAGTTCAGTACCAAGACCCATAGCACCTCCATTCTTATAGAAAATATTCGCAGGGATTCAGTGTTGACAAATCCTGGGTGTGTATGACTCACTTATCCTTGTAAGAGAATACTAACTTTAGTGGAAAAAGCAGATAAAAATAAATGCATGCCACTCAGGTCTATTGCCTTTTCTTGTCTCAAAAAATGGAAATAACTCCACATTGTGTATGGACTTTCTCATTCCTGTTCCTAAGAAATTTCAGGTTGTTGGCTACTCAGGCATTACATTCCAAACCTCTTCCCCTCATCCCACCTGATGGAAGCACAGCCTGCTTTCTGCCTTCAATATTGTAATGCCATTTTAAGGACAATCACGTCACCTGAATGTGTTATTATTTTGGCTTGCTTTAAACCAAGTAAGCCAGCCAAATGCTGATAAAGGAACACCTCTGAGCTCCCCACATTTATTCAGAACCCAGAGGCGTTTACCTCTTATCTACCAGGAATATGAGAATGATAATAGCAGGACACTTAAGCCAGAGACTGCTGTTTCTTATTTAATATCTTTAGACACTAAAAGATTTGCATTGCGTTTAAATGGAATCACCCTGAGAACATTTAATTCTGACAGTTTAAGGAAAGTGTTCCTGTGCTAGGACTATTTCTCATCGTTTCAGACGTGATGGGTGACAGTGGCTGACTTTCGTGTTTCTCTCCCCAGCATCCCCACTGCAGACTGAGCTGAAGTCACTGTGGGAGGCTCCAACCTGCAGCATAGGATCCAGAGCTTCTGAATGCACAGGGAACCAATTTGCTGGACCATCATTATTATTAAGAAAACAACAGGGATTTGCAAAAATCTGAGAATCCTGGCAGCATATTGAATATGAAATGATCAGGACCATGTCTTTGGAGAGGTGAAATAACTGTTTTCTTGAGAACCCCGAACATCCGATGAGCTGCATTTCTCATATTCCTCACCCTGTGTGCAACCAATGTCAAATCTATCAGTGTTATGTGTTCACTGTTTTCCCTCTTCCTGGAATGCTCTTTCCTCCTTTTTCTTTGTAGAAACTATTCATGTGTCACAACCAAATTCAAATGCTGGTCCCTCCACCAAACCTTCTGTCTCTGACACCTCCTTCCCCGATGCCAGGAAGAGCAAATCCTTTCCTACAGGAGGCTTTTATTATCCTTTACTTGGTACCTCGAGGTTTCAACTTAAATTGCCTGATCTCTATGCCCATGTCAACTCCTGGGGGTGCCCTGCTTGGGGAAGGAGGCTGTGTTTGCCAGGGCCAAGGTCATAAGCATGTAACACTCAGAAATCCTGAAATCAAATGGGCTTTGTGTTGGCCCCTCTGAAATTAGGTTTTGAACTTCCTTCACTCACCCCTTCTCATTTTAATAGGATAACTCCTGAACAATTGGTCTGAATTCATGAGACATAATAGTATCTATTAGATCAATGGTGAACCATTGTTCAAAACATGAAGACGATAAATAGGAGCCAGGGAACTGACAGCATGTTTAGAGTGTTTGTTTATGCGGTGATGAACATGAACTATGTGGGCACTGAGTGAATAACAGAATCTCAAAAAGGGACAAATATATCTGCCCATAGCATTAATCTGTATCTGTAGGCTAGCAGGAGAAAATCAATGTGGCTTCTGAGAAGAGAAGGCACCTCACCAGGAGATCAGTAGCTTGAAAAATTAAGACATTTATAGTGAAAATTAATGAATATCCTTTTTTAAAACTTTTAATTTTGAGATACTCTTAGACATTCAGAAGAAAGGCAAAAAATAGTACAGAGTTCTTACATCTCCTTCATTCAGTGTCTGTTAATGTTAACATCTAACAAAACCATAGCACAATGCTCAAAACTAAGAAATTAACATTTGCACAATGCTGCCAACTAAACAGAAGACTTTATTCAGATTTCACCAGTGTTTCCACTGATGTCCCTTTTCTAGTTGAGATCAGTCCAGAGTGTCACCTTGCATTTATTTGTCATGTCTGCTTGGTCTCTTCCAATCTGTACCAATTTCCCTGTCTTTCCTTGTCTTTCCAAAACTTGACCCTTTGAAAGTAGTGGTCAGTTATTTTGTGAAATGTCCCTTAAATTTGGCTTTTCATGATTAGATTGAGCTTGTACGTTTTGGGGATGAATATCACAGGGGTGATGGGGCCTTAGTTCATCATATCAAAAGGTACATACATGATATCTATCTGTCTTACTGCTGGTGAATTAACCTTGACCACTAGGCTAGGGCAGTGTCGGCTAGGATTCTCCATCATAAACTTACTATTTTCCCTTTGGAATTAATAAATATTTACTTTGAGGCAGATCCTATGAGATTACGAAAATAACCTATTTCCTTTTAAAATGTTGCTAACTCTAGCCTCTATTGGTGGATCCTTATTGTGGGGTTCCAGTGGTGATTTTCTATTTTCCTCATTCTTTCTACTTTTACCAGTTGAAATTTCTCTAGGAGTAAGAATTACCCCTTCTCTCTTATTTATTTATTTATTTATTCATTTATTCATTTATTTATTTTGCAACAGTATGAACTCAGAGTTATTTATTCTTTGGGTTGAATTCCAATACTATAATTATTTATTTTGTTGCTAAATTGTTTCAGATTTGGCTACTGGGAGCTCTTTCAGTTTGACTCCTGTATTGTACACACTTTCATCCGCTTTGTTTGAGCACATCCTCGTTTTCTGGCATTACCAAGCCTTCACAGTCATCTTGCATATTCTTTGCTACAGCCGTGGAATCAATCACTTCTCCATGAGCCCTGGTTTCTTATATTGCAAAATAGATTTAGGAGCCAACATCAGGGCACTGCATGTGCTCATTACTACTGGAGTATCATTATTTCTAGGTCTGCAGACAGACCCAGGGAATGTATGTACACACATATCCATATTTATTTCTGCATATTTCTACATGTACGTATTTTTTATAAAAACATGAGTCTGTATTGATACTTCTGAGTCCAGTCCAGCAATCACATGGTGCAGTCTAGCCACCCTCCTCCTTATTCATAACTGCTTTTTCCCACTGAGAAACCTGACTCTCATGAAATAGGGTACATTTCTTGCTTGTTCAGTCCTGGTACACACATAAAGTAGTTTCAAATTGCTAACTTATGCCCCAGAGAAAAACAAATTTACCAAGTAAGGTACTGTGTCATGTATAGTTGTTTTTTTTTTTGTTTTTTTTTGTGTTTTTTTTTTTGTCTTTAGCCTTTCAGTAACCAGTCAAAACAGATTTCCCGAAGATACATAGATCAGCTCTTCCCCAGTCTGATCAGTGAGCTTGCATGATTCACTTGTGACAGTCATTTCTCATAATCTGCATCCCCCCTTGACTGCCCCATCTACCCAACATGCTTGTTGTTTTTTAAAAGTGTAAGTTACATACAGCAAATTTGCTCTTTATGATATACAGTTTTTTATGGATTTTTGACAAACAAATAGTCATATGTTGACTGCCACAGAGAACAATTACATTCCCCCTACTATCACCCAACTCCTGGCAACCACTAATCTGCTTTCCATCTTTATAGCTTGGCCTTTTCCAAGATGCTGTATGAAGAGAATCATATAATATGTAGCTTTGGGGGCTGGACTTCTTTCTCACAGCAAATGAGTTTAAGATCCATCCATGTTGCTGTGTCAATCAATAGTTTGTTTCTATTTATTTCTGAGTAGTATTTCATTGTATGGGTGTTACCATAGTTTATCCATTTTCATTTGAAGGTCATATGGGTTATTTCTAGCTCTTGGAAATGGTGAATAAAGCTTTTCTAAAAATTCACCATAGGGTGATTAACATAATAAAAAATGCAAAAAAAAAATTCACCATAGGTCTTTATGTGAACGTAAGTTTTCCTTTTGTTGAGTAAATAACTAGGAGTGGAAATGCTAAGTCATATAGTAAGGGTATATTTAACACTAAGAAAATGCTCAAAGGTTTAGCAAAAATGTTTACCATTTTCTTTTCTCACCAGCAAACTAGCAATGTATGAAAGTTTGAGTTGTTCTGCATTCTTGCTGGCATATGGTAAGTGTTTTGGGTTTAGCCATTCTAATAGGTGAGTATTGGTATTACATTGTGATGTTATTTACATTTCCCTAGTGACCCATGATATTAATAATTTTTCATGTGCTTAAATGCCATTATTGGCGACATGCCTATTAGATCATTTGCCCATTAAAAAATTGGGTTGGCTTATTTTCTTATTTTTGAGTTTTATGAGTTCTTTATGTATTCTGGATACAAGTCTTTTGTCAGAAATGTGATCTGCAAATATCTTTTTCCCAGTTTGTGGCTTGTCTTTTCAATCTCGTAAGTGTGTCCTTTTCAGCACAAAAGTTTTTAATTTTGACAAAGTCTAATTTATGATTTTTTTTTCTTTTATGGATTGAGGTTCATTATTATAATTAAAAATTACAGAACCAAAGGTCATGAAAGGTTGCTCCTATGTTTTCTTATAGAAATTTTATAGTTTTATAATTTAAATAAGTCTATTGTCCACTTTGAGTTATAATTTATTTTCTATAAAGTATGAGGTATTAGTTGAACGCTTTTCTTTTTTGCATATGGATGTCCCACACGTGCAGCAGCATTTGTTGAGAAAATGATTCTTTCTACATTTCTACATTTGCAACTTCATTCAAAATCAATTGACTGGGTTTTTTTGGTGGGTCTATTTCTATATTCTCAATTCTGTTCCACTGATCTCTATGTATGGCCTTTTGTTAATATTACAATATCTTAGTTACTGTAGATTTATAGCAAATCTTGAAATCAGGTGGTATGAGTCTTCCAACTGTGTTTTTCTTTCCCAACATTGTTCTGACCATGCTAGTTCCCTTTCTTTTCCATATATATTTTACAACTAATTTTCAGTGGCTATAAATAAAGACTTCTTGGATTTTGATTGAGATGCCCTGAATCTATAGATCAAATTAAGGAGACTTGACATCGTAAGAATATTGTCTTCTAATTCTTTACCACACCATATGTCTTCATTTATTTAGATGTCTGATTTTTTATCAGAATTTTGTAGTTTTTAGTACACAGATCCTGTACCTATATATTTTGATTTTTAATATTAAAAAGTTTTTTTAAATTCCAATGTTTCATTTCTAGTGTATATAAGTTGACCCTTGCATATTGCCTTTTTATGTTGTGACCTGGATGAACTCACTTATTAGGTCTTTCCAAATGTGTGCTGCTTACTTTATAGGCTAGGAACCTAATACAGTATTGGATAAAAGTGTTGACAGAGGACATCCTTGCCCATTGATGGTTGGAGGGCGAAAGCATTCAGGCTTCACCAGCAAGTACAAAGATACTTAATCTTTACATATCCTTACAGGGTAGGATCAGTTCTTAGGTTGCTAAATGTTTTTATCATAAATAGATCTTGACTTTTTTTAAATGCTTTCTCTGCATATATTGATGTGATCATATATTTTCCCTCTTTAGTCTGCTAATGTGTAAATTATATTGACTGATTTTTGAGTATTAAACCAGCCATGGAACCTTGGAATAAACCTCACTTTGTCATGATGTTTTTTAGTGTAAGTTTAGAGAAAAAATATTACTAGAATAAGTTCACTGTTAGCAGGAAAAATCCCTATGTTCTGGTGTAAACCAAAGACAGAGACCACAGTACAGATGGGAATCAACCTTCTCCCTAGAAGTCACACAAAGCAGGGTAACTACAAACAGGGCTCTCAAAGACAAGTAGGCAAGGTGCTGCACCCCTTTCCTCCCTGTCCTGGAAATAGCTGGAACCATGCCAGCCTTACCTGACCTCATCCATCTCCTGCACAAGGCAGATTTCTAATGCTGTGTCCTGAAGATGCCATCCCCTGGTTATTTGATTAAACACCAACCTTGGTAGTGCTGTGAAGGGACTTTACAGATGGATTTAATTAGGGGGCTAATCAGCTGACTTTAAAATATGGTGATTATTTAATGGATTATCCACTGGGCTCAATGTAAATGCATGAGCCCTTAAATGAAGGAAAGGAAGTCAGAGAGATGAGCAAAAGGGGAGGTTGAGGAGACTCAAAGCATGTGAAGGGCTTGATCGGTCATTGCTGGCTTGAAGGTGGAGAAGGGGAGCCACAAAACAAGGAACATGGATGGCCTTTAGGAATAGGGGCTGGCACCTGGCAAACAGCCAGCAAAAACAGATTCAGTCCTACAACTCATGGACTGCAATTCTGCCAACAATCTGAATAGGTTTGGAAGCAGATTCATCCCCTAAACTTCCAGAAAAGAACACAGCCTTGCTGATATGGGGTTTTGGAGACTCAGCGCAGAGAAGTAGCCAAGCCACACTGTGCCTGGATTTCTGATTTGTAGAACTGTGGCATAATAAATGGGGGTTGGTTTAAGCCACTAAATTTGTGGCACTTTTTTATGGCAGCAATAGGAAAGCAATGCCTTCATTGCTGAGGAGCTTCTGTGTGTCTGGGGCTGCTAGGTGCTAAAGACACAGAGATGACAAAGACAACTTCTTTCTCCAGGGAGCTCACAGACTAGAGGGAGAATCTGACACCTAACAAAACAATTAAGTATTCTGAAAATATGCTACAAGGGAAAGTTTCTTGTGGTTGCAAAGAATGGCAAAGAATTCTGGCTAACTTGAAGCAACCAAAACAAAACAAAACAAAACAAAACAGGGGGTGGGAAGGGAGGAGAGAGGAAGAGAGAGAGGGAGCGAGCATGTTTTTAATTTTAACAAGAAAGATACTGGAAGATTCTCATAAATTAAGGAAACTTTAAAGATGTCAGATTTGGGGAAGGAAGACCAACACAGTTCTAAGACCCTCAATAACAGGAATTTGTGGACTTTCTCCTGTTGCTATGGCTCAGCCCCCACACTTATTGGTCTTCATTTCACTTGCCCCCAAGTTCCAAAGTATAAGGGGAAGAGAATATGGCCTAGCTTGAGTCAAGTACCTACCTTTCGATCAAATGGCTGTGGCCAGGAGACAAGACAAGTCCTGTGTGAGTGTGTCTATATCTATCATCTATCTATCTATCTATCTATCTATCTATCTATCTATCTATCTATCTATCATCTATCAATAGAGAGGGAGAGAGATAAATTTATATTGTTTCATGTGATTTTGGAAGCTGGTACATCCAAAATCTGCAGTGTACGCTGGCAGGCTGAAGACCCAGGGAAGAGTGGATGTTGAAGCTCAAGTGTAAAGGCAGTTTGGAGGCAGAATTCCCTCTTCCTTGGAGAACCTCTGACTTTTTTCTCTTAGGGCCTTCAGCTGATTAGATGAGACTCATCTACACTGTGGAGGATAATCTGCTTTACTCAATGTGCACTGGTTTAAATGTTAATCTCATAAAAAAAATACCTTCACAGTGACATTTAGACTGGTGGTGTTCAACCAAACATCTGGGCACCTTGGCCTAGCTAAGTTGATCCATAAAATTAGTCATCACGACCTATGGCACACATGGCCCCTGGGGGTCTACCTCTGTGAGTAAGGGTCTCATCTCCAGAAGGAGCCATGTTATGAGCCCCAAAGCCAGGCCAACACGTTCCTATAATGCTCTGACTCGACACCAGCCTCACTTTCCTTACCCCTAAAATGAAGATAGCAATATCCATAGGGCCTTATTCTTTTAGTAAAGGATTAGGAGGGTAAAGTCACAGTATTAACCGTTAAGTTATATGCATATGTGAGTTGCCATTATGCATTTTGAATTAAAACTCAAGGAAAGTTGGTAAACTAGATTTTATGCTTATTACTTAAAATGACTTCAAAAAACCCCAGAGCCTCACGATGATTTCAAATGCTTCCAGGAACTCCTCAGAGCAACATTACTGTGTGTACACTTCAAATTGAGAAGTGAAATCTTTGTTAACCCTCCCTATTAGGAGGAGGCATGGGTGGCTGAACTGTGTGTGGGGTCAGGGTGTCCCAGCCCAAGCTGACAAAGGCTCACTGCCTTGAAGGAGAAAAGGGGGAACAAACCTAAACAAGAGTTACAGGCTGAGCCTGGGGTGTTTGTGGCTAAAAGAACAAGAGACTTTCATTTTCTCTCAGGCTTTCTAGTCTTTGCCTAGTGAAATGTCAGGGTTGTGTGTACTGATTATATTTTGCCAAAACTATCAGAAGCCTTAATGAGTCTCACAAACTGCATAGCTGTCACACCACAATCAGCCCTTGCTTCATAGCAGGGCTGGATGCTGGCCTTACCCTGTACTTTTTTTTAAAAATTAGAATTGATCAAAATTGCAAACTTTTCCTCATCCCTCCCTTCCATCCTTGCAATTTTGGTAGAACGTAACGTAGGCAGAATTCCGATATTTATGTCTCCAAACTTGCCATTGTCGGTATCAGTCTAAGTGTTCACGATGGTTGCTGAAGGGTTGCATCAGGCTCATTCTCCAAGCACGGAAGCCCTAGCCAGACAGTTGTCAAGGCAACAGAAAATGCACACTGTGAACTACCAAGGAAAGGCCCTTTCTGGCTGCTTACAGTCTGTACGATGTTGAAGTGCAAACAGTTTTCAAGCTTGGCAAAAAGATCTCTTTTATGGCTAATTATAAAATGCACCCAAGGTTATTAGACTGGGTGATAGATGATTGCCTGCTAAATGGGATGTGAAAAATTAAGGCAGTTTTCAAAGCAGAGGGACCTAAATTAAGTGTGCCTAAAGGATCAATTGCTTATTTTTGTCATTCTGCATAACCCGAACAGAACAGCTGTGTGTGTGTGTGTCTGTGTGTGTGTGTAGGAGCTTCCAAACTCATATTTATTTGAGTCACATCATACTTTTTGCTTCCAAATGTATTCAAAAGAAGGTAGGAGGTACCCAACCCATATTTCGATTTTTGGGGGGAAGAAGACTTTAAATTAAATCCCTGTTGATCAACATTAAGAATTTTCAATTACTCCTAGCAGGTGAGATTATAAAATCAGAATTTTCCTGCTAATTTCAGATGGTTAAGTGATATTATATCTTCTCCTTTTTTTTTTTTTTTTGCCTGCTATAATTCTCTTCTCACATTCTTGCTTGCCAACAAACTCCAAATCAATACTAACATGTTAATTTGATAAAAGATGTGGTGACTCAGGATCAAAGGAGTCAGGGCAAAAACCCTGATCTACTAATCCACTGTCTTAGTTACGTGTTCCTTTGAAAACAGACTGTCTTTAAATCTGACTTGATATGAACAGCTGATCCAAAGCCTGGTGGCCAGTCTGAGAGTGAACGGGAATTCAGTGAGTTAGGCTGTGGAATGAGCTGATGTGAACATTCATCTTTTCTTTCTTGGGTGAGCCCCAACTCTTGGTAAACAGGCCAGACTTGCACTGAGGGTGACATGATCAGGTACGTTTCCTCGGGCTCTCACCCTAGGGGAAGACAAAAAACGGAACTTCCAGCCTTTAGAAGAAGAAATAAGATTTACCTGAGGGAGAAGTAAACTCTTGTAGACTCCACTGATTGACTATGGAAAACTGTAGTATTTATTGTCTTCGCATAGATAGAGAAGGCTCTTGAGGTTGATCTCCTAGAAGGTGAAAATGTCATGGAAACTAGTTATGCATGAGCCTGTAATGTATAGCACATTTACCCATACATGTGATGGCCACATGTCTCTCCTTAGCCTGAAATGCTCCTGTGACTGCATTTTATACACTGGGTGCATCTCTACAGGCAGAAGAGTGGGAAAGATTATTATGCGGTAAATAGACATGTCAATCAGGCGTGTTTGGACAACGCACAGCAATAAACCAGGTTTTTCATTTCCTCTATAGCTTTTTGGGATATTATTATTTCTCTTTATAGCCTTTCCATGTGTGTTTAAATAGGTCCTAAATGTAGTTGTTCAAGATATTAGAATTAGGGGGGCCTGGGCGGCTCAGTTGGTTAAGCAACTGCCTTTGGCTCAAGTCGTGATCCCGGGGTCCTGGGATGGAGGCCCATGTCAGGCTCCCTGCTCAGCGGGGAGCCTACTTCTCCCTGTGCCTCTGCCTGTCGCTCCCCCTGCTTGTGCTCTCTCTCTCTGTCAAATAAATAAAATCTTAAAAAAAAGATACTAGAATTAGAGTGTCAGAGAGGAGTGAGTATAATTGACTCTTGACTTAAATTCCTTTCCTGTTTTCTAGTCTTGCGTGGAGGTAGTGGGAAGCGGCAGCAGGGAAGAATGACCTCAAATAAAAAGGTGAATTGAAATGAAATGGCTGAAATCTGTTCCCTAACAACCAGCTTTCTGAAATCGTATGTAAAATGCAGGACATATTTGGACTCCTCCTCGGAGTGGATCAATAGGTTCCAACAATTCCTCAAATGGGTCCTTGACCCCCAAGAGATTAATGATGAACACAACCCAAGAGTTTGTAAAATATGCAAATGGACTAGAATGCTACCAAGTAGCACTGAGTCAAGGGAAGTTCTGTCTGCAGGCACCATGCTGGAGTGGGCTGCCCCAGGCCCCGGTGAGTGACTCGGGAGGAGGGAGGGCCGGGCACATTGGAAGTCCTTGTCCCTTAAGCTGGGTGCCCGGTATGGCTGTTCCCAACTCCGTTGAATGTCCTCTCTCCAACCTCCCGTCAGCTCTCTACTTCAGCATTTTATTGCAGCAACCAAGGAAATAACATGAATAGAGAGCTTGTAAACTCTGAAATGCTTGATAAATGTTTATCATTTAAAAGGGGAGAATTGGCATCACAGTTTCGTGCTGCATAAACGTCGATCAGTTCTGCCCATCACCATTGGAAATGTCTGTGACATCCAAAATGCCTGTTAATGCTTCCATTCACTCATCTTTTTGCTAATAAGCTAGTTCATAAAATTAACACGCCCAGATACTAAGATCTGCTATCAATACATACTGATGCTTTCCTTCTCATCTCGGGCTGGGTAGGATGTCCCCTGAGAGGCACTGAAAGATGGTGGAATGACTCAGACGTGGAATGCAGAATGTAATCTAATGGCACTGAAAAGCGATGCAGTCAGTTAGAAATAACATCCAACTTTCCAGGCAGCTTAAATGATGTTGAATTAGCTGCAGTGGCCGCATGGTTATGTCTCAACATTGCTGTGACAAATCTGACCAGGAAGGAAGTCCCGCATGCAGAGAACAATAGTAACAAAAAGGTCTAATGGGATGAGTGGGATATGTTTTGGAAATGATAAAGACAACGTGTTCTATAAATACAAAGAAATTTGTTGTCACCTTTGTAGCTTATTTGAGAAAACTGGGCACATAATTTATAGCCTGGATTCCCATTTGAGGTAAAATGCAGTCAGATTGCAAGAACTGAGATTTGAGCCATAGAACTGATTACAGAGTAGATGGAAGTGGATTCCCTGCATTTAGATTCGCAAGGTGAGCGACAAGAAATGACCGTCTAGTAAATATGTTTAAAATAGCCAGGGATAATTTAACTTCAAGCAAATTATCCATTAAAGATTACTGAACACATTTTTTTTTAAAGCAG
The DNA here is from genome assembly GCF_029215605.1 of Mirounga angustirostris. Lineage (NCBI taxonomy): Eukaryota > Metazoa > Chordata > Mammalia > Carnivora > Phocidae > Mirounga > Mirounga angustirostris. The sequence goes on from NW_026991722.1 coordinate 94,107,259, forward strand.
ATTTTACAAGCATGCTGGCAAGGAAAATTAAAGGGATTCCCATCTTAAATGAGTTAGCGAAGACATAGATTTGATTAGTGATATCCAATAAGCAGATGAAATTACATGTTAGAATGACTGAAGGTAAAACTATCACTTTTCTGTTGTGAAGGTAAAATGAGGAGTGTTCTAATCACAAGGAAAAATACAAGTAAAGCAACATAAAAACCTGCGTGGGGTTGTGTAAGGACTGGATGTCTGTGTCCTCCCAAAATGCATATGTTGAAATCCAAACCTCATAATAATGGGAGGTGATGAAGTGATGAGGGTGGAGCCCTCATGGATGGGATCCTATAAATCTGCCCTTACAGAGGGACCTCAGAGAGTGCCCATGCCCTTCTTCCACACTGTGAGGACACAACGGGAAGAGCCCTTGACCATGCTGGCACTCTGAACTTAGGCTTCCAGCCTCCAGAGCTGCGAGCAATAAATGTCTGCTGTTGATAAGACATTCAGTGTATGGTACTCTGTTATAGCAGCCTGAACTGACTATGGCAGGTTGGAAGTCAGAACTCAGATTCTCTGAATCCCAGCCCTGGCATTCAGAGAATGTCAACTGTGGGGTGTGTGCATGTGTTTCTCAGGGCTGCGCCTGGACTCCTAATCTACAGCAGAATCGGCACAATTTCTGCTGCCTTATGGGTAGGAGAACAAAGGTAAAATGAGATCACTGTACAAAAGCATTTTGTAAATGAACTGTTATCTAAGTAATTCATTCATTCTTTGGATATTATCTTGAAATTGAAAAAAATATATATCTATAAGGAAATTTTCTCTGTTTATCACCACTACCTTCTACCCTTACTGGAAAACATTTTCATGAGCTATTTGGTTCAGAGTTAAAAAGAGAGTGGCAAGGAGAATAATTATTCAACCATAATTGATGTCAAGCAAAGTGGGAAAATCTCTTAATTTATTGGAGTCTAAATGTCCTTGGTTATGAAACCCAAATGATAAAATGCAGTGTTTTGTAAACTCTAGTGCTTAATACAAATGTATTTATTTTAATTCCTCTCTTAATCACTAGAACCCATTTCTCTAATTTTTTTTGCTGCTGATATATTTTTGCTCTAATAAGTTTGAAAGAATTAAAATGCATTATTCCTGGATTCAGATACCTCCTTGGGAATTTGGTAAGAATACAGCGTATAATACACACAACATACAAAATAGATGTTAATTAGAAAATTATGTTATCAGTAAGGTGTCTAGTCAATAGTAGACTATTAGTAATTAATATTTGGGATATTTAAAGTCATATCCAGATTTTCAACTGCACACGGTACTGCTGCCCCCGACGTCTGCATAGTTCAAAGGTCAACTGTACATTGAAATATATCTGCATTTCCTTCTGATAAAACACCTCAGTTGGTTTGCTCCAACCCTAACCATTTATCTCATGAGCTTACATCTCACCCTTATCTCACCTTTTGCCTTGGGAACTTCAGCTCCATTCCCATTTAAGCCAAAAACAATATCTAATTTTCCATCCATTAAGGTAATGTCTTGTGATTCAAAACATACTTCAAGATTCTCCTTGCTGAGAAAGCTTGTTTCAAGGTCCCTGGAAGAGTCATGAGGATGCATTTGATTAATAATTGTAACTCTTCATATTCACAGAATGCCTCAATTAAAGAGTGCTTCTTCATATGTACATGACCTCATTGATTTTTCATTTATATAAGGAAGAAAGTAACATCTGTAATGAAGCTTTTTTACATGCATCCTTTCATCTGTTATAAAAGAATACCACCAATGTTTAAAAGAGGTGAAGTCCAGTATTTCTTGGCTAAGAAGCAGGACAGCTCAGATAGTACCCATTTCTATCAAAACCCAGGGCTCTTACTTTCAAGATTTTCTTTGGTTTGCTGCAGGTTGAGTATGATATGCCTAGCTATGTCTGTTTGTTACTTATTCTGCTCTGTGTTCTCTGAGCTTCCTGGCTCTGTAATTCGGTACTTTTCATTATGTTTGGAAAGTTCTTGGTCATTGTTACTTCAAATATTCTTTCCCCACCATCTTCTCTTCTCCTTCCAATATTCTCATTACATATATGTTATGCTTTTTGAAATTGTCCCACAGTTCTTGAAGGCTCTGTTATGTTTTTCCACTCTTTTTGTCTTTGCATTTTGGTTTGGAGAGTTGTTATTGACCTATCTTCAAGCTCAGTGACCCTTTCCTTGGCTGTGCCCTGTCTACTAATGAGCCCATCAGAGGCATTCTTCATTTTTGTTAGTGTTTTTGATTTCTAGCATTTCCTTCTGATTCTTTCTTAGAGCTTCTGTCTCTCTGCCTATATTACCCATCTGTTCTTGTATACTATCTACTTTCTCCATTAGGATCTTTAACATATTAAACACTTATTTTAAGTTCCCTGTCTAATAATTCCAACATATGTATAATTTCTGAGTCTAGTTCTGAGGATTGTTTTTTTCTCTTCAGACTGTTTTTTTTGTTGTTGTTGTTGTTGTTGTTGTTTTTGTCTTTTGTCATGTCTTGTAATCTTTTTGCTGAAAGTCACACGTGTTGTATGAGGTAATAAGAACTACGGTCAACAGACATTTAGTATGAAAATCTATGGTCATCTGGCTGGGAGTTTCGCTATTTAGCATTTACAGTGTTCTAGGTGCCGGAGGCCTCCAATTCTTCCAGCGCCCCCGTTTTTTTCTCTGCTTTTGACTCTGGCCTCCCTAAGTACTATTCCTCAGGGAGAGGGCAGGTCAGCTCTCTGAGATGGACTCCACTGTTATCATACTGGAGTCCTTTGATGTGGTGATAATGTATAGAGGAGGAGAAGCATTCTACAATCTCATGAACCAATCTCATTCTCTTAATGGGTCTGTGTCACGGAGCTGTGACTGTCACAAGCATTTCCTCTATTGGTATTTTCCCCCTGCCCCTACTCTTTTTTGAGTGCAGCATTCCCAATCTTTTCCCTTGGAACCGTGATCCATGTTGATTATGCTTTGTTTTTATCATATAATGAAGTACACAGGAAGTTCAGAGTCTACTGTTATGGGAGAAATGTCTTTTCCCTAGCTTGGATATCGCTCTAGTCAAGTCTTTTCTGATGGGGCAAAGGCTTTTGTTATGGACATATTTCACAAAGATTACTCTTCCCTTCCTCCCAGAGCCATGAGTGGATCTCTCACATCTTCATCTTGAGAACCTGTGAGTTTCCTGAAGGTAAAGTCCATGAAAGAATGTCCCCCCACCCCCACCCAAGACTGTGGCTCTCAATGGCTTCTCACTCATGTGAATCCACGCTCAGCTCTGAGCAATTCGTCAAAGTTACCATTTGAGTGTTTCTACCAGTGTTTGGCTCCAGTGGCTTTTGCTCCAAGTCAGCAGACCTAGCCTTTGTCTCTCCAGATTTGGGGTTGACAGTTTGCCTTGCAACTTCAATTCCCTCATGAGTCCAAGAAATGTCATTGATTTTCCAAGAAAGAGTTCAGCTTCTTCTTGTAAAGATAGAATGATTTCCAAGCTTGTTATGTGTCAGAGCTGAAACCAGAAGTTCTAAATCTTTCCCTTTACCTGAGAGCCTTCACCAGATTCTAAGAAAGAAAAAGCAAAGTCTCCAAAATAATCCGGCATCTACTCATTGCTAATTTGTGTCTTAGGAAAGAGGAAGGGAATGCTAACATATTAATTTCTTTATCTGCCTGTCCTTTATAGAGGAAGAAGGCCAGCCAGAAAGTCACTGAAATAGTTTGGGGGCAAAAAAACTTAGGTGTACCACATTAAAAGAGGACAACAATCCATCCAGCCCAGTATCCCATCTGACTGTGTTGTGGGGGAGCAGACCAACAGAGATGAAAACAAATGTAGTGATGGATCTATTGTCCACAAAATCATGAGAACCCTTAAAATCACAACATCATAGCATGTCAGAACTAGAAGGTGGGTAGAAACTGCTCCTTTATGCTGTTGTTTAAATCCTGTAGACTTTCATAGAGGTGTAAAATGTCTTAAAAATATAGCACTAGTGATAATGGGAAAAAGAAGGAAGGCAACATCCACTTCTCTTCTTTCTATCTTATCATCAAGTCATTTGTGAACACATCATAAAACTATGTATATCATAAATCTGCTGTCACCTCCATCAGCTCTCCATTCCATCTGAGTCAGTGTCAGAGAAAGAAATGAGGAAGACGTTTATGCTCTTCTTGCTCATTGGTTCAAATGGTGAGGAAGACTGTATCAAGACAGACAGAGGGATGAGGCAACAGCAAGAATAATAACCCTAAGGCCACAAGTGTGTCATAAGAAAATATTTTTGCAAGACTTCAGATTCCCCAACATGAGTCATCTGAGGATAGTCCTGGAAGTGGTATTTTTGTTTTGTTTGTCTGGAATGTTATATAACTTGTTGTATGGTTGGTTGTCTTAGTCTTAGATGTCAGAATAGGAAGCAACCAAAAGTCAATCTTGTTTAACATTCTTCAGGCTATGCTTGAATCTTTTGGTTTCCAGGGTCCAGGTGACCTCTCCTGAGGCCCCAGGTCCACAGGGCTCATTAATCCCCAACCAACTTACTTTATGTTCCAGAGCACTGGTTGTTACAAAGTTCTCTCTCTTGCTGAACCCAATTCTATGTTCTTGTAAATCCATGAATTGATCTTAATTATTGCACAAAATAAATATCTTTGACAATTGAGCTATTAGCCCACATATGAATTTTGTAGTTACTGGACACAGTTTTTCTGAGACAAAATCTTGGATGAAATTCAACAATTCTTTCTTTCATTTTCAGGTATGTCAAAATAGATGAATCAAAATGCCTAGCCTCAGTGATTTAAGGAGTTCACTAAACTGACCTATAAATAAAGCAGCTGAAAGAAGTTTGGAACATAACACATAGAAATGTATTTATTTTTCTCCAAGGAGTGAATGAGCCCATGTCCCTGAGGGGCCCAGAGGGCAGGAATCTGCCCTCAGTTTGTGCAGATTAAAGACCACTTTCTCATCTAGAGTGGTAAGTGAGTGTTAATCGGAGGGAAGCGGTGAGTTACATTAAAGGAAGCATTTCCAATTCCAACTATTAAGATACACATGAAAATTGGCAGCTGTGGGTATATTAAGTGAGAGCATACTAGAGTAAATATTACAGAGAGAATGCCACATTCAGTCATGATAGGTGAGACAAATGAGTTCTTAGAATATTCTCTTTTTCAGAAAGACACGGGACCTTGAATTGGAAGAACTTGAAAAAATTAAAAGGCATGGAGACCTTATTGCCCTGAATGTGGTTTCAGGTAGGTGATTTGTTCTAATCTCAGCCAAAGTCTGAGCCCATTGCAGAGAAGGCAGCATGCTGGTGGCAGAAGGAGGGACATGGAGAGAGGAAGGCGTGGAAAACATTGATCCAAGCGAAAATGGCCCTGGGAAGAAAGGCAGAGGTGTTTTTGTTTGTTTGTTTGTTTTATTATTTTTTTTATTAATCTTTTATTTGAGTAGTTGTTACACAATGTCACATTGGCTTCAGTTGTACAACATACTGATTCAACTTCTTTATATGTTATGCTCACCACAAGTGTAGCCACCATCTGCACCCTACAACACTGGAGGTTCTTGATTTCCTCCAGTTGGGAACAACTGTGAGCATGGACAGCAGCAGTGACAGAATGGGCTCCAGCTCCTGAATCAGCAGGCAGCACGGAGGGAATGGCTTGTAATCTCAGCACCTGAGCTCTGTGTAAGTACAAAATGCAAACACCAGCTGAGCACCAAGTGATCAGATAACCACATGTACAAAGGAAGAGACAATGGCCAATTTATAATGCAATGTCATTAACTAAGAGAATTCAGAACCCGCAGGAGGATCTTGTTCTGGCACATTCCCAGAATCTAAGTTGATTGATTTTTTTTTTAACTTTTATTTATTTATTTATTTATTTATTTATTTATAATTTTTTTATTCTTATGTTAATCCCCATACATCATTAGTTTTAGATGAAGTGTTCCATGATTCATTGTTTGTGCATAACACCCAGTGCTCCATGCAGAATGTGCCCTCCTCAGTACCCACCACCAGTCTAACCCATCCTCCCACCCCCCTCCCCTCTAGAACCCTCAGTTTGTTTTTCAGAGTCCATCGTCTCTCATGGTTCGTCTACCCCTCCGATTTCCCCCGCTTCATTCTTCCCCTCCCGCTACCTTCTTCTTCTTCTTTTTTTTTTTCTTAACATATATTGCAGTATTTGTTTCAGAGGTACAGATCTGAGATTCAACAGTCTTGCACAATTCACAGCGCTTACCACATGAGTCATTTTGTTTAATGTATTATATGTGGTATGGGTAATAATGTCTTAATGATGATTCAAATTCAAACTTACTTGTCATAAAGAAAGATCATGTTTGAAGAAAATAATGATTAGAGGGCCACAGGTAGTAATTACTTTGAGAAAAAGTGATGCTTCCATCTGTAAAATCTTCCATCCTTATAGAAATTTATTTGACATAGCCCCATAGCATTTCCTTAAGCTTACTTTTGATTGGACAAAGCTAAAGTAGGCTTTCTTTATTGATTCATTTGTTTTAATAAATTGGCATCTAAAAAATTCATAAGCAACCTGTAACAAAACCTAACTGAATTTTTGTTGAGCTGTTTTTATTTATTTTTTAAAATTATTTATTTATTTATTTTATTATGTTACGTTAATCACCATACATTATATCATTAGTTTTTGATGTAGTGTTCCATGATTCATTGTTTGCGTATAATACCCAGTGCTCCATTCAGTACGTGCCTGCTTTAATACCCATCACAGGACTAACCCATCCCCCCAACCCCCCTCCTCTCTAGAACTCTCAGTTTGTTTCTCAGAGTCTATAGTCTCTCATGGTTCATCCCCCCTTTGACTTCCACCCCCTTCATTTTTCCCTCCCTGCTATCTTCTTCTTCTTCTTCTTCTTTTTTTTAACATATAATGTATTGTTCCAGAGGTACAGGTCTGTGATTCAACAGTCTTACACAATTCACAGTGCTCACCATAGCACATACCCTCCCTAATGCCTATCACCCAGCCACCCCATCCCTCCCACCCCCCACCACTCCAGCAACGCTTGGTTTGTTTCCTAAGATTAAGAATATCTCATATCAGTGAGATCATATGATACACGTCTTTCTCTGATTGACTTATTTCACTCAGCATAATATCCTCCAGTTCCATCCATGTCGTTGCAAATGGCATTATTTCATTCCTTTTGATGGCTGCATAATATTCCATTATATATATATATATATCTCACATCTTCTTTATCCATTCATCTGTTGATGGACATCTTGGCTCTTTCCATAGTTTGGCTATTATGCACATTGCTTGTTGAGTTCTTTTTAAAATAAGATTCCTCTATCTTAGGATTCTCAACACCGGCTTAACTCCTTTATAGACAGACCAAAAAAAGGAAAGTTCTTGGTGCTTTACTTTGAGGAAAAATGTCTTAATTTTGAATATGTAAGAAAAAGAGTGTAATGCATATTTTATCTTATTGCATATACATACAGCTATTACTTGGGTTTCTTTGTGAACTTCACAGCTGGAGTTACAGACTGATGATCATTTCATGTACCATCCTAATATCCATGGCAGTTATTCAAATGAGTTATTTAACTGACAAATATATTCAGACTTTAGAATAGGTTATGTGTTCATTCTCTTAGTGTTCAAGGGTAATGCAAAGCTCAATGCCAATTAGTCTAGAAGTTTCTTGGAGGGGTGAACAGGGGCAGGAACTACTCTTATTTCTCACAAGGCTGAGCTTATTGTGAGACTTTAAATGAAAAACAAAATAGGGGCACCTGGGTACTCAGTCAGTTAAACATCTGGCTGTTGATTTTGGCTCAGGTCACAATCTCAGGGTTGTGAGATTGAGCTCTGCATCAACTCCATCCAACATGGAGTCTGCTTGAGAAACTCTCTCCCTCTCCCTCTGCCCCTCCCCCCTCACTAAAATCTTAGAAAGAAATAAAAACAAAATAATGGGTTGTAGAAAATTAATCTCTAATTTCTATTTTTAAGATTTTATTTGAGAGAGAGCGAGCACGAGTGAGAGAGCACAAGCAGGGGGAGTGGCAGAGGGAGAGGGAGAAATGGGTTCCCACTGAACAGGGAGCCCAATGTGGGGCTTTATCTCAGGACCGTGGATCATGACCTGAGCTGAAGGCAGCTGCTTAACTGTTTGAGCCACCCAGGCACCCCTAATCTCTAATTTCTAACCTAGTTGTTGAGCAAATTATTTGAGGTTTATTGGTCTCTCCTTACCCAACGTTGATATAGTAGTTACTTAATTATACCACCATCATAAACAAAAGCAATCATTTATGGTATGCTTTTCTAAATTAAAAAGCACAAGGCAATACCCCCCACCCTAAACACACACATGCACACACACACACACACATTCCAAATAGCAGCTATCTGAATCTGAATCTCTCCACGTATCCTTCAAAGAGCACACAGGACAATGAGGATTTCAAGAGTCACCTATAAACCTTATCTACAACAAAACAAGGAGACAAAGAATAATATAAACTGTAAATGTAATTGGGAAAAGCATTCTGAACAGCGAGCCAGGCTCAGCATCCAGGCTGCAGCAAGGGTTAAATGTCAGAGAAAGATCACAGCGTGGTGTGGCAGTGGTGGAGAACGAAAACATTTCCTCACCCTCTTAGGGTGCTGGCTGCATCGGAAAATTAATTTGACAGAGGCAGCTTAACAGGAGAAAAGTGTACACATTTCTTTGATATAAGTTTGAAATCACAGAGCAGCCTTCAAAAGAAATGAAAAGCCAAGGAAACAGAGCTGTGTATTTTTATTTTAGGTCTGAGGAAGACTGGATGGTCATGGAGGAATATGATAGGTTAAGGAGAATGAAGTTAAGTGTAGTAAATGGGTGTCCTTTTGTCTTGGGAGATAATGATGTTCCTTTCCTTTGGGTACCCTCCAGGTACACGGAGAGCACCTCTCATGTGAAGACTCTGTGACCTGTTTCAGAGACGAGGGGTGAGGGGTGTGGAGGTCAGAGTGACCTTCCTGCTTCTGCCTGTTTCTCAAAGTCCCTCAGCTTAAAATACGCAATAGGCCAGTATGCCATATTTGGGGGTAGTATGTCCTGAACTTTCCCCATCATAGTGGTGGAATGAGAAGGCACCTCCAGGAGAAGAAGGGCCTCTCTCTCCTTTTTTTTTTTTTTTAAGATTTTATTTATTTATTCATGAGAGACAGAGAGAGAGAGAGAGAGAGAGGCAGAGGGAGAAGCAGGCTCCCAAGGAGCAGGGAGCCTGATGTGGGACTCGATCCCAGGACTCTGGGATCATGACCTGAGCCAAAGGCAGACGCTTAACCATCTGAGCCACCCAGGCGCCCCATGGAGGGCCTCTCTTGAGTAGGCCGATGTTGAGACTAGGTCTGAGACCTTGGGGATCAAAGCCCTGGCTAATGTGGGATTAAAATGCCTCTGGCCTTCCCCTTGCTTGTGCTCTCTCTCGCTCTCTCTCTAATAAATAAATAAAATCTAGAAGAAGGAGAAGCAGCTTAAAATTCATCAGCCTGGAGGTGTTAGTCTTCCGGGGAAGAGGGAGCCAACAGGGAGGCCCGAGGGGGAAGGAAAGAAATGTAGCAAAAGGCTATGTTATCGGAAGAAAAGAATATTTCTTATCACAGGGCACTTTGATGACCCTACAAATTAGAAGACAATGAAGAAGCAGACCCCACTTCCAAAGGGAAAAAAAAAAAAGAAAGAAAAGAAAAATACTTAAACATTATAAGAAATGGGCTAAAACGAAAGTGAGGAAGAGTATAAGACACTGCAGAAAAACACTTAATAGATTTGAATAATAAGGAAGATACTCCTTGTTCAGGGATACAACAGTACAACATTATAAACCTGCCCATTCTTCCGAATCAACATACAAACTGAATACAATCAAAATAAAAATACCAATGAGTTTGGTTTATTTTTCCCTTGGGCTAGACATTTGATTCTAAAATGTATATAGATTCTTAAAAAATATGGCATAATAGCCAAGGAAACTCTGAAAAGAAAGTAAAGGGGTCTTCACCCTATGAAATATTATAATATTCCATCAAGCTTCTGCAGTTAAAGCAATGTGGAAATGTTCCTTGAGCAGACAGACCAGTGGAACAGAGTAGAAAGTCCAGAAATAGATTCAACTATATGGAACATTTGTATGTGATAAAGGATGCATCTCAAATCATTGGGAAAATCTTGAACTTTCTCATAAATTGTGTTAAGACACCTAGATTCATTGATGAGAAAGTAAAATTGGATTTATACTTCACATAAGAAGAAACCCCAAATGATCAGTGATCTAAAGGTAACATTGAAACCATGTAAATGTTCTATTTGGAACATAATCTTGGAGGGAAGAAAAATTCAAAATCCAGATACCATAAAAGATTGATAAAATCAACTCTGTGTATGGGTGTGAGCATGTGTTTCAATGTAGCGAATAGAACAGAATTAACCATCAAAGCTAAAATAAAATAACATGCTTTTCACCTGAAGAATCTTTTTGTTAACCAAAATGTTTTACCTATTTTCAGGTGAGTAAAAACAGGGCAATATCCAGATGGAACTTCGTGAAATTTATAAATCTCAGGGCAAAAAGCACATCCTCAAGTATTCAGGCAGAAAAAGTCAATTTACTTAAAATAAAGAAAAATAATCTTTGTCTCAGACTTTTCCATGGTAATGAACATCAGATAGAAACAAGAGTGCCATTTACAGAGATTTAAAGCAGAAAGGTTGTAACCAGGATTCTAGACTAAACAAGTTTTCCTTCATCTGTAAAAGCAAAAACAAATAGTCAAGGCTTTAAAAAGTAGTTCATTTCTGTGCTGCGCCCTTCCTTAACAACAAAACAAAACGACAAACTTCCCATGCTGAATATGTATTGCATCAAAGCAAAGCAAAAAACTTGAGAATGTGGAAATTACAGCAGGTAAGTTAGATAACATTCAGATATTTTTTTAAAAATTGTAATAATTGGGCGCCTGGGTGGCTCAGATGGTTAAGTGTCTGTCTTCAGCTCAGGTCATGATCCCAGGATCCTGGGATGGAGTCCAGCATCAGGCACCCTGCTCAGCGGGGAGCCTGCTTCTCCCTCTCCTGCTCCCCCTGCTTGTGTGCTCTCTCTCTCTCTCTGTGTCAAATAAATAAAATCTTTAAAAATAAATAAATAAATAAATATTGTAATAATTATTTTAAAAAGTTGAAGACATAGTGCATATATTTTTTGGAAGGTTTTTTTTTTAAATTTTGTTTTATGATGTTATGTTAGTCACCATACATTACATCTAGTTTTTGATGTAGTGCTCCACGATTCATTGTTTGCGTATAACACCCAGTGCTCCATTCAAATATGTGCCCTCCTTAATACCCATCACCAGGATAACCCATCCCCCCACACCCCTCCCCTCTAAAACCCTCAGTTTGTTTCTCAGAGTCCATAGTCTCTCATGGTTTGTCTCCCCCTCTGATTCCCCCAGCTTCATTTTTCCCTTCCTACTATCTTCTTTTTTTTCTTTTAACATATAATGTATTATTTGTTTCAGAGGTACAGGTCTGTGATTCATCAGTCTTAACACAATTCACAGTGCTCACCATAGCACATACCCTCCCCAGTGTCTATCACCCTGCCACCCCATCCCTCCCACCCCCCACCACTTCAGCAGCCCTCAATTTGTTTCCTGAGATTAAGATTTCCTCATATCAGTGAGATCATATGATACTTGTCTTTCTCTGATTTACTTATTTTGCTTAGCATAATACCCTCTAGTTCCATCCACATCATTGCAAATGGCAAGATTTTGCATTTTTTGATGGCTGCATAATATTCCATTGTGTATATATACCACATCTTCTTTATCCATTCATCTGTTGATGGACATCTTGACTCTTTCCATAGTTTGGCTATTGTGGACATTGGGGTAGTGCATATATTTTTTAAATGTTCCTAAAAGTGAAAGGGACCTCTGTCTCTCTACCCCCTCTCACACACACACCTTTAAATTCCAGATTATTGGCAACCAAAATTAAGAATTAGATGGAGGAAAAGAGCAAGAAATACGAAGCTGCTAATTTTCTAATTTTACATCAAGAAGTATCAGTAGAAACTTTCTTTGGCAATAGTAATGAAATCAATATTGTTGCAAGTGCATGTTTTAAGATTCAAAGAAACTTATCAGATAATTAAAAGTATATGTATACACCATTCTAATTGTTAGAGATTAAAAAACATTAAAAATAATCAATTTATTTAAAAAAGAGAGAAAACAAGAACAAAAGCGCAGGCCAACAAGAAAACAAAGATAAAAAATGTCAAATCCAATTGGCACCAAAATTTGATTTCCTCACCTATAATGTGGGTTACTTAAAACCTAATTTATAGGTTAATCTTGGGGATGAATAGGATAATGCTCAAAAAGTACTTAGCAGTACCTGGCTCACAAAGTTCAATGCTCTTGCTGCTGCTGATTATTACTATTATTACTATTAATCATCATCATTAACAATTATATATATGTATATATATATATATATATATATATATCACCTACAAAAATAAATTTAAATGGATGTAATTTGATAAACTATTTTAATCTTTTTTATTAAAAGAAAAAGATTAATGCTATAAGTAAAATAAGAGAATTGAAAGTTAAAGCATGTGAAAAGATATATCAAAGAAACACAAACCAAAGAAAGCACAACAATGGAGAATCCAAGGTGAAGAGGCATGGAACATTGCAAAGATGATCATTTTATATGCACAAGGGAAAAATCACAGTGAAGATAAAATTGTCATGAAATTTAATGCATTAAAAGTGTATCTCTAAAATAAATAACATAAAAACATTTGGAAATGCAAGAAATAAGGGAATTTTAAACATGTTATCCTCAATAATCATAAATCAAAAGACCAAAATAGAAAGTCTATAGAGGATTTTAATGATGTAATTAATAAGATCTAATTAATATATGTTAAACATTTTACCTTACAAAGATTTTGATGTGGAAATTTTTTCAGTGCAATAAGAATGGTTTTATTAAAGCATGGGGATAGGACCCATGGGCAGAAAGAGCTGGTCTGTACTTGTGTGGGGTGACTGATTATATACTTTCAAGTTGGGAGGGGGTCAGGGATATAGCATAAGTCTCTAAGGACTTTTGGAAGCAAGGTTTCCAGGACCCTGAGGGAGCTAGCTATTGTTGGGAAAAGGTCATGTATTACTGTCTAATAAAACCTTAGTCATGAGACCCTTGAGATGTATATCAGTGGGCCATATGTTTGGAGGATGATTGCTAACAAAGATCTTGGGGGGTAGAGATAAAAGAAGTTTCCAAAGGAATTGTTAATATGTTAAGGAAGACTTACAGAATTTTGGGGGTTGAGACAATGTTAAACTAAGATTACCTTTTGCCTTTAAGAAAGTGTCAACACTGAAGCAGCTGAGGTCTCAGAGGAAGGTCACTCTGCTTGTTTCAAGGACTAGTTAATGGGCTGTGGTAAGGAAATTTAATTTTTTCCTTTTGCCTTTGTTACCCACATCGGATGAAATATACCCTTCTAAGTTTTTGGAAAATATTAACTGAATCACATATTTCATATAGTTTATAAGATTTTCATAATATTTGATTTGTACATGACAGTCTCTCACAACAATGCGATAAAAATAAAAACTAATGCTGGTAAAACATTTAAAAGAATCCAATCACTTGAGACTAAAAAGCAAACTTTTCAAACATTAGCTCACTAGGAAATGAAAGTTACTAACTATAAACCATTTATAAATAACCTGACAAACCCTATGTTAAAATTATGTGCCAAGACAATTCAATGGAGGAAAGAATAGTCTTTTTAACAAATGGTGCTGGGACAACTAGATGTCCACATGAAAAAGAATAAAGTTGAAGTCTTCTCGCATATTACATACAAAACATAGTCAATGTGGATCGGCACCAAAATGGAGGAGCCAAAACTATAAAACTTGCAGAAGAAAACCTAAGTGTAAATTTTCATGACTTTGGATTTGGCAACGATTGCTTAGATGGGACACCAAAAGCATAAGCAACAACAACAGAAGATAGATAAACTGGGCATGATCAAAATGAAACACTTTTGTGCTTCTAAGCACACCATCAAGAAAGTGGGGGGAAAACTCCCACAGAATGGGAGAAAATTTTGCATATACTATATCTTATAAGGGACTTGTATCTGGAATGGATAAAGAAAATTACACACACACACACACACACACACACACATGCATGCATGATGGTATGTTATTTGGCCACAAAAAAAAGAAGGAAATCCTGACATTTGCAACAACATAGATGGACCTTGAGGGAATTTGCTCAGTGAAGTAAGTCAGACAGAGAAAGACAAGTACCCCATGATTTCATATATATATATATATCAACCCCTTATGTAGTACACCTAAGACTAATGCAATGTTATATGTCAATCATATCTCATTAAGAAATTATCATTGAAGGGTACCAAAATATGCCACCCCAAAATATACCCCTTTAGCATAGGGACTATTTTGAACTAAAGGCCATTGAGAACAAGCAGACACAGGAAAAGCTCTAAAAACAGGGTACAGGTTTGTCTTTTGTAAAGGAAATCTACATTTGTAGAGGTGGGTCTCTCTCCTGTATCTGGAAGAGGTGGACACTTAAGAACAAAGAAGGCACCAACTTAAATGTACAGAACAAGTCTTACTAAGCAACTCTTGTTTACCATACTTCTCCTGGCCACTTTCCCACAAATTGCCTCCCTGACCAGAAAATTCCCAAACCCCTTTTCTGTATTTAAGCCCAAGATCTAACCACCTCTTTGGGTACTGAGTGCTCCCACATGCCCTTAAACTTCTGTGTGTTCTCATGTTCATCTGCCTGTGGCTAGTCTAATGCACAAGCCCCTGCTGGAGAACCTAGAATGGGTAGAGGAGGAGAAATTTCTCCCTTACATCAGGAAAGGGGAAAGCTGCTGAGTTCATAGATTAATAAATCTGAAAGCTAGTTATATAAATAAGAGAAACTCAACAACAGACATGCATTCACTTTTAATTTTTACTATTTTGATTAAATAAATTTGATTCAAATAAAGATACACAAATGTGGGAGTAAAAACATGATGTGAGTACAGACTCAGGGGAAACTATACAAGTAAGGATAACTTTAAAATACATATTCAATAAATAAATTTGATATTTTTATGAAAAGCATCATTTTCTGGCCAAGTATAAATTATAAAACTTTACTTAAAAAGAAGCAGAAAACCTGAATAATCCAATGACTATGCACGCTACTGAAAGGATTTTTCAGAAACTTTTAAACCACTTCAAAATTTTTCAAGGTCAAGTGGTTTCATACAAAATAATTTCTACTGTATATAATAGAGCACAGATGCCTAATCTATAGTTTTATTTAAATCTCAATTTATTTTCATGAACTTATATTAACTTGGTACCAGTGCTTGAGAAAGACAGCACCAAAACCACTCAACTTAAAAAAAATAGCATATGAGACACTCTCACTTATGAATATAGGTGCAAAAATTCTAAATGAAATTTCAACAAATCAATTTCAGTGCTAAATAAAAATGAGAACATACCACACGATCAAACAGAATTATTCCAGGAATGTAAGGACAACTCTGCACTAGGAAATCTATCAATTTAATGTATCAGATCTGCAGTTGAAGGAAAATCTACACAATTATTTCTACTGAAAATGCATTAAAAATGATGATACTTTTTAAAAAAAATTAATAGGCTTTATTTTTTAGAACTGTTTTAGGTATGCCCCCCCCCAAAAAAAATTAGTGAAAAGTACAGAGCTTCCATATACTCTCTCTTCTTGCAGTCTCCTCTACAATTAACATCTTACATTAGGGTGGTACATTTGTTACAAGTGATGAGCCAATGTTGATACATTGTTATTAACTCAAGTCCATAGTTCACATTAGGATTCACTCCTGGTGTTGTACCTTCTGTGGGTGTGAACAAATGTATAATGCCCCCTATCCACCATTATAGCACCCTACAGAAGATTTCACTGTCCTAAAACTCCCCTGTGCTCCACTTATTCATCTTTCCCTCCTCCCAAGCCCCTGATCCATTGACTATCTTCATAGTTTTGAATTTTCCAGGAAGCAGAATATGCGGCCCCAAAAATATGACTGAAGGACTCCAGGACATGCCACCCTAACATATGCTGCTTTGGTACACTGATTACTTTGACCTGAAAGCACTGGAAAACAGCAGATGCAGGAGGACTCTGATCTCCCTCATCTGCCTTAAGTCAGACCCTCCAAAAGGAACTAGGTCATCATCAATCCCCTCCTGGGAGTGTCTTCAGCAAGGAAGATGGATTCTTAGTACAGGAGATGAGACTAAAAGTCGGCATCGCATCCAGACACACTCTGTCCCAAACCGTCAGACTCCCCATCGAGTCTTCTGAGGGCCCCTTCTGCTTTCCTAAAACCATTTTCTCTCCCCTAAGAAGCCTGCAACTTCCCTTTTCCTTATTAAGATGGCATTTATTCCTGAGTTCTAAGCCACCTCAGACAGTTAGTCATTTTCCCCCATGAAACTTCCACGTATACATGAGGCAGAAATGTTAATAAACTTCTTTTTGTTCTTCTCTTGTTAGTCTGTCTTTTATTACAGGAGTCTTAGCTAAGAACTCAGAAGGTAGAGGGAAAATTATTTTTCTTTCCCTACAGTAGGACTCATAGAGTATGTAGCTTTTCAGATTGGTGTTTTTTACTTAGCAACATGTATTTAAGGTTCTTCTATGTCTTTTCATGGTTTATAGTTTTGTGGGGGTTTTTGCAGTTTTAAATAAGCTGCTGTTATGAATAAACATTCACGTGGAGGTTTCGGTCTGAATGTAGATTTTTCAACTCATTTCGGTAAATACCAAGGAGCATGATTACTAGGTCATATAGTAAAAGCATATTTAATTTTGAAAGAAACCATCAAACCAACTCCCAAAGTCACTCTACAATTCTGTACTCACACCAGAAATGAATAGGAGTTTCTTTTGCTCCATAGCCCACATCTGGTGTTGTCAGTGTCCTGCATTTTGGCCATTCTAGTAGGTGTATAGTGCTATCTCCTTGTTTTAATTTGCAATTCCATAATCATGTTGAGCATCTTTTTTCACATGCTTATTTGCCATCTGTATATCTTATTTGGTAAAGTATCTGTTCAGCTCTTCTGCCTATTTTTAAATTGTTTGTTTTCTTATGTTAACTTTTAAGAGTTCGTTGTATATTTTAGATACCAGTCCTCTATCTAATATGTACCTTGAAAAAACTTTCCTTTGAAAGAGGCTTGTTTGCTCATTCCCCTAGGAGTGTCATTTGTAGAACAGAAGTTTCTAATTTTAATGGAATGCACTTATTAATTTTTTCTTTTACTGATTGTGCTTTTAGATCTAAGAAGTCATAGCCCCTGGCTGGCTTAGTTGGTAGAGCATGAGACTCTTGCTCTTGGTTGTGAGTTCAAGCCCCATGTTGGGTGTAGAAATTACTTAAAAATAGATCTAAGACGTCATTGCTAAACCCAAGGTCATCTAGGTTTTTCTCCTATATTAGCTTCTTGGAGTTTTATAAAATATGTTTTTTAATTAGAAAAAATAGAGACTCTGAATAAGTCAAGGTCCCCACCAGATTATTTAATCGAGACTTTAGTGAAGGGACAACTTGAAACAAGCTTGGCAAAGCTAAGGAAACATACAAGGGGTGGTGAGACACCTAAAGATAGCACCCATGGTAAGCTATTACCACTCCTAGGGCAGATAGGGAAAGGGAAGAGGTAGGGCTGGCACCTAAGCAATGGTAAAGGGGCTATTACTGGGGACTCAACTACTACTAAAGATTTCACTTTGGGGCAGGGAGAGAGCCAAGGAAGAACTCTTCTCCTTCCCTTCCAATGTCATGTCAGTGACCCTAGTTGGCCAAACCCAATAGAAGGCAGCCAGCAAATGAGGCTAGGGAGTACAGTCTCCAGAAGTTGCCCTCGTGAAGCACAGAGCTGAGCAGAGACAGGTGGGAAGTCCATGTGGGAGAGGGCACATGAAGAATAAGGACCATGAGCTCTTTGCATGACAGAAAAAATACATGAGTCACACTTTGACTATTATGGACCAAGGTTCAAAGCTGAACTTTATGACCAAGGTGAGTGAACACCTCCATTTCTTTATGTTTAACTGGGAATAACAATAACCCTGCATTATAAATACTGAGATGACTATATTAAATGTCTACTATATAAAGTATTGATGAGTACCCAATATATACTAGCAACTGCTGCAACTATTACTACTATTACTAGGGTAGTCATTTTGATTGGAGGGAGAGGAGAAACAGGCAGCAAAACCAGAAATGTAAGCATTATCTCTTAATAGAAGACATACATGAAATTAACAGCCAAAGCCATACCTGGCAATGAGATATTAACATGCCCCACCAAAACCAAGAACCAGGGAGGGATGTTTTCTATCACTATTATCATCTAATGTTCTAGAATTTTAGCCAACACAGCAAGATATGTAACACTGGAAAGAGAAGAAATTTACCTTTTTATTACTTTTAGATAATGATGATTCTCTATCTAGAAAGATCCCAACACCCAAATTTTATAATTAAGTGGCTAGACACATAATGAATTTATAAAGCATAAATGGCTTTTCTAAAATTCAGAAAAAAAGTTATTATATTTAATGGAAATAAATTCCCTTTTATAATAGTAACACAAAATATGAAGCACCCAAATGGACTTATAAAGAATTTTGCAAACAATGTGAAGAGAGCCAAAAAAACTGATAGCTACATGAAAAAAGGAATGTAGTAAATGAAAATCATTCACTTACAGGGTTAATGCAATTGCATTTAAATTCCCAGTGGGATTTATTCTGAAACGTGTTCAAGTAAAATTAAGATTCATCTAGAAGAAGAAATTCATGAGTAGAGCTGAGAAAAGATAAAATAGAAACAAAATAGAAAAAGATTGACTTGTGATATTTGTTGTACTAGATGTAAAAACATAGTTTAATATTAATATATTTAAAACAGGTGGTGGTGGTGGCACAGAATAGAATACTAACAGGGATGAAGTAGAAATTCCAGAAGCAGAATAAGTACATTAACATGATAAACTTAAATATGTATTCTGATACATGACCCCCGAGTAAATACCAGGTGGATTAAAGATCTAAATGTTGACAATCAGCCTTGATCAAAATCCTGGAAGAATATTTGTGTATCTCAGAATGGGAAAGGGCTTTAGGAGAATAAAAGCAATACAAAATAGTCACCCTGGGCGACCTTGGGTCAAATCTGTGGCCACACCTTTCTCAGGGATTGCTGAATGCCATTTCCTTCTAGATGCTGAAGGGGGTGGAGTTGCCCTGAGATGCACAGCGGGAGGGCGGCAATGGTGTGCAACATGCCTATTACACGATTCTCATCATCATCATCATCGCAAACGATATGAAGCTTTGTAGAGCAGGTACGATGTGCCAGACGTTGCATTAGACATTGAGCATGCCTCAGTTTATTAGAGTCTTACAACCAAAATATGAAGTAGGTGCTTTTGTTGTTATTAGTATCTATTTTATAGATAAAGAGACGCTTACAGTGATAAATGATTTGCTCAAAATGGTAAGAGCAGGTGGTAGAGTCTACTGGCTTTCAAAGCTTATGCTCCGAGTTATGAAGCAGTACACTATTGTACTGCATCTCTCTGAGCCTTGATTTCCTCATCTATAAAATGGGATCTACATGGCAAGGCTGTCTTCAGATAGACAGGAAACATATGCAATGCATTTATCACAGTAAGTGGCATATAAAGAAACAAAACATAGGAATTAAAAATAACAAAGAGCAATGACAAGAATACACATATCTAGATAAATATTGATTGTATAAATAACATCACTTTGTGAGATCAAAAATAGAAAATTAAAGTAGCAAAAAAAATAGCACTTTAATAAGTCAAGAATACCTGTTGTACTCTCTAGGGAAAATAACCCCCCTGCAAATTTTTAAGTATAATTAACAAGCTAAAAGAAGAAGTGAAATTATAAATTATTAAAAAATCCAAAAAATCTTAAGAAAGGACAGAAAATATAGAATAGTGAGGGCAAATATAAAACAAATAGCAAGGTGGTAGATTTAAGCCTAAATTACAGTATATTTAAACAGACGAAGTATTCCAATTGAAATATAAAGTTCCTCAGACCAGATAATAAAATAAAACAAAGTTGAACATGCTCTTTATAAGAGATATACCTTATATATAAGTATAGCAACAAGTAAAGGATGGGGAAAATATTATGCACACCAGAAGTTACAAAGTCAGAGATAAAAGTAGTTCATTTCAGAGCAATAAAAGTTTCCACTTTAAGATAAAATGATCTTAAATTTGTTTGCACCTAATAACATAACCTCCAAATGTGTAAAGTAAAAAAGGATAAGTCAACAAAAAGAAAAAAACATCCAGTAATGGTGGAAGACTATGTAAGTCAGGGTTCTTCAGAGAAACAGAACTAAAAGGATATATATATTGAGAGATTTATTTTAAGGTTTTGGCTCACATGACTGTGGAGCTGGCAAGTCCAAAATCTGCAGGGGAGGCTGGCAGGCTGAAACTCAGGCAGGAGCTGATGTTGCAGTTTTGAGGCAGAATTTTTTCTCCTCAGGGGAAACCTCAGTTTCTGCTCTTAAGACCTTCTACTGATTGGGTGAGGCCCACCCACATTCTTGAGGGTAATCTTTACTTAAAGTCAACTAACTGTGTTAGTCACTTCTACAAAATACCTTGACAGCAACACCTAGATTATTGTTTAATTGAATAATGAGGTACTATGCCCTATCCAAGTAGACACAGAAAATCAATATTCATGCAGATTTTACACAATTTAAAATGTAAATTGTATTTCTATTTTTTAAAAAAGAACAGTGAACAAAAGTAAACCAAGGGGTTGGTAATTGTTGCAGATTGGATCCCCCGGGAAGCAGAGTCTGAGCTAGAGATTAGCACGCAGGACTTCTCAGGGACTGTCTTGGTATCCACAGCTGTGGAAGGGAGAGGGAGGAAGCAGGATTTGGGAAGGGGCAGAGCTGAGACACAATTCAGCATCATCTGTAACCTCGGCCAACCCTCCCAGGAGATCAAAAGATGGGATGACCTTTCAGAACTGTGCTGAGCTGGGGCAACAAGCCTGGCTTTTATGCATCCCAAATCAAGTGAGCACTGGAGGCAGGGCATTGTGGAAGGAGGATGTCTCCCCAGGTGAGGCAGCTCTTCAGCTGAGGCCACTCGGAAGGGGGCTGACAGGTGAGGGCTGTGTGCAGCAGAGCTCTGGGTGCTGTGGCAATGAGTCCTTCAATCCTGACGGGACCTGGGCCACACATCACTGGATGTGTGTTTAGAGTCATGTTTGGATTCCTAACATGCTTAACTTCTTTGTCATGGGCATGATGTCACACCCATTATTTTAAACACATAGAAGAAGGGTGTGGGTACCACCTGATGGGGTCATAAAGGAAACTGATCTCTCCCCCTTACCATGCTATGTAAGTGGTGGCCCTTCTCAAAAGGCTGAAAGAGTTTACAACTCCAAGAAGAACCCTGGCTGGGGTTCCAGAGACTCCAGTGTGTCACTGACTCATCTCAGTCAGTCCCCTAGGTCTTGAATATGGAGTAGACATGTTCTTCTATCAGCCAGGGATCTCACTTTGGGCCACTGATCACCTGTGGGAATATCCTTGCCTCAGTTTCTGAAGGGGCGACGGCCAGCATTCCCCTGGATCTGAGGGGGAACTACGGAGAATAAGAATGGATCAGTTGTTAAGATAATGTGGCGGATGATCTCTTATGTTTCCTTAGCTCCATGAAGAAGCTTGGACCCACCTCTTTTACTGTGAGGAAAGGCTTCATTCATTCAGCATGGCATTTGTTGAGCACCTGCTCTGAGAGTATGCTTTCCCACCTTGTCAAAGACAGTGCACAACTCCTTAGAATGTTGTTTCCTTTAGTCATTGGTTATGAGTAACTCACAGTCTTTCATTATAATGCTTCCTTGGAAACTCATCATGGGAGATATAGACTGGCTCATATATTTCCCAGACAGAAGTTTGGCTACCAGCAGGGAATTCTAAACAAGTGAAGGCTGCAGATGATGAATGCACAGCATGATGATGGTTGAATTAAAAAAAAAAAAAAATATATATATATATATATATACATATATATATGCATGGTACTAAAATGTCCATGAAACATTTTGTTTAAGCACAGATGCCAAGTCATTGTCTTTATAGGGTTCTTATTCTTAAACAATTTAGAATACTTTGTCCTTTAGGATGCATGCTGGGCAACCATATCATGATTGAGTGACTTATTGTACTTTTAATGATTTTCCTTCTCCTAAGAAAATGCATAGATACTATATTAGAACAGGACCAATAAGATCCATCTATGTATCTATCTATGTATCTATCTAGATATCTAGATATCTAGAAAGAGAGAGAGGAGAGAGATTAATTATAAAGCATTGGCTCACATGATGATGGAGGCTGAGAAGTCCCACAGTGTTGTTTGCAATCTGAGACCTCAGGAAAGCCAAAGAGCCAGCGGCATAGATTCCAGGCTGAGTCTGAAGACCTGAGAACCAGGAGCACCAAGGTTGGGAGGAGATCAATTTCCCAGCAGTCAGGCTGAGAGCAAATTCAACCTTCCTCTGCCGGTTTGTACTATGCAGGCCCTCACTGGGGAGGGCACCTACTTTACCCAATCGTCCAATTCAAATGCTCCTCTTTTCCAGAAACACCTTCACAGACACATCCAGAAGAGTGTTTAATCCGATATCCGGGCACCCCTTGGCTTCACAGATACAAATTGAAGTTAAATAATTATAATACAAACTTTGGGTAAAATGTATTTTACAACGTGTTATGAAGTAGGTTTAGGGGCGTCAGATAAAAAACAGAGTAACGCTGTGTTGGGTGTTCTGTGTTGGTTCCTCCAGATCTCCTTCCACCCTTTGCCACCATGTTTGGAGCCCCAGGAGACTGAGCTCTATGAAGAGCACCCACTGGACCCCTTTGTCTATGGCTTCCTGTGGGATTTGGCCCGTGGAAGTCCCAGAGAAAGCTGGGGACACGATGGCTGGGGGTATTTATGTTCCTTCAGGCCTTGCGTTGGCAGCGGCCACATTCCTGTGCTAATGGCCACTGTCTCCCAGTCAGCCGTCTCTGTGGGTTCTGGCATCCTCTCTCCCTGCAGTCCCCTCACCCTAGGGGAGCCATGGCTTGCCTGTGGCTGCTGCCTATGGAGGACGCTTCCACATCCATTGTTGGTCTCCCGTAGCTGTGCCCACATCTTGGTGAGCAGAACCCTCATGAGCTCTGCTCAGTTACTGGTTTGAGTGCACCATCTGATTCCTGCCAGCATTCTAAAGAAGCATTTCTCAGGGCGCCTGGGTGGTGCAGTCGGTCAAGTGTCTGACTCTTGGTTTTGGCTCAGGTTGTGATCTCACAGTCGTGAGATAGAGCCCTGCAGGGAGCCTGCTTGAGACTCTCTTCCTCTCCCTCCCCGCCTGGTCTCTCTCTCTAAATAAATAAAATCTTAAAAAAAAAAAAAAGCGTTTTTCAGCATTGGTCTGTGCCTCATGCATTTACCTTAGGACGCCCTCTATTCCTCATTGATCAGCATTGTGAATCTTTTCTTCCCATAACATTAAATTTCCCTTAATAAAGCATATTCACCTTAAAGTTCAAAGAGGGAAAAATCAGTACTAGTTTCAGCTTTTTAAAGAGGGCATTAATGTCCACAATAACCACACTATGGAAAGAGCCAAGATGTCCATCAATAGATGAATGGATAGGGCTCCTGGGTGGCTCAGTTGGTTGGGCGACTGCCTTCGGCTCAGGTCATGATCCTGGAGTCCCTGGATCGAGTCCCGCATCGGGCTCCCTGCTTGGCGGGGAGTCTGCTTCTCCCTCTGTCCCTCCCCCCTCTCATGTGCTCTCTCTCATTCTCTCTGTCCCAAATAAATAAATAAATAAAAAATCTTAAAAAAATAGTTGAATGGATAAAGAAGATGGGGTATACACACACACACACACACACAAAAAAAATGGAATATTATGCATCCATAAAAAAAAAAAAAAAACCCACGAAATCTTGCCATTTGTAATGACATGGATGGAACTGGAGGGTATTATGTTAAGCCAAATAAGTCAATCAGAGAAAGACATGTATCATATCTCACTGATATGAGGCATTCTTAATCTCAGGAAACAAACTGAGTGTTACTGGAGTGGTGGGGGGTGGGAGTGATAGGGTGCTGGGTGATAGACACTGGGGAGGGTATGGGATATGGTGAGCACTGTGAATTGTGTAAGACTGTTGAATCACAGACCTGCACCTCTGAAACAAATAATACATTATATGTTAAAAAAAAAAAAAAAGTAGAAGAAGATAGTGGGAAGGGAAAAATGAAGCAGGGGGAATTGGAGGGGGAGACGAGCCATGAGAGACTATGGACTCTGAGAAACAAACTGAGGGTTCTAGAGGGGAGGGGGGTGGGAGGATGGGCTAGCCTGGTGATGGGTATTAAAGAGGGCACGTACTGCATGGAGCACTGGGTGTTATGCACAAACAATGAATCATGGAACACTACATCAAAAACTAATGATGTAATGTATGGGGATTAACATAACAATAAAAAATTTAAAAAACAAAAAAAACAAAGAAAATAAATAAATAAATAAAAACTAAGGATTCTAGAGGGGAGGGGGTGGGGGGATGGGTTAGCCTGGTGATGGGTATTAATGAGTGCACGTTCTGCATGGAGCACTGGGTGTTATATTCAAACAATGAATCGTGGAACACTACATCAAAAACTAATGATGTAATGTATGGTGATTAACATAACATAATAAAATAAAATTAAAAAAAAAGAAGGTATTACATGAAGGTTGGGAAATGTTAAATACAAGCATTCACATATGTTCCCCCTCTCCTGCCCCAAGCAAAGAAACATACACACACTTTGTGAAAGACTGTGTAACTCCACGTTGTTTCCTGTTCCTCAAGCTGGAACAACTGATTAGAGCAATGAGCTCTGACTCAGCACTTTATTTAACTAAACATGAACTGTTGACATCTCTCATTAACTCTGGTTTCCTTTTTCCTATCAGTTAAATTGAAGTTTTTTACTTAATGTAAGATTTGAGGTTTCTGTCTCAGAGCTTCCTAAGACTGGCTTTTTTTTTTTTTTAAGATTTTATTTATTTATTTGAGAGAGAGAGAGAATGAGAGAGAACACATGAGAGGGGATAGGGCCAGAGGGCAAAGCAGACTCCCTGCCGAGCAGGGAACCCGATGCGGGACTCGATCCAGGGACTCCAGGATCATGACCTGAGCTGAAGGCAGTCGCTGAACCACCTGAGCCACCCAGGCTCCCAAGACTGGCTACTTTTATCTGCTCTTATTTTTATCTCAAAATCTAGATTTATTTGTAATTCTAAATATTGGCATTAACTTTGCTTTTTTCTTCCATTTCAGTTTTGAGGTCCTGCTTTCAATTCTCTTGAGTCTATATACAGAATTAGAATCCAGGATTGTATGGTAATTCTGTGTTTAATTTTTGAGGAACAGCCATACTGTTTTCCACAACAGCTGTGCCATTTTGCATTTGCTCCAGCAGCGCACAAAGGTTTTGATTTCTCCATATTCTTGCCAACACTTGTTATTTTCTGGATTTTTAATTTGTTTTATTTTTTAAATATAGAAATGCACATGATTACAAATCCACCATAGTAGTCTTCATCAAATTAGAAGTGTTCACATCACTCATTCCTCCAGGGATAGAAACATTTGTGAAATATCAAATTAAATTAATACTGGTCAATGTCTTCAACTTTGAGGAGGTTACAAATGGATTTTTCAACTGCTTCTTCTTCTTCCAGATTATAAACCCTTTTTTCATTGAACATCTTAAAGAACAAGTTAATTAATCTCAACTCATCTATACTGAGGGCCATTAGGTACCAGTTCTCTTCTAGGTGAATGGGCCCAGCAGTGAACAAAACCATTAAAAAATTACAAACCATTTGGAATCCCAGTGTTGTAGTGTTTTCTTTAGAGATGATGTCTCTTCTGTTAACTAGCAAGTAGGCACCCTCCTGACCTCACTGTTATGTCTCAACCAATGCGTTCATGGCTCTGAAAAGACAAGAGACAGATTTCTACAGTTCTTAATTCGTGCTTGTCAATGGCACTTACCACTTGAGATATGTGAATGTATTTTATTTTCTTGCCAGACTTGGGAGTTTCTTGAGGGAAGATTTCATCCATATTTGATTTCCCACAGTTATCCACAGCATTTTGCACAAAAGCAAGCAAAAGATATGTATTTTTCACTTTCTGAGTATTAATCAACTGGCCTGAGCCTCCACAGTTTTGTTTTTTTTGTTTTTTTTGGTCATTCCTGAAAAGTTGCAGCTCCTATGCCAAGGAGAGCAGTGATTCTAGACCTCCAAGAAGAGGGCTGAATAGGTAATCCGAATCCCCTTCCTTCCTTCTGGGCACTCCCTTGCTAGTGGGTTGTTGGTGCCCTCCAGGTGAGAGGGTTGCTTACACCTGCTAGTCTCCCTGTTTTAGTTTGTATTTTTGTAGGAAAAAAAATGAGCGGGTGCCTGGGTGGCTCAGTTGGTTAAGCAACTGCCTTCGGCTCAGGTCATGATCCTGGAGTCCCGGGATCGAGTCCTGCAACGGGCTCCCTGCTCAGCAGGGAGTCTGCTTCTCCCTCTGACCCTCCCCCTTCTCATGCTCTCTCTATCTCATTCTCTC
Source organism: Mirounga angustirostris (assembly GCF_029215605.1). Taxonomy (NCBI): domain Eukaryota; kingdom Metazoa; phylum Chordata; class Mammalia; order Carnivora; family Phocidae; genus Mirounga; species Mirounga angustirostris. The sequence continues at coordinate 94,134,201 of NW_026991722.1, forward strand.
TCTCAAATAAATAAATAAAATCTTTTAAAAAAAATGAGCAAGCCGAATTCTGTCTTGGAATGCTTTGGAAATTAGAAGGGAAGTCCACTCGCTCTCCCACAGCAAGCACTCCCCGCCAAAAAATACCCCACACACGCGTCTGTGCCAGGTAATAACGTATGGCTGGCAGACATCAAGCACCAAAACAGGTAATAAATCCACTTCCGCAAAATGCAGCTCCACCTTTCTCCCATTTGGCCCCGGGGGTTGTTTTACTATTTTATGAGTCTGGATGTAATTAGTCACAATTAAAATCTGAATTCTTTAAGTATATTTGCAGTCCAATTTCATCTGAGGCAATAAAAATATAAATAGCTCACAGTGACTTTATTACTTATGTTTCTCAGGTTTGGGGGTGGGGGCAGGATAATGAAAGAGGTGTCTTCACAGCATGCAATTGACATGCAGGCTCTTCAGGGGATAGAGTGCCCACAGCTCAGGTTTATTTCACCTAATCTGTATAACAATGTATATACATTGTATAACCATGAGTCAGGGCAAGTTCCCTCTAAGAATACCTCGGAGGTCCTTTGTGAGCAGAGTTTACTTCACCTTCTGTGGGGGAGGAGAGGGCACCTGTTGGAGACAAAAGATATCCAAACTCCTTGTTACTTTCCTGCTTCCACTCTGAGCTCTGTTGCTGTTTGTTTCATTTATGTCTATCCCAAATGCCAAACGAATACCAGATACCTGCCTGAGATCTTGAACTATTTCTAGTCAATTCTTGGGAATCACAAATCTGTGTTAAGCGTTATTGACACTGAAGACATAACCTTCTCCAGACATGGTTCTAAATTCTCACCTTTTTCAATCCTTTCTGTCTCCCTCCTCTGTAACCCCACTTGGTCCTCCCTTTCCTTTCTGTCTCCCACTCTATTCTGCTCACCTTTTATTGAAAGCCTCACACTGGGATGGATACAGGACGATATGGTACCTCTACTCATGGAATTTACCTACCACAGCACCAGTAGCTATCACGATTATGGAGCACTTACCAAGTAAGAAGCACATGCTTGCTCACTTATAAACCCACGGGGCTCAAAAGCTACATCCTTTTCTCCTTCCCGTTGTTCAAATCCACACCAAGAGGATCAGTTGATTCTGTCTTTGGAACCCCTTTTTATCTGCTCACGTCTTCCTCTCTCACCGACAGCCCTTGCTCCAGACTTTGATCTGGTCCCATCCAGGGTTGAGGGTTGAATTGTGTCCACTAGAAAGATATGTTTAGTCCGACCCTTCATACTTGTGAATGGGACCTTATTTGGAAATAGAGTCTTTGCAGACATAGGGAAGTTAAAATGAGGTCACACTGGATTAGGGTGGGTCCTAATCCAATGACTGGTATCTTTATAAGAACAGGGAAATTTGGACACAGAGACACACAAGGAGAAGGCCAAGTGACAAAGAAAGTGGAGATTGGGTCATGTGTCTCCCAAGCCAAGAAATGCCAACGATTGTTGGCAACCACCAGAAGCTAGGAGAGAGACATGGAGTGGATTGTCTCTCAGAGCCTCCGGTGCAATAACTCTCAGATAGTTCCCCTTGCCTTCTGATACCCCATCTCCCATCACCGAACACTGTTGCATGCTTTCAGGGATGGGTCAGTGCTGAGCAGAGAACTCAGTCACGGCAAGGGCACAAGCATCTGGAGAGGGATTCTGAGACAGGAAATTAATGAAACCACTGGATACTTGCAGAAATCTTGGGGAGGTCACAGACCCTCCCCCAGACATGGAGTCAGGGACTCAAAGCATGGGGAAGCTACTGCTGCCATCTGGGTGCCCTTCACACAGTCTCACTGTGTCCTCTCTGCTGGGGCCATTACCTGCACTTACGGGAGGAAGCCGAGGTTCTGCGGGGGGTGAGCCCAGCCACGGGATCTGAACCCCAAACTTTCTGCTCCATAGCAAGTACTCTTCCTTCACATCAGCACACTGGCTTATTTATTTTTCCCAGCCCTACCTTGTTGTTTGTTTGTCTGGATTTCTCCCTTTTTCCCTCTGCACCTGTTCATCTGGTAAGGTCCAGTTTAAATCTAATTTTATCTGTTAGAGTTTTTCCCAAGCACTTCAGCTGAAGTAGATCTGAGCTAGCTCTCCTGAATACAACTTAATGACACACATATAATTCTATTTGGCACGACTGAGGACTTCCTGAGTTATCTCTTTCTTCAATTACTGTCTTGGTTTTCTTTGCATCTTTTCTTGGTAGTGATTTTTTCAGGATTGTTGTTAGCTCCCTGGCAAAGTCCATAATTTATATTCCTTTGTATGTCTAGCAGGTCCCAGAACAGTACCTTGCACAAAAGAGACTCAATAAACTCAGGTGTCTTGGTTCTCAATAACATCATCTGCTCTGGATTTGTTAGCTCCAGGACATTCCTTAAACATCCCAGCTCAGTTCGCTTCGGTTTGACAAGAGGAGGCTGACCTAGCAACTCTACATTTTCTCCAGTCTTACTAGATCAGGACACTGCCCCTTTGGCTAAGAACCACTCCGGTGAGAGGGGCTATGGGCCTCCTCTAGCCCAATTCCCAGGCCCATGGGGCTTCAGCAAGCTTCACCTATTCACCAGATTCACCAGAGAGTTGCGCCATGGTTGTGACCTTGGTGTTGGAAGGAAATCAAGGCCAGGTGGGATGCAGGCAGGGTCTGGGTGCGGCTCAGGTGTCTGCCTGATGTCTGTCTAGGATACATTTTGGGAGATGCCAGATCTCAACAGGACAGATCTGTCTTCTCACACATGCCCAGAAAGGCTTCGCGACACTCAAACAGGGGCTGTGGTCCACAGGGTTCTGGGGAATGGTATTCTGAATGGTAACAGTAATAAGTGCACCTGTCCCCGTTCACAGTGCCGTCTAGGAAAAAAAGTGACATAGATCGACATAGGTATGCTAGTGTGTTTGTGTGTGTGTGTGTGTGTGTGTGTTTGGGGGTGCTGGAATGGAAACTTAGGGAGGCATTTGAAGCTCTGCTTTACCTTTTCTTATTGAAATGACATCCCCTCCCCACCTCACCCCCGCCCCCCCCCCCACAGTATAATCTTGTGAATACCTTTCCCCAATGCAGGTTCACCAAACCCCCAAGCTCTGCATATAATAAGCATAGGCAACTGAATTTTCGTAAACCAGCAGAAAATTTTTTCAAAGTTTAATTTTAAAAGCATAATTATAGATATCCAGATGCTGATGGAATGTGATGGTTCAGGAAATAAGAACATTCCCTTGCTGGGTGTAGTAGCCCTTTACTGAATCGCACTGAATTCCCACAACCAGCCATACACCCCAGAGAGAACCATGCAGACGTGGACAGAAGAGAATTCTCCATTTCAGCTCCAGTTAGCAACCCCGGTAGGATCCCCATAGTATTACAGCCAAGGAGATGTGGGGGGAGAAGAAGATTTTGTCCTTAGAGAGGGATCAATTAATTGACAAGCGTGCATAACTTCAGGTATAATTACATAAGAAACAAGCAATGTGAGATAGTTCATTTATTTTTATGGTGGACCAATTTTATTTTATGCTCATTTTACTGCAACTAATTCCTTCTCATTCTCCTAAAAAGTGTAAACACTCATCACGTGCACTCTGAGCACAAGATTTCAAGCTCTGTGTCTTTGTGTCACAGGCAAATGCTGTCAACATCACTATTTTAAATGACAATTCTAAGTGAGGGTTGTGATTATTTATTTGCAGAAAAAAAGGGGGCAACAAAGGAGCGTTTGGAGATGGGAACAGTGTGTTTCTAGTTTTAATTACATGTTGTATTTAGAATTCAACAGTAATATCTGATCCATATCTCTCAAATCGGTCAACCTGAGGCCACCTTCTAGGGCAGTGGTTCTAGTCCAGGGCTGATGTTGCTCCACCCCAACCTTCCTGGGGACAGTTGGCAGTGTCTGGGGACATTTTTGATTGTCACAGCTAGGCAGGGTTCTACTGACATCTAGGGCTGAAGGCCAGGAGTGCTGTTAAGTGCCCTACAACACACAGGGCTGTCCTCCAACCGAAAAAGTCACCTGGCCCCAAATACCAGAGGGGCTGAAATTGAGAAATCCCACTTGCTCTGAAGAAAAAGCAATTCTACTCCTTCTTTATGGTATCCCACAGTTCACCTTTGAGTCCCATTTTGTTCGAGATGTCCCAAGTGTCATGACCAGAGGGTTAATCTCAGAAGAATTTCACCTTCTTGTTAGTGCAGAGAGAAGCGTTATGTCCAGGGTAAGTGTGGTTTGTCACTGTAGCACTCCCTGGGAGACTAGCTGACATTTCATGCTTCCGTGTCGAAAACACTCCCTCTCAGTCTGCCTTCCTGATATTTTGTTGAGACTCTGATTAAACCTTGACTGAGGATGCTTAGATGCTGGCCAGATTTTACTCTGAAGGATACTACCACCCGGAAACAAGGAAAAGGAGAAATGAGGAAGAAAAGGAAAAAAAAAGTTGTTTTCATTTGAAACACTTCCAAAGCTTGATGGGGCTCAAATAGAGTATCATTAATTATCTCAATAGCTGGAAAGATAATACAAATCCTAAAAACATAGCTATCAAATGTTATGGCATCTGGGAACCCTAGTGGCTGGCTACTTAAAATGGTTTTTCAGGATAATTTTACTGTACTTCAGCGTAATAAGCTGGAGAGATGCTGTTGGATCTCACAGCTGCTTCCCCTCTGGCCCCACTCTCTGCTAGGAAGGAGCCCCAACGTCTCCAGTACCACTCTGTAGTAAAAGAAATCCAATGCCATGCCCATTATTTGGCAACATTTGATCGCTACGCCATTGGACATTATTATTTAGAGACTCTGTGTGGCTTCGTTAATCATACTGGCTGGGGAAACTGAGCCCTGGGATGACCACAGAAGGAAGAAGTCACCGGGTACCTGGTGTGGAGGCTCCTGGACTAGCACTTTCCTTCGGAAAAGCAATCCTTCATTCACAGCACACAGAAGGAACATGGCGCAGACTCCTCAGTGATAAGCTCTGTTTCCTAACAGTGTGAGGTTAATGAACCTCCTTAGTTTTGGCAGGATGAGTAAGTGGAAAGGAGAAAAATCTATCTGAGAGCACCCAGTTCAGAGGCTTTAATTGCTTATGTGACAGTTGAGATGAAAGCCCCCTCATTTCAAAGCAGAAGGATGGAGTTCTGTATTCCTAAAGCTGGCAGCTATGCTTCAATTAGATAAATAAGAAGAAAATTAAAATTTGATGGATTAAATAAGGGGGTGATCCAGTACTTATTTCCCAACTAGAAATTACCATTTTTGCTCTTTTGAATTGATAATTATCAGCACCAGAGTTTATTCACTTACATAATGAGGTTCTTCTTTTTAATTAAAATTGAAATGTTTTACATTTCTTGTCTTCCCTTAAGTAAATCTTTCAAGTGTTTAAGTCCCTGATATTAGAAAGCTTTAATTATATTACGGAAGGAGCAGAGTGGAAAAAGTTGGCAAGGAATGTACTTTTTCTTCTCTCATAAACATCATCACACTGAAAACTCAAGGCAGGTTAGGTGGAAAGCATCACTAAAGGACCATGCATGTAGCCTCCTTTCCAATCATTTTACCTGCCTTGCCTAATTTCAGAACCCCATCAAATCATCACCAAGCATCCCATATTGTCCTGAAAATGTCCATAAAAATTGTCATAAAAATCAAGCTACAACAGACATCTAGGCTTGCACCTGTGTCCCATACCAGTGGGATATTTGTTTATATTGAAATAAGGCACCCTATCATCAGGATTCTCCAGAGAAACAAAACCAATAGGAGAGCACCGATAAATATTTTTGAAATTTTATTGTAACACATTTTTTTTAAAGATTTATTTTAAGGAATTGGTTCACGCGATGTCAGGACTAGCAAGTCCAAAATCTGTAGGTCAGCCTGGCAGACTGGAAACTCTGCCAAGTTAATGCTGCAGTCTTGAGGCAGAATTTCTTCTCTGAGAAATCTCAGTTTTTGTTCTTAAGGCTGTCAACTGGGTGAGGTCCATTCATATTTTTGAGGATAAGTTCCTTTACTTAAAGACAAGCAATTGTAAATGTAAGTACATCTAAAAAATTACCTTCATAGCAACACATAGATTAGTAGTTGATTAAATAGCTATGTACTATAACTTTGTCAAGTTGACACGTAAAACTAACCATGACAGGCATCACACGAGACTTAAGACAGTTGACACTGGATTCACACCCAGAAGGTCTCAAAGGCCTGAGCCTCCCTACCAATTCTACTCTGATGTTGACTTTCCCTCTGTTCTAGGGTCTGACCCACTTATTCCATTTTTGATCTGCTCTACCTTCTCCTTCTCCTCTGGATCAGGAGTAATGTAACAAGTATGTTGAATTAGAGAACAGACTTCACCAATCTTTGAATGCCTTCAGCTCCCAAAGTCTATGTCCCATAATTTTTCACTTGATTCTCATTTTTATGGTTTGGTATATGTGGTTTAACATGCCTCTCCATTTGGATATAGATTCTCATAAGATAGAGAATATTAAGATTATTTTATACGCATCGTTCAAAATCATGGTTCAGGTTGATACTCAGAAAATACATTCACAACTTTAGGGGTGTACCGGATGGAGAAACTGACAAAAATCATTCATTCATTCTCCAGTGATCCCAAATCAGTCATTCTAAATGATGGACTCATCCATTTATCTATTTTTAGTCCATCATCTATCCATCCATCCATCCATCATCCATCCATCTATCCATCCATCCATCTACTTATTCTTTTAAACTGAGAGATACAGATATCAAAAGACTCATGGAAGAATGTTTTATTGGTAAGGTTAGGTCTCTCTCTCTTAATTTTTAGTCCTCTTCTTCTTTGCATTTCATCTGCTTAAGTGCTTTAGAGGAGGAATTCCTGTAATTATTTGAGTTCAACATAGTTGCTTAAATTTGTAACTCAAATAAAAATACATGATTCCTGAAACTGTGTCTCTCTTTCTTTACTTCCAATATGGACGTCAGTTTGGTTTTCCTGATACTAAATTTGAGATGAGATCACAAAGAAGTGACTATAGCTCAAAAGGACTAGACATTTGCAATCACAGTTTCTGAAATAATTGGGACCACTACCTGAACAATCCAGTCACAATGGGAGGAAACTTTTCTTAAATTCCCTACATAATTTTAGAAAATCTGGTTTCATTTTTTTAACTAAATTAACCAGTAATATCTTATGTCCCCAGCTTCCTTTTGTCAGTGGAGATCTGGCTTAATATCCCTCAAGGAAAATTGGAGAATTTAGCAAAATGTATTTTGAAACCATGAACACATATCCATGTATTCATATTCAAAAGGAGAAGATTTAAGTAGAAGGGTGTATTTTGTGTATTATTTATTTAATTTGCACATATATCAACCCTACCACTGCCCACAGAAAATATCTTTGTGACAGAATCTGAAGAGAGCACAGAAAAAAGGGGGTAAGGAGGAGATGGGTTAGGTGGATAAACCTAGGCTATGCCTGATAAATGTGGGCTAGGGCCTCCAAGATTAATTTTAGCAGAAGTCACTGTAGCCAAAAGATGCTGCCATTCTGTTGGGGCCTCCAAATGAAGATGCAAGTAGAGTGATTAGGCATTACTCAATTTACGGTGCTTTTAGCAAATAAAATCTTTTAAGATCTTCCGATGTTTAGCTGAAACTCCCAACATTTCACAAAGTAGATAAAGTAGTCTGCTCTTCAATGTTTATTTTGTGTTCTTGCACGAAAATCAAGTGGAGAAGTCTATCGGTTTCATACAGTTAACCTAGTCTATAAAAATTCATAGAACTTCCAGGATCAGATGAGATCAGAAGCATTCACGGTGGTATTGATGTTGACAAAAATTCATAGAACTTATAATGATTCCAACTGCCTTCTCCACCACCATATTCATTGATTCTGCCTAGACATGACTTACAAAGTCCATAAAACATATAAAAGTAAATTCATTACTAGATATCCTTCAACATCAGGAGAGAATGTAAAACAACTTATCCCCTATACATTTCAACATGCCCTGTTGAAACTACCCCTGGCTGAATGTATAACGTCTATCACACTGTACTTGAATATCAATCAAAATGGCAAGAATCCTTTTTCAAATATCTGTTGATCTTGAGCTTGTGTTGTGTTTGCATAATGAAGCTTTTCAAGTCGAAAACATTTTGAGGAGTACAGAGCTGTTCTCGTATATTCTATATCATGAACAAGAGACAAAAGACCACCTCAGATTAATGAAAGAAGACAAAAATAAAGAGGATGAAGGATCAAGAGAGCTGAAAGCTGGTTTTCTGAAAAGGTGAAAAAGCTCAAACTCTGAGTGAGATTATCCTGGAAAAAAAAAATAGAGAGGGCATAAAGAAACAATATTAAGAATGAAAAAGAACATATAAGTATAAGATATAGTCAATATTTTTAATATCACTAGAGAATACAATGCCAATAATTTTGAATCTTAGATAAATTTCTAACATTTTAATTTACGAAAATTGACTCAAGAAGAAGCAGAAGATCTGAATAAGCCACTTATTGTTAAAATTTTATGTACAAACTCATTCCAAGCCTGGAAAAAAACTGGAAGTCCTCAACTCATTCTGTGAGGTTAGTATAACCTAGATACCAAAGCCTCACAGAAAAAAAAAAAAAAAAAAAAAAAAAAAAAAAGATTAATCTCTCCTTATAAACATATGTGAAAATCCTAAATAAAACAGTAGTAAATTGAATATTAAAAATCAATTGTAACCAGGAATGAGGCCTGCGTTGACCCCAGAAAATTCTATTAATGCAACTCACTACATTAAAAAAGTCATGTAGAAACACCATATTACCACAAAGGCTGAAAAGGCAATAAAATTCAGTATCATTCCTCATAAAAGCTGGAACCCATGTGTTTAACTGAAAACACATGGGTTTTTTTCCATCCAATGGAGGTTATTCTCCAAAACAAAATAAAAGACAAACATAAAACAAACAAACACATAAAAACCACTGTGAAACTCTCACTCTTTGGCTGTAAATGCCATTTAGGCATTTAGGGTCTTTGGCTGCTGATGCACACCTGGAAAATAACTTCTCCTTTAGAAGGACTTTGAACTCTAAGGCCAGATGGTCCAGACAAATTTGAACAATTCCATACCAGCTTTGAAAGAAATGGAGCCTTTTTCATGACCATCTCAGATGACTGAGTAGGAATCTGGTTACAAGAAGAATTTTTTAAAAAGAGGAAATAAAGATGCTCATGTAATTTTAAAATGAACGCGTGTTAAAGATTTAACTCAGGAACTAATGAGGGAACCACCATCGGTTCAAACAAGAATTCAACATACACACACAGGAAATCAGAGACCCTAACATGAATTTACAAATAAAAGCAAAATGGGTTAATATTCCCAGAGCAGAGTGGTATATATATACCACTTCTTCTTTACCCATTCATCTGTCGATGGACATCTTGGCTCTTTCCACAGTTTGGCTATTGTGGACATTGCTGCTATAAACATTGGGGTGCACGTACCCTTTCGGACCCCTACTTTTGTATCTTTGGGGTAAATACCCAGTAGTGCGATTGCTGGATCATATGGTAGCTCTATTTTCAACTTTTTGAGGAACCTCCATACTGTTTTCCAGAGTGTCTGCACCAGCTTGCATTCCCACCAATAGTTAATTTTCTTGTTTTTATTTTAAATAAGAAACCAGTGGAGCAAATACACCAATGCCACTGAGATATGTCTTTGGGAAGCCAGGCCACACCCCTGGAGACCCACCAGTTTCTCTCAGTTGCTAGCAAAACTCGTGCAAGGAGATGTATTGAGACAGTCTCAGTGGAAGAAACCATCATTTTTTCCCTCCGATAATGTAAGTTTTCAAATATTTAAACAAAATATAATATTATTTTAGGAAGGTGCCTGGCCCCAATGCCATTAGCTAGAACAAATGGCCCAAGCTAGGGACATCCAAGGAGCTGAAGACAGGGGCCATCTCAATCCTAGGGATCACCACACAAGGATGGACACAGCTTCAATCCAGATCTGGGAAGGGCAGGATGGAAAGTTGCCCTTCTTGGAGAGAAGTCTAATCGGACCGCAAGAATCAGGGGTCACTTTCAGCAAAATGATTTCACACATTTCCAGTGGGCAATTGACAGAGGCATACAGCAGACTTAAATCTGGTTTTTACCTTATCAGAATTCATTGCTACTAAGGCAAGCTACAAAATGGGCAATGGTATGAAGAGTGACTGAAAAATCAGCAATATTCAAAGTCTTGACATTGGACTTTCTTTTCCAAAATACAGAAGTCATGCATTCTTGTTTTTTTTTTTTTTTTTTTTTAAAAAAGAGAATCTTCTCCCCCGGACCACTCTGCAACTCCACCATCCTGGAGGCCTAACATTAATAGCACACGATTCCTCTGTCTCTTTTTCCTGTTCCTGTAAATCTTTTCCAGGCAATTATACACACTTGGGAATTTTTGTTGGTTTTTACCAAAATGTCTTCTCAATTAATGTATCAAAGATCTCTCAATAAGTACATGGATATGGATCTAGCCTCCCCCGACCCCCACAGGTTAGTAACAACAGGTACGATTTATTCAGAATTTTTATGTGCAGTCTTACACAAGCATGAGGAGCAGGAATTATACCCATTTCTCAGAGAGAAGAGATTGAAGCTCAGAGTAAGTGTTAACACTACACTGCTGGAGCTGGAATTCCAATTCGAGGCTATCAACCCCAAATGCTATGCTTTGAACCATTACGTTATGCCATTCCTCAAAAGCATAATCCTTTAAAAATCCTAGTTTCATATAACAAAAAGTCCTGAATGGCCACATATTTGCGGATAAAGACCTGCTACTTACCTAATTCATCTGAACACTTTTAATAAAATTGTTTGTCTGAAGGAGATTTGGCAGCATTACTATTTAGCTATGTTGCTAATTAACCTTCAACTCTTCGTAGCAAATAAGAAATAACACTGCTCACGTATTGGATCTATCTTTTATCTTTCCCCCTTCTTTATGCATCTATATACACGTATGTAAATTTATGTGAAGGTAATTATATCAGACGTGGTAATATTTGTAGTGCACTTTTTAAAAATTTTGTGCTTGTCTTTCCCACCCCATCATCTCTCCTCTGGTGTTTCTCTCTGTGTTCACTTAGTCATATATAAATACACACACCCACACACACACTGTTGTTTTTAGGGTCTTCGTTTTGTTCTAAATGCAATCATCTAAATGCACATCTTGCTTTTCTTATTTGGCAATGCCACATGGTATTTCTGCAAGTCAGGGGCTAGTGCCCTAACTCATTTTTTAATAACTGTATAAACTTCCACAACTAGTAGAGTTTATTCTGCCACTTCTCTCTTAATGGGCTTTCACTTGATTGTCATGTTTTGTCATGGAAACAAAGCTATATAGACCATCCTTATACATGCATCTGTATATGCTGATCTTTATTCTCTGGAGTAATTCCCTAAGACGGGGATTGGTGGGTTACAGTTTTTTTTTTTTTTTTTTTTTTTTTTTTGTAGAATGCAATTTTTTTTTTACATCATTGGTTTCGATATAATGTTCAACGATTCGTTAGTTGCGTATAACACCCAGTGCTCATCACATCACGTGTCCTCTTTAATTATCATATGGTTTCACTTATATGTGGAATATAAGGAATAGTGCAGAGGACAATAGGGGAAGGGAGGGAAAACTGAATGGGAAGAGTTCAGAGAGGGAAACAAACCATTAGAGATTCTTGACTCCAGGAAACAAACTGAGGGTTGTGGAAAGGGAGGTGGGTGGGTAGATGGGGTAACTGGGTGGTGACTCTGCATCTTCCTAGGTAATTCCAAGATCACATTCCAGGAGGAGGCACCAATTCATGCTCCCACTGGCTATGTTAGAGTTCCCATTTCTCCACATTCTCAACACGGTCGAGGGCTTTTGTTTTCTAATATTTGTCCATCTAAAACTACGTCACATTGTCACTTACTACTGAGTTTGAGTATCTTCTCATATTTGGTGCTCCTTTGAATTGGTTTTTCTGCGAATCAATTTTCTATTATGTTATTTATATTCTCTTACCAATATAAGACGTTTTTATTATTTTATATATTTTTTAATCTGTATCTTCTTAAAACTCTGCTTATAGTATACATCTCTAGAGATAGATATAGATATATTTATAATGTTATCACTATAAAAATGTTCACCTTGCAAGGGGGAAGCATCTGTCTTTATCTCCTCCTAGATTTCCTCCCATGGGACTCGCTCTCCGCTGGATGATGGGGCTGGGACCGCCCAGCCAGGGGACACTCAGAGCACAAGGAGATGGTGAGCTGCCACCAGGGGCCACCCACGCCCCTCTCACCACCATGCAGAGACTTGCTCTCCTTTCAAAGGCGGCATGGATGGAGAAGTAAGTGGGGGGATCCAGATCTCTCTCAGCATCATGGCTTGGACTGAGTAACCCAGAGGAACGGTGCTAAAGGCCTGAACCGGGCACTAGCAGTGAGAAGGAAAAGTTAGGGGAAATGATAAAATTATCATTATTTCATACCTTTTACTTATTAAAAATTTAAATATTGCCAAGAACTTTGTTACGTACCCCAAATAGTATTATTGAAATTAAATGGATGACAGACATTTTCTTTTCTTTTTTTTAAAAGATTTTATTTATTTTGAGAGAGAAAGAGAGAGCACACACATGTGTGAGTTGGGGAAGGGCCAGAGGCAGAGGGAGAGAGAGAATCTCAAGCAGAATCTATGCTGAGCACAGAGCCCCACGGGGGCTCGATCTCATGACCCTGAGATCAAGACCTGAGCCTAAACCAAGAGTCGGATGCTTAACCAAATGAGCCACCCAGGTGCCCCCAGACATTTTCTGGAGATGCAATTAATTAATACCATGCAGTATTTCTGGGGTTCACTCCCTTCAAAATGTCCCCCCTGGTTAACAGTGGGTGAGGGCTTCTTGCTTCGCTCTCGACTGCCACTTTTCTCCAAGGCAGAGATGTTTTCTTGTCCTTTGTGTCTCCACAGTAGCTCTAGCCTCTGGACCCCCAAACACACACACACACACACACACACACACACACACACACACACACACCCCTCCCAGCTACCTGGAAGCTCTCTGCAAGTCTGCCAGCGAGTCCCTGTCCCTTGGGTACCCCTTGGTCTTAGTGAGCAGCTGGTACCAGCAGGAGCCACAAGGACCTGGCATGACCATAAGGCCTGGGCACAAGACAGATGACCCATTGTTACTGGTGCCACATCATGGCTCTTGGCTTTCCATATGGGCTCACACGTCCACTCAGCAGGAGACACTGATGGGATGTTTAGGAGTTCATAAACATCCTCTCTGTCCCACCAGAGTTATGAACAAACAGGAGGGCAGACACAGAAGCAGACAGATGGAGACCAAACCATCCATTTTATTGCTCATCCAAGGGAGGTCATTTGATGGAGCTCACGCCTTCTCCTGATGGGCTTGTTGCTCCTCTGCATGTCCCTTCTCCCATCTGCTCTTTGGAGCAGCTCTCGACAGTAAAGTTGGGATCTCCAAGTCAGACACTTTACCCTTTTGCCGCCTCGCAGGGGTCCTAGCTGGAGAGGGAAGAAAGGAGATCGAATCCCTGTTGTTTCCAGCCTTCTGAGAGATCAGCTTTACGCAATCATGGAGCATGAGCCAACGGCAGTCACCTGCTCCTCCATGGTGAGCAACCCGTGAGACTGGAACAAGAGGCCAGGAGTCATTCAAGTAGCATTCCCTCCATATGGAAATGTGAGGAATGGGGAACTAAGGGGACCCCTGTGCTTTTTGTTCTCTTAACCTTTGGGTCCAGGGGTGTCCTGCCCTGCGCTGGTGAGCTGTGCATCTGGCCAGCCCTGCTCCTGCCTTCAGCAGCCCACACCCCCTTGGGGTACGTTCCTGGAACTGCCACTGGGCAGTATATATTTTACTCCCAGAAACTGTCCATTGGGTTGAAGTAGTGAAATACTCATATTAATTTTGAGCCACGCTGGAGTCAAAGCTGGAAGTTTATTCTTTTCTTTATTTCTTTGCATTCCACCCCCCCCCAGCCATATTGCCCAATGGAGCTTCAGCAATGTGATTAAAGGTCAACATTAAGATGATCTGGGAATAAAATGTTAACAATCTGGAGATGGCTCAAGTTGAATATAAAGCCCTTCTTTTATTAAATTCTGTTTTAGTAGGTAGCCCAAGTTATACTGCAGTAGGAAGCAAGCCACAGATCTCAGTGGATTAATACTAGGAAGGTTTATTCCTGAGGACTTCACTGGCCAGCTGGGGGTTCTGTTCTGCTTCACTGTGGTCTTGCTCTGATACCTGGCTGGAAGAACAGCCACCATCTGGAATATTGCTGGCCATATGCCAGAGGGAGCACCAACCTTAACTAAGCACACACTGGTGCCTAAAGCTTTCACTTGGAAGTGACAATGTCTTTTCTGCTCACATGTCATAAGCCAAAGTAAGTGACATGGCAATGCTTACGTTCAAAAGTGGCACAGAAGCCCAATGCTCCCACGTGCCTGGAGGACAAGAGCCAGAATAGTATAAACAGCTCTAAGGACCAGCTTTTTCTTTCTTCAGGAAGAAATTAAAAGCCACAAATATTAAATATTCTTGTAAGATAAAGTTCAACTCATTTTGTGTCTGAAGTAACAAAATCCAAATTTAAATATTCTTGCCCTGTGGAAGTCAAGTCCAAAGTCTACACATAATTCCTAATTTTAAATTAATGTTCAATGAAATTAAGGCCCTCTTGGATTTCTTTTTGTGTTCATTAGAGTCTGGGATTTTCCAACAATCACGTGTGAACCAGGTCACCATTATCAAGATGGGCTTAATGCCATTGGGCTTCGAAGTTGAGTTAGTTGCATTTCTCATTCCCCACTTTAAAGAGTATAAGGTGGTTGTGGGACCCACAGAATTATCACAGCACTGACTTTATGTCACTAACTAACCTCAAGTCCTAGGGAGATACCCCAAGTGAAATGTGGCTCTCAGGACATCACACTTGGTTCAATCTTGACCTGTATTACTGATATCAAATATGAAGTGGAAGCTCCATGGAATCTGAGAGCAGTTTGGTGGACAGAGAAAAAACAGCATCGATGGCTTCATCTTTGCAGGATGCTATTGGCACCAACGAGAGGTCAATTGTGGCAGTGTTTAACCTACGGAGGAGGCATTTTGGAGACACATTTGGGACAATGCTATTTTCTTCCATAGCATAAAATTTGGGGTGGTGGCAGCTTTTCTTTCTTATCTTTGCATTTCCCCTATGAGGCTTGTGTTTAATGTCCCTTAGGCTGCTTTGAGGGTTGGCTTTGTCCAGTGGTGTGGTTGCTCCCAAATCTTATGACTACACATTTTAAGTCCTGTGACATAGTGACTTGCTTCTGTTGCTTCTTGTGGAATTGCAAAGGTCTGGGAAATCTGGCTTCTGGGGATGATTTCCCTATGGTCCTCACATTGGTTTTCAGTGAATCAAAGAGCCCTTAACTGAAGGGTTCAAAAATCAGTGTTAACATTTCAAAAATCTGCGTTTCTAGAGCATAGTTCTCACCTTTGAATGTAACTTAGGAAACTTGGGGAGCTTTAGCAATCTTGAGGCCCACATTGCGCCTTAACCAATTATGCCACAGTCTCTGGCATGGTGTGATGGTTAATTTCATGTGCCAACTTGGCTGGGCCACAGTACCCAGATTTGAATTGGGTGCCAACTTTGTAGTTTTGCGGATCTTTGCATTTTTAGGAGACACGCAGTTCCATTTTATCACCAATGATAAGGTGGGTATGGTTACCATTATGAATAGCAGGACCAAGTTAGTAATGAGAGTCATATGACAGAGGACATGGGTATCAGTCAATGATGCTGTTCCTAGAACTGAAATAGATGGGCAGCTTACCAATTGTTTTACATTTGTATAAATAGAAAGCTCCAATTGGCACATGTTTTGGCTTGCTACGGAACCTTACCAGAGACTCTATGCTCCTTATTAGCCACTGAGTTTCTATGTAATTGAGCTGCCTGCCTGAACTGGGTGTTATCGGACCAACCATGCCACAGCACTGGGCACTTATAGCAGCTCTCCATCATCAAACAGAAGAGATAATTCGAGATCGGGCTTCACCAGATCCTGAAAGCACAGGTGAGTTGCATGAGGAAGAGGCCCGATGCCCATGACCCCAACCCATACTGCATTGTGCTCTATCTGGCACAATTATGCCCCAGCAGGAACAAGCCTATGAACAGCTGATATAGAGCAAAAACCATAGGGCTGGTTTACAGAGGTTCCTGTATGATGTGCAGCCCACTCTGCTAGTCAACAGTGTTAGTTTTGCAGCCCTCATCTGGGACACTCCTGCATAATGTGGGTGGGGATTCAATAAGGCGACTTTGAGCAGAGGGCTTGATTTATTTTACCTGGATGGAGAGAAGGACAGAAGTGGCTTTATTGTAACCTATGGTCTCTGACTCAGTTATGGCTAGACGGTCAGAGACTTGGAAGAAACACAATAAGGAAAGTGGTGGAAGATGTTTGAGGAAGAGATATGTGAGTGGAACCCACCCCCAAAGGAATACAGAGCTATTTGTGTTCCATGAAAATGCCCGCACGAGTGAGTTCTCAAAGGGGAATGGTGTTAATAATCAGGTGGATAATGTAACATGACTGGGGACGGTGGTCAGCCTTCTTGTCCATCCACACTTGAACTTGTCTGATGGGCTCCATAACAAAGTGGCCATGTTGCCAGTCGGGAGGTTATTCATAGGATAATCCCTAGGGAGGTCCACTCATAGCTGACATGGCTATGGCCGCTTCTCAGATCTACTCTGCCAACAGCAGAGACCAATCTTAAGTTCCTAGGGTGAGGCCATTCCCTTTGGAATCAGCCAGGAGCCTGGTGGCCGATGAATTACATTAGATCTCATCCATCATGGAAGGAAAAGCTCTGTCCTTTTTGGAATAGACCTTTACTCTGGATAGGGACTTGCTTTCTTTGTCTGCAGTGCTTCTTCCCAAACTGTAACCCTTGCACTTACTGAATGCCTCACCCACTGTTCTAGTATTCAGTGTGGCTTCCATCCCAGGCTCACAGTTCACATCAGAAAAGGGCTGCAGTGTGCCGTGCCCATGGAACGCACTCGTTGTACCATGTTCCCCACCATTTGAAACAGCTGGCTTGAATGATGAACCACTGGCCTCTCGCAGACTTGTGTACTGTCCAGTCACATGGCAACACCTTGTGGGACTGGGGCAAGATTTGGCATGAGGTGATATTTGCACTGGGTCTGTGTCCAATATGTGATGCTCTTTCTCCCATAGCCAGCATTCATGGGTCCAGGAATCCAGAGGTGGAATTGGGAATGTCCCCACTCGCTGACAGTCCGGGTGACCCACTGCAAAATGTTCAGTCCTTGTCACATGACCTTACACTCTGCTGCCAAGAGGTCTTAGTTCTAGAGGAGAATATGTCCACCGAGTGACAGAGCATGATTCTATCAACTGAAAGCTGAAATGTCCCCTTGTCATTTTGAGCTTGTCATGTCTCCATGGACGTCTCTCTGTGTGTCCTTCCAGCCTGAAATTCCATCCACCACAAACAGCAGTCAAGAGAACGTGACAGCCCCATCCTGCGTCCTGTATATGCACTCCTGATCCACATGGTGCAGAGGCTGCCTCGAGGACTGGGTTGGGGGAGAGATCTGGGAATCTCAGATCCGGGGACCTGGGTCAGACCTACTGTGCTTTGTCCACAGTCCTCCTAGGCTTAAGGAGGCTGACACAGTTGGGAAGGGGTTTGTGTCTCACATCTCCGGCTATCGATGTCACTGTGAGCATTACGACTACCGTCCCACACTTGACAGTAGTAGTCAGCCTCATCCTTGGCCCTGGTCCTACTGGTGTATAGGGTGGCCCTGTCTTCCAAGTTGGAGCTGGAGAATCATTTGGGTATCCCTGAGGGAAGCTTGCTATTGTCCTATGTGACCAGCACGGGGTCCTGACCTGGCTTCTGCTGGTACCACTGTATATCGGATTTCTATATTGTCTCCCGGACAGGTGATCATGGCCATCTGTCCCAGGGTCACTGAGCACAGGGCAGCTGGGTCAGCACCCGGGAGACCTCTCAGGAGCCTGGCCATGGGGCTGAGCTGGGCCTTGCAGAGCTACAGACAACACCTGTTTCAGGGAAAGGTGGTCCTGTGGTCTCATCCCCTACCCCTCCTATGCCATGTCCCCTTTGTATTCTCCAGCTGAAGTCTGGTCCCATCCTCGACATGTCATCCGAATAGGAAACCCTCTCATTCTGACACGTGCTCATCATGGTGCATGTGGGAACTTCCTTGTTACACAACCACCTGCTGTTGGAGATTCATCACAACTTCTAGTCTATTTCCACGTGGTGCTTCTGTCTCTGTAACAACCCCCATCCCACAGCGGACCAGAGACTGGCATTGTCAACACTTTGATCCCTTTCATTTTTTCCATCCATGTTTCATGGAAACTTGTGAATAGTGTCAGAACCCACCCCTGACTGAGGGAGTCACTTCAAGCTCTGGGTCTCTGTGAGGGTCCCCCGGGTCACATCTTTGCACACAGCGTGAGCTCTGGAGACTGGATAGTGAGTGGTCTCTCCTGGGAACTGGGTTCTGTCCCTGAAGCAAGGACAGCACAGGGACCAGAGATGTGGCCTGAGGCCGTGAAAATCACGTCACCCTGGAGACAGTCTCACAGGGAGGCTGCGGATGCTCCTTCCGGGGACCAGGGGTCCCGAGTGCCCCACCTCCCATCCCCTGAGGCACTCATGAGCAAGGAAGCTGCAGCCCCGGATTTGAGTTGGGGTGGAGGTGGGAAGGAGAGGCAGAGTTTGAGTAATCGGGGCGTCTCTGGATGTGCCCAGCACAGAGGAGTCAGACCCTGGGAGCACTGGTGGACAGAGAGGGGACCCAAGTTTCCCATGTGAGGTGCTCACTGTGTCACTCCCATCAGTGTTCTGGGTGACACTGTGTGTCTGACCCTCAGAACATGGTCCCTGCAGCCTGAGGAGATAAGGATGGATCATCCTCACAGTCTCTGAGGACTGAGTCCTGGATCCCTGCTGACCCCTGGGCCTGGTGTCCCTGTGAGGCTCCCCCTGGGCAGCCCCAGCCTCATCCTGTAGCTCCTGATGCAGCCCTGCTGCCCCCTGCTGGTGGAGGAGGCTCAGACCAGGAGCTTCCCTCCTGCAGGTCCCTCCACAGCCCCTGTCACCTGAGGAGGGGTGTGGACCTGGGAGTCCTGCCTCCCACAGGCAGCTGCCCCCCCCCCCCCGCCCTGCCCAGCCCAGCACACAAGGTCACATACACTATTCAGGAGGCAGGGTAGGTTCAATTCCCACGCTTGTCCCAGGGTAAATGCCTTGGCCTCACCTGCTGGCTTCTTACAAAAAGGAGAGTTCAGGGTCAAGTGTATTGTATTTGAAAAGGTCAATGTCCAGACAAACCTGTGTGGTATCCGACAGCCAGCAGATTCTCGTGTACTTAGGGATCAGGACCGATGATTCCTGCATCCCCATCAGTGTAGTTGGGTCATCAGAGCAATAGGTGATTATTCTGGTGCTAAGTTCAGTTGAGTAAGCAAAGATTTAATTTTATTGTTATTACTCTTATTTTTACTACCTTTTTTATTATTCTAACCCACACCTCCTGGAGTTTGGAGCAGGAGGATTTGTAAAGTAGCCTAGTGTGTGGTTTTGTGGAACTGGCAAACTGCGCATTCAGACTTGGATCCAATTGCATATGATGCAGGTCACAGTGTAGATGACAACTTTTCCTTCAACCCACAGAAGATGGGAGACTCCAAGTCCAAGGTGAATTCACCGAGATCACACGGAGTTTCTCTAATTAGGAAGACCCTTACAATGTTTTGTATCATTTAACATGAAAAAATTGTGTCTTACATGAGTGTAAGCTTCCCCATTTCACAGCACGTAAAGCTGAGGCCCAGAGAGGCTAGCTTCCCAGGAAAACAGAGGAGAGTAGGGTGAGTCCAGGATGGAGCCCAGATGTGTTGGATTCAGACTCTGGGCTCATCAAGGCAGAGCTTGACCAGGGCGGGTGGGAGAGAGGGTGAGGCCAGGCTGGGCAGCAGGGCTTCTGTCCCTCAGCTCACTGCTCTCCCCCTAGTGGCCTGGCCTGTAAGGGAGCCTGGGTAACATGCCAGTGAGGAGGGTCAGAGGTGTCATGCCCCAGGTTTGAGCTGGAGGATCTGTGGGGACTTTGGAGGCTGTTTGGGGGTGCAGGGGCCTGGCCTGGGTCCTGCTGGCTCTGCTCTGCGTTATTGCTTTGTGCTCTCTGGGCTCCAAGTTTGAGGGAGTGACGGGGGTCTCGTGGCCACAGTAATGGGGTCAGATGAGTCTTGGAGTGGACCCAAGTCCTGTAGGTTCAGGACACCGTGGGGCTCATTCTCTGGGTCATAACCCCTCCAGCACCCTCTGGGCTGACCTCAGGCTCCAGGTCATGCTCAGGGTCCTGTGGGGGCTGAGTCTGTGAGCAGGACCTGTGCAGCACCTGGGTAGAGAGTGACGAGGGGGAGCAGAGGAGGGTCCAGGCAATGGTGGGGACCCCAGATTCTGTTTCTTGAGTCCACTGCTGAGCCTGGCCTCCCAAAGTCTCCCTCATGCCCTCTCACTGGTTCTTGCGAAAAATGCTCCTTCTCACGCTGGTGGAGAGAATCTCTGTGCTTCTGGGCGAGCTTCATACATTTGGCTTACATGGAGCTTCCCTCACCTCTCAGCTCCATAGGGGAGCTCTGGTCACTCTGTGTTTGCTACCATAAAAATTGGGGGAGGGAGAGGTGAGGGCATTTCTGTTGATGTTCTCATGCAATGTCCCTTGTGATCATTTACTTCCATTTTTGTGTGTTTCACATGACATGAAATATTCCATCCTAACCATTTGTAAAAGTTCGATTCATCTTCCCAGATTCTCTGTTCTGTTTTTTTTTTTTTTATATCCTGAATTATGGAACAGAATCGAGTGGGAATATTGTCCTGATCTTGCACTTAGTATAAGTTCATTTAGTGTAGGTTTCTTATCCTTGGTTGTTGCTATCAAATTCAAATTGACAATGTCTATCTTTTAATTGTGGCGTTTAGGCGGTTTCCTGACTGTGAGTGGTAACATAGTTTATTAGATCACGTCTTGCTTTTTATTTTCTTTATGTTCCATGTTTTCTCTATTCTCCTTTTCCATTTATTTCTTGTTTTTGAGTAACAGAATATTTCTTACAATCTATTTTATTTCTGTTTTGGCTATTTAGCTGTAACTCCTTGCTGTCCTGTCATCTGTGACTTGTCACAGGCTACATTTAGGTGATGCCACTCCACGTGACAGAGAGCATCAGCCATTAGAACCCACTTCCCACTCTGTCTTCTCAGAGCTGTGGTAGGAATGTCATATCCATTACTGTTAGCTACGTGATAAATTCCAACATACGCAGAGATTAGATCAAAAATTCTTCATATTTATCCCTGTAGTTATCCTTTCTGACTCTTACATTCATTTTGTAGATTTGGATTCTTTCTGGAATCACTTCCTCCTGCCTGAGGGGAGTCCAGTATTATTTCCTGTGTTAGGGGTCTGCTGATGATCAGTTCTGTCAGTTTGGTATATCTGAAAAAAATTTTATTTAGCCTTTATTACTAAAGGATATTTTCCCTGGATAAAAACATAAGTGGTTTCTTCTTGTTTTTCTCAGTAGTTTGAAGATGCTAATCCACTGCCATCTGTGTGCATTTCTGCTCATGAGAAATCAGTCTGAATCCTTATCACTGTTCCCCTGAAACAAGTATCTTTCCTCTCTGGTTGCTTTTCACACTGTGTCTTTCTCTCTGCCTTAAACAATGTGATACCTGATGGGTGTTGGGCTGTTGTTCCCCCCACCCCCATATTTCTTTGCTTGGGGTTTATCAAGAATTTGTAAACTATAGGTACTGAATTTTCATGAAATTTAGTACATTTGTGGCCAATGATTCATCAAATATTCTTTTCAACCCCTCCACCCTCACTCCCTGGGTTCACAAGCACATGCGCATGACGTTGCTAACATTTTCCTATATTCAGTGCTGGTCTGTTCAACTATAAACTCTTTTTGTGTCTTTCACTCTGCGGTGTCTGTGCTGTGTCTTCAGATTCCCTCACGTTCTTCATTTTGTCACGTCTGGTGCTAATCTCAGCCCTTGTATCTGTGATCTGAGATGTTACAGTTTTCATCTCTAGCAGTTTGATTGCAATCCTTTAATTTTCTTCTCTGTCTCTTCTTTGCATTTCAATCATTAGAGTAAATTTGGATGAAAGTCTGCGACATCGTCCTGCTTTCCATGCACAGCCCTCTGTCCTGTCCGGCAGCTTCCAGACCTGCCGCCCCAGGACCGCCTGGGCCCATTCACAACGTGAGTGTCTCTCCCACTGTCTCTGTCTCTCTGTGCATCACAGATAAATACATATATACATGAACATGACATCCATGTCCTATTGGATCTGCACCCTCTAGACATTCCTAAGTCATGCACCTCTTTAGCTCTCACTCTTTGCTAAAATGGTTTTATTTTAATGCTTTCTTTAGAGTTTACAGTTCTCACCTCCTACCTTAAGAAAGTTCCTCCCAGTGATATGACATCACTCACGTGCAGGATGAGGACCTCATAACATGGTCTCATCTTCCTCATCATTTGTGCTCTCATTGTCACGTGTATTATTTGTAATCCATTATGAATCAAACACATTGCTATATATATATTTTTTTGCTTTAAGCAGTTGACATTTATAGACATTAACCATTAACATTGTTTGTATATTTATCTTTGTAGTTATGACACCAGATGCTTTTTATTTCTTTGTGTAGGCTCACATTTCCTTCTGTCACCCTTTCCTTCCATCCGAGGGCCGTCCTTCACTGTCGCTTGTGCTGAGGGTCTGTGGGTGATCAGTCTGGGTGGTTTGCAGTCTGAGAAAGGCTTAGTTGTCTTCAATTTTCAATGCCATTTTCCCTGGGTAAGGAACAAAGTTAACAGTGCTTTCTATTAAGATTTTGAAACCATTGCTTCCCTATATTCTTGCTCACATGGCTTGTAATGAGAAAGGTGCTCCCAGCACGACGCTGGTTCTCTGTAGGGAACACGACTCTCCTCTCTGGCTGTGAGAGTATCTGCATCGCTGGTTTGTAGAAATTTCATACGATGTGCGCTGGGCTGTCTCTCATGTTCCCTGTGCCTGAGCTTCGCTGAGCTTCGTGGATACATTGGTTCCTGGGTTTCTCCAAATTTGAAGCCTTTCTGTAAATTAGATCTTCACAGATTTTTTTGATTCACCTTCAGTTCTTATCTTCCCTCCCACAATCCTTACACTTGCACACTGTCTGGGTCGTGTGAAGGTGTCTTCCAGGCACCGAGCCTTTATAATGTCTTTAGGGTTTTTGCTCTGTATATCATTTTGAATAGTTTCCATCACTTAGATATCAAATTCTATAATCTCTTCTTTGGCGGCCTCATATCCGTTGTCAGTCTCTCCTGTGTATTTCTTAATTTCGGACCATTTAATTTAGCGAAGATTTAAAAGATTTGGACTTTGAAAAATATCTTCCATATCTGCTCCTAAACATTCAGAGGAGATGGAGTTCTGAAAACTGTTTACAAATCCCCTGCCGATCCACCCTGGAGGGTTGGAAGGAAGGGGACAGATTGGGGACCTCAGACCTGGGGACCTGGGTCAGAGCGGCTCATTGCTTTGTGCACAGGCCTCCTGGAGCTGGAGGAGGGTGGGACACATACAGGGAAGGGGTTGGTGTCTCACTCGTTGGCTGGGCTGGCCACTGAGACCTGAGAGGTGGAGTAGTCTTTATTTTCTGATCCCATTCTATAACTGGCACTATGAGGCTTTGTACAGGTTCAGGGTCCAACCTAGATCTCAGCTTGTGGGCCAGAGACCAAATAAAATTCATCTTCCCTCAAGAGCACATGGCGTTTCCAAAGCCATCACGGTGCTGTAAGTGCCTGCTCTCAGCTGTGAGTCCCTGCAGCAGTTCATAGGGGTTGTGCCTCAGTATCCCTCTTTTGCAGTCAGGGTCAGGAACAGATCAGGTGCAAAAAGAAATATTGTCATATAAGAGAATGAGAGAGGACCTCAAAGTTTAGTAACTCTTAGAGGGAAGGGTTGTCATAAGTAACTTGTCTTCACATTTGGGGAAAAATATATAAGAAACATCTTAATCTAGAAGTTAAGTCAAGAAAAGCTTACCGAGAAAATAACTGTGTTGTAGAAACTGAGAAAAGGAAGAACAGAATTTTCCAGTCCCCTGTAGGAGGACCTTCTAAGAAGGAGGAAGAGCTGTGTCCGGCAGGACAGGGGACTCTCAGCACAGGGAAAGGAGGGGGAAAGGAAACATGTGGTCACAGGAAGGGTGAGTGTTTGTGGACAGTGACAGCATTTTGTTTCATTAGGTTGGGCTAGGGCTTGGGTTGGTGGGGGACTTTTTGGCTGCACCTGTATTGGAGAAATAGGCAATGTCTCCATGGGCAAGACCGTACACGCAGGTACCCTGAGGAATTTGTACTTGAGAATGAGGGATGACACTGTAGATAAATGGCCAAAGCCAAATGACCTGAAGGCCTCAGGTACTGGTTAGGACCCCGGGCTGCGTGTCAGAAGCCCTGAAGCCCAAGCCCTCTGCATCTGCAGGTGGTTTTGCCAGGTGATCCCTGCTGACCCCTGGTGGCCGATCCACACTGCCTGCTGGAAGGGCAGGCATAAAGGTGTAGATTGATAAACCACAGCTCAGTTTCTGAGTCCTGATCCAGTGAGGAATGACTTTTCTATGCATGGCTTCTGTCTGCCTCATATTCTGACATGAGGGGCCCAGATTACTCATGAAAACATGAACAGGCTCATTTGGAGGAAAGAGGACTGGTTTCACTGAGGCTTCCCTGCCCATGCGTTAGCATTGGGGAACCCAGTACTTAGGGGATGGCTCTTTCTGGTGCCAACTGTGGATGCAGGGCTGGTGTGTGTGTGTGTGTGTGTGTGTGTGTGTGTGTGTGTGTGTGTGACCAGGGCCTAATGTCCCAAAGATAGAGAGAGGAGAGCATCCACCCAGCACACATTTATTCAGACCCACATTGGTCTGGCCCACATTCCATCCTGGGCATTCTGCATGAACAAGACACAGTGCCTACTGAAGAGGGAACTCTGGCACTGGTCAGGTCAGCAAGAGAAACAAGCAGTGAGACATGTGAAGAAAGCCCTGTCCTGACTTCAGGTAGGTGCTGAGGTTGGGAGGGATAGTCGTGGGGAAGAACAGGACAAACCTGAGAGGTCTGAGATTCAATTCCAGTTCCAGGCCTGTGTGGAGATTTCTCTTAGGTTAGCCCTTGGGGCACAGAAGGATGTGTCCGGTGTGTAAGGGGCAATTTCCAGGTAATAAGTCAGGTCCTCTGCGCAGCTGCTGGGAACATTGAAGGGCCTCCAGGAGGAAGCTGCTGAGGTAGGAACAGGTTTGGCACAGCGGTGCTCAGTGCCTGGGATCTCCCTAGGTCACCTGGGGGCTGAGGTCGCTCAGGGCAGTGGTTATCATCCCTCCCCTCCCCCCAATACACACCTAAGCCACAGGGAGACCAGGGTCTCCACGTGCCCTGATATTGTCCCCCCGTCTTGTCCCCTGTCGATGACCTGCACTGCTTTCCCCAGCATCCATAGACTGGCCGAGCTGAGCTGGAACATGAGGGAGGGGTGCACCTGACAGGGAAGGGAGCCGGGAGAGGAGTCCAGGTCCCCGGAGAGGGAGAGAAAAGAGCAGAAGCCAGCAGGTGCAAGGCAGCAGCTGTCCCCTGCCCCAGGCCAAGAGGGGAGGTGGGCCAGCCTCAGCCAGAACGTTCCAGGTCCCGAAGGAGACCGCTCCTTCCTCTCAGTTCTGCCCGCTGCCTGTTGGGGGCGCTGCTGCACTTGGCCACAGTGACTCCTGCTGACCAGGGAGGTGCCCGCCCGCCCATTCTTGGTCATGATGATGAGAAAGCCTCTGGTGGGAATCTCCAGATTATAATTCCCTAGAGGGACATTGTCATGATCCTTTAACCCGAAAAATCCCTTGACATCTTATTTTAGTCATAGGGATACCCATAAAAAAAATCATCATTCTTTTTTTTTGTTGTTCTGTTTCAATAGGTCAATAAGTAACTTTTATTTATTTTAAGATTTTATTCATTTATTTATTTGAGAGAGAGAGAGAATGAGAGATCATGAGAGGGAGGAGGGTCAGAGGGAGCAGACTCCCCGCTGAGCAGGGAGCCCGCTGTGGGACTCGATCCCGGGACTCCAGGATCATGACCTGAGCCGAAGGCAGTCGCTTAACCAACTGAGCCACCCAGGCGCCCCAATAAGTAAATTTTAGATGAAAGATTCCAATGGCACTTGATAAGTTTTTGTGAGGAGAACATGGTTTTCTTCTCGCAACTCCTTTGAAGATATCGCTCTGACAGAAGCCAGGGTGGAAATAGGGGAAGCTTCTGCTTTTCCTTCTTAAT
The DNA here is from genome assembly GCF_029215605.1 of Mirounga angustirostris. Taxonomy (NCBI): domain Eukaryota; kingdom Metazoa; phylum Chordata; class Mammalia; order Carnivora; family Phocidae; genus Mirounga; species Mirounga angustirostris. The sequence goes on from NW_026991722.1 coordinate 94,160,830, forward strand.
AAATTCCTCCTCTGTCATTTGGACCTCATGCTATGCTCTACAAATCAAATTCAAAACTGCAAGTGAAAGATTCATGGAGAGAAATTCAAGTTATGATACAATTTTATTCACATCTTGGAAAAGGTCTCTCCCCTTGGAACTATAGGTGAGGCCCGAATGCAGCCGTGGCCACCACACGGGGTCACATGGGTTTGGGCGTGAGTCCATGTGGGTTGGACCTGAGCTAAGGGTCAGACCTGCCTGGTGCAGGTGACTTGGGGCAGTGGGAGGACAGTGGTGCCAGGAGAAAGTCCCCTGTGGACCCCAAGGTGGTGTCTGCACTTCCTCCAGAGTTTTGTAAAATCTGAGGGCAGGGCCTAGGGCAGCAGGGGCCTGGTCCCCTCTTCAGGAAGCCTCAGGCAGCCCTTCTACATGTGAGGACAACTCATCCAGGAAGCAGAGGAGACACAGCCCCTGGGGCCCACCTAGGCTGCCTGGACCCAAGGAGAAGAGGAATTCCCGCAGGACTGTGCTGCCTGAGGCAGCTGTCTCCCCTCCCGAGTGATGCGTGATTACATCCGGGGTCCAAGTGATGTGCAATGACATCCTAAATCTGTACTATGTTCTGTAAAACTTGACTAGAGTCCTCATAGTCAGTAGAGACCCCAGTCTGCCATTGTTCAGTAGGGTACACACAGAGTGGAGGCCAGAGAACCTGCTAGAGTCTCCCCCAGTTCACGGGCCAGGCCAGGACCAGGGAGACACCTGATCCCAAAGCCTGAGTAGCAGCTGCTCAGAGGGCAGTTGAGAGTGAGAGCCAGACCACCGGGGATAGTTTGTGTCCCGTCCCCCATCCTTCTGTGTCACCTGGATCACTACCGGGCACTCCGAATGCCACATTAGGTGGCTCAGCACTGGTCAGCCTTGTCCTGGCTTCAATCCTGGTCACGCTCAGGGGGCCATTTACCTAAGTTCCATCCTCAGAATCAGCCCCAGATGGTCACTCACATCTGTATACATAACCAGCTCGGGGACCTGGCGTGCCTTCTGCTGGGACCTAGAGACATGTTCACGCCTGAGCTCATCCCCAGGGCAGGGGATCCTGGGCCTGATCAGGGCCAGGACATGGAGGGAGTCAGGCTCAGGGCAGGGGAGGCACGGAGCCTGGGAGAGAGGAGAGGAAAGGGTCCTGGAGGAAGACAGGCTGAGTCAGAAGCGACGGTCACAGCCCTGTGAGGGGAGGGGGCAATGTGGACACAGGGAGGGCAGGGCCCTGACCCCATGGCCCCGGAGTGGGAGGGAGAACAGAGCACCTGGGCCTCACACTGTGCCTCCCTGTGGGCGTCTCACCTGAGCTGGGAGCAGCGGGAGAGCAGGGGTGGAGCCACTCAGAGTGCGGTCCTCGGAGAACCAGCGCCACAGGCTGAACTGGGAGCTGTCCCCAGCTGCACCTGCAGCTGCATCCCCTTCCCCCCCACGCCGGGACCCTGTGCTCACTGAGCTTCACAGGGTGGGGTCCAGGCACCGTGGCAAATCTCGCTTCCTCTGCTTATCTCCCTTGGTCCTGCCCGCCACCTGGGACATGGGGCTTAACTGGCCTGCTCTGCTCAAGGGAGCTTGTGTTAGATTTGAGACCCTGTATGATCTGAAAAATTGTTTCAGAATGGACTCTGTCACTGGTCAACTGGAGAGTGTGCTGAGGATGGTGATCCCCCGGGGAATATTGACTGCACTGCTCTGGTGGCAGAGAATGAGCCTTGTCTCCGTTTGTCTCGTCCTGGGAGTGAATCATGAGGAAAAGTGAGGGCACTGGCTGGGGTGATTCATGGTGACTGTCACGGGGGAGCTGGGTGTCTATTACACAAGTGGGGCAAGCAGGGGTATGTATGGATTCAGGAGATCCCCTAGTACTGCCTGGATTTGTGATTACAGTCAGGAATGTGCCACGACTCCATGCAGCAGGTCTGATGGACCAGCCTTCCAGAAGGATGGTTTATCCTGCCAACTGGCTGGGATGAGGACTTGCACAGGTATTTTCTGAAGAGAGGGGATCAAGCGGTGGGTGATGAAGAGAGTAGTTCTAGATGCCCCTTCTGAGCACAGGGTAGTGGCAGAAATGAACATGCTAGAAGTCACACATGTTTCTCCTTATGTTGTAGGAATGTGTTGGGATACATAGCAATCATATGCTTCTGTTTTCTCCACCTCTGTCATCCCATTATCATCTAAGACCAGGTGTGTTAATGGTACGAAACTGTCTATCTCAATATTGACCTTTAGGATAGCAAATCATGTGGGACCAAAATAAATATCCCTAGTCGTGGGATAGTTGCCTATTATCAAGTGGAAGCAAGGTTACCGCTATTCCCTTTCTTTGCAGACTGTGGTTTGCGTGGGTCTAATGGTTTTCATGTGGGCAACGTGGGACTCTGGCGGCTCCATACGTGTCAGCATTGACAGACTGGACTGCGGCGTTTCATCAAACTGTTTTCTGTCCCTATTTCCGGGCAGGGTGGGTGTAAGGAAGGATTCTTGTGCAAGATGTGGAGATGGGAGTAAGGCAGCACCCCTTCCTTGTGTGTCTCACGCCCATGGTTGAGTATCTTCTGGCCACTCTGTAGGAGGGGGCAACTGTCCCAATGTCCCTCATTCACCATCAGGATGGACGTGACTCTCCAACAGTCTGTCAGAACCCAGAGCACCTAGTGTGTCTGGATATTTTCTCCTCGTATACAAATAGAAGAAAGGATCTCCTCTGTCTGGCGATTGGATATGCACCTTGAGGATGTGGGGGAGAGCCCCCAGCTTTGTGACTATATATAGTGGCCCCCTTTGTTCCCTGGGGACCGTCTCCAGAATGCTGGCCATCCCAGATGGGTTCCTGGAAGCAGATGCTGAGACAAAGAAGCGCATGTGTAAAAACCTGGAAGGAGAAAGGATATCAGGCTGGGCAGAAAGAGAGCGACCCACAGAGAGTGAGCCATCAGTTGAGGCCTCCTTCCTGCAGGCCTCCCCTCTACAGCTGGGACCTTTCAGGACATCGGAACCTGAGGCAGGGCCCTGGGATCTAGGCCTCCGGAGATCATTCTCCTGAACCTCTCTGAGAAGGGACAGAAACCTGGGGAGGCAGATTGCTGAAGCAACAGCGCTTTCCAGCGAGGAGCACCCGTGTGAGCTGTCAGGGGCTCCGGGCAGCAGTGGGTGGGTGTGTGAGCCCAGAAGAGGGGATGTGGGTGACCCCTCAGTGTCTACTGTACCCGCCTGTTCCACTCTGGTAGAGGAGGCTCCTCTCATGTCCCCAGGGCTTCAGGAGCTCAGCTGAGCTGGGACGATTTGAGCTCTACTCCTGGTCAGTTGGGAGAACATTAGCCCACGACCACCACATGGAAATGATGAGACATTGACCAGTGGACAAAAGTCTCCTTGTGTCTTTTTTCCACCCGGGCCGTCTGTCCCCAGTTCACACCCGAGGCCAGAGAACCAGGGCAGGCTAATGTGGTCAGCTGTAAATGCTCTCCCGACCCTCCCTGTGCAGAGCTGCCTGGAGGGCTGGGTGCGGAGGGAGGCCTGGGGATGTCAGACGAGGGGACCGGGGTCAGAGCTGCTCATGCTCTGTGCACAGGCCTCGTGGGGCTGGAGGAGAGTGCGACACACACGGGGAAGGGGTTTGTGTCTCACTTCCCCATCTGCCTGTGTCACCGTGAGCTTTAGTACTGCTGTCCCACACCTGACAGTAATAGTCAGCCTCGTCCTCGGCCCGGGCCCCGCTGATGGTCAGCATGGCCATGTTCCCCGCGTTCTGCCTGAGAATCGGTCAGGAATCCCTGAGGGCCGCTTGCTATCCTCATCGATAATTGTCACGTGGGCCTGGCCTGGCTTCTGTTGGTACCAGTAAGCATATTTCCTTCCAATATTGTCGCCCCCACAGGTGATCCTGGCTGTCTGTTCCAGGTTCACCGACTTCGAGCGGGGCTGAGTCAGCACATAGGAGGCCATGGAGCCTGCAAGAGAGAAGATGAGAGGTCAGCTTCCAGCCGGGGTGTCCTCCCCTGGACACTCCCACCCCTGGCTTAAGTTCCAGTGGTTCTCTAGGCCTGATTCCACCCTGCTGTCATCTTTGTTCCTGGGTCCCCTGGGACTGCCTGGTGGATGGAGCCTTTGAACAGATGAGAAACACCCCCCCCCCCCTTCTGGGCAGGCACAGCCCTTCAAGGATCACACAGAGCCGATGAGCTAAGTGGGGGGATATCACCACCCCAGCCCCTCATCCCACAGCAGGGTCTTGAGCATCCTCCACCCCCCGCACCCCCTAGAGTCCACTCTTGAGCTCAGAGTCAGGGCAGGGTTGTCCCAGAACCCAGGGCTGGGGTGGGTGTGAGCCTGGGCTCAGCACCTGTGCAGTGAGCCAGGAATGCGAGGAGGAGAGGGGTCCAGGCCATGGTGCAGGTGCCTCGATTTTGCTCCCTGAGGCTCAAAGCTGGGCAGATGTCCTCCCAGGCGTCTCTTATCCCCTTGCTGGAGACACCGCTGGTTATGCAAAGCAGCCAGATTTCAGGGCAGCTGCTGTGGACCCTTGTGGTTTAGAAATGGGCTCAGCTCCAAGGGACTTAGAGATGGGAGGAGCAGCCCTGCAAACCCATCCTCCCGCCCAGGTAATTCTCATTCACCCTGTGTTCCCATAGTCTGGGGTCCAAGCTCTATCCCTCTCCCTGTCCTGACCTGGCTCCTGAGCTGTGAGGTGGAGTCTGTCTGCATTTTCTGAACCCATCATAGAATGTTTACTCTCTAGGTACGAGAGGATCATAGGTCAGTGTGTGTCCTACCCTTGGTCTATGTTGCTGAACATCAGAACATGAACAAAATTCCTCCCTTGCCAGGTGCACGTGCAGTTTTAGGGAATCATTGAGGTGCTGGAGGATTCTTTGCCAAGGGAGAGCTCCATGGACTGTTCGTGGATGCTGTGCCTCAGTATCTCCAGGGTGCACTGCATGCCAGGGCCAGACCCAGTGCTTGAACAAGGCTCGACAGTGCCTGAGTGTAGCAGGAATGGGGTGGCGTGGAGTGTCATGAAGCACTGGACCCGTGCTAGAGACAGAGACAAATTGCACAGGAGAGAGATAAGAGACCCCGAGTCAGAATTTTACATGAGAGCAAAGGTGATTGTGTAGAAAACCTAGACCTTCAGCTTCTGGTCTCTGGTCCTGGTACCCAACCCTCCCTGTTAGAACCCCTGAGGCTTTGCCAGGTGATCTCTGCTGCCCCCCAGGGGCCGCTGCACACTGGCGGCTGGAGGCGCAGGGAAATCCTCTGTCCAGGTGGAGATTCAGAACCACTGCTCACATCCTGATTGCCCCTGACCCTGCACTGCTGGCCCCAGGGGAGGATTTGCTCTTCTCTGAGGGGCCCCAGCCGGCCTCAGGACCAGGCCGGAGGAGTCAGATTATCCCCGAAAATAGGAAGAGGCTCCTGTGAAGAGAAGGCAGGGCCCATCTGAGGTATCAGGGCTCATGTCTCTGGGGTGGTGGGTGGTCGTGGGTTTGGTTTTGGGGCTGGGCACCTGGGGACACAGGACTCAGGGCCGGCCTCTCACTTATTCTGGCTGCTGGCGCACCACATAGTGTGATGATGACTCCTGCCAAGGACAGAGACAGGAGGAAACGCCCAACCAACAAAAACGTGTTCAGACCCAGCAAGCTGGGTCTTCCATAGCTTCCATCCTGGGAAGTCAGTGTGAACAAGACACAAGTCTTTCTTGGCTTCCTGCCTTGGGCGGAGCAGCATAGGGGGCACAGTTCCTTTGGTGAGACAGCACACAGTCCCCAACCCCGTCTGCCTGCATCTTGTCTTCTAGGATCATTGAGAAGCCACACTATTGCTATTCTCAGGTCTGTCTAGGTCAGCATTGACCCTGTGGCCCGGAGCTAGGCCATCGACGTGTCATTCAGCTAGGGATCTTTCTGGGGAGTTTTGTCTATGAATGAACGAAGCAGACTAGATTTATGCAGTGCTCTTTCTCTTGTACTTGGGTGTGATGGCTGGAGCTGCGGCAGCCATCCTGAAGTCTGTTGTCAACAACAAGGCAAAGCCAAGCCTCCATAGTAGTGATGATGGTAGAGATAGTGAGAGGATTTGGGACCTCACGGAATTGGTAGTACCTGGAGAACTGCCAACTGACTTCAGACTGACTTCTGCCTGGGGAAAAACAGCTGCTTGAATGTTCATGCTTCTGATTAGATGGGCATGCAATGCATTACACACTTCCTGCCCAGTTGGGATAATAACTAATACAATTACTTAAATAATGTTGGAAGAGCCTGTGCAGCATTGGTTGACGTGCAGAGAAATGAAGTGACATCAGGCAAAATGACAGGCAGGGAGTGTGTGGGGAGAGGTTGGAGGAGGCTTCTCTGCGGAGGGGACTGTGGGTTTTCTGTCAGGATGGGAAGCAGGGACAAACTGAAGTGTGTTTGGAGTCAGTCCCTGTGGGGAAGAGTCTGGTTTGTGTGGGATGCAGGGACCGTGAGGACCTTAGAGTGTGTGATTCCAAACTAATTGAGCTCCAATGTGACATTTTCTCATCAGGTAAAAACTCAGTGGCAGGAGTGATGTGTTAGAATCCTCATGCTGTATGTTTCCAGGAAAGTTGAATCACGAGAGGAGCCCTGTGTGACGTGCCCAGCACAGAAGTCTCAGCTCCCTGGGACCTCAGGTGGAGAGACAGGGACTGGAATTTCCCATGTGAGGTGTTCAGTGTGTCAGGACTCCTCTCAATGTCCTGGGTAACAGTGTGTGAGTCTCACCCTCAGAACAAGGTCCCTGGAGTTGAAGACATAGGGATGGATCATCCCTACTTCCTTCTGAGGACTGAGCCCTGGACCCCTGCTGACCCCCAGGCCTGGTGTCCCTGTAAGGCTCGCCCTGGGCAGCCCCAGCCTCTGTCCTGGGGCTCGTGATGCAGCCCTGCTGCCCCCTGCTGGTGGAGGAGGCTCAGACCAGGAGCTTCCCTCCTGCAGGTCCCTCCACAGCACCTGTCACCTGAGGAGGGGGGTGGACCTGGGAGTCCTGCCTCCCACAGGCAGCTTCCACCCTCTGCCAAGCCCAGCCCAGCACAGAAGGTCACATACTTGGTGCAGGAGGGAGAGCAGGTGAGATTCCTGTACTTGTCCAAGCTTTAAAATGCCCTGGGCTGCCCACTTTTCTTCATACCTCAGGGAGAGTACAGGGTAAATTGTAGTACATTTCTAGGTTCTCAGGCTAGGGACAAAACCTTTGTGAGATCCTATCAGCACCCACCCCTCTTTCTCCATTTAGGAGTCGAGTCTGTTAGCGTCTGCATGTCAGTGAGTGTCGCTGGGTCACAGGGGAACAGGGGATGCTTCTAGCACTAACGTTCACATGTGCACCAAACTGTTGATTAGCATTATTCCTGTCATCTCTGCCCCTGCCGTTTCTATCACAACCCACAGCACTCGCAGTCTGGGGGAGGATGGTTTCTACATGAGCCTCTAGGGTGATTTGGAGGAAACAGGGAAGTTGGGAATTCAGGCCTGGTTGTGCAATTTCACTTCACACATGTCATACTTTTGCTGAGCCCGTTTCCTTGGATTTCTGCAGAGGTGGGACAAGAGACTCTCAGCCCAGCGCCCCTCACTGAGACCCTGTAGTCTCTGTTTCATTCATAAGATTCTGTGCATGTGTTTCTATCATTGAATTTGGAAATAATTGTTCTAACATCAGTATAATCTTCCCTATTTCATATCACATAAAGTTGAGGTCCAAGGAGACTAGGTTCCGAGGAAAGCAGAGGAAAGTGGGACGAGTTGAGGATGGAGCCAGGTGTGCTGCGTTCCGATCCTGGGCTCGTCAGGGCTGAGCTTGAGCAGGTCGGGCGAGAGGGAGGATGAGGCCAGGCTGGGCAGCAAGCCTTCTATCCCTCAGCTCACTGCTGTCCCCATCCTGGCCTGGTCTATGAAGGAGCCTCCTCAGCCTGCAGGCGGGGAGGGTCAGCAGGGGTGTATCCCCTCTTAGAGCTGGAGGATCTGTAGGGACAGTGGAGACTGGCTGTGCAGGGGCCTGGCCTGGCTCTTTCTGGCTCTGCTCTGTACTCTTGCTTGGTCCTCTCTGTCCTCCAAGTTGGAGGGAATGACAGGGGTCTCCTGGACCCACCGCTGGGGTCAATGAGTCTTGCAGTGGACACAAGGCCTGCAGGTTCTGGACACCGTGGGGCTCATTCTCTGGGTCCCACTGCCTGCAGCACCCCGTGGGTTGAGCTCAGGGTCAGGGTCATGCTCAGGGTCCTGTGGGGGCTGAGCCTGTGGGCAGGGCGCGGAGCAGCTCCTGGGCAGAGAGTAATGAGGGTAGCTGGAGATTCCAGGCCATGGTGGGCACCCCAGATTCTGTTTCTTGAGCCCACAGTTGAGCCTGAATGCACCAAGTCTCCCTCATACTACCAATGGTTCCTGTGGAAATGCTCCTTCTCAGGCTTGTGGGGAGAATCTCTGCCTCTGGTTGAGCTTCATGGATCCGGTTCATGTGGAGCTGTGCTCACGTCTGGGCTCCACACAGGAGCTCTCGTCACTGTGGGTTTGAAAATCGTCAAGGCTCGAGTGCCAAGGGGCATGTGAGGACATTTCTGTGGCTGTTCTCATGAAATGTGCCCTGGGGATACTTCTCCGTGTGGGTAAAATATGTACCCAAATTTCCACACTGTTTTTAAGTGTCCACATTATCTTCACAGATTCTCTGCCTGTTCCGTGAATGTTTCATGACCCACGTTGTGGAGCAGATTGGGTGTAACTTGTCTTAAATTTCTGTTTAAATTTTGTTCATCCTTTTCTTTACTGGAGGTTTCTGATAGGCAGCATCCAGGTGGGTGTCGCTGTGAAACTCAATCCGACATCCTGTCTTACAGTCGCGCTGTGTAGACCATTTCCCGAATGTGATTAGTACTATCGTTTCAATACAGCTTCTTGCTTTTATTTTCTCTTTGTCCCATGTGTTCTTTGTTTCCTGGTTCCATGTATCTCTCTTTTTTTAAAATCTAAGTGAGCATTGTCAAGTGATTCCATTTCTTCGCAACGTTTGGACTCATTGGCTCTAACTCCTTATGACCTCATTACCCCCCATCCCCCCAACCTTCCCCCCATCCTTCAAGTCTCCGTCCAGGGGATGTTACAGCACTGTCACATCCAGAGTAAGAACCTGAGAGCATACTTCTGTGTTTGCGCTCCGGGTTTTTCCTGTCATTTTCCTGCATATTACTTTTAGCTGTACTATCAATTCCAACTTAGGTACAAGTTATAGTTGCTTTAGACAGTCAGTTACCTTTAAAGAGAGTTGTATAATCAACAGCATTAATATCTATCCCAGTAGGAGACCTTTGCATGTCTTTCTTTCATTTTGTAGATTCAGTTCATTCTCGAATCACTTCCTCCTGCCTGAGGGATGTGCATTGTTATGTCTTATGAGTCAGCTGATGATGACTTCTGTCACTTTCTGTATATCTGAAAAAATGTTATTTATTCTGTATTTTTGGAAGATGTATTCCCTGGGTAAGGATTGAAGTTCTTTTTCCTTTTTTCATGTATGAGAAATGCTAATCCACCATCTCCCTCTGCATTTCTGCCAATGAGAAATCTGCTAGAATCCCGTTTGTTCCCCGAAACATAGTGTATCTTTCCCCTCTGGATGCTTTTAATACTGTTTCTTTTCATCTGCCTGAAACAATTTGATATTGATGGGTGTTGGATTTGGCTTTTAAAAACATATACTTATTGTGCTTGAGCTGTTGAACTTTTTGGATCTGTGGGTTTTAGGTTTTCATGAAATTTAGAACAATTTTGAGCAATATTTCATTAAGTATTTTTCAAGCTCCCTGCCCCTCCTTTGGGGACACAGTCACAGCCTCTTACATTGCTCGGGTTGTCCCATGTTCAGTGATGCTCTGTTCATTTTTAGAGTGTTTGTTCTGTCTTTCCCTTTGCAGTGTCCGTGCTGTGTCTTCAGATTCCCTCACGTGTTCTTCTTGTGGTGTCTGTTGCTCATCTCAACGCTGGTATTTGTGATCTGAGACAATGTAGATTTCGTCTGTAGAAGTTTGAGTTGGGGAGAGAAACATCAAATGTTGGAGAGGTTGTGGAGAAAGGGGAACCCTCTTCCGCTGTTGGTGGGAATGGAAGTTGGTAAGCCACTTTGGAAAACAGTGTGGAGGTTCCTCAAAAATTTACAAATAGAGCTACCCTATGACGCAGCAATTGCACTACTGGGTATTTACCTGAAGGACACAGATGTGGTGAAAAGAAGGGCCACATGGACCCCAATGTTCATAGGAGCAATGTCCGCAATAGCCAAAGTGTGGAAAGAGCCGAGACGCCCTTCAACAGATGAATGGAAAAAGAAGATGTGGTCCATATATACAATGGAATATTACTCAGCCATCAGAAAGGATGAATACCCGACTTTTCCATCAACATGGATGGGACTGGAGGAGATTATGCTAAGTGAAATAAGTCAAGCAGAGAAAGTCAATTATCATATGATTTCACTTATTTGTGGAAAATAAGGAATAGCATGGAGGACATTAGGAGAAGGAAGGGAAAAATGGGGGTGGGGGGAATTGGAGTGAGAGATGAGCCATGAGAGAGTATGGACTCTGAGAAACAAACAGGGTTTTACATGAGAGACGATGGAGTCTGAAAAACAAACTGAGGGTTCTAGAGGGTAGGGTGTTGGGAGGATGGGTTAGCCTGGTGATGGGTATTAAAGAGGGCACATTCTGCATGGAGCACTGGGTGTTATGCATAAACAATGAATCATGGAACACTACATCAAAAACTAAAGATGTAATGCATGGTGATTAACATTACAATAAAAAATTAAAAAAAAAAAAACAGTGTTTTAGAGGGGAGGGGGGAGGGGGAATTGGTTAGCCCAGTGATGGGTTAAGGAGGGCACGTACTGCATGGAGCACTGGGTGTTATGCACAAACAATGGATCGTGGATCACTACATCTAAAACTAATTATGCAATGTATGGGGATAATATAAGAATAAACAAATTAAAAAAAACCCCAAAACTAATGATGTATTGTATGGTGACTAACATAACATAATAAAATTTAAAAAAAAAAGAAGTTTGAGTTGTATACTTTAATTTTCTTCTCCTCTTAATGTGTTCAATCAGTCAGACTAAATTTGGACCCAAGTCTGCAACATGGTTCTTCCTGGGATCTCCAGCCTTCTTTTTTTTTCTTTTTCTTTTTTTTTTTTTTACTATGTATTTATACTTATATATTTATTATAACCATAGTCCTATATATAATATGTAACATATATATGTATATAGTATAATTATATAATTATAAATACTGATACTGTAACCTCATCCATTTTACAGGTGAGGAAACTGATGCACAGGGAGGTTATGTGGCTGGTTCAAGGTTATCCTATAAGTGATAGAGCTAGGCTTTAAACAAAGATATTTGCTTGCTTCCAGGGCTAGAAGTTTTGTTTTGTTTTGTTTTGTTTTGTTTTGATTTTTTCTTAACATATATTGCATTATTTGTTTCAGAGGTACAGATCTGAGATTCAACAGTCTTGCACAATTCACAGCGCTTACCAGAGCACACACCCTCCCCAGTGTCCATCACCCAGTCACCCCATCCGTCCCACCCCACCCCCCACTACAACAAGACTCAGTTTGTTTCCTGAGATTAAGAATTCCTCATATCAGTGAGAACATATGATACATGTCTTTCTCTGTTTGACTTATTTCACTCAACATAATACCCTCCAGTTCCATCCACGTGGTTGCAAATGGCAAGATCTCATTCCTTTTGATGGCTGCATAATATTCCATTGTATATATATACCACCTCTTCTTTATCCATTCATCTGTCGATGGACATCTTGGCTCTTTCCACAGTTTGGCTATTGTGGACATTGCTGCTATAAACATCGGGGTGCACGTAGCCCTTCGGATCCCTACTTTTGTATCTTTGGGGTAAATACCCAGTAGTGCAATTGCTGGATCATATGGTAGCTCTATTTTCAACTTTTCGAGGAACCTCCATACAGTTTTCCAGAGTGGCTGCACCAGCTTGCATTCCCACCAACAGTGGAGGAGGGTTCCCCTTTCTTTGCATCCCCGCCAACATCTGTCATTTCCTGACTTGTTAATTTTGGCCATTCTGACTGGTGTGAAGTGGTATCTCATTGAGGTTTTGATTTGGATTTCCCTGATGCTGAGCGATATTGAGCACTTTTTCATGTGTCTGTTGGCCATTTGGATGTCTTCTTTGGAAAAATGTCTGTTCATGTCTTCTGCCCATTTCTTGATTGGATTCTTTGTTCTTTGGGTGTTGAGTTTGATGAGTTCTTTATAGATTTTGGATACTAGCCCATTATCTGATATGTCGTTTGCAAATATCTTCTCCCATTCTGTCGGTTGCCTTTTGGTTTTGTTGACTGTTTCCTTTGCTTTGCAAAAGCTTTTTATCTTGATGAAGTCCCAATAGTTCATTTTTGCCCTTGCTGCCCTTGCCTTTGGCGATGTTTCTAGGAAGAAGTTGCTTCGGCTGAGGTCAAAGAGGTTGCTGCCTGTGTTCTCCTTTAGAATTTGGATGCACTCCTGTCTCACATTGAGGTCTTTCAACCATTTGGAGTCTATTTTTGTGTGTGGTGTAAGGAAATGGTCCAGTTTCATTCTTCTGCATGTGGCTATCCAATTTTCCCAACACCATTTGTTGAAGAGACTGTCTTTGTTCCATTGGACATTCTTTCCTGCTTTGTCGAAGATGAGTTGACCATAGAGTTGAGGGTCCATTTCTGGGCTCTCTATTCTGTTCCATTGATCGATGTGTCTGTTTTTGTGCCAGTACCATACTGTCTTGATGATGACAGCTTTGTAATAGAGCTGGAAGTCTGGAATTGTGATGCCGCCAGCTTTGCTTTTCTTTTTCAACATTCCTCTGGCTATTCGGGTCTTTTCTGGTTCCATACAAATTTTAGTATGATTTGTTCCATTTCTTTGAAAAAAGTGGATGGTATTTTGATGGGGATTGCATTGAATGTGTAGATTGCTCTAGGTAGCATGGCCATCTTCACAATATTTGTTCTTCCAATCCATGAGCATGGAACGTTTTTCCATTTCTTTGTGTCTTCCTCAATTTCTTTCATGAGTATTTTATAGTTTTCTGAGTACAGATCCTTTGTCTCTTTGGTTAGATTTATTCCTAGGTATCTTATGGTTTTGGGTGCAATTGTAAATGGGATCGACTCCTTAATTTCTCTTTCTTCTGTCTTGTTGTTGCTGTATAGGAATGCCACTGACTTCTGTGCATTGATTTTATATCCTGCCACTTTACTGAATTCCTGTATGAGTTCTAGCAGTTTCGGGGTGGAGTCTTTTGGGTTTTCCACATAAAGTATCATATCATCTGCAAAGAGTGAGAGTTTGACTTCTTCTTTGCCAATTTGGATGCCTTTGATTTATTTTGTTGTCTGATTGCTGTGGCTAGGACTTCCAATACTATGTTGAATAGCAGTGGTGATAGTGGACATCCCTGCCGCGTTCCTGACCTTAGGGGGAAAGCTCTCAGTTTTTCCCCATTGAGAATAATATTTGCTGCAGGTTTTTCATAGATGGCTTTTATGATATTGAGGTATGTACCCTCAATCCCTATTCTCTGAAGAGTTTTGATCAAGAAAGGATGCTGTACTTTGTCAAAAGCTTTTTCTGCATCTATTGAGAGGATCATATGATTCTTGTTCTTTCTTTTGTTAATGTATTGTATCACATTGATTGATTTGCGGATGTTGAACCAACCTTGCAGCCCAGGGATAAATCCCACTTGGTTGTGGTGAATAATCCTTTTAATGTACTCTTGGATCCTATTGGCTAGTATTTTGGTGAGAATTTTTGCATCCTTGTTCATCAGGGATATTGGTCTGTAATTCTCCTTTTTGATGGGGTCTTTGTCTGGTTTTGGGATCAAGGTAATGGTGGCCTCATACAATGAGTTTGGAAGTTTTCCTTCCATTTCTATTTTTTGGAACAGTTTCAGAAGAATAGGTATTAATTCTTCTGGAAATGTTTGGTAGAATTCCCGTGGGAAGCCATCTGGCCCTGGGCTTTTGTTTGTAGGGAGATTTTGATGACTGCTTCAATTTCCTTAGTGGTTATAGGTCTGTTCAGGTTTTCTATTTCATCCTGGTTCAGTTTTGGTAGTTGATACATCTCTAGGAATGCATCCATCTCTTCCAGGTTATCTAATTTGCTGCCATAGAGTTGCTCATAATATGTTCTTATAATTGTTTGTATTTCTTTGGTATTGGTTGTGATCTCTCCTCTTTCATTCATCATTTTGTTGATTTGGGTCATTTCTCTTCTCTTTTTGATAAGTCTGGCCAGGGGTTTATCAATCTTGTTAATTCTTTCAAAGAACCAGCTCCTAGTTTCGTTGATCTGTTCTACTGTTCTTTTAGTTTCTATTTCATTGATTTCTGCTCTGATCTTTATTATTTCTCTTCTCCTGCTGGGTTTAGGCTTTATTTGCTGTTCTTTCTCCAGCTCCTTTAGGTGTAGGGTTAGGTTGTGTACTTGAGACCTTTCTTGTTTCTTGAGAAAGGCTTGTATTGCTATATACTTTCCTCTTAGGACTGCCTTTGCTGCATCCCAAAGATTTTGAACAGTTGTGTTTTCATTTTCATTGGTTTCCATGTATTTTTTTTTAATTCTTCTTTAATTTCCTGGTTGACCCATTCATTCTTCAGTAGGATGCTCTTTAGCCTCCACGTATATGAGTTCTTTCCAACTTTCCTCTTGTGGTTGAGTTCTAGTTTCAAAGCATTGTGGTCTGAAAATAGGCAGGGAATGATCCCAATCTTTTGGTACCAGTTGAGACCTGATTTATGACCTAGGATGGGATCTATTTTGGAGAATGTTCCATGGGCACTAGAGGAGAATGTGTATTGCGTTGCTTTGGGGTGGAATGTTCTGAATATGTCTGTGAAGTCCATTTGGTCCAGTGTGTCATTTAAAGTCTTTATTTCCTTGTTGATCTTTTGCTTAGACGATCTGTCCATTTCAGTGAGGGGGGTGTTAAAGTCCCCCACTATTATTGTATTGTTGTCGATGTGTTTCTTTGCTTTTGTTATTAATTGCCTTATATAACGGGCTGCCCTCATGTTAGGGGCATAGATATTGACAATTGTTAAATCTTCTTGTTGGATAGATCCTTTAAGTATGATATAGTGTCCTTCCTCATCTCTTATTACGGTCTTTGGTTTAAAATCTAATTTGTCTGATATAAGGATTGCCACCCCAGCTTTCTTTTGGTGTCCATTAGCATGGTAAATGGTTTTCCACCCCCTCACTTTCAATCTGGGGGTGTCTTTGGGTCTAAAATGAGTCTCTTGCAGACAGCATATCGATGGGTCTTGTTTTTTAATCCAGTCTGTTAGCCTGTGTCTTTTGATTGGGGCATTGAGCCCATTTACATTCCGGGTAACTATTGAAAGATAGGAATTTGGTGCCATTGTATTGCCTGTAAGGTGACTGTTACCGTATATTGTCTGTGTTCCTTTCTGGCCTATGTTGCTTTTAGGCTCTCTCTTTGCTTAGAGGACCCCTTTCAAGATTTCCTGTAGGGCTGGTTTTGTGTTTGCAAATTCCTTTAGGTTTGTTTGTCCTGGAAGCTTTTTCTCTCTCCTTCAATTTTCAATGACAGCCTAGCTGGATAGAGTATTCTTGGCTGCATATTTTTCTCATTTAGTGCTCTGAATATATCCTGCCAGTCCTTTCTGGCCTGCCACGTCTCTGTGGATAGGTCTGTTGCCAATCTAATGTTTCTACCCTTGTAGGTTACATATCTCTTCTCCTGAGCTGCTTTCAGGATTTTCTCTTTGTCTATGAGACTCGTAAGTTTTACTATTAGATGTCGGGGAGTTGACCTATTTTTATTGATTTTGAGGGGGGTCTCTGTGCTTCCTGGATTTCATGCCTGTTTCTTTCCCCAAATTAGGGAAGTTCTCTGCTATAATTTGCTCCATTATACCTTCTGGCCCTCTCTCTCTTTCTTCTTCTTCTGGGATCCCAATTATTCTAATATTGTTTCGTCTTATGGTATCACTTATGTCTCAAATTCTGCCCTCGTGATCCAGTAGTTGTTTATCTCTCTTTTTCTCAGCTTCTTTATTTTCCATCATTTCATCTTCTATAGTACTGATTCTCTCTTCTGCCTCATTTATTCTAGCACTTAGCGCCCCCATTTTTTTGCACCTCATTAATAGCCTTTTTGATTTCTACTTGGTTGGATTTTAGCTCTTTTACTTCTCCAGAAAGGGTTTCTCTAATAACTTCCATATTTTTTTCAAGCCCAGCTAGTATCTTTAAAGTGATGATTCTGAACTCTAGATCTGACATCGTACTAATGTCCGTATTGAGTAGGTCCCTGGCAGTCGGTACTACCTCTTGTTCTTTTTGTTGAGGTGATTTTTTCCATCTCGTCATTTTGTGCAGAGGATAATAGATTAATGAGAGAACAAAAGGCTAGCAGAGTAACCACGTCCCCAGAAAATATACTTCAAACAAATCAGAAAAGACCTGAAGCAGTGGGATAAGAAAGGGAAAGAGAGAAAAGAGAAAAAGAAAAAAAAAAGAAAAAGATAAAGATAAAAACAAAAACAAACAAAACAAAACAACAACAACAAAAGAAAAACCAGAATGTGATCAAATATGATCTATATGGTATATAGATCAGTGCCACACACTAGATTTGGGGTGTATTTTGGTCTTTTAGAAGAAAGTGCCTCCCAAAATTTTAAAGAAAGAAAAACTTATATATGTACAAAAATAAGGATTGATATGATGAAGGGATGGAATATGACTGTAAAAATGGAAATTATAAAAAATTTTATAAAAGGAATTGGTAAGAAGTTGTTTGAAAAAAGAAAGAAGAGGATTTAAAAAAGAAAAAAGAAAAAGAGAAAAAAAAAGGGAGAGGATGTGATCAGGCAGGGGAATAGAAAACACCATATACTAGAGATTTAGGGTATATTTTAATCTGTTAGAAGAAACTATCTCAAAATTTTAAAGAGAGAACAACTTATATATATAAGCTAAAAATATGGGTAACTACTATGAAGGGATAGAATATGACTCTAAAAATGAAAAATAAAAATGTTTTTTTTTTTTTAAAGGGATTGATAAGATGTTGGTTGAAAAATGGAAAAAGAAAAATTCAAAAAGAAATAAAAAGACAAAAAAGACAGTTAAAAAAAATTAACTTTACAAGACTAAAGAATCATGGTAAAAAAGCCGTGAATTCTATGTGCAGTATTCCCCTAGCGCTGGAGTTCTGCCGTTCTCATTGATCGGTAAACTTGGTCTTGGCCGGCTGTTCTCCCTGATCTGGGCAGGGGCCTGTTGCCGTGGTTCCCAAATGTCTCTGCCGGAGGCGGAATTGCCCCGCCCTTGCCCCCTCCCAGCTAAGTAATCTGCTCGGGGTTGCTCTCCGGGGCTTTTGTTCCCTGCGAGCTTTCCGTACAGCTTTGGAGGCGGAGAGGGAAAATGGCGGCCTCCCAATCTCCACCCTGGAGGATCCGAGAACTCGGGCCCGCTTCTCAGTGCGCCCCCAGAGAAAAGCCGTCAGTCACTCCTGTCTCCCCGGTCTCCGGCTGCACTCCGTGCTCACCCGGCCTGCATCCGCGCACCTCTATCTCTGGCAACTGACCCCGGGTGGAGTCTCCAAACCCAGCAGATCCCTGCGGTGCACTCCCGCGCACCTCCTCCCGGGGGAGGAAGGTGAGTCTCCCCGGATCTGCCGCTTGTTGGGTCCCTGCTGGAGGAGCAGTGGCCCGACTGTGCTGTGGATCACGGTTTATGGCCACCCCGGGCTGAGAGCCCGCGCCTGGCCGCCGCCTCTGCAGCCGGCTTCCCTGCTCCGTTACCTGGGAGCTCTGCCACACTCAGGCACCCCCGGTCTTTCTGTGACCCCGAAGGTCCTGAGACCACACTGTCCCGGAGGGTTCCACCCTCCGCTTAGCCACCAGAGTGACGTCCCTCAGCGGAGCAGACTTTCAAAAGTTCCGATTTTGTGCTCCGTGGTTCTATCACTTGCCAGAAGCGGCCGACGGAGGCCCCTCCCCCGCCGTCTATCCTCCCGAATATCGCCTCGGATTCACTTCTCCGCACGTCCTACCTTCCAGAAAGTGGTCGCTTTTCTGATGAGAGAGTTGTTGCTCTTCTTTTCTTCAATCTCCTGTTGAGTTTGTTGGTGTTCAGAATGGTTTGATCCCTATCCAGCTGAATTCCTGAGAGGAGACGAAATCCAGGGCTCCTACTCCTCCGCCATCTTGCTCCGCCCCCCGATAATTGTCTTTCTATGCTTGACTTATTTCACTTAGCAGAATCTCCTGCAGTCCCATCCATGTTGATGTAAAAGTTGGGTATTCATCTTTTCTGATGGCTGAGTAATATTCCATTGTATATATGGACCACATCTTCTTTATCCATTCATCTGTTGAAGGGCATCTCGGCTCTTTCCACAGTTTGGCTATTGCGGACATTGCTGCTATGAACATTGGGGTGCATATGGCCCTTCTTTTCACTACATCTGTATCTTTGGGGTAAATACCCAGTAGTGCAATTGCTGGGTCATAGGGTAGCTCTATTTTAAAATTTTTGAGGCACCTCCACACTGTTTTCCAAAGTGGCTGTACCAACTTGCATTCCCACCAACAGGGTAAGAGGGTTCCCTTTTCTCCACAACCTCTCCAACATTTGTTATTTCTTTCCCTGTCCATTTTGGCCATTCTAACTGGTGTAAGGTGGTATCTCAATGCGGTTTTGATTTGGATTTCCCGGATGGCTAATGATGATGAACATTATTTCATGTGTCTCTTAGCCATTTGTATGTCTTCTTCAGAGACGTGTCTTTTCATCTCTTCTGCCCACTTTTTGACTTGATTATTTGTTTTTTGGGTGTTGAGTTTCAGAAGTTCTTTATAGATTTTGGATACCAGTCCTTTATCTGTAACGTCATTTGCAAATATCTTCTCCCATTCTGTGGGTTGCCTCTTTGTTTTGTTGACTGTTTCCTTTGCTGTGCAGAAGCTTTTTATCCTGATGAAGTCCCAAAACTTCATTTTTGCTTTTGTTTCACTAGCTTTTGGAGATGTATCTTGAAAGAAGTTGCTGTGGCCAATGTCAAAGAGGTCACTGCCTATGTTCTCCTCGAGGATTTTGATGGATTCCTGTCTCACATTGAGGTCTTTCATCCACTTTGAGTTTATCTTTGTGAATGGTGTTAGAGAATGGTTGAGTTTCATTCTGCCTGCGGCTGTCCAATTTTCCCAGCAGCATTTATTGAAGAGCCTGTCTTTTTCCATTGCATGCTTTTTCCTGCTTTGTCAAAGATTATTTGACTATAGAGTTGAGGGTCCATATCTGGGTTCTCTATTCTGTTCCATTGGTCTGTATGTCTGTTTTTGTGCCAGTACCATGCTGTCTTGGTGATCACTGCTTTGTAATAGAGCTTGAAATCCGGCAACGTGATGCCCCCAGCTTTGTTTTTCTTTTTCAACATCTCCTTGGCGATTCGGGGTCTTTTCGGATTCCATACAAATTTTAGGATTGTTTGTTCCAGCATTTTGTAAAATGTCATTGCGGAAGCAGACGGCGGTGGCAGGCGGCGGCAGGATGCGGAGGCAGGCAGGCGGCCACGGATGACGGCGGGCAGCAGGCTGCAGGCGCAGGCAAGGGCGGTGGGTGGCAGAAGGCAGGTGGCGGCGGCAGGCAGAGGTAAGCGGCAGCAGGGGGCGGCAGTGGCAGACGGCAGTGGTAGTACTGCCTGGTGGCGGCAGCAGGCAGGCGGTGGCAGGCGGCGGTGGCAGGCAGCGGCAGGGAGGTGGTGGCAGTCGCTGACAGGTGGCAGCGGGCAGCAGCAGAGGTGGCGGCGGTGACAGCACCAGCGGGTGACGTCTATGGCTGCAGCGGCTGCAGGGGCGGCAAGGGCTGCAGGGGCGCCAGCTTTGGGCAGCCCAGGGTCATTGGGCGGCGGTGTGTGGCAGCCTCAGCAGCAGGTGCCATTGGCTTCAGCCGGAGTCACCGGCGGGGGAAGCAGGCGCCCCAATAGGGGCGGGGTCAGCAGCAGGCGGGTCAGCGGCGGCAGCGAGGGTCAGCGTGGGGAGGGGCGCGGGAACGCCGGCGGGCGTCTGCGAGTTACGCGGCGGCGTCTGCGGCGTCAGTGGCGTCAGGGGCGTCAGCGGCATCAGCGGCGTCAGCAGTAGTGCTGGCGTCAGTCGGCTTCAGCGTTGGGCAGCAGCGGAAGCTCCGGGCAGCAGAGGCAGCAGCAGGAGTATCAGCAGCGGGCGGCGGCAGCGGTAGGTGCCGGGTTAGTGGGGGTCAGAATGTGGCAGCGGGAGGCGGTGGAGGCAGTGGAGGCAGGGGGCGGCAGTGGAGGCAGGGGGCGGCAGTAAGCGGTGGGGGCAGGGAGGCAGGCAAGGGCGGCGGGCGGTGGAAGTAGGTAGCAAGCGGCGGCGGCGGCAGGGGGCGGGGGCAGGCAGGCTGCGGCAGGCAGGTGGCAGACAGTTGCAGGCAGGCTGCAGCACTGGGGGTACGCAGTAGCCGCAGGCGGCAACAGGCAGTGGCGGCAGGAAGCGGCGGCGGGCAGGTGGTGGGGGCAGGTAGTGGCGGCCGGCAGGCCCCGGCTAGGGGCAGGCAGGGGGCGGCGGCGGCAAAGGTGGCAGACGGGGGCAGGCAGTGGTAAGCGGCGGGAGGAAGCGGCGGCAGGTGCCAGGGCCAGGCAGCAGCGTTAGGTAGGTGGCAGCGGTAGGCATGTGGTGGCGGTGGGCTGCCGTGGCGGGTAGTGGTAAGTGGCAGCAGGCGGGGGTAGGCGGCGGTGGTAGGGAAGCAGCAGCAGGCCGTGGCGGGCTGCAGGCAGCAGGGGCCAGGCAGGAAGTGGCGGCTGACAGTCGTAGCCGGCCGTAAGCGGTGGCAGAAAGCGGCGGCAGGCGGCAGGGGCAGGTGGCAGGGGGAGGCGGGCCGCAACGGCGGCAGGCAGTGAGGGCAGCAGACGGCAGCAGCGTCAGGCGGCAGCGGCAGGCGGTGGGACCAAGCGGGCTGCAGGGGGCAGCAGCAGCAGGTGGCGGCGGTAGGCAGGCAACGTTGGCAGGCATCTTCGAGGTTAGGCCGCGGAGGCTGGTGGCAGTAGCCGCAGATGGCAACAGGCGGTGGTGGCAGCAAGCAGTGGCAGGCAGGTGGCGGGGACAGGTGGTGGCCGCAGGCAGCAGTCGTAGGAAGGCGGGAATTGCAGCTGTTGGGAGGCGGCAGTAGTAGGCATGCGGTGGTGGCGGGCTGCGGTGGCGGGCAGTGGTAAGCGGCAGCAGGCGGCGGTGGTAAGGAAGCGGCAGCGGGCCGTGGCGGGCAGCGGGCAGTGGGGGCAGGCAGGCGGTGGCAGGCAACGTCAGCAGCGGGCTGCAGGCGGCCGCGGTAGGCAGGTGGTGGTGGTGGTGGCAGGTGGCGGCGGTAGGCACCGGTAAGCGGCGGCAGGGGGTGCGGGCAGGCAGGCGGAGGCAGGGGGACACAGGCAAGGACGGCGGGCGGCGGCAGGCAGGGTTGGCAGACAGGCGGTGGTGGTAGGTAGTAGCAGGCAGCCCCGGCAGGAAGCGAAGGCAGGCGGCAGTGGCAGCAGGCGGCAGCGCGGGCAGGCTGTGGTAAGCCGTGGCTGGCAGTCAGGCAGCCACAGGCAAGGGAGGCGCGCGGTGCGAGGAGGTAGCAGGCGGCGGCGGCAGGAAGCGGTGGGACGCAGGCAGCTGGGGCGGCAGGCAGGCAAGCCCTGGCAAGCGGCAGGCAGGAGGCAACAGGAAGCGGCGGCAGCGGTGTCAGGCGGCAGTGGCAGGAAGCCACGGGAGACAGCGGAGGCAGGTGGCGGGGGAAGGTGGCAGGAGGAGGCAGGCTGCAGCGGAGGCAGGCAGTGGCGGCAGGTAAGAGGTAGCAGGTGCAGGCTGCAGTAAGCAGCGGCTGGCAGGCAGGCCACGGCAGGTAAGGGCCGCGGGTGGTGCAAGGATATAGCAGGCGGCGGCAGCAGGCAGGCGGCGGGGGCAGGCAGGTGGCAGAGAGCAGCATTAGGGAGGTGGCAGCGGTAGGCCGGTGGTGCCGGCAGCGGTGGGGGTAGGCAGGCAGCGTTGGCATGCATTCTTGGTGTTAGGTAGCTGGGCCCGGTGGAGCCAGGCTGCGGCAGCAGACGGCGGTGGCAGGCCGATGGCTACGGATGCCGGCGGGCAGCAGGCTGCAGGCGCAGGCAAGGGCGGTGGGTGGCAGAGGGCAGGTGGCGGCGGCAGGCAGAGGTAAGTGGCAGCAGGGGCGGCAGTGCCAGACGGCAGTGGTAGTACTGACTGGTGGCGGCAGCAGCAAGGCGGTGGCAGGCGGCGGTGGCAGCAGTGGTGGGAAGCGGCGGCAGGCAGCGGCAGGCAGGCGGTGGCAGGCGGTGGCAGGCGGCAGCAGGCAGTAGCAGAGGTGGCAGCGGTGACAGCAGCAGCGGGTGGCGTCTGCGGCTGCAGCGGCTGCAGGGGCGGCAAGGGCTACAGGGGCGCCCGCTTTGGGCAGCCCCAGGTCATTGGGCGGCGGTGTGTGGCGGCCTCAACAGCAGGTGCCATTGGCTTCAGCCGGAGTCACCGGTGGCGGAAGCAGGCTCCGCGATAGGGGCGCGGTCAGCAGCAGGCGGGTCAGCGTTGGCAGCGTGGGTCAGCGTGGGGAGGGGCGCGGGAACGCCGGCGGGCATCTGCGGGTTACGCGGCAGCGTCAGTGGCGTTAGCCGCGTCCGCGGCGTCCGCGGCGTCAGGAGTAGTGCTGGCGTCATGTGGCTTCAGCGTTGTGCAGCAGCGGAAGCTCCGGGCACCAGAGGCAGCAGCAGGCGTATCAGCAGCGGGCGGCGGCAGCGGTAGGTGCCGGGTTAGTGGGGTCAGTATGTGGCAGCGGGAGGCGGTGGAGGCAGGGGAGGCAGGGGGCGGCAGTAAGCGGTGGGGGCAGGGAGGCAGGTAGCGGCAGGCAAGTGTGGTGGGCGGCGGCGGTAGGCGATTGCAGGCGGCGGCAGGAAGCGGTGGCAGGCTGTGGAAAGAAGCGGCAGGCAGGCAGGCGGCGGCGGCAGGCAGGCAAGGGCGGCGGGCGGTGGAAGGAGGTAGCAGGCGGCGGCGTCGGCAGGGGGCGGGGGCAGGCAGGCTGCGGCAGGCAGGTGGCAGGCAGTTGCAGGCAGACTGCAGCATTGGGGGTAGGCAGTAGCCGCAGGTGGCAAGAGGTGGTGGCGGCAGGAAGCGGCGGCGGGCAGGTGGTGGGGCCAGGTGGTGGCGGCTGGCAGGCCCCGGCTAGGGGCAGGCAGGGGGCGGCGGCGGCAAGAGGTGGCAGACGGTGGCAGGCAGTGGTAAGCGGCGGGAGGAAGCGGCGGCAGGCGGCAGGGCCAGGCAGCAGCGTTAGGTAGGCGGCAGCGGTAGGCATGTGGTGGCGGTGGGCTGCCGTGGCGGGTAGTGGTAAGTGGCAGCAGGCGGGGGTAGGCGGCGGTGGTAGGTAAGCAGCAGCAGGCCGTGGCGGGCTGCAGGCAGCAGGGGCCAGGCAGGAAGCGGCGGCTGATAATCCTAGCCAGCCATAAGGGGTGGCAGAAAGCGGCGGCAGGCGGGGGCAGGTGGCAGGGGGAGGCGGGCCACAGTGAGGGCAGGCAGTGAGGGCAGCAGGCGGCAGTGGCCACAGGCAGTGGAGGCAAGCGGGCTGCAGGGGGTGGCGGCGGTAGATTGGCAGCGTTGGCAGGCATCGTCGAGTTTAGGCAGCGGAGGCTGGTGGCAGCAGAGGAGGTGGCAGGTGGCAGGCTGCAGGTGGCGGCGGTAGAAGCGGTAAACGGCATCAGGGGGTGTGGGCAGGCAGGCGGAGGCAAGGGGATACAGGCAAGGGTGGCAGGCGGCAGCGGCAGGAAGCGGTGGTGGGCAGGTGGCTGGGGCGGTAGGCAGCGGTAACTGGCAGCAGCTGGTGGGGGCAGCGGCCCGGTGGCGGTAGGGGCAGGGTCAGCGCTGGGCAGCCAGCGCCAGCAAGCAGCAGGCGGCAGAGGGCGGCAGAGTGGGCCAGCCGTGTCGGCGGTCAGCAGCAGCGTCTGCGATGGGCAGCGGGTGTCAGTGGCGGTAGCTGGGGGCAGTGGCGGTAGCTGGGGGCAGTGGAGGTATGGCTGGGAGCACAGGGAGCCGGGGGCAGCGGCGTCCTTGGAACCCTAGCATGCTGCGGTTCCGAGGAAGAGGTGCCCCTCAGCCTGGTATCTGCAGGGGACACAGGGGGCCACCCAGGACCCAGAGGCCAAGCCTGAGGCGGAGTGCCAAGTCCTGCTTCCTCCCATTGGGGAGGCCAGGTGAGTTCGGCCTCTGCCCTGGGCTTGAGCTTCAGTCTCTCCATCTGTAAAGTGGGCAGAACAGCAAAACCTTAGGGTTATGGTGCAGATTTAATGTAGGTAATGGGTTTCCTCTAGACTGGTTCAGAGTCCAGGTTGTCATTCCTCTTATTCCACTTC
The DNA here is from genome assembly GCF_029215605.1 of Mirounga angustirostris. Lineage (NCBI taxonomy): Eukaryota > Metazoa > Chordata > Mammalia > Carnivora > Phocidae > Mirounga > Mirounga angustirostris. Next base: position 94,185,350 of record NW_026991722.1, read on the forward strand.
CAGCTGTGTGACCTTGAGCAAGATAGGTAATGGCCAGGCCTCAGAATTCTCATCTGAGAGATGGGCCTGCAAAGAGGACCTATATAGGCTTGTTTTGGGGATTTAGTGAAGTAGTACACAGAACCCATTTCCAAAGTCCATGTAAATCATGGGTCCTGGCACGAGATAAGTGCAGTACGAGTCTTTGGGATTAATATCACAGAAGTATTAGTTATTGTTATTGCTAGCACTGGGGAAGGAACACCGTGATTGCCATCCTCATGATTATCATCGTGAGTTAATTGAGGAGCTGCTCTGTGCCTGGCGCTGGCTAAGCATTCTACACCCTTTATCAGTTTGCACATCTCCATGGGCTAGGATCCTGATAGGCCTCTGAGTCTTAGAGACGCAGATAGTGCTTGGAACCAGATTTCAAGCCCTTGTCATTGCAGCTCCAAAACCTGTGCTTCCAACCTCTCCATGACTGGGGCGTATCCGAAACCCTCCTGCCTCTCTGCTTGACTCTGCACCTTACAGCTTAGAATAGGGCCTAACCCAGAGGAATACAGAGGGATAAGTATTCTCTATTTCTGTTACCGTCGTAGTCTTTATTCACTCGCAGTGCTTTATGGGCACAGATGTAACGGCGGTGGTTACTGATTCAGATCAAGAGCTGACAGACCATCCCAACTGAGAGAAATGAGACCCATTTTATGTGCTCCTCTCCCCCTAGAATGACGGTCAAGAGACAGTGATGACTCAGAGGTTGCCAGTGAGTTAAAGAAGTTGGCTGCCCAGCCGCAAGAGCCCGAGTAGACAGCAGCGGCGACCTTTGGTAGCATCTCAAAAGACACCTACACGATGGAACATGCCCAGGGATTTGGAAAACCGGTAAGGCACTTTCCATACACCCTGCATTGTTCTTCCTCAACTTCTTCAGTATCTCCCAGGAACTCCCTGCTTCTTCCTGTACCCCTAAGCGGGATGCAGTGCCCACTGCTCTGGGTAGAGAGGAGCCCAGCACTTTACATGCTGTTCTGTGCACGCACTCACCAGTGTACAAAGCTCTCCTTTAGTCTCTGTGAGGAACAGGAGGGCAGTTTCCCGCACAGATTTGGGCAGGTCCCTGCACTTTCTGAGTCCCCTGAACAATGGTGTACGGCTTACCTGTTTAAATCCAGTTTTGTCTTGGAGTGTTTTACAAGACCTTTTCCTTAGGATAACTTGTAAGATCACTTTCTTTACAACTTCGAAGCTTGTAATACAGTGTTATTAACTATAGCCGCCATGTTGTACGTTACATCCTGTGACTGACTGACTTTATACCTGTAAGTTTGAACCTTTGACCCCTGTCACCCATTTCACACCCATCCCCGTGCCTGTCAACCACCAATCTGACTGCTGTATCTTTAAGCTCAGTTTTTTGGTGGTTTTAGATTCCATATAAAAGTGTTGTCTTAGAGTATTTGTTTCTGACTTCTTTCAGTTAGCATCGTGCCCTCATGGTCCATCCATGTTGTTGTAAAAAGAACGATTTCGTTTTTTGTTATGGCTAAAGAGTATTGCAGTGTCTACATACACCACATCTTCCTTATCGATTCATCCCTCCGTGGACATGTAGGTTGTCCTCCTATCTTAGCTGTTACGAATAATGCTGCAGTGAACATGGGGGTTCAGATATCTTTTCAAATGGGTGTTTTTGTTTTCTTTGGCTAAATGGCCAGGAGAAAAATTGCTGGATTGTAGGCTCGTTCTAGTTTTAATGTTTTGAGGAGCCTGCATACTCTTTTCCACAGTGGATGCACCTACCTACGTTCCCACCAACAGCTCACTGGGGTTCCCTTTCGGCCACATCCTTGCTAACATATGTTATTTCTCATCTTTTTGATACTAAATTTTCTAACCAGTGTGAGGTGCTATCCCATTGTTTTGATTTGCATTTCCCTGATGATTCATGATGTTGAGCATCTTTTCACGTCCCTGTTGGCTCTCTGGATGTCTTCTCTGGATAATGTCCATTTGGATAACCCTCCCACTTTTTAACCACTTTGTTTTTTGCTGTAGTTATTGAGTGTAGGAGTGCTTTATATGTACTGGATACTAATCTTTTTTTTTTTTTTTTAAAGATTTATTTATTTATTTATTTGAGAGAGAGAATGAGATAGAGAGCATGAGAGGGTGGAGGGTCAGAGGGAGAAGCAGACTCCCTGCTGAGCAGGGAGCCTGACTTGGGACTCGATCCCGGGACTCTGGGATCATGACCTAAGCCGAAGGCAGTCGCTTAACAACTGAGCCACCCAGGCGCCCCTCCATACAAATTTTAAAGATTCTTTGCCTTATGTCTATAAAACGTGTTTCGAATTTTGGTTAAGAATTGCATTCAATCTCTAGACGGTTTTGGGTAGTATAGACATTTTAACACTTAATTCTTCTAATCCATGAGCATGGAATGTCGATTTACTTGTGTTGTCTTCCGTTTCTTTCCTTAGTGTCTTACAGTTTTCAGTATATAGGCTTTCACCTCCTTGGTTAAATTTATCTTTAAGTGTTTTTTGGTTTTTTTTAATGCAATTTTAAATATGATTTTTAAAATTTATTTTCCTGTTCATTATTCGTATATAAAAATGGAACATATTTTTATGTACTTTTTATCCTGCAACTTTATTGAATCTGTTTAATAGTTTTTTTCATGTTGTTTTTAGGGTTTTTTTTACATATAAAATGTCATTTGAATATAGTGACCTTTACTTCTTCCTTTCCAATTTGGATGTATTTTATTTCTTTATTTTTCTTGTGTAATTGCTCTGGCTGGGATTTCCAGTAGTATAGTTGACCGTTGTCCATCGTCGGTTTGAATTGTGTGGTCCACTTAATACATTTTTTATTCAGTAAATACAGGCATTGCTTGTAAAGGTATTGTCCTTTTGAATTTTTTTTTTCTTTTAAAATGATTATTTATATTCTACTTACTTAGCAATATTGGTTTCAGGAGAATTCCGTGATTCATGACTTGCTTACAACCCCTACTACTCATCATAACAGTGCCCTCCTTAATCCCATCACCCAGCTAGACCATCCCCCAAACACCTCCCCTCTGTCAAATCTCTGTTTTCCAGCATCAAGAGTTTCTTACAGTTTGTTTCCCTCTCCGTTCTTTGTATCCCCCCTCCCATTTGTTGATCTGTTTTGTTTCTTAAATCCATAGGAGTGAAATCTCATGGTATTCGTCTTTCTCTGAGTCACTTATTTTGCTTAGCATAATACACTCTAGCTTCATCAGGATTTTTTTTTTAAAGAATTTATTTATTTCTTTTTCTTTTTTTTTTTAATTTTATTATGTTATGTTAGTCACCATACAATACATCATTACTTTTTGATGTAGTGATCCACGGTCCATTGTTTTCGTATAACACCCAGTGCTCCATGCAGTACGTGCCCTCCTTAATACCCATCACTGGGCTCACCCATCCCCACAACCCCCCTCTAAAACCCTGTGTGTTTCTCAGGTCCATAGTCTTTCATGGTTCATCTCTCATCCAATCCCCCCCCCCCATTTTTCCCTTCCTTCTCCTAATGTCCTCCATGTTATTCCTTATGTTCCACAAATAAGTGAAACCATGTGATAATTGACTTTCTCTGCTTGACTTACTTCACTTAGCATAATCTTCTCCAGCCCCATCGATGTTGATGTAAAAGGTGGGTATTCATCCTTTCTGATGGCTGAGTAATATTCCATTGTATATATGGACCACATCTTCTTTATCCATTCATCTGTTGAAGGGCATCTCGGCTCTTTCCACAGTTTGGCTATTGCGGACATTGCTGCTATGAACATTGGGGTGCACATGGCCCTTCTTTTCACTACATCTGTGTCTTTGGGGCAAATACCCAGTAGTGCAATTGCTGGGTCATAGGGTACCTCTATTTTTAAATTTTTAAGGAACCTCCACACTATTATTTTTTGACAGAGAGGGACACAGCAAGGGAGGGAACACAAGCAGGGGGAGTTGGAAAGGAAGAAGGAGGCTCCCCACAGTCTTTGGATCCAATGCGGGGCTCGATTCCAGGACCCTGGGATCATGACCTGAGCCGAAGGCAGACGCTTAATAACTGAGCCCCAAGCTCCATCAGGATTTTCTTAATCACACTCTTTTTCTCTAGCTTACTTTCTTGTAAGAATGCAGTCTATAATACATATAACATTCAAAATGTGTCTGAATCAAATCTTTGTGTTCCTGATAACTTTTCTGGTCAACAGTAGGATATTAGTAGTTCAGTTTTGGGTGACGCAAAAGTATTCTCAGATTTTCAACTGCACAGGGGTTGGCAACCCTAATCCCTGCATTGTTCAAGGGCCAACTGTATGTTGAATAAAAGTGGCGAGAGTGTGCATCCTTGTCTTGTTCCTGATCTTAGAGGAGAAGCTTTCGGCTTTCACTCTTGCATAGGACGTGGCTTCTCAGGTATGGCCTTTATTAGGTTGAGTTACATTCTCTGTATACCTGCTTTGTTGAGAGCTTTTATCAAAATGGGTGTTGCGTTTTGTCAGATGCTTTTTCTGCATTGGTGGAGAAGATCATAGGATTTTTACCCTTTGTTTTGTTAATGTGGCCTATTTCTTTGATTGATTTGTGGATGTTGAACCCCCCTTGCATCCCTGAAATAAATCTGACTTGTTCATACTTCTTCCTGTATTGTTGAATTTCGTTTGCTGTTATTTTGTTGAGGATTTTTATATCTATGTTCATCACAGATACGGATCTGTAATTTTCTTTTCTTGTGGTATTTTGGTAGGGTTTGATAAGGGCAATGCTGGCCTCCTAAAAGGAGTTGAGAAGCATTCCTTCCTCTTGTATTTGTGGAAAAGTTTGAAAAGGATTGGTATTCATTTTTCTTTGAAAATTTGGTAGAATTCAGCAGGAAGCCATCTGGACTCCTGACTGTTGAGAGGTTTTTAATTACTCATTTTGTTTCCCTACTGGTAATTGGTCTGTTCAGAATTTTTGTCTCTTCATGATTCATTCTTGGAAGGTTGTGTGTTTCTTGGAATTTATCCTTTTCTTTTGGACGGTCAAACTTGTCGGGGTGTAATTGTTCACAGTAGTCTCTTATGAGCCTTTGTCTATGGTATCAATGGAAACATCTCTTTCATTTCTGATTATGTGTACTCATTCTTTTTTTTTACCTTGAGGCTAGCTGAAAATTTGTCAGCTTTTTTCTTTTCTTTTTTTTTTTTTTTAGATTTTATTTATTTATTTGAGACAGAGAGATTGAGAGAGACAGAGAGCACATGAGAGGGCGGGAGGGTCAGAGGGAGAAGCAGGCTCCCTGCTGAGCAGGGAGCCCGATGCGGGACTCGATCCCGGGACTCCAGGATCATGACCTGACCCGAAGGCAGTCACTTAACCAACTGAGCCACCCAGGCGCCCTCAGCTTTTTTCTTTTCAAAGAACCAGCTCTTTTGTTGATCTTTCTATTGCCTTCATAGTCTGTATTTGATTTATTTGTTTGAGATGTTACTTCCTTTCTTCTATTAAATTTGGGCTTCCGTTTTCTTTTTCTGGTTCCTTGTGGTGGAAAGTTAGGCCGCTTATTTGAGACGATTCTTGTTTCTTGATTTACACCTGTATCACTATAAACTTCCGTCTTAGAACCACTGTTTTTTAAATTTTTTTAAATTTTTAAAAAAATTTTATTGTTATGTTAATCACCATACATCATTAGTTTTAGATGTAGTGTTCCATGATTCATTGTTTGTGCATAACACCCCGTGCTCCATTCAGAATGTGCCCTATTTAATACCCATCACCAGGGTAAACCATCCTCCCACCCCCCTCCCCTCTAGAACCCTCAGTTTGTTTTTCAGAGTCCATCATCTCTCATGGTTCATCTCCCCCTCCAATTTTCCCCCCTTCATTCTTCCACTCCTGATATCTTCTTCTTTTTTTTTTTGTTTCTTAACATATATTGCATTATTCGTTTCAGAGGTACAGATCTGAGATTCAACCGTCTTGCACAATTCACAAGGTTTACCAGAGCACATATCCTCCCCAATGTCTGTCACCCAGTCATCCCATCCCACCCCCCACTCCAGCAACCCTCAGTTTGTTTCCTGAGATTAAGAATTCCTCATTATCAGTGAGGTCATTTGATACATGTCTTTCTCTGTTTGACTTATATCGCTCAGCATAATGCCCTCCAATTCCATCCACCTCGTTGCAAATGGCAAGATCTCATTCCTTTTGATGGCTACATAATATTCCATTGTATATATATACCATTTCTTCCTTATCCATTTGTCTGTCGATGGACATCTTGGCTCTATCCACAGTTTGGCTATTGTGGACATTGCTGCTATAAACATCGGGGTGCATGTACCCCTTCGGGCCCCTACATTTGTATATTTGGGATAAATACCCAGCAGTGCAGTTGCTGGATCATATGCTAGATCTATTTTCAACTTCTGGAAGAACCTCCATACTGTTTTCCAGAGTGGCTGCACCAGCTTGCATTTCCACCGACAGTGGAGGAGGGTTCCCCTTTCTCTGGATCCCTGCCAACATCTGTCCTTTCCTGACTTGTTAATTTTAGCCATTCTGACTGGTGTGAGGTGGTATCTCATTGAGGTTTTGATTTGGATTTCCCTGATGCCGAGCGATGTTGAGCACTTTTTCATGTGTCTGTTGGCCATTTGGATGTCTTCTTTGGAAAATGTCTGTTCATGTCTTCTGCCCATTTCTTGATTGGATTCTTTGTTCTTTGGGTGTTGGGTTTGATAATTTTGGATACTAGCCCTTTATCTGATATGTCATTTGCAAATATCTTCTCCCGCTCTGTCGGTTGTCTTTTGGTTTTGTTGACTGTTTCTTTTGCTGTTCAAAAGCTTTATATCTTGATGAAGACCCAATAGTTCATTTTTGCCCTTGCTTCCCTTGCCTTTGGCAATGTTTCTAGGAAGAAGTTGCTGAGGCTGAGGTCGAAGAGGTTGCTGCCTGTGTTCTCCTTTAGGATTTGGATGGACTCCTGTCTCACATTGAGGTCTTTCAACCATTTGGAGTCTATTTTTGTGTGTGGTGTAAGGAAATGGTCCAATTTCATTCTTCTGCATGTGGCTGTCCAATTTTCCCAACACCATTTGTTGAAGAGACTGTCTTTTTGCCATTGGACATTCTTTCCTGCTTTGTCGAAGATGAGTTGACCATAGAGTTGAGGGTCTATTTCTGGGCTCTCTATTCTGTTCCATTGATCGATGTGTCTGTTTTTGTGCCAGTACCATACTGTCTTGATGATGACAGCTTTGTAATAGAGCTGGAAGTCTGGAATTGTGATGCTGCCGGCTTTGCTTTTCTTTTTCAACCTTCCTCTGGCTATTCGGGTCTTTTCTAGTTCCATACAAGTTTTAGGATTATTTGTTCCATTTCTTTGAGAAAAGTGGATGGTATTTTGATGGGGATTGCATTGAATGTGTAGATTGCTCTAGGTAGCATTGACATCTTTACAATATTTGTTCTTCCAATCCATGAGCATGGAACGTTTTTCCATTTCTTTGTGTCTACCTCAGTTCCTTTCATGAGTATTTTATAGTTTTCTGAATAGAGATCCTTTGTCTCTTTGGTTAGATTGATTCCTAGGTATCTTATGGTTTTGGGCGCAATTGTAAATGGGATTGACTCCTTCATTTCTTTCTTCTGTCTTGTTGGTGTATAGGAATGCCACTGACTTCTGTGCATTGATTTTATATCCTGCGACTTAACTGAATTCCTGTATGAGTTCTAGGAGTTTCGGGGTGGAGTCTTTTGGGTTTTCCACATAAGGTATCATATCATCTGCAAAGAGTGAGAGTTTGACTTCTTCTTTGCCGATTTGGATGCCTTTGATTTCTTTTCGTTGTCTGATTGCTGTGGCTAGGACTTCGAATACTATGTTGAATAGCAATCATAGTAGTGGACATCCCTGCCGCATTCCTGACCTTAGGGAGAAAGCTCTCAGTTTTTCCCCATTGAGAATGATATTCGCTATAGGTTTTTCATAGATGGCTTTTATGATACAGAAGTATGTACCCTCTATCCCTATACTCTTAAGAGTTTTGATCAAGAAAGGATGCTGTACTTTGTCAAATGCTTTTTGTGCATCTATTGAGAAGATCATATGATTCTTGTTCTTTCTTTTGTTAATGTATTGTATCACGTTGATTGATTTGCGGATGTTGAACCAACCTTGCAGCCCAGGGATAAATCCCACTTGGTTGTGGTGAATAATCCTTGTAATGTACTGTTGGATCCTATTGGCTAGTAGTTTGGTGAGAATTTTTGCATCCTTGTTCATCAGGGATATTGGTCTGTAATTCTCCTTTTTGATGGGGTCTTTGCCTGGTTTTGGGATCAAGGTAATGCTGGCCTCATACAATGAGTTTGGACGTTTTCCTTCCATTTCTATTTTTTGGAACAGTTTCAGAAGAATAGGTATTAATTCTTCTGGAAATGTTTGGTAGAATTCCCGTGGGAAGCCATCTGGCCCTGGGCTTTTGTTTGTGGGGATAATTTGATGACTGCTTCAATTTCCTTAGTGTTTATAGGTCTGTTCAGGTTTTCTGTTTCATCCTGGTTCAGTTTTGGTAGTTGATACATCTCTAGGAATGTATCCATTTCTTCCAGGTTATCGAATTTGCTGGCATAGAGTTGCTCATAATATGTTCTTATAATTGTTTGTATTTCTTTGGTGTTGGTTGTGATCTCCCCCTTTCATTCATGATTTTATTTATTTGGGTCATTTCTCTTTTCTTTTTGATAAGTCTGGCCAGGGGATTATCAGTTTTGTTAATTCTTTCAAAGAACCAGCTCCTAGTTTCGTTGATCTTTTCTACTGTTCTTTTAGTTTCTATTTCATTGATTTCTGCTCTGATATTTTTTATTTCTCTTCTCCTACTGGGCTTAGGCTTTATTTGCTATTCTTTCTCCAGCTCCTTCAGGTGTAGTGTTAGGTTGTGTATTTGAGACCATTCTTGTTTCTTTCTTTTTTTTTTTAAGATTTTATTTATTTATTTGAGACAGAGAGAATGAGAGAGACAGAGAGCACATGAGACGGCGGGAGGGTCAGAGGGAGGAGCAGGCTCCCTGCTGAGCAGGGAGCCCGATGCGGGACTCGATCCTGGGACTCCAGGATCATGACCTGAGCTGAAGGCAGTCACTTAACCAACTGAGCCACTTCCTTGTTTCTTGAAAAAGGCTTGTATTGCTATGTACTTTCCTCTTAGAGCTGCCTTTGCTGCATCCCAATGATTTTGAATAGTTGTGTTTTCATTTTCATTGGTTTCTACGAATTTTTTAAAATCTTCTTTATTTTCCTGGTTGACCCACTCATTCTTTAGTAGGATGCTCTTTAGCCTCCATGTATTTGAGTTCTTTCCGACTTTCCTCTTGTGATTGAGTTCTAGTTTCAAAGCATTGTGGTCTGTAAATAGGCAGGGAATGATCCCAATCTTTTGGTACCAGTTGAGACCTGATTTATGACCTAGGATGGGATCTATTCTGGAGAATGTTCCATGGACACTAGAGAAGAATGTGTATTCCTTTGCTTTGGCATGGAATATTCTGAATATGTCTGTGAAGTCCCTTTTGTCCAGTGTGTCATTTAAAGTCTTTATTTCCTTGTTGTCTTTTGCTTAGATATTCTGTCCATTTTAGTGAGGGGGGTGTTAAAGTCCCCCACTATTATTGTATTGTTGTCGATGTGTTTCTTTGCTTTTGTTATTAATTGCCTTATATAATTGGCTGCTCCCATGTTAGGGGCATAGATATTTACAATTGTTAGATGTTCTTATTGGATAGACCCTTTAAGTAGGATATAGTGTCCTTCCCTATCTCTTATTACAGTCTTTGGTTTAAAATCTAATTTGTCTGATATAAGGATTGCCACCCCAGCTTTCTTTTGGTGTCCATTAGCATGGTAAATGGTTTTCCACCCCCTCACTTTCAATCTGGGGGGTGTCTTTGGGTCTAAAATGAGTCTCTTGCAGACACCATATCGATGGGTCTTGTTTTTTAATCCAATCTGATAGACTGTGTCTTTTGATTGGGGCATTGAGCCCATTTCCATTCAGGGTAACTATTGAAAGATAGGAATTTAGTGCCATTGTTATTGCCTGTAAGGTGACTGTTACTGTATATTGTCTGTGTTCCTTTCTGGTCTATGTTGCTTTTAGGCTCTCTCTTTGCTTAGAGGACCCCTTTCAAGATTTCCTGTAGGGCTGGTTTTGTGTTTGCAAATTCCTTTAGTTTTTGTTTGTCCTGGAAGCTTTTTCTCTCTCCTTCAATTTTCAATGACAGCCCAGCTGGATAGAGTATTCTTGACTGCATATTTTTCTCATTTAGTGCTCTGTATATATCCTGCCAGTCCTTTCTCGCCTGCCAGGTCTCTGTCGATAGGTCTGTTGCCATTCTAACGTTTCTGCCATTGTAGTTTACATATCTCTTCCCCCGAGCTGCTTTCAGGATTTTCTCTTTGTCTCTGAGACTCGTAAATTTTACTATTAGATGTTGGCGTGTAGACCTATTTTTATTGATTTTGAGAGGGGTTCTCTGTGCCTCCTGGATTTTGATGCCTGTTTCCTTCCTCAAATTAGGGAGGTTCTCTGGTGTAATTTGGTCCAGTATACCTTCTGCCCCTCTCTCTCTTTCTTCTTCTTCTGGGATCCCAATAATCCTAATGTTGTTTCGTCTTACGGTATCGCTTATCTCGAATTCTGCCCTCGTGGTCCAGTAGTAAATGAAACATTTAAAAACAAATATATTGAACTCCATGCCCAATGTGGCACTCAAACTCGCAACCACAAGATCAAGAGTCCCAACGCTCCGCCGTCTAGGCCAGCCAAGTGCAGCATTCTTGGAACCCATTTTGCTGCATTCCATAAATTTTGCTATGTTGTATTCCATCTTCATTTGTCTCCAAGTATTTCTTGGTTTCTCTTGTGGTTTGCTCACAGACCCACTGGTTATTCAGTAGCATGTTGTTTAATCTGCATGTTTGTGAAATTCCAGTTTTCTTCTTGTAATTGATTTCTCATTCCATACCACTGTGGTTGGAAAAGATGCTTGATTTGATTTCAGTCATCATTTTGGAAAATTCTAGGCTTCTTGAATTTATGGACTTGTGTGGCCTAACATATGGTCTAGCTTGGAGAATGTTCTATGTGCACTTGAGAGGAGTGTATCCCATGTGCTGCATTTGGACGGAGGCTTCTGTATATATCTCTTAACTCCATCTAATTACCTAGTTGTCTGAGGCTGATGTTTCCTTATTGATCTTCTGTCTGGATGGTCTATCCATTGATACAAGTGAGGTGTGACAGTCCCCCACGGTATTGCTGCTGATTTCTCCTTTGAGGTGTGTTCATATATGCTCTACATATTTAGTTGCTCCTCTGTTGGGTGGGTAAATATTTACAAATGTTGCATCCTCTGTTTGGATTGATTCCTTTATCATTATGTAATTCCCTTCTTTGGCTCTTGTTACAATGTTTGGATTTTTTTTCTCCTTGGTTAGACTGAGAATCAGAAGATCATGCGTTACATCTGCAGCCTTGAACAAAACATACCCCTTCTCTTAGTCTGTTTTTTTTTCCTCTATAAAATAAAAACAAGAAATTCTTCTCCGAGGACCATCTCATGACTCAAATAAGAGAATGTGTATAAAAGTGCTTTGTAAACTATAGATAACGCCCAAATATGAAAAGTTATACTGCTTTTGATTATACCACAGCCAAATGTTCAGGATAAGATTTTTTTTTTGACACATGTATTTACTTTAGGGAGAGAGAGCATGCACAGGCATGTATTCGAGAGGGGAGGGTCAGGGGCAGAGGGAGAGAGTGAATCCTCAGGCCGACTCTCTGCTGAGTGCAGAGTCCGATGTGGGGCTTTGTCCCAGGACCTTGAGATCATGACCTGAGCCAAAATCAAGAGTCAGTTGCTTAACTGACTGTGCCACCCAGGCACCCCCAGAATAAGATTTTAAAAAAATAATAATATTTATTGAGGGCTTCCTGTTGTAGGAGTATTCTATGTGACCTGTATCTCATTTAATTCGAAAAACAATTTTTTCTTAAAGAAAATTAAAAACAAAAGCTATCCTAAAAGTAAATTTTCATATTATCCTCAGAGCTGGGGAAACACAGGCACAAGAGAGGTTAAGTAGGGGCACCTGGGTGGCTCATTTGGTTAAGCTTCTGCTTTTGGGTCAGGTCATAATCCCAGGGTCCTGAGATTGAGCCCGGTGTCGGGTTCCCTGCTCGGTGGGGAGTCTGCTTCTCCCTCTCTCTCTCCCCCTGCTTTTGCTCGCTCTCTGTATGTGTCTCTCTCACAGATAAATAAAGAAAATAATAAAAAGAAGAAGTTAAGTGACTTGCTCAATGTCATAGTAAATATTAGAACCAGATACAGACCTGAGTGTGGGACTCTGAAGTCTGTGTTCTTTCTTTTTTAAGTTTACCAAATATATACATAACCCTCAAAATATTGTAGATTAAATGACTTTAGCCTTTCTCAAATCATTGCGCTTTGGATGATGCTATAATTTGGGTTACCTGGCTGGCTCGGTCAGTGTAGTATGAGACTCTTGATCTCACAGTTATGAGTTTAAACCACATTGTGGGTTCAGCTTACTTACAATAGAAAGATGTTGTAATTGGGCTTGTTTTCTTTTTCCTTTTAACCTCTTCACCCATTTCTCCCACCTCCAACACCCTACCTCTGCCATTCACCCATTTGTTCTATCTAGGAGGTCAGTTTTTTGTTTTTGTTTTGTTTGAAGTTCCATAAGTAAGTGATGGATAGTATTTGTCTTTCTCTGGCCTGTTTTACTTCACAGAATGCCTTAAAGGTCCATCCATTTGGCAGCTGGAAAGATTTCATTCTTTATTCTGGCTGAGTAGTATTCCATTGTGTTTACCTACGACAATTTCTTTATCCATTCATCCACTCATGGGCACTTAGGTTGTCTCTATATTTTCATTGTTGTTGATAAGCCTGCAGTGAACACGGGTGCACATACCTGTTTCAGTTAGTGTGTTCAGTTTCCTCGGATAAATACTCAGAAGGGGAATTGCTGGACCATATGGTAGTTCTATTTTTAATTTTTTTGACTGTCTTCTGTACTGTTTTCCATAGTGGCCGCACCAATTTATACTCCCAGTAACAATGCCCAAGAGTTTTCGTCTTCTTCACATCTTCACCAAAACTTGTTCATTCTTGTCTGTTTAATAATGGCCATTCTAACAGGTGTGAAGTGGTATCTCACTGTGGTTTTGATTTGCATTTCCCTGATGATTAATGATGTTGAGCAACTTTTCATGTTCATGTTGACCTATCTGTATGTCTTCTTTAGAAAAATGTCTATTTGGATGTGCCCATTTTTAAATTAGATTGTTTGTGGGTTTTTTTGTTGTTTTGTTTTGTGGTTTTGTTTTGTTGTTTTGCTTTTGAGTTGCACGAGTTCTTTATATTTTGGATAAATAATCCCTTATCCCGTATATGATTTGCAAATGTTTTCCCATACAGTAGGTTGCCTTATTTTGTTGAAGTTTCCTTTGCTGTTTGGAAGCTTTTTAGTTCGATGTAGTCCCACTTTTTTTTTTTTTTTTTTGGTTTTTACTTTTGGTATCAGGTTAAATAAATAATTACAAAGACCTATGTCAGGTAGCCTTTCCCTGTGTTTTCTGCTAAGAGTTTTATGGTTTCAAGTCTTATATTCTTTTGAGTTAATTCTTTTGTATGGTGTAAGATAGTGGTGCAGTTTCATTCTTCTGCATGTGGCTGTCCAGTTTTCCCAGCACCGTTTATTAAAGAAACTGTTCTTTCTCCCTTGTATATTCTTGGCTCCTTAGTCAGAAGTTACTGGGCCACAGATGTGTGGGTTATCTTCTGGGCTCTCTCTTCTGTTCTGGTGCTCTGTGTGTCTGCTTTTATGCCAATACTAGATTGTTTTGAGTACTCTAGCTTTGTAATAGTCTGAAATCAGCGAGTGTGATGCCTTTATCATTGTTCTTCTTTCCCTAGAGTGCTCTGGCTATTCAGAGTCTTTTGTGGCTTCATACAAATTTTTGGATCCTTTGTTCTATTTTTGTGAAAAATGAAATTGGAATTTTGATAGGAATTACATCAAATCTGTAGATGTTTTGGGGAAGTGTGGCATTTTCACACTAATCTTTGAGCATGGAATGTCTTTCCGTTTACGTGTCTTGTCTTCAGTTTCTTTCCTTAATGTCTTGTAGTTTTCAGTATATAGGGTTTCACCTCTTGGTGAAGTTTCTTCCTGGGTTATTTTGTTCTTTTTGATGCAACTTCAGGTGGGATCATCTTCCTAGTTTCTTTTTCTGGTAATTCTGTGTTTTCATTTCTGTTGGGTAGAAACCCAGGAGCAGAACTTCCAGGCTAGATGATAACTCTGTGTCTAGCGTTTTGAGGAACTGCCAGAATGCTTTCCAAAGTGGCTGATCCATCCCACGCTTCTACCAACACTGCACGAAGGTTCTGATTTCTCCCAGTCTTTGCCAACACTGGGTGTCCTCTGTCTTGGTGCCCACAGCCATCTTGGAGGGTTGGGTGTGGTTTCCTGTGAAGTTTCTGATTCCCATTTCCCTAACGGTTATGATGTTAGGCATCTTTTTGTCTGCTTTTTGGCCATTTGCATATCTTTTTCAGAGAAGTATCTGCTCAGATCCTTTACCCTCATTTTTCAAATTGCGTTATTTCTTAAAAATCAATTATTATTGAGTTGTAAAAAGGTTTTATGTTCCTTCTCAGATACAAATCTGCCAACATTTTGTCCCAGTCTTTGGGTTGTCTTGTCCCTTTGATGTTTTCATTTAAAGCTCCATAGTTTTTAATTTTGATGAAGTCAGATTTATCTCTTTTTTTCTTGCTTTTGCTTTTGGCGGACCCCTTGGCTAATCCAAGGTCATGAAGATCTGCTTCTGTGTTTTCTTCTAGTTGTGGTTGTAATTCTCTTAGGTTTAAATCCCTTTGAATTAATACCTGTAGATCATGTGAGGAAGGGGTCCACTTTGTTCCTTTCCATGTGGTTGTTTACTTGTTTCAGCATCATTTCCTGAAAAGACTATTGTTTCCCCCGAGTTGTCTTGGCAGCCTTTTCTAAAGCAATCGACCATATAAATATAAGGTTTATTTCTGGACTCTGAATTCGAATGGATTCGTTGATCCAGCTGTCAATCCTTACGCCACTACAACATTATCTTGATTACTGTGGCTTTGTTGTAAGCTTTCAAATGAGAAATTGTTAGTACTCATTTTTTCTTCTTTTTCAAGACTGTTTTGCTCTTCTGGGCCCCATTAATGTCCATGTGCATTTTAGGATGATTATGTGAATTTCTGGGAATAAAAAAAAAAAGGCAGCTGGGATTTTGATATCAATTTCTTGACTATGTAGACAACCTGGGAAGCAGTTTCACTGATGTGCTCTACTGTTTTTCTGGTTTCTATTTCAATGATCTCTGCTCTAATCTTGATTTCCCTTCTCCTGCTTGGTTTAGATTTTATTTGCTGTTCTTTCTCCAGTTCCTTTAGGTGTAAGGTTAGCTTGTGCATTCACGATTTTTCTGCTTTTTTGAGTGAGGCTTGGGTGGCAAAGTATTTTCCCTTAGGATTACCTTAGTAGTATCCCATAGGTTTTGGACTGATGTGTTTTCTTTCTCTTTGGTTTTCATGAATTGTTTAAGTTCTTCTTTAATTTCCTGGTTGACCCAAACATTCTTAAGCAGGGTGGTCTTTAGCTTCCATGTGTTTGAATTTCATCTCATTTTTTTCTTGTGATTGAGTTTCATTTTCAAAGCATTGTGGTCTGACAATATGCAGGGAATAATTCTCAGTCTCTTGGTATCATTTGAGACCTGATTTGTGACCCTGTATGTGGTCTGTTCTGGGAAAGTTCATGTGTGTTGGAGAAAAAGGAGTAGTCTATTGTTTTAGGATGGAATGTTTGTATGTATCCCTGAAGTCCATCTGGTCAAGTGTGTCATTCAAATTTCTTGTTCCTTTGTTGATCTTCTGCTTAGACAGTCTAATGCTGAGTGGAATGTTGAGGTCTCCTACTATTCAACTATTATTATGGGGGGGCAAAGCAAGATGGCAGAGGAGTAGGAGACCTGGATTTCGTCTGGTCTCAGGAATTCAGGTGGATGGGGATCAAACCATTCTAGACACCTACAAACTCAACAGGAGATCAAAGAAAAGAATAGCAACAACTCTCTGAACAGAGAAGCGACCACTTTCTGGAAAGTAGGACGTGTGGAGAAGTGAATCCGAGGCGATATTCGGGAGGATAGACAGTGGGGGAGGGGGCCTCCATTGGCCGCTTCTGGCAAGTGATAGAGCCCCGGAGCACAAAATCGGAACTTTTAGAAGTCGGCTCCACTGAGGGATGTTGCTCCAGTGGCTAAGCAGGGGGTGGAACCCTCGCAGGACAGTGTGGTCCCAGGACCCTCAGGGTCACAGAAAGACCGGGGGTGCCTGAGTGCGGCAGAGCTCCCAGGTGTAGGAGTGGGGAAGCCGGCTGCAGAGACGGAGCCGAGGTGAGGGCTCTCAGCTCGGGGTTGCCATAAACCGTGATCCGTGGCACAGTCGGGACACTGCTCCTCCAACAGGGACCCAACAAGCGGCAGATCCAGGGAGACTCCCCTTCCTCCCTGGGAGGAGTGGCGTGGGAGCGCACCACAGGGATCTGCTGGGTCTGGAGACTCCACACGGGGTCGGGTGCCAGGGATAGAAATGCTCGGTCACAGGCTGGGTGAGCATGGAGCGTGGCAGGAGACCAGGGAGATGGGAGTGATTGACTGCTTTTCTCTGGGGGCGCACGGAGGAGAGGTGCCCCAAGGTCTTGGCTCCTCTGTGGCGCAGATTGGGAGGCCACCATTTTATCTCTCGTCCTCCAAAGCTGTACGGAAGGCTTGCAGGGAACAAAAGCTCCCGAGAGCAAACCCAAGCAGATTACTTAGCCCGGACCGGGCAAGGGCGGGGCAATTCTGCCCCCGGCAAAGACATTTGGGAACCACGGCAACAGGCCCCTCCCCCAGAAGATCAGCAAGAACAGCCAGCCAAGACCAAGTTTTCGGAACAATGAGAACGGCAGAACTCCAGCGCTAGGGGAATATGTACATAGAATCCATGGCTTTTTTACCATGATTCTTTAGTCTTTCAAAGTTAATTTTTTAACTGTCTTTTTTTTTTTTTTTTGTATTTTTCTTTTTCCCTTTTTCAACCAACATCTTATCAATCCCTCTTTTAAAAAACATTTTTATTTTTCATTTAGAGTCATATTCTATCCCTTCATAGTAGTTACCCTTATTTTTGGCATATATATATAAGTTGTTCTCTCTTTAAATTTTTGAGATCGTTTTTTCTAACAGATCAAAATATACCCTAAATCTCTAGTGTATGGCTTTGTTCTAGTCTCCTGCTTGATCACATTCTCTCCCTTTTCTTTTCTTTTTTTAATCCTCTTCTTTCTTTTTTCAAACAACTTCTTATCAATTCCTTTTATAAAATTTTTATAATTTTCATCTTTACAGTCATATTCCATCCCTTCATTATATCAACCCTTATTTTTGTGCATATATAAGTTTTTCTTTCTTTAAAATTTGGGAAGCACTTTCTTCTAACAAAACAAAATACACCCATAATCTAGTGTGTGATATTGATCTATGCACAGCCTGATCATATTTGATCATATTCTGGTTTTTATTTTTTTTTTGTTTTGTTCTGTTTTTGTTTGTTTTTATCTTTTTCTTTTTCTTCTTTCTTTTTTTCCCTTTCTTTTCCCCCAGCTTAGGGCTTTTCTGATTTGTTTAGAGTATACTTTCTGGGGACGTTGTTACCCTGTTGGCATTTTGTTCTCTCATTCACCAATTCTACTGACACCTAGTCTCTGATGAAATGACAAGATGGAAAAAATCACCTCAACAAAAAGAACAAGAGGTAGTACCGACTGCCAGGGACCTAATCAATATGGACATTAGTACGATGTTGGATCGAGAGATTAGAAACATGACTTTAAGGATACTAGCTGGGCTTGAAAAAAGCATGGAAGTTATTAGAGAAATCCTTTCTGGAGCAGTAAAAGAACTAAAATCTAACCAAGTCAAAATCAAAAAGGCTATTGATGAGGTGCAATAAAAAATGGGGGCGCTCACTGCTATGATAAATGAGGCAGAAGACAGAATCAGTGATATAGAAGACCAAATGATGGAAAATAAAGAAGCTGAGAAAAAGAGAGATAAACAAGTACTGGGTCACGAGGGCAGAATTCGAGAGATAAGCGATACAATAAGACGAAAGAACATTAGAATAATTGAGATCCCAGAAGAAGAAGAAAGAGAGAGAGGGGCTGAAGGTATACTGGAGCAAATTATAGCAGAGAACTTCCCTAATTTGGGGAAGGAGACAGACATCAAAATCCAGGAGTCACAGAGAACCCCTCTCAAAATCAATAAAAATAGGTCAACACCCTGACATCTAATAGTAAAATTTACGAGTCTCAGAAAAAAAGAGAAAATCCTGAAAGCAGCTCGGGAGAAGAGATATGTAACCTACAATGGTAGAAACATTAGATTGGCAACAGACCTATCCCCAAAGACCTGGCAGGCCAGAAAGGACTGGCAGGATATATTCAGAGCACTAAACGAGAAAAATATGCAGCCAAGAACACTATATCCCGCTAAGCAATAACTGTAAATAGAAGGAGAGATAAAAAGCTTCCAGGAGAAACAAAAAAACTAAAGGAATTTGCAAACACAAAACCAGCCCTACAAGAAATCTTGAAAGGGGTCCTCTAAGCAAAGAGAGAGCCTAAAAGCAACATAGACCAGAAAGGAACACAGACAATATACAGTAACAGTCACCTTACAGGCAATAACAATGGCACTAAATTCATACCGTCCAATAGTTACCCTGAATGTAAATGGGCTAAATGGCCCAATCAAAAGACACAGTCTATCAGATTGGATTAAAAAACAAGACCCATCGATATAGTGTCTGAAAGAGACTCATTTTAGACCCAAAGACACCCCCAGATTGAAAGCGAGGGGGTGGAAAACCATTTGCCATGCTAATGGACACCAAAAGTAAGCTGGGGTGGTAATCCCTATATCAGACAAATTAGATTTTAAACCAAAGATAGTAATAAGAGATGAGGAAGGACACTATATCCTATTTAAAGGGTCTAACCAACAAGAAGATCTAACAATTGTAAATATCTATGCCCCTAACATGGGAGCAGCCAATTATATAAGGCAATTAATAACAAAAGCAAATAAACACATCGACAACAATACAATAATAGTGGGGGACTTTAACACCCCTCTCACTGAAATGGACAGATCACCTAAGCAAAAGACAACA
Source organism: Mirounga angustirostris (assembly GCF_029215605.1). Classification (NCBI taxonomy): domain Eukaryota; kingdom Metazoa; phylum Chordata; class Mammalia; order Carnivora; family Phocidae; genus Mirounga; species Mirounga angustirostris. Next base: position 94,204,735 of record NW_026991722.1, read on the forward strand.
AGGAAATAAAGACTTTAAATGACACACTGGACAAAAGGGACTTCACAGACACATTCAGAACATTCCATGTCAAAGCAACGGAATACACATTCTTCTCTAGTGCCCATGGAACATTCTCCAGAATAGAACCCATCCTAGGTCATAAATCAGGTCTCAACCAGTACCAAAAGATTGGGATCATTCCCTGCCTATTTTCAGACCACAGTGCTTTGAAACTAGAACTCAATCACAAGAGGAAAGTTGGAATGAACTCAAATACATGGAGGCTAAAGAGCATGCTACTAAGGAATGAATGGGTTATCCAGGAAATTAAAGAAGAATTTAAAAAGTTCATGGAAACCAATGAAAATGAAAACACAACTATTCAAAATCTTTAGGATGCAGCAAAGGCAGTCCTAAAGGAAAGTACATAGCAATACAAGCCTTTCTCAAGAAACGAAAAGGTCTCAAGTACACAACCTAACCTTACACCTAAAGGAGCTGGAGAAAAAAAGAGCAAATAAAGCCTAAACCCAGCAGAAGAAGAGAAATAATAAAGATCAGAGCAGAAATCAATGAAATAGAAACCAAAAGAACAGTAGAGCAGATCAACGAAACTAGGAGCTGGTTCTTTGAAACAATTAAAAAGATTGATAAATCCCTAGACAGACTTGTCAAAAAGAAAAGAGAAATGACCCAAATCAACAAAATCATGAATGAAAGAGGAGAGACCACAACCAACACCAAAGAAATACAAACAATTATAAGAACATATTATGAGCAACTCTATACCAGCAAATTTGATAACCTGGAAGAAATGGATGCATTCCTAGAGATGTATCAACTACCAAAACTGAACCAGGAAGAAATAGAAAACCTGAACAGACCTATAACCACTAAGGAAATTGAAGCAGTCATCAAAAATCTCCCAAAAAACAAAAGCCCAGGGCCAGATGGCTTCCCACGGGAATTCTACCAAACATTTCCAGAAGAATTAATACCTCTTCTGAAATTGTTCCAAAAAATAGAAATGGAAGGAAACTTCCAAACTCGTTTTTGAGGCCAGCATTACCTTGATCCCCAAACCAGACAAAGCCCCCATCAAAAAGGAGAATTACAGACCAATATCCCTGATGAACAAGGATGCAAAAATTCTCACCAAAATACTAGCCAATAGCATCCAACAGTACATTCAAAGGATTACTCACCCTGACCAAGTGGGATTTATCCCTGGGCTGCAAGGTGGTTCAACATCTGCAAATCAATCAGTGTGATACAATACATTAATAAAAGGAAGAACAAAAAACATATGATCCTCTCAATAGATGCAGAAAAAGCATTTGACAAAGTACAGCATCCTTTCTTGATCAAAACTCTTCAGAGTATAGGGATAGAGGGTACATACCTCAATATCATAAAAGCCATCTATGAAAAACCCACAGCAAATATCATTCTCAATGGGGAAAAACTGAGAGCTTTACCCCTATAGTCTGGAACACGGCAGGGATGTCCACTATGAACACTGCTATTCAACATAGTATTAGAAGTCCTAGCCACAGCAATCAGACAACGAAAAGAAATCAAAGGCATCCAAATCAGAAAAGAAGTCACACTCTCACTGTTTGCAGATGATATGATACCTTATGTGGAAAACGCAAAAGACTCCACCCCAAAACTGCCTGAACTCATACAGGAATTCAGCAAAGTGGCAGGGTATAAAATCAATGCACAGAGATCAGTGGCATTCCTATACACCACCAACAAGAGAGAAGAAAGAGAAATGAAGGAGTCAATCCCATTTACAATTGCACCCCAAACCATAAGATACCTAGGAATAAATCTAACCAAAGAGACAAAGGATCTGTACGCAGAAAAGTATAAAATACTCATGAAAGGAATTGAGGAAGACACAAAGAAATGGAAAAACGTTCCATGCTCATGGATTGGAAGAACAAATATTGTAAAGATGTCAATGCTACCTAGAGCAATCTACACATTCAATGCAATCCCCACCAAAATACCATCCACTTTTCTCAAAGAAATGGAACAAATAATCCTAAAATTCGTATGGAACCAGAAAAGACCCCGAATAGCCAGAGGAATGTTGAAAACGAAAAGCAAAGCTCGCGGCATCACAATTCCGGACTTCCAGCTCTATTACAAAGGTGTCATCATCAAGACAGTATGGTACTGGCACAAAAACAGAGACATACGTCAATGGAACAGAATAGAGAGCCCAGAAATGGAGCCTCAACTCTATGGTCAACTCATCTTCGACAAAGCTGGAATGAATGTCCAGTGGCAAAAAGACAGTCTCTTCAACAAATGGTGTTGGGAAAATTGGACAGCCACATGCAGAAAAATGAAACTGGACCATTTCCTTACACCACACACAAAAATAGACTCCAAATGGTTGAAAGACCTCAATGTGAGACAGGAGTCCATCCAAATCCTAAAGGAGAACGCAGGCAGCAACCTCTTTGACCCAGCCACAGCAGCTTCTAGAAACATCGCCAAAGGCAAGGGAAGCAAGGGCAAAAATGAATTATTGGGACTTCATCAAGATAAAAACCTTTTGAACAGCAAAAGAAACGTCAACAAAACCAAAAGACAACTGACATAATGGGAGAAGATATTTGCAAATGACATATCAGATAAAGGACTAGTATCCCAAATCCATGAAGAACTTATGAAACCCAACACCCAAAGAACAAATGATCCAATCAAGAAATGGGCAGAAGACATGAAGAGACATTTTTCCAAAGAAGACAACGAAGTGGCCAATAGATGTATGAAAAAGTGCTCAACATCACTCAGCATCGGGGAAATCCAAATCAGAACCTCAGTGAGATATCACCTCACACCACTCAGAATGGCTAAAATGAACAAGTCAGGAAACGACAGATGTTGGCGGGGATGCGGAGAAAGGGGAACCCTCCTACACTGTTGGTGGGAATGCAAGCTGGTGCAACCACTCTGGAAAACAGTATGGAGGTTCCTCAAAAAGTTGAAAATAGAGCTACCATATGAACGAGCAATTGCACTACTGGGTATTTACCCCAAAGATACAAATGTAGGGAGCCCAAGGGGTACATGCACCCAGATGTTTATAGCAGCAATGTCCACGATAGCCAAACTGAGGGAAGAGACAAGATGTCCATCGACAGATGAATGGATAAAGAACAAGTGATATATATATACAATGGAACATTATGCAGCCATAAAAAGGAATGAGATCTTGCCATTTACAACGACGTGGATAGGACTGGAGAGTGTTATGCTGAGCGAAATAAGTCAATCAGAGAAAGACATATATCATATGACCTCATTGATATGAGGAATTCTTAATCTCAGGAAACAAACTGAGGGTTGCTGGAGTGGTGGGGGGTGGGAGGGATGGGGAGGCTGGCTGATAGACATTGGGGAGGGTATGTGCTATGGTGAGCGCTGTGAATTGTGCAAGACTGTTGAATGACAGATCTGTACCTCTGAAACAAGTAATACATTATATGTTAAAGAAAAAAAAGAAGAAGATAGCAGGATGGGGAAGAATGAAGGGGGGGATCGGAGGAGGAGATGAACCATGAGAAACGATGGACTCTGGAAAACAAACTGAGGGTTTTAGAGGGGAGGGGGTGGGAGGATGGGTTACCCTGTTGATGGGTATTAAAGAGGGCACATTCTGCATGGAGTACTGGGTGTTATATGCAAATAACGAATCATGGAACACTACATGAAAAACTAAGGATGTATGGTGATTAACATAACAATAAAAAAGTTTAAAAAAAAGATTCTTTTATACTTTTTCCTTCTCTGTTCTTTGTATTCCCCCTCCCATTTGTTGATCTGTTTTGTTTCTTAATTTCCACAGGAGTGAAATCATATGGTATTCGCCTTTCTCTGATTTATTTTGCTGAGCATCATACACTCTAGCTCTATAAGGATTTTCTTAATCACATTGTTTTTCTGTAGCTTACTTTGTTGTAAGAATACAGTCTATGATACAGATAACATATACAGTATGTGTTAATCGACTCATTGGGTTAGAGGTACAGTTTCTGGTCAAAAGAAGGCTATTAGCAGGTCACTTTTGGGTGAGTCAAAAGTATACTCAGATTTTCAACTGCACAGGGTTTTGGCAGTCCTAATCCCTGCATTGTTCAAGGGCCAACTGTATGTTGAATAAAAGTGGCAAGAGTGGGCATCCCTGTGTTGTTCATGATCTTAGAGGAGAAGCTTTTGGCTTTCACCATTGCATAGGATGTGGCTTCTCAGGTATGGCCTTTGTTATGTTCAGTTTCATTCTCTGTATACCTGCTTTGTTGAGAGCTTTTATCAAAATGGCTGTTGCATTTTGTCAGATGCTTTTTCTGCATTGGTTGAGATGATCATATGATTTTTATCCTTCATTTTGTTAATGCGGCCTATTACTTTGATTTGTGGATGTTGAACCCCCCCTTGCATCCCTGAAATATTTTTCATACCTCTTCCTGTATTGTTGAATTTGGTTTACTGTTATTTTGTTGAGGATTTTTATATCTATGTTCATCACAGATACTGATCTGTAATTTTCTTTCCTTGTGGCATCTTGGTAGGTTTTGATAAGGGCAGTGCTGGCCTCCTAAAAGGAGTTGGGAAGCATTCCTTCCTCTTGTTTTTTGTGGAAAGTTTGAGGATTGGTATTCATTTTTCTTTGAAAATTTGGTGGAATTCACCAGGAAAGCCACATGGTCCTGGACTTCTGTGTATTGAGAGGTTTTTGATTACTTATTTAATCTCCCTATGGGTAATTGGTCTGTTCAGATTTTCTGTCTCTTCAGGATTCAGTCTTGTAAGGTTGTATGTTTCTCGGAATTTATCCTTTTCCTCTAGATTGTCTAACTTGTTGGGGTGTAATTGTTCGATTGGCCTTTTATGAGCCTTTGTATATCTGTGATATCAGTGGGAAGATCTCTTTCATTTCTGATTGTGAGTCCTCATTCTTTTTTTACCTTAAGTCTAGCTGAAAATTTGTCAGCTTTGTTTTTTTTCAAAGAACCAGCTCTTTTGTTAATCTTCCTGTTGTCTTTTTTTATCTTTCTATTGTCTTCATAGTCTGTATTTGATTTATTTCTGTTCTGATAGGTTACTTCCTTTCTTCTAGTAACTTTGGACTTCCATTTTTTTTTTCTGTTTTCTTGAGGTGGAAAGTCAGTTTGCTTATTCGAGATGTTTCTTTTTTTTTAAGATTTTATTTATTTATTTGACAGAGAGAGACACAGCGAGAGAGGGAACACAAGCAGGGGGAGTGGGAGAGGGAGAGGCAGGCTTCCCGCTGAGCAGGGAGCCTGATGTGGGACTCGATCCCAGGAACCTGAGATCATGACCTGAGCCAAAGGCAGACGCTTAACGACTGAGCCACCCAGGCGCCCTCGAGATGTTTCTTGTTTATTGAGTTCGGCCTGTATCACTATAAACGTCCCTCTTAGAACCATTTTTTTTTTAAAGTAAGCTCTGAGGGGTGCCTGGGTGGCTCAATCAGTTAAGTGTCTGCCTTGGGCTCAAGTCATGATGTTAGGTTCCTGGGATCAACACCTGCATTGGGCTCCCTGCTCAGCGGGTGGAACCTGCTTCTCCCTTTCCCACTGCCTGCAGCTCCCCCTGCTTGTGCTCAATCTCTCTCTCTCTCTGTCAAATAAATAAATGAAATATTTTTTAAAAATAAAGTGAGTTCTATGCCCAGTGTGTGGCTCAAACTCAACTACAAGTTCAAGAGTCACAACGGTCTACCGTCTAAGCCAGCCAGGTGTCCCATTCTCATAACCCCTTTTGCTGCATTCCATAAATTTTGCTATGTTGTATTCCATTTTCATTTGTCTCAAAGTATTTCTTGGTTTCTCTTGTGGTTTGCTCAGGGACCCATTTAGTAGCATGTTGTTTAATCTGCATGTTTGTGAATTTCCAGTTTTCTTCTTGTAATTGATTTCTCATTCCATACCACTGTGGTTGGAAAAGATGCTTGATTTGATTTCAGTCATCATTTTGGAAATTTCTAGGCTTCTTGAATTTATTGTCTTGTCTTGTGGCCTAACGTATTGTCTAGCTTGGAGAGTGTTCTATGTGCACTTGAGAGGGAGTGGATCCCATGTGCTACTTTTGGACGGCCGCTTCTGTATGTATCTGTTAAGTCCCTAATTACCTTGTTGTCTGAGGCTAATGATTCCATTTATATAAGTGAGGTATGAAAGTCCCCCACGGTATTGCTGCTGGTTTCTCCTTTGAGATGTGTATATATATGCTCTACATATTTAGTTGCGCCTCTGTTGGGTGGGTAAATATTTACAAATGTTGCATCCTCTTTTTGGATTGATTCCTTTATCATTATGTAATGCCCTTCTTTGGCTCTTGATAACAGTGTTTGGATTTTTTTTCTCCTGCATTAGACTGAGAATCAGAAGATCATTTTTTAGCTGCAACCTTGAACAAAACACAGTCTGTTGTTTTTTTTTTTTTCTCTGTAAAGTAGAAATAATAAATTTTTCTCCTAGGACTATCTCATGACTCAAATAAGAGAATGTACTGTAAAAGTCTTTTCTGAAGTATGGGTACTGCCCAAATAAAAAAAGTTGTAATGCTCATGACTATGCAACAGCCAAATGTTCAGGATAAGATTTTTTTTTAGACATATTTATTTACTTGAGAAGAGAGAGAGAGAGAGAGAGAGAGAGAATGCACAGGCATGTGTTAGAGAGGGGTGGGGCAAGGGCAGAGGGAGAGAGCGAATCCCTGCTGAGTGCGGAGCTCGATGCAGGGCTCTATCCCAGGAGCTTGGGACCATGACCTGACCCAAAAGCAAGAGTCAGCTGCTTAACTGACTGTGTCATCCAGGCACCCCGGAATAAGATTTAAAAAGCAATTTTTTTTGAGGGCTTACTGTTGTAAGTCCTATTCTAAGTGGCCTCTATCACATTTAATTCTAAAATCAATTCTTAAAAAAATGAAAAATAGAACCTATTCTAAAAGTACATATTCCTATGATCCTCAGAGTTTGGGAAACACAGGCAGAAGAGAGGTTAAGTAGGGGCCCCTAGGTGGCTCAGTCGGTTAAGCTTCTGCCTTCGGCTCAGACATTATAATTGAGGGCAACTGGCAGGCTCGGTCAGTGGAATATGTGACTTGATCTCAGGGTTATGAGTTTGAGCAATTTGTGTGTACGGCTTACTTAATTAAAATAAAAAGATGTTGTAATTGGGCTTGTTTTCTTTTTCCTTTTGACCCTTTCACCCATTTCTCCCACCTCCAACCCCCTACCTCTGGCAAACACCCATCTGTTCTGTCTAGGAGCTCAGTTTTTTCGTTTTTGTTTTGTTTCATTTAAGGTTCTCCAAGTAAGTGATGGATAGTATTTGTCTTTCTCTGTGTGGCCTGTTTGACTTAGCAGAATGCCTTCAAGGTCCAGCCATGGTGCAAGTGGAAAGATTCCATTCTTTATTCTGGCTGAGTAGTATCCAGTGTGTGTATCTACCACAATTTCTTTATTCATTCATCCACTCATGGGCACTTAGGTTGTTTCTAGTTTCCTTGTACATAACCCTGCAGTGAACACAGGGGTGCATACACCTTTTTGAGTTAATGTTTTCGTTTTCTTCGGATAAATACTGAGAAGGGGAATCCTGGATCTTACAGGAGTTCTCTATTTAAATTTTTTGAGGATCGTCTGTACTGTGTCCCATCGTGGCTGCACCAACTTATATTCCCACTAACAGTGCACAAGAGTTTTTGTCTTCTTTACATCTTCACCAAAACTTGTCATTTCTTGTCTGTTTGAAAATGGCCATTCTAACAGGTGTGAAGTGGTGTCTCATTGTGGTTTTGATTTGCATTTCCCTGGTGGTTAATGATGTTGAGCATCTTTTCATGTTCGTGTTGACCATCTGTATCTCTTCTTTAGAAATATGTCTATTTGGATCTTCCTATTTTTTTTTTTAATTTTATTATGTTATGTTAGTCACCATACAATACATCATTAGTTTTTGATGTAGTGATCCACGATCCATTGTTTTCGTATAACACCCTGTGCTCCATGCAGTACGTGCCCTCCTTAATACCCATCACCAGGCTAACTAATCCCCCCTCCCCCCTCCCCTCTAAAACCCTGTTTGTTTCTCAGGTCCATAGTCTCTCATGGTTCATCTCTCCCTCCAATTCCCCCCGGCCATTTTTCCCTTCCTTCTCCTAATGTCCTCCATGCTATTCCTTATGTTCCACAAATAAGTGAAACCATATGATAATTGACTTTCTCTGCTTGACTTGTTTCACTTAGCATAATCTCCTCCAGTCCTATCCATGTTGATGTAAAAGTTGGGTATTCATCTTTTTTGATGGCTGAGTAATATTCCATTGTATATGTGGACCACATCTTCTTTATCCATTCATCTGTTGAAGGGCATCTCGGCTCTTTCGACAGTTTGGCTATTGCGGACATTGCTGCTATGAACATTGGGGTGCATATGGCCCTTCTTCTCACTACATCTGTGTCTTTGGGGTAAATACCCAGTAGTGCCATTGCTGGGTCATAGGGGAGCTCTATTTTTAAATTTTTGAGGAACCTCCACACTGTATTCCAAAGTGGCTGTACCAACTTGCATTCCCACCAACAGTGTAAGAGGGTTCCCCTTTCTCCACAACCTCTCCAACATTTGTTGTTTCTTTCCCTGTCCATTTTGGCCATTCTAACGGGTGTAAGGTGGTATCTCAAGATCTCCCTATTTTTAAATTAGATTGCTTGTGGGTTTTTTGGTTTTGTTTTGTTTCTCTTTTTTTTTTCTTGTTTTTTTCCTTTCCCGATTGTTTTGTTTTGTTTTGCTGTTGAGTTGCATGAGTGATATTAACCCCTTATCAGATATATGATTTGCAAATGTTTTCCCATACAGTAGGTTGCCTTTTTATTTTGTTGATGGTTTCCTTGCTGATGTCATCCCACACTTTTTTTAATTGTTTTTACTTTTGGTATCAGGTTAAAAAATCACTACCAAGACCTCTATCAAGTGGCTTTTCCCTGTGTTTTCTGTTAAGAGTTTTAGGGTTTCAGGACTTATATTCAATTCTTGAATGCATTTGGAGTTAGTTTTTTGTGTAGTGTAAGATAGTGGTGTGGTTTCGTTGTTCTGCATGTGACTGTCCACTTTTCCCAGCCTTGTTGTTTAAAGAGACTGTTCTTTCCCCCTTGTATATTCTTGGCTCCTTGGTCATAAGGTACTGTACCTTGGATGGGTGGGTTTCCTTCTGGGCTCTCTCTTTTGTTCTGGTGCTCTGTGTGTGTCTGGTTTTTTGCCAACACTAGATTGTCTTGAATACTCTAGCTTTGCAATAATCTGAAATCAGTGAGTGTGATGCCTTTAGCGTTGTTCTTCTTTCTCTAGATTGCTCTGGCTATTCAGAGTCTTCTGTGGCTTCATACAAGTTTTTGGATCCTTTGTTGTATTTCTGTGAAAAATAGAATTACAATTTTGATAAGAATTGCATTGTATCTGTAGATGGTTTGGGGAAGTGTGGAGAATTTAACACCATGATTTCTTCTAATCCAAGTGCATGGAGTATCTTTCCATTTCCATGTGTTGTCTTCGTTTTCTTTCCTTAACATCTTGTAGTTTTCAGTATAAGCTTTCACGTCTTGGTGAAGTTTCTTTCTGGGTATTTTATTCTTTTTGATGCAACTTCACGTGGGATGATCTTCCCAATTTCTTTTTCTGATAGTTCGTTATTAGTGTATAGACATGCAACAGATTTTTGTATATTGATATTGGATCCTGTACCTTTATTGAATTCAGTCGTTAGTTCGAACAATTTTTCTGTGGAGTCTTTAAAGTTTTCCTTATATACTCTGCCTGCCATCTGCAAATAGTGAAAGTTTTACTTTTTCCTTTCCAATTTAGATGCCTTGTTTATTTTTGTTGCATAATTGCTCTGCCTAGGTTTTCCGATACTATGTTGAATGAAAGTGGCGAGGAAAGACCAGGCAAGTTCCTAATGTAGAGGATCTTAGAGGAAATAGTAACAGCTGAAACTTTTCTCTATTGGATGTGATGTTATCTGTGGGCTTGTCCTGTATGGCCTTTATCATGTTGAGGTATGTTCCCGCTCCACTCACTGTTGAGAATATTGACCGTCAATGGATATTGAGTTTTTTCAAATGCTTTTTGTGCATCTCTCAAGATGGTAGCATGATTTTTATTCTTCAGTTTGTTAACGTGATGGATCACTTGGGTTGATGTGCACGTGTGAACCCTCCTTGCATTCCTGGAACAAATCCCAGGATCATAGCATATGATCCTTTCAGCATATTGGTGAACTCGGTTTGCTAGTATTTTGTTGAACATTTTTGCCTCTGTGTTCATCATGGATATTGGCCTGTAATTTTATTTTCTTGGGGTGTCCTTGTCTGGATTTGGTATCAGGATAATGTTGGACTCAGGAAATGATTTTGGTAGCTTTCTCTTCTGTTTTTTGGAAATGTTTGAGAAGGATTGGTATGAATTCTTCCCTGAATGGAAGAATTCACCAGTAAAGGCATCTGGTCCTGGAACTTGGTTTTTGGGAGGTTGTAAATTGCTGATATGACGAGCATTGGGTGCTTTATGGAAGTGTTGAATCACTGAATTCTATTCCTGAAATTAATACTGTACTCTGTATGTCACTAGTTCGAATTTATTTATTTATTATTTTTAAGATTTTCTTTTCTTTTTTTTTTTTTGTTTTTTTTTAAAGACTTTATTTATTTGACAGAGAGAGACACAACAAGAGAGGGAACACCAGCAGGGGGATTAGGGGAGTGAGAAGCAGGTTTACCGCCGAGCAGGGAGCCTCATGTGGGGTTCGATCCGAGGACCCTGGATGATGACCTGAGCCGAAGGCAGACGCTTAATGACTGAGCCACCTAGGCGCCCCTAAGATTTTATTTTTATGAGAGAGAGAGAGACCATGGACAGCAGGAGGGGTAGAGGGAGAGGAGGAGAGAGAGAGTCTCAAGAAGACTCCATGCTGAGTTTGGAGCCTGGCCTGTGGCTCAGTCACATGCCCCTGAGACCATAGCATGAGCCGGAACCAAGAGTTGGATGCTCAACCGACTGAGCCATCAGGTGCCGCAAGGAACTAGAATTGAAATAAAAACGTATAACATAAATATGAATAAATAAACATCTGATTCTTTGAGGTTGTCCAAATTGTTGCTGTGTACTCTTCACAATAGTTCCTTTGAGCCTTTGTTTTGGTGTGTCCATTGTGATATGTTAGCCAACTAGAAATCGTGGTTTTGAATAGCCATGGTGTGACTGTTCTCAGCGAGAGCGAGGTGAGTGGCTTGGGGAAGGGGAGCAGGAGGGCCGTGTGATTGCTGACCGAGGGGGACCCCAGGCTGTGCCCCACGGATGCCACTGCTCTGCAATAGCCATCGTTCCCTCCCACTTCTCACTTGTGTTCGTGGCGCCTGTTACAGGGGACCCGTCAATGCCCCACATCGTGGCCCAGGTGGTGCCCGTCAAAAAAACACCAAATGGAACAAATGGCATGGCCTGAAACCTGTTACATTTGCAAAATTCTAGTGAGAATCCTGTGTTCAGGAACCTCTGGTAATTTCCTAAGTTGGTACTTACTCTTGGTGTTAAAAAATGAAGGGGTACGCAGGTCTCGGTGCTTCACATGGTGATTTTCTGGTTGGGATTTACTTTGTGCTAGGGGAGGTCATAGAACGAGACAGAACATCTCTCTTTGCACGGTAGCCCAGTCCCACCCATAGCATCTGGCTGTGAGCTGTGGGTAGATCGTGTGCCCTGGGGTGAAATTGTGAGACCTGGAAAAGATCATCTCACCAGCAGGTGCCTGAAGCCAGTGTAGGGATACACCCCTGCAAGCTGCTTTGCATTGCTGGGGGGATTACAGAATGATCATTTGATCCCTGTCCGTGTTCGAAAATGGCCAAGTCATTATTGTGAAATCTGAAAATCAGGCCCTCCTGAGAGAAGAGAATCCTTCACCAATGTTGGTGGGGCCCTGAAACCCTGCCACTCCATTCATGTCATCTTCCCTGAGTGCCTGCCCTGGGCAAGGCAAGGGCTTTGGGGGGAGGCCAAGATAGATGCAGTCCCGGCGTCCAGGGGCCCAGGTTCCCATCAAGGCGTGTGGCCTGTCAACAAGTATGTGGTGAGCAGAACAGAGAGGGGAAGGCACTCCGTGCCGTTTGAGAGGCTAGAGGAAGGTTTCCTTTGCCATTTGAGGGTGATGTCACTGACGCATGGCCCTCCTGTCCACCCCGCGGGGTACCAGATCGCCACCGCCTGGCCGGCAGTAGCCCCAGCACGTTCACCACTGTGGAGGTGGGTGCCATGGTGAGGCAGTTCATGGGCACCAAGCTGGCCCTGGAGTCGGCATACATCTTCAGGCTGCCGGCCAAGTTGAGGCAGGGCTGGGCAACCTGCTGTAGGCCCCCGTCGTCACCACTGAGAAGAGAGGTAAGACCCGAGGCCCAAGTCCACTGTCGTGGTGCTACAGGGAGGAGAGCTGGGCAGGAAACGGAGCCGGGAACTTGCATGGTCCACGACGTCCAGGTCAGGCCCTGTACCGCCGCGTGTCTACACAGCCTGACATTTATCAGCCAGGCAGGAATGTCCCCGGTTTAATGCTAGAGACTCGGCTCAGAAAGGTTGTGTAACTGGCCCAGGGTGGCTCTGAGTCACTGTGTTGGAGGGCAGCTCCCTGAAGCCAGGCACTTGGTCTCTGATGTTCAAAACCATGTGCCCAGCTGAGCAGGTGCTCATTAAAGTTTCCTGTGGAGCAATCGTAGGGAGATCTGTCTTCATGGACGCCGCTTCTGTTGCAAACACTGGCGAGATGCTTATTGTACATTGTCTTGGTTTATCCTCACCAAAGCCTGGGGAGCAAAGCTCTGTGAGCCCCAGTTCTACAGAAGAAGTGGGGGTCCAGACAGATTCGGTCATTTCCTGCTGTGGGGGCAGTGATGTGAACACCCTTCATAGACCCCCCCCCGACCCCCTTTTCCCACACCAATCTTCTGTGAGTTCCCATCTCGGCAAGCCCCTGACATGCCCTTCAGCCTCGCTGTGGAATCTGCCTCAGCAGGCTCCCTAACCAAGGCCACCCCAATTCCAGGTGTGGAGGTCAGTGCCAGACCCAGAGGTCTGAGGGAAGAGGAGGACAGGAAGGCACTTGCACGCAGAGCCAACGGGTGCGCTCGGAGAGATGGCCTGTCCTACCTCCCATCTGGGAGTGCCTAGCGCCAGGCTCTGGAGCTGTGTGACCTTAGGCAAGGCCCTTCCCCTCTCTGTGCCCTGGCGCCCACCTGGTGGCCTCTCGGGAAGCACCCAAGGGCCAGCACCGTCCACGTGGTGCCATGGCCTTGCTCAGAGTGTGAGCCGGTGTCCCCTCGTGTGATCACTCTAGGACAAGATCTAGAGCAGATGGTTTAAGTGAGGCAGGGGTTGAACCCAGAGTGCTTGAAAAACAATCCAAAGGGCTGATCTGAAACCTACCAAAGATAGAAGGCAAAAGAGGCCGGCGTGCACTGAGCTCTTGCCACCTTCTGGCCACCTTCCAGGCATTGCAGCCCATTGCTCTCTCTACTTCCACACATCAGGCCGAACCTGTCCTCTGGGGTTTTTGTGGAGGCTTCATTCCATAGGCTAGACTGATGAAAGCATTGGCCATTGGCCATTGATTGAACCTCCAGCCCCTCTCCCGTCCTCAGAAGTCATGGGCGGGACCAAAAGTTCCAACCCTCTGATCACAACGTTGGTTGTCCTGGTGACCAGCCCACATTCTCATTAACATGACAAGAGACACCTTTGTCACTCTGGACAAAGACGTGTATATGAGAAACAAGTTTTCTCATCTGAATGGCTAAATAGATATTCTTCTTACAAGTCACAACATTGCAAACATGGCTCCAGTCTCTGCTTCTGTGCTCACAGGACGCCCTCCCAGCGGTGTGTCCAAATTTCTCTCCTCTTCTAAGGATGTTTGGATCGCCTTATTGCCTCACTATTTGTCAAATGATTGCTGGATCCTAAATTGCTTCTCAAAATATGCCTTTCTTCATGTTCAGCAACGGATCATGTGGAACACTTGGGCTCCCCATGTGAATTAGCGATTATAATACCTTGCTCATGTTCATCTGTCCAGAGTTTGCAGTTACATTTACAAGCAGCTTTGCTGTTAGTGACCTCAAGCTTGAAGGTAGTCCTCTTGACTTAGGTGTCATTGAAAAGACCCCTCGATGCTTTGTTTTGGGGTTTTGGGGGCATCGGTAGGTTTAGCTTGTATTTGTAGGACCCAGGACTCTATACATGCATTTATGTCAGGTAGATTTCTAGAAGTGTAATTGTTGGGTTAAAAGGCAAGTGCATTGAAAACCTTGATAAATAAAACCAAATTGCCCTCCAAAAAAGAAACCAGTCCCTGGATTAGGGTGCTTCCTACTGCACTGTGACTTGCTCTTAACTGCAAGGTCTGCAAAACCCTGTGTCCATATAAGCTGGCATCCACAGGTACCAGGGGTTAGAACACCAATGTATCTTTTTGGAGGACACAGTTCAACCCACAACAGAGCAGTTTTCGTACAACAAAGCTGTGGCCTCTACTCTGAGACCAGGACAGCATTTCCTAAGATGCTGGTGGCATCCTATAGACAGCGGCTGTGTAGGCATCACTGAGAATTCAGCGTGCATCCATCTCTGGACAAGCTTCACCGCCCTGCTGCAGCCAGGGGTCATGGGCGTGCCCTTTGTCCATCTGTCTGGTCACAGCTTGAGCGGTTCTTGTCCTTATTTGCTGAGTATTCCAGAGGAGACCCGGGACCCAGAGCCCCTGGCCCCCTGGCCTGCACTCTGGCTGCTGCAGCCCTCCCCAGACTAATTAACCAACAGAAATTGACGGGAGGGAGAATGTGAGCTGGGCATCTCTGTGTGCATCCTGGTGTGGGTTCAATTCTGAGATTCAGGGCCTGGCTACCACCATTCATGTTCCACAGGGTGTCAAAATGTCAAATGAGCACCTGCCCTACCCTAGGCCCGCCCTTCATTGTCACCTGACATTGGAGGGACCACGGGGCTTCCAGCTTAGGTCTGAGTCAGGGCAGAATAGGGGTGATCTGGCATGCAGAGCACTCACTGCACGCCCCGCCCCCAGTGAGGCTGCCACAAACCTGGGTGGGAGATGCCCTGGAGGGCCAGAGGAGATGGGGCTCACCTCCAGGGGGCACAGCCACTGGGGTGGACAGGTCTCTGTGGCAGCCCAGGTGTGCACGGAGAGGGGTGGCCCATGGAGAGCTCCTGGGCTTTGGGGACTTGCACCCAGTGTGGCGATCAGGGGGGGCTTCACGGAGGAGGAGCCATTTGAGATAGGTTGTCAGGGAAAAGGGATTTCACCGAGGACACAAGGGAAGGTAAGATTTACAAGGGCCCAGCAAAGCTAAATGTTCAAGGAGTGGGAAGAGCGAGGTGTTCCCAGGCCAGCTGACCCCTGTCTCTTTCCACCTGTAGCTCCGAGAAACACCGGTGCTACGACGTCATCCTGACGGCCTACAACATCATCGGCGAGAGCCCAGTAGCGCGCCCGTGGAGGTGTTCGTCGGCGAGGCCGGTAAGCTCCGGGTGCCCCTGCCTTCTGGGAGGCCTGGCCTGGCGCTCTCAGGGGCTGAGCAGCGTGCCCATGTTGATGAGCATGGTGCCTGTGCGAGGCTAGGAGGCTCCGGCGTGGGTCAGCGTGGGGAGGGGTGTCGGAAGCGCCGGCGGGCACCTGCGGGGAACACGGTGGCATCAGTGGTGTCAGCGGCGGCAACAGTAGTGCTGGCCGTCAGTCGGAGTCAGCGTTCGGCAGCAGCGGAAGCTCCCGGCAGCAGAGGCAGCAGCCGTATGAGCAGCGGGTGGCGGCAGCGGTAGGTGCCGGGATAGTGGGCGTCGGTATGTGGCAGCGGGAGGCGGTGGAGGCAGGGGCGGCAGGAAGCGGTGAGGCACAGGCAGCTGGCGCCGAAGGCAGGCAAGAGCCGGCAAACGGCAGGCAGGCGGCAACAGGAAGCGGCCACAGCGGTTTCAGGTGGCGGTGGCAGGAAGCGGCGGAAGACAGCGGAGGCAGGCGGCGGGGGAAGGTGGCAGGAGGAGGGAGGCTGCAGTGGCGGCCGGCAGTGCGGGCAGCCGGTTCCAGGTGCCAGCGGTAGGCAGGCGGAGGCGGCAGGTAGGAGGTAGCAGGTGCAGGCTGCAGTAAGCAGCGGCTGGCAGGCAGGCCACGGCAGGCAAGGGCCGCGGGTGGTGCCAGGACATAGCAGGCGGCGACAGCAGGCAGTCGGCGGGGGCAGGCAGGCGGCAGACAGCAGCATTAGGCAGACGGCAGCTGTGGCAATTGGCAGGTGGCAGCGGTAGGCAGACGGTGCCGGCAGTGGTGGGGTTAGGCAGGCAGCGTTGGCATGCATCCTCGGGGTTAGGTAGCTGGGCCCGGTGAGCCAGGCTGCGGCAGCAGACGGCGGTGGCAGGCGGCGGCAGGATGCGGAGGCAGTCAGGCGGCCACGGATGCCGGCGGGCAGCAGGAGGCGGGTGCACGCAAGAGCGGTGGTTGGAGAAGGCAGGTGGCGGCGGCAGGCAGAGGTAAGCGGCAGCAGGGGGCGGCAGTGGCAGACGGCAGTGGTAGTACTGACTGGTGGCGGCAGCAGGCAGGCGGTGGCAGGCGGCGGTGGCAGCACTGGTGGGCAGTGGCGGCAGGCAGCGGCAGGCAGGCGGTGGCAGTTGGTGGCAGGCGGCAGCGGGCAGCAGGAGAGGTGGCAGCGGTGACAGCACCAGCGGGTGGCGTCTGCGTCTGCAGCGGCTGCAGGGGCGGCAAGGGCTACAGGGGTGCCAGCTTTGGGCAGCCCCGGGTCATTGAGCGGCAGTGTGGCAGCCTCAGCAGCAGGTGCCATTGGCTTCAGCTTGAGTCACCGGCGGGGGAAGCAGGCGCCGCGATAGGGGCGGGGTCAGCAGCAGGCGGGTCAGCGGCGGCAGCGTGGGTCAGCGTGGGGAGGGGCGCCGGAGGTGCCGGCGGGCATAGTCGGGTTACGCGGCTGCGTCGGCAGCGTGGGCGGCGTCAGCAGTAGTGCTGGCGTCAGTCGCCTTCAGCGTTGGGCAGCAGCGGAAGCTCCGGGCAGCAGAGGCAGCAGCAGGAGTATCAGCAGCGGGCGGCGGCAGCGGTAGTTGCCGGGTTAGTGGGGCCAGTATGTGGCAGCGGGAGGCGGTGGAGGCAGTGGAGTCAGGGCGCGGCAGTAAGCGGTGGGGGCAGGGAGGCAGGTAGCGGCAGGCAAGTGTAGTGGGCGGCGGCGGTAGGCGATTGCAGGCGGCGGGAGGAAGAGTTGGCAGGCTGTGGTAAGCAACGGCAAGCAGGCAGGCGGCCGCGGCAGGCACGCAAGGGCGGTGGGTGGCAGAAGGCAGGTGGCGGCGGCAGGCAGAGGTAAGCGGCAGCAGGGGCCGGCAGTGGCAGACAGCAGTGGTAGTACTGACTGGTGGCGGCAGCAGGCAGGCGGTGGCAGGCGGCGGTGGCAGCAGTGGTGGACAGTGGATGCAGGCAGCGGCAGGCAGGCGGTGGCAGGCGGTGGCAGGCGGCAGCGGGCAGCAGCAGAGGTGGCAGCGGTGGCAGCACCAGCGGGTGGAGTCTGCGGCTGCATCGGCTGCAGGGGCGGCAAGGGCTGCAGGGGCGCTAGCTTTGGGCAGCCCCGGGTCATTGGGCGGCGGTGTGTGGTAGCCTCAGCAGCAGGTGCCATTGGCTTCAGCCGGAGTCACCGGCGGGGGAAGCAGGCGCCGCGATAGGGGCGGGGTCAGCAGTAGGCGGGTCAGCGGCGGCAGCGTGAGTCAGCGTGGGGAGGGGCGCCGGAAGCGCCGCGGGCATCTGCGGGTTACGCGGTGGCGTCAGTGGCGTCAGTGGCGTCAGCGGCGTCAGCGGCGGCAGCAGTAGCGCTGGCGTCAGTCGGCTTCAGCTTTGTGCAGCAGCGGAAGCTCCAGGCAGCAGAGGCAGCAGCAGGCGTATCAGCAGCGGTCGGCGGCAGCGGTAGGTGCCGGGTTAGTGGGGTCAGTATGTGGCAGCGGGAGGCGGTGGAGGCTGTGGAGGCAGGGGGCGGAAGTAAGCGGTGGGGGCAGGGAGGCAGGTAGCGGCAGGGAAGTGTGGTGGGCAGCGGCAGGCAGGGTTGGCAGACAGGCGCCGGCGGTAGGCGATTGCAGGCGGCGGCAGGATGCGGTGGCAGGCTGTGGTAAGCAACAGCAGGCAGGCAGGCGGCCGCGGCAGGCAGGCAAGGGCGGCGGGCGGTGGAAGGAGGTAGCAGGCAGCGGCGTCGGCAGGGGGCGGGGGCAGGCAGGCTGCGGCAGGCAGGTGGCAGACAGTTGCTGGCAGGCTGCAGCACTGGGGGTACGCAGTAGCCGCAGGTGGCAACAGGCAGTGGCGGCAGGAAGCGGCGGCGGGCAGGTGGTGGGGGCAGGTGGCGGCGGCTTGCAGGCCACGGCCAGAGGCAGGCAGGGGGCGGCGGCGGCAAGAGGTTGCAGACGGGGGCAGGCAGTGGTAAGCGGCGGGAGGAAACGGCGGCAGGCAGCAGGGCCAGGCAGCAGCGTTAGGTAGGCGGCAGCAATAGGCGTGTGGTGGCCTTGGGCTGGCGTGGCGGGTAATGGTAAGTGGCAGCAGGCGGCGGTGGTAGGTAAGCAGCAGCAGGCCGTGGCGGGCTGCAGGGTGCAGGGGCCAGGCAGGAAGCGGCGGCTGACAGTCGCAGCCGGCTGTAAGCGGTGGCAGAAAGCGGCGGCAGGTGGCAGGGGCAGGTGGCAGGGCGAAGCGGGCTGCAGCGGCGGCAGGCAGTGAGGGCAGCAGACGGCAGCGGCAGGCGGTGGGGGCAAGCGGGCTGCAGGGGGCAGCGGCAGCAGGTGGCGGCGGTAGGCAGGCAATGTTGGCAGGCATCGTCGAGGTTCGGCAGCGGAGGCTGGTGGCAGTAGCCGCAGATGGCAACAGGCGGTGGTGGCAGGAAGCAGTGGCAGGCGGGTGGCGGGGACAAGTGGTGGCCGCAGGCAGCAGTGTTAGGAAGGCGGGAATTGCAGCTGTTGGGAGGCGGCAGTAGTAGGCATGCGGTGGTGGCAGGCTGCGGTGGCGGGCAGTGGTAAGCGGCAGCAGGCGGCGGTGGTAGGGAAGTGGCAGTGGGCTGTAGCGGGCAGCGGGCAGTCGGGGCAGACAGGCGGTGGCAGGCAACGTCGGCAGCGGGCTGCAAGCGGCCGCGGTAGGCAGGTGGTGGTGGTGGTGGCGGCAGGTGGCGGCGGTAGGCAGCGGTAAGCGGCGGCAGGGGGTGCGGGCAGGCAGGCGGAGGCAGGGGGACACAGGCAAGGACGGCGGGCGGCGGCAGGCAGGGTTGGCAGACAGGCGGTGGTGGTAGGTAGTAGCAGGCAGCCCCGGCAGGAAGCGAAGGCAGGCGGCAGTGGCAGCAGGCGGCAGCGCGGGCAGGCTGTGGTAAGCCGTGGCTGGCAGTCAGGCAGCCACAAGCAAGGGAGGCGGGCGGTGCAAGGAGGTAGCAGGCGGCGGCGGCAGGAAGCGGTGGGACGCAGGCAGCTGGGGCGGCAGGCAGGCAAGCCCCGGCAAGCGGCAGGCAGGCGGCAACAGGAAGCGGCGGTAGCGGTGTCAGGCGGCAGTGGCAGGAAGCGGCGGCAGACAGAGGAGGCAGGTGGCGGGCGAAGGTGGCAGGAGGAGGCAGGCTGCAGCGTAGGCAGGCAGTGGGGGCAGTGGGCTGCAGGCGCCAGCGGTAGGCAGTGGCGGTAGGTAAGAGGTAGCAGGTGCAGGCTGCAGTAAGCAGCGGCTGGCAGGCAGGCCATGGCAGGTAAGGGCCGCGGGTGGTGTAAGGATATAGCAGGCGGCGGCGGCAGGCAGGCGGCGGGGGCAGGCAGGTGGCAGACAGCAGCATTAGGCAGGCGGCAGCAGTAGGCCGGCGGTGCCGGCAGCGGTTGGCGTAGGCAGGCAGCGTTGGCATGCATTCTCGGGGTTAGGTAGCTGGGCCCGGTGGAGCCAGGCTGCGGCAGCAGACGGCGGCGGCAGGCAGGCGGTCACGGATGCCGGCGGGCAGCAGGCTGCAGGCGCAGGCAAGGGCGGTGGGTGGCAGAAGGCAGGTGGCGGCGGCAGGCAGAGGTAAGCGGCAGCAGGGGCCGGCAGTGGCATACGGCAGTGGTAGTACTGACTGGTGGCGGCAGCAGGCAGGCGGTGGCAGGCGGCGGTTGCAGCACTGGTGGGCAGTGGCGGCAGGCAGCGGCAGGCAGGCGGTGGCAGGCGGTGGCAGGCGGCAGCGGGCAGCATCAGAGGGGGCAGCGGTGGCAGCACCAGCGGGTGAGGTCTGCGGCTGCATCGGCTGCAGGGGCAGCAAGGGCTGCAGGGGCGCTAGCTTTGGGCAGCCCCGGGTCATTGGGCGGCGGTGTGTGAAAGCCTCAAGAGCAGGTGCCATTGGCTTCAGCCGGAGTCACCGACGGGGGAGGCAGGCGCCGCGATAGGGGCGGGGTCAGCACAGGCGGGTAGCGGCGGCAGAGTGAGTCAGCGTGGGGAGGGGCGCCGGAAGCGCCGGCGGGCATAGTCGGGTTACGCGGCGGCGTCAGTGGCGGCAGCGGCGGCAGCAGTAGTGCTTGTGTCAGTCGGCTTCAGCGTTGGGCAGCAGCGGAAGCTCCGGGCAGCAGAGGCAGCAGAAGGAGTATCAGCAGCGGGTGGCGGCAGCGGTAGGTGCCGGGTTAGTGGGGTCAGTATGTGGCAGCGGGAGGCGGTGGAGGCAGTGGAGGCAGGAGGCGGCAGTAAGCGGTGGGGGCAGGGAGGCAGGTAGCGGCAGGCAAGTGTGGTGGGCGGCGGCGGTAGGCGATTGCAGGCGGCGGCAGGAAGCGGTGGCAGGCTGTGGTAAGCAACGGCAGGCAGGCAGGCGGCCGCGGCAGGCAGGCAAGGGCGGCGGGTGGTGGAAGGAGGTGGCAGGGGGCGGCGGCGGCAGGGGGCGGGGGCAGGCAGGCTGCGGCAGGCAGCTGGCAGACAGTTGCAGGCAGGCTGCAGCACTGGGGGTACGCAGTAGCCGCAGGTGGCAACAGGCAGTGGCGACAGGTGGGGGCGGCAGGAAGCGGCGGCGGGCAGGTGGTGGGGGCAGGTAGTGGCGGCCGGCAGGCCCCGGCTAGGGGCAGGCAGGGGGCGGCAGCGGCAAGAGGTGGCAGACGGGGGCAGGCAGTGGTAAGCGGCAGGAGGAAGCGGCGGCAGGTGGCAGGGCCAGGCAGCAGCGTTCGGTAGACGGCAGCGATAGGCGTGTGGTGGCCGTGGGCTGGCGTGGCGGGTAATGGTAAGTGGCAGCAGGCGGTGGTAGGCGGCGGTGGTAGGTAAGCAGCAGCAGGCCGTGGCGGGCTGCAGGCCCCAGGGCCCAGGCAGGAAGCGGCGGCTGATAATCGCAGCCAGTCATAAGCGGTGGCAGAAAGCGGCGGCAGGTGGGGGCAGGTGGCAGGGGGAGGCGGGCCACAGTGGGGGCAGGCAGTGTGGGAAGCAGGCGGCAGTGGCCGCAGGCAGCGGAGGCAAGCGGGCTGCAGGGAGCAGCGGCAGCAGTTGGCGGCGGTAGGTTGGCAGCGTTGGCAGGCACCGTCGAGTTTAGGCAGCAGAGGCTGGTGACAGCAGAGGAGGTGGCAGGTGGCGGGCTGCAGGTGGCGGCGGTAGAGAGCGGTAAATGGCAGCAGGGGGTGCGGGCAGGCAGGCGGAGGCAAGGGGATGCAGGCAAGGGTGGCAGGCGGCAGTGGAAGGAAGCGGTGGCGGGCAGGTGGCTGGGGCGGTAGGCAGCGGTAACTGGCAGCAGCTGGCGGGGGCAGCGGCCCGGTGGTGGTACGGGCAGGGTCAGCGCTGGGCAGCCAGCGCCAGCAAGCAGCAGGCGGCAGAGAGCGGCAGCGTGGGCCAGCCGCGTCGGCGGTCAGCAGCAGCATCTGCGATGGGCAGCGGGTGTCAGTGGCGGTAGCTGGGGGCTGTGGCGGTATGGCTGGGAGCAGAGAGAGCCAGGGGCAGCGGTGTCCTTGGAACCCTAGCATGCTGCGGTTCCGAGGAAGAGGTGCCCCTCAGCCTGGTATCTGCAGGGCACACAGGGGGCCACCCAGGACCCAGAGGCTGAGCCTGAGGCGGCGTGCCAAGTCCTGCTTCCTCCCATTGGGGAGGCCAGTTGAGTTCGGCCTCTGCCCTGGGCCTGAGCTTCAGTCTCTCCATCTGTAAATTGGGCAGAACAGCAAAACCTTAGGGTTATGGTGCAGATTTAACGTAGGTAATGGGTTTCCTCTAGACTGGTTCAGAGTACAGGTTGTCATTCCTCTTATTCCACTTCCAGCTGTGTGACTTTGAGCAAGATAGGTAATCACCAGGCCTCAGAATTCTCATCTGAGAGATGGGTCTGCAAAGAGGACCTATATAGGCTTGTTTTGGGGATTTAGTGAAGTAGTACACAGAACCCATTTCCAAAATCAATGTAAATCATGGTTCCTGGCTCGAGATAAGTGCAGTACGAGTCTTTGGGATGAATATCACAGAAGTATTAGTTATTGTTATTGCTAGCACCGGGGAAGGAACACCGTGATTGCCATCCTCATGATTATCATCGTGAGTTAATTGAGGAGCTGCTCTGTGCCTGGCGCTGGCTAAGCATTCTACACCCTTTATCAGTTTGCACTTCTCCATGGGCTAGGATCCTGATAGGCCTCTGAGTCTTAGAGACGCAGATAATGCTTGGAACCAGATTTCAATCCCTTGTCTTTGCAGCTCCAAAACCTGTGCTTCCAACCTCTCCATGATTGGGGCGTATCCGAAACCCTCATGCCTCTCTGCTTGACTCTGCACCTTACAGCTTAGAATAGGGCCTAACACAGGGGAATACAGAGGGATAAGTATTCTCTATTTCTGTTACCGTCGTAGTCTTTATTCCCTCGCAGTGCTTTATGGGCACAGATGTAACGGCGTTGGTTAGTGATTCAGATCAAGAGCTGACAGACCATCCCAACTGAGAGAAATGAGACCCATTTTATGTGCTCCTCTCCCCCTAGAATGACGGTCAAGAGACAGTGATGACTCAGAGGTTGCCAGTGAGTTAAAGAAGTTGGCTGCCCAGCCGCAAGAGCCTGAGTAGACAGCAGCGGCGACCTTTGGTAGCATCTCAAAAGACACCTACACGATGGAACATGCCCAGGGATTTGGAAAACCGGTAAGGCACTTTCCATACACCCTGCCTTGTTCTTCCTCAACTTCTTCAGTATCTCCCAGGAACTCCCTGCTTCTTCCTGTCATTTGAATATAGTGACCTTTTTTTTTTTCTTTAAAGATTTTATTTATTTATTTGAGACAGAGAGAATGAGAGACAGAGAGCATGAGAGGGAGGAGGGTCAGAGGGAGAAGCAGACTCCATGCCCAGCAGGGAGTCCGATGCGGGACTCGATCCCGGGACTCCAGGATCATGACCTGAGCCGAAGGCAGTCCCTTAACCAACTGAGCCACCCAGGCGCCCCTGAATATAATGACCTTTACTTCTTCCTTTCCAATTTGGATGTATTTTATTTCTTTATTTTTCTTGTGTAATTGCTCTGGCTGGGATTTCCAGTAGTATAATTGACCGTTGTCCATCGTCGTTTTGAATTGTGTGGTCCACTTAATACATTTTTTATTCAGTAAATACAGGCATTGCTTGTAAAGGTATTGTCCTTTTGAATTTTTTTTTCTTTTAAAATGATTATTTATATTCTCCTTACTTAACATACAGTGCAATATTGGTTTCAGGAGAATTCCGTGATTCATGACTTGCTTACAACCCCTACTACTCATCATAACAGTGCCCTCCTTAATCCCATCACCCAGCTAGACCATCCCCCAAACACCTCCCCTCTGTCAAATCTCTGTTTTCCAGCATCAAGAGTTTCTTACAGTTTGTTTCCCTCTCTGTTCTTTGTATTCCCCCTCCCATTTGTTGATCTGTTTTGTTTCTTAAATCCTTAGGAGTGAAATCACATGGTATTCGTCTTTCTCTGACTCACTTATTTTGCTTAGCATAATACACTCTAGCTTCATCAGGATTTTTTTTTTTAAAGAATTTATTTATTTCTTTTTCTTTTTTTTTAATTTTATTATGTTATGTTAGTCACCATACAATACATCATTACTTTTTGATGTAGTGAGCCACGGTCCATTGTTTTCGTATAACACCCAGTGCTCCATGCAGTACGTGCCCTCCTTAATACCCATCACTGGGCTCACCAATCCTCCCAACACCCCTCTAAAACCCTGTGTGTTTCTCAGGTCCATAGTCTTTCATGGTTCATCTCTCATCCAATCCCCCCCCCATTTTTCCCTTCCTTCTCCTAATGTCCTCCATGTTTTTCCTTACGTTCCACAAATTAGTGAAACCATGTGATAATTGACTTTCTCTGCTTGACTTACTTCACTTAGCATAATCTTCTCCAGTCCCATCCATGTTGATGTAAAAGGTGGGTATTCATCCTTTATGATGGCTGAGTAATATTCCAGTGTATATATGGACCACATCTTCTTTATCCATTCATCTGTTGAAGGGCATCTCGTCTCTTTCGACCGTTTGGCTATTGCGGACATTGTTGCTATGAACATTGGGGTGCAAATGGCCCTTCTTTTCACTACATCTGGGTCTTTGGGACAAATACCCAGTAGTGCAATTGCTGGGTCATAGGGTACCTCTATTTTTAAATTTTTGAGGAACCTCCACACTATTATTTTTTGACAGAGAGAGACACAGCAAGGGAGGGAACACAAGCAGGGGGAGTTGGAAAGGAAGAAGGAGGCTCCCCACAGTCTTTGGATCCAATGTGGGGCTCGATTCCAGGACCCTGGGATCATGACCTGAGCCGAAGGCAGACGCTTAATAACTGAGCCCCAAGCTCCATCAGGATTTTCTTAATCACACTCTTTTTCTCTAGCTTACTTTGTTGTAAGAATACAGTCTAAAATACATATAACATTCAAAATATGTTGAATCAAATCTTTGTGTTCCTGATAACTTTTGTGGTCAACAGTAGGATATTAGTAGTTCAGTTTTGGGTGACTCAAAAGTATTCTCAGATTTTCAACTGCACAGGGGTTGGCAACCCTAATCCCTGCATTGTTCAAGGGCCAACTGTATGTTGAATAGAAGTGGCGAGAGTGTGCATCCTTGTCTTGTTCCTGATCTTAGAGGAGAAGCTTTCGGCTTTCACTCTTGCATAGGACGTGGCTTCTCAGGTATGGCCTTTATTAGGTTGAGTTACATTCTCTGTATACCTGCTTTGTTGAGAGCTTTTATCAAAATGGGTGTTGCGTTTTGTCAGATGCTTTTTCTGCATTGGTGGAGAAGATCATACGATTTTTACCCTTTGTTTTGTTAATGTGGCCTATTTCTTTGATTGATTTGTGGATGTTGAACCCCCCTTGCATCCCTGAAATAAATCTGACTTGTTCATACTTCTTCCTGTATTGTTGAATTTCGTTTGCTGTTATTTTGTTGAGGATTTTTATATCTATGTTCATCACAGATACGGGTCTGTAATTTTCTTTTCTTGTGGTATTTTGGTAGGGTTTGATAAGGGCAATGCTGGCCTCCTAAAAGGAGTTGAGAAGCATTCCTTCCTCTTGTATTTGTGGAAAAGTTTGAGAAGGATTGGTATTCATTTTTCTTTGAAAATTTGGTAGAATTCACCAGGAAACCATCTGGACTCCTGACTGTTGAGAGGTTTTTAATTACTCATTTTGTTTCCCTACTGGTAATTGGTCTGTTCAGAATTTGTGTCTTCATGATTCATTCGTGGAAGGTTGTGTGTTTCTTGGAATTTATCCTTTCCTTTTGGACGGTCAAACTTGTCGGGGTGTAATTGTTCACAGTAGTCTCTTATGAGCCTTTGTCTATGGTATCAATGGAAACATCTTTTTCATTTCTGATTATGTGTACTCATTCTTTTGTTTTTTACCTTGAGGCTAGCTGAAAATTTGTCAGCTTTTTTCTTTTCTTTCTTTCTTTTTTTTAAAGATTTTATTTATTTATTTGAGACAGAAAGAATGAGAGAGACAGAGAGCACATGAGAGGGCGGGAGGGTCAGAGGGAGAAGCAGGCTCCCTGCTGAGCAGGGAGCCCGATGCGGGACTCGATCCCGGGACTCCAGGATCATGACCTGACCCGAAGGCAGTCACTTAACCAACTGAGCCACCCAGGCGCCCTCAGCTTTTTTCTTTTCAAAGAACCAGCTCTTTTGTTGATCTTTCTATTGCCTTCATAGTCTGTATTTGATTTATTTGTTTGAGATGTTACTTCCTTTCTTCTATTAAATTTGGGCTTCCGTGTTCTTTTTCTGGTTCCTTGAGGTGGAAAGTTAGGCCGCTTATTTGAGACGATTCTTGTTTCTTGATTTATGCCTGTATCACTATAAACTACCATCTTAGAACCACTGTTTTTTAATTTTTTAAAAAAATTTTTATTGTTATGTTAATCACCATACATCATTAGTTTTAGATGTAGTGTTCCATGATTCATTGTTTGTGCATAACACCCCGTGCTCCATTCAGAATGTGCCCTATTTAATACCCATCACCAGGCTAAACCATCCTCCCACCCCCCTCCCCTCTAGAACCCTCAGTTTGTTTTTCAGAGTCCATCATCTCTCATGGTTCATCTCCCCCTCCAATTTACCCCCCTTCATTCTTCCCCTCCTGATATCTTTTTCTTCTTTTTTTTTTTTTTTGTTTCTTAACATATATTGAATTATTCGTTTCAGAGGTACAGATCTGAGATTCAACCGTCTTGCACAATTCCCAAGGTTTACCAGAGCACATACCCTCCCCAATGTCTATCCCCCAGTCATCCCATCCCACCCCCCACTCCAGCAACCCTCAGTTTGTTTCCTGAGATTAAGAATTCCTCATTATCAGTGAGGTCATTTGATACATGTCTTTCTCTGTTTGACTTATTTCGCTCAGCATAATGCCCTCCAATTCCATCCACCTCGTTGCAAATGGCAAGATCTCATTCCTTTTGATCGCTACATAATATTCCATTGTATATATATACCATTTCTTCCTTATCCATTTATCTGTCGATGGACATCTTGGCTCTATCCACAGTTTGGCTATTGTGGACATTGCTGCTATAAACATCGGGGTGCATGTACCCCTTCGGGTCCCTACATTTGTATCTTTGGGATAAATACCCAGCAGTGCAGTTGCTGGATCATATGATAGATCTATTTTCAACTTCTGGAGGAACCTCCATACTGTTTTCCAGAGTGGCTGCACCAGCTTGCATTTCCACCAACAGTGTAGGAGGGTTCCCCTTTCTCTGGATCCCTGCCAATATCTGTCCTTTCCTGACTTGTTAATTTTAGCCATTCTGACTGGTGTGAGGTGGTATCTCATTGAGGTTTTGATTTGGATTTCCCTGATGCCGAGCGATGTTGAGCACTTTTTCATGTGTCTGTTGGCCATTTGGATGTCTTCTTTGGAAAAATGTCTGTTCATGTCTTCTGCCCATTTCTTGATTGGATTCTTTGTTCTTTGGGTGTTGAGTTTGATAATTTTGGATACTAGCCCTTTATCTGATATGTCATTTGCAAATATCTTCTCCCGCTCTGTCGGTTGTCTTTTGGTTTTGTTGACTGTTTCTTTCGCTGTTCAAAAGCTTTCTATCTTGATGAAGACCCAATAGTTGATTTTTGCCCTCGCTTCCCTTGCCTTTGGCAATGTTTCTAGGAAGAAGTTGCTGAGGCTGAGGTCGAAGAGGTTGCTGCCTGTGTTCTCCTTTAGGATTTGGATGGACTCCTGTCTCTCATTGAGGTCTTTCAACCATTTGGAGTCTATTTTTGTGTGTGGTGTAAGGAAATGGTCCAATTTCATTCTTCTGCATGTGGCTGTCCAATTTTCCCAACACCATTTGTTGAAGAGACTGTCTTTTTGCCATTGGACATTCTTTCCTGCTTTGTCGAAGATGAGTTGACCATAGAGTTGAGGGTCTACTTCTGGGCTCTCTATTCTGTTCCATTGATTGATGTGTCTGTTTTTGTGCCAGTACCATACTGTCTTGATGATGACAGCTTTGTAATAGAGCTGGAAGTCCGGAATTGTGATGCCGCCAGCTTTGCTTTTCTTTTTCAACATTCCTCTGGCTATTCGGGGTCTTTTCTGGTTCCATACAAATTTTAGGATGATTTGTTCCATTTCTTTGAGAAAAGTGGATGGTATTTTGGTGGGGATTGCATTGAATGTGTAGATTGCTCTAGGTAGCATTGACATCTTTACAATATTTGTTCTTCCAATCCATGAGCATGGAACGTTTTTCCATTTCTTTGTGTCTTCCTCAATTCCTTTCATGAGTATTTTATAGTTTTCTGAGTACAGATCCTTTGTCTCTTTGGTTAGATTTCTTCCTAGGTATCTTATGGTTTTGGGTGCAATTGTAAATGGGCTTGACTCCTTCATTTCTCTTTCTTCTGTCTTGTTGGTGTATAGGAATGCCACTGACTTCTGTGCATTGATTTTATATCCTGCGACTTAACTGAATTCCTGTATGAGTTCTAGCAGTTTTGGGGTGGAGTCTTTTGGGTTTTCCACATAAGGTATCATATCATCTGCAAAGAGTGAGAGTTTGACTTCTTCTTTGCCGATTTGGATGCCTTTGATTTCTTTTCGTTGTCTGATTGCTGTGGCTAGGACTTCGAATACTATGTTGAATAGCAGTCGTAGTAGTGGATATCGCTGCCGCGTTCCTGACCTTAGGGAGAAAGCTCTCAGTTTTTCCCCATTGAGAATGATATTCGCTTTAGGTTTTTCATAGATGGCTTTTATGATACTGAAGTATGTACCCTCTATCCCTATACTCTGAAGAGTTTTGATCAAGAAAGGATGCTGTACTTTGTCAAATGCTTTTTCTGCATCTATTGAGAAGATCAAATGATTCTTGTTCTTTCTTTTGTTAATGTATTGTATGACGTTGATTGATTTGTGGATGGTGAACCAACCTTGCAGCCCAGGGATAAATCCCACTTGGTTGTGGTGAATAATCCTTTGAATGTACTGTTGGATCCTATTGGCTAGTAGTTTGGTGAGAATTTTTGCATCCTTGTTCATCAGGGATATTGGTCTGTAATTCTCCTTTTTGATGGGGTCTTTGTCTGGTTTTGGGATCAAGGTAATGGTGGCCTCATATAATGAGTTTGGAAGTTTTCCTTCCATTTCTATTTTTTGGAACAGTTTCAGAAGAATAGGTATTAATTCTTCTGGAAATGTTTGGTAGAGTTCCCGTGGGAAGCCATCTGGCCCTGGGCTTTTGTTTGTGGGGAGATTTTGATGACTGCTTCAATTTCCTTAGTGGTTATAGGTCTGTTCAGGTTTTCTATTTCATCCTGGTTCAGTTTTGGTAGTTGATACATCTCTAGGAATGCATCCATCTCTTCCAGGTTATCTAATTTGCTGCCATAGAGTTGCTCATGATATGTTCTTATACTTGTTTGTATTTCTTTGGTGTTGGTTGTGATCTCTCCCCTTTCATTCATGATTTTATTTATTTGGGTCATTTCTCTTTTCTTTTTGATAAGTCTGGCCAGGGGTTTATCAATTTTGTTAATTCTTTCAAAGAACCAGCTCCTAGTTTCGTTGATCTTTTCTACTGTTCTTTTAGTTTCTATTTCATTGATTTCTGCTCTGATCTTTATTATGTCTCTTCTCTTGCTGGGCTTAGGTTTTATTTGCTGTTCTTTCTCCAGCTCCTTTAGGTGTAGGGTTAGGTTGTGTATTTGAGACCTTTCTTGTTTCTTTTTTTTTTTATTAAGATTTTATTTATTTATTTGAGACAGAGAGAATGAGAGAGACAGTGAGCACATGAGAGGGCGCGAGGGTCAGAGGGAGAAGCAGGCTCCCTGCTGAGCAGGGAGCCCGATGCGGGACTCGATCCTGGGACTCCAGGATCATGACCTGAGCTGAAGGCAGTCGCTTAACCAACTGAGCCACTTTCTTGTTTCTTGAAAAAGGCTTGTATTGCTATGTAATTTCCTCTTAGGGCTGCCTTTGCTGCATCCCAATGATTTTGAATAGTTGTGTTTTCATTTTCATTGGTTTCCACGAATTTTTTAAAATCTTCTTTAATTTCCTGGTTGACCCACTCATTCTTTAGTAGGATGCTCTTTAGCTTCCATGTATTTGAGTTCTTTGCGACTTTCCTCTTGTGATTGAGTTCTAGTTTCAAAGCATTGTGGTCTGAAAATAGGCAGGGAATGATCCCAATCTTTTGGTACCGGTTGAGACCTGCTTTATGACCTAGGATGTGATCTATTCTGGAGAATGTTCCATGGGCACTAGAGAAGAATGTGTATTCCGTTGCTTTGGCATGGAATATTCTGAATATGTCTGTGAAGTCCCTTTTGTCCAGTGTGTCATTTAAAGGCTTTATTTCCTTGTTGGCTTTTGCTTAGATATTCTGTCCATTTTAGTGAGGGGGGTGTTAAAGTCCCCCACTATTATTGTATTGTTTTCGATGTGTTTCTTTGCTTTTGTTATTAATTGCCTTATATAATTGGCTGCTCCCATGTTAGGGGCATAGATATTTACAATTGTTAGATCTTCTTGTTGGATAGACCCTTTAAGTAGGATATAGTGTCCTTCCCTATTTCTTATTACAGTCTTTGGTTTAAAATCTAATTTGTCTGATATAAGGATTGCCACCCCAGCTTTCTTTTGGTGTCCATTAGTATGGTAAATGGTTTTCCACCCCCTCACTTTCAATCTGGGGGTGTCTTTGGGTCTAAAATGAGTCTCTTGCAGACACCATATCGATGGGTCTTGTTTTTTAATCCAATCTGATAGCCTGTGTCTTTTGATTGGGGCATTGAGCCCATTTCCTTTCAGGGTAACTATTGAAAGATAGGAATTTAGTGCCATTGTTATTGCCTGTAAGGTGACTGTTAGTGTATATTGTCTGTGTTCCTTTCTGGTCTATGGTGCTTTTAGGCTCTCTCTTTGCTTAGAGGACCCCTTTCAAGATTTCCTGTAGGGCTGGTTTTGTGTTTGCAAATTCCTTTAGTTTTTGTTTATCCTGGAAGCTTTTTCTCTCTCCTTCAATTTTCAATGACAGCCCAGCTGGATAGAGTATTCTTGGCTGCATATTTTTCTCATTTATTGCTCTGAATATATCCTGCCAATCCTTTCTGGCCTGCCAGGTCTCTGTCGATAGGTCTGTTGCCAATCTAACGTTTCTGCCATTGTAGGTTACATATCTCTTCCCCCGAGCTGCTTTCAGGATTTTCTCTTTGTCTCTGAGACTCGTAAATTTTACTATTAGATGTTGGGTTGTAGACCTATTTTTATTGATTTTGAGAGGGGTTCTCTGTGCCTCCTGGATTTTGATGCCTGTTTCCTTCCTCAAATTAGGGAAGTTCTCTGGTGTAATTTGCTCCAGTATACCTTCTGCCCCTCTCTCTCTTTCTTCTTCTTCTGGGATCCCAATAATGCTAATGTTGTTTCGTCTTACGGTATCGCTTCTCTCGAATTCTGCCCTCGTGATCCAGTAGTAAATGAAACATTTAAAAACAAATATATTGACCTCCATGCCCAATGGGGCACTCAAAGTTGCAATCACAGGATCAAGAGTCCCAATGCTCCGCCGTCTAGGCCAGCCAAGTGCAGCATTCTTGGAACCCATTTTGCTGCATTCCATAAATTTTGCTATGTTGTATTCCATTTTCATTTGTCTCCAAGTATTTCTTGGTTTCTCTTGTGGTTTGCTCACAGACCCACTAGTTATTCAGTAGCATGTTGTTTAATCTGCATGTTTGTGAAATTCCAGTTTTCTTCTTGTAATTGATTTCTCATTCCATACCACTGTGGTTGGAAAAGATGCTTGATTTGATTTCAGTCATCATTTTGGAAAATTCTAGGCTTCTTGAATTTATGGACTTGTGTGGCATAACATATGGTCTAGCTTGGAGAATGTTCTATGTGCACTTGAGAGGAGTGTATCCCATGTGCTGCATTTGGACGGAGGCTTCTGTATGTATCTCTTAACTCCATCTAATTACCTAGTTGTCTGAGGCTGATGTTTCCTTATTGATCTTCTGTCTGGATGGTCTATCCATTGATACAAGTGAGGTGTGACAGTCCCCCACGGTATTGCTGCTGATTTCTCCTTTGAGGTGTGTTCATATATGCTCTACATATTTAGTTGCTCCTCTGTTGGGTGGGTAAATATTTACAAATGTTGCATCCTCTGTTTGGATTGATTCCTTTATCATTATGTAATTCCCTTCTTTGGCTCTTGTTACAATGTTTGGATTTTTTTTCTCCTTGGTTAGACTGAGAATCAGAAGATCATGCGTTACCTCTGCAGCCTTGAACAAAACATACCCCTTCTCTTAGTCTGTTTTTTTTTTTTCCTCTATAAAATAAAAGCAAAGTCTTCCCTGAGGACCATCTCATGACTCAAATAAGAGAATGTGTATAAAAGTGCTTTGTAAACTATAGATAACGCCCAAATATGAAAAGTTATACTGCTTTTGATTATACCACAGCCAAATGTTCAGGATAAGATTTTTTTTTTTTTTGACACATGTATTTACTTTAGGGAGAGAGAGCATGCACAGGCATGTATTCGAGAGGGGAGGGGCAGGGGCAGAGGGAGAGAGTGAATCCTCAGGCCGACTCCCTGCTGAGTGCAGAGTCCGATGTGGGGCTTTGTCCCAGGACCTTGAGATCATGACCTGAGCCAAAATCAAGAGTCAGCTGCTTAACTGACTGTGCCACCCAGGCACCCCCAGAATAAGATTTTAAAAAAATAATAATATTTATTGAGGGCTTACTGTTGTAGGAGTATTCTATGTGACCTCTATCTCATTTAATTCTAAAAACAATTTTTTCTTAAAGAAAATTAAAAACAAAAGCTATCCTAAAAGTAAATTTTCATATTATCCTCAGAGCTGGGGAAACACAGGCACAAGAGAGGTTAAGTAGGGGCACCTGGGTGGCTCATTTGGTTAAGCTTCTGCTTTTGGCTCAGGTCATAATCCCAGGGTCCTGAGATTGAGCCCGGTGTCGGGTTCCCTGCTCAGTGGGGAGTCTGCTTCTCCCTCTCTCTCTCCCCCTGCTTTTGCTCGCTCTCTGTATGTGTCTCTCTCACAGATAAATAAATAAAATAATAAAAAGAAGAAGTTAAGTGACTTGCTCAATGTCATAGTAAATATTAGAACCAGATACAGACCTGAGTGTGGGACTCTGAAGTCTGTGTTCTTTCTTTTTTAAGTTTACCAAATATATACATAACCCTCAAAATATTGTAGATTAAATGACTTTAGCCTTTCTCAAATCATTGCGCTTTGGATGATGCTATAATTTGGGTTACCTGGCTGGCGCGGTCAGTGTAGTATGAGACTCTTGATCTCACAGTTATGAGTTTGAGCCACATTGTGGGTTCAGCTTACTTACAATAGAAAGATGTTGTAATTGGGCTTGTTTTCTTTTTTCTTTTAACCTCTTCACCCATTTCTCCCACCTCCAACACCCTACCTCTGCCAATCACCCATTTGTTCTATCTAGGAGGTCAGTTTTTTGTTTTGGTTTTGTTTGAAGTTCCACAAGTAAGTGATGGATAGTGTTTGTCTGTTTCTGTCTGTCCTGTTTTACTTCACAGAATGCCTTAAAGGTCCATCCATTTGGCAGCTGGAAAGATTTCATTCTTTATTCTGGCTGAGTAGTATTCCATTGTGTTTACCTACGACAATTTCTTTATCCATTCATCCACTCATGGGCACTTAGGTTGTTTCTATATTTTCATTGTTGTAGATAATCCTGCAGTGAACACGGGTGCACATACCTGTTTCAGTTAGTGTGTTCAGTTTCCTCGGATAAATACTCTGAAGGGTAATTGCTGGACCATATGGTAGCTCTATTTTCAACTTTTTGAGGCACTCCCATACTATTTTCCAGAGTGGCTGCACCAGCTTGCATTCCCACCAACAGTTAATTTTCTTGTTTTTATTTTAAGTAAGAAACCAGTGGAGCAAATACACCAATGCCACTGAGATATGTCTTTGGGAAGCTAGGCCACACCCCTGGAGACCCACCAGTTTCTCTCAGTTGCTAGCAAAACTCGTGCAATGAGATGTATTGAGACAGTCTCAGTGGAAGAAACCATCATTTTTTCCCTCTGATAATGTAAGTTTTCAAACATTTAACAAAATATAATATTATTTTAAGTAGATCTCGACAGCCTTTCTCCCAGCTCATCTTACTCCGGATCATGTCCTTGTCACGTGTGGAAGGAAGTACCCCTAGAACCCCCCACGTCTGGAACAGTGCTTACAGATTCTGTATCCGGGAGTCTCCTCTTGTGAAATGCAAGCATTCCTTGATTGCCATTGCCACGTCATCAGTCCTCAGCTGTCCTGTTTGCTTAGTGTTTTCTAGGGACGAGGGGCTGAGGGTGGAGTCCTGAGGTTACAGGTTGCAGGGCTTGGCAAGTGGGAGGTGGAAGGGCACTCAGGCAACCGACGGAGGAAGGGAGCATCAGAGAGCCAACAGCAGTATCTGAGCAAAGGGGGACCTGAGGATTAGAGGCATCTTACAAAAAGGAAACAGGGACCCTGGAAAGAGTTGGGGAGGTGCTAAGAGCAAACTTTGTCTCTGTGTCTGTTCCCTGTCTGATCAGTGATTACCAGCGTGATCCCAGTTGCTGTTTCCAATGCCAAAGATAAAGAGAAGGGGCTTGGAGCTGGAATCGCCTATGTTGTTTGTTTAGATACAAGACAATAGTTCTCTGGAACACTGACCTTGTAAAGAACAGAATGTATTTGCTCTGCCTGCTCTGTATCTTCCAACAGGCCGCAGGCATCCAAGAATTCATCTCTTGTAATAAAATCAGCCCTTTCAACCACTCAGAAGACTTACGATAGGGATCACTACCCAGATTAATTTGCTACCAAATAAAGAATCAAATGCCAAGATAAACAAGAGAGAACAGGCAGCTGGTAGGGTGCCTCATCTTTTCTAAGCTGGTATCTGCTAAATTTTTAATGATTTTAAATTTGCTCATTATATTTCTACCAGAAGGTGGTTCTCTGAAGAGCCAGCCTCCTGTCAGGGTGCCTTGATGGCCCTCCACATTTCCCAAGGCAGCCTCCCAGGGCGGCTCTCCGCCTGGGTTGTACCCTTCACCCCTTGGGCAGTAAGTGGGGATGAACAGGATTGGTTGCATAGTTTGAGGGGCCCAATGCAAAATGAAAATGCAGGCACATTGTTCAAAAAGTGTAAGACTTTCAAGATAGCAGGGATAAATCAAGTGTGGAGGCCTTTGAGCACATGCCCTGGGTGAGCACACAGGTGACATGCCCATGACGCTGAGACTATAGGTGTCAGTGGGGGAGGAGCAAATCTTTTCTCGCTGTTGATTTAGTCACTTGTCATGCCCAAGACTTAACGTTTATAATATGGAAGCTGGATAAATTCTTTAGTCCAGAACGCTGATTTAAGAAAAGTTGTGCATCCACTTCTGAATATTTACCCCAAAGACACAGATGTAGTGAATCGAAGGGCCATATGCACCCCATATGCAATGTTCATAGCAGCAATGTCCGCAATAGCCAAACTGTGGAAAGAGCCGAGATGCCCTTCAACAGACGAATGGATAAAGAAGATGTGGTCCTTATATACAATGGAATATTACTCAGCCATCAGAAAGGATGAATACCCAACTTTTGCATCAACATGGATGGGACTGGAGGAGATTATGCTAAGTCAAATAAGTCAAGAGGAGAAAGTCAATTATCATATGGTTTCACTTATTTGTGGAACATAAGGAATAGCATGGAGGACATTAGGAGAAGGAAGGGAAAATGGAAGGGGGGAAATCGGAGGGAGAGATGAACCATGAGAGACTATGGACTCTGAGAAACAAACGGAGGGTTTTAGAGGGGAGTGGGTGAGGGGATGGGTTAGCCCGGTGATGGGTATTAAGGAGGGCACGTACTGCATGGAGCACTGGGTGTTATACAAAAACAATGAGTCATGGATCACTACATCAAAAACTAAAGACGTAATGTACGGTGATTAACATAACATAATAAAATTTAAAAAAAGTTTGAAGTATTATGAGAATAACCAAAATGTGACACAGAGACAGGAAGTAAGCAATTGCTATTGGGAAAATGGCACCAATAGATTTTCTCCATACAGTTTTGCCACAAACCTTCAATTTGTAAAAAGCACATTATCTGTGAAGTACAATAAAACAAAGTGCAATTAAAAAAAAAAAAAAAAAAAAAAAAAAAAAAAACTAGGGTGCCTGGGTGGCTCAGTTGGTTAAGCAACTGCCTTCAGCTCAGGTCATGATCCCACGGTCCTAGGATCGAGTCCCGCATCGGGCTCCCTACTCTGCAGGGAGCCTCCTTCTCCCTCTCCCACCCCCCCTGCTTGTGTTCCCTCTCTCGCTGTGTCTCTCTCTGTCAAATAAATAAATAAAATCTTAAAAAAAAAAAAAAAAAAAAAAACTAATGATGTATTGTATGGTGACTAACATAACATAATAAAATTAAATTAAATTAAAAAAAAAAGAAAAGTTGTGCGTCCAGAAGGAAAAGGTCTATTTGCAGAGGCTTCACCTCGTTTTTTTCTTTTTTTTTTTTTTCATCTTCAAGATGATTTGAATTACTTTAAAACTACTTTATAACTATCCCTGGGGACTCTCTCTTTGAGAAGGTTTTTTTTTTTTTTCTTCCTTTAGATTCCATCTAGCTCTACATATTTATGTTCATAACATGAATTATTTGGGTAATAGCCTCATGCATTCCTGTGATATTTCAGGGCCCTCATTTGTGTTTGGCCCCCATTTGTTGGCTTTAAGATTCTGTCAGCATGAAGAAATCACCCCTGTGGACAGTATTTAATTTTTAATGCTGTGCTTCTCAAGCTGGGGTCTGTCCGCTGAGGTGTTCTTGGCTGCCTTAACTTTCAAGTTAGGAAAACACTGCTTGAGGCTCCAGTCAAATTCTAACCCAAAGGTTTTGAAGCCTTAATGATTAATGAGGTCTATACCCTTTCTAATGACCATATGCAAATCAAATGTTTAAGAGAATAGTTGAAGAAAAGGGGAAAATGACAATCTTCATTCAGATAAGATTGGGCCTATTGGTTAAAAAAAAATATGGGTAACTACTTATTGAAGAAGAGTAATGTTGCCAGCAAAAATAATCATCTTGAGTGTTTATTGCATGATACAAACTTTTGAAGTATCAGGTTTTTTTCAGTTGAAATCCAGTTGAGCCTCCTATTTGCAAACGAGGGGCCTGAAGCACAGAGAGGTGCAGTAACCACCCAGCTCCAAAGCAGAAGGGCAGGAGACAACCTCAGGCTCCCCGAGAATCTGACTCTAAAGTGGGTTAGCCCGGTGATGTGTATTAAGGAGGGCACGTATTGCATGGAGCACTGGGTGTTATACGAAAACAATGAATCATGGGTCACTACATCAAAAACTAATGATGTACTGTATGGTGACTAACATAACATAAAAAAAAAAAAAGCCCATGTCTCCCCCTCCGGGCCATTTCTTTGCATATGTGTGCTAGAACATCTTTAATGCGTGAAGGTTTGGGTCATTTTCAGTTTTTACAGGAGCAGGAAGATCTGTGGCATTTGTTGGGGACTTGACTATTTTAAAATGTAGATTTTATTATTATTCAAATACGGTGAAGCCAGCAGATCAGATGACTGCCATTGAAAAGATGAGTGTCACTCACAGTTCCAAGAAGAGAGGCCATGCCACGCCATGCAGGGCCATATGGGAAGCAATGGGGTCCCTCAGGAGGCAGAACGTCAGACAAGGATGTGGGCAAGAGCCTTATTGTGGTTTCCATGGGAAGGAACAGGTGAAGCAGAATAAGCAGGCATAGGATTGGCTGGCTTGAATAATTTAGGTGGGCTCTGGGGTGTAGGGGTTGTCTCTAGTTGTCTGGTTCTTGACCCCAGGGGCATCTGTGTAAGGGGATAGTGGCCCAGAGTGTGAGAGCCCAGTCAAAGAGGTGGTTGGGAATGGGCTCTGTATTGGTTGGCTTACATATGGAAAGTGTGCTTGCAGGTGAATCATCTATCATCTCTAGGAATTGGCCAGCCCTGTGAGGGACAGTGTCTCCAGGTTGGCAAGGCCCCAGGAGTCAGAGCGTCAGAATACAAAGAAATGCTAAGACGGTGACCTGGAAGATCCAGGCTGACAAGAGATCCAGGAGCTCTTCTCATTAAGAGAAGACAGTAGGTCCTTCAAGAGCGGTCATCTAGAGATAATGCAAAAGTGCGTGTACAGCTTGTAGAGACGGCCCCGTTCATCAGAGCTGCAACCGCAAGTCTTGAGATGGTGATTTGGGAATACAGGACACTGGGAAAAGAAGCAATTGTGACACTTAGTGGCTGTCAGTAATCATGATTATGCTTCTTGGTAATGAGGCAGAGATGATAAGCAATTTCAAAAAGTTTCAAGTGCATATTACTTTTGATTTCCTCTACTCATGTTGCTAAGTTTCCTACTGTTGATAACCAGAATGATGAGATAGACCTTAGACCAGCCCCTTCTCCCCAGCCCTCCAGATAGTCAACAAGAACAGAGAGGGCAGTGTCCGCAGAACAGGGTGCTACCTTTCCCCCGCTTCACACGGCACCAGGTGCAGTCCCTTGGGCCCCACGTCCAGGGTCTCACTCCACCGGTGCCCTACCCTGTCCACCTGCTTTTGGGTAACTAGTCCCTCAGCTGGACTTTCAGCTGCCCTCTTATCCCAGCTGGGAATCTGGGAGTCCTGGGGCTCGAGGATGTAAGGGCACGGAGATGTCTGTGTGCAGAGGGGAGGAGTTCGGTGTTCCAAGAAGGTGTGCTAAGGGCTAGCACTGAAGGCAGAAGGCAAAGAGAAGATAGACTTGCCAACTGGCAGCGTAGGTCTGCCCCTGTAGGGGGCCCAGTAAGGGAGGGCCAGTCTCAAAACCCAGAGACTCAAGGAGTCAATCTGCAGAGCCTGTATGGGGTTCTCTCTTCCTTAACGGGTAGAGAATGTCCAAGTGGGGAGCATGGAGGTGAACAGTTTTTATACCCCGGGGCACATCAGGCCACAGGAGGAAGTCTCCAAATACAGGATCTCACTTAGTCCTCAGATAACCCAGTGAAGGCTTCCCAGAGCTTGGGTGCAAACACTTCCCATCTATTCATTTTCTTTCCTAACTAAAAATGGATTCGCCCTTCAAAGGGCCATCTTGTCTGAAAGTCCAACATCTCCCTCTTGAGGCTCTCTCCTCTGCAAATTGCTCAGGAACTTGGTGGGGTTGACCTGATCCAAATGGGCCAAACTTAATCAAACCCCACCCACGAAGCTGGGCTTGGATTGGTGCTAGCAGTCACATGGCTTGGGTTCACCGCTGGTTCCATCCACCTGAAAGTCTCTGCGGGGCAACCACTGACCAGACCATTGTGTATCTTCCAGGGTGAATGATGTGCCTCAGAGCTAAGCTCTGCTAATGGGACACCATGATTTGACCCAGAGGGTTTCAGCCTTTAGTACTTAACCCACTGGGATAATAAGTTTCCTGTTACCCCTCTCTCCTATGGTGGCACCCCAACTGCTCCCTGGGAGCCCAGGGCTTTAAAACCCAAAGACTGAATGGACTCCTTTGCCCAGAAAGTAGAGCTGGCCTCTGCCTACACATAGGCACCTCCATCCCCCTCTTGAACTTCTTCAATGTCTCATTTACTTTAGTCACTGTGGGGAAGGCAAGGGGACATTCTTGTATTAGTCTTGCTAGAACTGAGGAAGAAAGAGAAAAACCAGAGGGCATTATCTTGCACTTGCCTTCTGAATGGTGCTGCCATTTCCCACCCAACCCCTCTGCTTTCTCTTCCCAGCACAGACATCTGTGAGTAGAACTTTAGGCCCAAAGTCAAACTCACCTTGCTCCACACACACACCCGAACATCTCAGCTGCCTGTTCTCTGGTACTTAAATCCATTTTTAAGTGGAGATAAGGTCTTTCTTTCCAATATTTTACTTGATAATTACAGCTTTATGATTGGCTGGTAGAAATGACATGTTTCTTTTTTTTTATTATTATGTTATGCTAATCACCATACATAACATCAGTAGTTTTTGAAGTAGTGTTCCATGATTCATTGCTTGTGTATAACACCCAGTGCTCCATGCAGAACGTGCCCTCTTTAATACCCATCACCAGGCTAACCCATCCCCCCACCCCCCTCCCCTCTAGAACCCTCAGTTTGTTTTTCAGAGTCCATAGTCTCTCATGGTTTGAGAAATGACACGTTTCACTCCGAATTCCTAGATTCATTCTGCAGTTCTTTGTCAAGTCAGAACCTGTGATGGTCTCGGTGAAGGTTTGGCAAACCATCGCCCATGGGCCAGATCCAGGCAGCTGCTGGTTTTGTGTGACTGACAAGTGTCCATAAAACACTTACTGGAACACATCCATGCTCATTCATTCACGTGTTTTCTGTGGCTTTCTTGCTATAATAGCAGAGCTGAGAAGTTGCAATAGAGAATGTGTGGTCCACAAAGCCTGAAATATTTACTATCTGGCCCTTCACAGGGAATGTTTGCTAACCCCCAGTCTAGATGATGAGAAGATAGGTTTCTGGCTCCAACATTTGCTAGTTGGGGTGACACTGAGCTAGTCACTTAATCTCTTTGCATCTCAGTTGCCACATGTATAAACTGGGGATAATCATAACGACCTGGGGGATGTATGAGAGAAAGGAATCAATACTTGGAAAGTGCTCAGCAGTGTTTTGTACCCAGAAAGCGCACCATTTAGTAGTTATTGGCATGCAAATAATCTGGCAATGGGGATCTTAAGGAAAAATTGGTTGACTTTGGATAAACCTCTTGAAACTTTCAGTTCTCAGACTTCCTGGTTGCATCATGTCTATACAAACAGTCTATGCTTTGAGGTTTATCCAGCTCACGTCCATACACATATCTTGCATGTATAGGAGAGGGAACAATGCCTTTAACCTTGAGCGAGATGATATGTTTCTGAGCATCTGAGTTGTTGGTCAATGTTACACCAAGCACAATGTTTGACACCTGCTTTGGTAATGTCATAAAGTGTGGCATGTGGCAGGGGGACAAGAAATATCAT
This sequence comes from Mirounga angustirostris, assembly GCF_029215605.1. Classification (NCBI taxonomy): domain Eukaryota; kingdom Metazoa; phylum Chordata; class Mammalia; order Carnivora; family Phocidae; genus Mirounga; species Mirounga angustirostris. The sequence goes on from NW_026991722.1 coordinate 94,245,865, forward strand.
TTAGATAAGAATTAAGAAGTCAGGAGAGTCTAAGATAAAAGAAGCGATTAAAATGCAATTTTCAGATGAGCTCAAATGCAGTCTGTCTCCTACTCCTTATTGTGGGCTGGATCCGGTCTTTCTTAGTTGAGGGGGTCAAACATCAGTTCTCCTAAACAAAAATGCTACAGCTTGGAAAAAATCATATGCCTTACCTAATTTTAAGCCACATTTTGTGGTTCCTCTGTTTCCATTTCTCGAAGCAGTAAATAACAGACCATAGCTATTTATCAAAACTTCCATTTGATGCATCAACTACAAAAGAATTGATAAGAAGGAATTAAAGCTCCTTTGTGTTCTTGCCATTAGACAGCAGAGCTAAACAGGGCACCTTCACTCCCTCCTTACCTCTTTCCTCAAGTGTGGCACATGGGTCTCACGGTTTCACAGGGAGACAGTGTGTGTTAGGATCATACTGACTGGGGAACCAGAAGGTCTGAGCTCTGATGTTGGCTTTGTCATGTAAACTTGGACTATTGACTCAACCCCTCTAGGTCCTATATTCCTGTGATGGTCCATTTTATGTGTCAGCTTAGAAGGCTCTTTTGTATGAGACTAACATTTAAATTGATGAACTTAGGCTGAAGCAGACTGACGTCCATAATGTGGGTGGGCCTTATCCAAACCGTTGAGGGCCTGACTAGAACAAAAAGAGCAGCTTTTCTGAGTAAGAGAAAATTCCACAGAAGGCTGCTTTTGGACTTCATCTGCATGATTGTCTCTCCTGTGTCTGCACACTGCAGTTTTAGACTTGTCAGCCTCCATAACTGGGTGAGGCAATTCCTTCTAATAGACCTTTCTCTCTCTCTTTTTTTTTCTTCCTCAATTTCTTTTCTTTCATTCTTTCTTTTTCTTTCTCTCTTTCTCTTTCTTTTTTCTTCTTTCTTTCTTTTTCTTTCTTTCTTTCCTTCTTTCTTCTTTCTTTCTTTCTTTCTTCTTTCTTTCTTTCTTTCTTTCTTTGTTTCATTCTTCCTTCTTTCTTTCTTTCTTTCTTTCTTTCTTTCTTTCTTTCTTTCTTTCTTTCTTTTCTTTTCTTTTCTTTCTCAGAGAGAGAGAGAAACACTGACTAGTACAGTTCCATTCATAAAATAAGACTTTAGTACAGTCCCTGATAACTCTATGATAAGAGGACCCCATGGACCCCTGGGTTGACTGTCATATATAAATATGTTTCTCCCCAAACAGATGACTTCACTTTGCTTCCTTGCACAAACTAAAGGCCTTCTCATCATTTGTGTGATTGAGAGCATAGGTGCTGAGGCCTGACTCCATGGGTTCAAATCTAAGCTCTGCCACTTGGTGGATTTTGACCATGGGAAAACTACTTAACTACTCTAGGCCTCAGTTTCCTCATCTGTAAAGGGGAGATAATAAACTATCTACCTCATAGGGTTATTGTGAGAATTAATGAGTTAATAAATGTAAAATGCTTAACAAGATATCTGGCACTCAGATAGGGTAGATCTAGTTATCCTGCAGTGATGACTATATTGTTTATGCTTAGACATTATTGGCTGGAAATTCTTAAGTAGTCAAGTAGAGCCTTAAGGAAGCAGGAAAAAAAAAATGATGATGTGCCTAGAGGGGGAGAAATCATACTTGGAGAACACAATTAATAACTTCCACAGTTATTCATATTATGTATTTATGTATAATTATATATATACATATTTAATTAATACTATGTATTATGTGGCCCACTTCACTTTGCTTCTTTGTTTATGGCAAAGGACTTTTTTCAACAATTCTTTCTGTAGGAAACATCTTCCCTGCCTTGCTTAGCGGAGATCACATGGTACAGCTCCTCCAATAGTTACAGCCTTGAGCAGTGAGATCATCAGTATCCATGTAAATAGACACAGTTTAGCATCTTGGGCTGGTATCAAGGAGCTTCTATATGGAAGCAATTACACCCTTGGTGGTGGTGGGGAATAGTTAAAAATGCAAATATATCATTATTCACTAGCTCTTGGAAGTCATGCCTCTTGCATTTCATTCTGAACTTCTTGCTTAATGCCTTTCAAATCTCCCCTGCTATTTTTGGCTTCTCTGAAATAATTCTGCCAAGGCAGAAAATTGGCAGTCAAATAAGTTTCATTGGCCTTTAGATCATTTTATTTCTTAACTTGTATTTTTCCTTTGCTCTCTGTTCTTTGCTGACTTTCCATTGCCCATCACTTCACACATATAGCATGTAGCATTGATCTTGACACATGATATGCATTTGCTTATCAAAGGTTGATCCATTAGGTGGACTCCTGCCAAGGAAACGTGGGCCATGTCTTTCAATTTAAAGATGTTATGTATTGATGTCCTATATGCTATTATAAATAACTTTTAAAACCCATGCATAGAGAAAATGCTTATGAGGAACATTTAAATGGATTTTCTTCATTTTCAGCTGAATCCCTATTAAGAGTTTAGGTATATGTCAGGAAAGTGGTCTGTGTCTTCAATAACTTTGTAGTTGTGCAAGTTTCTCTTTGAATTCACCAGGGTCTTATGATTGTGACTAGCTAATGGAGAGAATATCCTGAGGAAATCAGCTAACTGTGCCTCTTGGAAAGCTCAAGTTCTCTGAACAGAGGAGCAAGGCCATCCAATTATGCATTCAACCACTTTTTATAGAATGTCCACCAAGTGCTAGGTACAAATATAAGGAATGGGTACAGTGGTGAACTAGCTGACCAAGCCCTCTTAGAGCAAACATTCTAGTGGAGGGCATAGTTAGCCCCAAAGATATTTTGTAAATAGACAATGCAATTTCAGATAGTGATAAACAGGTTAAAGGAGCATAGAAAGGGTGTTTGAGGGGCTCTTTTGGATGGGGAATTCGGAAAGTCTTATCTGAGGAGGAAGTTTTTGAACAGAGACCTAAATGAACTGGAAGAAGAAGCCACAGGAAGGTATAGAGATAAAGGAATCTAGGCACAGAAAATATTAAATACACACTGGGTGCGGATTAACTTGGCGTATTCATGAAAAATTAAGGAGATCATTACAGCTGGAGCAAGGAGAGAGCTGAGGGGCTGAGTTCATTAAAGTGGGTGAAGGTTAGTGTTTCAAGACCTTGTAGGCTGAAGTAAGGGGTTTGGATCTTATACTTGAGGTGTGAGGGAGTGGGATTCAGCATATATTTTGGAGGACTATCCAGGCTGACTTTTTCCTGGATTGATTGCAAGATATAAAGAGAAAAACAAAGAGTCAAGGATGCCTCCTAAATTTTTGCTCTTTGCAAGTGGGTAAATGTTGGTGTTGTTAATTGAGAAGATGGGGAACCATATCTGTGAGCATTCAAACAGGGAAAAAGAAACTGCTCTAGGTCTTTTAAGCAGGAAGAGATTTAATATAGGGATTTGAGTGCTTACAAAAATGTTGAAAGAGCTGAGGAAACACAAGTTAGGGGAAGTGCCAGTGACATTCAGTTCTGCCATCACTGCTGGTCCAGTGAATATAGAAGTTGTTGCTTCCACCCAGAGATTAATAAAGTACAGGATATTGGTGGTGATGGTCACAGCTGGCCCATAGTACTGAGAGCAGTTATCACAGTGGAGCACCCAGAGGCTACTGCAAAGACTCACATCTGCCAAAGCTTTCATATCGAATGTTGACACATGGGGAAGCAGAATATATTCTATTTCTCCTCGACCTTCAAAATTTCACACTAGGGCTCTTTAGTAGCAGAACACGGATGCAACCCGAAACTGAAAGTTAGATGAGCCTGGTAGATAAAGTTCCCAGACTCAGCTTTTTGGCTTGCCAAGAAGAAGTACATGAAAGAGGGAGAGAAATAGAACTTTGCAAGCTAAAGAGGAGATAAGGAAACGTTTTTGGATTGTTTTGTCATGAGTTTGGCCTGTGTATGCAAACACATCCAAGTTGGCGGTGTCAAGTAGGTGTTTGGCTCTACAAGTCTAGAATTCAGGGGAAAGGTTGAGGACGGGGATGCAAATTGGGGAGCCATCAACATATAGATGGTAACTGAGGGAATGCAACTGGAAAATATTACCTGGAGTATAAGTGTTGTTGGAGGCGAGGTCCAGGAATAAAGCCCTCTATGCTCTTAGGAAAACTGGGATATTAGGGTAATTGAGAATTGCTTCTAGGATTAAGAGGATTAAAGTCAGGACCTGATGTAAGTTCAAAGGAACAGCCCAAGGAAAACAGTCAAGACTATGCGAGTGCTCAGAGGTCTGGAAGAAGAACAACTACCAGACAATGAACTGAGATTGTGGGAAAACAGTCTGGAGAGTGTGGTCCTCTTATAGTCAGGTGAAAGAGGAGGGAGTGATTATTGTGTCCAATACCGAGAAGAGTTTTAATGAGGTGCAGTATGAGAATTCAACATTAGACTTGGTGAGATGGAAGTTGTAGGTGACCTTAATCAGAGTTAGTTTCTAAAATCCTGAATGGAGCAGTTTGGAGGGAGCATATGTAGTGAGAAAGCAAAGAGTGAATTTACACAACTCTTCAGAGTAGTTGTGATGTCAGAGGAATAGAGCAGCAGTTGGAGAGGATGTAGAGTCTAGGGAAGGGGTTTTTAAAGAAAGGCGATTTGAAAGTATGTTTGTGTGTTGTTGAGAATGATGCATGATCTTGGAAGTCAATGTGAGAGTGGGGCGATCAAGACTCAAATTAATTGGTAGGTCATGTCCAACATGATAGGAATCTCTATTCTGATTCCAGATTATACCTGACATGGATTTTTTTTTAAGATTTTTTAATTTATTTATTTGACAGAGAGAGAGACAGCGAGAGCAGGAACACAAGCAGGGGGAGTGGGAGAGGGAGAAGCAGGCTTCCCGCCGAGCGGGGAGCCAATGTGGGGACTCGATCCCAGGACCCTGGGATCATGACCTGAGCCGAAGGCAGACAGTTAACGACTAAGCCACCCAGGAATCCCAGCCACCCCAGCCTCTTATCTGAGACTTCTGGAAAGTGAAGGTGATCACTTCAACAAATAATAGCATAAAACAGCTTGTAGCTGGAAACTCTCCCACAGTTTGAGTTTTCTCCCAGGAGACTCTTTGATCTGTCCCCCTGGCTGCCTTCCTGCCCATTCAACAGTTCTTCTGACATGGCGAGCATGTCTGCATTCTACCCAGCTAGTTCCCAAACCAAGGTCCCCCCACCTACTGACATGTATTTAAGAAGAGTTGCACTCACTGACAGTGTGGTGCTAAGTCTAGGGCTGCAGTGAGTAGTAATGCACAAGAAGTTTGTCCTCTGATAAGGCAGTTGGCCAGCTAGTAAGGACTTGTCAAGGGCTCAGACTGTGGGACCATGAGAGGGGCCCTTAAGTCTGTTGGGGCCCCAAGAAGGGCCTTCTGAAAGAAGGAGACCCTGAGTCGAGACAATAGCGTATGTGTTAGGCATATGTGTTATGTGGGTGAAGATGAGAGGCAAGGATAAACTAGGTGCAGGGAAAGTGACAAGGGAAGGCCAAGAGGCAGGGCATAGCTGGTTTTATAAGGAGGGTCCATCTAGTTTAGTTTGGGAAAAGCCTGAAATTCCATGAGGGGTGGCAAGGTGAACTGCAGCATCAGCAGGGAAGGGCACCAAGGGCCTGAGAGACATACCACAAAGCATAGATTTTGGAATGAAAGGAAAAGGGATCCTCTGGTAGACTTGTCAAGTTTCTCTCTCAGAATAATGGCCCCATGATGATTTCCAATGGTAGAAATGGAGAATGGTGTCTTCTGAGAGCAGAAGCTATCAGGATCACACTTTACACAGACTTTGGAAGGTTGCTCAAGTGGCAGTGTAATAAGGGGTTAGAAACTGGGGAGGACTTGAGGGTGTGGCCACCCGCTAAGAGGTGATTGCAATAGGCCAAGTGGATAATGATTTGGGCCTGTTCTCCGCCACTCAAGTAAGGGAGTCTGGACAGATAGGAGAGAGTACTTGCAGAGCTGGATGGTGGCCTGAGTGGAGCAGCAGGAGAGAGCATATACAGAGTGAATGATCGTCCCTAGTGGGACTGACCGTGCTGCCCCTCCAGCAGGAGGAGCAGAAGAAGGGTTAAAATGACATGTCTCAGGGTTATTTGCCTATGTCCCCAGGAGGCAGGGAGTGTGACTTAGGAATCTTTAGGCTTTATCAGCCAAGACTGGGATCTTGCCAATTTTAGAGAGCCCCTGGGGGATGGGGGATGCTTCAAGAAGGAGCCCCCCTGAGCTAAGTAATCAGTGATGATCTGTCATCCAGCTCATGAGCAACATCTCCCACCCTTGGGTCATGCCAGGGTTATGCTCCATTGACCAAGCACATCAGTGGACTCAGGGCTTGATATATTTCATTTCAATTAATCTTCCCCAAAATGATGGGTAAATGTGGTTACCCCATTTTAAAGACAAGAGAAGCAAAGACATTTTTATGTAGCTGGCTCTTAGTTTAGGCTGCCATAACAAATGACAATAGAGTGGATGGTGTAAACAACAAAAATGTATTTGTCATTATTCTGGAGGTTGAAAGTCTGAGATTAGGGTGCCAGGGCAGTAGGGTTCTTGGGAGAGCTCTTTTCTTGATTTATAGATGGTGGCCTCCTTGCTGTGTCCTCACATGGTGGAGAGAGAGAGGAAGCAAGAGCTCTCCTGCTTCTTGTTATAAGAGCACTAATTCCATCACAAGGGTTCCACTCTCTCCACTTAATTGCCTCTCAAAGGCCCCATCTCCAAATACCAGCACAATGAGGATCAGGGTTGGTGCAGATCCTAGAGCATAAGCTGAGACCAGGATTGGTGCCTGGATGGCCTTGGATACATCAGTTGACCTGTTTGAGAGCATTTGGACTAAGTACCTGTAAACAGAATTCTAGAGGTAACGTCCTATGACTTTAAAAAATTAGAAAGCTTTTCATTTATATATCAGAGGAAATTTTTTTCTTGGCATAATGAATGATCAAGGGCACAACTGGATGTCGACATGCAAAAGAATAAATGTGGACCTTTTCCTTATACTACACACCAAAAACAGCTCAAAATTAGAACTAAAAATAAGTTAAAATTATAAAACTCTTAGAAAGAAACGTAAGACAGTTTTGTAACTTTGAATTCGGCAATAGTTTTTTAGATACAATACCAAAATACACAAGGGACAAAAGAATAAACAGATAAAGTGGACTTCATCAAAACTAAAAAATTTGTGCTTCAAAGGACAAAATCAAGAAAGTGGAAAGACAACCCACAGAATGGAAAGAAATATTCACATATCATGTGTCTGATAAAAGACTTGTGTCCAGAATATACAAAGAACACTTGCAAATAAACAGTAGAGCAACATATACTTCAACTAAAAAAAGATGTGAATAGACATTTACTTACTTGAGAGAGAGAGAGCACACAGAAGGAGAGTAAGAGGGAGAAGCAGACTCTCTGCTGAGCAGAGAGACCAACTCGGGGCTTGATCCCAGGACCCTGAGATCATGACCTGAGCCAAAAGCAGACACTTAACCAACTGAGCCACCCAGGCACTCCAGTAAATAGACATTTCTATAAAAAGATACACAAATGGGGAAGAAACACATGAAAACACGCTAAGCCTCATTAGTCTTTCAGGAGATGCAAATCAAAACCACTGAGATAGTACTTCACCTGCACTAGAATGGCAAACATAAAAGGAGAAAAGATAGACAATGACAAGTGTTGAACAAGGATATATAGTTCCAAACTCCTGAATATTTGAGAGTTAAACAACATACCTCTAGAGAATCCATGTGTCAGAGAAGAAATCACAAGGGGACGAAGAATATTTAGAAGCAAAAGATAAGATTAGGATACAGTTTTTAATAATCTGAACTTCTACCTTAAGCTGTTAGAAATGACAAAAAAAAAAAAAAAAACCAAAAACCAAAACAAAACAACTAACCCTCCCCAAAAAGATGGAATAATAAACATAAAAGGAGATATCAATGAAATGCAAAATTTTAAAAAGAGAAAAAGAATCCCATAAGCAGTTCCTCTGAGAAAAAAATCTATGAAATTGATTGATCTAACCAGATTTATTCAGAAAAAGAGAGAGAAGACACAATTTACCACCTCAGGAATGAAATAGAAGCATCACTACAGATCCTATAGACTTTATAAGGATAAGAAAGAAACATTATGAGCAATTTCACTCCAATTAATTCAATAACTTAAAAGAAATAGATAAATTCTTCATCCTAATGTTACTTTGGTTGTATTAAAGGATGTACTTATTCCTAGGAAATCATGCAGAAGTATTTAAGGTGTAACTTACTTTCCAATGGTGCAGCACAATTTGGACAATTGGTGAATCTAAGGGTAGGTATACAAATGTTCGTTGTGTTCTTCTTTTAGCTTTTTTGCATATTTGAACATTTTCATAATACAAAGATTGGAAAGGTAAATGAGGCACAAACTCTTGTCAGTAGAGAGGCTCTCACTCCAGATTCATCATTTGAAACAGGCTGATGATGGGAAGGACGTCATGATCTTTCACCCAGAGAGCAGTGTCGTGTCCTTCCCTCTGGGCCAGGATGAAGATTCTCGGTGATGCTGGAACCTCCTACAAGACGGACATAGAGAGGAAGGACTTAGGTCACTGGGGGCCAGTCTTGACCTTCCACTGGCAGTGAGGGCCAACAAAAGTACTGAGTCGCTTTCTGTAGATGTCCAGGCCCTAATAGCAACTAGTAAAATGGGTGGGCAGTCAGCATGGGCCTTGATTTTAAACAGAGGCCTGACCTACTTCATTCTTCCCAGAGGTTGGAGAAAGAGGCCTTGACTCCCACAGACATGAAACCTTGGGCTAATTGGATACTAATTACTCACAAGAGTTTTGTTGACCCAAACTTCCCATAACCCCACTTTGGTGTGAAAGGAGGGCATGCCCAAAGAAGAATTACTGCTAGGAAAATGACACAGATTTATTCAGTCCTGAAAGTCCTTTCCCAGAAATGATGTCCCAAATTGAGCAAGAATAAACAATGCATGACTGATAAATCCCACAGTTAGGGACTGGGAACAGCTTTCCTACGTTCCTAAGGAGCTGTATATTTGGAATCAGGTAAAACTGAAAGTAAGAGTAGTTGGTCATCTAAGGCCAGGTTGGATGAGACAAGTTCCCGTATTTTGATGTATCTCTTTGTGATTAGAGCACCTGTGAAGGACACAAACTGTGGTACCTCCACGACGTTAGTAACGTACAAAGGAAAGAAGTCTGATAGCGCGAGTCTCCTCTTGGCCCAGGGTCTTGACTGATGCTGGGCATCGAGCCACCCTGTCCATCTTGAGGGGACACTTGAGAGGGAGGGATGGGTGGGATGAGCACCAAACCGTCTATGCAGGACATAATCAGACCACCTCCTACTCATTTCCTTATGATCCGTTTGTTCTATAAATGGGGCTCCTCAGTCTTTGGATGCTCTTACTGACGTGGGTATGGCGGAGGAAAAGACAAAATACCTGTCAGTTTCTATGCAGCTCACATTATGATTCACCTGGCAAAGTCAGAGTTACTTAGATAAAGGGAAGATGTGAGGAAGACTTTGGACTTGGGAAATCTGGGTTCTCATCCCAGCTGTGCAGCTGGCTTGTTGGGGCCTGAGTGACAAGTCCTCTGACCAACCCCCGCCCCCAAGGACCTCAAGGTCTCATCCTGGTGCGCAGAACCTGACCAGATTTCCAGTAGCAGCCCTTCCAGGCCGGTCTTCGAATGGGGGCCCATTTCCCCTCCAGCCCTCTGTCAGCCGATGCCCAGCCCATCAAGCTTTTGGCTAAAAATGGCAAGGGGGTCCCTACGAGCTCCCCCACTTTGACCATCTTCGATCGGAAGGACTGGAAAATTTCCTTCAGAAGAAAAAAGCCCTGTGGCATATACATTCATTATCCATACTGTTTCTGTTCCTTTTGGGAAATGTGTGCCTTTTAACAAGTCAGGGCCGTTTATCCTGTAGCCCATCACACATGGCGATCTGCGGTAGGGGGCAGAGAGACACAGGGCTCTGGGTTGCTGTGTGGCACCGTCTGCCACTCGGATGATACAGCAGTGGACAGGTCTCCTGGGTCCCCGTGTCAAGAGGAAGGCTCCCTGCGACAACTGTCATCTCCTCCCTGAGGGCCCTCATGTGGAAACATCGAGGACAAAGCTATCGAAATGGTCTGATATAGTACCATGATTTCTTCTAATTTCTAGAACATAATAAGTGATTAGTAGTACAAGACTGGGATCCAGAACTTATAGATAACTTGTACAGATTAATAACAAACTCATTTTTATGAGGAATTCTTAATCGCAGGAAACAAACTGAATGTTGCTGGAGTGGGTTGAGAGGGATGGGGTGACTGGGTGATAAACACTGGGGAGGGTTTGTGCTCTGGTAAGCGCTGTGAATTGTGCAAGACTGTTGAATCTCAGATCTGTACCTCTGAAACAAATAATGCAATATCTGTTAAGAAAAAAAAAAAAGAAGAAGAAGAAGAAGAAGGAGGAGGGGGAGGGGGAGGGGGAGGGGGAGGAGGAGGAGGAGGAGGAAGAAGAAGAAAGAAGGAGGAGGTAGCGGGAGGGGAAGAATGAAGCGGGGGGAATCCGAGGGGTAGAGGAACCATGAGAGATGATAGACTCTGAAAAACAAACTGAGGGTTCTAGAGGGGAGGGGGGTGGGAGGATGGGTTAGCCTGGTGGTGGGTATTGAGGAGGGCACATTCTGCATGGAGCACTGGGTGTTGTGCACAAACAGTGAATCATGGAACACTTCATCTAAAACTAATGACGTAATGTATGGGGATTAACATAAGAATAAAAAAAAATAACAAACTCATTTTGCAATGGACAAACGTCCTCAGCAGAGGCTTTACTCTAGAGTAGGGGTCGGGAAATGAAGGCCCGGGAGACCAAATCCAACCCTTCAGGCTGTTTTATAAATAAAGTTTCATTGGAACACAGCCATGCCCGTTCGTTCATACATCGTCAATGCTGCTTTCCCCTACACCGTCAGGGCTGCGTGGCTGGAGTGGAGACCATCTGACCTGTAAACCAAAGATGTTTACCGTCAGACCCTTACAGAAAAACATGCAGACCCCTGTAACAGAGGAAACCAAGAGGCCAATAAGCATAGGGAAGGGTGCCCAACATTATTAGCCAACAGGAAAGTGCAAATTAAGCCTATAGTAAGATACCCTTGCGCACCCATCAGAATGGCTAAAATGGAAAAGATTGGCACCAAGTGTGACAACGACGGGGGATGGTTGCAGCTCCCGTCCGGGAAGGCTGCTGGGGGGAGTGGCACAGCGTTGGGAAATAGCATGGCCGTGTCTAGTACAGCTGAGCATGCAGATGTCCGTGGCCGGCATCCCTGGGTGTGTACTCAGGACAAGTGAGGGCTCTGGCCACCAGGATGGTCATAGCACCTTTGTTTCTAATAGCCCCAAACACAAAACAACCCAAGTGGTCACCAGCTGCAGAAGAAATTAAACTAATTGTGCTATAGTCACGTAATGGGACAGTATGCAACAATACAAAACCCCAAACTATTGCTATACACAAGGACATGTCATAGACTCAATATTGAGCTCAAGAAAGCAGGTCCTAGAATGCAGAGTGTATGATTCCATCTCTAAATTTTAAGTGTAGTGACATGTGCCAAAGGTCAGAGCAGCAGTTACCTCTAGGGTTGGGCGATTAGTTATTGAGCGATTAGTCTTTCTGGGCCCGAAAATGTTCTGCATCTTGCTCTGGGAGTTGCTTACATGGCTGTAGACGTATGTAAAAGGACACTGAACAGTTAAGTGCCCCTAAGATTTGAGCACCTACAGTAGAAATGGTGTATATCTCAATAAAAAGTAAAACTATTAAAGAAAAGATACTGGGAATCCATTTGGCTTTGAACCTTATGCCAATATATATATTTTTTAATTCCAGTTAGTGAACATCGAGTGCTATATTAATTTCAGGTGTACAATGTAGTGCTCATCAGGACAAGTGTACTCCCTAGTCCCCATCCTCTATTTCCCCCTTCCCCCAACTTCCTCCCCTCTGCTAACCCTCTGTTTGTTCTCTATATTCAAGAGTTTGGTTTTTTGTTGTTGTTGTTTTTCTCCTTTTCTCTTGGTCTGTTTTGTTTCTTAAATTTTCCATATGAGTGAAATCATATGTCTTTTTCTGACCCACTTATTTCACATAGGATTATACTGTCTAGATCCAACTGTGTTGTTGTAAATGGCAAGATTCATTTCCTTTTTATGGCTGAATAATATTCCATTTACATTTGTGTGTGTGTGTGTGTGTGTGTGTACATACATACATAACACATCTTCTTTATCCATCCATCCATATTTGGTTCTTATAAATAATGCTGAAGTAAGCCTAGAGGTACGTGTATCTTTTCAAATTAGTTTTTTCGTATTCATTGGGTAATTACCCCGTATTGGCATTATTGGATCATATGGTAATTCTATTTTTAATTTTTTGAGGACCCTCCATATTGTTTTCCACAGAGGCTGCACCAGTTTGCATTCCCACCGATAGTGCACGGGGGTTCCTTTTTCTCCACATCCTCACCAACATTTGTTGTTTCTTGCCTTTTTGATTTTAGCCATCCTCACAGTGTGAGGTGATATTTCCTTGTGGTTTTGATTTGCATTTCCCTGATGGTGAGTGATATTGAGCAGCTTTTCATGTGTCTGTTGGCCAACTGTATGCCCTCTTTGGAAAAATGTCTGTTTATGTCTTCTGTCCATTTTTAATTGGATTATTTGTTTTTTGGGTGTTTTTTGAGTTGTATCTGTTTTTTATATATTTTGGATCCTAACCCTTTGTTGGATTTGTCACTCACAAATACATTCTCCCATTCAGTAGATTGTCTTTTAGTTTTGTTGGTCGTTTCCTTTGCTGTGCAGAAGCTTTTATTTTGATGTAGTCCCACTAGTGTATTTTTGCTTTTGTTTCTCTTGCCTCAGGGGACACATCTAGCAAATGTTGCTACCCCTGATGTCAGAGACATTACTGCCTGTGCCCTCCTCTAGGATTCTTATGGTTTTAGGTCTCACATTTAGGTCTTTAACTCATTTTGAATTTATTTTTGTGTATGGTGTAAAAAAGAGGTCCAGTTTCACTCTTTTGCACATTGCTGTCCAGTTTTTCCAACACTATTTGTTGAAGAGACTTTATTCCCCACTGGATATTCTTTCCTGCTTTGTCGAAGATTAACTGACCATATAAATGTGGGTTTATTTCTGGGCTCTCCATTCTGTTCCATTGATCTATGTGTCTATTTTTGTACCAGTACCATGGCATTTTGATTACTATTGCTTTATAGTATATCTTGAAATCTGGGATTGTCATACTTCCAGCTTTGTTCTTCTTTAAGACTACTTTGGCTATTCAGGGCTTTTTTTGTTGTGGTGATGTTTTTTTTTTTTTTTTTTTTTTTTTTTTTTTTTCAGTTCCAAACACATTTTTAGGACTATTTGTTCTAGTTTTGTGAAAAATGCTGTTGACATTTTGATAGGGATTGCATTGAATTTGTAGATTGCTTTGGGTAGTATGGACATTTTAATAATATTTTTTCTCCCAACCCATGAGCATGGAATATCTTTATTTGTCTGTGTCCTCTTCAATTTCTTTCATCAGTGTTTTGTTGTTTTCAGAGTAAAGTCTTTCATCTCCTTAGTTAAGTTTATTCTGAGGTATTTTATTCTTTTTGGTGCAATTGTAAATGGGACCGGTTCTTAATTTCTCTTTTGCAGAGTAAAGTTTTAACTAGGATACCTTTTAGGCTTTGCCATCAGAAAAAGCAAATTTTTAGAATGTAATTGTGCATCTGTGGTAAAATTCTCCATAGTAACCCATTCTCTCCCCTTCTTATACCCTCCTCATATCCTCGCATCTCCATTGCCTTCCTGTCCCCTTTCTTCAAAGCTGAGGGGACTAACTGGTGGTTCACCTGACTCTCCAGCCTGATCTCTGATGGGGACATGTCTTAAGACATGTCTTAAGCCCAATGAAGGAACCCCTGGCCCAGGCTGATGCTGCTCCATGCACTGGTGACAATCAAGAGCCTTCTCCTTCACTCAAAGTTGCATGTAGTGGGGGAAGGGTCTCCACAGTGTCACTTGTCCCAGTAGCATCCAGGTAGACAAAGCCACAGGGCCAAGACCTTTCTAGGTGAACCCAAGCCTGACTCTGCAGAGCAAACACCAGGAACCCTGGCATGCCCCAGACAGGAAAGGACCCCCACCCTGTGATGTACAGGGTGCTGGTGGATGCAGGACCACAGACGTGAAGGAAGGACAGTGAATGCAGCCCCCTCTGGTCTTGAAGCAGGGCGAAAGATTGCTAGCGGGTGATTCGGGTCGTCGGCCACACTCTGTTCCCGCAACACTCCGTTACGGTCTGACGGCTTCACACGTGCTGAGATCGTGGTTCATGTGGTCGTGGAGGGCTGGAGTCCCATCAAAAGTGTCCCTGTCCCTCCCCCACCACTGCTTGGGGGGCGCTGGTGCCCCAAGTGCTGGATGGTGTCGTGTTGGAATGGCAGGTCCACAAACGCTTTTCCCACGAGGGGCTGACTTAGTGCACTCCGCACTGACAGTGGGGGCTGCCCAGAAGTGGAAGCCATGGGACAGAGTCTCCAACCCCCTCCTGGGAACACACCCCAAACAAAGCAACCTCTGGAAGAATAAGACAGAGGTTGGAGGGCGGCAGGCGAGCATTCCCGCGTGCCTTCCTGCCCGTCACTCTTGCTCAGTCCGCAGAGCAACCACTGGGGTGGTCTCCAGCCCGCAGGTGCGGGGTCACTCCCGGAGGCTAACTCTGCACCCAGGGTCATGGGTCCAGGTCATGATGGGCTCCCTAGGGGGTGACTTCTCACATCAGTATCCAAGAGGAGGGGCTCAATGGTTCGGGGCCATTTGTCTGGCGACATCTGTCCCTAGAAGCAGGAGGGGTGCACGTCAGACAGACACACGTCTTTCCTTTCCCCGCAACTTCGGGCTCCTTGGATTCCAGCTCTGAGCATTTGCAAGGCCTGCATTTTGAGGGCTCTGTGGCACCGCATTCGTTTGCAGTGACTGCTCTTGCAAAACACCCCAAACCAGGCAGCTTGAGACCCCAGAACTGTATTCTCTCACTGTTCTGGAGGCCACAGTTCTGAAATCAGGGTCCGTCAGGTTCCGTCCCTTCTGGAGGCCCAAAGGGACATCCTTTCCATGCTTTTGTCCCAGCTTCTGGGCGCTGCGGCCAAGCAGGGCATTTCTGGGCTCGAAGCTGCTTCACCGAAGTCCCTGTCCCCGGCTGACCCGGCTTCCCTCCTGCCAGTCTGAGTCCGCCCGCTCCGCCTGTAAGGACACCAGTCGTGTTGGATCAGGCCTGTGCCATAGCCCAGTATGACCTCATCTCAACTAATTATGTCTCCAGAGACCCTATTTCCAAATAAGCTCACTTTCTGAGGCTCCAGGCAGACATGAATCTGAGGGGATGTTATTCAAGCCCGTACGGGCACCAAGCACCAAATGGGTGCATCTGTCACCTCGTTCTGCATGAGGCAGAAAGAACTCCGGTGACCACACCCTAGAGAGAACCTCAGGCCACACGTTGGAAAGGACAGGGGCCAGGACTAGGTGAGGAGGCCAGGGCTAGAGAGCACGTTGCCATGGTGATTGTGTTTCGTGTCCATCATGGTTCCCCAGCTCCCACGGGGTCCTGTCCTTCCCTCCATGGGTCTGGGTTATTCACGTCAAAGCATCTTACACACAGGGCCTGTGGGTGGCCAGCAGCCTTTCCTCCTCACCCGATAGTTTGGGGTCCATCAGAAGCCCGGTAGTAGGCTTGTCGCTCTGGGAGGGGTAGGAACAGCCTGCCCTTCCAGGAGGGTGCGCAGCCCGTGAGTCCTGGGTGAGGGAGCACCCTCGATTTGTCAATCTAGCAATGGATGGAGGACCCTTCTAAGCCTAACCCAGGGCACAGTCACTCACACTGTTTCCCAGAGGGTCAACCTTTGGTGGTTAGACAAGAGTTCGGGTGGGGTTTTATGTCAAGGGATGGCAGAGCCTGGGGATTTAGTGTCCTCACTATGATGTCATGAACCTCAGGATGGGGTGGGGTTTGGCTTTGAGAACCCTGCCTGGGAGCTGAGCACAACAATGTCCCCATGCCCACCCAGGGAGAGGACAACTGTCATGGGCAGTGAGGGACCCCAGAGGGAGAATGCCCTGCAGTGCCAGAAACAGGGAAGCTTGTCACTGTCCTTATACTTGTAAGGTAGGAGCCTGAGTGTGGCCAACTGAACCTGTGAGCTGTCTCACCTTGTCTGTTCTGATGGACTCTGTGACTTTGGACAGTGCCTTCTCCTGAAGACAGGGTTTGCTATCAGCAGAACTATTATAAAATATAACCAGCAGGATTCTTTCATATGCAGGTGGTAGAAACTTATCTCAACCTGCTTAAGCCTCAAAGGGGACTCAGGTTAGGTCCTTTCTGAGACTCGGAAAGAAGCTTCAGGAACAGCTGGATCAAGGGTCCAGGTATCAGGATTTTGTTTCTTGCTGTCTTTTGGCTCTACTGTTTTCTCTGTGATAGCTTATGTTCTCGGAGGATTTCCAAAAGCAACATGATGGCCGTTGGCACCCCAAGATTAGAGTATTCTAGGTGCTTGTGAGTCAGGAGAGAGGTTCTCTAGCGGGACAAGATTGCCCGTTAGGACAGGAGCCCTGGACAGCGTAATTGGGAACAGTACATGTGCACAGGGTGTGCATCTATTCCGACTCCTGTTCGCACCCTCCCAGCGTTGAGTTTCTGGGCTCCAGAAAGCTAACTGCACAACCTTGCCTTGCTCACCAGACTAGGCTGTTTTGTGTCCCGTGGTTTTGCCTGTGTGTGCCTTCTGCCGGAAATGCCTTTGCGCCATCCACCTGCCCCCACTCGCTCCTAGCCCATCATCATCTAAGGATCCTTCCTACTCCATGTCTGGTCCCAGCATAGAGCTCACGTGGGGGCCGTGCAAGCTCTCAGCTCCACAACTTGAAATCAAAATCTTTCTGTAACAAGGTCTCCAAGATTTTCACATGCTCTTTCAAGTGTGAAAGCACCACTGATAACCGCTGCTTATCCATCAGTGTTCAGCTCAGAGGCCACCTCCTCCAGAGAGCCCCCCTGCCCTGCCACCCCACCCCAGCCTGTAGCAGGGACAGTTAGAGAGCCACGGCGGCCCAGTGCCAAAGACATCGTAGAAGCTGCAGAGATTCTCACTACATATGTGGGCGCAAATGCAGGCAGTAACACACACAGGCACACTTTGGGTCAAAGAGAGTCATGATTGCGGGTCGTTCTCCAAATTGCTCCTGAACCCTCTTCTGTCTGCCCTGTGCCCAAGGCTGACTCCTGTCTGCTCTCCAGGCCCTCTGGGGGCGGCCCTGCACCATTCCTGGGACAGCCCCCCACTGGGCTCAGCAGATGCCACCTCCCTGTCCTCCCTCCAGGCCCAGGGGTGGGACCACCTCCCCCTGTGGCTGGAGGCTGGGAGCCCCCTCCTTGGTCCTGCCCTACTCCCTGCTTCAGCTGGGGACTGTCCCCTGGCCTCTTCCTCCAGACCCTGTGGGAGAAGCGCTTCTGCCTGGGATCTTCCCTGGTCCATTTGGAGACTCTGCTCTCTGTGCAGAAGATCAAGGAGACTTTCCTCTCTTTACACATTGCACACACACGTTTTTTTCCTTTTAGTAATTTATTTATCTACAAGCAATTAATGAAATTGTCAATTCTATTTTTACATTTTCCAGGTACTCAAAAAACAACTACAATAGTCTAGATTCTGCATTCTGGGGTGTGCGCGTGTGCATGTGTCCACGTGCATGGGAGTGTATGCTTGTCTTCGGGAGAAAACGTTGTATTTTGACTGCTTAAAATATATAAGTGTTAAACAATAAATAGTATCATAAACAAAACAACAAAGATTAAGAAAAAAATCACGGAACAAGGAAGAAATGGTTGCAGATTCTTAAGCTTTCCTATCTATAAGTTTAAGATTAAATTAATCCCATGAATTTAGGACTAAAATAAGAATTAAAGACTAAAATATGAATTCATAAAACAACTACAATAGTCTAGGTTTGCATCCTGGGGTGTGTGCATGTGCACGCGTCCACGTGCATGGGAGTGTATGCTTGTTATCAGGAGAAAAGTTTGTATTTTGACTGCATAAAATTCACAAATGTTAAACAACAAACAGTATCTTAAACAAAACAACAGAGGCTAAGAAGAAAAAAATTGCAGAACAAGGAAGAAATGGTTGCAAATTCCTAAGTTTTCCTATCTATAAATTTAAGACTAAACTATTGCTATGAATTTAGGACTAAAATATGAATTCAGAACTAAAATATGAACTTAGGACTAAAATGTGAATTTAGGACTAAAATTTGAATTTAAGACTAAAATTTGAATTTAGGACTAAAATTTGAATTTAGGACTAAAATATGAGTTTTAGGACTAAAATTTGAATTTAAGACAGCACAAACTCTTTCATAGAGTTTGAGTGAGATGTTTTGTTTAAGGTTTTTCTGCTCTCTTTTTTTAAGGCAATCACATAAATACTGAGTTATTTCTGCGGAACTGTAACCCTAGTCCTAGAGCACAGAAATGGTCTTGTTTGAAAGTCTCTGTCTATGTCCACAATAGAGGATGTCTTCAGTCCCAGTGGCATTAATTTAAATCCGACCACCATACCTACAGCCGAGAGTTCTAAAGCGTCCGGCAGGGAAGCTATGTATTCATGACAATGTGGACAAAGCTCTAGTTACACAGTCTGTGATGGGGTTCCACCGCTATCCTGCAGAGAGTCACTGTGGCATCAGTTCCGAAATGGTAGCCGTTTCACTAGAGAGAGAGCCATCAGACGTTCTTCACGGAGCTCTGCGCAGATGCTGAGCCGGGCTTTGGCTGCTCAGAGCCCGGCTGCCCTGAGCCCGGTCACCCTTGCTGGCGACTCCGGGTCCCGGGGCCCTCACGGTGGACCTCCCATCCCCCCTGGGGGCCTGATGACCCCGGGTACCCCCTGACACTTCCCAGCCTGCGTGGGCTGTGGGCGGAGCAGCAGGACCAAGAGGGTCCCTCAGGACAGGCCGGCAGCTGGACTCCACACCGGCTAGCATCCGCCTCAAGTGATCATTCTCTTTCCTTAGCTCCTGGAACTCCCTCTCTCTGGATGCAGCCACCACCCAGCTCTTCGCGACTCTGTCCTGATGGAAGAGGACCAGCTTGCGATGATAGTAGGAGGTGGTTCTCTCCAGCTCTTTGCCCAGGTCTTGGGCCATCTTCTTGTAGAGGTTGCGAATCTGGCACGTGAAGTTCATTTCTCTGTGCACGCTGGCCAGTTTCTTCTTCATTTCCAAGCACTGAGCTTGCGCCTGAAACGCTTTTCGGTCAAGTTGCAGGATGTATTGCTCCTGTTCATCCAGGGGGTTCTGAAGTTTCAGCTTCAGCGGCTGAATCTCCTTGTCCAGCTGTGAAGTTTCCTTCTGCAAAGAGGCTTCCTGGGTTTGCAGGCTGTGGATTTGTCGTGTCAGCTCCACGATCTCTTGCCTTTCTGCCCACAGTCGTCTGGCTCTGTGTTGCTGTTCCCCTTCGGGACTTGGAGGGGACCCAGGGCAGCCAGCATCCTCAGGGACGCCCTTCAGATCCACTGCTGCCCGATGGGCGGGCTGATCACCATTTCCTGCTCCCCTCTTTGGCTGGACTCCCTGGGTCCCAGCACCGTTGTGCTCTGCAGGGAGGTCAGGCGGGGGGACGGCCTGCAGCCCGGGTCCGGCCCTGGACGGGGACTGGCTGGCTTGATCTTTCGGGACCAGCTCCATGCATGCCTTCGACGGCTCCAGCCTTTCTTCCTCCTCCTTCTCCTGCCCTTTCTGCCTCCATCTCGAAACTTCTTGGTTGAGCGGTTCGGGACCTTCTGGAAAAGGAGTGTTTTCACTCTGATCCTTCGTTCTTTTCGTCAGAAGCTGTTTTCCATCCTTCTCCGATGTTCTGAGGATGGGTTTTTCCCTAGGGACCTGGGGCAGGTCGGGAGGCTGGTCCAGTTCCTTCAGTACCTTCCTCAAAAAGTTGACAGTGTCCCTATCCACCAGCCTGCTCAGTTCTGTGTTCATTGCCGACAAGCACAGGGCTTGTAACAAGGGAGGACTGGCCACCACCGCGGGCGGCCTGAGGGCGGCCTCGGCTTGTGTGGTTGGGCCACTCTCCTCACGGCGGGCTCCACACACTTCGTGGCGGGCAGAGCCCCTGTGGCCCAGTGCCTTCGCGCTTCTTCGAGTGAGTTGTCTCTTCACTAGGAGAACCAGCAGCACAGTCCATATGAGCACCGCACAGGGCAACACGGGGAGACTCGGGGTGTGTCCCCAGCTTTCAGAAATCAGCTGCAGCGCCCCCCACAGGTGCTCCAACACCAGCTGGCAAGTGGATCTGGTGGCCAAGAGGGCGCCCTCCATGGCTGCGTCAGGCTCCACAGCTCTGTCTCCAAGTGCCAGAGTCCTGTGGCCACAACGGACCACTGAGAATCCTGTGGAGAGTTCCACCTATGAGGTCAACGGTGCCCGGCAACCAGGGCAGAGCAGTTGGGCTGGGGGAGGGGAGGCCAGCCAGGTTCCAGAAAACAGTTGCCCCTGACTTTGCCATGAAGTAGAAAGTTGTCTCAATCACACAAGCCCTGGGGGAGGTGGGAAGGGCTGATCCCGGCCCGGAGCCCAGCCACTCAGGCCCACCTGGCACTACAGCAAACCTAGGGGCTCAAGGCAGGGCCAGGTCACGTCCGTCCGTGCGCACAAGACAATCAGGGCAAAGTGTTCAGGCCTCCTTCCCGGGCGAGGCCCGTTCTCCTGATCTGAAGTTTCCCTTGGCTTCAGGGACTCCTGGTCCTGTCTGCAAATGTCCCAGGGATCTCCCTCCATTTTTAATTGCATCACATTAATAGCCTTTTTGATTTCAACACGCGCAGATTTTAGTTCTTTCATTTCTCCAGAAAGAGATTCTGTAGTGTCTTCTATGCTTTTTTCAAGCCCATCTATTATCTTTATAATCATTATTCTGAACTCTAGTTCTGACATCTTACTTACCTCCATACTGATTAGGTCCTTGGAAGTCAGTACTGCCTCTTGTTCTCTTTTGTTGAGGTGAGTTTTTCTGTCTTAGACCATTTTGTCCAGGAAGAATAGATGAATGAAAGAACAAAATACCACAATGACAGCAATGACCCCAGAGAAATATACACTAAACAAATCAGGAGAGATCTTAAACTAAAAAAAAAAAAAATTGAAATTAAAGAATCAAAAGGAGAATATAACCAGAGGTGAACAGAATAGAGCAATACACTGGATCCTGTGTGTATTTTGGTCTGTTTGTTAGAAAACTAGATCCCAAAATTGTAAAGTAAGAAAAACTTATGTGTGTACAATAATAAAATAAAATACAGTGAAAGAATAGAATGTAACTGTAGACATGAAAATTAAAAAAGAAAAAAATGAAAAAAAGAAGACAGGAATATAAACAGGTGAACAGAACAGAGCTATACATTATATCCTGAGCGTATTTTGTTCAGTTTGTTTGAAGAAACTACATCTCAAAATTATAAAGAAAGAATAACATATATATACAAAAATAACATTAAATACATTGAAAGGATAGAATGTAAGTGTAAAGATGAAAGTACAAAAATGACTTTAAGAAAACAAAACAAAACAAAGACAAAAAAGAGAGAATACGATCAGATAGGTGAAGAGAAGAGAACCATATGCTAAATTCTGGGTGTATTTTGGTCTATTTGTTAGAAGAAACTGCATCCCAAAATTGTAAAGAAAGAAAAACTTATATATATACAAAAATAAAATTAAATACAATGAAAGGATAAAATGTAAGTGTAAAAATGAAAAAAAAGATTTTAAAAAAAGTTGATAAAGTAAGAAATTGGTTGAATAATGAAAGAGAAAAAAATTAAAATAAAAGACTTCTCAATTTCCTATGGCTGCTATAATCAATTATTACAAACACGGTGGCTTGAACACAGTTCTGGAGGCCAAGAGCATGAAGTCAAGGAGTCAGCAGGGCCATGCTCCCTCCAGCCATTCTAGGAGGGAATCCTTCTTTGCCTCTTCAGTTCTGGTGTCTGTTCTCATTCTTTGGCTTGTGACATTGTCACTCTAATCTCTGACTCTGCTGTCCCATAGTGTTCCTTTTTGTGCGTCCATCTTCTTCTGTTTGTTAGAAGGACACCTATCATTGGATTTAGTGTGCACCTGGGCAATCTACAATGATCTCTCAATATCCTTAACTTAATTACATCTGTGTACTCTATATCTAAATATGATCACATTCACAGGCTCCAGGAGTTAAGATGTTGACATATCATTTTGCGGGCCACCATTCAATGCACTACAGAAGTAATACATTCACTTACTATTCTTTTAGTAACTGCAATCAAAGGTAAAAAGTATGCCTTTGACTTACTACAGACAAATATAAATTAGAGCCTCTGATCTTTTCCCAGAAAATATGAGGACACTAGAATACTTTAACTTCATTTACTACTCCCACAATCTACATATCATTGCTGAACTATATTTTATTGTATTCACTGTAAGCCCAAGAAGGCAGTGGAATATAAGGAACAATGCAGAGGATCATAGGGGAAGGGAGGAAAGATCAGAGAAGGAGACAAACCGTGAGAGACTCTTGACTCCAGGAAAAAAACTGAGGGTTGTGGAAAGGGAGGTGGGTGGGGGGATGGGGTAATTGGGTGATGGGATTTTTAAGGAGGGCACGTGTTGTGATATGCATTGGGTGTTATATGCAACTAATGAGTCATTGAACACTACACGAAAAACTAATGATGTACTATATGTTGGCTAATTGAATTTAAATTTTAAAAAAAGAAGGCATTATCACTCTGGAAAACTGTATGGAGGTTCGTCAAAAAGTTGAAAATAGAGCTACCCTATGATCCAGCAATTACACTACTGGGTATTTACCCCAAAGATACAAAGGTAGGGTTCCGAAGGGGTACATGCACCCCGATGTTTATAGCAGCAATGTCCACAATAGCCAAACTGTGGAAAGAGCCAAGATGTCCATCGACAGATGAATGGATAAAGAAGAGGTGGTATATATATACAATGGAATATTATGCAGCCATCAAAAGGAATGAGATCTTGCCCTTTGCAACGACGTGGATGCAACTGGAGGGTACTATGTTGAGTGAAATAAGTCAAACAGAGAAAGACATGTATCCTATGATCTCACTGATATGAGGAATTCTTAATCGCAGGAAACAAACTGAGTGTTGTTCGAGTGGGGGGTGGGTTGGGAGGGATGGGGTGACTGGGTGATAGACACTGGGGAGAGTATGTGCTCTGGTAAGCTCTGTGAATTGTGCAAGACTGTTGAGTCTCAGATCTGTACCTCTGAAACAAATGCAATATATGTTAAGAAAAAAAAAAAAGAAGAAGGTAGCGGGAGGGGAAGAATAAAGCGGGGGAAATCGGAGGGGTAGACGAACCATGAGAGACAATGGACTCTGAAAAACAAACTGAGGGTTCTAGAGGGGAGGGGGTGGGAGGATGGGTTAGCCTGGTGGTGGGTATTGAGGAGGGCACATTCTGCATGGAGCACTGAGTGTTATGCACAAACAATGAATCATGGAACACTTCATCTAAAACTAACGATGTAATGTATGGGGATTAACATAAGAATAAAAAAATAAATTAAAAAAAAGAAGGCATTATTATTGCTTTACACAGTTAATACATGGGCAGCACAACAAAATAGACAGAAATATTAAATTTTGGAAGTATCTAATTAATGAATATTTTTTTTTTTCTTCAAGAGGAAAAGGATCAATTGGATTTATTTTTTCAAGTGGATCTTTTTTATTTATCCATGTTTTTACTCTACAAATGCTTATTTAGTGTCTTCTCTGTGGCAGGGATTGGGAATAGAGGAGCAAACATGGCAGACAAATTCTCCAAAGCTTGGGTTATAAAACTGTTGAACTGGAATTTTTGCCTGGAGAGGATCTCTAAGATTATCCGGTAAAGTGTATTGCGATGTTGAGGAATCTGAGGTTTAGTAGGTTGAATGACTTTCTGTTCCAGGAGGTCACACAATCAGAACCATGGGGTCCTTAAGCTCCCCATGTAGTGTTTCTAATCTCTAGAGCAGACATGAGCTACCCACTGCATTTGAAGCAGGCAAGGCTATGTGGGCTCCAGCAGAAAACTGTTTTACGGACACAATGCATCTTCACCCCTTGGAAACTATCTCCTAAATGTATATCTTTGGTCAAATATAATACCCATGACCGATTCCGGAAAAAAACAAGATCTGTGGAAGGTTCTAGTCGTGGAAAACTTTAATATGTTATTAGTAATGATCATAAGAGTTAGTATCTCTTGAGCACACACAATATGCCAGCGTCTGTGTTAAGAGTTTTGTGGGGGCATTCAGGTCTCATGACAGCTTTATGAAGTTGGTGTCATGATGCTCATCCTTCTTTTAAATGTGAGGACGTTGACATCAGCCTGTTCAGGTGGTGACATGGCGAATGGTGCAAACAGGTGCTCACCTGGAGAACTGGGCCTTCTCCAACTCTAGGCAGTCCCAGATGTGAGTGCTGATCGACAGAAGATGCAGCTGTTCTTTCCAGGAGTTCCCTGAGCTGTTCTAGCAAATTCCCAAGATCACACCAGTCCTCCCAGAGAGAAGGGGAGAGAAGAGTGGCCTAGTCCTTTCCCCCTTCTCTTAAATCACTTGCTAGAATGCTGCCCTTGATGGTTCTTCTTTCACGTATTGAAGTAGTATTTTCCATCTAAATGTGGCCATTGCATCAGGAAGAGGGGGAGCTATGAAAACAGTCAATGTGTCCCATGTGGTTTGTCCACGCGGTGCTGGTACAGTGACACAGTGAAGGCAGGCGGCGGGGCAGGCACCTTGGCAGCAGGAGGTGGCAGGAAGCGTCGGCAGGAAGCGAAGGCAGGCGGCAGTGGCAGCGGGCCGGCAGGTGGTGACAGGAAGCGGCGGCAGGAAGCGAAGGCAGGCGGCGGGGCAGGGGGCATTGGCGGCGAAAGGCGGTGACAGGAAGCGGCGGCAGGAAGCGAAGGCAAGCGGCGGGGCAGGGGGCAGCGGCGGCGGCAGGTGGTGACAGGAAGCGGCGGCAGGAAGTGAAGGCAGGCGGCAGGGCAGGCGACAGTGGCAGCAGGCAGCAGCGCGGGCAGGCTGTGGTAAGCCGTGGCTGGCAGTCAGGCAGCCACAAGCAAGGGAGGCGGGCGGTGCGAGGAGGTAGCAGGCGTCGGCGGCAGGAAGCGGTGGGACGCAGGCAGCTGGGGCGGCAGGCAGGCAAGCCCCGGCAAGCGGCAGGCAGGCGGCAACAGGAAGCAGCGGCAGCGGTGTCAGGAGGCAGTGGCAGGAAGCGGTGACAGACAGCAGAGGCAGGTGGCGCGGGAAGGTGGCAGGAGGAGGCAGGCTGCAGCGGAGGCAGGCAGTGGGGGCAGCGGGCTGCAGGCGCCAGCGGTAGGCAGGCAGTGGCGGCAGATAAGAGGTAGCAGGTGCAGGCTGCAGTAAGCAGCGGCTGGCAGGCAGGCCACGGCAGGTAAGGGCCGCGGGTGGTGCAAGGATATAGCAAGTGGTGGCAGCAGGCAGGTGGCAGACATCAGCATTAGGCAGGCGGCAGCTGTGGCGATTGGCAGGTGGCAGCGTTAGGCCGGCGGTGCTGTCAGCGGTGGGGTTAGGCAGGCAGCTTTGGCATGCATTCTCGGGGTTAGGTAGCTGGGCCCGGTGGAACCAGGCTGCGGCAGCAGACGGCGGTGGCAGGCAGGCGGCCACGGATGCGGCGGGCAGCAGGCGGCGGGCGCAGGCAAGGGCGGTGGGTTGCAGAAGGCAGGTGGCGGCGGCAGGCAGAGGTAAGTGGCAGCAGGGGGCGGCAGTGGTAGTACTGACTGGTGGCGGCAGCAGGCATGCGGTGGCAGGAGGCGGTGGCAGGCAGCGGCAGGCAGGTGGTGGAAGTCGGTGACAGGTGGCAGCGGGCAGCAGCAGAGGTGGCAGTGGTGACAGCACCAGCGGGTGGCGTCCTCGCCTGCAGTGGCTACAGGGGCGGCAAGGGCTGCAGGGGCGCCAGCTTTGGGCAGCCCCGGGTCATTGGGTGGCAGTGTGTGGCAGCCTCAGCAGCAGGTGGCATTGGCTTCAGCCGGAGTCACGGGCGGGGGAAGCAGGCGCCGCGATAGGGGCGGGGTCAGCAGCAGGCGGGTCAGCGTTGGCAGCGTGGGTCAGTGTGGGGAGGGGCGCCGGAAGCGCCGGCGGGCATCTGCGGGTTACGCGGCGGCGTCCCCGGCGTTAGCGGCGTCCGCGGCGTTCGCGGCGTCAGGAGTAGTGCTGGCGTCAGTCGGCTTCAGCGTTGGGTAGCAGCGGACGCTCTGGGCAGCAGAGGCAGCAGCAGGAGTATCAGCAGCGAGCGGCGGCAGCGGTAGGTCCCGGGTTAGTGGGGGTCAGTATGTGGCAGCGGGAGGCGGTGGAGGCAGGGGAGGCAGGGGGCGGCAGTAAGCGGTGGGGGCAGGGAGGCAGGTAGCGGCAGGCAAGTGTGGTGGGCGGCGGCGGTAGGTGATTGCAGGCGGCGGCAGGAAGCGGTGGCGGGCTTGGGTAAGAAGCGGCAGGCAGGCAGGCGGCGGCGGCAGGCAGGCAAGGGCGGCGGGCGGTGGAAGGAGGTAGCAGGCAGCGGCGTCGGCAGGGGGCGGGGGCAGGCAGGGTGCGGCAGGCAGCTGGCAGACAGTTGCAGGCATGCTGCAGCACTGGGGGTACGCAGTAGCCGCAGGTGGCAACAGGCAGTGGCGGCAGGAAGTGGCGGCGGGCAGTGGTGGGGTCAGGTAGTGGCGGCCGGAAGGCCCCGGCTATGGGCAGGCAGGGGGCGGCGGCGGCAAGAGGTGGCAGACGGGGGCAGGCAGTGGTAAGCGGCGGCAGGCGCAGGTCCAGGCAGCAGCGTTAGGTAGGCGGCAGCGGTAGGCATGTGCTGGCGGGGGGCTGCCGTGGCGGGTAGTGGTAAGTGGCAGTAGGCGGGGGTAGGCGGCGATGCTGCAGGCCGTGGCGGGCTGCAGGCAGCAGGGGCCAGGCAGGAAGCGGCGGCTAACAGTCGCAGCCGGCCGTAAGCGGTGGCAGAAAGCGGCGGCAGGGGCAGGTGTCAGGGGGATGCGGGCCGCAGCGGGGGCAGGCAGTGAGGGCAGCAGACAGCAGCGGCGGCAGGTGGCAGCGGCTGGCGGTGGGGCCAAGCGGGCTGCAGGGGGCAGCGGCAGCAGGTGGCGGCGGTAGGCAGGCAACGTTGGCAACCATCGTCGAGGTTAGGCAGCGGAGGCTGGTGGCAGTAGCCGCAGATGGCAACAGGCGGTGGTGGCAGGAAGCAGTGGCAGGCGGTTGGCGGGGACAGGTGGTGGCCGCAGGCAGCAGTGTTAGGAAGGCGGGAATTGCAACTGTTGGGAGGCGGCAGTAGTAGGCATGCGTTGGTGGCGGACTGCGGTGGCGGGCAGTGGTAAGCGGCAGCAGGCGGCGGTGGTAAGGAAGCGGCAGCGGGCCGTGGCGGGCAACCGGCAGCGGTGTCAGGCGGCAGTGGCAGGAAGCGGTGGCAGACAGCGGAGGCAGGTGGCGCGGGAAGGTGGCAGGAGGAGGCAGGCTGCAGCGGAGGCAGGCAGTGGGGGCAGCGGGCTGCAGGCGCCAGCGGTAGGCAGGCAGTGGCGGCAGGTAAAAGGTAGCAGGTGCAGGCTACAGTAAGCAGTGGCTGGCAGGCAGGCCACGGCAGGTAAGGGCCGCGGGTGGTGCAAGGATATAGCAGGCGGCGGCAGCAGGCAGGCGGCGGGGACAGGCAGGTGGCAGAGAGCAGCATTAGGGAGGTGGCAGCGGTAGGCCGGTGGTGCCGGCAGCGGTGGGGGTAGGCAGGCAGCGTTGGCATGCATTCTCGGGGTTAGGTAGCTGGGCCCGGTGGAGCCAGGCTGTGGCAGCAGACGGCGGCGGCGGCAGGCAGGCGGTCATGGATGCCGGCGGGCAGCAGGCTGCAGGCGCAGGCAAGGGCGGTGGGTGGCAGAAGGCAGGTGGCGGCGGCAGGCAGAGGTAAGCGGCAGCAGGGGGCGGCAGTGGCAGACGGCAGTGGTAGTACTGACTGGTGGCGGCAGCAGGCAGGCAGTGGCAGGCGGCGGTGGCAGCATTGGTGGGCAGTGGCTGCAGGCAGCGGCAGGCAGGCGGTGGCAGTCGGTGGCAGGCGGCAGCGGGCAGCAGCAGAGGTTGCAGCGGTGACAGCACTAGCGGGGGGCGTCTGCGGCTGCAGCGGCTGCAGGGGCGGCAAGGGCTGCAGGGGCGCCAGCTTTGGGCAGCCCCGGGTCATCGGGTGGCGGTGTGTGGCAGCCTCAACAGCAGGTGCCATTGGCTTCAGCCGGAGTCACCGGCGCGGGAAGCAGGCGCCGCGATAGGGGCGGGGTCAGCAGCAGGCGGGTCAGCGGCGGCAGCGACGGTCAGCGTGGGGAGGGGCGCCGGAAGCGCCGGCGGGCAGAGTCGGGTTACCCGGCGGCGTCAGCGGCGTCAGCGGCGTCAGCGGCGTCAGCGGCGTCAGCGGCGTCAGCGGCGTCAGCGGCGTCAGCGGCGTCAGCGGCGTCAGCGGCGTCAGCGGCGTTAGCAGTATTGCTGGCGCCAGTCAGCTTCCACGTTGGGCAGCAGAGGAAGCTCCGGGCAGCAGAAGCAGCAGCAGGAGTATCAGCAGCGGGCGGCGGCAGCGGTAGTTGCCGGGTTAGTGGGGTCAGTATGTGGCAGCGGGGGGCGGTGGAGGCAGTGGAGGCAGGGGGCGGCAGTAAGCGGTGGGGGCAGGGAGGCAGGTAGCGGCAGTCAAGTGTGGTGGGCGGCGGCGGTAGGCGATTGCAGGCGGCGGCAGGAAGCGGTGGCAGGCTGTGGTAAGCAACGGCACGCAGGCAGGCGGCCGCGGCAGGCAGGCAAGGGCGGCGGGCGGTGGAAGGAGGTAGCAGGCAGCGGCAGGGGAAAGGGGCAGGCAGGCGGAGGCAAGGGGATGCAGGCAAGGGTGGCAGGCGGCAGCGGCAGGTAGGTGGCTGGGGCGGTAGGCAGCGATAATTGGCAGCAACTGGCGGGGGCAGCGGCCCGGTGGCGGTAGGGGCAGGGTCAGCGCTGGGCAGTCAGTGCCAGCAAGCAGCAGGCGGCAGAGGGCGGCAGCGTGGGCCAGCCGCGTCGGCGGTCAGAAGCATCGTCTGTGATGGGCAGCGGGTGTCAGTGGCGGTAGCTGGGGGCAGTGGCGGTAGCTGGGGGCAGTGGCGGTATGGCTGGGAGCAGAGGGAGCCGGGGGCATCGGCGTCCTTGGAACCCTAGCATGCTGCGGTTCCGAGGAAGAGGTGCCCCTCAGCCTGGTATCTGCAGGGGACACAGGGGGCCACACAGACCCAGTGGCCAAGCCTGAGACGGAGTGCCAAGTCCTGCTTCCTCCCATTGGGGAGGCCAGGTGAGTTCGGCCTCTGCTCTGGGCCTGAGCTTCAGTCTCTCCATCTGTAAAGTGGGCAGAACAGCCAAACCTTAGGGTTATGGTGCAGATTTAACGTAGGTAATGGGTTTCCTCTAGACTGGTTCAGAGTACAGGTTGTCATTCCTCTTATTCCACTTCCAGCTGTGTGTCCTTGAGCAAGATAGGTAATCGCCAGGCCTCAGAATTCTCATCTGAGAGATGGGCCTGCAAAGAGGACCTATATAGGCTTGTTTTGGGGATTTAGTGAAGTAGTACACAGAACCCATTTCCAAAGTCAATGTAAATCATGGTTCCTGGCACGAGATAAGTGCAGTAAGAGTCTTTGGGATTAATATCACAGAAGTATTAGTTATTGTTATTGCTAGCACTGGGGAAGGAACACCTTGATTGCCATCCTCATGATTATCATCGTGAGTTAATTGAGGAGCTGCTCTGTGCCTGGCACTGGCTAAGCATTCTACACCCTTTATCAGTTTGCACATCTCCGTGGGCTAGGATCCTGATAGGCCTCTGAGTCTTAGAGACGCAGGTAATGCTTGGAACCAGATTTCAAGCCCTTGTCTTTGCAGCTCCAAAACCTGTGCTTCCAACCTCTCCATGTTTGGGGCGTATCCGAAACCCTCATGCCTCTCTGCTTGACTCTGCACCTTACAGCTTAGAATAGGGCCTAACCCAGAGGAATACAGAGGGATAAGTATTCTCTATTTCTGTTACCATCGTAGTCTTTATTCACTCGCAGTGCTTTATGGGCACAGATGTAACGGCGGTGGTTAGTGATTCAGATCAAGAGCTGACAGACCATCCCAACTGAGAGAAATGAGACCCATTTTATGTGTTCCTCTCCCCCTAGAATGACGGTCAAGAGACAGTGATGACTCAGAGGTTGCCAGTGAGTTAAAGAAGTTGGCTGCCCAGCCGCAAGAGCCTGAGTAGACAGCAGCGGCGACCTTTGGTAGCATCTCAAAAGACACCTACACGATGGAACATGCCCAGGGATTTGGAAAACCGGTAAGGCACTTTCCATCCACCCTGCATTGTTCTTCCTCAACTTTTTCAGTATCTCCCAGGAACTCCCTGCTTCTTCCTGTACCCCTAAGCGGGATGCAGTGCCCAGTGCTCTGGGTAGAGAGGAGCCTAGCACTTTACATGCTGTTCTGTGCACGCACTCACCAGTGTACAAAGCTCTCCTTTAGCCTCTGTGAGGAACAGGAGGGCAGTTTCCCGCACAGATTTGGGCAGGTCCCTGCACTTTCTGAGTCCCCTGAACAATGGTGTACGGCTTACCTGTTTAAATCCAGTTTTGTCTTGGAGTGTTTTACAAGACCTTTTCCTTAGGATAACTTGTAAGATCACTCTCTTTACAACTTCGAAGCTTGTAATACAGTGTTATTAAATATAGCCGCCATGTTGTACGTTACATCCTGTGACTGACTGACTTTATACCTGTAAGTTTGAACCTTTGACCCCTGTCACCCATTTCACACCCATCCCCCTGCCTGTCAACCACCAATCTGACTGCTGTATCTTTAAGCTCAGTTTTTTGGTGTTTTTAGATTCCATATAAAAGTGTTGTCATAGAGTATTGGTCTCTGACTTCTTTCAGTTAGCATCGTGCCCTCAGGGTCCATCCATGTTGTTGTAAAAAGAACGATTTCGTTTTTTGTTATGGCTAAAGAGTATTGCAGTGTCTACATACACCACATCTTCCTTATCGATTCATCCCTCCGTGGACATGTAGGTTGTTCTCCTATCTTAGCTGTTATGAATAATGCTGCAGTGAACATGGGGGTTCAGGTATCTTTTCAAATGGGTGTTTTTGTTTTCCTTGGCTAAATGGCCAGGAGAAAAATTGCTGGATTGTAGGCTCGTTCTAGTTTTAATGTTTTGAGGAGCCTGCATACTCTTTTCCACAGTGGATGCACGTACCTACGTTCCCACCAACAGCTCACTGGGGTTCCCTTTCGGCCACATCCTTGCTAACATGTGTTATTTCTCATCTTTTTGATACTAAGTTTTCTAACCAGTGTGAGGTGCTATCCCATTGTTGTTTTGATTTGCATTTCCCTGATGATTCATGATGTTGAGCATCTTTTCACGTCCCTGTTGGATCTCTGGATGTCTTCTCTGGATAATGTCCATTTGGATAATCCTCCCACTTTTTAACCACTTTGTTTTTTTGCTGTAGTTATTGAGTGTAGGAGTGCTTTATATGTACTGGATACTAATCTTTTTTTTTTTTTTTAAGGATTTATTTATTTATTTATTTGAGAGAGAGAATGAGATAGAGAGCATGAGAGGGGGGAGGGTCAGAGGGAGAAGCAGACTCCCTGCTGAGCAGGGAGCCTGACTTGGGACTCGATCCCGGGACTCTGGGATCATGACCTAAGCCGAAGGCAGTCGCTTAACCAACTGAGCCACCCAGGCGCCCCTCCATACAAATTTTAAAGATTCTTTGCCTTATGTCTTTAAAACGTGTTTCGAATTTTGGTAAGAATTGCATTCAATCTCTAGACGGTTTTGGGTAGTGTAGACATTTTAACACTTAATTCTTCTAATCTATGAGCATGGAATGTCGATTTACTTGTGTTGTCTTCCGTTTCTTTCCTTAGTGTCTTACAGTTTTCAGTATATAGGCTTTCACCTCCTTGGTTAAATTTATCTTTAAGTGTTTTTTGTGTTGTTTTTTTTTTTGATGCAGTTTTAAATATTATTTTTTAAATTTATTTTCCTGTTCATTATTAGTATATAAAAATGGAACATATTTTTATGTACTTTTTATCCTGCAACTTTATTGAATCTGTTTAATAGTTTTTTTCATGTTGTTTTTAGGGTTTTTTTACATATAAAATGTCATTTGAATATAGTGACCTTTTTTTTTTTTCTTTAAAGATTTTATTTATTTATTTGAGACAGAGAGAATGAGAGACAGAGAGCATGAGAGGGAGGAGGGTCAGAGGGAGAAGCAGACTCCCTACCCAGCAGGGAGCCCGATGCGGGACTCGATCCCGGGACTCCAGGATCATGACCTGAGCCGAAGGCAGTCGCTTAAACAACTGAGCCACCCAGGCGCCCCTGAATATAATGACCTTTACTTCTTCCTTTCCAATTTGGATGTATTTTATTTCTTTATTTTTCTTGTGTAATTGCTCTGGCTAGGATTTCCAGTAGTATAATTGACCGTTGTCCATCGTCGGTTTGAATTGTGTGGTCCAATGAATACCTTTTTTATTCAGTAAATACAGGCATTGCTTGTAAAGGTATTGTCCTTTTGAATTTTTTTTTCTTTTAAAATGATTATTTATATTCTACTTACTTAACATACAGTGCAATATTGCTTTCAGGAGAATTCCGTGATTCATGACTTGCTTACAACCCCTACTACTCATCATAACAGTGCCCTCCTTAATCCCATCACCCAGCTAGACCATCCCCCAAACACCTCCCCTCTGTCAAATCTCTGTTTTCCAGCATCAAGAGTTTCTTACAGTTTGTTTCCCTCTCTGTTCTTTGTATTCCCCCTCCCATTTGTTGATCTGTTTTGTTTCTTAAATCCTTAGGAGTGAAATCACATGGTATTCGTCTTTCTCTGACTCACTTATTTTGCTTAGCATAATACACTCTAGCTTCATCAGGATTTTTTTTTTTAAAGAATTTATTTATTTCTTTTTCTTTTTTTTTAATTTTATTATGTTATGTTAGTCACCATACAATACATCATTACTTTTTGATGTAGTGATCCACGGTCCATTGTTTTCGTATAACACCCAGTGCTTCATGCAGTACGTGCCCTCCTTAATACCCATCACTGGGCTAACCAATCCCCCCCACCCCCCTCTAAAACCCTGTGTGTTTCTCATGTCCATAGTCTTTCATGGTTCATCTCTCCCTCCAATCCCCCCCCCCATTTTTCCCTTCCTTCTCCTCATGTCCTCCATGTTTTTCCTTATGTTCCACAAATAAGTGAAACCATGTGATAATTGACATTCTCTGCTTGACTTACTTCACTTAGCATAATCTTCTCCAGTCCCATCCATGTTGATGTAAAAGGTGGGTATTCATCCTTTCTGATGGCTGAGTAATATTCCATTGTATATATGGACCACATCTTCTTTATCCATTCATCTGTTGAAGGGCATCTCGGCTCTTTCCACAGTTTGGCTGTTGCGGACATTGCTGCTATGAACATTGGGGTGCATATGGCCCTTCTTTTCACTACATCTGGGTCTTTGTGACAAATACCCAGTAGTGCAATTGCTGGGTCATAGGGTACCTCTATTTTTAAATTTTTGAGGAACCTCCACACTATTATTTTTTGACAGAGAGAGACACAGCAAGGGAGGGAACACAAGCAGGGGGAGTTGGAAAGGAAGAAGGAGGCTCCCCACAGTCTTTGGATCCAATGCGGGGCTCGATCCCAGGACGCTGGGATCATGACCTGAGCCGAAGGCAGACGCTTAATAACTGAGCCCCAAGCTCCATCAAGATTTTCTTAATCACACTCTTTTTCTCTAGCTTACTTTGTTGTAAGAATACAGTCTATAATACATGTAACATTCAAAATATGTCTGAATCAAATCTTTGTGTTCCTGATAACTTTTGTGGTCAACAGTAGGATATTAGTATTTCAGTTTTGGGTGACTCAAAAGTATTCTCAGATTTTCAACTGCACAGGGGTTGGCAACCCTAATCCCTGCATTGTTCAAGGGCCAACTGTATGTTGAATAGAAGTGGCGAGAGTGTGCATCCTTGTCTTGTTCCTGATCTTAGAGGAGAAGCTTTCGGCTTTCACTCTTGCATAGGACGTGGCTTCTCAGGTATGGCCTTTATTAGGTTGAGTTACATTCTCTGTATACCTGCTTTGTTGAGAGCTTTTATCAAAATGGGTGTTGCGTTTTGTCAGATGCTTTTTCTGCATTGGTGGAGAAGATCATACGATTTTTACCCTTTGTTTTGTTAATGGGGCCTATTTCTTTGATTGATTTGTGGATGTTGAACCCCCCTTGCATCCCTGAAATAAATCTGACTTGTTCATACTTCTTCCTGTATTGTTGAATTTCGTTTGCTCTTCTTTTGTTGAGGATTTTTATATCTATGTTCATCACAGATACGGGTCTGTAATTTTCTTTTCTTGTGGTATTTTGGTAGGGTTTGATAAGGGCAATGCTGGCCTCCTAAAAGGAGTTGAGAAGCATTCCTTCCTCTTGTATTTGTGGAAAAGTTTGAGAAGGATTGGTATTCATTTTTCTTTGAAAATTTGGTAGAATTCACCAGGAAAGCCATCTGGACTCCTGACTGTTGAGAGGTTTTTAATTACTCATTTTGTTTCCCTACTGGTAATTGGTCTGTTCAGAATTTGTCTCTTCATGATTCATTCTTGGAAGGTTGTGTGTTTCTTGGAATTTATCCTTTCCTTTTGGACGGTCAAACTTGTCGGGGTGTAATTGTTCACAGTAGTCTCTTATGAGCCTTTGTCTATGGTATCAATGGAAACATCTTTTTCATTTCTGATTATGTGTACTCATTCTTTTTTTTTTTACCTTGAGGCTAGCTGAAAATTTGTCAGCTTTTTTCTTTTCTTTCTTTCTTTTTTTTAAAGATTTTATTTATTTATTTGAGACAGAGAGAATGAGAGAGACAGAGAGCACATGAGAGGGCGGGAGGGTCAGAGGGAGAAGCAGGCTCCCTGCTGAGCAGGGAGCCCGATGCGGGACTCAATCCCGGGACTCCAGGATCATGACCTGACCCGAAGGCAGTCACTTAACCAGCTGAGCCACCCAGGCGCCCTCAGCTTTTTTCTTTTCAAAGAACCAGCTCTTTTGTTGATCTTTCTATTGCCTTCATAGTCTGTATTTGATTTATTTGTTCGAGATGTTACTTCCTTTCTTCTATTAAATTTGGGCTTCCGTGTTCTTTTTCTGGTTCCTTGAGGTGGAAAGTTAGGCCGCTTATTTGAGACGATTCTTGTTTCTTGATTTACGCCTGTATCACTACAAACTACCGTCTTAGAAACACTGTTTTTAAAATTTTTTAATTTTTTTTTAAAATTTTTATTATGTTAATCACCATACATCATTAGTTTTAGATGTAGTGTTCCATGATTCATTGTTTGTGCATAACACCCCGTGCTCCATTCAGAATGTGCCCTATTTAATACCCATCACCAGGCTAAACCATCCTCCCACCCCCCTCCCCTCTAGAACCCTCAGTTTGTTTTTCAGAGTCCATCATCTCTCATGGTTCATCTCCCCCTCCACTTTCCCCCCCTTTATTCTTCCCCTCCTGATATCTTCTTCTTCTTTTTTTTTTTTTTTGTTTCTTAACATATATTGCATTATTCGCTTCAGAGGTACAGATCTGAGATTCAACCGTCTTGCACAATTCCCAAGGTTTACCAGAGCACATACCCTCCCCAATGTCTATCACCCAGTCTTCCCATCCCACCCCCCACTCCAGCAACCCTCAGTTTGTTTCCTGACATTAAGAATTCCTCATATCAGTGAGGTCATTTGATACATGTCTTTCTCTGTTTGACTTATTTCGCTCAGCATAATGCCCTCCAATTCCATCCACCTCGTTGCAAATGGCAAGATCTCATTCCTTTTGATGGCTAACTAATATTCCATTGTATATATATACCATTTCTTCCTTATCCATTTATCTGTCGATGGACATCTTGGCTCTATCCACAGTTTGGCTATTGTGGACATTGCTGCTATAAACATCGGGGTGCATGTACCTCTTCGGGTCCCTACATTTGTATCTTTGGGATAAATACCCAGCAGTGCAGTTGCTGGATCATATGGTAGATCTAGTTTCAACTTGTGGAGGAATCTCCATACTGTTTTCCAGAGTGGCTGCACCAGCTTGCATTTCCACCAACAGTGTAGGAGGGTTCCCCTTTCTCTGGATCCCTGCCAACATCTGTCCTTTCCTGACTTGTTAATTTTAGCCATTCTGACTGGTGAGAGGTGGTATCTCATTGAGGTTTTGATTTGGATTTCCCTGATGCCGAGCGATGTTGAGCACTTTTTCATGTGTCTGTGGCCATTTGGATGTCTTCTTTGGAAAAATGTCTGTTCATGTCTTCTGCCCATTTCTTCATTGGATTCTTTGTTCTTTGGGTGTTGGGTTTGATAATTTTGGATACTAGCCCTTTATCTGATATGTCATTTGCAAATATCTTCTCCCACTCTGTCGGTTGTCTTTTGGTTTGGTTGACTGTTTCTTTTGCTGTTCAAAAGCTTTTTATCTTGATGAAGACCCAATAGTTCATTTTTGCTCTTGCTTCCCTTGCCTTTGGCAATGTTTCTAGGAAGAAGTTGCTGAGGCTGAGTCGAAGAGGTTTCTGCCTGTGTTCTCCTTTAGGATTTGGATGGACTCCTGTCTCACATTGAGGTCTTTCAACCATCTGGAGTCTATTTTTGTGTGTGGTGTAAGGAAATGGTCCAATTTCATTCTTCTGCATGTGGCTGTCGAACTTTCCCAACACAATTTGTTGAAGAGACTGTCTTTTTGCCATTGGACATTCTTTCCTGCTTTGTTGAAGATGAGTTGACCATAGAGTTGAGGGTCTACTTCTGGGCTCTCTATTCTGTTCCATTGATCGATGTGTCTGTTTTTGTGCCAGTACCATAGTGTCTTGATAATGACAGCTTTGTAATAGAGCTGGAAGTCCGGAATTGTGATGCCGCCAGCTTTGCTTTTCTTTTTCAACATTCCTCTGGCTATTCGGGGTCTTTTCTGGTTCCATACAAATTTTAGGATGATTTGTTCCATTTCTTTGAGAAAAGTGGATGGTATTTTGGTGGGGATTGCATTGAATGTGTAGATTACTCTAGGTAGCATTGACATCTTTACAATATTTGTTCTTCCAATCCATGAGCATGGAACGTTTTTCCATTTCTTTGTGTCTTCCTCAATTCCTTTCATGAGTATTTTATAGTTTTCTGAGTACAGGTCCTTTGTCTGTTTGGTTAGATTTCTTCCTAGGTATCTTATTGTTTTGGGTGCAATTGAAAATGGGATTGACTCCTTCATTTCTCTTTCTTCTCTTTCATAGGAATGCCACTGACTTCTGTGCATTGATTTTATATCCTGCAACTTAACTGAATTCCTGTATGAGTTCTAGCAGTTTTGGGGTGGAGTCTTTTGGGTTTTCCACATAAGGTATCATATCATCTGCAAAGAGTGAGAGTTTGACTTCTTCTTTGCCGATTTGGATGCCTTTGATTTCTTTTCATTGTCTGATTGCTGTGGCTAGGACTTCGAATACTATGTTGAATAGCAGTCGTTGTAGAGGACATCCCTGCCGCGTTCCTGACCTTAGGGAGAAAGCTCTCAGTTTTTCCCCATTGAGAATGATATTCGCTATAGGTTTTTCATAGATGGCTTTTATGATACTGAAGTATGTACCCTCTATCCCTATACTCTGAAGAGTTTTGATCAAGAAAGGATGCTGTACTTTGTCCAATGCTTTTTGTGCATCTATTGAGAAGATCATATGATTCTTGTTCTTTCTTTTGTTAATGTATTGTATCACGTTGTTTGATTTGCGGATGGTGAACCAACCTTGCAGCCCAGGGATAAATCCCACCTGGTTGTGGTGAATAATCCTTTGAATGTACTGTTGGATCCTATTGGCTAGTAGTTTGGTGAGAATTTTTGCATCCTTGTTCATCAGGGATATTGGTCTGTAATTCTCCTTTTTGATGAGGTCTTTGTCTGGTTTGGGGATCAAGGTAATGGTGGCCTCATACAATGAGTTTGGAAGTTTTCCTTCCATTTCTATTTTTTGGAACTGATTCAGAAGAATAGGTATTAATTCTTCTGGAAATGTTTGGTAGAATTCCCGTGGGAAGCCATCTGGCCCTGGGCTTTTGTTTGTGGGGAGATTTTTGATGACTGCTTCAATTTCCTTAGTGGTTATAGGTCTGTTCAGGTTTTCTATTTCATCCTGGTTCAGTTTTGGTAGCTGATACATCTCTAGGAATGCATCCATTTCTTCCAGGTTATCGAATTTGCTGGCATAGAGTTGCTCATAATATGTTCTTATAATTGTTTGTATTTCTTTGGTGTTGGTTGTGATCTCTCCCCTTTCATTCATGATTTTATTTATTTGGGTCATTTCTCTTTTCTTTTTGATAAGTCTGGCCAGGGGTTTATCAATTTTGTTAATTCTTTCAAAGAACCAGCTCCTAGTTTCGTTGATCTTTTCTACTGTTCTTTTAGTTTCTATTTCATTGATTTCTGCTCTGATCTTTATTATTTCTCTTCTCCTGCTGGGCTTAGGCTTTATTTGCTGTTCTTTCTCCAGCTCCTTTAGGTGTAGAGTTAGGTTGTGTATTTGAGACCTTTCTTGTTTCTTTTTTTTTTTTTAAGATTTTATTTATTTATTTGAGACAGAGAGAATGAGAGAGACAGAGAGCACATGAGAGGGCACGAGGGTCAGAGGGAGAAGCAGGCTCCCTGCTGAGGAGGGAGCCCGATGCGGGACTCGATCCTGGGACTCCAGAATCATGACCTGAGCTGAAAGCAGTCGCTTAACCAACTGAGCCACTTTCTTGTTTCTTGAAAAAGGCTTGTATTGCCATGTACTTTCCTCTTAGGGCTGCCTTTGCTGCATCCCAATGATTTTGAATAGTTGTGTTTTCATTTTCATTGGTTTCCACGAATTTTTTAAAATCATCTTTAATTTCCTGGTTGACCCACTCATTCTTTAGTAGGATGCTCTTTAGCCTCCATGTATTTGAGTTCTTTCCGACTTTCCTCTTGTGATTGAGTTCTAGTTTCAAAGCATTGTGGTCTGAAAATAGGCAGGGAATGATCACAATATTTTGGTACCGGTTGAGACCTGATTTATGACCAAGGATGTGATCTATTCTGGAGAATGTTCCATAGGCACTAGAGGAGAATGTGTATTCCGTTGCTTTCGCATGGAATATTCTGAATATGTCTGTGAAGTCCCTTTTGTCCAGTGTGTTATTTAAAGTCTTTATTTCCTTGTTGTCTTTTGCTTAGATATTCTGTCCATTTTAGTGAGGGGGGTGTTAATTCCCCCACTATTATTGTATTGTTGTCGATGTGTTTCTTTGTTTTTGTTATTAATTGCCCTATATAATTGGCTGCTCCCATGTTAGGGGCATAGATATGTACAATTGTTAGATCTTCTTGTTGGATAGACCCTTTAAGTAGGATATAGTGTCCTTCCCTATCTCTTATTACAGTCTTTGGTTTAAAATCTATTTTGTCTGATATAAGGATTGCCACCCCAGCTTTCTTTTGGTGTCCATTAGTATGGTGAATGGTTTTCCATCCCCTCACTTTCAATCTGGGGGTGTCTTTGGGTCTAAAATGAGTCTCTTGCAGACACCATATGGATGGGTCTTGTTTTTTAATCCAATCTAATAGACTGTGTCTTTTGATTGGGGCATTGAGCCCATTTACATTCAGGGTAACTATTGAAAGATAGGAATTTAGTGCCATTGTTATTGCCTGTAAGGTGACTGTTACTGTATATTGTCTGTGTTCCTTTCTGGTCTATGTTGCTTTTAGGCTCTCTCTTTGCTTAGAGGACCCCTTTCAAGATTTCCTGTAGGGCTGGTTTTGTGTTTGCAAATTCCTTTAGTTTTTGTTTGTCCTGGAAGCTTTTTCTCTCTCCTTCAATTTTCAATGACAGCCCAGCTGGATAGAGTATTCTTGGCTGCATATTTTTCTCATTTATTGCCCTGAATATATCCTGCCAGTCCTTTCTCGCCTGCCAGGTCTCTGTCGATAGGTCTGTTGCCAATCTAACGTTTCTGCCATTGTAGGTTACATATCTCTTCCCCCGAGCTGCTTTCAGGATTTTCTCTTTGTCTCTGAGACTCGTAAATTTTACTATTAGATGTTGGGGTGTAGACCTATTTTTATTGATTTTGAGAGGGATTCTCTATGCCTCCTGGATTTTGATGCCTGTTTCCTTCCTCAAATTAGGGAAGTTCTCTGGTGTAATTTGCTCCAGTATACCTTCTGCCCCTCTCTCTCTTTCTTCTTCTTCTGGGATCCCAATAATTCTAATGTTGTTTCGTCTTACGGTATCGCTTATCTCGAATTCTGCCCTCGTGATGCAGTAGTAAATGAAACATTTAAAAACAAATATATTGAACTCCATGCGCAATGGGGCACTCAAACTTGCAACCACAAGATCAAGAGTCCCAATGCTCCACCGTCTAGGCCAGCCAAGTGCAGCATTCTTGGAACCCATTTTGCTGCATTCCATAAATTTTGCTATGTTGTATTCCATTTTCATTTGTCTCCAAGTATTTCTTGGTTTCTCTTGTGGTTTGCTCACAAACCCACTGGTTATTCAGTAGCATGTTGTTTAATCTGCATGTTTGTGAAATTCCAGTTTTCTTCTTGTAATTGATTTCTCATTCCATACCACTGTGTTTGGAAAAGATGCTTGATTTGATTTCAGTCATCATTTTGGAAAATTCTAGGCTTCTTGAATTTATTGACTTGTGTGGCCTAACATATGGTCTAGCTTGGAGAATGTTCTATGTGCACTTGAGAGGAGTGTATCCCATGTGCTGCATTTGGACGGAGGCTTCTGTATGTATCTCTTAACTCCATCTAATTACCTAGTTGTCTGAGGCTGATGTTTCCTTATTGATCTTCTGTCTGGATGGTCTATCCATTGATACAAGTGAGGTGTGACAGTCCCCCACGGTATTGCTGCTGATTTCTCCTTTGAGGTGTGTTCATATATGCTCTACATATTTAGTTGCTCCTCTGTTGGGTGGGTAAATATTTACAAATGTTGCATCCTCTGTTTGGATTGATTCCTTTATCATTATGTAATTCCCTTCTTTGGCTCTTGTTACAATGTTTGGATTTTTTTTCTCCTTGGTTAGACTGAGAATCAGAAGATCATGCGTTACCTCTGCAGCCTTGAACAAAACATACCCCTTCTCTTAGTCTGTTTTTTTTTTTCCTCTATAAAATAAAAACAACAAATTCTTCTCCGAGGACCATCTCATGACTCAAATAAGAGAATGTGTATAAAAGTGCTTTGTAAACTATAGATAACGCCCAAATATGAAAAGTTATACTGCTTTTGATTATACCACAGCCAAATGTTCAGGATAAGATTTTTTTTTTTTTGACACATGTATTTACTTTAGGGAGAGAGAGCATGCACAGGCATGTATTCGAGAGGGGAGGGGCAGGGGCAGAGGGAGAGAGTGAATCCTCAGGCCGACTCCCTGCTGAGTGCAGAGTCCGATGTGGGGCTTTGTCCCAGGACCTTGGGATCATGACCCGAGCCAAAATCAAGAGTCAGCTGCTTAACTGACTGTGCCACCCAGGCACCCCCAGAATAAGATTTTAAAAAATAATAATATTTATTGAGGGCTTACTGTTGTAGGAGTATTCTGTGTGACCTCTACCTCATTTAATTCTAAAAACAATTTTTTCTTAAAGAAAATTAAAAACAAAAGCTATCCTAAAAGTAAATTTTCATATTATCCTCAGAGCTGGGGAAACACAGGCACAAGAGAGGTTAAGTAGGGGCACCTGGGTGGCTCATTTGGTTAAGCTTCTGCTTTTGGCTCAGGTCATAATCCCAGGGTCCTGAGATTGAGCCCTGTGTCAGGTACCCTGCTCAGTGGGGAGTCTGCTTCTCCCTCTCTCTCTCCCCCTGCTTTTGCTCACTCTCTGTATGTGTCTCTCTCACAGATAAATAAATAAAATAATAAAAAGAAGAAGTTAAGTGAGTTGCTCAATGTCATAGTAAATATGAGAACCAGATACAGACCTGAGTGTGGGACTCTGAAGTCTGTGTTCTTTCTTTTTTAAGTTTACCAAATACATACATAATCCTGAAAATATTGTAGATTAAATTACTTTAGCCTTTCTCAAATCATTGCGCTTTGGATGATGCTATAATTTGGGTTACCTGGCTGGCTCGGTCAGTGTAGTATGAGACTCTTGATCTCACAGTTATGACTTTGAGCCACATTGTGGGTTCAGCTTACTTACAATAAAAAGATGTAATTGGGCTTGTTTTCTTTTTCCTTCTAACCTCTTCACCCATTTCTCCCACCTCCAACACCCTACGTCTGGCAATCACCCATTTGTTCTATCTAGGAGGTCAGTTTTTTGTTTTGGTTTTGTTTGAAGTTCCACAAGTAAGTGATGGATAGTATTTGTCTTTCTCTGTCTGGCCTGTTTCACTTCACAGAATGCCTTAAAGGTTCATCCATTTGGCAGCTGGAAAGATTTCATTCTTTATTCTGGCTGAGTAGTATTCCATTGTGTTTACCTACGAGAATTTCTTTATCCATTCATCCACTCATGGGCACTTAGGTTGTTTCTATATTTTCATTGTTGTAGATAATCCTGCAGTGAACACGGGTGCACATACCTGTTTCAGTTAGTGTGTTCAGTTTCCTCAGATAAATACTCAGAAGGGGAATTGCTGGACCATATGGTAGTTCTATTTTTAATTTTTTTGAGTGTCTTCTGTACTGTTTTCCATAGTGGCCGCACCAATTTATACTCCCAGTAACAATGCCCAAGAGTTTTCGTCTTCTTCACATCTTCACCAAAACTTGTTCATTCTTGTCTGTTTAATAATGGCCATTCTAACAGGTGTGAAGTGGTATCTCACTGTGGTTTTGATTTGCATTTCCCTGATGATTAATCATGTTGAGCAACTTTTCATGTTCATGTTTACCTATCTGTATGTCTTCTTTAGAAAAATGTCTATTTGGATGTGCCCATTTTTAAATTAGATTGTTTGTGGGGTTTTTTGTTGTTTTGTTTTGTGGTTTTGTTTTGTTGTTTTGCTTTTGAGTTGCACGAGTTCTTTATATTTTGGATAAATAACCCCTTATCCCGTATATGATTTGCAAATGTTTTCCCATACAGTAGGTTGCCTTATATTGTTGAAGTTTCCTTTGCTGTTTGGAAGCTTTTTAGTTCGATGTAGTCCCACTTTTTTTTTTTTTTTTTGGTTTTTACTTTTGGTATCAGGTTAAATAAATCATTACAAAGACCTATGTCAGGTAGCCTTTCCCTGTGTTTTCTGCTAAGAGTTTTATGGTTTCAAGTCTTATATTCTTTTGAGTTAATTC
This sequence comes from Mirounga angustirostris, assembly GCF_029215605.1. Classification (NCBI taxonomy): domain Eukaryota; kingdom Metazoa; phylum Chordata; class Mammalia; order Carnivora; family Phocidae; genus Mirounga; species Mirounga angustirostris. The sequence goes on from NW_026991722.1 coordinate 94,289,503, forward strand.
TTTTGTATGGTGTAAGATAGTGGTGCAGTTTCATTCTTTTGCATGTGGCTGTCCAGTTTTCCCAGCACCGTTTATTAAAGAAACTGTTCTTTCTCCCTTGTATATTCTTGGCTCCTTAGTCAGAAGTTACTGGGCCACTGATGTGTGGGTTATCTTCTGGGCTCTCTCTTCTGTTCTGGTGCTCTGTGTGTCTGCTTTTATGCCAATACTAGATTGTTTTGAGTACTGTAGCTTTGTAATAGTCTGAAATCAGCGAGTGTGATGCCTTTATCATTGTTCTTCTTTCCCTAGAGTGCTCTGGCTATTCAGAGTCTTTTGTGGCTTCATACAAATTTTTGGATCCTTTGTTCTATTTTTGTGAAAAATGGAATTGGAATTTTGATAGGAATTACATCAAATCTGTAGATGTTTTGGGGAAGTGTGGCATTTTCACACTATTCTAATCTTTGAGCGTGGAATGTCTTTCCATTTACGTGTCTTGTCTTCAGTTTCTTTCCTTAATGTCTTGTAGTTTTCAGTATATAGGGTTTCACCTCTTGGTGAAGTTTCTTCCTGGGTTATTTTGTTCTTTTTGATGCAACTTCAGGTGGGATCATCTTCCTAGTTTCTTTTTCTGGTAATTCTGTGTTTTCATTTCTGTTGGGTAGAAACCCAGGAGCAGAACTTCCAGGCTAGATGATAACTCTGTGTCTAGCGTTTTGAGGAACTGCCAGAATGCTTTCCAAAGTGGCTGATCCATCCCACGCTTCTACCAACACTGCACGAAGGTTCTGATTTCTCCCAGTCTTTGCCAACACTGGGTGTCCTCTGTCTTGGTGCCCACAGCCATCTTGGAGGGTTGGGTGTGGTTTCCTGTGAAGTTTCTGATTCCCATTTCCCTAACGGTTATGATGTTAGGCATCTTTTTGTCTGCTTTTTGGCCATTTGCATATCTTTTTCAGAGAAGTATCTGCTCAGATCCTTTACCCTCATTTTTCAAATTGGGTTATTTCTTAAAAATCAATTATTATTGAGTTGTAAAAGGTTTTATGTTCCTTCTCAGATACAAATCTGCCAACATTTTGTCCCAGTCTTTGGGTTGTCTTGTCCCTTTGATGTTTTCATTTAAAGCTCCATAGTTTTTAATTTTGATGAAGTCAGATTTATCTCTTTTTTTCTTGCTTTTGCTTTTGGCGGACCCCTTGGCTAATCCAAGGTCAGGAAGATCTGCTTCTGTGTTTTCTTCTAGTTGTGGTTGTAATTCTCTTAGGTTTAAATCCCTTTGAATTAATACCTGTAGATCATGTGAGGAAGGGGTCCACTTTGTTCCTTTCCATGTGGTTGTTTACTTGTTTCAGCATCATTTCCTGAAAAGACTATTGTTTCCCCCGAGTTGTCTTGGCAGCCTTTTCTAAAGCAATCGACCATATAAATATAAGGCTTATTTCTGGACTCTGAATTCGAATGGATTCGTTGATCCAGCTGTCAATCCTTACGCCACTACAACATTATCTTGATTACTGTAGCTTTGTTGTAAGCTTTCAAATGAGAAATTCTTAGTACTCATTTTTTCTTCTTTTTCAAGACTGTTTTGCTCTTCTGGGCCCCATTAATGTCCATGTGCATTTTAGGATGATTATGTGAATTTCTGGGAATAAAAAAAAAAGGCAGCTGGGATTTTGATATCAATTTCTTGACTATGTAGACAACCTGGGAAGCAGTTTCACTGATGTGCTCTACTGTTTTTCTGGTTTCTATTTCAATGATCTCTGCTCTAATCTTGATTTCCCTTCTCCTGCTTGGTTTAGATTTTATTTGCTGTTCTTTCTCCAGTTCCTTTAGGTGTAAGGTTAGCTTGTGCATTCACGATTTTTCTGCTTTTTTGAGTGAGGCTTGGGTGGCAAAGTATTTTCCCTTAGGATTACCTTAGTAGTATCCCATAGGTTTTGGACTGATGTGTTTTCTTTCTCATTGGTTTTCATGAATTGTTTAAGTTCTTCTTTAATTTCCTGGTTGACCCAAACATTCTTAAGCAGGGTGGTCTTTAGCTTCCATGTGTTTGAATTTCATCTCATTTTTTTCTTGTGATTGAGTTTCATTATCAAAGCATTGTGGTCTGACAATATGCAGGGAATAATTCTCAGTCTCTTGGTATCATTTGAGACCTGATTTGTGACCCTGTATGTGGTCTATTCTGGGAAAGTTCATGTGTGTTGGAGAAAAAGGAGTAGTCTATTGTTTTAGGATGGAATGTTTGTATGTATCCCTGAAGTCCATCTGGTCAAGTGTGTCATTCAAATTTCTTGTTCCTTTGTTGATCTTCTGCTTAGACAGTCTATTGCTGAGTGGAATGTTGAGGTCTCCTACTATTCAACTATTATTATGGGGGGGCAAAGCAAGATGGCAGAGGAGTAGGAGACCTGGATATCGTCTGGTCTCAGGAATTCAGGTGGATGGGGATCAAACCATTCTAGACACCTACAAACTCAACAGGAGATCAAAGAAAAGAATAGCAACAACTCTCTGAACAGAGAAGCGACCACTTTCTGGAAAGTAGGACGTGCGGAGAAGTGAATCCGAGGCGATATTCGGGAGGATAGACAGTGGGGGAGGGGGCCTCCGTTGGCCGGTTCTGGCAAGTGATAGAGCCCCGGAGCACAAAATCGGAACTTTTAGAAGTCGGCTCCACTGAGGGATGTTGCTCCAGTGGCTAAGCAGGGGGTGGAACCCTCGCAGGACAGTGTGGTCCCAGGACCCTCAGGGTCACAGAAAGACCGGGGGTGCCTGAGTGCGGCAGAGCTCCCAGGTATAGGAGCGGGGAAGCCGGCTGCAGAGACGGAGCCGAGGTGAGGGCTCTCAGCTCGGGGTTGCCATAAACCGTGATCCGTGGCACAGTCGGGACACTGCTCCTCCAACAGGGACCCAACAAGCGGCAGATCCAGGGAGACTCCCCTTCCTCCCTGGGAGGAGTGGCGTGGGAGCGCACCACAGGGATCTGCTGGGTCTGGAGACTCCACACGGGGTCGGGTGCCAGGGATAGAAATGCTCGGTCACAGGCTGGGTGAGCATGGAGCGTGGCAGGAGACCAGGGAGATGGGAGTGATTGACTGCTTTTCTCTGGGGGTGCACAGAGGAGAGGTGCCGCAAGGTCTTGGCTCCTCTGTGGCGCAGATTGGGAGGCCACCATTTTATCTCTCATCCTCCAAAGCTGTACGGAAAGCTTGCAGGGAACAAAAGCTCCCGAGAGCAAACCCAAGCAGATTACTTAGCCCGGACCGGGCAAGGGCGGGGCAATTCTGCCCCCGGCAAAGACATTTGGGAACCACGGCAACAGGCCCCTCCCCCAGAAGATCAGCAAGAACAGCCAGCCAAGACCAAGTTTTCGGAACATGAGAACGGCAGAACTCCAGCGCTAGGGGAATATGTACATAGAATCCATGGCTTTTTTACCATGATTCTTTAGGCTTTCAAAGTTAATTTTTTAACTGTCTTTTTTTTTTTTGTATTTTTCTTTTTCCCTTTTTCAACCAACATCTTATCAATCCCTCTTTTAAAAAACATTTTTATTTTTCATTTAGAGTCATATTCTATCCCTTCATAGTAGTTACCCTTATTTTTGGCATATATATATAAGTTGTTCTCTCTTTTAATTTTTGAGATCGTTTTTTCTAACAGATCAAAATATACCCTAAATCTCTAGTGTATGGCTTTGTTCTAGTCTCCTGCTTGATCACATTCTCTCCCTTTTCTTTTCTTTTTTTAATCCTCTTCTTTCTTTTTTCAAACAACTTCTTATCAATTCCTTTTATAAAATTTTTTATAATTTTCATCTTTACAGTCATATTCCATCCCTTCATTATATCAACCCTTATTTTTGTGCATATATAAGTTTTTCTTTCTTTAAAATTTGGGAAGCACTTTCTTCTAACAAAACAAAATACACCCATAATCTAGTGTGTGATATTAATCTATGCACCAGCCTGATCATATTTGATCATATTCTGGTTTTTATTTTTTTTTATTTTGTTCTGTTTTTGTTTGTTTTTATCTTTTTCTTTTTCTTCTTTCTTTTTTTCCCTTTCTTTTCCCCCAGCTTAGGGCTTTTCTGATTTGTTTAGAGTATACTTTCTGGGGACGTTGTTACCCTGTTGGCATTTTGTTCTCTCATTCACCAATTCTCCTGACACCTAGAGTCTGATGAAATGACAAGATGGAAAAAATCACCTCAACAAAAAGAACAAGAGGTAGTACTGACTGCCAGGGACCTAATCAATACGGACATTAGTATGATGTTGGATCGAGAGATTAGAAACATGACTTTAAAGATACTAGCTGGGCTTGAAAAAAGCATGGATGTTATTAGAGAAACCCTTTTTGGAGCAGTAAAAGAACTAAAATCTAACCAAGTCAAAATCAAAAAGGCTATTGATGAGGTGCAATCAAAAATGGGGGCACTCACTGCTAGGATAAATGAGGCAGAAGACAGAATCAGTGATATGGAAGACCAAATGATGGAAAATAAAGAAGCTGAGAAAAAGAGAGATAAACAAGTACTGGGTCACGAGGGCAGAATTCGAGAGATAAGCGATACAATAAGACGAAAGAACATTAGAATAATTGAGATCCCAGAAGAAGAAGAAAGAGAGAGAGGGGCTGAAGGTATACTGGAGCAAATTATAGCAGAGAACTTCCCTAATTTGGGGAAGGAGACAGACATCAAAATCCAGGAGTCACAGAGAACCCTTCTCAAAATCAATAAAAATAGGTCAACACCCTGACATCTAATAGTAAAATTTACGAGTCTCAGAGAAAAAGAGAAAATCCTGAAAGCAGCTCGGGAGAAGAGATATGTAACCTACAACGGTAGAAACATTAGATTGGCAACAGGCCTATCCACAAAGACCTGGCAGGCCAGAAAGGACTGGCAGGATATATTCAGAGCACTAAACGAGAAAAATATGCAGCCAAGAACACTATATCCCGCTAAGCAATAACTGTAAATAGAAGGAGAGATAAAAAGCTTCCAGGAGAAACAAAAAAACTAAAGGAATTTGCAAACACAAAACCAGCCCTACAAGAAATCTTGAAAGGGGTCCTCTAAGCAAAGAGAGAGCCTAAAAGCAACATAGACCAGAAAGGAACACAGACAATATACAGTAACAGTCACCTTACAGGCAATAACAATGGCACTAAATTCATACCGTCCAATAGTTACCCTGAATGTAAATGGGCTAAATGGCCCAATCAAAAGACACAGTCTATCAGATTGGATTAAAAAACAAGACCCATCCATATGGTGTCTGAAAGAGACTCATTTTAGACCCAAAGACACCCCCAGATTGAAAGCGAGGGGGTGGAAAACCATTTGCCATGCTAATGGACACCAAAAGAAAGCTGGGGTGGTAATCCCTATATCAGACAAATTAGATTTTAAACCAAAGATAGTAATAAGAGATGAGAAAGGACACTATATCCTATTTAAAGGGTCTATCCAACAAGAAGATCTAACAATTGTAAATATCTATGCCCCTAACATGGGAGCAGCCAATTATATAAGGCAATTAATAGCAAAAGCAAATAAACACATCAACAACAATACAATAATAGTGGGGGACTTTAACACCCCTCTCACTGAAATGGACAGATCATCTAAGCAAAAGACAACAAGGAAATAAAGACTTTAAATGACACACTGGACAAAAGGGACTTCACAGACACATTCAGAATATTCCATGTCAAAGCAACGGAATACACATTCTTCTCTAGTGCCCATGGAACATTTTCCAGAATAAAACCCATCCTAGGTCATAAATCAGGTCTCAACCAGTACCAAAAGATTGGGATCATTCCCTGCGTATTTTCAGACCACAGTGCTTTGAAACTAGAACTCAATCACAAGAGGAAAGTTGGAATGAACTGAAATACATGGAGGCTAAAGAGCATGCTACTAAAGAATGAATGGGTCATCCAGGAAATTAAGGAAGAATTTAAAAAGTTCATGGGAACCAATGAAAATGAAAACACAACTATTCAAAATCTTTAGGATGCAGCAAAGGCAGTCCTAAAGGAAAGTACATAGCAATACAAGCCTTTCTCAAGAAACGAAAAGGTCTCAAGTACACAACCTAACCCTACACCTAAATGAGCTGGAGAAAAAAAGAGCAAATAAAGCCTAAACCCAGCAGAAGAAGAGAAATAATAAAGATCAGAGCAGAAATCAATGAAATAGAAACCAAAAGAACAGTAGAGCAGATCAACGAAACTAGGGGCTGGTTCTTTGAAACAATTAAAAAGATTGATAAATCCCTGGACAGACTTGTCAAAAAGAAAAGAGAAATGACCCAAATCAATAAAATCATGAATGAAAGAGGAGAGACCACAACCAACACCAAAGAAATACAAACAATTATAAGAACATATTATGAGCAACTCTATACCAGCAAATTTGATAACCTGGAAGAAATGGATGCATTCCTAGAGATGTATCAACTACCAAAAATGAACCAGGAAGAAATAGAAAACCTGAACAGAACTATAACCACTAAGGAAATTGAAGCAGTCATCAAAAATCTCCCAAAAACAAAAGCCCAGGGCCAGATGGCTTCCCACGGGAATTCTACCAAACATTTCCAGAAGAATTAATACCTCTTCTGAAATTGTTCCAAAAAATAGAAATGGAAGGAAACTTCCAAACTCGTTTTTGAGGCCAGCATTACCTTGATCCCCAAACCAGACAAAGCCCCCATCAAAAAGGAGAATTACAGACCAATATCCCTGATGAACAAGGATGCAAAAATTCTCACCAAACTACTAGCCAATAGGATCCAACAGTACATTCAAAGGATTATTCACCCTGACCAAGTGGGATTTATCCCTGGGCTGCAAGGTGGTTCAACATCTGCAAATCAATCAGTGTGATACAATACATTAATAAAAGGAAGAACAAAAAACATATGATCCTCTCAATAGATGCAGAAAAAGCATTGGACAAAGTACAGCATCCTTTCTTGATCAAAACTCTTCAGAGTATAGGGATAGAGGGTACATACCTCAATATCATAAAAGCCATCTATGAAAAACCCACAGCAAATATCATTCTCAATGGGGAAAAACTGAGAGCTTTACCCCTATAGTCTGGAACACGGCAGGGATGTCCACTATGAACACTGCTATTCAACATAGTATTAGAAGTCCTAGCCACAGCAATCAGACAACGAAAAGAAATCAAAGGCATCCAAATCAGAAAAGAAGTCACACTCTCACTGTTTGCAGATGATATGATACCTTATGTGGAAAACCCAAAAGACTCCACCCCAAAACTGCCTGGACTCATACAGGAATTCAGCAAAGTGGCAGGGTATAAAATTAATGCACATAGATCAGTGGCATTCCTATACACCACCACCAAGAGAGAAGAAAGAGAAATGAAGGAGTCAATCCCATTTTCAATTGCACCCAAGACCATAAGATACCTAGGAAGAAATCTAACCAAAGAGGCAATGATCTATACTCAGAAAACTATAAAATACTCATGAAAGGAATTGAGGAAGACACAAAGAAATGGAAAAACGTTCCATGCTCATGGATTGGAAGAACAAATATTGTAAAGATGTCAATGCTACCTAGAGCAATCTACACATTCAATGCAATCCCCACCAAAATACCATCCACTTTTCTCAAAGAAATGGAACAAATCATCCTAAAATTTGTATGGAACCAGAAAAGACCCCGCATAGCCAGAGGAATGTTGAAAAAAGAAAAGCAAAGCCGGCGGCATCACAATTCCAGACTTCCAGCTCTATTACAAAGCTGTCATCATCAAGACAGTATGGTACTGGCACAAAAACAGAGACATACGTCAATGGAATAGAATAGAGAGCCCAGAAATGGAGCCTCAACTCTATGGTCAACTCATCTTCGACAAAGCTGGAATGAATGTCCAGTGGCAAAAAGACAGTCTCTTCAACAAATGGTGTTGGGAAAATTGGACAGCCACATGCAGAAGAATGAAATTGGACCATTTCCTTACACCACACACAAAAATAGACTCCAAATGGTTGAAAGACCTCAATGTGAGACAGGAGTCCATCCAAATCCTAAAGGAGAACACAGGCAGCAACCTCTTTGACCCAGCCACAGCAGCTTCTAGAAACATCGCCAAAGGCAAGGGAAGCAAGGGCAAAAATGAATTATTGGGACTTCATCAAGATAAAAACCTTTTGAACAGCAAAAGATACGTCAACAAAACCAAAAGACAACTGACATAATGGGAGAAGATATTTGCAAATGACATATCAGATAAAGGACTAGTATCCAAAATCCATGAAGAACTTATCAAACCCAACACCCAAAGAACAAATGATCCAATCAAGAAATGGGCAGAAGACATGAAGAGACATTTTTCCAAAGAAGACAACAAAGTGGCCAATAGATGTATGAAAAAGTGCTCAACATCGCTCAGCATCGGGGAAATCCAAATCAGAACCTCAGTGAGATATCACCTCACACCACTCAGAATGGCTAAAATGAACAAGTCAGGAAATGACAGATGTTGGCGGGGATGCGGAGAAAGGGGAACCCTCCTCCACTGTTGGTGGGAATGCAAGCTGGTGCAACCACTCTGGAAAACAGTATGGAGGTTCCTCAAAAAGTTGAAAATAGAGCTACCATATGAACGAGCAATTGCACTACTGGGTATTTACCCCAAAGATACAAATGTAGGGAGCCCAAGGGGTACATGTACCCAGATATTTATAGCAGCAATGTCCACGATAGCCAAACTGAGGGAAGAGACAAGATGTCCATCGACAGATGAATGGATAAAGAACAAGTGATATATATATACAATGGAACATTATGCAGCCATAAAAAGGAATGAGATCTTGCCATTTACATCGACATGTATAGGACTGGAGAGTGTTATGCTGAGCGAAATAAGTCAATCAGAGAAAGACATAAATCATATGACCTCATTGATATGAGGAATTCTTAATCTAAGGAAACAAACTGAGGGTTGCTGGAGTGGTGGGGGTGGGAGGGATGGGGAGGCTGGCTGATAGACATTGGGGAGGGTATGTGCTATGGTGAGCGCTGTGAATTGTGCAAGACTGTTGAATGACAGATCTGTACCTCTGAAACAAGTAATACATTATATGTTAAAGAAAAAAAAGAAGATAGCAGGATGGGGAAGAATGAAGGGGGGGATCGGAGGAGGAGATGAACCATGAGAAACGATGGACTCTGGAAAACAAACTGAGGGTTTTAGAGGGGAGGGGGTGGGAGGATGGGTTACCCTGTTGATGGGTATTAAAGAGGGCACATTCTGCATGGAGTACTGGGTGTTATATGCAAATAACGAATCATGGAACACTACATGAAAAACTAAGGATGTATGGTGATTAACATAACAATAAAAAAGTTTAAAAAAAAGATTCTTTTATACTTTTTCCTTCTCTGTTCTTTGTATTCCCCCTCCCATTTGTTGATCTGTTTTGTTTCTTAATTTCCACAGGAGTGAAATCATATGGTATTCGCCTTTCTCTGATTTATTTTGCTGAGCATCATACACTCTAGCTCTATAAGGATTTTCTTAATCACATTGTTTTTCTGTAGCTTACTTTGTTGTAAGAATACAGTCTATGATACAGATAACATATACAGTATGTGTTAATCGACTCATTGGGTTAGAGGTACAGTTTCTGGTCAAAAGAAGGCTATTAGCAGGTCACTTTTGGGTGAGTCAAAAGTATACTCAGATTTTCAACTGCACAGGGTTTTGGCAGTCCTAATCCCTGCATTGTTCAAGGGCCAACTGTATGTTGAATAAAAGTGGCAAGAGTGGGCATCCCTGTGTTGTTCATGATCTTAGAGGAGAAGCTTTTGGCTTTCACCATTGCATAGGATGTGGCTTCTCAGGTATGGCCTTTGTTATGTTCAGTTTCATTCTCTGTATACCTGCTTTGTTGAGAGCTTTTATCAAAATGGCTGTTGCATTTTGTCAGATGCTTTTTCTGCATTGGTTGAGATGATCATATGATTTTTATCCTTCATTTTGTTAATGCGGCCTATTACTTTGATTTGTGGATGTTGAACCCCCCCTTGCATCCCTGAAATATTTTTCATACCTCTTCCTGTATTGTTGAATTTGGTTTACTGTTATTTTGTTGAGGATTTTTATATCTATGTTCATCACAGATACTGATCTGTAATTTTCTTTCCTTGTGGCATCTTGGTAGGTTTTGATAAGGGCAGTGCTGGCCTCCTAAAAGGAGTTGGGAAGCATTCCTTCCTCTTGTTTTTTGTGGAAAGTTTGAGGATTGGTATTCATTTTTCTTTGAAAATTCGGTGGAATTCACCAGGAAAGCCACATGGTCCTGGACTTCTGTGTATTGAGAGGTTTTTGATTACTTATTTAATCTCCCTATGGGTAATTGGTCTGTTCAGATTTTCTGTCTCTTCAGTATTCAGTCTTGTAAGGTTGTATGTTTCTCGGAATTTATCCTTTTCCTCTAGATTGTCTAACTTGTTGGGGTGTAATTGTTCGAGTGGCCTTTTATGAGCCTTTGTATATCTGTGATATCAGTGGGAAGATCTCTTTCATTTCTGATTGTGAGTCCTCATTCTTTTTTTACCTTAAGTCTAGCTGAAAATTTGTCAGCTTTGTTTTTTTTCAAAGAACCAGCTCTTTTGTTAATCTTCCTGTTGTCTTTTTTTATCTTTCCATTGTCTTCATAGTCTGTATTTGATTTATTTCTGTTCTGATAGGTTACTTCCTTTCTTCTAGTAACTTTGGACTTCCATTTTTTTTTTCTGTTTTCTTGAGGTGGAAAGTCAGTTTGCTTATTCGAGATGTTTCTTTTTTTTTAAGATTTTATTTATTTATTTGACAGAGAGAGACACAGCGAGAGAGGGAACACAAGCAGGGGGAGTGGGAGAGGGAGAGGCAGGCTTCCCGCTGAGCAGGGAGCCTGATGTGGGACTCGATCCCAGGAACCTGAGATCATGACCTGAGCCAAAGGCAGACGCTTAACGACTGAGCCACCCAGGCGCCCTCGAGATGTTTCTTGTTTATTGAGTTCGGCCTGTATCACTATAAACGTCCCTCTTAGAACCATTTTTTTTTTAAAGTAAGCTCTGAGGGGTGCCTGGGTGGCTCAATCAGTTAAGTGTCTGCCTTGGGCTCAAGTCATGATGTTAGGTTCCTGGGATCAACACCTGCATTGGGCTCCCTGCTCAGCGGGTGGAACCTGCTTCTCCCTTTCCCACTGCCTGCAGCTCCCCCTGCTTGTGCTCAATCTCTCTCTCTCTCTGTCAAATAAATAAATGAAATATTTTTTAAAAATAAAGTGAGTTCTATGCCCAGTGTGTGGCTCAAACTCAACCACAAGTTCAAGAGTCACAACGGTCTACCGTCTAAGCCAGCCAGGTGTCCCATTCTCATAACCCCTTTTGCTGCATTCCATAAATTTTGCTATGTTGTATTCCATTTTCATTTGTCTCAAAGTATTTCTTGGTTTCTCTTGTGGTTTGCTCAGGGACCCATTTAGTAGCATGTTGTTTAATCTGCATGTTTGTGAATTTCCAGTTTTCTTCTTGTAATTGATTTCTCATTCCATACCACTGTGGTTGGAAAAGATGCTTGATTTGATTTCAGTCATCATTTTGGAAATTTCTAGGCTTCTTGAATTTATTGTCTTGTCTTGTGGCCTAACGTATTGTCTAGCTTGGAGAGTGTTCTATGTGCACTTGAGAGGGAGTGGATCCCATGTGCTACTTTTGGACGGCCGCTTCTGTATGTATCTGTTAAGTCCCTAATTACCTTGTTGTCTGAGGCTAATGATTCCATTTATATAAGTGAGGTATGAAAGTCCCCCACGGTATTGCTGCTGGTTTCTCCTTTGAGATGTGTATATATATGCTCTACATATTTAGTTGCGCCTCTGTTGGGTGGGTAAATATTTACAAATGTTGCATCCTCTTTTTGGATTGATTCCTTTATCATTATGTAATGCCCTTCTTTGGCTCTTGATAACAGTGTTTGGATTTTTTTTCTCCTGCATTAGACTGAGAATCAGAAGATCATTTTTTAGCTGCAACCTTGAACAAAACACAGTCTGTTGTTTTTTTTTTTTCTCTGTAAAGTAGAAATAATAAATTTTTCTCCTAGGACTATCTCATGACTCAAATAAGAGAATGTACTGTAAAAGTCTTTTCTGAAGTATGGGTACTGCCCAAATATAAAAAGTTGTAATGCTCATGACTATGCAACAGCCAAATGTTCAGGATAAGATTTTTTTTTAGACATATTTATTTACTTGAGAAGAGAGAGAGAGAGAGAGAGAGAGAGAATGCACAGGCATGTGTTAGAGAGGGGTGGGGCAAGGGCAGAGGGAGAGAGCGAATCCCTGCTGAGTGCGGAGCTCGATGCAGGGCTCTATCCCAGGAGCTTGGGACCATGACCTGACCCAAAAGCAAGAGTCAGCTGCTTAACTGACTGTGTCATCCAGGCACCGCGGAATAAGATTTAAAAAGCAATTTTTTTTGAGGGCTTACTGTTGTAAGTCCTATTCTAAGTGGCCTCTATCACATTTAATTCTAAAATCAATTCTTAAAAAAATGAAAAATAGAACCTATTCTAAAAGTACATATTACTATGATCCTCAGAGTTTGGGAAACGCAGGCAGAAGAGAGGTTAAGTAGGGGCCCCTAGGTGGCTCAGTCGGTTAAGCTTCTGCCTTCGGCTCAGACATTATAATTGAGGGCAACTGGCAGGCTCGGTCAGTGGAATATGTGACTCGATCTCAGGGTTATGAGTTTGAGCAATTTGTGCGTACGGCTTACTTAATTAAAATAAAAAGATGTTGTAATTGGGCTTGTTTTCTTTTTCCTTTTGACCCTTTCACCCATTTCTCCCACCTCCAACCCCCTACCTCTGGCAAACACCCATCTGTTCTGTCTAGGAGCTCAGTTTTTTCGTTTTTGTTTTGTTTCATTTAAGGTTCTCCAAGTAAGTGATGGATAGTATTTGACTTTCTCTGTGTGGCCTGCTTGACTTAGCAGAATGCCTTCAAGGTCCAGCCATGGTGCAAGTGGAAAGATTCCATTCTTTATTCTGGCTGAGTAGTATCCAGTGTGTGTATCTACCACAATTTCTTTATTCATTCATCCACTCATGGGCACTTAGGTTGTTTCTAGTTTCCTTGTACATAACCCTGCAGTGAACACAGGGGTGCATATACCTTTTTGAGTTAATGTTTTCGTTTTCTTCGGATAAATACTCAGAAGGGGAATTCCTGGATCTTACAGGAGTTCTCTTTTTAATTTTTTTGAGGATCGTCTGTACTGTGTCCCATCGTGGCTGCACCAACTTATATTCCCACTAACAGTGCACAAGAGTTTTTGTCTTCTTTACATCTTCACCAAAACTTGTCATTTCTTGTCTGTTTGAAAATGGCCATTCTAACAGGTGTGAAGTGGTGTCTCATTGTGGTTTTGATTTGCATTTCCCTGGTGGTTAATGATGTTGAGCATCTTTTCATGTTCGTGTTGACCATCTGTATCTCTTCTTTAGAAATATGTCTATTTGGATCTTCCTATTTCTTTTTAATTTTATTATGTTATGTTAGTCACCATACAATACATCATTAGTTTTTGATGTAGTGATCCACGATCCATTGTTTTCGTATAACACCCTGTGCTCCATGCAGTACGTGCCCTCCTTAATACCCATCACCAGGCTAACCAATCCCCCCTCCCCCCTCCCCTCTAAAACCCTGTTTGTTTCTCAGGTCCATAGTCTCTCATGGTTCATCTCTCCCTCCAATTCCCCCCGGCCATTTTTCCCTTCCTTCTCCTAATGTCCTCCATGCTATTCCTTATGTTCCACAAATAAGTGAAACCATATGATAATTGACTTTCTCTGCTTGACTTGTTTCACTTAGCATAATCTCCTCCAGTCCCATTCATGTTGATGTAAAAGTTGGGTATTCATCTTTTTTGATGGCTGAGTAATATTCCATTGTATATATGGACCACATCTTCTTTATCCATTCATCTGTTGAAGGGCATCTCGGCTCTTTCCACAGTTTGGCTATTGCGGACATTGCTGCTATGAACATTGGGGTGCATATGGCCCTTCTTCTCACTACATCTGTGTCTTTGGGGTAAATACCCAGTAGTGCCATTGCTGGGTCATAGGGGAGCTCTATTTTTAAATTTTGAGGAACCTCCACACTGTATTCCAAAGTGGCTGTACCAACTTGCATTCCCACCAACAGTGTAAGAGGGTTCCCCTTTCTCCACAACCTCTCCAACATTTGTTGTTTCTTTCCCTGTCCATTTTGGCCATTCTAACTGGTGGAAGGTGGTATCTCAAGATCTCCCTATTTTTAAATTAGTTTGCTTGTGGGTTTTTTGGTTTTGTTTTGTTTCTGTTTTTTTTCTTGTTTTTTTTCTTTTCCCGATTGTTTTGTTTTGTTTTGCTGTTGAGTTGCATGAGTGATATTAACCCCTTATCAGATATATGATTTGCAAATGTTTTCCCATACAGTAGGTTGCCTTTTTATTTTGTTGATGGTTTCCTTGCTGATGTCATCCCACACTTTTTTTAATTGTTTTTACTTTTGGTATCAGGTTAAAAAATCACTACCAAGACCTCTATCAAGTGGCTTTTCCCTGTGTTTTCTGTTAAGAGTTTTAGGGTTTCAGGTCTTATATTCAATTCTTGAATGCATTTGGAGTTAATTTTTTGTGTAGTGTAAGATAGTGGTGTGGTTTCGTTGTTCTGCATGTGACTGTCCACTTTTCCCAGCCTTGTTGTTTAAAGAGACTGTTCTTTCCCCCTTGTATATTCTTGGCTCCTTGGTCATAAGGTACTGTACCTTGGATGGGTGGGTTTCCTTCTGGGCTCTCTCTTTTGTTCTGGTGCTCTGTGTGTGTCTGTTTTTTTGCCAACACTAGATTGTCTTGAATACTCTAGCTTTGCAATAATCTGAAATCAGTGAGTGTGATGCCTTTAGCGTTGTTCTTCTTTCTCTAGATTGCTCTGGCTATTCAGAGTCTTCTGTGGCTTCATACAAGTTTTTGGATCCTTTGTTATATTTCTGTGAAAAATAGAATTACAATTTTGATAAGAATTGCATTGAATCTGTAGATGGTTTGGGGAAGTGTGGAGAATTTAACACCATGATTTCTTCTAATCCAAGAGCATGGAGTATCTTTCCATTTCCATGTGTTGTCTTCGTTTTCTTTCCTTAACATCTTGTAGTTTTCAGTATAAGCTTTCACGTCTTGGTGAAGTTTCTTTCTGGGTATTTTATTCTTTTTGATGCAACTTCACGTGGGATGATCTTCCCAATTTCTTTTTCTGATAGTTCGTTATTAGTGTATAGACATGCAACAGATTTTTGTATATTGATATTGGATCCTGTACCTTTATTGAATTCAGTCGTTATTTCGAACAATTTTTCTGTGGAGTCTTTAAGGTTTTCCTTATATACTCTGCCTGCCATCTGCAAATAGTGAAAGGTTTACTTTTTCCTTTCCAATTTAGATGCCTTGTTTATTTTTGTTGCATAATTGCTCTGCCTAGGTTTTCCGATACTATGTTGAATAAAAGTGGCGAGGAAAGACCAGGCAAGTTCCTAATGTAGAGGATCTTAGAGGAAATAGTAACAGCTGAAACTTTTCTCTATTGGATGTGATGTTATCTGTGGGCTTGTCCTGTATGGCCTTTATCATGTTGAGGTATGTTCCCGCTCCACTCACTCTGTTGAGAATATTGACCGTCAATGGATATTGAGTTTTTTCAAATGCTTTTTGTGCATCTCTCAAGATGGTAGCATGATTTTTATTCTTCAGTTTGTTAATGTGATGGATCACTTGGGTTGATGTGCACGTGTGAACCCTCCTTGCATTCCTGGAACAAATCCCAGGATCATAGCATATGATCCTTTCAGCATATTGGTGAACTTGGTTTGCTAGTATTTTGTTGAACATTTTGCCTCTGTGTTCATCATGGATATTGGCCTGTAATTTTATTTTCTTGGGGTGTCCTTGTCTGGATTTGGTATCAGGATAATGTTGGACTCAGGAAATGATTTTGGAAGCTTTCTCTTCTGTTTTTTGGAAATGTTTGAGAAGGATTGGTATGAATTCTTCCCTGAATGGAAGAATTCACCAGTAAAGGCATCTGGTCCTGGAACTTGGTTTTTGGGAGGTTGTAAATTGCTGATATGACGAGCATTGGGTGCTTTATGTAAGTGTTGAATCACTGAATTCTATTCCTGAAATTAATACTGTACTCTGTATGTCACTAGTTCGAATTTATTTATTTATTATTTTTAAGATTTTCTTTTCTATTTTTTTTTTGTTTTTTTTTTTTAAGACTTTATTTATTTGACAGAGAGAGACACAACAAGAGAGGGAACACCAGCAGGGGGATTAGGGGAGTGAGAAGCAGGTTTACCGCCGAGCAGGGAGCCTCATGTGGGGTTCGATCCGAGGACCCTGGATGATGACCTGAGCCAAAGGCAGACGCTTAATGACTGAGCCACCTAGGCGCCCCTAAGATTTTATTTTTATGAGAGAGAGAGAGACCATGGACAGCAGGAGGGGTAGAGGGAGAGGAGGAGAGAGAGAGTCTCAAGAAGACTCCATGCTGAGTTTGGAGCCTGGCCTGCGGCTCAGTCACATGCCCCTGAGACCATAGCATGAGCCGGAACCAAGAGTTGGATGCTCAACCGACTGAGCCATCAGGTGCCGCAAGGAACTAGAATTGAAATAAAAACGTATAACATAAATATGAATAAATAAAGCTCTGATTCTTTGAGGTTGTCCAAATTGTTGCTGTGTACTCTTCACAATAGTTCCTTTGAGCCTTTGTTTTGGTGTGTCCATTGTGATATGTTAGCCAACTAGAAATCGTGGTTTTGAATAGCCTTGGTGTGACTGTTCTCAGCGAGAGCGAGGTGAGTGGCTTGGGGAAGGGGAGCAGGAGGGCCGTGTGATTGCTGACCAAGGGGGACCCCAGGCTGTGCCCCACGGATGCCCCTGCTCTGCAATAGCCATCGTTCCCTCCCACTTCTCACTTGTGTTCGTGGCGCCTGTCACAGGGGACCCGTCAATGCCCCACATCGTGGCCCAGGTGGTGCCCGTCAAAAAAACACCAAATGGAACAAATGGCATGGCCTGAAACCTGTTACATTTGCAAAATTCTAGTGAGAATCCTGTGTTCAGGAACCTCTGGTAATTTCCTAAGTTGGTACTTACTCTTGGTGTTAAAAAATGAAGGGGTACGCAGGTCTCGGTGCTTCACATGGTGATTTTCTGGTTGGGATTTACTTTGTGCTAGGGGAGGTCATAGAACGAGACAGAACATCTCTCTTTGCACGGTAGCCCAGCCCCACCCATAGCATCTGGCTGTGAGCTGTGGGTAGATCGTGTGCCCTGGGGTGAAATTGTGAGACCTGGAACAAGATCATCTCACCAGCAGGGGCCTGAAGCCAGTGTAGGGATACACCCCTGCAAGCTGCTTTGCATTGCTGGGGGGATTACAGAATGATCATTTGATCCCTGTCCGTGTTCGAAAATGGCCAAGTCATTATTGTGAAATCTGAAAATCAGGCCCTCCTGAGAGAAGAGAATCCTTCACCAATGTTGGTGGGGCCCTGAAACCCTGCCACTCCATTCATGTCATCTTCCCTGAGTGCCTGCCCTGGGCAAGGCAAGGGCTTTGCGGGGAGGCCAAGATAGATGCAGTCCCGGCGTCCAGGGGCCCAGGTTCCCATCAAGGCGTGTGGCCTGTCAACAAGTATGTGGTGAGCAGAACAGAGAGGGGAAGGCACTCCGTGCCGTTTGAGGGGCTAGAGGAAGGTTTCCTGTGCCATTTGAGGGTGATGTCACTGACGCATGGCCCTCCTGTCCACCCCGCGGGGTACCAGATCGCGACCGCCTGGCCGGCAGTAGCCCCAGCACGTTCACCACTGTGGAGGTGGGTGCCATGGTGAGGCAGTTCATGGGCACCAAGCTGGCCCTGGAGTCGGCATACATCTTCAGGCTGCCGGCCAAGATGAGGCAGGGCTGGGCAAGCTGCTGTAGGCCCCCGTCGTCACCACTGAGAAGAGAGGTAAGACCCGAGGCCCAAGTCCACTGTCGTGGTGCTACAGGGAGGAGAGCTGGGCAGGAAACGGAGCCGGGAACTTGCATGGTCCACGACGTCCAGGTCAGGCCCTGTACCGTCGCGTGTCTACACAGCCTGACATTTATCAGCCAGGCAGGAATGTCCCCGGTTTAATGCTAGAGACTCGGCTCAGAAAGGTTGTGTAACTGGCCCAGGGTGGCTCTGAGTCACTGTGTTGGAGGGCAGCTCCCTGAAGCCAGGCACTTGGTCTCTGATGTTCAAAACCATGTGCCCAGCTGAGCAGGTGCTCATTAAAGTTTCCTGTGGAGCAGTCGTAGGGAGATCTGTCTTCATGGACGCCGCTTCTGTTGCAAACACTGGCGAGATGCTTATTGTACATTGTCTTGGTTTATCCTCACCAAAGCCTGGGGAACAAAGCTCTGTGAGCCCCAGTTCTACAGAAGAAGTGGGGGCCCAGACAGATTCAGTCATTTCCTGCTGTGGGGGCAGTGATGTGAACACCCTTCATAGACCCCCCCCCCGACCCCCTTTTCCCACACCAATCTTCTGTGAGTTCCCATCTCGGCAAGCCCCTGACATGCCCTTCAGCCTCGCTGTGGAATCTGCCTCAGCAGGCTCCCTAACCAAGGCCACCCCAATTCCAGGTGTGGAGGTCAGGGCCAGACCCAGAGGTCTGAGGGAAGAGGAGGACAGGAAGGCACTTGCACGCAGAGCCAACGGGTGCGCTCGGAGAGATGGCCTGTCCTACCTCCCATGTGGGAGTGCCTAGCGCCAGGCTCTGGAGCTGTGTGACCTTAGGCAAGGCCCTTCCCCTCTCTGTGCCCTGGCGCCCACCTGGTGGCCTCTTGGGAAGCACCCAAGGGCCAGCACCGTCCACGTGGTGCCATGGCCTTGCTCAGAGTGTGAGCCGGTGTCCCCGCGTGTGATCACTCTAGGACAAGATCTAGAGCAGATGGTTTAAGTGAGGCAGGGGTTGAACCCAGAGTGCTTGAAAAACAATCCAAAGGGCTGATCTGAAACCTACCAAAGATAGAAGGCAAAAGAGGCCGGCGTGCACTGAGCTCTTGCCACCTTCTGGCCACCTTCCAGGCATTGCAGCCCATTGCTCTCTCTACTTCCACACATCAGGCCGAACCTGTCCTCTGGGGTTTTTGTGGAGGCTTCATTCCATAGGCTAGACAGATGAAAGCATTGGTCATTGGCCATTGATTGAACCGCCAGCCCCTCTCCCGTCCTCAGAAGTCATGGGTGGGACCAAAAGTTCCAACCCTCTGATCACAACGTTGGTTGTCCTGGTGACCAGCCCACATCCTCATTAACATGACAAGAGACACCTTTGTCACTCTGGACAAAGACGTGTATATGAGAAACAAGTTTTCTCATCTGAATGGCTAAATAGATATTCTTCTTACAAGTCACAACATTGCAAACATGGCTCCAGTCTCTGCTTCTGTGCTCACAGGACGCCCTCCCAGTGGTGTGTCCAAATTTCTCTCCTCTTCTCAGGATGTTTGGATCGCCTTATTGCCTCACTATTTGTCAAAGGATTGCTGGATCCTAAATTGCTTCTCAAAATATGCCTTTCTTCATGTTCAGCAATGGATCATGTGGAACACTTGGGCTCCCCATGTGAATTAGCTATTATAATACCTTGCTCATGTTCATCTGTCCAGAGTTTGCAGTTACATTTATAAGCAGCTTTGCTGTTAGTGACCTCAAGGTTGAAGGTAGTCCTCTTGACTTAGGTGTCATTGAAAAGACCCCTCGATGCTTTGTTTTGGGGTTTTGGGGGCATTGGTAGGTTTAGCTTGTATTTGTAGGACCCAGGACTCTATACATGCATTTATGTCAGGTAGATTTCTAGAAGTGTAATTGTTGGGTTAAAAGGCAAGTGCATTGAAAACCTTGATAAATAAAACCAAATTGCCCTCCAAAAAAGAAACCAGTCCCTGGATTAGGGTGCTTCCTACTGCACTGTGACTTGCTCTTAACTGCAAGGTCTGCAAAACCCTGTGTCCATATAAGCTGGCATCCACAGGTACCAGGGGTTAGAACACCAACGTATCTTTTTGGAGGACACAGTTCAACCCACAACAGAGCAGTTTTCATACAACAAAGCTGTGGCCTCTACTCTGAGACCAGGACAGCATTTCCTAAGATGCTGGTGGCATCCTATAGACAGCGGCTGTGTAGGCATCACTGATAATTCAGCGTGCATCCATCTCTGAACAAGCATCACCGCCCTGTTGCAGCCAGGGGTCATGGGCGTGCCCTTTGTCCATCTGTCTGGTCACAGCTTGAGCGGTTCTTGTCCTTATTTGCTGAGTATTCCAGAGGAGACCCGGGACCCAGAGCCCCTGGCCCCCTGGCCTGCACTCTGGCTGCTGCAGCCCTCCCCAGACTAATTAACCAACAGAAATTGACGGGAGGGAGAATGTGAGCTGGGCATCTCTGTGTGCATCCTGGTGTGGGTTCAATTCTGAGATTCAGGGCCTGGCTACCACCATTCATGTTCCACAGTGTGTCAAAATGTCAAATGAGCACCTGCCCTACCCTAGGCCCGCCCTTCATTGCCACCTGACATTGGAGGGACCACGGGGCTTCCAGCTTAGGTCTGAGTCAGGGCAGAATAGGGGTGATCTGGCATGCAGAGCACTCACTGCACGCCCCGCCCCCAGTGAGGCTGCCACAAACCTGGGTGGGAGATGCCCTGGAGGGCCAGAGGAGATGGGGCTCACCTCCAGGGGGCACAGCCACTGGGGTGGACAGGTCTCTGTGGCAGCCCAGGTGTGCACGGAGAGGGGTGGCCCATGGAGAGCTCCTGGGCTTTGGGGACTTGCACCCACTGTGGCGATCAGGGGGGGCTTCACGGAGGAGGAGCCATTTGAGATAGGTTGTCAGGGAAAAGGGATTTCACCGAGGACACAAGGGAAGGTAAGATTTACAAGGGCCCAGCAAAGCTAAATGTTCCAGGAGTGGGAAGAGCGAGGTGTTCCCAGGCCAGCTGACCCCTGTCTCTTTCCACCTGTAGCTCCGAGAAACACCGGTGCTACGACGTCATCCTGACGGCCTACAACATCATCGGCGAGAGCCCAGTAGCGCGCCCGTGGAGGTGTTCGTCGGCGAGGCCGGTAAGCTCCGGGTGCCCCCGCCTTCTGGGAGGCCTGGCGTGGCGCTCTCAGGGGCTGAGCAGCGTGCCCATGTTGAGGAGCATGGTGCCTGTGCGAGGCTAGGAGGCTCCGGCGTGGGTCAGCGTGGGGAGGGGTGTCGGAAGCGCCGGCGGGCAACTGCGGGGAACACGGTGGCATCAGTGGTGTCAGCGGCGGCAGCAGTAGTGCTGGCCGTCAGTCGGAGTCAGCGTTCGGCAGCAGCGGAAGCTCCCGGCAGCAGAGGCAGCAGCCGTATGAGCAGCGGGTGGCGGCAGCGGTAGGTGCCGGGATAGTGGGCGTCGGTATGTGGCAGCGGGAGGCGGTGGAGGCAGGGGCGGCAGGAAGCGGTGAGGCACAGGCAGCTGGCGCCGCAGGCAGGCAAGAGCCGGCAAACGGCAGGCAGGCGGCAACAGGAAGCGGCCACAGCGGTTTCAGGTGGCGGTGGCAGGAAGCGGCGGAAGACAGCGGAGGCAGGCGGCGGGGGAAGGTGGCAGGAGGAGGGAGGCTGCAGTGGCGGCCGGCAGTGCGGGCAGCCGGTTCCAGGTGCCAGCGGTAGGCAGGCGGAGGCGGCAGGTAGGAGGTAGCAGGTGCAGGCTGCAGTAAGCAGCGGCTGGCAGGCAGGCCACGGCAGGCAAGGGCCGCGGGTGGTGCCAGGACATAGCAGGCGGCGGCAGCAGGCAGTCGGCGGGGGCAGGCAGGCGGCAGACAGCAGCATTAGGCAGACGGCAGCTGTGGCAATTGGCAGGTGGCAGCGGTAGGCAGACGGTGCCGGCAGTGGTGGGGTTAGGCAGGCAGCGTTGGCATGCATCCTCGGGGTTAGGTAGCTGGGCCCGGTGAGCCAGGCTGCGGCAGCAGACGGCGGTGGCAGGCGGCGGCAGGATGCGGAGGCAGTCAGGCGGCCACGGATGCCGGCGGGCAGCAGGCAGCGGGCGCACGCAAGAGCGGTGGTTGGCAGAAGGCAGGTGGCGGCGGCAGGCAGAGGTAAGCGGCAGCAGGGGGCGGCAGTGGCAGACGGCAGTGGTAGTACTGACTGGTGGCGGCAGCAGGCAGGCGGTGGCAGGCGGCGGTGGCAGCACTGGTGGGCAGTGGCGGCAGGCAGCGGCAGGCAGTCGGTGGCAGTCGGTGGCAGGCGGCAGCGGGTAGCAGCAGAGGTGGCAGCGGTGACAGCACCAGTGTGTGGCGTCTTCGGCTGCAGCCGCTGCAGGGGCGGCAAGGGCTGCAGGGGTGCCAGCTTTGGGCAGCCCCGGGTCATCGAGCGGCAGTGTGTGGCAGCCTCAGCAGCAGGTGCCATTGGCTTCAGCCGGAGTCACCGGCGGGGGAAGCAGGCGCCGCGATAGGGGCGGGGTCAGCAGCAGGCGGGTCAGCGGCGGCAGCGTGTGTCAGCGTGGGGAGGGGCGCCGGAGGTGCCGGCGGGCATAGTCGGGTTACGCGGCGGGGTCGGCAGCGTCGGCGGCGTCAGCAGTAGTGCTGGCGTCAGTTGCCTTCAGCATTGGGCAGCAGCGGAAGCTCCGGGCAGCAGAGGCAGCAGAAGGAGTATCAGCAGCGGGTGGCGGCAGCGGTAGGTGCCGGGTTAGTGGGGGTCAGTATGTGGCAGCTGGAGGCGGTGGAGGCAGTGGAGGCAGGGGGCGGCAGTAAGCGGTGGGGGCAGGGAGGCAGGTAGCGGCAGGCAAGTGTAGTGGGCGGCGGCGGTAGGCGATTGCAGGCGGCGGCAGGAAGCGTTGGCAGGCTGTGGTAAGCAACGGCACGCAGGCAGGCGGCCGCGGCAGGCAGGCAAGGGCGGCGGGCGGTGGAAGGAGGTAGCAGGCGGCGGCAGGGGGCGGGGGCAGGTGGCGGCGGCTTGCAGGCCACGGCCAGAGGCAGGCAGGGGTCCGCGGGGACAAGAGGTAGCAGGCGGCGGCGTCGGCAGGGGGCGGGGGCAGGCAGGCTGCGGCAGGCAGGTGGCAGGCAGTTGCAGGCAGGCTGCAGCACTGGGGGTACGCAGTAGCTGCAGGTGGCAACAGGTGGTGGCGGCAGGAAGCGGCGGCGGGCAGGTGGTGGGGGCAGGTGGCGGCGGCTTGCAGGCCACGGCCAGAGGCAGGCAGGGGTCCGCGGGGACAAGAGGTAGCAGGCGGCGGTGGCGGCAGGGGGCGGGGGCAGGCAGGCTGCAGCAGGCAGGTGGCAGACAGTTGCAGGCAGGCTGCAGCACTGGGGGTACGCAGTAGCCGCAGGTGGCAACAGGCAGTGGCCACAGGAAGCGGCGGCGGGCAGGTGGTGGGGGCAGGTAGTGGCGGCCGGCAGACCCCGGCTAGGGGCAGGCAGGGGGCGGCGGCGGCAAGAGGTTGCAGACGGGGGCAGGCAGTGGTAAGCGGCGGGAGGAAACGGCGGCAGGCAGCAGGGCCAGGCAGCAGCGTTAGGTAGGCGGCAGCAATAGGCGTGTGGTGGCCTTGGGCTGGCGTGGCGGGTAATGGTAAGTGGCAGCAGGCGGCGGTGGTAGGTAAGCAGCAGCAGGCCGTGGCGGGCTGCAGGCCCCAGGGCCCAGGCAGGAAGCGGCGGCTGATAATCGCAACCAGCCATAAGCGGTGGCAGAAAGCGGCGGCAGGTGGGGGCAGGTGGCAGGGGGAGGCGGGCCACAGTGGAGGCAGGCAGTGTGGGAAGCAGGCGGTAGTGGCCGCAGGCAGCGGAGGCAAGCGGGCTGCAGGGAGCAGCGGCAGCAGTTGGCGGTGGTAGGTTGGCAGCGTTGGCAGGCACCGTCGAGTTTAGGCAGCGGAGGCTGGTGGCAGCAGAGGAGGTGGCAGGTGGCGGGCTGCAGGTGGCGGCGGTAGACAGCGGTAAATGGCAGCAGGGGGTGCGGGCAGGCAGGCGGAGGCAAGGGGATACAGGCAAGGGTGGCAGGCGGCAGCGGAAGGAAGCGGTGGCGGGCAGGTGGCTGGGGCGGTAGGCAGCGGTAACTGGCAGCAGCTGGCGGGGGCAGCGGCCCGGTGGTGGTATGGGCAGGGTCAGCGCTGGGCAGCCAGCGCCAGCAAGCAGCAGGCGGCAGAGGGCGGCAGCGTGGGCCAGCCATGTCGGCGGTCAGCAGCAGCGTCTGCGATGGGCAGCGGGTGTCAGTGGCGGAAGCTGGGGGCAGTGGCGGTAGCTGGGGGCTGTGGCGGTATGGCTGGGAGCAGAGAGAGCCGGGGGCAGCGGCGTCCTTGGAACCCTAGCATGCTGCGGTTCCGAGGAAGAGGTGCCCCTCAGCCTGGTATCTGCAGGGCACACAGGGGGCCACCCAGGACCCAGAGGCTGAGCCTGAGGCGGCGTGCCAAGTCCTGCTTCCTCCCATTGGGGAGGCCAGTTGAGTTCGGCCTCTGCCCTGGGCCTGAGCTTCAGTCTCTCCATCTGTAAAGTGGGCAGAACAGCAAAACCTTAGGGTTATGGTGCAGATTTAATGTAGGTAATGGGTTTCCTCTAGACTGGTTCAGAGTACAGGTTGTCATTCCTCTTATTCCACTTCCAGCTGTGTGACCTTGAGCAAGATAGGTAATCGCCAGGCCTCAGAATTCTCATCTGAGAGATGGGCCTGCAAAGAGACCTATATAGGCTTGTTTTGGGGATTTAGTGAAGTAGTACACAGAACCCATTTCCAAAATCAATGTAAATCATGGTTCCTGGCTCGAGATAAGTGCAGTACGAGTCTTTGGGATTAATATCACAGAAGTATTAGTTATTGTTATTGCTAGCACCGGGGAAGGAACACCGTGATTGCCATCCTCATGATTATCATCGTGAGTTAATTGAGGAGCTGCTCTGTGCCTGGCGCTGGCTAAGCATTCTACACCCTTTATCAGTTTGCACATCTCCATGGGCTAGGATCCTGATAGGCCTCTGAGTCTTAGAGACGCAGATAATGCTTGGAACCAGATTTCAATCCCTTGTCTTTGCAGCTCCAAAACCTGTGCTTCCAACCTCTCCATGATTGGGGCGTATCCGAAACCCTCATGCCTCTCTGCTTGACTCTGCACCTTACAGCTTAGAATAGGGCCTAACACAGGGGAATACAGAGGGATAAGTATTCTCTATTTCTGTTACCGTCGTAGTCTTTATTCCCTCGCAGTGCTTTATGGGCACAGATGTAACGGTGTTGGTTAGTGATTCAGATCAAGAGCTGACAGACCATCCCAACTGAGAGAAATGAGACCCATTTTATGTGCTCCTCTCCCCCTAGAATGACGGTCAAGAGACAGTGATGACTCAGAGGTTGCCAGTGAGTTAAAGAAGTTGGCTGCCCAGCCGCAAGAGCCTGAGTAGACAGCAGCGGCGACCTTTGGTAGCATCTCAAAAGACACCTACACGATGGAACATGCCCAGGGATTTGGAAAACCGGTAAGGCACTTTCCATACACCCTGCCTTGTTCTTCCTCAACTTCTTCAGTATCTCCCAGGAACTCCCTGCTTCTTCCTGTACCCATAAACGGGATGCAGTGCCCACTGCTCTGGGTAGAGAGGAGCCCGGCACTTTACATGCTGTTCTGTGCACGCACTCACCAGTGTACAAAGCTCTCCTTTAGCCTCTGTTAGGAACAGGAGGGCAGTTTCCCGCACAGATTTGGGCAGGTCCCTGCACTTTCTGAGTCCCCTGAACAATGGTGTACGGCTTACCTGTTTAAATCCAGTTTTGTCTTGGAGTGTTTTACAAGACCTTTTCCTTAGGATAACTTGTAAGATCACTCTCTTTACAAATTCGAAGCTTGTAATACAGTGTTATTAAATATAGCCGCCATGTTGTACGTTACATCCTGTGACTGACTGACTTTATACCTGTAAGTTTGAACCTTTGACCCCTGTCACCCATTTCACACCCATCCCCCTGCCTGTCAACCACCAATCTGACTGCTGTATCTTTAAGCTCAGTTTTTTGGTGTTTTTAGATTCCATATAAATGTGTTGTCATAGAGTATTTGTCTCTGACTTCTTTCAGTTAGCATCGTGCCCTCAGGGTCCATCCATGTTGCTGTAAAAAGAACGATTTCGTTTTTTGTTATGGCTAAAGAGTATTGCAGCGTCTACATACACCACATCTTCCTTATCGATTCATCCCTCCGTGGACATGTAGGTTGTCCTCCTATCTTAGCTGTTATGAATAATGCTGCAGTGAACATGGGGGTTCAGATATCTTTTCAAATGGGTGTTTTTGTTTTCTTTGGCTAAATGGCCAGGAGAAAAATTGCTGGATTGTAGGCTCGTTCTAGTTTTAATGTTTTGAGGAGCCTGCATACTCTTTTCCACAGTGGATGCACCTACCTACGTTCCCACCAACAGCTCACTGGGGTTCCCTTTCGGCCACATCCTTGCTAACATGTGTTATTTCTCATCTTTTTGATACTAAGTTTTCTAACCAGTGTGAGGTGCTATCCCATTGTTGTTTTGATTTGCATTTCCCTGATGATTCATGATGTTGAGCATCTTTTCACGTCCCTGTTGGCTCTCTGGATGTCTTCTCTGGATAATGTCCATTTGGATAATCCTCCCACTTTTTAACCACTTTGTTTTTTTGCTGTAGTTATTGAGTCTAAGAGTGCTTTATATGTACTGGATACTTATCTTTTTTTTTTTTTTTAAAGGATTTATTTATTTATTTATTTGAGAGAGAGAATGAGATAGAGAGCATGAGAGGGGGGAGGGTCAGAGGGAGAAGCAGACTCCCTGCTGAGCAGGGAGCCTGACGTGGGACTCGATCCCGGAACTCTGGGATCATGACCTAAGCCGAAGGCAGTCGCTTAACCAACTGAGCCACCCAGGCGCCCCTCCATACAAATTTTAAAGATTCTTTGCCTTATGTCTGTAAAACGTGTTTCGAATTTTGGTAAGAATTGCATTCAATCTCTAGACGGTTTTGGGTAGTATAGACATTTTAACACTTAATTCTTCTAATCCATGAGCATGGAATGTCGATTTACTTGTGTTGTCTTCCGTTTCTTTCCTTAGTGTCTTACAGTTTTCAGTATATAGGCTTTCACCTCCTTGGTTAAATTTATCTTTAAGTGTTTTTTGTGTTTTTTTTTTTTGATGCAGTTTTAAATATTATTTTTTAAATTTATTTTCCTGTTCATTATTAGTATATAAAAATGGAACATATTTTTATGTACTTTTTATCCTGCAACTTTATTGAATCTGTTTAATAGTTTTTTTCATGTTGTTTTTAGGGTTTTTTTACATATAAAATGTCATTTGAATATAGTGACCTTTTTTTTTTTTTCTTTAAAGATTTTATTTATTTATTTGAGACAGAGAGAATGAGAGACAGAGAGCATGAGAGGGAGGAGGGTCAGAGGGAGAAGCAGACTCCCTGCCCAGCAGGGAGCCCGATGCGGGACTCGATCCCGGGACTCCAGGATCATGACCTGAGCCGAAGGCAGTCCCTTAACCAACTGAGCCACCAAGGTGCCCCTGAATATAATGACCTTTACTTCTTCCTTTCCAATTTGGATGTATTTTATTTCTTTATTTTTCTTGTGTAATTGCTCTGGCTGGGATTTCCAGTAGTATAATTGACCGTTGTCCATCGTCGGTTTGAATTGTGTGGTCCACTTAATACATTTTTTATTCAGTAAATACAGGCATTGCTTGTAAAGGTATTGTCCTTTTGAATTTTTTTTTCTTTTAAAATGATTATTTATATTCTACTTACTTAACATACAGTGCAATATTGGTTTCAGGAGAATTCCGTGATTCATGACTTGCTTACAACCCCTACTACTCATCATAACAGTGCCCTCCTTAATCCCATCACCCAGCTAGACCATCCCCCAAACACCTCCCCTCTGTCAAATCTCTGTTTTCCAGCATCAAGAGTTTCTTACAGTTTGTTTCCCTCTCTGTTCTTTGTATTCCCCCTCCCATTTGTTGATCTGTTTTGTTTCTTAAATCCTTAGGAGTGAAATCACATGGTATTCGTCTTTCTCTGACTCACTTATTTTGCTTAGCATAATACACTCTAGCTTCATCAGGATTTTTTTTTTTAAAGAATTTATTTATTTGTTTTTCTTTTTTTTTTTTTAATTTTATTATGTTATGTTAGTCACCATACAATACATCATTACTTTTTGATGTAGTGATCCACGGTCCATTGTTTTCGTATAACACCCAGTGCTTCATGCAGTACGTGCCCTCCTTAATACCCATCACTGGGCTAACCAATCCCCCCCACCCCCCTCTAAAACCCTGTGTGTTTCTCAGGTCCATAGTCTTACATGGTTCATCTCTCCCTCCAATCCCCCCCCCCATTTTTCCCTTCCTTCTCCTAATGTCCTCCATGTTTTTCCTTATGTTCCACAAATTAGTGAAACCATGTGATGATTGACTTTCTCTGCTTGACTTACTTCACTTAGCATAATCTTCTCCAGTCCCATCCATGTTGATGTAAAAGGTGGGTATTCATCCTTTCTGATGGCTGAGTAATATTCCATTGTATATATGGACCCCATCTTCTTTATCCATTCATCTGTGGAAGGGCATCTCGGCCCTTTCCACAGTTTGGCTATTGTGGACATTGCTGCTATGAACATTGGGGTGCATATGGCCCTTCTTTTCACTACATCTGTGTCTTTGGGGCAAATACCCAGTAGTGCAATTGCTGGGTCATAGGGTACCTCTATTTTTAAATTTTTGAGGAACCTCCACACTATTATTTTTTGACAGAGAGAGACACAGCAAGGGAGGGAACACAAGCAGGGGGAGTTGGAAAGGAAGAAGGAGGCTCCCCACAGTCTTTGGATCAAATGCGGGGCTCGATCCCAGGATCCTGGGATCATGACCTGAGCCAAAGGCAGACGCTTAATAACTGAGCCCCAAGCTCCATCAGGATATTCTTAATCACACTCTTTTTCTCTAGCTTACTTTGTTGTAAGAATACAGTCTATAATACATATAACATTCAAAATATCTCTGAATCAAATCTTTGTGTTCCTGATAACTTTTGTGGTCAACAGTAGGATATTAGTAGTTCAGTTTTGGGTGACTCAAAAGTATTCTCAGATTTTCAACTGCACAGGGGTTGGCAACCCTAATCCCTGCATTGTTCAAGGGCCAACTGTATGTTGAGTAGAAGTGGCGAGAGTGTGCATCCTTGTCTTGTTCCTGATCTTAGAGGAGAAGCTTTCGGCTTTCACTCTTGCATAGGACGTGGCTTCTCAGGTATGGCCTTTATTAGGTTGAGTTACATTCTCTGTATACCTGCTTTGTTGAGAGCTTTTATCAAAATGGGTGTTGGGTTTTGTCAGATGCTTTTTCTGCATTGGTGAAGATCATATGATTTTTACCCTTTGTTTTGTTAATGTGGCCTATTTCTTTGATTGATTTGTGGATGTTGAACCCCCCTTGCATCCCTGAAATAAATCTGACTTGTTCATACTTCTTCCTGTATTGTTGAATTTCGTTTGCTGTTACTTTGTTGAGGATTTTTATATCTATGTTCATCACAGATATGGGTCTGTAATTTTCTTTTCTTGTGGTATTTTGGTAGGGTTTGATAAGGGCAATGCTGGCCTCCTAAAAGGAGTTGAGAAGCATTCCTTCCTCTTGTATTTGTGGAAAAGTTTGAGAAGGATTGGTATTCATTTTTCTTTGAAAATTTGGTAGAATTCACCAGGAAAGCCATCTGGACTCCTGACTGTTGAGAGGTTTTTAATTACTCATTTTGTTTTCCTACTGGTAATTGGTCTGTTCAGAATTTGTCTCTTCATGATTCATTCTTGGAAGGTTGTGTGTTTCTTGGAATTTATCCTTTCCTTTTGGACGGTCAAACTTGTCGGGGTGTAATTGTTCACAGTAGTCTCTTATGAGCCTTTGTCTATGGTATCAATGGAAACATCTTTTTCATTTCTGATTATGTGTACTCATTCTTTTTTTTTTTACCTTGAGGCTAGCTGAAAATTTGTCAGCTATTTTCTTTTCTTTCTTTCTTTTTTTTAAAGATTTTATTTATTTATTTGAGACAGAGAGAATGAGAGAGACAGAGAGCACATGAGAGGGCGGGAGGGTCAGAGGGAGAAGCAGGCTCCCTGCTGAGCAGGGAGCCCGATGCGGGACTCAATCCCGGGACTCCAGGATCATGACCTGACCCGAAGACAGTCACTTAACCAACTGAGCCACCCAGGCGCCCTCAGCTTTTTTCTTTTCAAAGAACCAGCTCTTTTGTTGATCTTTCTATTGCCTTCATAGTCTGTATTTGATTTATTTGTTTGAGATGTTACTTCCTTTCTTCTATTAAATTTGGGCTTCCGTGTTCTTTTTCTGGTTCCTTGAGGTGGAAAGTTAGGCCGCTTATTTGAGACGATTCTTGTTTCTTGATTTACGCCTGCATCACTATAAACTACCGTCTTAGAACCACTGTTTTTTAATTTTTTAAAAAAAATTTTATTGTTATGTTAATCACCATACATCATTATTTTTAGATGTAGTGTTCCATGATTCATTGTTTGTGCATAACACCCCGTGCTCCATTCAGAATGTGCCCTATTTAATACCCTTCACCAGGCTAAACCATCTTCCCACCCCCTCCCCTCTAGAACCCTCAGTTTGTTTTTCAGAGTCCATCATCTCTCATGGTTCATCTCCCCCTCCAATTTACCCCCCTTCATTCTTCCCCTTCTGATATCTTTTTCTTCTTCTTTTTTTTTTTTTGTTTCTTAACATATATTGAATTATTCGTTTCAGAGGTACAGATCTGAGATTCAACCGTCTTGCACAATTCCCAAGGTTTACCAGAGCACATACCCTCCCCAATGTCTATCCCCCAGTCATCCCATCCCACCCCCCACTCCAGCAACCCTCAGTTTGTTTCCTGAGATTAAGAATTCCTCATATCAGTGAGGTCATTTGATACATGTCTTTCTCTGTTTGACTTATTTCGCTCAGCATAATGCCCTCCAATTCCATCCACCTCGTTGCAAATGGCAAGATCTCATTCCTTTTGATGGCTACATAATATTCCATTGTATATATATATACCATTTCTTCCTTATCCATTTATCTGTCGATGGACATCTTGGCTCTATCCACAGTTTGGCTATTGTGGACATTGCTGCTATAAACATCGGGGTGCATGTACCCCTTCGGGTCCCTACATTTGTATCTTTGCGATAAATACCCAGCAGTGCAGTTGCTGGATCATATGATAGATCTATTTTCAACTTCTGGAGGAACCTCCATACTGTTTTCCAGAGTGGCTGCACCAGCTTGCATTTCCACCAACAGTGGAGGAGGGTTCCCCTTTCTCTGGATCCCTGCCAACATCTGTCCTTTCCTGACTTGTTAATTTTAGCCATTCTGACTGGTGTGAGGTGGTATCTCATTGAGGTTTTGATTTGGATTTCCCTGATGCCGAGCGATGTTGAGCACTTTTTCATGTGTCTGTTGGCCATTTGGATGTCTTCTTTGGAAAAATGTCTGTTCATGTCTTCTGCCCATTTCTTGATTGGATTCTTTGTTCTTTGGGTGTTGAGTTTGATAATTTTGGATACTAGCCCTTTATCTGATATGTCATTTGCAAATATCTTCTCCCGCTGTGTCGGTTGTCTTTTGGTTTTGTTGACTGTTTCTTTCGCTGTTCAAAAGCTTTCTATCTTGATGAAGACCCAATAGTTCATTTTTGCCCTTGCTTCCCTTGCCTTTGGCAATGTTTCTAGGAAGAAGTTGCTGAGGCTGAGTCGAAGAGGTTGCTGCCTGTGTTCTCCTTTAGGATTTGGATGGACTCCTGTCTCACATTGAGGTCTTTCAACCATTTGGAGTCTATTTTTGTGTGTGGTGTAAGGAAATGGTCCAATTTCATTCTTCTGCATGTGGCTGTCGAACTTTCCCAACACCGTTTGTTGAAGAGACTGTCTTTTTGCCATTGGACATTCTTTCCTGCTTTGTCGAAGATGAGTTGACCATAGAGTTGAGGGTCTACTTCTGGGCTCTCTATTCTGTTCCATTGATCGATGTGTCTGTTTTTGTGCCAGTACCATAGTGTCTTGATAATGACAGCTTTGTAATAGAGCTGGAAGTCCGGAATTGTGATGCCGCCAGCTTTGCTTTTCTTTTTCAACATTCCTCTGGCTATTTGGGGTCTTTTCTGGTTCCATACAAATTTTAGGATGATTTGTTCCATTTCTTTGAGAAAAGTGGATGGTATTTTGGTGGGGATTGCATTGAATGTGTAGATTGCTCTAGGTAGCATTGACATCTTTACAATATTTGTTCTTCCAATCCATGAGCATGGAACGTTTTCCCATTTCTTTGTGTCTTCCTCAGTTCCTTTCATGAGTATTTTATAGTTTTCTGAGTACAGGTCATTTGTCTCTTTGGTTAGATTTCTTCCTAGGTATCTTATGGTTTTGGGTGCAATTGAAAATGGGATTGACTCCTTCATTTCTCTTTCTTCTGTCTTGTTGGTGTATCGGAATGCCACTGACTTCTGTGCATTGATTTTATATCCTGCGACTTAACTGAATTCCTGTATGAGTTCTAGCAGTTTTGGGGTGGAGTCTTTTGGGTTTTCCACATAAGGTATCATATCATCTGCAAAGAGTGAGAGTTTGACTTCTTCTTTGCCGATTTGGATGCCTTTGATTTCTTTTCGTTGTCTGATTGCTGTGGCTAGGACTTCGAATACTATGTTGAATAGCAGTCGTTGTAGAGGACATCCCTGCCGCGTTCCTGACCTTAGGGAGAAAGCTCTCAGTTTTTCCCCATTGAGAATGATATTCACTATAGGTTTTTCATAGATGGCTTTTATGATACTGAAGTATGTACCATCTATCCCTATACTCTGAAGAGTTTTGATCAAGAAAGGATGCTGTAATTTGTCTAATGATTTTTGTGCATCTATTGAGAAGATCATATGATTCTTGTTCTTTCTTTTGTTAATGTATTGTATTACGTTGATTGATTTGCGGATGGTGAACCAACCTTGCAGCCCAGGGTTAAATCCCACCTGGTTGTGGTGAATAATCCTTTGAATGTACTGTTGGATCCTATTGGCTAGTAGTTTGGTGAGAATTTTTGCATCCTTGTTCATCAGGGATATTGGTCTGTAATTCTCCTTTTTGATGAGGTCTTTGTCTGGTTTTGGGATCAAGGTAATGGTGGCCTCATACAATGAGTTTGGAAGTTTTCCTTCCATTTTATTTTTTGGAACAGTTTCAGAAGAATAGGTATTAATTCTTCTGGAAATGTTTGGTAGAATTCCCGTGGGAAGCCATATGGCCCTGGGCTTTTGTTTGTAGGGAGATTTTTGATGACTGCTTCAATTTCCTTAGTGGTTATAGGTCTGTTCAGGTTTTCTATTTCATCCTGGTTCAGTTTTGGTAGCTGATACATCTCTAGGAATGCATCCATTTCTTCCAGGTTATCGAATTTGCTGGCATAGAGTTGCTCATAATATGTTCTTATAATTATTTGTATTTCTTTGGTGTTGGTTGTGATCTCTCCCCTTTCATTCATGATTTTATTTATTTGGGTCATTTCTCTTTTCTTTTTGATAAGTCTGGCCAGGGGTTTATCAATTTTGTTAATTCTTTCAAAGAACCAGCTCCTAGTTTCGTTGATCTTTTCTACTGTTCTTTTAGTTTCTATTTCATTGATTTCTGCTCTGATCTTTATTATTTCTCTTCTCCTGCTGGGCTTAGGCTTTATTTGCTGTTCTTTCTCCAGCCCCTTTAGGTGTAGGGTTAGGTTGTGTATTTGAGACCTTTCTTGTTTCTTTTTTTTTTTTTTTTAAGATTTTATTTATTTATTTGAGACAGAGAGAATGAGAGAGACAGAGAGCACATGAGAGGGCACGAGGGTCAGAGGGAGAAGCAGGCTCCCTGCTGAGCAGGGAGCCTGATGCGGGACTCGATCCTGGGACTCCAGGATCATGACCTGAGCTGAAGGCAGTCGCTTAACCAACTGAGCCACTTTCTTGTTTCTTGAAAAAGGCTTGTATTGCCATGTACTTTCCTCTTAGGGCTGCCTTTGCTGCATCCCAATGATTTTGAATAGTTGTGTTTTCATTTTCATTGGTTTCCACGAATTTTTTAAAATCATCTTTAATTTCCTGGTTGACCCACTCATTCTTTAGTAGGATGCTCTTTAGCCTCCATGTATTTGAGTTGTTTCCGACTTTCCTCTTGTGATTGAGTTCTAGTTTCAAAGCATTGTGGTCTGAAAATAGGCAGAGAATGATCCCAATCTTTTGGTACCGGTTGAGACCTGATTTATGACCAAGGATGTGATCTATTCTGGAGAATGTTCCATAGGCACTAGAGGAGAATGTGTATTCCGTTGCTTTGGCATGGAATATTCTGAATATGTCTGTGAAGTCCCTTTTGTCCAGTGTGTCATTTAAAGTCTTTATTTCCTTGTTGTCTTTTGCTTAGATATTCTGTCCATTTTAGTGAGGGGGGTGTTAAAGTCCCCCA
Organism: Mirounga angustirostris; assembly: GCF_029215605.1. Taxonomy (NCBI): domain Eukaryota; kingdom Metazoa; phylum Chordata; class Mammalia; order Carnivora; family Phocidae; genus Mirounga; species Mirounga angustirostris. Next base: position 94,324,167 of record NW_026991722.1, read on the forward strand.
CTATTATTGTATTGTTGTCGATGTGTTTCTTTGCTTTTGTTATTAATTGCCCTATATAATTGGCTGCTCCCATGTTAGGGGCATAGATATTTACAATTGTTAGATCTTCTTGTTGGATAGACCCTTTAAGTAGGATATAGTGTCCTTCCCTATCTCTTATTACAGTCTTTGGTTTAAAATCTATTTTGTCTGATATAAGGATTGCCACCCCAGCTTTCTTTTGGTGTCCATTAGCATGGCAAATGGTTTTCCACCCCCTCACTTTCAATCTGGGGGTGTCTTTGGGTCTAAATTGAGTCTCTTGCAGACACCATATCGATGGGTCTTGTTTTTTAATCCAATCTGATAGACTGTGTGTTTTGATTGGGGCATTGAGCCCATTTACATTCAGGGTAACTATTGAAAGATAGGAATTTAGTGCCATTGTTATTGCCTGTAAGGTGACTGTTACTGTATATTGTCTGTGTTCCTTTCTGGTCTATGTTGCTTTTAGGCTCTCTCTTTGCTTAGAGGACCCCTTTCAAGATTTCCTGTAGGGCTGGTTTTGTGTTTGCAAATTCCTTTCGTTTTTGTTTGTCCTGGAAGCTTTTTCTCTCTCCTTCAATTTTCAATGACACCCCAGCTGGATAGAGTATTCTTGGCTGCATATTTTTCTCATTTAGTGCTCTGAATATATCCTGCCAGTCCTTTATGGCCTGCCAGGTCTCTGTCGATAGGTCTGTTGCCAATCTAACGTTTCTGCCATTGTAGGTTACATATCTCTTCCCCCGAGCCGCTTTCAGGATTTTCTCTTTGTCTCTGAGACTCGTAAATTTTACTATTAGATGTTGGCGTGTAGACCTATTTTTATTGATTTTGAGAGGGGTTCTCTGTGCCTCCTGGATTTTGATGCCTGTTTCCTTCCTCAAATTAGGGAAGTTCTCTGGTGTAATTTGCTCCTGTATACCTTCTGCCCCTCTCTCTCTTTCTTCTTCTTCTGGGATCCCAATAATTCTAATGTTGTTTCGTCTTACGGTATCGCTTATCTCGAATTCTGCCCTCGTGATCCAGTAGTAAATGAAACATTTAAAAACAAATATATTGAACTCCATGCCCAATGGGGCACTCAAACTTGCAACCACAAGATCAAGAGTCCCAATGCTCCGCCGTCTAGGCCAGCCAAGTGCAGCATTCTTAGAACCCATTTTGCTGCATTCCATAAATTTTGCTATGTTGTATTCCATCTTCATTTGTCTCAAAGTATTTCTTGGTTTCTCTTGTGGTTTGCTCACAAACCCACTGGTTATTCAGTAGCATGTTGTTTAATCTGCATGTTTGTGAAATTCCAGTTTTCTTCTTGTAATTGATTTCTCATTCCATACCACTGTGTTTGGAAAAGATGCTTGATTTGATTTCAGTCATCATTTTGGAAAATTGTAGGCTTCTTGAATTTATTGACTTGTGTGGCCTAACATATGGTCTAGCTTGGAGAATGTTCTATGTGCACTTGAGAGGAGTGTATCCCATGTGCTGTATTTGGACGGAGGCTTCTGTATGTATCTCTTAACTCCATCTAATTACCTAGTTGTCTGAGGCTGATGTTTCCTTATTGATCTTCTGTCTGGATGGTCTATCCATTGATACAAGTGAGGTGTGACAGTCCCCCATGATATTGCTGCTGATTTCTCCTTTGAGGTGTGTTCATATATGCTCTACATATTTAGTTGCTCCTCTGTTGGGTGGGTAAATATTTACAAATGTTGCATCCTCTGTTTGGATTGATTCCTTTATCATTATGTAATTCCCTTCTTTGGCTCTTGTTACAATGTTTGGATTTTTTTTCTCCTTGGTTAGACTGAGAATCAGAAGATCATGCGTTACCTCTGCAGCCTTGAACAAAACATACCCCTTCTCTTAGTCTGTTTTTTTTTTTTCCTCTATAAAATAAAAACAACAAATTCTTCTCCGAGGACCATCTCATGACTCAGATAAGAGAATGTGTATAAAAGTGCTTTGTAAACTATAGATAACACCCAAATATGAAAAGTTATACTGCTTTTGATTATACCACAGCCAAATGATCAGGATAAGATTTTTTTTTTTTGACACATGTATTTACTTTAGGGAGAGAGAGCATGCACAGGCATGTATGCGAGAGGGGAGGGGCAGGGGCAGAGGGAGAGAGTGAATCCTCAGGCCGACTCCCTGCTGAGTGCAGAGTCCGATGTGGGGCTTTGTCCCAGGACCTTGGGATCATGACCTGAGCCAAAATCAAGAGTCAGCTGCTTAACTGACTGTGCCACCCAGGCACCCCCAGAATAAGATTTTAAAAAATAATAATATTTATTGAGGGCTTACTGTTGTAGGAGTATTCTATGTGACCTCTACCTCATTTAATTCTAAAAACAATTTTTTCTTAAAGAAAATTAAAAACAAAAGCTATCCTAAAAGTAAATTTTCATATTATCCTCAGAGCTGGGGAAACACAGGCACAAGAGAGGTTAAGTAGGGGCACCTGGGTGGCTCATTTGGTTAAGCTTCTGGTTTTGGCTCAGGTCATAATCCCAGGGTCCTGAGATTGAGCCCTGTGTTGGGTACCCTGCTCAGTGGGGAGTCTGCTTCTCCCTCTCTCTCTACCCCTGCTTTTGCTCACTCTCTGTATGTGTCTCTCTCACAGATAAATAAATAAAATAATAAAAAGAAGAAGTTAAGTGACTTGCTCAATGTCATAGTAAATATTAGAACCAGATAGAGACCTGAGTGTGGGACTCTGAAGTCTGTGTTCTTTCTTTTTTAAGTTTACCAAATACATACATAACCCTCAAAATATTGTAGATTAAATTACTTTAGCCTTTCTCAAATCATTGCGCTTTGGATGATGCTATAATTTGGGTTACCTGGCTGGCTCGGTCAGTGTAGTATGAGACTCTTGATCTCACAGTTATGACTTTGAGCCACATTGTGGGTTCAGCTTACTTACAATAAAAAGATGTAATTGGGCTTGTTTTCTTTTTCCTTCTAACCTCTTCACCCATTTCTCCCACCTCCAACACCCTACGTCTGGCAATCACCCATTTGTTCTATCTAGGAGGTCAGTTTTTTGTTTTGGTTTTGTTTGAAGTTCCACAAGTAAGTGATGGATAGTATTTGTCTTTCTCTGTCTGGCCTGTTTCACTTCACAGAATGCCTTAAAGGTTCATCCATTTGGCAGCTGGAAAGATTTCATTCTTTATTCTGGCTGAGTAGTATTCCATTGTGTTTACCTACGACAATTTCTTTATCCATTCATCCACTGATGGGCACTTAGGTTGTTTCTATATTTTCATTGTTGTAGATAATCCTGCAGTGAACATGGGTGCACATACCTGTTTCAGTTAGTGTGTTCAGTTTCCTCGGATAAATACTCAGAAGGGGAATTGCTGGACCATATGGTAGTTCTATTTTTAATTTTTTTGAGTGTCTTCTGTACTGTTTTCCATAGTGGCCGCACCAATTTATACTCCCAGTAACAATGCCCAAGAGTTTTCGTCTTCTTCACATCTTCACCAAAACTTGTTCATTCTTGTCTGTTTAATAATGGCCATTCTAACAGGTGTGAAGTGGTATCTCACTGTGGTTTTGATTTGCATTTCCCTGTTGATTAATGATGTTGAGCAACTTTTCATGTTCATGTTGACCTATCTGTATGTCTTCTTTAGAAAAATGTCTATTTGGATGTGCCTATTTTTAAATTAGATTGTTTGTGGGTTTTTTTGTTGTTTTGTTTTGTTTTGTGGTTTTGTTTTGTTGTTTTGCTTTTGAGTTGCACGAGTTCTTTATATTTTGGATAAATAACCCCTTATCCCGTATATGATTTGCAAATGTTTTCCCATACAGTAGGTTGCCTTATTTTGTTGATAGTTTCCTTTGCTGTTTGGAAGCTTTTTAGTTCGATGTAGTCCCACTTTTTTTTTTTTTTTTTGGTTTTTATTTTTGGTATCAGGTTAAATAAATCATTACAAAGACCTATGTCAGGTAGCCTTTCCCTGTGTTTTCTGCTAAGAGTTTTATGGTTTCAAGTCTTATATTCTTTTGAGTTAATTCTTTTGTATGGTGTAAGATAGTGGTGCAGTTTCATTCTTTTGCAAGTGGCTGTCCAGTTTTCCCACCACCGTTTATTAAAGAAACTGTTCTTTCTCCCTTGTATATTCTTGGCTCCTTAGTCAGAAGTTACTGGGCCACTGATGTGTGGGTTATCTTCTGGGCTCTCTCTTCTGTTCTGGTGCTCTGTGTGTCTGCTTTTATGCCAATACTAGATTGTTTTGAGTACTCTAGCTTTGTAATAGTCTGAAATCAGCGAGTGTGATGCCTTTATCATTGTTCTTCTTTCCCTAGAGTGCTCTGGCTATTCAGAGTCTTTTGTGGCTTCATACAAATTTTTGGATCCTTTGTTCTATTTTTGTGAAAAATGAAATTGGAATTTTGATAGGAATTACATCAAATCTGTAGATGTTTTGGGGAAGTGTGGCATTTTCACACTATTCTAATCTTTGAGCATGGAATGTCTTTCCATTTACGTGTCTTGTCTTCAGTTTCTTTCCTTAATGTCTTGTAGTTTTCAGTATATAGGGTTTCACCTCTTGGTGAAGTTTCTTCCTGGGTTATTTTGTTCTTTTTGATGCAACTTCAGGTGGGATCATCTTCCTAGTTTCTTTTTCTGGTAATTCTGTGTTTTCATTTCTGTTGGGTAGAAACCCAGGAGCAGAACTTCCAGGCTAGATGATAACTCTGTGTCTAGCGTTTTGAGGAACTGCCAGAATGCTTTCCAAAGTGGCTGATCCATCCCACGCTTCTACCAACACTGCACGAAGGTTCTGATTTCTCCTAGTCTTTGCCAACACTGGGTGTCCTCTGTCTTGGTGCCCACAGCCATCTTGGAGGGTTGGGTGTGGTTTCCTGTGAAGTTTCTGATTCCCATTTCCCTAACGGTTATGATGTTAGGCATCTTTTTGTCTGCTTTTTGGCCATTTGCATATCTTTTTCAGAGAAGTATCTGCTCAGATCCTTTACCCTCATTTTTCAAATTGGGTTATTTCTTAAAAATCAATTATTATTGAGTTGTAAAAAGGTTTTATGTTCCTTCTCAGATACAAATCTGCCAACATTTTGTCCCAGTCTTTGGGTTGTCTTGTCCCTTTGATGTTTTCATTTAAAGCTCCATAGTTTTTAATTTTGATGAAGTCAGATTTATCTCTTTTTTTCTTGCTTTTGCTTTTGGCGGACCCCTAGGCTAATCCAAGGTCATGAAGATCTGCTTCTGTGTTTTCTTCTAGTTGTGGTTGTAATTCTCTTAGGTTTAAATCCCTTTGAATTAATACCTGTAGATCATGTGAGGAAGGGGTCCACTTTGTTCCTTTCCATGTGGTTGTTTACTTGTTTCAGCATCATTTCCTGAAAAGACTATTGTTTCCCCCGAGTTGTCTTGGCAGCCTTTTCTAAAGCAATCGACCATATAAATATAAGGTTTATTTCTGGACTCTGAATTCGAATGGATTCGTTGATCCAGCTGTCAATCCTTACGCCACTACAACATTATCTTGATTACTGTAGCTTTGTTGTAAGCTTTCAAATGAGAAATTGTTAGTACTCATTTTTTCTTCTTTTTCAAGACTGTTTTGCTCTTCTGGGCCCCATTAATGTCCATGTGCATTTTAGGATGATTATGTGAATTTCTGGGAATAAAAAAAAAAGGCAGCTGGGATTTTGATATCAATTTCTTGACTATGTAGACAACCTGGGAAGCAGTTTCACTGATGTGCTCTACTGTTTTTCTGGTTTCTATTTCAATGATCTCTGCTCTAATCTTGATTTCCCTTCTCCTGCTTGGTTTAGATTTTATTTGCTGTTCTTTCTCCAGTTCCTTTAGGTGTAAGGTTAGCTTGTGCATTCACGATTTTTCTGCTTTTTTGAGTGAGGCTTGGGTGGCAAAGTATTTTCCCTTAGGATTACCTTAGTAGTATCCCATAGGTTTTGGACTGATGTGTTTTCTTTCTCATTGGTTTTCATGAATTGTTTAAGTTCTTCTTTAATTTCCTGGTTGACCCAAACATTCTTAAGCAGGGTGGTCTTTAGCTTCCATGTGTTTGAATTTCATCTCATTTTTTTCTTGTGATTGAGTGTCATTTTCAAAGCATTGTGGTCTGACAATATGCAGGGAATAATTCTCAGTCTCTTGGTATCATTTGAGACCTGATTTGTGACCCTGTATGTGGTCTATTCTGGGAAAGTTCATGTGTGTTGGAGAAAAAGGAGTAGTCTATTGTTTTAGGATGGAATGTTTGTATGTATCCCTGAAGTCCATCTGGTCAAGTGTGTCATTCAAATTTCTTGTTCCTTTGTTGATCTTCTGCTTAGACAGTCTATTGCTGAGTGGAATGTTGAGGTCTCCTACTATTCAACTATTATTATGGGGGGGCAAAGCAAGATGGCAGAGGAGTAGGAGACCTGGATTTCGTCTGGTCTCAGGAATTCAGGTGGATGGGGATCAAACCATTCTAGACACCTACAAACTCAACAGGAGATCAAAGAAAAGAATAGCAACAACTCTCTGAACAGAGAAGCGACCACTTTCTGGAAAGTAGGACGTGCGGAGAAGTGAATCCGAGGCGATATTCGGGAAGATAGACAGTGGGGGAGGGGGCCTCCGTTGGCCGCTTCTGGCAAGTGATAGAGCCCCGGAGCACAAAATCGGAACTTTTAGAAGTCGGCTCCACTGAGGGATGTTGCTCCAGTGGCTAAGCAGGGGGTGGAACCCTCGCAGGACAGTGTGGTCCCAGGACCCTCAGGGTCACAGAAAGACCGGGGGTGCCTGAGTGCGGCAGAGCTCCCAGGTGTAGGAGCGGGGAAGCCGGCTGCAGAGACGGAGCCGAGGTGAGGGCTCTCAGCTCGGGGTTGCCATAAACCGTGATCCGTGGCACAGTCGGGACACTGCTCCTCCAACAGGGACCCAACAAGCGGCAGATCCAGGGAGACTCCCCTTCCTCCCTGGGAGGAGTGGCGTGGGAGCGCACCACCGGGATCTGCTGGGTCTGGAGACTCCACATGGGGTCGGGTGCCAGGGATAGAAATGCTCGGTCACAGGCTGGGTGAGCATGGAGCGTGGCAGGAGACCAGGGAGATGGGAGTGATTGACTGCTTTTCTCTGGGGGCGCACGGAGGAGAGGTGCCCCAAGGTCTTGGCTCCTCCGTGGCGCAGATTGGGAGGCCACCATTTTATCTCTCGTCCTCCAAAGCTGTACGGAAGGCTTGCAGGGAACAAAAGCTCCCGAGAGCAAACCCAAGCAGATTACTTAGCCCGGACTGGGCAAGGGTGGGGCAATTCTGCCCCCGGCAAAGACATTTGGGAACCATGGCAACAGGCCCCTCCCCCAGAAGATCAGCAAGAACAGCCAGCCAAGACCAAGTTTACTGAACGATGAGAACGGCAGAACTCCAGCGCTAGGGGAATATGTACATAGAATCCATGGCTTTTTTACCATGATTCTTTAGTCTTTCAAAGTTAATTTTTTAACTGTCTTTTTTTTTTTGTATTTTTCTTTTTCCCTTTTTCAACCAACATCTTATCAATCCCTCTTTTAAAAAACATTTTTATTTTTCATTTAGAGTCATATTCTATCCCTTCATAGTAGTTACCCTTATTTTTGGCATATATATATAAGTTGTTCTCTCTTTTAATTTTTGAGATCGTTTTTTCTAACAGATCAAAATATACCCTAAATCTCTAGTGTATGGCTTTGTTCTAGTCTCCTGCTTGATCACATTCTCTCCCTTTTCTTTTCTTTTTTTAATCCTCTTCTTTCTTTTTTCAAACAACTTCTTATCAATTCCTTTTATAAAATTTTTTATAATTTTCATCTTTACAGTCATATTCCATCCCTTCATTATATCAACCCTTATTTTTGTGCATATATAAGTTTTTCTTTCTTTAAAATTTGGGAAGCACTTTCTTCTAACAAAACAAAATACACCCATAATCTAGTGTGTGATATTAATCTATGCACCAGCCTGATCATATTTGATCATATTCTGGTTTTTATTTTTTTTTTGTTTTGTTCTGTTTTTCTTTTTTTTTATCTTTTTCTTTTTCTTCTTTCTTTTTTTCCCTTTCTTTTCCCCCAGCTTAGGGCTTTTCTGATTTGTTTAGAGTATACTTTCTGGGGACGTTGTTACCCTGTTGGCATTTTGTTCTCTCATTCACCAATTCTCCTGACACCTAGTCTCTGATGAAATGACAAGATGGAAAAAATCACCTCAACAAAAAGAACAAGAGGTAGTACCGACTGCCAGGGACCTAATCAATACGGACATTAGTACGATGTTGGATCGAGAGATTAGAAACATGACTTTAAAGATACTAGCTGGGCTTGAAAAAAGCATGGAAGTTATTAGAGAAACCCTTTCTGGAGCAGTAAAAGAACTAAAATCTAACCAAGTCAAAATCAAAAAGGCTATTGATGAGGTGCAATCAAAAATGGGGGCGCTCACTGCTATGATAAATGAGGCAAAAGACAGAATCAGTGATATGGAAGACCAAATGACGGAAAATAAAGAAGCTGAGAAAAAGAGAGATAAACAAGTACTGGGTCACGAGGGCAGAATTCGAGAGATAAGCGATAAAATAAGACGAAAGAACATTAGAATAATTGAGATCCCAGAAGAAGAAGAAAGAGAGAGAGGGGCTGAAGGTATACTGGAGCAAATTATAGCAGAGAACTTCCCTAATTTGGGGAAGGAGACAGACATCAAAATCCAGGAGTCACAGAGAACCCCTCTCAAAATCAATAAAAATAGGTCAACACCCTGACATCTAATAGTAAAATTTACGAGTCTCAGAGAAAAAGAGAAAATCCTGAAAGCAGCTCGGGAGAAGAGATATGTAACCTACAACGGTAGAAACATTAGATTGGCAACAGACCTATCCACAAAGACCAGGCAGGCCAGAAAGGACTGGCAGGATATATTCAGAGCACTGAACGAGAAAAATATGCAGCCAAGAACTCTATATCCCGCTAAGCAATAACTGTAAATAGAAGGAGAGATAAAAAGCTTCCAGGAGAAACAAAAAAACTAAAGGAATTTGCAAACACAAAACCAGCCCTACAAGAAATCTTGAAAGGGGTCCTCTAAGCAAAGAGAGAGCCTAAAAGCAACATAGACCAGAAAGGAACACAGACAATATACAGTAACAGTCACCTTACAGGCAATAACAATGGCACTAAATTCATACCGTCCAATAGTTACCCTGAATGTAAATGGGCTAAATGGCCCAATCAAAAGACACAGTCTATCAGATTGGATTAAAAAACAAGACCCATCGATATAGTGTCTGCAAGAGACTCATTTTAGACCCAAAGACACCCCCAGACTGAAAGCGAGGGGGTGGAAAACCATTTGCCATGCTAATGGACACCAAAAGAAAGCTGGGGTGGTAATCCCTATATCAGACAAATTAGATTTTAAACCAAAGATAGTAATAAGAGATGAGGAAGGACACTATATACTATTTAAAGGGTCTATCCAACAAGAAGATCTAACAATTGTAAATATCTATGCCCCTAACATGGGAGCAGCCAATTATATAAGGCAATTAATAGCAAAAGCAAATAAACACATCAACAACAATACAATAATAGTGGGGGACTTTAACACCCCTCTCACTGAAATGGACAGATCATCTAAGCAAAAGACAACAAGGAAATAAAGACTTTACATGACACACTGGACAAAAGGGACTTCACAGACACATTCAGAACATTCCATGTCAAAGCAACGGAATACACATTCTTCTCTAGTGCCCATGGAACATTCTCCAGAATAGAACCCATCCTAGGTCATAAATCAGGTCTCAACCAGTACCAAAAGATTGGGATTATTCCCTGCGTATTTTCAGACCACAGTGCTTTGAAACTAGAACTCAATCACAAGAGGAAAGTTGGAATGAACTCAAATACATGGAGGCTAAAGAGCATGCTACTAAAGAATGAATGGGTCATCCAGGAAATTAAGGAAGAATTTAAAAAGTTCATGGAAACCAATGAAAATGAAAACCCAACTATTCAAAATCTTTAGGATGCAGCAAAGGCAGTCCTAAAGGAAAGTATATAGCAATACAAGCCTTTCTCAAGAAACGAAAAGGTCTCAAGTACACAACCTAACCCTACACCTAAAGGAGCTGGAGAAAAAAAGAGCAAATAAAGCCTAAACCCAGCAGAAGAAGAGAAATAATAAAGATCAGAGCAGAAATCAATAAAATAGAAACCAAAAGAACAGTAGAGCAGATCAACGAAACTAGGGGCTGGTTCTTTGAAACAATTAAAAAGATTGATAAATCCCTGGACAGACTTGTCAAAAAGAAAAGAGAAATGACCCAAATCAATAAAATCATGAATGAAAGAGGAGAGACCACAACCAACACCAAAGAAATACAAACAATTATAAGAACATATTATGAGCAACTCTATACCAGCAAATTTGATAACCTGGAAGAAATGGATGCATTCCTAGAGATGTATCAACTACCAAAAATGAACCAGGAAGAAATAGAAAACCTGAACAGAACTATAACCACTAAGGAAATTGAAGCAGTCATCAAAAATCTCCCAAAAACAAAAGCCCAGGGCCAGATGGCTTCCCACGGGAATTCTACCAAACATTTCCAGAAGAATTAATACCTCTTCTGAAATTGTTCCAAAAAATAGAAATGGAAGGAAACTTCCAAACTCGTTTTTGAGGCCAGCATTACCTTGATCCCCAAACCAGACAAAGCCCCCATCAAAAAGGAGAATTACAGACCAATATCCCTGATGAACAAGGATGCAAAAATTCTCACCAAACTACTAGCCAATAGGATCCAACAGTACATTCAAAGGATTATTCACCCTGACCAAGTGGGATTTATCCCTGGGCTGCAAGGTGGTTCAACATCTGCAAATCAATCAGTGTGATACAATACATTAATAAAAGGAAGAACAAAAAACATATGATCCTCTCAATAGATGCAGAAAAAGCATTGGACAAAGTACAGCATCCTTTCTTGATCAAAACTCTTCAGAGTATAGGGATAGAGGGTACATACCTCAATATCATAAAAGCCATCTATGAAAAACCCACAGCAAATATCATTCTCAATGGGGAAAAACTGAGAGCTTTACCCCTATAGTCTGGAACACGGCAGGGATGTCCACTATGAACACTGCTATTCAACATAGTATTAGAAGTCCTAGCCACAGCAATCAGACAACGAAAAAAAATCAAAGGCATCCAAATCAGAAAAGAAGTCACACTCTCACTGTTTGCAGATGATATGATACCTTATGTGGAAAACCCAAAAGACTCCACCCCAAAACTGCCTGGACTCATACAGGAATTCAGCAAAGTGGCAGGGTATAAAATTAATGCACATAGATCAGTGGCATTCCTATACACCACCACCAAGAGAGAAGAAAGAGAAATGAAGGAGTCAATCCCATTTTCAATTGCACCCAAAACCATAAGATACCTAGGAAGAAATCTAACCAAAGAGGCAATGATCTGTACTCAGAAAACTATAAAATACTCATGAAAGGAATTGAGGAAGACACAAAGAAATGGAAAAACGTTCCATGTTCATGGATTGGAAGAACAAATATTGTAAAGATGTCAATGCTACCTAGAGCAATCTACACATTCAATGCAATCCCCACCAAAATACCATCCACTTTTCTCAAAGAAATGGAACAAATCATCCTAAAATTTGTATGGAACCAGAAAAGACCCCGCATAGCCAGAGGAATGTTGAAAAAGAAAAGCAAAGCCGGCGGCATCACAATTCCAGACTTCCAGCTCTATTACAAAGCTGTCATCATCAAGACAGTATGGTACTGGCACAAAAACAGAGACATACGTCAATGGAACAGAATAGAGAGCCCAGAAATGGAGCCTCAACTCTATGGTCAACTCATCTTCGACAAAGCTGGAATGAATGTCCAGTGGCAAAAAGACAGTCTCTTCAACAAATGGTGTTGGGAAAATTGGACAGCCACATGCAGAAGAATGAAATTGGACCATTTCCTTACACCACACACAAAAATAGACTCCAAATGGTTGAAAGACCTCAATGTGAGACAGGAGTCCATCCAAATCCTAAAGGAGAACACAGGCAGCAATCTCTTTGACCCAGCCACAGCAGCTTCTAGAAACATCGCCAAAGGCAAGGGAAGCAAGGGCAAAAATGAATTATAGGGACTTCATCAAGATAAAAACCTTTTGAACAGCAAAAGTAACGTCAACAAAACCAAAAGACAACTGACATAATGGGAGAAGATATTTGCAAATGACATATCAGATAAAGGACTAGTATCCAAAATCCATGAAGAACTTATGAAACCCAACACCCAAAGAACAAATGATCCAATCAAGAAATGGGCAGAAGACATGAAGAGACATTTTTCCAAAGAAGACAACGAAGTGGCCAATAGATGTATGAAAAAGTGCTCAACATCGCTCATCATCGGGGAAATCCAAATCAGAACCTCAGTGAGATATCACCTCACACCACTCAGAATGGCTAAAATGAACAAGTCAGGAAACGACAGATGTTGGCGGGGATGCGGAGAAAGGGGAACCCTCCTCCACTGTTGGTGGGAATGCAAGCTGGTGCAAACACTCTGGAAAACAGGATGGAGGTTCCTCAAAAAGTTGAAAATAGAGCTACCATATGAACGAGCAATTGCACTACTGGGTATTTACCCCAAAGATACAAATGTAGGGAGCCCAAGGGGTACATGTACCCAGATGTTTATAGCAGCAATGTCCACGATAGCCAAACTGAGGGAAGAGACAAGATGTCCATCGACAGATGAATGGATAAAGAACAAGTGATATATATATACAATGGAACATTATGCAGCCATAAAAAGGAATGAGATCTTGCCATTTACAACGACATGGATAGGACTGGAGAGTGTTATGCTGAGCGAAATAAGTCAATCAGAGAAAGACATAAATCATATGACCTCATTGATATGAGGAATTCTTAATCTAAGGAAACAAACAGGGTTGCTGGAGTGGTGGGGGTGGGAGGGATGGGGAGGCTGGCTGATAGACATTGGGGAGGGTATGTGCTATGGTGAGCGCTGTGAATTGTGCAAGACTGTTGAATGACAGATCTGTACCTCTGAAACAAGTAATACATTATATGTTAAAGAAAAAAAAGAAGATAGCAGGATGGGGAAGAATGAAGGCGGGGATCGGAGGAGGAGATGAACCATGAGAAACGATGGACTCTGTAAAACAAACTGAGGGTTTTAGAGGGGAGGGGGTGGGAGGATGGGTTACCCTGTTGATGGGTATTAAAGAGGGCACATTCTGCATGGAGTACTGGGTATTATATGCAAATAACGAATCATGGAACACTACATGAAAAACTAAGGATGTATGGTGATTAACATAACAATAAAAAACTTAAAAAAAGACTCTCTTATACTTTTTCTTTCTCTGTTCTTTGTATTCCCCCTCCCATTTGTTGATCTGTTTTGTTTCTTAATTTCCACAGGAGTGAAATCATATGGTATTTGCCTTTCTCTGATTTATTTTGCTGAGCATCATACACTCTAGCTCTATAAGGATTTTCTTAATCACATTGTTTTTCTGTAGCTTACTTTGTTGTAAGAATACAGTCTATGATACAGATAACATATACAGTATGTGTTAATCGACTCATTGGGTTAGAGGTACAGTTTCTGGTCAAAAGAAGGCTATTAGCAGGTCACTTTTGGGTGAGTCAAAAGTATACTCAGATTTTCAACTGCACAGGGTTTTGGCAGTCCTAATCCCTGCATTGTTCAAGGGCCAACTGTATGTTGAATAAAAGTGGCAAGAGTGGGCATCCCTGTGTTGTTCATGATCTTAGAGGAGAAGCTTTTGGCTTTCACCATTGCATAGGATGTGGCTTCTCGGGTATGGCCTTTATTATGTTCAGTTTCGTTCTCTGTATACCTGCTTTGTTGAGAGCTTTTATCAAAATGGCTGTTGCATTTTGTCAGATGCTTTTTCTGCATTGGTTGAGATGATCATATGATTTTTATCCTTCATTTTGTTAATGCGGCCTATTACTTTGATTTGTGGATGTTGAACCCCCCCTTGCATCCCTGAAATATTTTTCATACCTCTTCCTGTATTGTTGAATTTGGTTTACTGTTATTTTGTTGAGGATTTTTATATCTATGTTCATCACAGATACTGATCTGTAATTTTCTTTTCTTGTGGCATCTTGGTAGGTTTTGATAAGGGCAGTGCTGGCCTCCTAAAAGGAGTTGGGAAGCATCCCTTCCTCTTGTTTTTGTGGAAAAGTTTGAGGATTGGTATTCATTTTTCTTTGAAAATTTGGTGGAATTCACCAGGAAAGCCACATGGTCCTGGACTTCTGTGTATTGAGAGGGTTTTGATTACTTATTTAATCGCCCTATGGGTAATTGGTCTGTTCAGATTTTCTGTCTCTTCGGGATTCAGTCTTGTAAGGTTGTATGTTTCTCGGAATTTATCCTTTTCCTCTAGATTGTCTAACTTGTTGGGGTGTAATTGTTCGAGTGGCCTTTTATGAGCCTTTGTATATCTATGATATCAGTGGGAACATCTCTTTCATTTCTGATTGTGAGTCCTCATTCTTTTTTTACCTTAAGTCTAGCTGAAAATTTGTCAGCTTTGTTTTTTTTTCAAAGAACCAGCTCTTTTGTGAATCTTCCTGTTGCCTTTTTTTTCTTTCTATTGTCTTCATAGTCTGTATTTGATTTATTTCTGTTCTGATAGGTTACTTCCTTTCTTCTAGTAACTTTGGACTTCCATTTTTTTTTTCTGTTTTCTTGAGGTGGAAAGTCAGTTTGCTTATTCGAGATGTTTCTTTTTTTTTTAAGATTTTATTTATTTATTTGACATAGAGAGACACAGCGAGAGAGGGAACACAAGCAGGGGGAGTGGGAGAGGGAGAGGCAGGCTTCCCGCTGAGCAGGGAGCCTGATGGGGGACTCGATCCCAGGAACCTGAGATCATGACCTGAGCCGAAGGCAGACGCTTAACGACTGAGCCACCCAGGCGCCCTCGAGATGTTTCTTGTTTATTGAGTTCGGCCTGTATCAGTATAAACGTCCCTCTTAGAACCATTTTTTTTTTTTTAAAGTAAGCTCTGAGGGGTGCCTGGGTGGCTCAATCAGTTAAGTGTCTGCCTTGGGCTCAATTCATGATGTTAGGTTTCTGGGATCGACACCTGCATTGGGCTCCCTGCTCAGCGGGTGGAACCTGCTTCTCCCTTTCCCACTGCCTGCAGCTCCCCCTGCTTGTGCTCAATCTCTCTCTGTCTCTGTCAAATAAATAAATGAAATATTTTTAAAAAATAAAGTGAGTTCTATGCCCAGTGTGTGGCTCAAACTCAACCACAAGTTCAAGAGTCACAACGGTCTACCGTCTAAGCCAGCCAGGTGTCCCATTCTCATAACCCCTTTTGCTGCATTCCATAAATTTTGCTATGTTGTATTCCATTTTCATTTGTCTCAAAGTATTTCTTGGTTTCTCTTGTGGTTTGCTCAAGGACCCATTTAGTAGCATGTTGTTTAATCTGCATGTTTGTGAATTTCCAGTTTTCTTCTTGTAATTGATTTCTCATTCCATACCACTGTGGTTGGAAAAGATGCTTGATTTGATTTCAGTCATCATTTTGGAAATTTCTAGGCTTCTTGAATTTATTGTCTTGTCTTGTGGCCTAACGTATTGTCTAGCTTGGAGAGTGTTCTATGTGCACTTGAGAGGGAGTGGATCCCATGTGCTACTTTTGGACGGCCGCTTCTGTATGTATCTGTTAAGTCCCTAATTACCTTGTTGTCTGAGGCTAATGATTCCATTTATATAAGTGAGGTATGAAAGTCCCCCACGGTATTGCTGCTGGTTTCTCCTTTGAGATGTGTATATATATGCTCTACATATTTAGTTGCGCCTCTGTTGGGTGGGTAAATATTTACAAATGTTGCATCCTCTTTTTGGATTGATTCCTTTATCATTATGTAATGCCCTTCTTTGGCTCTTGATAACAGTGTTTGGATTTTTTTTCTCCTGCATTAGACTGAGAATCAGAAGATCATTTTTTAGCTGCAACCTTGAACAAAACACAGTCTGTTGTTTTTTTTTTTTTTCTCTGTAAAGTAGAAATAATAAATTTTTCTCCTAGGACTATCTCATGACTCAAATAAGAGAATGTACTGTAAAAGTCTTTTCTGAAGTATGGGTACTGCCCAAATATAAAAAGTTGTAATGCTCATGACTATGCAACAGCCAAATGTTCAGGATAAGATTTTTTTTTAGACATATTTATTTACTTGAGAAGAGAGAGAGAGAGAGAGAATGCACAGGCATGTGTTAGAGAGGGGTGGGGCAAGGGCAGAGGGAGAGAGCGAATCCCTGCTGAGTGCGGAGCTCGATGCAGGGCTCTATCCCAGGAGCTTGGGACCATGACCTGACCCAAAAGCAAGAGTCAGCTGCTTAAGTGACTGTGTCATCCAGGCACCCCGGAATAAGATTTAAAAAGCAATTTTTTTTGAGGGCTTACTGTTGTAAGTCCTATTCTAAGTGGCCTCTATCACATTTAATTCTAAAATCAATTCTTAAAAAAATGAAAAATAGAACCTATTCTAAAAGTACATATTCCTATGTTCCTCAGAGTTTGGGAAACGCAGGCAGAAGAGAGGTTAAGTAGGGGCCCCTAGGTGGCTCAGTCGGTTAAGCTTCTGCCTTCGGCTCAGACATTATAATTGAGGGCAACTGGCAGGCTCGGTCGGTGGAATATGTGACTCGATCTCAGGGTTATGAGTTTGAGCAATTTGTGTGTACGGCTTACTTAATTAAAATAAAAAGATGTTGTAATTGGGCTTGTTTTCTTTTTCCTTTTGACCCTTTCACCCATTTCTCCCACCTCCAACCCCCTACCTCTGGCAAACACCCATCTGTTCTGTCTAGGAGCTCAGTTTTTTCGTTTTTGTTTTGTTTCATTTAAGGTTCTCCAAGTAAGTGATGGATAGTATTTGTCTTTCTCTGTGTGGCCTGTTTGACTTAGCAGAATGCCTTCAAGGTCCAGCCATGGTGCAAGTGGAAAGATTCCATTCTTTATTCTGGCTGAGTAGTATCCAGTGTGTGTATCTACCACAATTTCTTTATTCATTCATCCACTCATGGGCACTTAGGTTGTTTCTAGTTTCCTTGTACATAACCCTGCAGTGAACACAGGGGTGCATATACCTTTTTGAGTTAATGTTTTCGTTTTCTTCGGATAAATACTCAGAAGGGGAATTCCTGGATCTTACAGGAGTTCTCTTTTTAATTTTTTTGAGGATCGTCTGTACTGTGTCCCATCGTGGCTGCACCAACTTATATTCCCACTAACAGTGCACAAGAGTTTTTGTCTTCTTTACATCTTCACCAAAACTTGTCATTTCTTGTCTGTTTGAAAATGGCCATTCTAACAGGTGTGAAGTGGTGTCTCATTGTGGTTTTGATTTGCATTTCCCTGGTGGTTAATGACGTTGAGCATCTTTTCATGTTCGTGTTGACCATCTGTATCTCTTCTTTAGAAATATGTCTATTTGGATCTTCCTATTTTTTTTAATTTTATTATGTTATGTTAGTCACCATACAATACATCATTAGTTTTTGATGTAGTGATCCACGATCCATTGTTTTCGTATAACACCCTGTGCTCCATGCAGTACGTGCCCTCCTTAATACCCATCATCAGGCTAACCAATCCCCCCTCCCCCCTCCCCTCTAAAACCCTGTTTGTTTCTCAGGTCCATAGTCTCTCATGGTTCATCTCTCCCTCCAATTCCCCCCGGCCATTTTTCCCTTCCTTCTCCTAATGTCCTCCATGCTATTCCTTATGTTCCACAAATAAGTGAAACCATATGATAATTGACTTTCTCTGCTTGACTTGTTTCACTTAGCATAATCTCCTCCAGTCCCATCCATGTTGATGTAAAAGTTGGGTATTCATCCTTTTTGATGGCTGAGTAATATTCCATTGTATATATGGACCACATCTTCTTTATCCATTCATCTGTTGAAGGGCATCTCGGCTCTTTCCACAGTTTGGCTATTGCGGACATTGCTGCTATGAACATTGGGGTGCATATGGCCCTTCTTCTCACTACATCTGTGTCTTTGGGGTAAATACCCAGTAGTGCCATTGCTGGGTCATAGGGGAGCTCTATTTTTAAATTTTGAGGAACCTCCACACTGTATTCCAAAGTGGCTGTACCAACTTGCATTCCCACCAACAGTGTAAGAGGGTTCCCCTTTCTCCACAACCTCTCCAACATTTGTTGTTTCTTTCCCTGTCCATTTTGGCCATTCTAACTGGTGTAAGGTGGTATCTCAAGATCTCCCTATTTTTAAATTAGATTGCTTGTGGGTTTTTTGGTTTTGTTTTGTTTCTGTTTTTTTTTCTTGTTTTTTTTTTTTTTTCCCGATTGTTTTGTTTTGCTGTTGAGTTGCATGAGTGATATTAACCCCTTATCAGATATATGATTTGCAAATGTTTTCCCATACAGTAGGTTGTCTTTTTATTTTGTTGATGGTTTCCTTGCTGATGTCATCCCACACTTTTTTTAATTGTTTTTACTTTTGGTATCAGGTTAAAAATCACTACCAAGACCTCTATCAAGTGGCTTTTCCCTGTGTTTTCTGTTAAGAGTTTTAGGGTTTCAGGTCTTATATTCAATTCTTGAATGCATTTGGAGTTAATTTTTTGTGTAGTGTAAGATAGTGGTGTGGTTTCGTTGTTCTGCATGTGACTGTCCACTTTTCCCAGCCTTGTTGTTTAAAGAGACTGTTCTTTCCCCCTTGTATATTCTTGGCTCCTTGGTCATGAGGTACTGTACCTTAGATGGGTGGGTTTCCTTCTGGGCTCTCTCTTTTGTTCTGGTGCTCTGTGTGTGTCTGGTTTTTTGCCAACACTAGATTGTCTTGAATACTCTAGCTTTGCAATAATCTGAAATCAGTGAGTGTGATGCCTTTAGCGTTGTTCTTCTTTCTCTAGATTGCTCTGGCTATTCAGAGTCTTCTGTGGCTTCATACAAGTTTTTGGATCCTTTGTTGTATTTCTGTGAAAAATAGAATTACGATTTTGTTAAGAATTGCATTGAATCTGTAGATGGTTTGGGGAAGTGTGGAGAATTTAACACCATGATTTCTTCTAATCCAAGAGCATGGAGTATCTTTCCATTTCCATGTGTTGTCTTCGTTTTCTTTCCTTAACATCTTGTAGTTTTCAGTATAAGCTTTCACGTCTTGGTGAAGTTTCTTTCTGGGTATTTTATTCTTTTTGATGCAACTTCACGTGGGATGATCTTCCCAATTTCTTTTTCTGATAGTTCGTTATTAGTGTATAGACATGCAACAGATTTTTGTATATTGATATTGGATCCTGTACCTTTATTGAATTCAGTCGTTATTTCGAACAATTTTTCTGTGGAGTCTTTAAGGTTTTCCTTATATACTCTGTCTGCCATCTGCAAATAGTGAAAGGTTTACTTTTTCCTTTCCAATTTAGATGCCTTGTTTATTTTTGTTGCATAATTGCTCTGCCTAGGTTTTCCGATACTATGTTGAATAAAAGTGGCGAGGAAAGACCAGGCAAGTTCCTAATGTAGAGGATCTTAGAGGAAATAGTAACAGCTGAAACTTTTCTCTATTGGATGTGATGTTATCTGTGGGCTTGTCCTGTATGGCCTTTATCATGTTGAGGTATGTTCCCGCTCCACTCACTCTGTTGAGAATATTGACCGTCAATGGATATTGAGTTTTTTCAAATGCTTTTTGTGCATCTCTCAAGATGGTAGCATGATTTTTATTCTTCAGTTTGTTAACGTGATGGATCACTTGGGTTGATGTGCACGTGTGAACCCTCCTTGCATTCCTGGAACAAATCCCAGGATCATAGCATATGATCCTTTCAGCATATTGGTGAACTCGGTTTGCTAGTATTTTGTTGAACATTTTTGCCTCTGTGTTCATCATGGATATTGGCCTGTAATTTTATTTTCTTGGGGTGTCCTTGTCTGGATTTGGTATCAGGATAATGTTGGACTCAGGAAATGATTTTGGAAGCTTTCTCTTCTGTTTTTTGGAAATGTTTGAGAAGGATTGGTATGAATTCTTCCCTGAATGGAAGAATTCACCAGTAAAGGCATCTGGTCCTGGAACTTGGTTTTTGGGAGGTTGTAAATTGCTGATATGACGAGCATTGGGTGCTTTATGTAAGTGTTGAATCACTGAATTCTATTCCTGAAATTAATACTGTACTCTGTATGTCACTAGTTCGAATTTATTTACTTATTATTTCTAAGATTTTCTTTTATTTATTTATTTATTTTTTTAAGACTTTATTTATTTGACAGAGAGAGACACAACAAGAGAGGGAACACCAGCAGGGGAATTAGGGGAGTGAGAAGCAGGTTTTCCGCCGAGCAGGGAGCCTCATGTGGGGTTCGATCCGAGGACCCTGGATGATGACCTGAGCCAAAGGCAGACGCTTAATGACTGAGCCACCTAGGCGCCCCTAAGATTTTATTTTTATGAGAGAGAGAGGGACCATGGACAGCAGGAGGGGTAGAGGGAGAGGAGGAGAGAGAGAGTCTCAAGAAGACTCCATGCCGAGTTTGGAGCCTGGCCTGCGGCTCAGTCACATGCCCCTGAGATCATAGCATGAGCTGGAACCAAGAGTTGGATGCTCAGCCGACTGAGCATCAGGTGCCGCAAGGAACTAGAATTGAAATAAAAACTTATAACATAAATATGAATAAATAAAGCTCTGATTCTTTGAGGTTGTCCAAATTGTTGCTGTGTACTCTTCACAATAGTTCCTTTGAGTCTTTATTTTGGTGGTGTCCATTGTGATATGTTAGCCAACGGGAAATCGTGGTTTTGAATAGCCTTGGTGTGACTGTTCTCAGCGAGAGCGAGGTGAGTGGCTTGGGGAAGGGGAGCAGGAGGGCCGTGTGATTGCTGACCAAGGGGAACCCCAGGCTGTGCCCCACGGATGTCCCTGCTCTGCAATAGCCATCGTTCCCTCCCACTTCTCACTTGTGTTCCTGGCGCCTGTCACAGGGGACCCGTCAATGCCCCACATCGTGGCCCAGGTGGTGCCCGTCAAAAAAACACCAAATGGAACAAATGGCATGGCCTGAAACCTGTTACATTTGCAAAATTCTAGTGAGAATCCTGTGTTCAGGAACCTCTGGTAATTTCCTAAGTTGGTACTTACTCTTGGTGTTAAAAAATGAAGGGGTACGCAGGTCTCGGTGCTTCACATGGTGATTTTCTGGTTGGGATTTACTTTGTGCTAGGGGAGGTCATAGAACGAGACAGAACATCTCTCTTTGCACGGTAGCCCAGCCCCACCCATAGCATCTGGCTGTGAGCTGTGGGTAGATCGTGTGCCCTGGGGTGAAATTGTGAGACCTGGAACAAGATCATCTCACCAGCAGGGGCCTGAAGCCAGTGTAGGGACACACCCCTGCAAGCTGCTTTGCATTGCTGGGGGGATTACAGAATGATCATTTGATCCCTGTCCGTGTTCAAAAATGGCCAAGTCATTATTGTGAAATCTGAAAATCAGGCCCTCCTAAGAGAAGAGAATCCTTCACCAATGTTGGTGGGGCCCTGAAACTCTGCCACTCCATTCATGTCATCTTCCCTGAGTGCCTGCCCTGGGCAAGGCAAGGGCTTTGGGGGGAGGCCAAGATAGATGCAGTCCCGGCGCCCAGGGGCCCAGGTTCCCATCAAGGCGTGTGGCCTGTCAACAAGTATGTGGTGAGCAGAACAGAGAGGGCAAGGCACTCCGTGCCGTTTGAGGGGCTAGAGGAAGGTTTCCTGTGCCATTTGAGGGTGATGTCACTGAGGCATGGCCCTCCTGTCCACCCCGCGGGGTACCAGATCGCCACCGCCTGGCCGGCAGTAGCCCCAGCACGTTCACCACTGTGGAGGTGGGTGCCATGGTGAGGCAGTTCATGGGCACATGCTGGCCCTGGAGTTGGCATACATCTTCAGGCTGCCGGCCAAGATGAGGCAGGGCTGGGCAAGCTGCTGTAGGCCCCCATCATCACCACTGAGAAGAGAGGTAAGACCCGAGGCCCAAGTCCACTGTCGTGGTGCTACAGGGAGGAGAGCTGGGCAGGAAACGGAGCCGGGAACTTGCATGGTCCACGACGTCCAGGTCAGGCCCTGTACCGTCGCGTGTCTACACAGCCTGACATTTATCAGCCAGGCAGGAATGTCCCCGGTTTAATGCTAGAGACTCGGCTCAGAAAGGTTGTGTAACTGGCCCAGGGTGGCTCTGAGTCACTGTGTTGAGGGCAGCTCCCTGAAGCCAGGCACTTGGTCTCTGATGTTCAAAACCATATGCCCAGCTGAGCAGGTGCTCATTAAAGTTTCCTGTGGAGCAATCGTAGGGAGATCTGTCTTCATGGACGCCGCTTCTGTTGCAAACACTGGCGAGATGCTTATTGTACATTGCCTTGGTTTATCCTCACCAAAGCCTGGGGAACAAAGCTCTGTGAGCCCCAGTTCTACAGAAGAAGTGGGGGCCCAGACAGATTCAGTCATTTCCTGCTGTGGGGCAGTGATGTGAACACCCTTCATAGACCCCCCCCCCAACCCCCTTTTCCCACACCAATCTTCTGTGAGTTCCCATCTCGGCAAGCCCCTGACATGCACTTCAGCCTCGCTGTGGAATCTGCCTCAGCAGGCTCCCTAACCAAGGCCACCCCAATTCCAGTTGTGGAGGTCAGGGCCAGACCCAGAGGTCTGAGGGAAGAGGAGGACAGGAAGGCACTTGCACGCAGAGCCAACGGGTGCGCTCGGAGAGATGGCCTGTCCTACCTCCCATCTGGGAGTGCCTAGCGCCAGGCTCTGGAGCTGTGTGACCTTAGGCAAGGCCCTTCCCCTCTCTGTGCCCTGGTGCCCACCTGGTGGCCTCTCGGGAAGCACCCAAGGGCCAGCACCGTCCACGTGGTGCCATGGCCTTGCTCAGAGTTTGAGCCAGTGTCCCCGCGTGTGATCACTCTAGGACAAGATCTAGAGCAGATGGTTTAAGTGAGGCAGGGGTTGAACCCAGAGTGCTTGAAAAACAATCCAAAGGGCTGATCTGAAACCTACCAAAGATAGAAGGCAAAAGAGGCCGGCGTGCACCGAGCTCTTGCCACCTTCTGGCCACCTTCCAGGCATTGCAGCCCATTGCTCTCTCTACTTCCACACATCAGGCCGAACCTGTCCTCTAGGGTTTTTGTGGAGGCTTCATTCCATAGGCTAGACAGATGAAAGCATTGGTCATTGGCCATTGATTGAACCTCCAGCCCCTCTCCCGTCCTCAGAAGTCATGGGTGGGACCAAAAGTTCCAACCCTCTGATCACAACGTTGGTTGTCCTGGTGACCAGCCCACATCCTCATTAACATGACAAGAGACACCTTTGTCACTCTGGACAAAGACGTGTATATGAGAAACAAGTTTTCTCATCTGAATGGCTAAATAGATATTCTTCTTACAAGTCACAACATTGCAAACATGGCTCCAGTCTCTGCTTCTGTGCTCACAGGACGCCCTCCCAGCGGTGTGTTCAAATTTCTCTCATCTTCTAAGGATGTTTGGATCGCCTTATTGCCTCACTATTTGTCAAATGATTGCTGGATCCTAAATTGCTTCTCAAAATATGCCTTTCTTCATGTTCAGCAACGGATCATGTGGAACACTTGGGCTCCCCATGTGAATTAGCTATTATAATACCTTGCTCATGTTCATCTGTCCAGAGTTTGCAGTTACATTTACAAGCAGCTTTGCTGTTAGTGACCTTCAAGCTTGAAGGTAGTCCTCTTGACTTTAGGTGTCATTGAAAAGACCCCTTGATGCGTTGTTTTGGGGTTTTGGGGGCATCGGTAGGTTTAGCTTGTATTTGTAGAACCCAGGACTCTATACATGCATTTATGTCAGGTAGATTTCTAGAAGTGTAATTGTTGGGTTAAAAGGCAAGTGCATTGAAAACCTTGATAAATAAAACCAAATTGCCCTCCAAAAAAGAAACCAGTCCCTGGATTAGGGTGCTTCCTACTGCACTGTGACTTGCTCTTAACTGCAAGGTCTGCAAAACCCTGTGTCCATATAAGCTGGCATCCACAGGTACCAGGGGTTAGAACACCAACGTATCTTTTTGGAGGACACAGTTCAACCCACAACAGAGCAGTTTTCGTACAACAAAGCTGTGGCCTCTACTCTGAGACCAGGACAGCATTTCCTAAGATGCTGGTGGCATCCTATAGACAGCGGCTGTGTAGGCATCACTGAGAATTCAGCGTGCATCCATCTCTGGACAAGCTTCACCGCCCTGCTGCAGCCAGGGGTCATGGGCGTGCCCTTTGTCCATCTGTCTGGTCACAGCTTGAGCGGTTCTTGTCCTTATTTGCTGAGTATTCCAGAGGAGACCCGGGACCCAGAGCCCCTGGCCCCCTGGCCTGCACTCTGGCTGCTGCAGCCCTCCCCAGACTAATTAACCAACAGAAATTGACGGGAGGGAGAATGTGAGCTGGGCATGTCTGTGTGCATCCTGGTGTGGGTTCAATTCGGAGATTCAGGGCCTGGCTACCACCATTCATGTTCCACAGGGTGTCAAAATGTCAAATGAGCACCTGCCCTACCCTAGGCCCGCCCTTCATTGTCACCTGACATTGGAGGGACCACGGGGCTTCCAGCTTAGGTCTGAGTCAGGGCAGAATAGGGGTGATCTGGCATGCAGAGCACTCACTGCACGCCCCGCCCCCAGTGAGGCTGCCACAAACCTGGGTGGGAGATGCCCTGGAGGGCCAGAGGAGATGGGGCTCACCTCCAGGGGGCACAGCCACTGGGGTGGACAGGTCTCTGTGGCAGCCCAGGTGTGCACGGAGAGGGGTGGCCCATGGAGAGCTCCTGGGCTTTGGGGACTTGCACCCAGTGTGGCGATCAGGGGGGGCTTCACGGAGGAGGAGCCATTTGAGATAGGTTGTCAGGGAAAAGGGATTTCACCGAGGACACAAGGGAAGGTAAGATTTACAAGGGCCCAGCAAAGCTAAATGTTCAAGGAGTGGGAAGAGCGAGGTGTTCCCAGGCCAGCTGACCCCTGTCTCTTTCCACCTGTAGCTCCGAGAAACACCGGTGCTACGACGTCATCCTGACGGCCTACAACATCATCGGCGAGAGCCCAGTAGCGCGCCCGTGGAGGTGTTCGTCGGCGAGGCCGGTAAGCTCCGGGTGCCCCCGCCTTCTGGGAGGCCTGGCCTGGCGCTCTCAGGGGCTGAGCAGCGTGCCCATGTTGAGGAGCATGGTGCCTGTGCGAGGCTAGGAGGCTCCGGCGTGGGTCAGCGTGGGGAGGGGTGTCGGAAGCGCCGGCGGGCACCTGCGGGGAACACGGTGGCATCAGTGGTGTCAGCGGCGTCAGCAGTAGTGCTGGCCGTCAGTCGGAGTCAGCGTTCGGCAGCAGCGGAAGCTCCCGGCAGCAGAGGCAGCAGCCGTATGAGCAGCGGGTGGCGGCAGCGGTAGGTGCCGGGATAGTGGGCGTCGGTATGTGGCAGCGGGAGGCGGTGGAGGCAGGGGCGGCAGGAAGCGGTGAGGCACAGGCAGCTGGCGCCGCAGGCAGGCAAGAGCCGGCAAACGGCAGGCAGGCGGCAACAGGAAGCGGCCACAGCGGTTTCAGGCGGCGGTGGCAGGAAGCGGCGGAAGACAGCGGAGGCAGGCGGCGGGGGAAGGTGGCAGGAGGAGGGAGGCTGCAGTGGCGGCCGGCAGTGCGGGCAGCCGGTTCCAGGTGCCAGCGGTAGGCAGGCGGAGGCGGCAGGTAGGAGGTAGCAGGTGCAGGCTGCAGTAAGCAGCGGCTGGCAGGCAGGCCACGGCAGGCAAGGGCCGCGGGTGGTGCCAGGACATAGCAGGCGGCGGCAGCAGGCAGTCGGCGGGGGCAGGCAGGCGGCAGACAGCAGCATTAGGCAGACGGCAGCTGTGGCAATTGGCAGGTGGCAGCGGTAGGCAGACGGTGCCGGCAGTGGTGGGGGTAGGCACGCAGCGTTGGCATGCATCCTCGGGGTTAGGTAGCTGGGCCCGGTGAGCCAGGCTGCGGCAGCAGACGGCGGTGGCAGGCGGCGGCAGGATGCGGAGGCAGGCAGGCGGCCACGGATGCCGGCGGGCAATAGGCGGCGGGCGCAGGCAAGGGCGGTGGGTGGCAGAAGGCAGGTGGCGGCGGCAGGCAGAGGTAAGAGGCAGCAGGGGGCGGCAGTGGCAGACGGCAGTGGTAGTACTGACTGGTGGCGGCAGCAGGCAGGCGGTGGCAGGCGGCGGTGGCAGGCAGCGGCAGGCAGGTAGTGGCAGTCGCTGACAGGTGGCAGCGGGCAGCAGCAGAGGTGGCAGCGGTGACAGCACCAGTGGGTGGCGTAGGCGGCTGCAGCGGCTGCAGGGGCGGCAAGGGCTACAGGGGCGCCAGCTTGGGACAGCCCCGGGTCATTGGGCGGCGGTGTGTGGCAGCCTCAACAGCAGGTGCCATTCACTTCAGCCGGAGTCACCTGCGGCGGAAGCAGGCGCCGCGATAGGGGCGGGGTCAGCAGCAGGCGGGTCAGCGGCGGCAGCGTGAGTCAGCGTGGGGAGGGGCGCCGGAAGCGCCGGCGGGCAGAGTCGGGTTAGGCGGAGGCGTCAGCGGCGGCAGCAGTAGTGCTGGGGTCAGTCGGCTTCAGCTTTGTCCAGCAGCGGAAGCTCCAGGCAGCAGAGGCAGCAGCAGGCGTATCAGCAGCGGGCGGCGGCAGCGGTAGGTGCCGGGTTAGTGGGGTCAGTATGTGGCAGCGGGAGGCGGTGGAGGCAGTGGAGGCAGGGGGCGGCAGGCAAGTGTGGTGGGCGGCGGCAGGCAGGGTTGGCAGACAGGCGCCGGCGCTAGGCGATTGCAGGCGGCGGCAGGAAGCGGTGGCAGGCTGTGGTAAGCAACGGCAGGCAGGCAAGGGCGGCGGCCGGTGGAAGGAGGTAGCAGGCGGCGGCGGCGGCAGGGGGCGGGGGCAGGCAGGGTGCGGCAGGCAGCTGGCAGACAGTTGCAGGCATGCTGCAGCACTGGGGGTAGGCAGTAGTCGCAGGTGGCAAGAGGTGGTGGCGGCAGGAAGCGGCGGCGGGCAGGTGGTGGGGGCAGGTAGTGGCGGCTGGCAGGCCCCGGCTAGGGGCAGGCAGGGGGCGGCGGCGGCAAGAGGTGGCAGACGGTGGCAGGCAGTGGTAAGCGGCGGGAGGAAACGGCGGCAGGCGGCAGGGCCAGGCAGCAGCGTTAGGTAGGCGGCAGCGGTAGGCATGTGGTGGCGGTGGGCTGCCGTGGCGGGTAGTGTAAGTGGCAGCAGGCGGGGGTAGGCGGCGGTGGTAGGTAAGCAGCAGCAGGCCGTGGCGGGCTGCAGGCAGCAGGGGCCAGGCAGGAAGTGGCGGCTGATAGTCATAGCCGGCCATAAGCGGTTGCAGAAAGTGGCGGCAGGCGGCAGGGGCAGGTGGCAGGGGGAGGCGGGCCACAGTGGGGGCAGGCAGTTTGGGCAGCAGGCGGCAGTGGCCGCAGGCAGCGGAGGCAAGCGGGCTGCAGGGGGCAGCGGCAGTAGGTGGCGGCGGTAGGTTGGCAGCGTTGGCAGGCACCGTCGAGTTTAGGCAGCGGAGGCTGGTGGCAGGAGAGGAGGTGGCAGGTGGCGGGCTGCAGGTGGCGGCGGTAGACAGCGGTAAACGGCAGCAGGGGGTGCGGGCAGGCAGGCGGACGCAAGGGGATGCAGGCAAGGGTGGCAGGCGGCAGCGGCAGGAAGCGGGGGCAGGCAGGTGGCTGGGACGGTAGGCAGCGGTAACTGGCAGCAGCTGGCGGGGGCAGCGGCCCGGTGGTGGTACGGGCAGGGTCAGCACTGTGCAGCCAGCGCCAGCAAGCAGCAGGCGGCAGAGGGCGGCAGCGTGGGCCAGCCGCGTCGGCGGTCAGCAGCAGCGTCTGCGATGGGCAGCGGGTGTCAGTGGTGGTAGCTGGGGGCAGTGGCGGTATGGCTGGGAGCAGAGGGAGCCGGGGGCAGCGGCGTCCTTGGAACCCTAGCATGCTGCGGTTCCGAGGAAGAGGTGCCCCTCAGCCTGGTATCTGCAGGGGACACAGGGGGCCACCCAGGACCCAGAGGCCGAGCCTGAGGCGGAGTGCCAAGTCCTACTTCCTCCCATTGGGGAGGCCAGGTGAGTTCGGCCTCTGCCCTGGGCCTGAGCTTCAGTCTCTCCATCTGTAAAGTGGGCAGAACAGCAAAACCTTAGGGTTATGGTGCAGATTTAACATAGGTAATGGGTTTCCTCTAGACTGGTTCAGAGTCCAGGTTGTCATTCCTCTTATTCCACTTCCAGCTGTGTGACCTTGAGCAAGATAGGTAATCGCCAGGCCTCAGAATTCTCATCTGAGAGATGGGCCTGCAAAGAGGACCTATACAGGCTTGTTTTGGGGATTTAGTGAAGTAGTACACAGAACCCATTTCCAAAGTCAATGTAAATCATGGTTCCTGGCACAAGATAAGTGCAGTACGAGTCTTTGGGATTAATATCACAGAAGTATTAGTTATTGTTATTGCTAGCACCGGGGAAGGAACACCGTGATTGCCATCCTCATGATTATCATCGTAAGTTAATTGAGGAGCTGCTCTGTGCCTGGCGCTGGCTAAGCATTCTACACCATTTATCAGTTTGCACATCTCCATGGGCTAGGATCCTGATAGGCTTCTGAGTCTTAGAGACGCAGATAATGCTTGGAACCAGATTTCAATCCCTTGTCTTTGCAGCTCCAAAACCTGTGCTTCCAACCTCTCCATGATTGGGGCATATCCGAAACCCTCATGCCTCTCTGCTTGACTCTGCACCTTACAGCTTAGAATAGGGCCTAACCCAGAGGAATACAGAGGGATAAGTATTCTCTATTTCTGTTACCGTCGTAGTCTTTATTCCCTCGCAGTGCTTTATGGGCACAGATGTAACGGCGGTGGTTAGTGATTCAGATCAAGAGCTGACAGACCATCCCAACTGAGAGAAATGAGACCCATTTTATGTGCTCCTCTCCCCCTAGAATGACGGTCAAGAGACAGTGATGACTCAGAGGTTGCCAGTGAGTTAAAGAAGTTGGCTGCCCAGCCGCAAGAGCCTGAGTAGACCGCAGCAACGACCTTTGGTAGCATCTCAAAAGACACCTACACGATGGAACATGCCCAGGGATTTGGAAAACCGGTAAGGCACTTTCCATACACCCTGCCTTGTTCTTCCTCAACTTCTTCAGTATCTCCCAGGAACTCCCTGCTTCTTCCTGTACCCCTAAGCGGGATGCAGTGCCCACTGCTCTGGGTAGAGAGGAGCCCGGCACTTTACATGCTGTTCTGTGCACGCACTCACCAGTGTACAAAGCTCTCCTTTAGCCTCTGTGAGGAACAGGAGGGCAGTTTCCCGCACAGATTTGGGCAGGTCCCTGCACTTTCTGAGTCCCCTGAACAATGGTGTACGACTTACCTGTTTAAATCCAGTTTTGTCTTGGAGTGTTTTACAAGACCTTTTCCTTAGGATAACTTGTAAGATCACTTTCTTTACAACTTCGAAGCTTGTAATACAGTGTTATTAACTATAGCCGCCATGTTGTACGTTACATCCTGTGACTGACTTACTTTATACCTGTAAGTTTGAACCTTTGACCCCTGTCACCCATTTCACACCCATCCCCCTGCCTGTCAACCACCAATCTGACTGCTGTATCTTTAAGCTCAGTTTTTTGGTGTTTTTAGATTCCATATAAAAGTGTTGTCATAGAGTATTTGTCTCTGACTTCTTTCAGTTAGCATCATGCCCTCAGGGTCCATCCATGTTGTTGTAAAAAGAACGATTTCGTTTTTTGTTATGGCTAAAGAGTATTGCAGAGTCTACATACACCACATCTTCCTTACCGATTCATCCCTCCGTGGACATGTCGGTTGTTCTCGTATCTTAGCTGTTATGAATAATGCTGCAGTGAACATGGGGGTTCAGATATCTTTTCAAATGGGTGTTTTTGTTTTCTTTGGCTAAATGGCCAGGAGAAAAATTGCTGGATTGTAGGCTCGTTCTAGTTTTAATGTTTTGAGGAGCCTGCATACTCTTTTCCACAGTGGATGCACCTACCTACGTTCCCACCAACAGCTCACTGGGGTTCCCTTTCGGCCACATCCTTGCTAACATGTGTTATTTCTCATCTTTTTGATACTAAGTTTTCTAACCAGTGTGAGGTGCTATCCCATTGTTGTTTTGATTTGCATTTACCTGATGATTCATGATGTTGAGCATCTTTTCACGTCCCTGTTGGCTCTCTGGATGTCTTCTCTGGATAATGTCCATTTGGATAATCCTCCCACTTTTTAACCACTTTGTTTTTTGCTGTTGTTATTGAGTGTAGGAGTGCTTTATATGTACTGGATAATAATCTTTTTTTTTTTTTAAGGATTTATTTATTTATTTATTTGAGAGAGAGAATGAGATAGAGAGCATGAGAGGGGGGAGGGTCAGAGGGAGAAGCAGACTCCCTGCTGAGCAGGGAGCCTGACGTGGGACTCGATCCCGGGACTCTGGGATCATGACCTAAGCCGAAGGCAGTCGCTTAACCAACTGAGCCACCCAGGCGCCCCTCCATACAAATTTTAAAGATTCTTTGCCTTATGTCTGTAAAACGTGTTTCGAATTTTGGTAAGAATTGCATTCACTCTCTAGACGGTTTTGGGTAGTATAGACATTTTAATACTTAATTCTTCTAATCCATGAGCATGGAATGTCGACTTACTTGTGTTGTCTTCCGTTTCTTTCCTTAGTGTCTTACAGTTTTCAGTATATAGGCTTTCACCTCCTTGGTTAAATTTATCTTTAAGTGTTTTTTGTGTTTTTTTTTTTGATGTAGTTTTAAATATGATTTTTTAAATTTATTTTCCTGTTCATTATTAGTATATAAAAATGGAACATATTTTTATGTACTTTTTATCCTGCAACTTTATTGAATCTGTTTAATAGTTTTTTTCATGTTGTTTTTAGGGTTTTTTTACATATAAAATGTCATTTGAATATAGTGACCTTTACTTCTTCCTTTCCAATTTGGATGTATTTTATTTCTTTATTTTTCTTGTGTAATTGCTCTGGCTGGGATTTCCAGTAGTATAATTGACCGTTGTCCATCGTCGGTTTGAATTGTGTGGTCCACTTAATACATTTTTTATTCAGTAAATACAGGCATTGCTTGTAAAGGTATTGTCCTTTTGAATTTTTTTTTCTTTTAAAATGATTATTTATATTCTACTTACTTAACATACAATGCAATATTGGTTTCAGGAGAATTCCGTGATTCATGACTTGCTTACAACCCCTACTACTCATCATAACAGTGCCCTCCTTAATCCCATCACCCAGCTAGACCATCCCCCAAACATCTCCCCTCTGTCAAATCTCTGTTTTCCAGCATCAAGAGTTTCTTACAGTTTGTTTCCCTCTCTGTTCTTTGTATTCCCCCTCCCATTTGTTGATCTGTTTTGTTTCTTAAATCCATAGGAGTGAAATCACATGGTATTCGTCTTTCTCTGACTCACTTATTTTGCTTAGCATAATGCACTCTAGCTTCATCAGGATTTTTTTTTTAAAGAATTTATTTATTTCTTTTTCTTTTTTTTTTTAATTTTATTATGTTATGTTAGTCACCGTACAATACATCATTACTTTTTGATGTAGTGATCCACGGTCCATTGTTTTCGTATAACACCCAGTGCTTCATGCAGTACGTGCCCTACTTAATACCCATCACTGGGCTAACCAATCCCCCCCACCCCCCTCTAAAACCCTGTGTGCTTCTCAGGTCCATAGTCTTTCATGGTTCATCTCTCCCTCCAATCCCGCCCCCATTTTTCCCTTCCTTCTCCTAATGTCCTCCATGTTATTGCTTATGTTCCACAAATAAGTGAAACCATGTGATAATTGACTTTCTCTGCTTGACTTACTTCACTTAGCATAATCTTCTCCAGTCCCATCCATGTTGATGTAAAAGGTGGGTATTCATCCTTTCTGATGGCTGAGTAATATTCCATTGTATATATGGACCACATCTTCTTTATCCATTCATCTGTTGAAGGGCATCTAGGCTCTTTCCACAGTTTGGCTATTGCGGACATTGCTGCTATGAACATTGGGGTGCATATGGCCCTTCTTTTCACTACATCTCTGTCTTTGGGGCAAATACCCAGTAGTGCAATTGCTGGGACATAGGGTACCTCTATTTTTAAATTTTTGAGGAGCCTCCACACTATTATTTTTTGACAGAGAGAGACACAGCAAGGGAGGGAACACAAGCAGGGGGAGTTGGAAAGGAAGTAGGAGGCTCCCCACAGTCTTTGGATCCAATGCGGGGCTCGATCCCAGGACCCTGGGATCATGACCTGAGCCGAAGGCAGACACTTAATAACTGAGCCCCAAGCTCCATCAGGATTTTCTTAATCACACTTTGTCTCTAGCTTACTTTGTTTTAAGAATACAGTCTATAATACATATAACATTCAAAATATGTCTGAATCAAATCTTTGTGTTTCTGATAACTTTTCTGGTCAACAGTAGGATATTAGTAGTTCAGTTTTGGGTGACTCAAAAGTATTCTCAGATTTTCAACTGCACAGGGGTTGGCAACCCTAACCCCTGCATTGTTCAAGGGCCAACTATATGTTGAATAAAAGTGGCGAGAGTGTGCATCCTTGTCTTGTTCCTGATCTTAGAGGAGAAGCTTTCGGCTTTCACTCTTGCATAGGACGTGGCTTCTCAGGTATGGCCTTTATTAGTTTGAGTTACATTCTCTGTATACCTGCTTTGTTGAGAGCTTTTATCAAAATGGGTGTTGTGTTTTGTCAGATGCTTTTTCTGCATTGGTGGAGAAGATCATATGATTTTTACCCTTTGTTTTGTTAATGTGGCCTATTTCTTTGATTGATTTGTGGATGTTGAACCCCCCTTGCATCCCTGAAATAAATCTGACTTGTTCATACTTCTTCCTGTATTGTTGAATTTTGTTTGCTGTTATTTTGTTGAGGATTTTTATATCTATGTTCATCACAGATACGGGTCTGTAATTTTCTTTTCTTGTGGTATTTTGGTAGGGTTTGATAAGGGCAATGCTGGCCTCCTAAAAGGAGTTGAGAAGCATTCCTTCCTCTTGTATTTGTGGAAAAGTTTGAGAAGGATTGGTATTCATTTTTCTTTGAAAATTTGGTAGAATTCACCAGGAAAGCCATCTGGACTCCTGACTGTTGAGAGGTTTTTAATTAGTCATTTTGTTTCCCTACTGGTAATTGGTCTGTTCAGAATTTGTCTCTTCATGATTCATTCTTGGAAGGTTGTGTGTTTCTTGGAATTTATCCTTTCCTTTTGGACGGTCAAACTTGTCGGGGTGTAATTGTTCACAGTAGTCTCTTATGAGCCTTTGTCTATGGTATCAATGGAAACATCTTTTTCATTTCTGATTGTGTGTACTCATTCTTTTTTTTTTTTTTACCTAAGGCTAGCTGAAAATTTGTCAGCTTTTTTCTTTTCTTTCTTTCTTTTTTTTAAAGATTTTATTTATTTATTTGAGACAGAGAGAATGAGAGAGACAGAGAGCACATGAGAGGGCGGGAGGGTCAGAGGGAGAAGCAGGCTCCCTGCTGAGCAGGGAGCCCGATGCGGGACTCGATCCCGGGACTCCAGGATCATGACCTGACCCGAAGGCAGTCACTTAACCAACTGAGCCACCCAGGCGCCCTCAGCTTTTTTCTTTTCAAAGAACCAGCTCTTTTGTTGATTTTTCTATTGCCTTCATAGTCTGTATTTGATTTATTTGTTTGAGATGTTACTTCCTTTCTTCTATTAAATTTGGGCTTCCGTGTTCTTTTTCTGGTTCCTTGAGGTGGAAAGTTAGGCTGCTTATTTGAGACGATTCTTGTTTCTTGATTTACGCCTGTATCACTACAAACTACCGTCTTAGAAACACTGTTTTTTAAATTTTTAAATTTTTTTAAAAAAAAATTTATTGTTATTTTAATTACCATACATCATTGGTTTTAGATGTAGTGTTCCATGATTCGTTGTTTGTGCATAACACCCAGTGCTCCATTCAGAATGTGCCCTATTTAATACCCATCACCAGGCTAAACCATCCTCCTACCCCCTTCCCCTCTAGAACCCTCAGTTTGTTTTTCAGAGTCCATCATCTCTCATGGTTAATCTCCCCCTCCAATTTCCCCCCCTTCATTCTTCCCCTCCTGATATCTTCTTCTTCTTTTTATTTTTTTGTTTCTTAACATATATTGCATTATTCGTTTCAGAGGTACAGATCTGAGATTCAACCGTCTTGCACAATTCCCAAGGTTTACCAGAGCACATACCCTTCCCAATGTCTATCACCCAGTCATCCCATCCCAACCCCCACTCCAGCAACCCTCACTTTGTTTCCTGAGATTAAGAATTCCTCATATCAGTGAGGTCATTTGATACATGTCTTTCTCTGTTTGACTTATTTCGCTCAGCATAATGCCCTCCAATTCCATCCACCTCGTTGCAAATGGCAAGATCTCATTCCTTTTGATGGCTACATAATATTCCATTGTATATATATACCATTTCTTCCTTATCCATTTATCTGTCGATGGACATCTTGGCTCTATCCACAGTTTGGCTATTGTGGACATTGCTGCTATAAACATCGGGGTGCATGTACCCCTTCGGGTCCCTACATTTGTATCTTTGGGATAAATACCCAGCAGTGCAGTTGCTGGATCATATGGTAGATCTAGTTTCAACTTCTGGAGGAACCTCCATACTGTTTTCCAGAGTGGCTGCACCAGCTTGCATTACCACCAACAGTAGAGGAGGGTTCCCCTTTCTCTGGATCCCTGCCAACATCTGTCCTTTCCTGACTTGTTAATTTTAGCCATTCTGACTGGTGTGAGGCGGTATCTCATTGAGGTTTTGATTTGGATTTCCCTGATGCCGAGCGATGTTGAGCACATTTTCATATGTCTGTTGGCCATTTGGATGTCTTCTTTGGAAAAATGTCTGTTCATGTCTTCTGCCCATTTCTTGATTGGATTCTTTGTTCTTTGGGTGTTGAGTTTGATAATTTTGGATACTAGCCCTTTATCTGATATGTCATTTGCAAATATCTTCTCCCACTCTGTCGGTTGTCTTTTGGTTTTGTTGACTGTTTCTTTTGCTGTTCAAAAGCTTTTTATCTTGATGAAGACCCAATAGTTCATTTTTGCCCTTGCTTCCCTTGCCTTTGGCAATGTTTCTAGGAAGAAGTTGCTGAGGCTGTGGTTGAAGAGGTTGCTGCCTGTGTTCTCCTTTAGGATTTGGATGGACTCCTGTCTCACATTGAGGTCTTTCAACCATTTGGAGTCTATTTTTGTGTGTGGTGTAAGGAAATGGTCCAATTTCATTCTTCTGCATGTGGCTGTCCAATTTTCCCAACACCATTTGTTGAAGAGACTGTCTTTTTGCCATTGGACATTCTTTCCTGCTTTGTCGAAGATGAGTTGACCATAGAGTTGAGGGTCTACTTCTGGGCTCTCTATTCTGTTCCATTGATCGATGTGTCTGTTTTTGTGCCAGTACCATACTGTCTTGATAATGACAGCTTTGTAATAGAGCTGGAAGTCCGGAATTGTGATGCCGCCAGCTTTGCTTTTCTTTTTCAACATTCCTCTGGCTCTTCGGGGTCTTTTCTGGTTCCATACAAATTTTAGGATGATTTGTTCCATTTCTTTGAGAAAAGTGGATGGTATTTTGGTGGGGATTGCATTGAATGTGTAGATTGCTCTAGGTAGCATTGACATCTTTACAATATTTGTTCTTCCAATCCATGAGCATGGAACGTTTTTCCATTTCTTTGTGTCTTCCTCAATTCCTTTCATGAGTATTTTATAGTTTTCTGAGTACAGATCCTTTGTCTCTTTGGTTAGATTTCTTCCTAGGTATCTTATGGTTTTGGGTGCAATTGTAAATGGGATTGACTCCTTCATTTCTCTTTCTTCTGTCTTGTTGGTGTATCGGAATGCCACTGACTTCTGTGCATTGATTTTATATCCTGCGACTTAACTGAATTCCTGTATGAGTTCTAGGATTTTTGGGGTGGAGTCTTTTGGGTTTTCCACATAAGGTATCATATCATCTGCAAAGAGTGAGAGTTTGACTTCTTCTTTGCCGATTTGGATGCCTTTGATTTCTTTTCGTTGTCTGATTGCTGTGGCTAGGACTTCGAATACTATGTTGAATAGCAGTCGTAGTAGTGGACATCCCTGCCGCGTTCCTGACCTTAGGGAGAAAGCTCTCAGTTTTTCCCCATTGAGAATGATATTCGCTATAGGTTTTTCATAGATGGCTTTTATGATACTGAAGTATGTACCCTCTATCCCTATACTCTGAAGAGTTTTGATTAAGAAAGGATGCTGTACTTTGTCAAATGCTTTTTGTGCATCTATTGAGAAGATCATATGATTCTTGTTCTTTCTTTTGTTAATGTATTGTATCACGTTGATTGATTTGCGGATGGTGAACCAACCTTGCAGCCCAGGGATAAATCCCACCTGGTTGTGGTGAATAATCCTTTGAATGTACTGTTGGATCCTATTGGCTAGTAGTTTGGTGAGAATTTTTGCATCCTTGTTCATCAGGGATATTGGTCTGTAATTCTCCTTTTTGATGGGGTCTTTGTCTGGTTTTGGGATCAAGGTAATTGTGGCCTCATACAATGAGTTTGGAAGTTTTCCTTCCATTTCTATTTTTGGAAGAGTTTCAGAAGAATAGGTATTAATTCTTCTGGAAATGTTTGGTAGATTTCCCGTGGGAAGCCATCTGGCCCTGGGCTTTTGTTTGTAGGGAGATTTTGATGACTGCTTCAATTTCCTTAGTGGTTATAGGTCTGTTCAGGTTTTCTATTTCATCCTGGTTCATTTTTGGTAGCTGATACATCTCTAGGAATGCATCCATTTCTTCCAGGTTATCGAATTTGCTGGCATAGAGTTGCTCATAATATGTTCTTATAATTGTTTGTATTTCTTTGGTGTTGGTTGTGATCTCTCCCCTTTCATTCATGATTTTATTTATTTGGGTCATTTCTCTTTTCTTTTTGATAAGTCTGGCCAGGGGTTTATCAATTTTGTTAATTCTATCAAAGAACCAGCTCCTAGTTTCTTTGATATTTTCTACTGTTCTTTTAGTTTCTATTTCATTGATTTCTGTTCTGATCTTTATTATTTCTCTTCTCCTGCTGGGCTTAGGCTTTATTTGCTGTTCTTTCTCCAGCTCCTTTAGGTGTAGGGTTAGGTTGTGTATTTGAGAACTTTCTTGTTTCTTTTTTTTTTTTTTTTTTTTTTAAGATTTTATTTATTTATTTGAGACAGAGAGAATGAGAGAGACAGAGAGCACATGAGAGGGCACGAGGGTCAGAGGGAGAAGCAGGCTCCCTGATGAGCAGGGAGCCCGATGCGGGACTCGATCCTGGGACTCCAGGATCATGACCTGAGCTGAAGGCAGTCGCTTAACCAACTGAGCCACTTTCTTGTTTCTTGAAAAAGGCTTGTATTGCCATGTACTTTCCTGTTAGGGCTGCCTTTGCTGCATCTCAATGATTTTCAATAGTTGTGTTTTCATTTTCATTGTTCTTCACGAATTTTTTAAAATCATCTTTAATTTCCTGGTTGACCCACTCATTCTTTAGTACATGCTCTTTAGCCTCCATGTATTTGAGTTCTTTCCGAATTTCCTCTTGTGATTGAGTTCTAGTTTCAAAGCATTGTGGTCTGAAAATAGGCAGGGAATGATCCCAATCTTTTGGTACCGGTTGAGACCTGATTTATGACCTAGGATGGGATCTATTCTGGAGAATGTTCCATGGGCACTAGAGAAGAATGTGTATTCCGTTGCTTTGGCATGGAATATTCTGAATATGTCTGTGAAGTCCCTTTTGTCCAGTGTGTCATTTAAAGTCTTTATTTCCTTGTTGTCTTTTGCTTAGATATTCTGTCCATTTTAGTGAGGGGGGTGTTAAAGTCCCCCACTATTATTGTATTGTTGTCGATGTGTTTCTTTGCTCTTGTTATTAATTGCCTTATATAATTGGCTGCTCCCATGTTAGGGGCATAGATATTTACAATTGTTAGATCTTCTTGTTGGATAGACCCTTTAAGTAGGATATAGTGTCCTTCCCTATCTCTTATTACAGTCTTTGTTTTAAAATCTAATTTGTCTGATATAAGGATTGCCACCCCAGCTTTCTTTTGGTGTCCATTAGCATGGTAAATGGTTTTCCACCCCCTCACTTTCAATCTGGGGGTGTCTTTGGGTCTAAAATGAGTCTCTTGCAGACACCATATCGATGGGTCTTGTTTTTTAATCTAATCTGATAGACTCTGTCTTTTGATTGGGGCATTGAGCCCATTTCCATTCAGGGTAACTATTGAAAGATAGGAATTTAGTGCCATTGTTATTGCCTGCAAGGTGACTGTTACTGTATATTGTCTGTGTTCCTTTCTGGTCTATGTTGCTTTAGGCTCTCTCTTTGCTTAGAGGACCCCTTTCAAGATTTCCTGTAGGGCTGGTTTTGTGTTTGCAAATTCCTTTCGTTTTTGTTTGTCCTGGAAGCTTTTTCTCTCTCCTTCAATTTTCAATGACAGCCCAGCTGGATAGAGTATTCTTGGCTGCATATTTTTCTCATTTATTGCTCTGAATATATCCTGCCAGTCCTTTCTGGCCTGCCAGGTCTCTGTCGATAGGTCTGTTGCCAATCTAACGTTTCTGCCATTGTAGGTTACATATCTCTTCCCCCGAGCTGCTTTCAGGATTTTCTCTTTGTTTCTGAGACTCGTAAATTTTACTATTAGATGTTGGCATGTAGACCTATTTTTATTGATTTTGAGAGGGGTTCTCTGTGCCTCCTGGATTTTGATGCCTGTTTCCTTCCTCAAATTAGGGAAGTTCTCTGGTGTAATTTGCTCCAGTATACCTTCTGCCCCTCTCTCTCTTTCTTCTTCTTTTGGGATCCCAATAATCCTAATGTTGTTTCGTCTTACGGTATCGCTTCTCTCGAATTCTGCCCTCGTGGTCCAGTAGTAAATGAAACATTTAAAAACAAATATATTGAACTCCATGCCCAATGTGGCACTCAAACTCGCAACCAGAAGATCAAGAGTCACAACGCTCCGCCGCTAGGCCAGCCAAGTGCAGCATTCTTGGAACCCATTTTGCTGCATTCCATAAATTTTGCTATGTTGTATTCCATCTTCATTTGTCTCAAAGTATTTCTTGGTTTCTCTTGTGGTTTGCTCACAGACCCATTGGTTATTCAGTAGCATGTTGTTTAATCTGCATGTTTGTGAAATTCCAGTTTTCTTCTTGTAATTGATTTCTCATTCCATACCACTGTGGTTGGAAAAGATGCTTGATTTGATTTCAGTCATCATTTTGGAAAATTGTAGGCTTCTTGAATTTATGGACTTGTGTGGCCTAACATATGGTCTAGCTTGGAGAATGTTCTATGTGCACTTGAGAGGAGTGTATCCCATGTGCTGCATTTGGACGGAGGCTTCTGTATGTATCTCTTAACTCCATCTAATTACCTAGTTGTCTGAGGCTGATGTTTCCTTATTGATCTTCTGTCTGGATGGTCTATCCATTGATACAAGTGAGGTGTGACAGTCCCCCACGGTATTACTGCTGATTTCTCCTTTGAGGTGTGTTCATATATGCTCTACATATTTAGTTGCTCCTCTGTTGGGTGGGTAAATATTTACAAATGTTGCATCCTCTGTTTGGATTGATTCCTTTATCATTATGTAATTCCCTTCTTTGGCTCTTGTTACAATGTTTGGATTTTTTTTCTCCTTGGTTAGACTGAGAATCAGAAGATCATGCGTTACCTCTGCAGCCTTGAACAAAACATACCCCTTCTCTTAGTCTGTTTTTTTTTTTTTCCTGTATAAAATAAAAACAACAAGTTCTTCTCCGAGGACCATCTCATGACTCAAATAAGAGAATGTGTATAAAAGTGCTTTGTAAACTATAGATAACGCCCAAATATGAAAAGTTATACTGCTTTTGATTATACCACAGCCAAATGTTCAGGATAAGATTTTTTTTTTGACACATGTATTTACTTTAGGGAGAGAGAGCATGCACAGGCATGTATTAGAGAGGGGAGGGGCAGGGGCAGAGGGAGAGAGGAAATCGTCAGGCCGACTCCCTGCTGAGTGCAGAGTCCGATGTGGGGCTTTGTCCCAGGACCTTGGTATCATGACCTGAGCCAAAATTAAGAGTCAGCTGCTTAACTGACTGTGCCACCCAGGCACCCCCAGAATAAGATTTTAAAAAATAATAATATTTATTGAGGGCTTACTGTTGTAGGAGTATTCTATGTGACCTCTATCTCATTTAATTCTAAAAACAATTTTTTCTTAAAGAAAATTAAAAACAAAAGCTATCCTAAAAGTAAATTTTCATATTATCCTCAGAGCTGGGGAAACACAGGCACAAGAGAGGTTAAGTAGGGGCACCTGGGTGGCTCATTTGGTTAAGCTTCTGCTTTTGGCTCAGGTCATAATCCCAGGGTCCTGAGATTGAGCCCGGTGTCGGGTTCCCTGCTCAGTGGGGAGTCTGCTTCTCCCTCTCTCTCTCCCCCTGCTTTTGCTCGCTCTCTGTATGTGTCTCTCTCACAGATAAATAAATAAAATAATAAAAAGAAGAAGTTAAGTGACTTTCTCAATGTCATAGTAAATATTAGAATCAGATACAGACCTGAGTGTGGGACTCTGAAGGCTGTGTTCTTTCTTTTTTAAGTTTACCAAATATATACATAACCCTCAAAATATTGTAGATTAAATTACTTTAGCCTTTCTCAAATCATTGCGCTTTGGATGATGCTATAATTTGGGTTACCTGGCTGGCTCGGTCAGTGTAGTATGAGACTCTTGATCTCACAGTTATGAGTTTGAGCCACATTGTGGGTTCAGCTTACTTACAATAAAAAGATGTTGTAATTGGGCTTGTCTTCTTTTTCCTTTTAACCTCTTCACCCATTTCTCCCACCTCCAACACCCTACGTCTGGCAATCACCCATTTGTTCTATCTAGGAGGTCAGTTTTTTGTTTTGGTTTTGTTTGAAGTTCCACAAGTAAGTGATGAATAGTATTTGTCTTTCTCTGTCTGGCCTGTTTTACTTCACAGAATGCCTTAAAGGTCCATCCATTTGGCAGCTGGAAAGATTTCATTCTTTATTCTGGCTGAGTAGTATTCCATTGTGTTTACCTACGACAATTTCTTTATCCATTCATCCACTCATGGGCAGTTAGGTTGTTTCTATATTTTCATTGTTGTAGATAATCCTGCAGTGAACACGGGTGCACATACCTGTTTCAGTTAGTGTGTTCAGTTTCCTCGGATAAATACTCAGAAGGGGAATTGCTGGACCATATGGTAGCTCTATTTTCAACTTTTTGAGGCACTTCCATACTATTTTCCAGAGTGGCTGCACCAGCTTGCATTCTCACCAACAGTTAATTTTCTTGTTTTTATTTTAAATAAGAAACCAGTGGAGCAAATACTCCAATGCCACTGAGATATGTCTTTGGGAAGCCAGGCCACACCCCTGGAGACCCACCAGTTTCTCTCAGTTGCTAGCAAAACTCGTGCAAGGAGATGTATTGAGATAGTCTCAGTGGAAGAAACCATCATTTTTTCCCTCTGATAATGTAAGTTTTCACACATTTAAACAAAATATAATATTATTTTAAGTAGATCTCGACAGCCTTTCTCCCAGCTCATCTTACTCCGGATCATGTCCTTGTCACGTGTGGAAGGAAGTACCCCTAGAACCCCCCACGTCTGGAACAGTGCTTACAGATTCTGTATCCGGGAGTCTCCTCTTGTGAAATGTAAGCATTCCTTGATTGCCACTGCCACGTCATCAGTCCTCAGCTGTCCTGTTTGCTTAGTGTTTTCCAGGGACGAGGGGCTGAGGGTGGAGTCCTGAGGTTACAGGTTGAAGGGCTTGGCAATTGGGAGGTGGAAGGGCACTCAGGCAACCGACGGAGGAAGGGAGCATCAGAGAGCCAACAACACTATCTGAGCAAAGGGGGACCTGAGGATTAGAGGCATCTTACAAAAAGGAAACAGGGACCCTGGGAAGAGTTGGGGACGTGCTAAGAGCAAACTTTGTCTCTGTGTCTGTTCCCTGTCTGATCAGTGATTACCAGCGTGATCCCAGTTGCTGTTTCCAATGCCAAAGACAAAGAGAAGGGGCTTGGAGCTGGAATCGCCTATGTTGTTTGTTTAGATACAAGACAATAGTTCTCTGGACCACTGACCTTGTAAAGAACAGAAGGTATTTGCTCTGCCTGCTCTGTATCTTCCAACAGGCCGCAGGCATCCAAGAATTCATCTCTTGTAATAAAATCAGCCCTTTCAACCACTCAGAAGACTTACGATAGGGATCACTACCCAGATTAATTTGCTACCAAATAAAGAATCAAGTGCCAAGATAAACAAGAGAGAACAGGCAGCTGGTAGGGTGCCTCCTCTTTTCTAAGCTGGTATCTGCTAAATTTTTACTGATTTCAAATTTGCTCATTATATTTCTACCAGAAGGTGGTTCTCTGAAGAGCCAGCCTCCTGTCAGGGTGCCTTGATGGCCCTCCACATTTCCCAAGGCAGCCTCCCAGGGCGGCTCTCCGCCTGGGTTGTACCCTTTACCCCTTGGGCAGTAAGTGGGGATGAACAGGATTGGTTGCATAGTTTGAGGGGCCCAATGCAAAATGAAAATGCAGGCACATTGTTCAAAAGTGTAAGACTTTCAAGACAGCAGAGATAAATCAAGTGTGGAGGCCTTTGAGCACATGCCCTAGGTGAGCACACAGGTCACATGCCCATGACGCTGAGACTATAGGTGTCAGTGGGGAGGAGCAAATCTTTTCTCGCTGTTGATTTAGTCACTTGTCATGCCCAAGACTTAACGTTTATAATATGCAAGCTGGATAAATTCTTTAGTCCAGAAAGCTGATTTAAGAAAAGTTGTGCATCCACTACTGAGTATTTACCCCAAAGACACAGATGTAGTGAATTGAAGGGCCATATGCACCCCATATGCAATGTTCATAGCAGCAGTGTCCGCAATAGCCAAACTGTGGAAAGAGCCGAGATGCCCTTCAACAGACGAATGGATAAAGAAGACGTGGTCCTTATATACAATGGAATATTACTCAGCCATCAGAAAGGATGAATACCCAACTTTTGCATCAACATGGATGGGACTGGAGGAGATTATGCTAAGTCAAATAAGTCAAGAGGAGAAAGTCAATTATCATATGGTTTCATTTATTTGTGGAACATAAGGAATAGCATGGAGGACATTAGGGGAAGGAAGGGAAAATGGAAGGGGGGAAATCGGAGGGAGAGATGAACCATGAGAGACTATGGACTCTGAGAAACAAACGGAGGGTTTTAGAGGGGAGTGGGTGAGGGGATGGGTTAGCCCGGTGATGGGTATTAAGGAGGGCACGTACTGCATGAAGCACTGGGTGTTATACAAAAACAATGAGTCATGGATCACTACATCAAAAACTAAAGATGTAATGTACGGTGATTAACATAACATAATAAAATTAAAAAAAAGTTTCAAGTATTATGAGAATAACCAAAATGTGACACAGAGACAGGAAGTAAGCAATTGCTATTGGGAAAATGGCACCAATAGATTTTCTCCATACAGTTTTGCCACAAACCTTCAATTTGTAAAAAGCACAGTATCTGTGAAGTGCAATAAAACAAAGTGCAATTAAAAAAAAAAAAAAAAAAAAAAAAACTAGGGCGCCTGGGTGGCTCAGTTGGTTAAGCGACTGCCTTCAGCTCAGGTCATGATCCCACGGTCCTGGGATCGAGTCCCGCATCGGGCTCCCTGCTCTGCGGGGAGCCTCCTTCTCCCTCTCCCACCCCCCCTGCTTGTGTTCCCTCTCTCGCTGTGTCTCTCTCTGTCAAATAAATAAGTAAAATCTTTAAAAAAAAAAAAAAAAAACTAATGATGTTTTGTATGGTGACTAACATAACATAATAAAAATAAATTAAATTAAAAAAAAAAGAAAAGTTGTGCGTCCAGAAGAAAAAGGTCTATTTGCAGAGGTTTCACCTCGTTTTTTTCTTTTTTTATTTTCATCTTCAAGATGATTTGAATTACTTTAAAACTACTTTATAACTATCCCTGGGGACTCTCTCTTTGAGAAGGTTTTTTTTTTTTCTTCCTTTAGATTCCATCTAGCTCTACATATTTATGTTCATAACATGGATTATTTGGGTAATAGCCTCATGCATTCCTGTGATATTTCAGGGCCCTCATTTGTGTTTGGCCCCCATTTGTTGGCTTTATGATTCTGTCAGCATG
This sequence comes from Mirounga angustirostris, assembly GCF_029215605.1. NCBI lineage: Eukaryota > Metazoa > Chordata > Mammalia > Carnivora > Phocidae > Mirounga > Mirounga angustirostris. Next base: position 94,368,660 of record NW_026991722.1, read on the forward strand.
AAGAAATCACCCCTGTGGACAGTATTTAATTTTTAATGCTGTGCTTCTCAAGCTGGGGTCTGTCCGCTGAGGTGTTCTTGGCTGCCTTAACTTTCAAGTTAGGAAAACACTGCTTGAGGCTCCAGTCAAATTCTAACCCAAAGATTTTGAAGCCTTAATGATTAATGAGGTCTATACCCTTTCTAATGACCATATGCAAATCAAATGTTTAAGAGAATAGTTGAAGAAAAGGGGAAAATGACAATCTTCATTCAGATAAGATTGGGCCTATTGGTTAAAAAAAAATATGGGTAACTAATTATTGAAGAAGAGTAATGTTGCCAGCAAAAATAATCATCTTGAGTGTTTATTGCATGATACAAACTTTTGAAGTATCAGGTTTTTTTTAGTTGAAATCCAGTTGAGCCTCCTATTTACAAACGAGGGGCCTGAAGCACAGAGAGGTGCAGTAACCACCCAGCTCCAAAGCAGAAGGGCAGGAGACAACCTCAGGCTCCCCCAGAATCTGACTCTAAAGTGGGTTAGCCCGGTGATGTGTATTAAGGAGGGCACGTATTGCATGGAGCACTGGGTGTTATACGAAAACAATGAATCATGGGTTACTACATCAAAAACTAAGGATGTACTGTATGGTGACTAACATAACATAAAAAAAAAAAAAGCCCATGTCTCCCCCTCCGGGCCATTTCTTTGCATATTTGTGCTAGAACATCTTTAATGCGTGAAGGTTTGGGTCATTTTCAGTTTTTACAGGAGCAGGAAGATCTGTGGCATTTGTTGGGGACTTGACTATTTTAAAATGTAGATTTTATTATTATTCAAATACGGTGAAGCCAGCAGATCAGATGACTGCCATTGAAAAGATGTGTGTCACTCACAGTTCCCAAGAAGAGAGGCCATGCCACGCCATGCAGGGCCATATGGGAAGCAATGGGGTCCCTCAGGAGGCAGAACGTCAGACAAGGATGTGGGCAAGAGCCTTATTGTGGTTTCCATGGGAAGGAACAGGTGAAGCAGAATAAGCAGGCATAGGATTGGCTGGCTTGAATAATTTTGGTGGGCTCTGGGGTGTAGGGGCTGTCTCTAGTTGTCTGGTTCTTGACCCCAGGGGCATCTGTGTAAGGGGATAGTGGCCCAGAGTGTGAGAGCCCAGTCAAAGAGGTGGTTGGGAATGGGCTCTGTATTGGTTGGCTTACATATATATGGAAAGTGTGCTTGCAGGTGAATCATCTACTATCTCTAGGAATTGGCCAGGCCTGTGAGGGACAGTGTCTCCAGGTTGGCAAGGCCCCAGGAGTCAGGGCGTCAGAATACAAAGAAATGCTAAGACGGTGACCTGGAAGATCCAGGCTGACAAGAGATCCAGGAGCTGCTTCCTGGTCTGCAGAGTCACGTCTTGGGAGCAGTGTCCTGTCCTTCCTTAAGAGAAGACAGTAGGTCCTTCAAGAACGGTCATCTAGAGATAATGCAAAAGTGCGTGTGCAGCTTGTAGAGACGGCCCCGTTCATCAGAGCTGCAACCGCAAGTCTTGAGATGGTGATTTGGGAATACAGGACACTGGGAAAAGAAGCAATTGTGACACTTAGTGGCTGTCAGTAATCATGATTATGCTACTTGGTAATGAGGCAGAGATGATAAGCAATTTCAAAAAGTTTCAAATGCATATTACTTTTGATTTCCTCTACTCATGTTGCAAAATTTCCTACTGTTGATAACCAGAATGATGAGATAGACCTTAGACCAGCCCCTTCTCCCCAGCCCTCTAGATAGTCAACAAGAACAGAGAGGGCAGTGCCCGCAGAACAGGGTGCTACCTTTCCCCCACTGCACACGGCACCAGGTGCAGTCCCTTGGGCCCCACTTCCAGGGTCTTACTCCACCGGTGCCCCACCCTGTCCACCTGCTTTTGGGTAATTAGTCCCTCAGCTGGACTTTCAACTGCCCTCTTATCCCAGCTGGGAATCTGGGAGTCCTGGGGCTCGAGGATGTAAGGGCACGGAGATGTCTGGGGGCAGAGGGGAGGAGTTCGGTGTTCCAAGAAGGGGTGCTAAGGGCTAGCACTGAATGCAGAAGGCAAAGAGAAGATAGACTTGCCAACCGGCAGCGTAGGTGTGCCCCTGCAGGAGGCCCAGTAAGTGAGGGCCAGTCTCAAAACCCAGAGACTCAAGGAGTCAATCTGCAGAGCCTGTATGGGGTTCTCTCTTCCTTAATGGGTGGAGAATGTCCAAGTGGGGAGCATGGAGGTGAACAGTTTTTATACCCCGGGGCACATCAAGCCACATGAGGAAGTCTCCAAATACAGGATCTCACTTAGTCCTCAGATAACCCAGTGAAGGCTTCCCAGAGCTTGGGTGCAAACACTTCCCATCTATTCATTTTCTTTCCTGACTAAAAATGGATTCGCCCTTCAAAGGGCCATCTTGTCTGAAAGTCCAACATCTCCCTCTTGAGGCTCTCTCCTCTGCAAATTGCTCAGGAACCTGGTGGGGTTGACCTGATCCAAATGGGCCAAACTTAATCAAACCCCACCCACGAAGCTGGGCTTGGATTGGTGCCAGCAGTCACATGGCTTGGGTTCACCGCTGGTTCCATCCACCTGAAAGTCTCTGCGGGGCAACCACTGACCAGACCATTGTGTATCTTCCAGGGTGGATGATGTGCCTCAGAGCTAAGCTCTGCTAATGGGACACCATGATTTGACCCAGAGGGTTTCAGCCTTTAGTGCTTAACCCACTGGGATAATAAGTTTCCTGTTACCCCTCTCTCCTATGGTGGCACCCCACCTGCTCCCTGGGAGCCCAGGGCTTTAAAACCCAAAGACTGAATGGACTCCTTTGCCCAGAAAGTAGAGCTGGCCTCTGCCTACCCATAGGCACCTCCATCCGCCTCTTGAACTTCTTCAATGTCTCATTTACTTTAGTCACTGTAGGGAAGGCAAGGGGACATTCTTGTATTAGTCTTGCTAGAACTGAGGAAGAAAGAGAAAAACCAGAGGGCATTATCTTGCACTTGCCTTCTGAATGGTGCTGCCATTTCCGACCCAACCCCTCTGCTTTCTCTTCCGAGCACAGACATCTGTGAGTAGAACTTTAGGCCCAAAGTCAAACTCACCTTGCTCCACACACACCCGAACATCTCAGCTGCCTGTTCTCTGGTACTTAAATCCATTTTTAAGTGGAGATAAGGTCTTTCTTTCCAATATTTTACTTGATAATTACAGCTTTATGATTGGCTGGTAGAAATGACATATTTCTTTTTTTTATTATTATGTTATGCTAATCACCATACATAACATCAGTAGTTTTTGAAGTAGTGTTCCATGATTCATTGCTTGTGTATAACACCCAGTGCTCCATGCAGAACGTGCCCTCTTTAATACCCATCACCAGGCTAACCCATCCCCCCCCTCCCCTCTAGAACCCTCAGTTTGTTTTTCAGAGTCCATAGTCTCTCATGGTTTGAGAAATGACATGTTTCACTCCGAATTCCTAGATTCATTCTGCAGTTCTTTGTCAAGTCAGAACCTGTGATGGTCTCGATGAAGGTTTGGCAAACCATCGCCCATGAGCCAGATCCAGGCAGCTGCTGGTTTTGTGTGACTCACAAGTGTCCATAAAACACTTACTGGAACACATCCATGCTCATTCATTCACGTGTTTTCTGTAGCTTTTTTGCTATAATAGCAGAGCTGAGAAGTTGCAATAGAGAATGTGTGGTCCCCAAAGCCTGAAATATTTACTCTCTGGCCCTTCACAGGGAATGTTTGCTAACCCCCAGTCTAGATGATGAGAGGATAGGTTTCTGGCTCCAACATTTGCTAGTTGGGGTGACACTGAGCTAGTCACTTAATCTCTTTGCATCTCAGTTGCCACATGTATAAACTGGGCATAATCGTAACGACCTCAGGGATGTATGAGAGAAAGGAATCAATACTTGGAAAGTGCTCAGCAGTGTTTTGTACCCAGAAAGCGCGCCATTTAGTAGTTATTGGCATGCAAATAATCTGGCAATGGGGATCTTAAGGAAAAATTGGTTGACTTTGGATAAACCTCTTGAAACTTTCAGTTCTCAGACTTCCTGGTTGCATCATGTCTATACAAACAGTCTATGCTTTGAGGTTTATCCAGCTCATGTCCATACACATATCTTGCATGTATAGGAGAGGGAACAATGCCTTTAACCTTGAGCGAGATGATATGTTTCTGAGCATCTGAGTTGTTGGTCAATGTTACACCAAGCACAATGTTTGACACCTGCTTTGGTAATGTCATAAAGTGTGGCATGTGGCAGGGGGACAAGAAATATCATTTAGATAAGAATTAAGAAGTCAGGAGAGTCTAAGATAAAAGAAGCGATTAAAATGCAATTTTCAGATGAGCTCAAATGCAGTCTGTCTCCTACTCCTTATTGTGGGCTGGATCCGGTCTTTCTTAGTTGAGGGGGTCAAACATCAGTTCTCCTAAACAAAAATGCTACAGCTTGGAAAAAATCATATGCCTTACCTAATTTTAAGCCACATTTTGTGGTTCCTCTGTTTCCATTTCTCGAAGCAGTAAATAACAGACCATGGCTATTTATCAAAACTTCCATTTGATGCATCAACTACAAAAGAATTGATAAGAAGGAATTAAAGCTCCTTTGTGTTCTTGCCATTAGACAGCAGAGCTAAACAGGGCACCTTCACTCCCTCCTTACCTCTTTCCTCAAGTGTGGCACATGGGTCTCACGGTTTCACAGGGAGACAGTGTGTGTTAGGATCATACTGACTGGGGAACCAGAAGGTCTGAGCTCTGATGTTGGCTTTGTCATGTAAACTTGGACTATTGACTCAACCCCTCTAGGTCCTATATTCCTGTGATGGTCCATTTTATGTGTCAGCTTAGAAGGCTCTTTTGTATGAGACTAACATTTAAATTGATGAACTTAGGCTGAAGCAGACTGACGTCCATAATGTGGGTGGGCCTTATCCAAACCGTTGAGGGCCTGACTAGAACAAAAAGAGCAGCTTTTCTGAGTAAGAGAAAATTCCACAGAAGGCTGCTTTTGGACTTCATCTGCATGATTGTCTCTCCTGTGTCTGCACACTGCAGTTTTAGACTTGTGAGCCTCCATAACTGGGTGAGGCAATTCCTTCTAATAGACCTTTCTCTCTCTCTTTTTTTTTCTTCCTCAATTTCTTTTCTTTCTCTCTTTCTTTCTTTCTCTTTCTCTCTTTCTTTCTTTTTCTCTTTTTTTCTTCTTTCTTTCTTTTTCTCTTTCTTTCTTTCTTTCTTTCTTTCTTTCTTTCTTTCTTTCTTTCTTTTCTTTCTCAGAGAGAGAGAGAAAGACTGACTAATACAGTTCCATTCATAAAATAAGACTTCAGTACAGTCCCTGATAACTCTATGATAAGAGGACCCCATGGACCCTTGGGTTGACTGTCATATATAAATATGTTTCTCCCCAAACAGATGACTTCACTTTGCTTCCTTGCACAAACTAAAGGCCTTCTCATCATTTGTGTGATTGAGAGCATAGGTGCTGAGGCCTGACTCCATGGGTTCAAATCTAAGCTCTGCCACTTGGTGGATTTTGACCATGGGAAAACTACTTAACTACTCTAGGCCTCAGTTTCCTCATCTGTAAAGGGGAGATAATAAACTATCTACCTCATAGGGTTATTGTGAGAATTAATGAGTTAATAAATGTAAAATGCTTAACAAGATATCTGGCACTCAGATAGGGTAGATCTAGTTATCCTGCAGTGATGACTATATTGTTTATGCTTAGACATTATTGGCTGGAAATTCTTAAGTAGTCAAGTAGAGCCTTAATGAAGCAGGAAAAAAAATTGATGATGTGCCTAGAGGGGGAGAAATCATACTTGGAGAACAGAATTAATAACTTCCACATTATTCATATTATGTATTTATATATAGTTATGTATATACATATTTAATTAATACTATGTATTATGTGGCCTACTTCACTTTGCTTCTTTGTTTAAGGCAAAGGACTTTTTTCAACAATTCTTTCTGTAGGAAACATCTTCCCTGCCTTGCTTAGCGGAAATCACATGGTACAGCTCCTCCAATAGTTACAGCCTTGAGCAGTGAGATCATCATTATCCATGTAAATAGACACAGTTTAGCATCTTGGGCTGGTATCAAGGAGCTTTTATATGGAAGCAATTACACCCTTGGTGGTGGTGGGGAATAGTTAAAAATGCAAATATATCATTATTTACTAGCTCTTGGAAGTCATGCCTCTTGCATTTCATTCTGAACTTCTTGCTTAATGCCTTTCAAATCTCCCCTGCTATTTTTGGCTTCTCGGAAATAATTCTGCCAAGGCAGAAAATTGGCAGTCAAATAAGTTTCATTGGCCTTTAGATCATTTTATTTCTTAACTTGTATTTTTCCTTTGCTCTCTGTTCTTTGCTGACTTTCCATTGCCCATCACTTCACACATATAGCATGTAGCATTGATCTTGACACATGATATGCATTTCCTTATCAAAGGTTGATCCATTAGGTGGACTCCTGCCAAGGAAAGGTGGGCCATGTCTTTCAATTTAAAGATGTTATGTAGTGATGTCCTATATGCTATTATAAATAACTTTTTAAACCCATGCATAGAGAAAATGCTTATGAGGAACATTTAAATGGATTTTCTTCATTTTCAGCTGAATCCCTATTAAGAGTTTAGGTATATGTCAGGAAAGTGGTCTGTGTCTTCAATAACTTTGTAGTTTTGCAAGTTTCTCTTTGATTTCACCAGGGTCTTATGATTGTGACTAGCTAATGGAGAGAATATCCTGAGGAAATCAGCTAACTGTGCCTCTTGGAAAGCTCAAGTTCTCTGAACAGAGGAGCAAGGCCATCCAGTTATGCATTCAACCACTTTTTATAGAATGTCCAGCAAGTGCTAGGTACAAATATAAGGAATGGGTACAGTGGTGAACTAGCTGACCAAGCCCTCTTAGAGCAAACATTCTAGTGGAGGGAGGGCATAGATAGCCCCAAAGATATTTTGTAAATAGGCAATGCAATTTCAGATAGTGATAAACAGGTTAAAGGAGCATAGAAAGGGTGTTTGAGGGGCTCTTTTAGATGGGTAATTTGGAAAGTCTTATCTGAGGAGGAAGTTTTTGAACAGAGACCTAAATGAACTGGAAGAACAAGCCACAGGAAGGTATAGAGATAAAGGAATCTAGGCACAGAAAATATTAAATACACACTGGGTGCGGATTAACTTGGCGTATTCATTAAAAATTAAGGAGATCATTACAGCTGGAGCAGGAGAGAGCTGAGGGGCTGAGTTCATTAAAGTGAGTGAAGGTTAGTGTTTCAAGACCTTGTAGGCTGAAGTAAGGGGTTTGGATCTTATACTTGAGGTGTGAGGGAGTGGGATTCAGCATATATTTTGGAGGACTATCCAGGCTGACTTTTTCCTGGATTGATTGCAAGATGTAAAGAGAAAAACAAAGAGTCAAGGATGCCTCCTAAATTTTTGCTCTTTGCAAGTGGGTAAATGTTGGTGTTGTTAATTGAGAAGATGGGGAACCATATCTGTGAGCCTTCAAACAGGGAAAAAGAAACTGCTCTAGGTCTTTTAAGCAGGAAGAGATTTAATATAGGGAATTGAGTGCTTACAAAAATGTTGAAAGAGCTGAGGAAACACAAGTTAGGGGAAGGGCCAGTGACATTCAGTTCTGCCATCACTGCTGGTCCAGTGAATATAGAAGTTGTTGCTTCCACCCAGAGATTAAAAAAGTACAGGATATTGGTGGTGATGGTCATAGCTGGCCCATAGTACTGAGAGCAGTTATCACAGTGGACCACCCAGAGGCTACTGCAAAGACTCACATCTGCCAAAGCTTTCATCTCGAATGTTGACACATGGGGAAGCAGAATATATTCTATTTCTCCTCGACCTTAAAATTTCACACTAGGGCTCTTTATTAGCAGAACACGGATGCAACCCGAAACTGAAAGGTAGATGAGCCTGGTAGATAAAGTTCCCAGACTTTCTGCTTTTTTGCTTGCCAAGAAGAAGTACATGAAAGAGGGGGAGAAATAGAACTTTGCAAGCTAAAGAGGAGATAAGGAAACATGTTTGGATTCTTTTGTCATGAGTTTAGCCTGTGTATGCAAATACATCCAAGTTGGAAGTGTCAAGTAGGCATTTGGCTATACAAGTCTAGAATTCAGGGAAAAGGTTGAGGATGGGGATGTAAATTGGGGAGCCATCAACATATAGATGGTAACTGAGGGAATGCAACTGGAAAATATTACCTGGAGTATAAGTGTCGTTGGAGGCGAGGTCCAGGAATAAAGCCCTCTATGCTCTTAGGAAAACAGGGATATTAGGGTAATTGAGAATTGCTTCTAGGATTAAGAGGATTAAAGTCAGGACCTGATGTAAGTTCAAAGGAACAGCCCAAGGAAAGCAGTCAAGACTATGCGAGTGCTCAGAGGTCTGGAAGAAGAACAAGTACCAGCCAATGAACTGAGATTGTGGGAAAACAGTCTGGAGAGTGTGGTCCTCTGATAGTCAGGTGAAAGAGGAGGGAGTGATTATTGTGTCCAATACCGAGAAGAGTTTTAATGAGGTGCAGTATGAGAATTCAACATTAGACTTGGTGAGATGGAAGTTGTAGGTGACCTTAAACAGAGTTAGTTTCTAAAATCCTGAATGGAGCAGTTTGGAGGGAGCACATGTAGTGAGAAAGCAAAGAGTGAATTTACACAACTCTTCAGAGTAGTTCTGATGTCAGAGGAATAGAGCAGCAGTTGGAGAGGATGTAGAGTCTAGGGAAGGGGTTTTTAAAGAAAGGCGATTTGAAAGTATGTTTGTGTGTTGTTGAGAATGATGCATGATCTTGGAAGTCAATGTGAGAGTGGGGCGATCAAGACTCAAATTAATTGGTAGGTCATGTCCAACATGATAGGAATCTCTATTCTGATTCCAGATTATACCTGACATGCATTTTTTTTAAAGATTTTTTAATTTATTTATTTGACAGAGAGAGAGACAGCGAGAGCAGGAACACAAGCAGGGGGAGTGGGAGAGGGAGAAGCAGGCTTCCCGCCGAGCAGGGAGCCCGATGTGGGGACTCGATCCCAGGACCCTGGAATCATGACCTGAGCCGAAGGCAGACACTTAACGACTAAGCCACCCAGGAATCCCAACCACCCCAGCCTCTTATCTGAGACTTCTGGAAAGCGAAGGTGATCAGTTCAACAAATAATAGCGTAAAACAGCTTGTAGCTGGAAACTCTCCCACAGTTTGAGTTTTCTCCCAGGAGACTCTTTGATCTGTCCCCCTGGCTGCCTTCCTGCCCATTCAACAGTTCTTCTGACATGGCGAGCATGTCTGCATTCTACCCAGCTAGTTCCCAAACCAAGGTCCCCCCACCTACTGACATGTATTTAAGAAGAGTTGCACTCACTGACAGTGTGGTGCTAAGTCTAGGGCTGCAGTGAGTACTAATGCACAAGAAGTTTGTCCTCTGATAAGGCAGTTGGCCAGCTAGTAAGGACTTGTCAAGGGCTCAGACTGTGGGACCATGAGAGGGGCCCTTAAGTCTGTTGGGGCCCTAAGAAGGGCCTTCTGAAAGAAGGAGACCCTGAGTCGAGACAATAGCATATGTGTTATGCATATGTGTTATGTGGGTGAAGATGAGAGGCAAGGATAAACTAGGTGCAGGGAAAGTGACAAGGGAAGGCCAAGAGGCAGGGCATAGCTGGTTTTATAAGGAGGGTCCATCTAGTTTAGTTTGGGAAAAGCCTGAAATTCCATGAGGGGTGGCAAGGTGAGCTGCAGCATCAGCAGGGCAGGGCACCAAGAGCCTGAAAGACATACCACAAAGCTTAGATTTTGGACTGAAAGGAAAAGGGATCCTCTGGTAGACTTGTCAAGTTTCCCTCTCAGAATAATGGCCCCATGATGATTTCCAATGGTAGAAATGGAGAATGGTGTCTTCTGAGAGCAGAAGCTATCAGGATCACACTTTACACAGACTTTGGAAGGTTGCTCAAGTGGCAGTGAAACAAGGGGTTAGAAACTGGGGAGGACTTGGGGGTGTGGCCACCCGCTAAGAGGTGATTGCAATAGGCCAAGTGGATAATGATTTGGGCCTGTTCTCAGCCACTCAAGTAAGGGAGTCTGGACAGACAGGAGAGAGTATTTGCAGAGCTGGATGGTGGCCTGAGTGGACCAGCAGGAGAGAGCTTATACAGAGTGAATGATCGTCCCTGGTGGGACTGACCGTGCTGCCCCTCCAGCAGGAGGAGCAGAAGAAGGGTTAAAATGACATGTCTCAGGGTTATTTGCCTATGTCCCCAGGAGGCAGGGAGTGTGACTTAGGAATCTTTAGGCTTTATCAGCCAAGACTGGGATCTTGCCAATTTTAGAGAGCCCCTGGGGATGGGGGATGCTTCAAGAAGGAGCCCCCCTGAGCTAAGTAATCAGTGATGGTCTGTCATCCAGCTCATGAGCAACGTCTCCCACCCTTGGGTCATGCCAGGATTATGCTCCATTGACCGAGCATATCAGTGTACTCAGGGCTTGATATATTTCATTTCAATTAATCTTCCCCCAAATGATGGGTAAATGTGGTTACCCCATTTTAAAGATAAGAGAAGCAAAGACATTTTTATGTAGCTGGCTCTTAGTTTAGGCTGCCATAACAAATGACAATAGAGTGGATGGTGTAAACAACAAAAATTTATTTGTCATTATTCTGGAGTTTGAAAGTCTGAGATCAGGGTGCCAGAGCAGTAGGGTTCTTGGGAGAGCTCTTTTCTTGATTTATAGATGGTGGTCTCCTTGCTGTGTCCTCACATGGTGGAGAGAGAGAGGAAGCAAGAGCTTTCCTGCTTCTTGTTATAAGAGCATTAATTCCATCACAAGGGTTCCACTCTCTCCACTTAATTGCCTCTCAAAGGCCCCATCTCCAAATACCAGCACAATGAGGATCAGGGTTGGTGCAGATCCTAGTGCATAAGCTGAGACTAGGATTGGTGCCTGGATGGCCTTGGATACATCAGTTGACCTGTTTGAGAGCATTTGGACTATGTACCTGTAAACAGAATTCTAGAGGTAATGTCCTATGACTTTAAAAAATTAGAAAGCTTTTCATTTATATATATGAGAGGAAATTTTTTTCTTGGCATAATGATGAATGATCAAGGGCACAACTGGATGTCGACATGCAAAAGAATAAAGGTGGACCTTTTCCTTATACTACACACCAAAAACAGCTCAAAATTAGAACTAAAAATAAGTTAAAATTATAAAACTCTTAGAAAGAAACATAAGACAGTTTTGTAACTTTGAATTAGGCAATAGTTTTTTAGATACAATACCAAAAAACACAAGGGACAAAAGAATAAACAGATAAAGTGGACTTCATCAAAACTAAAAAATTTGTGCTTCAAAGGACAAAATCAAGAAAGTGGAAAGACAACCCACAGAATGGAAAGAAATATTCACATATCATGTGTCTGATAAAAGACTTGTGTCCAGAATATACAAAGAACACTTGCAAATCAACAGTAGAGCAACACCTACTTCAATTAAAAAAAGATGTGAATAGACATTTATTTACTTGAGAGAGAGCACACAGAAGGAGAGTAAGAGGGAGAAGCAGACTCTCTGCTGAGCAGAGAGACCAACTCGGGGCTTGATCCCAGGACCCTGAGATCATGACCTGAGCCAAAAGCAGACACTTAACCAATTGAGCCACCCAGGCACTCCAGTAAATAGACATTTGTATAAAAAGATACACAAATGGGGAAGAAACACATGAAAACACGCTAAACCTCATTAGTCTTTCAGGAGATGCAAATCAAAACCACTGAGATATACTTCACCTGCACTAGAATGGCAAAGATAAAAGGAGAAAAGATAGACAATGACAAGTGTTGAACAAGGATATATAGTTCCAAACTCCTGAATATTTGAGAGGTAAACAACATACCTCTAGAGAATCCATGTATCAGAGAAGAAATCACAAGGGGACGAAGAATATTTAGAAGCAAAAGATAAGATTAGGATACAGTTTTTAAAAATCTGAACTTCTACCTTAAGCTGTTAGAAATGACAAAAAAAAAACAAAAAAACAAAAACAACTAACCCTCCCCAAAAAGATGGAATAATAAACATAAAAGGAGAAATCAATGAAATGCAAAATTTAAAAAAGAGAAAAAGAATCCCATAAGCAGTTCCTTTGAGAAAAAAAATCTATGAAATTGATTGATCTAACCAGATTTATTCAGAAAAAGAGAGAGAAGACACAATTTACCACCTCAGGAATGAAATAGAAGCATCAGTACAGATCCTATAGACTTTAAAAGGATAAGAAAGAAACATTATGAGCAATTTCACTCCAATTAATTCAATAACTTAAAAGAAATAGATAAATTCTTTGTCCTAATGTTACTTTGGTTGTATTAAAGGATGTACTTATTCTTAGGAAATCATGCAGAAGTATTTAAGGTGTAACTTACTTTCCAATGGTGCAGCACAATTTGGACAATTGGTGAATCTAAGGGTAGGTATACAAATGTTCGTTGTGTTCTTCTTTTAGCTTTTTTGTATATTTGAACATTTTCATAATACAAAGCTGGGAAAGGTAAATGAGGCACAAACTCTTGTCAGTAGAGAGGCTCTCACTCCAGATTCATCATTTGAAACAGGCTGATGATGGGAAGGACGTCATGATCTTTCACCCAGAGAGCAGTGTCGTGTCCTTCCCTCTGGGCCAGGATGAAGCTTCTCGGTGATGCTGGAACCTCCTACAAGACGGACATAAAGAGGAAGGACTTAGGTCACTGGGGGCCAGTCTTGACCTTCCACTGGCAGTGAGGGCCAACAAAAGTACTGAGTCACTTTCTGTAGATGTCCAGCCCCTAACAGCAACTAGTAAAATGGGTGGACAGTCAGCATGGGCCTTGATTTTAAACAGAGGCCTGACCTACTTCATTCTTCCCAGAGTTTGGAGAAAGAGGCCTTGACTCCCACAGACATGAAACCTTGGCCTAATTGGATACTAATTACTCACAAGAGTTTTGTTGACCCAAACTTCCCATAACCCCACTTTGGTAGGAAAGGAGGGCATGCCGAAAGAAGAATCACTGCTAGGAAAATGACACAGATTTATTCAGTCCTGAAAGTCCTTTCCCAGAAATGATGTCCCAAATTGAGCAAGAATAAACAATGCATGACTGATAAATCCCACAGTTAGGGACTGGGAACAGCTTTCCTACGTTCCTAAGGAGCTGTATATTTGGAATCAGGTAAAACTGAAAGTAAGAGTAGTTGGTCATCTAAGGCCAGGTTGGATGAGACAAGTTCCCGTATTTTGATGTATCTCTTTGTGATTAGAGCACCTGTGAAGGACACAGACTGTGGTACCTCCACGACGTTAGTAACGTACAAAGAAAAGAAGTCTGATACCGCGAGTCTCCTCTTGGCCCAGGGTCTTGACTGATGCTGGGCATCGAGCCACCCTGTCCATCTTGAGGGGACACTTGAGAGGGAGGGATGGGTGGGACGAGCACCAAACCGTCTCTGCAGGACATAATCAGACCACCTCCTACTCATTTCCTTATGATCCGTTTGTTCTATAAATGGGGCTCCTCAGTCATTGGATGCTCTTACTGACGTGGGTATGGCGGAGAAAAAGACAAAATACCTGGCAGTTTCTATGCAGCTCACATTATGATTCACCTGGCAAAGCCTGAGTTACTTAGATAAAGGGAAGATGTGAGGAGGACTTTGGACTTGGGAAATCTGGGTTCTCATCCCAGCTGTGCAGCTGGCTTGTTGGGGCCTGAGTGACAAGTCCTCTGACCAACCCCCGCCCCCAAGGACCTCAAGGTCTCACCCTGGTGGGCAGAACCTGACCAGATTTCCAGTAGCAGCCCTTCCAGGCCGATCTTCGAATGGGGGCCCATTTCCCCTCCAGCCCTCTGTCAGCCGATGCCCAGCCCGTCAGGTTTTGGCTAACAATGGCAAGGGGGTCCCTACCAGCTCCCCCACTTTGACCATCTTCGATCTGAAGGACTGGAAAATTTCCTTCAGAAGAAAAAAGCCCTGTGGCATATACATTCATTATCCATACTGTTTCTGTTCCTTTTGGGAAATGTGTGCCTTTTAACAAGTCAGGGCCGTTTATCCTGTAGCCCATCAGGCATGGCGATCTGCGGTAGGGGGCAGAGAGACACAGGGCTCTGGGTTGCTGTGTGGCACCGTCTGCCACTCGGATGATACAGCAGTGGACAGGTCTCCTGGGTCCCCGGGTCAGGAGGAAGGATCCCTGCGACAACTGTCATCTCCTCCCTGAGGGCCCTCATGGTGGAAACATCGAGGACAAAGGTATCGAAATGGTCTGATATAGTACCATGATTTCTTCTAATTTCTAGAACATAATAAGTGATTAGTAGTACAAGACTGGGATCCAGAACTTATAGATAATTGTACAGATCAATAACAAACTCATTTTGCAATGGACAAACGTCCTCAGCAGAGGCTTTACTCTAGAGTAGGGGTCGGGAAATGAAGGCCCGGGAGACCAAATCCAACCCTTCAGGCTGTTTTATAAATAAAGTTTCATTGGAACACAGCCATGCCCGTTCGTTCATACATCGTCAACGCTGCTTTCCCCTACACCGGCAGGCCTGCGTGGCTGGAGTGGAGACCATCTGACCTGTAAACCAAAGATGTTTACCGTCAGGCCCCTACAGAAAAACATGCAGACCCCTGTAACAGAGGAAACCAAGAGGCTAATAAGCATAGGGAAGGGTGCCCAACATTATTAGCCAACAGGAAAATGCAAATTAAGCCTATAGTAAGATACCCTTGCGCACCCATCAGAATGGCTAAAATGAAAAAGATTGGCACCAAGTGTGACAATGACGGGGGACAGTTACAGCTCCCGTCCGGGAAGGCTGCTGGGGGGAGTGGCACAGCGTTGGGAAATAGCATGGCCGTGTCTAGTACAGCTGAGCATGCAGATGTCCGTGGCCGGCATCCCTGGGTGTGTACTCAGGGCAAGTGAGGGCTCTGGCCACCAGGATGGTCATAGCACCTTTGTTTCTAATAGCCCCAAACACAAAACAACCCAAGTGGTCACCAGCTGCAGAAGAAATTAAACTAATTGTGCTATAGTCACGTAATGGGACAGTATGCAACAATACCAACCCCCAAACTATTGCTCTACACAAGGACATGTCATAGACTCAATATTGAGCTCAAGAAAGCAGGTCCTAGAATGCAGAGTGTATGATTCCATCTCTAAATTTTAAGTGTAGTGACATGTGCCAAAGGTCAGAGCAGCAGTTACCTCTAGGGTTGGGCGATTAGTTATTGAGGAGGGGCTTTCTGGGCCTGAAAACGTTCTGCATCTTGTTCTGGGAGTTGCTTACATGGCTGTAGACGTATGTAAAAGGTCACTGAACACTTAAGTGCCCCTAAGATTTGAGCACCTACAGTAGAAATGGTGTATATCTCAATAAAAAGTAAAACTATTAAAGATAAGATACTGGGAATCCATTTGGCTTTGAACCTTATGCCAATATATATATATATTTTTAATTCCAGTTAGTGAACATCGAGTGCTATATTAATTTCAGGTGTACAATGTAGTGCTCATCAGGACAAGTGTCCTCCCTAATCCCCATCCTCTATTTCCCCCTTCCCCCAACTTCCTCCCCTCTGCTAACCCTCTGTTTGTTCTCTATAGTCAAGAGTCTGGTTTTTTGTTGTTGTTGTTTTTCTCCTTTTCTCTTGGTTTGTTTTGTTTCTTAAATTTTCCATATGAGTGAAATCATATGTCTTTTTCTGACCCACTTATTTCACATAGGATTATACTTTCTAGATCCAACTGTGTTGTTATAAATGGCAAGATTCATTTCCTTTCTTTGGCTGAATAATATTCCATTCACATTTGTGTTTGTGTGTGTTGTGTGTGTACATACATACATGACACATCTTCTTTTTTTTTATTTTTTTTATTCTTATGTTAATCCCCATGCATTACATCATGAGTTTTAGATGAAGTGTTCCATGATTCATTGTTTGTGCATAACACCCAGTGCTCCATGCAGAATGTGCCCTCCTCAATACCCACCACCAGGCTAACCCATCCTCCCACCCCCCTCCCCTCTAGAACCGTGTTTGTTTTTCAGAGTCCATCGTCCCTCATGGTTCGTCTACCCCTCCGATTTCCCCCGCTTCATTCTTCCCCTCCCGCTACCTTCTTCTTCTTCCTTTTTTTCCCTTAACCTATATTGCATTATTTCATAACACATCTTCTTTATCCATCCATCCATATTTGGTTATTATAAATAATGCTGAAGTAAGCATAGAGGTATGTGTATCTTTTCAAATTAGTTTTTTCGTATTCATTGGGTAATTACCCCGTATTGGCATTATTGGATCATATGGTAATTCTATTTTTAATTTTTTGAGGACCCTCCATATTGTTTTCCACAGAGGCTGCACCAGTTTGCATTCCCACCGATAGTGCACGAGGGCTCCTTTTTCTCCACATCCTCACCAACATTTGTTGTTTCTTGCCTTTTTGATTTTAGCCATCCTCACAGTGTGAGGTGATATTTCCTTGTGGTTTTCATTTGCATTTCCCTGATGGTGAGTGATATTGAGCAGCTTTTCATGTCTGTTGGCCAAGTGTATGCCCTCTTTGGAAAAATGTCTGTTTATGTCTTCTGTCCATTTTTAATTGGATTATTTGTTTTTTGGGTGTTTTTTGAGTTGTATCTGTTTTTTATATATTTTGGATACTAACCCTTTGTTGGATTTGTCACTCACAAATACATTCTCCCATTCAGTAGATTGTCTTTTAGTTTTGTTGGTCGTTTCCTTTGCTGTGCAGAAGCTTTTATTTTGATGTAGTCCCACTAGTGTATTTTTGCTTTTGTTTCTCTTGCCTCAGGGGACACATCTAGCAAATGTTGCTACCCCTGATGTCAGAGACATTACTGCCTGTGCCCTCCTCTAGGATTCTTATGGTTTTAGGTCTCACATTTAGGTCTTTAACTCATTTTGAATTTATTTTTGTGTATGGTGTAAGAAAGAGGTCCAGTTTTATTCTTTTGCACATTGCTGTCCAGTTTTTCCAACACTATTTGTTGAAGAGACTTTTTTCCCCACTGGATATTCTTTCCTGCTTTGTCGAAGATTAACTGACCATATAAATGTGGGTTTATTTCTGGGCTCTCCATTCTGTTCCATTGATCTATGTGTCTATTTTTGTACCAGTACCATGCTATTTTGATTACTATTGCTTTATAGTATATCTTGAAATCTGGGATTGTCATACCTCCAGCTTTGTTCTTCTTTAGGACTACTTTGGCTATTCAGGGCTTTTTTTGTTGTGGTGATGGTTTTTTTTTGTTTTTGTTTTTTTTTTTTTTTCAGTTCCATACACATTTTCAGGACTATTTGTTCTAGTTTTGTGAAAAATGCTGTTGACATTTTGATAGGGATTGCATTGAAATTGTAGATTGCTTTGGGTAGTATGGACATTTTAATAATATTTTTTCTCCCAACCCATGAGCATGGAATATCTTTATTTGTCTCTGTCCTCTTCAATTTCTTTCATCAGTGTCTTGTTGTTTTCAGAGTAAAGTCTTTCATCTCCTTAGTTAAGTTTATTCTGAGGTATTTTATTCTTTTTGCTGCAATTGTAAATGGGACCGGCTCTTAATTTCTCTTTTGCAGAGTAAAGTTTTAACTAGGATACCTTTTAGGCTTTGCCATCAGAAAAAGCAAATTTTTAGAATGTAATTGTGCATCTGTGCTAAAATTCTCCATAGTAACCCATTCTCTCCCCTTCTTATACCCTCCTCATATCCTCGCCTCTCCATTGCCTTCCTGTCCCCTTTCTTCAAAGCTGAGGGGACTAACTGGTGGTTCACCTGACTCTCCAGCCTGATCTCTGATGGGGACATGTCTTAAGACATGTCTTAAGCCCAATGAAGGAACCCCTGGCCGAGGCTGATGCTGCTCCATGCACTGGTGAAAATCAAGAGCCTTCTCCTTCACTCAAAGGTGAATGTAGTGGGGGAAGGGTCTCCACAGTGTCACTTGTCCCAGGAGCATCCAGGCAGACAAAGACACAGGGCCAAGACCTTTCTAGGTGAACCCAAGCCTGACCCTGCAGAGCAAACACCAGGAACCCTGACATGCCCCAGACAGGAAAGGACCCCCACCCTGTGATGTACAGGGTGCTGGTGGATGCAGGACCACAGACGTGAAGGAAGGACAGTGAATGCAGCCCCTTCTGGTCTTGAAGCAGGGCAAAAGATTGCTAGCGGGTGATTCGGGTCGTCGGCCACACTCTGTCCCCGCAACACTCAGTTACGGTCTGACGGCTTCACACGTGCTAAGATCGTGGTTCATGTGGTCGTGGAGGGCTGGAGTCCCATCAGAAGTGTCCCTGCCCCGCCCCAGCACTGCTTGGGGGGCGCTGGTGCCCCAAGTGCTGGATGGTGTCGTGTTGGAATGGCAGGTCCACAAACGCTTTTCCCACGAGGGGCTGACTTAGTGCACTCCGCACCGACAGTGGGGGCTGCCCAGAAGTGGAAGCCATGGGACAGAGTCTCCAACCCCCTCCTGGGAACACACACCAAACAAAGCAACCTCTGGAAGAATAAGACAGAGGTTGTAGGGCGGCAGGCGAGCATTCCCGCATGCCTTCCTGCCCGTCACTCTTGCTCAGTCCGCAGAGCAACCGCTGGGGTGGTCTCCAGCCCGCAGCTGCGGGGTCACTCCCGGAGGCTAACTCTGCACCCAGGGTCATGGGTCCAGGTCATGATGGGCTCCCTAGGGGGTGACTTCTCACATCAGTATCCAAGAGGAGGGGCTCAATGGTTCGGGGCCGTTTGTCTGGCGACATCTTTCCCTAGAAGCACGAGGGGTGCACGTCAGACAGACACACGTCTTTCCTTTCCCCGCAGCTTCGGGCTCCTTGGATTCCAGCTCTGAGCATTTGCAAGGCCTGCATTTTGAGGGCTCTGTGGCACCGCATTCGTTTGCAGTGACTGCTCTTGCAAAACACCCCAAACCAGGCAACTTGAGACCCCAGAACTGTATTCTCTCGCTCTTCTGGAGGCCACAGTACTGAAATCAGGGTCCGTCAGGGTCCGTCCCTTCTGGAGGCCCAAAGGGACATCCTTTCGAAGCTTTTGTCCCAGCTTCTGGGCGCTGCGGCCAAGTGGGGCATTTCTGGGCTCGAAGTTGCTTCACCGAAGTCCCTGCCCCTGGCTAACCCGGCTTCCCTCCTGCCAGTCTGAGTCCGCCCGCTCCGCCTGTAAGGACACCAGTCGTGTTGGATCAGGGCTGTGCCATAGTCCAGTATGACCTCACCTCAACTAATTATGTCTCCAGAGACCCTATTTCCAAATAAGCTCACTTTTTGAGGCTCCAGGCAGACATGAATCTGAGGGGATGTTATTCAAGCCCGTACGGGCACCAAGCACCAAATGGGTGCATCTGTCACCTCGTTCTGCATGAGGCAGAAAGAACTCCGGTGACCACACCCTAGAGAGAACCTCAGGCCACACGTTGGAAAGGACAGTGGCCAGGACTAGGTGAGGAGGCCAGGGCTAGAGACCACGTTGCCATGGTGATTGTGTTTTGTGTCCATCATGGTCCCCCAGCTCCCACGGGGTCCTTTCCCTCCCTCCATGGGTCTGGGTTATTCACGTCAAAGCATCTTACACACAGGGCCTGTGGGTGGCCAGCAGCCTTTCCTCCTCACCCAATAGTTTGGGGTCCATCAGAAGCCCGGTAGTAGGCTTGTCGCTCTGGGAGGGGTAGGAACGGCCTGCCCTTCCAGGAGGGTGCGCAGCCCGTGAGTCCTGGGTGAGGGAGCACGCTCGATTTGTCACCCTAGCAATGGATGGAGGACCCTTCTAAGCCTAACTCAGGGCACAGTCCCTCACACAGTTTCCCAGAGGGTCAACCTTTGGTGGTTAGACAAGAGTTCTGGTGGGGTTTTATGTCAAGGGACGGCAGAGCCTGGGGATTTAGTGTCCTCACTATGATGTCATGAACCTCAGGATGGGGTGGAGTTTGGCTTTGAGAACCATGCCTGGGAGCTGAGCACAACAATGTCCCCATGCCCACCCAGGGAGAGGACAACTGTCATGGGCAGTGGGGGACCCCAGAGGGAGAATGCCCTGCAGTGCCAGAAACAGGGAAGCTTGTCACTGTCCTTATACTTGTAAGGTAGGAGCCTGAGTGTGGCCAACTGAACCTGTGAGCTGTCTCACCTTGTCTGTCCTGATGGACTCTGTGACTGTGGACAGTGCCTTCTCCTGAAGACAGGGTTTGCTATCAGCAGAACGATTATAAAATATAACCAGCAGGATTCTTTCATATGCAGGTGGTAGAAACTTATCTCAACCTGCTTAAGCCTCAAAGGGGACTCAAGTTAGGTCCTTTCTGAGACTCGGAAAGAAGCTTCAGGAACAGCTGGATCAAGGGTCCAGGTATCAGGATTTTGTTTCTTGCTGTCTTTTGGCTCTACTGCTTTCCCTGTGATAGTTTATGTTCTCAGAGGATTTCCAAAAGCAACATGATGGCTGTTGGCACCCCAAGATTAGAGTATTCTAGGTGCTTGTGAGTCAGGAGAGAGGTTCTCTAGCGGGACATGATTGCCCGTTAGGACAGGAGCCCTGGACAGCGTAATTGGGAACAGTACATGTGCACAGGGTGTGCATCTATTCCGACTCCTGTCCCCACCCTCCCAGCGTTTAGTTTTTGGGCTCCAGAAAGCTAACTGCACAACCTTGACTTGCTCACCAGACTAGGCTGTTTTGTGTCCCGTGGTTTTGCCTGTGTGTGCCTTCTGCCGGAAATGCCTTTGCACCATCCACCTGCCCCCACTTGCTCCTAGCCCATCATCATCTAAGGATCCTTCCTACTCCATCTCTGGTCCCAGCATAGAGCTCACGTGGGGGCCGTGCAGGCTCTCAGCTCCACAACCTGAAATCAAAATCTTTCTGTGGCAAGGTCTCCAAGATTTTCACATGCTCTTTCAAGTGTGAAAGCACCACTGATAACCGCTGCTTATCCATCAGTGTTCAGCTCAGAGGCCGCCTCCTCCAGAGAGCCCCCCTGTCCTGCCACCCCACCCCAGCCTGTAGCAGGGACAGTTAGAGAGCCACGGCGGCCCAGTGCCAAAGACATCGTAGAAGCTGCAGAGATTCGCACTACATATGTGGGCGCGAAAGCAGGCAGTAACACACTCAGGCACACTTTGGGTCAAAGAGAGTCATGAGTGCGGGTCCTTCTCCAAATTGCTCCTGGACCCTCTTCTGTCTGCCCTGTGCCCAAGGCTGACTCCTGTCTGCTCTCCAGGCCCTCTGGGGGCGGCCCTGCACCATTCCTGGGACAGCCCCCCCACCCGGGCTCAGCAGATGCCACCTCCCTGTCCTCCCTCCAGGCCCAGGGGTGGAACCACCTCCCACTGTGGCTGGAGGCTGGGAGCGCCCTCCTTGGTCCTGCCCTACTCCCTGCTGCAGCTGGAGACTGTCCCCTGGCCTCTTCCTCCGGACCCTGTGGGAGAAGCGCTCCTGCCTGGGATCTTCCCTGGTCCATCGGGAGACTCTGCTCTCTGTGCAGAAGATCAAGGAGACTTTCTTCTCTTTACACATTGCACACACACGTTTTTTTCCTTTCAGTAATTTATTTATCTACAAGCAATTAATGAAATTGTCAATTCTATTTTTACATTTTCCAGGTACTCACAAAACAACTACAATAGTCTAGATTCTGCATCCTGGGGCTTGTGCGTGTGCACGCGTCCATGTGCATGGGAGTGTATGCTTGTCATCGGGAGAAAACGTTGTATTTTGACTGCTTAGAATACATGTGTTAAACAATAAATAGTATCTTAAACAAAACAACAAAGATTAAGAAAAAAATCACAGAACAAGAAGGAAATGGTTGCAGATTCTTAAGCTTTCCTATCTATAAGTTTAAGATTAAACTAATCCCATGAATTTAGGACTAAAATAAGAATTAAGGACTAAAATATGAATTCATAAAACAACTACAATAGTCTAGATTTGCATCCTGTGGTGTGTGCGTGTACACGCGTCCACGTGCATGGGAGTGTGTGCTTGTTACCAGGAGAAAACTTTGTATTTTGACTGCATAAAATTCACAAATGTTAAACAACAAACAGTATCTTAAACAAAACAACAAAGGCTAAGAAGAAAAAAATTGCAGAACAAGGAAGAAATGGTTGCAAATTCCTAAGTTTTCCTATCTATAAATTTAAGACTAAACTATTGCTATGAATTTAGGACTAAAATATGAATTCAGAACTAAAATATGAACTTAGGACTAAAATGTGAATTTAGGACTACAATTTGAGTTTAAGACTAAAATTTGAATTTAGGACTAAAATTTGAATTTATGACTAAAATATGAATTTTAGGACTAAAATTTGAATTTAGGACTGCACTAACTATTTCATACAGTTTGAGTGAGATGTTGTTTTGTTTAAGTTTTTTCTCTCTCTCTTTTTTTAAGGCAATCACATAAATCCTGAGTTATTTCTGCGGAACTGTAACCCTAGTCCTAGAGCACAGAAATGGTCTTGTTTGAAAGTCTCTATCTATGTCCACAATGGAGGATGTCTTCAGTCCCAGTGGCATTAATTTAAATCCGACCACCATACCTACAGCAGAGAGTTCTAAAGCGTCTGGCGGGGAAGCTGTGTATTCATGACAATCTGGACGAAGCTCTAGTTACACAGTCCGCGATGGGGTTCCACCGCTATCCTGCAGAGAGTCACTGTGGCGTCAGTTCCGAAATAGTAGCCGTTTCACTAGAGAGAGAGCCATCAGACGTTCTTCACGGAGCTCCACGCAGATGCTGAGCCGGGTTTTGGCTGCTCAGAGCCCGGCTGCCCTGAGCCCGGTCACCCTTGCAGGCGACTCCGGGTCCCGGGGCCCTCACGGTGGGCCTTCCATCCCCCCTGGGGGCCCGATGACCCCGGGGACCTCCTGACACTTCCCAGCCTGCGTGGGCTGTGGGCGGAGCTGCAGGACCAAGAGGGTCCCTCAGGACAGGCCAGCAGCTGGACTCCACACCGGCTAGCAACCGCCTCAAGTGATCATTCTCTTTCCTTAGCTCCTGGAACTCCCTCTCTCTGGATGTAGCCACCACCCAGCTCTTTGCGACTCTGTCCTGATGGAAGAGGACCAGCTTGCGATGATAGTAGGAGGTGGTTCTCTCCAGCTCCTTGCCCAGGTCTTGGGCCATCTTCTTGTAGAGGTTGCGAATCTGGCACGTGAAGTTCATTTCTCTGTGTGCGCTGGCCAGTTTCTTCTTCATTTCCAAGCACTTAGCTTCCGCTTGAAACACTTTTCGGTCAAGTTGCAGGATGTATTGGTCCTGTTCATCCAGGGGGTTCTGAAGTTTCAGCTTCAGCGGCTGAATCTCCTTGTCCAGCTGTGAAGTTTCCTTCTGCAAAGAGGCTTCCTGGGTTTGTAGGCTGTGGATTTGTCGTGTCAGCTCCACGATCTCTTGCCTTTCTGCCCACAGTCGTCTGGCTCTGTGTTGCTGTTCCCCTTCGGGACTTGGAGGGGACCCAGGGCAGCCAGCATCCTCAGGGACGCCCTTCAGATCCACTGCTGCCTGATGGGCGGGCTGATCACCGTTTCCTGCTCCCCTCTTTGGCTGGACTCCCCGGGTCCCGGCACCGTCGTGCTCTGCCGGGAGGTCAGGCGGGGGGACGGCCTGCAGCCCGGGTCCGGCCCTGGACGGGGACTGGCTGGCTTGATCTTTCGGGACCAGCTCCATGCATGCCTTCAACGGCTCCAGCCTTTCTTCCCCCTCGTTCTCCTGCCCTTTCTGCCTCCATCTCGAAACTTCTTGGTTGAGCGTTTCCCGTCCTTCTGGAAAAGGAGTCTTTTCACTCTGATCCTTCGTTCTTTTCGTCAGAAGCTGTTCTCCATCCTTCTCCAATGTTCTGAGGATGGGTTTTTCCCCAGGGACCTGGGGCAGGTTGGGATGCTGGTCCAGTTCCTTCAGTGCCTTCCTCAAAAAGTTGACAGTGTCCCTATCCACCAGCCTCCTCAGTTCTGTGTTCATTGCCGTCAAGCACAGGGCTTGTAACAAGGGAGGACTAGCCACCACCTTGGGCGGCCTGAGGGCGGCCTCGGCTTTTGTGGTTGGGCCACTCTCCTCACGGCGGGCTCCACACACTTCGTGGTGGGCAGAGCCCCTATGGCCCAGTGCCTTCGTGCTTCTTCGAGTGAGTTGTCTCTTCACTAGGAGAACCAGCAGCACAGTCCATAGGAGCACCACGCAGGGCAACATGGGGAGACTCGGGCTGTGTCCCCAGCTTTCAGAAATCAGCTGCAGCGCCCCCCACAGGTGCTCCAACACCAGCTGGCAAGTGGATCTGGCGGCCAAGAGGGGGCCCTCCATGGCTGCGTCGGGCTCCACAGCTCTGTCTCCAAGTGCCAGAGTCCTGTGGCCCCAACGGACCCCTGAGAACCCTGTGGAGAGTTCTACCTATGAGGTCAACGGTGCCCGGCAACCAGGGTAGAGCAGTTGGGCTGGGGGAGGAGAGGCCAGCCAGGTTCCAGAAAACAGTTGCCCCTGACTTTGCAGTGAAGTAGAAAGTTGTCTCAATCACACAAGCCCTGGGGGGCGTGGGAAGGCCTGATCCCGGCCAGGAGCTCAGCCACTCAGGCCCACCTGGCCCTACAGCAAACCTAGGGGCTCAAGGCAGGGCCACGTCACGTCCGTCCGTGCGCACAAGACAATCAGGGCAAAGTGTTCAGGCCTCCTTCCCGGGCGAGGCCCATTCTCCTGATCTGAAGTTTCCCTTGGCTTCAGGGACTCCTGGTCCTGTCTGCAAATGTCCCAGGGATCTCTCTCCATTTTTAATTGCATCACATTAATAGCCTTTTTGATTTCAACACGAGCAGATTTTAGTTCTTTCATTTCTCCAGAAAGAGATTCTGTAGTGTCTTCTATGCTTTTTTCAAGCCCATCTATTATCTTTATAATCATTATTTTGAACTCTAGTTCTGACATCTTACTTACCTCCATACTGATTAGGCCCTTGGAAGTCAGTACTGCCTCTTGTTCTCTTTTTTTGAGGTGAGTTTTTCTGTCTTAGACCATTTTGTCCAGGAAGAATAGATGAATGAAAGAACAAAATACCACAATGACAGCAATGACCCCAGAGAAATATACACTAAACAAATCAGGAGAGATATTAAACTTAAAAAAAAAAATTGACATTAAAGAATCAAAAGGAGAATATAACCAGAGGTGAACAGAATAGAGCAATACACTGGATCCTGTGTGTATTTTGGTCTGTTTGTTAGAAAACTAGATCCCAAAATTGTAAAGTAAGAAAAACTTATGTGTGTACAATAATAAAATTAAATACAGTGAAAGGATAGAATGTAACTGTAGAAATGAAAATTAAAAAAGAAAAAAATGAAAAAAAGAAGACAGGAATATAAACAGGTGAACAGAACAGAGCTATACATTATATCCTGAGCGTATTTTGTTCAGTTTGTTTGAAGAAACTACATCTCAAAATTATAAAGAAAGAATAACATATATATACAAAAATAACATTAAATACATTGAAAGGATAGAATGTAAGTGTAAAGATGAAAGTACAAAAATGACTTTAAGAAAACAAAACAAAACAAAGACAAAAAAGAATACGATCAGATAGGTGAAGAGAACAGAACCATATGCTGGATTCTGGGTGTATTTTGGTTTGTTTGTTAGAAGAAACTGCATCCCAAAATTGTAAAGAAAGAAAAACTTATATATATACAAAAATAAAATTAAATACAATGAAAGGATAAAATGTAAGTGTAAAAATGAAAAAAGATTTTAAAAAAAGAGTTGATAAAGTAAGAAATTGGTTGAATAACCAAAGAGAAAAAAATTAAAAGACTTCTCAATTTCCTATGGCTGCTATAATAAATTATTACAAACACGGTGGCTTGAACAAAGTTCTGGAGGCCAAGAGCATGAAGTCAAGGAGTCAGCAGGGCCATGCTCCCTCCAGCCATTCGAGGAGGGAATCGTTCTTTGCCTCTTCAGTTCTGGTGTCTTTTCTCATTCTTTGGCTTGTGACATTGTCACTCTAATCCTTCCTCTGCTGTCCCATAGTCTTCCCTTCTGTGTGTCCATCTTCTTCTGTTTGTTAGAAGGACACGTATCATTGGATTTAGTGTGTACCTGGGCAATCTACGATGATCTCTCAAGATCCTTAACTTAATTACAGCTGTGTACTCTATATCTAAATATGATCACATTCACAGGCTCCAGGAGTTAAGATGTTGACATATCATTTTGCGGGCCACCATTCAATGCACTACAGAAGTAATACATTCACTTACTATTCTTTTAGTAACTACAATCAAAGGTAAAATGTATGCCTTTGACTTACTACAGACAAATATAAATTAGAGCCTCTGATCTTTTCCCAGAAAATATGAGGACACTAGAATACTTTAACTTCATTTACTACTCCCACAATCTACATATCATTGCTGAACTATATTTTATTGTATTCACTGTAAGCCTAAGAAGGCAGTGGAATATAAGGAACAATGCAGAGGATCATAGGGGAAGGGAGGGAAGATCAGAGAAGGAGACAAACCATGAGAGACTCTTGACTCCAGGAAAAAAACTGAGGGTTGTGGAAAGGGAGGTGGGTGGGGGGATGGGGTAATTGGGTGATGGGATTTTTAAGGAGGGCACGTGTTGTGATATGCATTGGGTGTTATATGCAACTAATGAGTCATTGAACACTACACCAAAAACTAATGATGTACTATATGTTGGCTAATTGAATTTAAATTTTAAAAAAAGAAGGCATTATCACTCTGGCAAACTGTATGGAGGTTCCTCAAAAAGTTGAAAGTAGAGCTACCCTATGATCCAGCAATTGCACTACTGGGTATTTACCCCAAAGATACAAAAGTAGGGTTCCGAAGGGGTACGTGCACCCCGATGTTTATAGCAGCAATGTCCACAATAGCCAAACTGTGGAAAGAGCCAAGATGTCCATCGACAGATGAATGGATAAAGAAGAGGTGGTATATATATACACAATGGAATATTATGCAGCCATCAAAATGAATGAGATCTTGCCATTTGCAACGACGTGGATGCAACTGGAGGGTATTATGTTGAGTGAAATAAGTCAAACAGAGAAAGATATGTATCATATGATCTCACTGATATGAGGAATTCTTAATCGCAGAAAACAAACTGAGTGTTGTTGGAGTGGGGGTGGGTTGGGAGTGATGGGGTGACTGGGTGATAGACACTGGGGAGGGCATGTGCTCTGGTAAGCGCTGTGAATTGTGCAAGACTGTTGAATCTCAGATCTGTACCTCTGAAACAAATGCAATATATGTTAGGAAAAAAAAAAGAAGAAGAAGAAGGTAGCGGGAGGGGAAGAATGAACCGGGGGAAATCGGAGGGGTAGACGAACCATGAGAGACGATGGACTCTGAAAAACAAACTGAGGGTTCTAGAGGGGAGGGGGGTGTGAGGATGGGTTAGCCTGGTGGTGGGTATTGAGGAGGGCACATTCTGCATGGAGCACTGGGTGTTATGCACAAACAATGAATCATGGAACACTTCATCTAAAACTAATGATGTAATGTATGGGGATTAACATAAGAATAAAAAAAATAAAAAAAAAGAAGGCATTATTATTGCTTTACACAGTTAATACATGGGCAGCACAACAAAATGGACAGAAATATTAAATTTTGGAAGTATCTAAATAATGAATAATTATTTTTTTTTCTTCAAGAGGAAAAGGATCAATTGGATTTATTTTTTCAAGTGGATCTTTTTTATTTATCCATGTTTTTACTCTACAAATGCTTATTTAGTGTCTTCTCTGTGGCAGGGATTGGGAATAGAGGAGCAAACATGGCAGACAAATTCTCCAAAGCTTGGGTTATAAAAATGTTGAACTGGAATTTTTGCCTGGTGAGGATCTCTAAGATTATCCGGTAAAGCTTATTGTGCTGTTGAGGAATCTGAGGTTTAGTAGGTTGAATGACTTTCTGAGCCAGGAGGTCACACAATCAGAACCATGGGGTCCTTAAGCTCCCCATGTAGTGTTTCTAATCTCTAGAGCAGACATGAGCTACCCACTGCATTTGAAGCAGGCAAGGCTATGTGGGCTCCAGCAAAAAACTGTTTTATGGACACGATGCATCTTCACCCCTTGGAAACTATCTCCTAAATGTATATCTTTGGTCAAATATAATACCCATGACCGATTCCGGAAAAAAACAAGATCTGTGGAAGGTTCTAGTCGTGGAAAACTTTAATATGTTATTAGTAATGATCATAAGAGTTAGTATCTCTTGAGCACACACAATATGCCAGGGGCTGTGTTAAGAGTTTTGTGGGGGCATTCAGGTCTCATGACAGCTTTATGAAGTTGGTGTCATGATGCTCATCCTTCTTTTAAATGTGAGGACGTTGACACCAGCCTGTTCAGGTGGTGACATGGCGAATGGTGCAAACAGGTGCTCACCTGGAGAACTGGGCCTTCTCCAACTCTAGGCAGTCCCAGATGTGAGTGCTGATCGACAGAAGATGCAGCTGTTCTTTCCAGGAGTTCCCTGAGCTGTTCTAGCAAATTCCCAAGATCACACCAGTCCTCCCAGAGAGAAGGGGAGAGAAGAGTGGCCTAGTCCTTTCCCCCTTCTCTTAAATCTCTTGCTAGAAGGCTGCCCTTGATGGTTCTTCTTCCACGTATTGAAGTAGTATTTTCCATCTAAATGTGGCCATTGCATCAGGAAGAGGGGGAGCTATGAAAACAGTCAATGTGTCCCATGTGGTTTGTCCACGCGGTGCTGGTACAGTGACTCAGTGAACGGGGACAGATGAGCAGGAGCACTGCTGGATGTGTCGTATTTTAACAGAGTGTTTGCTCTTCCGAAAAAATGACCCCAGAGTGTTTGCTTTGCAATCAGGCAAGCCCTTGTTAAAAATGCCCATATTTCTAAGAGGCATTAGGAACTGACAGAAACATGCCGCCATCACTTGTGAATTCACACCAACTGTGATGAATATGAATGAGAAGGAGCTGGAGTTCTAAATGGACCCATGCAGACTCATCACAGTGCTCTCGACATTTGACAAGCTGGTTTTCCAGGGGGACCTGCAGGGAGCGGGTTGGCAATGGCCGGCGATGACGCTAAGTGCCACACGGGACTAGAATGTCAGCATTAGTATTCTCTGCAGGGAGGATGCCAGCTTCAGGCTCTAATCACAAACCCATTTTGGTGCATCTGAAATATCATTTAGGTAAAATTAATTCTGATTAATTGGGCCCCATTCTTGCTTTTAGTTTGGAGTTGTTTGGTCTGTCTATAACTGGGCTGAGACTCACACACAGTGGCTTTGAGAAAGATGAGGATAGGCTGGCTTTGCCATCAATGTGCTACAATGGGCCTCTTAATTAGGACCTTAAATGTCACATGTCTTCTGGAAGGGACAGATTGCAGTATTATGGGCACTGGTCTTTTTTTTTCTTCACATTTTCTAAATTAAACTTTTTGTAAAATACACTTCAAAATGTTAAAAAGTGAAGTTCCAAGGAATTGTGAGGGTCAATTTCCTCCTTTGCTCATAAGGGAGGCTGAGGCAGGATCTACATTCTTTTCAAGGCCATTTCCATGACTCTGAGTCCCAGCACGTACAGCTGTGTTAATTACCTCCTCTGTGGCACAGAGAAGGACCTATGGATGCTTTCCCTGTTGCCTCCTCCTCTGGGAACTGTGTTAGTAAGTAGAAGAAAACTAACATAGAACATCTAAGAATTAAAATGACTAACTCTTTTAAAAAAATATTCCATAAAAATGATAGCAACAATTGTTTCTTACTATCCCTATGAAACAATTGGGAGCCCAGGAAGGTGCCTGGCCCCAATGCCATTAGCTAGAACAAATGGCCCAAGCTAGGGACATCCAAGGAGCTGAAGACAGGGGCCATCTCAATGCTAGGGATCACCACACAAGGATGGACACAGCTTCAATCCAGATCTGGGAAGGGCAGGATGGAAAGTTGTCCTTCTTGGAGAGAAGTCTAATCGGACCCCAAGAATCAGGGGTCACTTTCAGCAAAATGATTTCACACATTTCCAGTGGGCAATTGACAGAGGCATACAGCAGCCTTAAATCTGATTTTTACCTTATCAGAATTCATTGCTACTAAGGCAAGCTACAAAATGGGCAATGGTATGAAGAGTGACTGAAAAATCAGCAATATTCAAAGTCTTGACATTAGACTTTCTTTTCCAAAATACAGAAGTCATGCATTCTTGTTGTTGTTGTTGTTGTTGTTGTTGTTGTTGTTTTAAAGAGAATCTTCTCCACCGGACCACTCTGCAACTCCACCATCCTGGAGGCCTAATATTAATAGCACATGCTTCCTCTGTCTCTTTTTCCTGTTCCTGTAAATCTTTTCCAGGCAATTATACACACTTGGGAATTTTTGTTGGTTTTTACCAAAATGTCTTCTCAATTAATGTATCAAAGATCTCTCAATGAGTACATGGATATGGATCTAGCCTCCCCCCACCCCCACAGGTTAGTAACAACAGGTACGATTTATTCAGAATTTTTATGTGCAGTCTTACACAAGCATGAGGAGCAGGAATTATACCCACTTCTCAGAGAGAAGAGATTGAAGCTCAGAGTAAGTGTTAACACTACACTGCTGGAGCTGGAATTCCAATTCGAGGCTATCAACCCCAAATGCTATGCTTTGAACCATTACGTTATGCCATTCCTCAAAAGCATAATCCTTGAAAAATCCTAGTTTCATATAACAAAAAGTCCTGAATGGCCACATATTTGCGGATAAAGACCTGCTACTTACCTAATTCATCTGAACACTTTTAATAAAATTGTTTGTCTGAAGGAGATTTGGCAGCATAACTATTTAGCTATATTGCTAATTAACCTTCAAGTCTTCGTAGCAAATAAGAAATAACACTGCTCACGTATTGGATCTATCTTTTATCTTCCCCCCTTCTTTCTGCATCTATATACACTTATGTAAATTTATGTGAAGGTAATTATATCAGACGTGGTAATATTTGTAGCGCACGTTTAAAAAATTTTGTGCTTGTCTTCCCACCCCATCATCTCTCCTCTGGTGTTTCTCTCTGTGTTCACTTAGTCATATATAAATACACACACCCACACACACACACTGTTGTTTTTAGGGTCTTCGTTTTGTTCTAAATGCAATCATCTAAATGCACATCTTGCTTTTCTTACTTGGCAATGCCACATGGTATTTCTGCAAGTCAGGGGCTAGTGCCCTAACTAATTTTTTAATAACTATAAACTTCCACAACTAGTAGAGTTTATTCTGCCACTTCTCTCTTAATGGGCTTTCACTTGATTGTCATGTTTTGTCATGGAAACAAAGCTATATAGACCATCCTTATACATGCATCTGTATATGCTGACCTTTATTCTCTGGAGTAATTCCCTAAGACTGGGATTGGTGGGTTACAGGTATTTTTTTTTTTTTTTTTTTTTTGTAGAATGCAATTTTTTTTTACATCATTGGTTTCGATATACTGTTCAATGATTCGTTAGTTGCGTATAACACCCAGTGCTCATCACATCACGTGTCCTCTTTAATTATCATATGGTTTCACTCATATGTGGAATATAAGGAATAGTGCAGAGGACAATAGGGGAAGGGAGGGAAAACTGAATGGGAAGAAATCAGAGAGGGAAACAAACCATTAGAGACTCTTGACTCCAGGAAACAAACTGAGGGTTGTGGAAAGGGAGGTGGGTGGGTGGATGGGGTAACTGGGTGGTGACTCTGCATCTTACTAGGTTATTCCAAGATCACATTCCAGGAGGAGGCACCAATTCATGCTCCCACTGGCTACGTTAGAGTTCCCATTTTTCCACATTCTCAACACGGTCGAGGGCTTTTGTTTTCTAATATTTGTCCATCTAAAACTACGTCACATGGTCACTTACTACTGAGTTTGAGTATCTTCTCATATTTGGTGCTCCTTTGAATTGGTTTTTCTGCGAATCAATTTTCTATTATGTTATTTATATTCTCTTACCAATGTAAGACGTTTTTATTATTTTATATTTTTTCTAAATCTGTAGCTTCTTAAAACTCTGCTTATAGTATACATCTCTAGAGATAGATATAGATATATTTATAACGTTATCACTATAAAAATGTTCACCTTGCAAGGGGGAAGCATCTGTCTTTATCTCCTCCTAGATTTCCTCCCATGGGACTCGCTCTCCGCTGGATGATGGGGCTGGGACCGCCCAGCCAGGGGACCCTCAGAGCACAAGGAGATGGTGAGCTGCCGCCAGGGGCCACCCACGCCCCTCTCATCACCATGCAGAGACTTGCTCTCCTTTCAAAGGCGGCATGGATGGAGAAGTAAGTGGGGGGATCCAGATCTCTCTCAGCATCATGACTTGGACTGAGTAACCCAGAAGAACGGTGCTAAAGGCCTGAACTGGGCACTAGCAGTGAGAAGGAAAAGTTAGGGGAAATGATAAAATTATCATTATTTCATACCTTTTTCTTATTAAAAATTTAAATATTGCCAAGAACTTTGTTACGTACCCCAAATAGTATTATTGAAATTAAATGGATGACAGACATTTTCTTTTCTTTTTTTTTAAAGATTTTATTTATTTTGAGAGAGAAAGAGAGAGCACACACATGTGTGAGTTGGGGAAGGGGCAGAGGCAGAGGGAGAGAGAGAATCTCAAGCAGAATCTATGCTGAGCACAGAGCCCCACGGGGGCTCGATCTCATGACCCTGAGATCAAGACCTGAGCCTAAACCAAGAGTCGGATGCTTAACCAAATGAGCCACCCAGGTGCCCCCAGACATTTTCTGGAGATGCAATTAATTAATACCATGCAGTATTTCTGGGGTTCACTCCCTTCAAAATGTCCCCCCTGGTTAACAGTGGGTGAGGGCTTCTTGATTCGCTCTCGACTGCCACTTTTCTCCAAGGCAGAGATGTTTTCTTATCCTTTGTGTCTCCACAGTAGCTCTAGCCTCTGGACCCCCAAACACACACACCCCTCCCAGCTACCTAGAAGCTCTCTGCAAGTCTGCCAGCGAGTCCCTGTCCCTTGGGTACCCCTTGGTCTTAGTGAGAAGCTGGTGCCAGCAGGAGCCACAAGGACCTGGCATGACCATAAGGCCTGGGCACAAGACAGATGACCCATTGTTACTGGTGCCACATCATGGCTCTTGGCTTTCCATATGGGCTCACACGTCCACTCAGCAGGAGACACTGATGGGATGTTTAGGAGTTCATAAATAATCTCTCTGTCCCACCAGAGTTATGAACAAACAGGAGGGCAGACACAGAAGCAGACAGATGGAGACCAAACCATCCATTTTATTGCTCATCCAAGGGAGGTCATTTGATGGAGCTCACGCCTTCTCCTGATGGGCTTGTTGCTCCTCTGCATGTCCCTTCTCCCATCTGCTTTTTGGAGCAGCTCTCGACAGTAAAGTTGGGATCTCCAAGTCAGACACTTTACCCTTCTGCCGCCTCCCAGGGGTCCTAGCTGGAGAGGGAAGAAAGGAGATCGAATCCCTGTTGTTTCCAGCCTTCTGAGAGATCAGCTTTACGCAATCATGGAGCATGAGCCAACGGCAGTCACCTGCTCCTCCATGGTGAGCAACCAGTGAGACTGGAACAAGAGGCCAGGAGTCATTCAAGTAGCATTCCCTCCACATGTAAATGTGAGGAATGGGGAACTAAGGGGACCCCTGTGCTTTTTGTTCTCTTAACCTTTGGGTCCAGGGGTGTCCTGCCCTGCGCTGGTGAGCTGTGCATCTGGCCAGCCCTGCTCCTGCCTTCAGCAGCCCACACCCCCTTGGGGTACGTTCCTGGAACTGCCACTGGGCAGTATATATTTTACTCCCAGAAGCTGTCCATTGGGTTGAAGTAGTGAAATACTCATATTAATTTTGAGCCACGCTGGAGTCAAGGCTGGAAATTTATTCTTTTCTTTATTTCTTTGCATTTTTTCCCCCAGCCATATTGCCCAGTGGAGCTACAGCAATGTGATTAAAGGTCAACATTAAGATGATCTGGGAAGAAAATATTAATAATCTGGAGATGGCTCAAGTTGAATATAAAGCCCTTCTTTTATTAAATTCTGTTTTAGTAGGTAGACCAAGTTATGCTGCAGTAGGAAGCAAGCCACAGATCTCAGTGGACTAATACTAGGAAGGTTTATTCCTGAGGACTTCACTGGCCAGCTGGGGCTTCTGTTCTGCTTCACTGTGGTCTTGCTCTGATACCTGGCTAGGAGAACAGCCACCATCTGGAATATTGCTGGCCAGATGCCAGAGGGAGCACCAACCTTAACTAAGCACACACTGGTGCCTAAAACTTTCACTTGGAAGTGACAATGTCTTTTCTGCTCACATGTCATAAGCCAAAGTAAGTGACATGGCAATGCTTACGTTCAAAAGTGGCACAGAAGCCCAATGCTCCCACGTGCCTGGAGGACAAGAGCCAGAATAGTAGAAACAGCTCTAAGGACCAGCTTTTTCTTTCTTCAGGAAGAAATTAAAAGCCACAAATATTAAATATTCTTGTAAGATAAAGTTCAACTCATTTTGTGTCTGAAGTAACAAAATCCAAATTTAAATATTCTTGCCCTGTGGAAGTCAAGTCCAAAGTCTATACATAATTCCTAATTTTAAATTAATGTTCAATGAGATTAAGGCCCTCTTGGATTTCTTTTTGTGTTCATTAGAGTCTGGGATTTTCCAACAATCATGTGTGAACCAGGTCACCATTATCACGATGGGCTTAATGCCATTGGGCTTCGAAGTTGAGTTAGATGCGTTTCTCATTCCCCACTTTAAAGAGTATAAGGTGGTTGTGGGACCCACAGAATTATCACAGCACTGACTTTATGTCACTAACTAACCTCAAGTCCTAGGGAGATACCCCAAGTGAAATGTGGCTCTCAGGACATCACACTTGGTTCAATCTTGACCTGTGTTACTGATATCAAATATGAAGTGGAAGCTCCATGGAATCTGAGAGCAGTTTGGTGGACAGAGAAAAAACAGCATCGATGGCTTCATCTTTGCAGGATGCTATTGGCACCAACGAGAGGTCAATTGTGGCAGTGTTTAACCTACGGAGGAGGCATTTTGGAGACACATTTGGGACAATGCTATTTTCTTCCATAGCATAAAATATGGGGTGGTGGCAGCTTTTCTTTCTTATCTTTGCATTTCCCCTATGAGGCTTGTGTTTAATGTCCCTTAGGCTGCTTTGAGGGTTGGCTTTGTCCAGTGGTGTGGTTGCTCCCAAATCTTATGACTACACATTTTAAGTCCTGTGACATAGTGACTTGCTTCTGTTGCTTCTTGTGGAATTGCAAAGGTCTGGGAAATCTGGCTTCTGGGGATGATTTCCCTCTGGTCCTCACATTGGTTTTCAGTGAATCAAAGAGCCCTTAACTGAAGGGTTCAAAAATCAGTGTTAACATTTCAAAAATCTGTGTTTCTAGAGCATAGTTCTCACCTTTGAATGTAACTTAGGAAACTTGGGGAGCTTTAGCAATCTTGAGGCCCACATTGCGCCATAACCAATTATGTCACAGTCTCTGGCATGGTGTGATGGTTAAATTCATGTGTCAACTTGGCTGGGCCACAGTACCCAGATTTGAATTGGGTGCCAAATTTGTAGTTTTGGGGATCTTTGCATTTTTAGGAGACACGCAGTTCCATTTTATCACCAATGATAAGGTGGGTATGGTTACCATTATGAATAGCAGGACCAAGTTAGTAATGAGAGTCATATGACAGAGGACATGGGTATCAGTCAATGATGCTGTTCCTAGAACTGAAATAGATGGGCAGCTTACCAATTGTTTTACATTTGTATAAATAGAAAGCTCCAATTGGCACATGTTTTGGCTTGCTACTGAACCTTACCAGAGACTCTATGCTCCTTATTAGGCACTGAGTTTCTATGTAATTGAGCTGCCTGCCTGAACTGGGTGTTATCGGACCAACCATGCCACGGCACTGGGCACTTATAGCAGCTCTCCATCATCAAACAGAAGAGATAATTCGAGATTGGGCTTCACCAGATCCTGAAAGCACAGGTGAGTTGCATGAGGAAGAGGCCCAATGCCCATGACCCCAACCCATACTGCCTTGTGCTCTATCTGGCACAATTATGCCCCAGCAGGAACAAGCCTATGAACAGCTGATATAGAGCAAAAACCGTAGGGCTGGTTTACAGAGGTTCCTGTATGATGTGCAGCCCACTCTGCTAGTCAACAGTGTTAGTTTTGCAGCCCTCATCAGGGACACTCGTGCATAATGTGGGTGGGGATTCAGTAAGGCGACTTTGAGCAGAAGGCTTGATTTATTTTACCTGGATGGAGAGAAGGACAGAAGTGGCTTTATTGTAACCTATGGTCTCTGACTCAGTTATGGCTAGACGGTCAGAGACATGGAAGAAACACAATAAGGAAAGTGGTGGAAGATGTTTGAGGAAGAGATATGTGAGTGGAACCCACCCCCAAAGGAATACAGAGCTATTTGTGTTCCATGAAAATGCCCGCACGAGTGAGTTCTTAAAGGGGAATGGCGTTATTAATCAGGTGGATAATGTGACATGACTGGGGACGGTGGTCAGCCTTCTTGTCCATCCACACTTGAACTTGTCTGGTGGGCTCCATAACAAAGTGGCCATGTTGCCAGTCGGGAGGTTATTCATGGGATAATCCCTAGGGAGGTCCACTCATAGCTGACATGGCTATGGCCGCTTCTCAGATCTACTCTGCCAACAGCAGAGACCAATCTTAAGTTCCTAGGGTGAGGCCATTCCCTTTGGAATCATCCAGGAGCCTGGTGGCTGATGAATTACATTAGATCTCATCCATCATGGAAGGGAAAGCTCTGTCCTTTTTGGAATAGACCTTTACTCTGGATAGGGACTTGCTTTCTTTGTCTGCAGTGCTTCTTCCCAAACTGTAACCCTTGCACTTACTGAATGCGTCACCCACTGTTCTAGTATTCAGTGTGGCTTCCATCCCAGGCTCACAGTTCACATCAGAAAAGGGCTGCAGTGTGCCGTGCCCATGGAACGCACTGGTTGTACCATGTTCCCCACCATTTGAAACAGCTGGCTTGAATGATGGACCACTGGCCTCTCGCAGACTTGTTTACTGTCCAGTCACATGGCAACACCTTGTGGGACTGGGGCAAGATTTGGCATGAGGTGATATTTGCACTGGGTCTGTGTCCAATATGTGATGCTGTTTCTCCCATAGCCAGCATTCATGGGTCCAGGAATCAAGAGGTGGAATTGGGAATGTCCCCACTCGCTGACAGTCCGGGTGATCCACTGCAAAATGTTCAGTCCTTGTCACATGACCTTACACTCTGCTGCCAAGAGGTCTTAGTTCTAGGGGAGAATATGTCCACCGAGTGACAGAGCATGATTCTATCAACTGAAAGCTGAAATGTCCCCTTGTGATTTTGAGCTTGTCATGTCTCCATGGACGTCTCTCTGTGTGTCCTTCCAGCCTGAAATTCCATCCGCCACAAACAGCAGTCAAGAGAACATGACAGCCCCATCCTGCGTCCTGCATATGCACTCCTGATCCACATGGTGCAGAGGCTGCCTGGAGGACTGGGTTGGGGGTGAGATCTGGGAATCTCAGATCCGGGGACCTGGGCCAGACCTACTGTGCTTTGTCCACAGTCCTCCTAGGCTGAAGGAGGCTGACACAGTTGGGAAGGGGTTTGTGTCTCACATGTCTGGCTATCGATGTCACTGTGAGCATTACGATTACCGTCCCACACTTGACAGTAGTAGTCAGCCTCATCCTTGGCCCTGGTCCTCCTGGTGTATAGGGTGGCCCTGTCTTCCAAGCTGGAGCTGGAGGATCATTTGGGTATCCCTGAGGGAAGCTTGCTATTGTCCTATATGACCAACACGGGGTCCTGACCTGGCTTCTGCTGGTACCACTGTATATCGGATTTCTATATTGTCTCCCGGACAGGTGATCATGGCCATCTGTCCCAGGGTCACTGAGCACAGGGCAGCTGGGTTAGCACCCGGGAGACCTCTCAGGAGCCTGGCCATGGGGCTGAGCTGGGGCCTTGCAGAGCTACAGACAACACCTGTTTCAGGGAAAGGTGGTCCTGTGGTCTCATCCCCTCCCCCTCCTATGTCATGTCCCCTTTGTATCCTCCAGCTGAAGTCTGGTCCCATCCTCGACATGTCATCCGAATAGGAAACCCTCTCATTCTGACACGTGCTCATCATGGTGCATGTGGGAACTTCCTTGTTACACAACCACCTGCTGTTGGAGATTCATCACAACTTCTAGTCTATTTCCACGTGGTGCTTCTGTCTCTGTAACAACCCCCATCCCACAGTGGACCAGAGACTGGCATTGTCAACACTTTGATCCCTTTCATTTTTTTCATCCATGTTTCATGGAAACTTGTGAATAGTATCAGAACCCACCCCTGACTGAGGGACTCACTTCAAGCTCTGGGTCTCTGTGAGGGTCCCCCGGGTCACATCTTTGCATACAGCGTGAGCTCTGGGGACTGGATAGTGAGTGGTCCCTCCTGGGAACTGGGTTCTGTCCCTGAAGCAAGGACAGCACAGGGACCAGAGATGTGGCCTGAGGCCGTGAAAATCACGTCACCCTGGAGACAGTCTCACAGGGAGGCTGCGGATGCTCCTTCCGGGGACCAGGGGTCCCGAGTGCCCCACCTCCCATCCCCTGAGGCACTCATGAGCAAGGAAGCTGCAGCCCCGGATTTGAGTTGGGGTGGAGGTGGGAAGGAGAGGCAGAGTTTGAGTAATCGGGGCATCTCTGGATGTGCCCAGCACAGAGGAGTCAGACCCTGGGAGCACTGGTGGACAGAGAGGGGACCCAAGTTTCCCATGTGAGGTGCTCACTGTGTCACTCCCATCAGTGTTCTGGGTGACACTGTGTGTCTGACTCTCAGAACATGGTCCCTGCAGCCTGAGGAGATAAGGATGGATCATCCTCACAGTCTCTGAGGACTGAGTCCTGGATCCCTGCTGACCCCTGGGCCTGGTGTCCCTGTGAGGGTCCCCCTGGGCAGCCCCAGCCTCTGTCCTGCAGCTCCTGATGCAGCCCTGCTGCCCCCTGCTGGTGGAGGAGCCTCAGACCAGGAGCTTCCCTCCTGCAGGTCCCTCCACAGCCCCTGTCACCTGAGGAGGGGTGTGGACCTGGGAGTCCTGCCTCCCACAGGCAGCTGCCTCCCCCCGCCCTGCCCAGCCCAGCACACAAGGTCACATACACTATTCAGGAGGCAGGGTAGGTTCAATTCCCGCGCTTGTCCCAGGGTAAATGCCTTGGCCTCACCCGCTGGCTTCTTACAAAAAGGAGAGTTCAGGGTCAAGTGTATTGTATTTGAAAAGGTCAATGTCCAGACAAACCTGTGTGGTATCCGACAGCCAGCAGATTCTCGTGTACTTAGGGATCAGGACCGATGATTCCTGCATCCCCATCAGTGTAGTTGGGTCATCGGAGCAATAGGTGATGATTCTGGTGCTAAGTTCAGTTGAGTAAGCAAAGATTTAATTTTATTGTTATTACTCTTATTTTTACTACTTTTTTTATTATTCTAACCCACACCTCCTGGAGTTTGGAGCAGGAGGATTTGTGAAGTAGCCTAGTGTGTGATTTTGTGGAACTTGCAAACTGCGCATTCAGACTTGGATCCAATTGCATATGATGCAGGTCACAGTGTAGATGACAACTTTTCCTTCAACTCACAGAAGATGGGAGACTCCAAGTCCAAGGTGAATTCACCGAGATCACATGGAGTTTCTCTAATTAGGAAGACCCTTACAATGTTTTGTATCATTTAACATGAAAAAATTGTGTCTTACATGAGTGTAAGCTTCCCCATTTCACAGCACGTAAAGCTGAGGCCCAGAGAGGCTAGCTTCCCAGGAAAACAGCGGAGAGTGGGGCGAGTCCAGGATGGAGCCCAGATGTGTTGGATTCGGACTCTGGGCTCATCAAGGCAGAGCTTGACCAGGGCGGGTGGGTGAGAGGGTGAGGCCAGGCTGGGCAGCAGGGCTTCTGTCCCTCAGCTCACTGCTCTCCCCCTAGTGGCCTGGCCTGTAAGGGAGCCTGGGTAACATGCCGGTGAGGAGGGTCAGAGGTGTCATGCCCCAGGTTTGAGCTGGAGGATCTGTGGGGACTTTGGAGGCTGTTTGGGGGTGCAGGGGCCTGGCCTGGGTCCTGCCGGCTCTGCTCTGCGTTATTGCTTTGTGCTCTCTGAGCTCCAAGTTTGAGGGAGTGACGGGGGGTCTCGTGGCCACAGTAATGGGGTCAGATGAGTCTTGGAGTGGACCCAAGTCCTGTAGGTTCAGGACACCGTGGGGCTCATTCTCTGGGTCATAACCCCTCCAGCACCCTCTGGGCTGACCTCAGGCTCAAGGTCATGCTCAGGGTCCTGTGGGGGCTGAGTCTGTGAGCAGGGCCTGTGCAGCACCTGGGTAGAGAGTGACGAGGGAGAGCAGAGGAGGGTCCAGGCAATGGTGGGGACCCCAGATTCTGTTTCTTGAGTCCACTGCTGAGCCTGGCCTCCCAAAGTCTCCATCATGCCCTCTCACTGGTTCTTGAGAAAAATGCTCCTTCTCACGCTGGTGGAGAGAATCTCTCTGCTTCTGGGCGAGCTTCATACATTTGGCTTACATGGAGCTTCCCTCACCTCTCAGCTCCATAGGGGAGCTCTGGTCACTCTGTGTTTGCTACCATAAAAATTGGGGGAGGGAGAGGTGAGGGCATTTCTGTTGATGTTCTCATGAAATGTCCCTTGTGATCATTTACTTCCATTTTTGTGTGTTTCACATGACATGAAATATTCCATCCTAACCATTTGTAAAAGTTCGATTCATCTTCCCAGATTCTCTGTTCTGTTTTTTTTTACATCCTGAATTATGGAACAGAATCGAGTGGGAATATTGTCCTGATCTTGCACTTAGTATAAGTTCATTTAGTGTAGGT
Source organism: Mirounga angustirostris (assembly GCF_029215605.1). Taxonomy (NCBI): domain Eukaryota; kingdom Metazoa; phylum Chordata; class Mammalia; order Carnivora; family Phocidae; genus Mirounga; species Mirounga angustirostris. Next base: position 94,409,784 of record NW_026991722.1, read on the forward strand.
TTCTTCTCCTTGGTTGTTGCTATCAAATTCAAATTGACAATGTCTATCTTTTAATTGTGGCGTTTAGGCGGTTTCCTGACTGTGAGTGGTAACATAGTTTATTAGATCACGTCTTGCTTTTTATTTTCTTTATGTTCCATGTTTTCTCTATTCTCCTTTTCCATTTATTTCTTGTTTTTGAGTAACAGAATATTTCTTACAATCTATTTTATTTCTGTTTTGGCTATTTAGCTGTAACTCCTTGCTGTCCTGTCATCTGTGACTTGTCACAGGCTACATTTAGGTGACGCCACTCCACGTGACAGAGAGCATCAGCCATTAGAACCCACTTCCCACTCTGTCTTCTCAGAGCTGTGGTAGGAATGTCATATCCATTACTGTTAGCTACGTGATAAATTCCAACATACGCAGAGATTAGATCAAAAATTCTTCATATTTATCCCTGTAGTTATCCTTTCTGACTCTTACATTCATTTTGTAGATTTGGATTCTTTCTGGAATCACTTCCTCCTGCCTGAGGGGAGTCCAGTATTATTTCCTGTGTTAGGGGTCTGCTGATGATCAGTTCTGTCAGTTTGGTATATCTGAAAAAAAAATTTATTTAGCCTTTATTACTAAAGGATATTTTCCCTGGATAAAAACATAAGTGGTTTCTTCTTGTTTTTCTCAGTAGTTTGAAGATGCTAATCCGCTGCCATCTGTGTGCATTTCTGCTCATGAGAAATCAGTCTGAATCCTTATCACTGTTCCCCTGAAACAAGTATCTTTCCTCTCTGGTTGCTTTTCACACTGTGTCTTTCTCTCTGCCTTAAACAATGTGATACCTGATGGGTGTTGGGCTGTTGTTCCTCCCACCCCCATATCTCTTTGCTTGGGGTTTATCAAGAATTTGTAAACTATAGGTACTGAATTTTCATGAAATTTAGTACATTTGTGGCCAATGATTCATCAAATATTCTTTTCCACCCCTCCACCCTCACTCCCTGGGTTCACAAGCACATGTGCATGACGTTGCTAACATTTTCCTATATTCAGTGCTGGTCTGTTCAACTATAAACTCTTTTTGTGTCTTTCACTCTGCGGTGTCTGTGCTGTGTCTTCAGATTCCCTCACGTTCTTCATCTTGTCACGTCTGGTGCTAATCTCAGCCCTTGTATTTGTGATCTGAGATGTTACAGTTTTCATCTCTAGCAGTTTGATTGCAATCCTTTAATTTTCTTCTCTGTCTCTTCTTTGCATTTCAATCATTAGAGTAAATTTGGATGAAAGTCTGCAACACTGTCCTGCTTTCCATGCACAGCCCTCTGTCCTGTCCGGCAGCTTCCAGACCTGCCGCCCCAGGACCGCCTGGGCCCATTCACAACGTGAGTGTCTCTCCCACTGTCTCTGTCTCTCTGTGCATCACAGATAAATACACACATACATGAACATGACATCCATGTCCTATTGGATCTGCACCCTCTAGACATTCCTAAGTCATGCACCTCTTTAGCTCTCGCTCTTTGTTAAAATGGTTTTATTTTAATGCTTTCTTTAGAGTTTACAGTTCTCACCTCCTACCTTAAGAAAGTTCCTCCCAGTGATATGACATCACTCACGTGCAGGATGAGGACCTCATAACATGGTCTCATCTTCCTCATCATTTGTGCTCTCATTGTCACGTGTATTATTTGTAATCCATTATGAATCAAACACATTGCTATATATTTTTTTGCTTTAAGCAGTTGACTTTTATATACATTAACCATTAACATTGTTTGTATATTTATCTTTGTAGTTATGACACCAGATGCTTTTTATTTCTTTGTGTAGGCTCACATTTCCTTCTGTCACCCTTTTCTTCCATCCGAGGGCCGTCCTTCACTGTCGCTTGTGCTGAGGGTCTGTGGGTGATCAGTCTGGGTGGTTTGCAGTCTGAGAAAGGCTTAGTTGTGTTCAATTTTCAATGCCATTTTCCCTGGGTAAGGAACAAACTTAACAGTGCTTTCTATTAAGATTTTGAAACCATTGCTTCCCTGTATTCTTGCTCACATGGCTTGTAATGAGAAAGGTGCTCCCAGCACGACGCTGGTTCTCTGTAGGGAACACGACTCTCCTCTCTGGCTGTGAGAGTATCTGCATCACTGGTTTGTAGACATTTCATCCGATGTGTGCTGGGCTGTCTCTCATGTTCCCTGTGCCTAAGCTTCGCTGAGCTTCGTGAATACATTGGTTCCTGGGTTTCTCCAAATTTGAAGCCTTTCTGTAAATTAGATCTTCACAGATTTTTTGCTTCACCTTCAGTTCCTTATCTTCCCTCCCACAATCCTTACACTTGCACATTGTCTGGGTGGTGTGAAGGTGTCTTCCAGGCACCCAGCCTTTATAATGTCTTTAGGGTTTTTGCTCTGTATATCATTTTGAATAGTTTCCATCACTGAGACATCAAATTCTATAATCTCTTCTTTGGCGGCCTCATATCCGTTGTCAGTCTCTCCTGTGTATTTCTTAATTTCGGACCATTTAATTTAGCAAAGATTTAAAAGATTTGGACTTTGAAAAATATCTTCCATATCTGCTCCTAAACATTCAGAGGAGATGGAGTTCCGAAAACTGTTTACAAATCCCCTGCCGATCCACCCTGGAGGGTTGGGAGGAAGGGGACAGATTGGGGACCTCAGACCTGGGGACCTGGGTCAGAGCTGCTCATTGCTTTGTGCACAGGCCTCCTGGAGCTGGAGGAGGGTGGGACACATACAGGGAAGGGGTTGGTGTCTCACTCCTTGGCTGGCCTGGCCACTGAGACCTGAGAGGTGGAGTAGTCTTTATTTTCTGATCCCATTCTATACCTGGCACTATGAGGCTTTGCACAGGTTCAGGGTCCAACCTAGATCACAGCTTGTGGGCCAGAGACCAAATAAAATTCATCTTCCCTCAAGAGCACATGGCGTTTCCAAAGCCATCACGGTGCTGTTAGTGCCTGCTCTCAGCTGTGAGTCCCTGCAGCAGGTCACAGGGGTTGTGCCTCAGTATCCCTCTTTTGCAGTCAGGGTCAGGAACAGATCAGGTGCAAAAAGAAATATTGTCATATAAGAGAATGAGAGAGGACCTCAAAGTTTAGTAACTCTTAGAGGGAAGGGTTGTCATAAGTAACTTGTCTTCACATTTGGGGAAAAATATATAAGAAATATCTTAATCTATAAGTTAAGTCAAGAAAAGCTTACCGAGAAAATAACTGTGTTGCAGAAACTGAGAAAGGGAAGAACATAATTTTCCAGTCCCCTGTAGGAAGACCTTCTAAGAAGGAGGAAGAGCTGTGTCCGGCAGGACAGGGGACTGTCAGCACAGGGAAAGGAGGGGGAAAGGAAACATGTGGTCACAGGAAGGGTGAGTGTTTGTGGACAGTGACAGCATTTTGTTTCATTAGGATGGGCTAGGGCTTGGGTTGGTGGGGGACTTTTTGGCTGCACCTGTATTGGAGAAATAGGCAATGTCTCCATGGGCAAGACCGTACACGCAGGTACCCTGAGGAATTTGTACTGGAGAATGAGGGATGACGCTGTAGATTAATGGCCAAAGCCAAATGACCTGAAGGCCTCAGGTACTGTTTAGGACCCCGGGCTGCGTGTCAAAAGCCCTGAAGCCCAAGCCCTCTGCATCTGCAGGTGGTTTTGCCAGGTGATCCCTGCTGTCCCCTGGTGGCCGATCCACACTGCCTGCTGGAAGGGCAGGCATAAAGGTGTAGATTGATAAACCACAGCTCAGTTTCTGAGTCCTGATCCAGTGAGGAATGACTTTTCTATGCATGGCTTCTGCCTGCCTCATATTCTGACATGAGGGTCCCAGATTACTCATGAAAACATGAACAGGCTCATTTGGAGGAAAGAGGACTGGTTTCACTGAGGCTTCCCTGCCCATGCGTTAGCATTGGGGAACCCAGTACTTAGGGGATGGCTCTTTCTGGTGCCAACTGTGGATGCAGGGCTGATTGTGTGTGTGTGTGTGTGTGTGTGTGTGTGTGTGTGTGTGTGTGTGTGACCAGGGACTAATGTCCCAAAGACAGAGAGAGGAGAGCGTCCACGCAGCACACATATGTTCAGACCCACATTGGTCTGGCCCACATTCCATCCTGGGCATTCTGCATGAACAAGACACAGTGCCTACTGAAGAGGGAACTCTGGCACTGGTCTGGTCAGCAAGAGAAACAAGCAGTAAGACATGTGAAGAAAGCCCTGTCCTGACTTCAGGTAGGTGCTGAGGTTGGGAGGGATAGTCGTGTGGAAGAACAGGACAAATCTGAGAGGTCTGAGATTCAATTCCAGTTCCAGGCCTGTGTGGAGATTTCTCTTAGGTTAGCCCTTGGGGCACAGAAGGATGTGTCCGGTGTGTAAGGGGCAATTTCCAGGTAATAAGTCACGTCCTCTGCGCAGCTGCTGGTAACATTGAAGGGCCTCCAGGAGGAAGCGGCTGAGGTAGGAACAGGTTTGGCACAGCGGTGCTCAGTGCCTGGGATCTCCCTAGGTCACCTGGGGGCTGAGGTCGCTCAGGGCAGTGGTTATCATCCCTCCCCTCCCCCCAATACACACCTAAGCCACAGGGACACCAGGGTGCTCCACGTGCTCTGATATTGTCCCCCCATCTTGTCCCCTGTCGATGACCTGCACTGCTTTCCCCAGCATCCACAGACTGGCCAAGCTGAGCTGGAACATGAGGGAGGGGTGCACCTGACAGGGAAGGGAGCCGGGAGAGGAGTCCAGGTCCCCGGAGAGGGAGAGAAAAGAGCAGAAGCCAGCAGGTGCAAGGCAGCAGCTTTCCCCTGCCCCAGGCCAAGAGGGGAGGTGGGCCAGCCTCAGCCAGAACGTTCCAGGTCCAGAAGGAGACAGCTCCTTCCTCTCAGTTCTGCCCGCTGCCTGTGGGGGCGCTGCTGCACTTGGCCACAGTGACACCTGCTGACCAGGGAGGTACCCGCCCGTCCATTCATGGTCATGATGCTGAGAAAGCCTCTGGTGGGAATCTCCAGATTATAATTCCCTAGAGGGACATTGTCATGATCCTTTAACCTGAAAAATCCCTTGACATCTTATTTTAGTCATAGGGATACCCATTAAGAAAATCATCTTTGTTTTTTTTGTTTGTTTTTTTGTTTGTTTCATTAGGTCAATAAGTAAATTTTATTTATTTATTTATTTATTTATTTATTTTTAAGATTTTATTTATTTATTTATTTGAGAGAGAGAGAGAGAGAGAATGAGAGAGCATGAGAGGGAGGAGGGTCAGAGGGAGAAGCAGACTCCCCGCTGAGCAGGGAGCCCGACTCAGGACTCCCGGGACTCCGGGATCACGACCTGAGCTGAAGGCAGTCGCTTAACCAACTGAGCCACCCAGGCGCCCCAATAAGTAAATTTTAGATGAAAGATTCCAATGGCACTTGATATGCTTTTGTGAGGAGAAAATGGGTTTTCTTCTCACAACTCCTTTGAAGATATCGCTCTGACACAAGCCAGGGTGTAAATAGGGGAAGCTTCTGCTTTTCCTTCTTAATAAATTCCTCCTCTGTCATTTGGACCTCATGCTATGCTCTACAAATCAAATCCAAAACTGCAAGTGAAAGATTCATGAAGAGAAATTCAAGTTATGATATAATTTTATTCACATCTTGGAAAAGGTCTCTCCCCTTGGTACTATAGGTGAGGCCCGAATGCAGCCGTGGCCACCACATGGGGTCACATGGGGTTGGGCGTGAGTCCATGTGGGTTGGACCTGAGCTAAGGGTCAGACCTGCCTGGTGCAGGTGACTTGGGGCAGTGGGAGGACCGTGGTGCCAGGAGAAAGTCCCCTGTGGACCCCAAGGTGGTGTCTGCACTTCCTCCAGAGTTTCGTAAAATCTGAGGGCAGGGCCTAGGGCAGCAGGGGCCTGGTCCCCTCTTCAGGAAGCCTCAGGCAGCCCTTCTGCATGTGAGGACAACTCATCCAGGAAGCAGAGGAGACACAGCCCCTGGGGCCCACCTAGGCTGCCTGGACCCAAGGAGAAGAGGAATTCCCGCAGGACTGTGCTGCCTGAGGCAGCTGTCTCCCCTCCCGAGTGATGCGTGATTACATCTGGGGTCCAAGTGATGTGCAATGACATCCTAAATCTTTGCTCTCAACTGTGAAACTCAACAACAGTCCCCGTAGTCAGAACAGCCCCCCACTCTGCCACTGTTCAGTAGGATAAACACAGACTGGAGGATAGAGAACCTGCTAGAGTCTCCCACTCTGCAGGGGCCAGGCTAGGATCAGGGAGGATACCTGATCTGAAGGCCTGAGTAGCCATTGCTCAGAGAGCAGGTGAGAGAGAGAGAGCCAGGCCATGGAGGAGGGTTTGTGCACATCCCTCTCTGTCACTGTGAGTCACGGCCAGACACTCTCACTGTGATGATAGGTGACACAGCAATGAGCAGCCTTGTCCTGGCCCTTGTGGTCCTGGTCATGCTCTGGTGAGGCATGTCCTTTAGTTGTATCCTCAGAATCAGCCAGCAGGTGCAAGGCAGCAGCTGTCCCCTGCCCCAGGTCAAGAGGGGAGGTGGGCCAGCCTCAGCCAGAATGTTCCAGGTGGTCACTCACATCTGTATATATAACCAGCGCGGGGACCTGGTGTGGCTTCTGCTGGTATCAAGATTCAAGTTCACTCCTGAGCTCATCTCCAGAGCAGGGGATCCTGGGCCTGCCCAGGGCCACTGACATGGATGGAGGTGGCCTCAGGTCAGGGGAGCCTCGCAGCTTATGAGAGGAGCAGAGAAGGGCCTGGACGAAGACAGGGAGGCTGAGTCAGAAGTGACTGGCCCAGCCCTTAGGGGAGGGAACAGTGTGGACACAGTGAGGGCAGGGCCCTGACCCCATGGACCCTGAGTGGTAGGGAGCAGGGCACCTGTCCCTCACTCTGTGCCTCTCTGTGGGCCTCTCACCTGTGCTTGGTGCAGCAGGGAAGCAGGGCGAAGCTACTCAGAGTGTGGTCCTCGGAGGACCAGCACCACAGGCTCATGCACATGCAGATGCCCGGGACCACCCCAGAGCTGCATCTGCATCTTGTGGAGCAAACCCTCCCCAGGGGACTATGTGCTCACCGAGTTTCACAGGCTAGGGGTTCAGGCCACTGTGGAAAGTCTCCCTTCCTCTCCTTGTCTTCCCAAGTCCTACCAGGCCACCTGGTTCTTGGGGCTTAACTGTTCCTCTCTGGTCACTGAGCTTGATTCAGATTCTAGACCCTGTAATGATGTGGAAAAGATGGTTTCAGAATAGACTTTTTCACCAGCCACCTGGGGTGTGCACTGTGGATGGGATACCCCAGTGAGATACTGACCGCACTGCTCTGGTGCTTGAGAAGGCACCATACCCCCACGCCCGTGTCTTCCTGGCAGTGAATCACCAGGAAAAGTAGGGGGCACTGGATAGGGGAATCCTGATGTCTATCATGGGGCAATTGGGTGTCTACAACACAACTGGGGTAAGCAGGTGCATGCATGGATTCAGGAGATCCCCAAATACTCCCTGGGACTGTGATTACAGTCATAAATTCATCACAATCCAATGCAGCAGGTCTGATAATGGACCCACCTTCCAGCTAAAGGCTTGCTTGTCCCACCTGGCAGGGATCATGACTAGCTCAGGAATTTTCTGTGGGCAAGGGGGACATGGGGTCTTGAAGAAGGTAATTAGCAACATCACTCTGACCACGAGGTAGTGGCAGAAATGAGCAGAGTGAAAGTAACAAGTGTCTCTTCCTTATGTTGACATGAATAAGTTTGGATACATATTAAGCATATGTTTCTCTTTTGTTCACCTGTGTCATCCCATTATCATCTATCATTAGATGTGTTAACAGTAACTAGTAAACTATATCTCAATTTTGAAGTTATGGGATATCAAATCAGCAGGGACAAAAAAAAGGATCACTAGTAGACTAAAATGTATTTTGAATTCTCTTGTGGGGAAAGGGTGAGCATGTTTGTAATTGTTCATTGGATAGTTTCATCACATTAGGTAGAAACATGGTAGCCAACATTCTCTTTATTCAGAGACTGTGGTTTGTGTGGATCTGGGTGAGTGGAGCAGGGGGGACTGTGGTGGTTATTAACTGTCAGCATTGACAGGCTAAACTGTATTTCACAAAATTCCTTTCTGCATTTCTGGGTAGCGTGAGTGTAAAGAGAAATTCTTGGGCACAATTTGGAGGGTAGAAGTGAGGCAGAACCCATTGTGTGTCTCAGTCCCATGGTTGTGTATCTTCTGGCCACTTTGTAGGAGGAGGCAACTCTCCCAATGTCCCTCATTCACCATCAGGATGCATGTGACTCTCCAACTGTCTGTCAGAACCCAGAGCACCCAGTGTGTCTGCATCTTTTTCATTGTTTAAAAAGACAAGTAACAATGTGATCTGTGTGGGGATTGGACACGCACATTGTGGATTTGTGGGAGAAACCAGAGCTTTGTGTGTGTCCACAGGGGCCTCCTGAGGTCCTTGGGGACCATGGTGGTGATAGAGGCTATCCTGCATTGGGTTCCAGAATGCAGACTCTGAGGTGGAGAAGTGCATGTGTAGGAAATGTAGGAGCAGGAGGGAGGTCAAACTGGGCAGAAGGAAAAGTGACCCACACAAAGTGAGACATCAGGTGAGGCCTCATCCCTGCATGGGGGGCTTTAAGCTGAGACCTTCCAGGATATCTGTACTGGGGGTAAGGCCTTGGGACCTTGGCTTCAGGAAATATTCAACTGAATCTGTCTGAGAAGGGGCAGAAACTGGAGGAGGCAGTGTTCTGAACCAAGAGCACTTCCCAGGGAAGAGTTCCCCCATGAGCTTCCAGGGGTTCCAGGCAGAGGTGAGTGCGTGCGCGAGCCCAGAGGAGGGGTGACCACAGTGGGTAATGCACTGGTCTGCTCCACTCAGAGTCCCCAGCTGCCATGCTGCCAGGGCTTCAGGAGCTCAGCGGAGCTGGAAATTTCTGGTCATAATCCTGGCCAGTGGGGTGAAGGAGTGGTCCATGACCACCATATAGAAACGCAAGAATAATGACCAGTGTATTGATGCTTCTTTCTGTTTGTCCTTCCACCCAGTCCCTCTGTTTCCAAACATACTCAGGCCATGACAATATCGTAACCCCAAATCAAGCCACTCTCTACAGGTACTGCCTGAAGGGTGGATGGCTGGGAGGTCTGGGGACCTTGGACCTGGTGACCGGCGCCAGACCTCACTGCTCTGTGCACAGGCCTCCTGGGGCTGGAGGAGAGTGCGACACACACGGGGAAGGGGTTTGTGTCTCACTTCCCCATCTGCCTGTGTCACCGTGAGCATCAGCATTGCTGTCCCACACGTGACAGTAATAGTCAGCCTCGTCCTTGGCCCGGGCTCCGCTGATGGTCAGGGTGGCCGTGTTCCCTGAGTTGGAGCCTGAGAATCGGTCAGGGATCCCTGAGGGCCGGCTGCTATCACCATAGATAATCGTCACAGGGGCCTGGCCCGGCTTCTGTTGGTAGCAGGAAACATTTGTACTTCCAGTGTTGTTTCCCCCACAGGTGATCCGGGCTGTTTGTCCCAGGGTCACAGACACAGATGGGGGCTGAGTCAGCTCATAGGAGGCCACAGAACCTACAAGAAAGAAAAGGAGCTTTAGGTTTCCAGCTCTGGGTCTCATCCCCGGAACACCATCACCTGCCTGGCCTCCAGGGATTCTCCACGCCCTGTTTCCACCCTCCCACCATCTCAGCACCTGAGGCCCTTGGGTCCAGCTGGTGGATGGATTATTTGCCCAAAGGAGATCATCCTCATTTTTCTCTGCCCAAGTGAGAGCCAGTGAGCACTTGGGGGAATTACACGCCTCCAGTCTCTCACTGCATCAGGGTGAGGACCATCCTTCCCTTGACAAGCTGCTCCCTGCTTAGCTCAGAGTCAGGGCCTGGATTGCCCCCGATCCCTGGGGCTGCAGTGGGTCTGACCCTGGGTGCAGCACCTGTGCAATGAGCAAGGAGGCCAAGGAGGAGAGGGGTCCAGGCCATGGTGAAGGATTCTGCTCCCAGAGTCCTGTGCCTGGTCTGGATTGATCCCAGGCATCTCTTACGCCTTTCAGAGGGACAGGATGGTCATACAAATGAGCTGGGGCTCAGGGGCTGCTATTGAAGAGCCTTGTGGTTTCATAGAAGGGCTCAGCCTCAGGGGACACAGAGAGGGGAGGGCCAGCCCTGGAGGTCCACCCTCAGCCCAGGGGATTTTTCTTCACCTCCTGGTCCATAGCCTGGGGTGCCCAACTCCATCCTCTCCATGTCCTGACTCCACTCCCGAGCTGGTCTGTCCTGGCTGAGCGCAGAGGTGGAGTATGTCTGCATTTTCTGAGCATGATAGCATGTTTCCTCTGCAGGAACTAGGAGGCTTAGGTCAGTGCATTGCCTAAGCCATATCTGTGTTGAGGAGCATTAGAACCCGATCAAAAAGTTCTCCCTTGCCATGTGCATGTAGAGTTTTAAGGAGCCATTGAAGTGCTGTAGGTGTCTGTCCTGAGGGCTGGTCACAGATGTTGTGCCTCAGTATCCCCAGGGTGCAATGCATGCTGGAGCAGACACAGCTTGAGCAAAGATCGACAGTGACTGAGTGCAGCAGGAATGGGCTGGGTGGGGAGGCATGAAATCCTGGACCTGTGCTAGAGACAGAGACAAATTCACAAGGACACAAATATGGAGAGCCCCTGAGTCAGAATTTTACATCAGAGTCAAAGGTGATAGTGTAGAAAACCTGCACCCTTTCTTTCTGGTCTCAGGTCCTGGTGAACAACCGTCCCTGTTAGAACTCCTGATGCCAGACCCTCCCCATGGCCAGGTGGCTTGGCCAGGTGATCTCTGCTGCCCCCTGGTGGTCGTTCTCCGGGAGGCACAGGGAAGTCCATTGTCCAGGTGCAGATTCAGAACCCACTGCTCACATCCTGATTCCCAGATCCTTGGACTGCTGGCCCCAGGGAGGAATTACTCTTCTCTATGTGGCCCTTGCCACTTTCAAGGCCAGACTGCCGGAGATCTGAGTATCCATGAAAATCGGAAGAGGCCCATGTGAGGAGGAGAAGGCAAAGCCCATGTGAGGTATCACTGCTCCTACCATTGGGGTGGTGGGTCGTCAGGAGTGTGGTTCTGGGCTGGACACCAGGGGACACAGGACTCAGGCACTGCTTCTTACTGGCCCTGGTGGCTGGTGCAACAAAATAAGGTGGTGGTGGCTACAGCTCCAAGGACAGAGACAGGAGAACACTCACCTGGCTAACCTTTATTCAGACCCACTTTGGTTTGGCAGACTTTCAATCCTGGGAAATCTTTGTGAAGAAGACAGTTTCTCCCTCAGAGTTTCCATGTTGTGGGTGGGGTGCAATAGTGGACACACTTGTTTTGGTGAGACAGTAGACAGCCCCTACCACCTTTTACCTAAGTCTTATCTTCTATATTCATTTGAAAGCCAAACCATTGCTATTCCCACGTCCCTCTTGGCCAGCATTGACCTTGTGGTTCAGCACTGGCCAATGGATATGTCCTTCATCTGGTGATCTTTCTGGGGACTTTTACTGTCATGAAGTAAGGAGACAGACCAGATATATGGAGTGCCTTTCCTGGAGCTGCAACAGCCATGTGAGGTGTGTTGTCAGCAAGAATGAAAAGCAAAGCTCCATAGGTGAGATATTGGGGGGGAAAAGTGAGTAGATTTGGGACGTCATGGAATTGGTGAGTCTCTGGAAAGTAGCCATTTACCTCTAGACTTTGTTGGGAGGGAGTTTGTCTGTTCCTGCCTCTGATCATCATGGGTATGTTTTGCATTAACGTTTTTGTGACCAGTAGGGAAATAATGACCACAAATCAATGAACTAATCACATGATAGGGAAAAACCGTTCAGTAGTAGGTAATATGCATACAATTAAAATGGATATCAGGCAGATACTGTGTGGGGAGAAGCTGCAGGAGGCCTCTCTGGGGAGGTGACCCTAGAGCTGCTGTCAGTCAGGATGGGAAGAAGGAAGGGGCACGAGGACATGTGTTTGGGGACAGCAGGGTCAGTCCCTGCAGGGAAGATTCCTGTTTGTCTGATCCTGAAGGAACAGTGAGCACCTAAGGTGTCTGTGATTTAAACCTTGTCCGTTTCAAGGGAATATGTTCTTACAAATTAAAAATTGGGGGGCTGGAGTGATGTGTTGTCAGAATTCATTTTGCTGTTTGTTTCTGGTTTTGGTGAATCCCAGGAGTGGTTCCTGTGTGAATCTGGAGCAAACTGAAAGGGAGACAGCAGCCTTTTTTGTAGCTGACGGTCACTGTGGCTCATCTGCTGGGTGTTAAGTCTTTTTCTAATGAAGGATGTTGCATTTGTCAAATGCTCTTTCTGCTTCGATTGAGAAAATCATGTGAGTTTTGTATTTTATTCCATTGATACGATGTATCGCACGAATCGTTTTGTATGTTGAAACACCTTGTATTGTTGCAGTAAATCCCTCTTGTTCCTGGTGTCTAATTCTTTCTATATGCTGCTGGATTAAGTTTGATAGTGTTTTGTTGAGGATTTCTGTGCCTGTATTTGTAGGGGACAGCGGTCTATAGTTTTCTAGTGATGTGTACTTTTGGTATCAGTGTAACAATGGCTACATGAAATGAGTGGGGAAGTCTACCACATTCATCTATTTTTTGGAACCCGTTGTGAAAAATTCATACTACAGTTGAGTTTTGAACAAGCAGGTGTTAGGGGTGCTGACACAGGTGTAGTCTAAAACCTGCATATAACTTTTGATTCTCCCAAATTTTAACTACTAATCGCCTCCTCTTGACCAGAAACCTTACTGACGACATACACAGTGGATTAAGACATATTTTCGATGGTATATGAATCATATATTGTATTCTCACAAAAAAAGTGAGTCCAAAAAGAAAATGTTGTGCAGAAGAAAATTAGGGAATTAGGATAGCTGGTGCTGGTGTGTGGGGCCCAGGCAGCCCCTGCCCGGCCAGCACCATGTGAGCCTCTAGTGTGGACGGGCACTGTGCTCACCCTGTGCACCAGTTCTCACCAAAGGACATCGGTGGGGATATGTTTAATCTGCACAATCTGTACTTGTGCATTGTCACCAACAGGCCCTAACAACGTGGCAAACAGACACGAACTGCACTAAGCTCCTCGACCCGCAAGCCCCCTATGCTGAGTTGGGTTCGTGGAGCCTGGCCTTCCCTTGTGACCATCCGGAGAGGCAGCAACCAGGGAGTAATGTGCAGATGGGACAGTCCGCCGATGGCTCTAAGGCCAAATTCCATGAGCACAGCAAGATCTGAGTGACTAGGGAGGTCACCCACCCACTGTGGAAGGGGATGGAAGCCCAGCCCAAGGGGTGGAGCATGCAGGGGAATGCCATCAAATGGACCTTCACCAAGTTCCATATTGTCCAGAAAGCTGTGTGGTGACACGATAATGTCCCACAGAAGGGCCCCTGGTAATAAAGAAGGAACTTCCCTGCCGCCCACAGCTCTGCAGGCGTGCACCCCCCACCCAAGCCCACAGTCCCTTGGAGAGGTCCACACGGTACCCTTACTGTCTCCCTGAAAAGCAGGCTTCTGCTCTGGTGTAGACCCCAGACCAGGCAGGCACCCTCTACCGGAGCAATGTCCCTCCAGCTGCTAGCTGCTCAACACTCCCCACCCCTGGCTGTCTTGTGGGAATAAAACATACAGATTTGGGGGGAAAAGCATGAACAAGAGAAAATACATTTACATTACTGTTGCGTAAACCCTTGTGAGTAACTGGACTGGAGCAATTCAACCCGAGTTGGTCAAGGGTCAACTGTGTACCTCTCATGTTGCTTCTTTCTGGAGAACCTAACGAATACACCTCGTTAGATATAACTCTTTCTTACTGAAAGGTTTTAGTTTATTGTTGCTTTAGGGTTTACAGGAGCAATCTACCTTCCCCAAATCTACCTTCCAGTGATTTTATATCACTTTGCATAGAACATAAGACTATTTTAATATGTTTTTCTCACCCCACCCCCCAATTTGTGCTATGGGGATCCTGTGTTTTATTTTGAGATTCATCATGAACCAGGGCATATTGTTATTATGTTTGTCTTCACACAGTTGTCATTCAGAGACATTAATGTAAGACAGATGTTTAGGTTTGTCCATGTAGACCCCATGGCTGATTATCTTCATCCCTTTGTGTGGGTTCACATTGCTATCTGGTAGACTATTCCTCTCTGTGAGGAGTGTCTATCACTCGCTGTTGTAGCGAGTGTCTGTGGGTGGTCAATTATGTGACATTGTGCAGTCTGAAAGCTTTGTCTTGCTTCATTTTTGAGAGATATTTTCACTGGATAATGAATTGCAGGTGGACAGATTTTTCTTTTTTTACAGATACGTATTTTTTTTAAGATTTTATTTATTTGAGAGAGAGAGAGTGTGCAAGTGGGGCAGAGGGAGAGGTAGGATCAGACTCCCCGCTGAGCAGGCAGCAGGACAAGTGGCTTGATCCCAGGACTCCAGGATCTTGACCTGAGCCAAAGGCAGACGCTTCACCAAATGAGTCACCCAGGTCCCCCTAGAGATACATAGTTTAATATCTTTCTTTCAAAAGGTATTTCTCCACCGTCTTCTTGCTTGCGTTGCTCATAGTAAAATCTGCTTTCACCATATTTACCCTCTGCATACCACCCGCATGTTCTCTCTGGCTGCTTCGCAGATGACTCTTCCACACCGGCGTTCAGCAATGTGACTGTGATGTGGATGACACTGTGGGTACTTCCTGGTTCCCAAGCATGAGCTTTGTTGAACTTCTTGAATATGTTGGTTATTGTTTTCACCAAATTTGTAATATTTCTGTCCAATATTTCTTTAAGCATCTTTTCTATTCCCTCCTGTCTGTCTTCTCTGCTCGGGGGCTCCAGTTACAAGTATAGTGGGCTGCATGAGGTGGTCCCGCAACCAAACGAGGCTCTGTTCATTTCTTACAGTCTTCTTTGGGGGGTCTTATTTCATTTTGAATGGTTACTACTTTGGTGTTGTGGAGTTCGCGAATCTCTTCTTTTGCAGAAACTAATCTGTTGTCATCCAGTGCATTTTTATTGTCAGACACTGACTGCAGTTTTCATCTCCAAAGTGAGATGTGGCCCCATTCAAGGGTCATCCACGTCTGCACTGAACATGTTCAGTCATGCTCTGCCTCTTCAAACAAATGGAGTCTCATTACAATGGTAATTTTTGTGTTGTCCCTCATACATCCTCTGTAGAGCCCGCCTGCGGGGCAGGGAGGAGGGAGCAGCCTGTGGACCTCAGACCTGGGGACCTGGGTTTGACCTGCTCATTGGTTTGTGCACAGGTGTCCTGGGGCTGGAGGAGAGGGTGACACAGACGGGGAAGGGGTTTGTGTCTCACTTCCCCATCTGCCTGTGTCACCGTGAGCATCAGCACCGCTTGCTGATGACAGACAGTAATAGTCAGCCTCGTCCTCGGCCCGGGCCCCGCTGATGGTCAGGGTAGCCGTGTTCCCCGAGTTGGTGCCTGAGAATCGGTCAGGGATCCCTGAGGGCTGGTTGCTATCAGCATAGATAATCGTCACGGGGGCCTGGCCTGGCTTCTGTTGGTACCAGTAAGCATATTTACTTCCAATGTTGTCTCCCCCACAGGTAATCCTGGCCGTCTGTCCCAGGCTCACTGACATCGATGGGGGCTGAGTCAGCACGTAGGCAGCCATGGAACCTGCAAGAGAGAAAACGCGAGGTGGGCTTTCACACTCAGGTCTCGTCTTTAGGACCCCCCACCCACGTGACCTAGATCGGAGTTTAGGGATACTCTGGACTTACACGGCACCCCTCCCATCAGTTTCAGCCCCTGGGGCCCCTGAGCATGGCTGGTGAATGGAGCCTTTGAACAAATAAGAATCCTGACCCTCTTTCCCTGGGTAGGTGCAGCCCCTAGGGCTCACGCAGAGCCCTCCAGCCCCTCATCCTGCAGCAGGGTCATGAGCATCTTGCCCCCCACAAGCAGTGCCCTGCTGAGCTCCATGTCAGGGCCAGGCTTGTGACAGTTCTGTGGGTCTGGGTGGGTGTGAGCCTGGGCTCAGCACCTGTGCAGTGAGCCAGGAATGCGAGGAGGAGAGGGGTCCAGGCCATGGTGCAGGTGCCCCGATTTTCTCCCTGAGGCACTAGGCTGGGCACATGCCTTCCCAGGCCTCTCTTATCCCCTTGCTGGAAACACCCGAAGGTTATGCAAATCATTTGGGGCTCAGGGGCTGCTGCTGAGGACCTTCGCGGTTTCAGAGAAGGCTTGGCCCCAAGGGGCAGAGAGAGGGAGGGGTGGGCCCTGCAGACCTACCATCAGCCCAGGGGATTCTGCTTTGCCCACTTGTCCCATAATTGGTTCTGAAATGTCCTTCCCAGATTTTCTCCTTTCCTTGCTCCTAGGTGACCATAAGAGGCTTAGGTCAGTGCAGTGTCTACCCAGACCCCTGTTTGTGAGCATCAGACATGAAGAAAATTCTTCACTTGCTAAGCACACATGGAGTTTTGCAAGAACCACTGAGGTGCTGTAGGTGATGTCCTCACGGAGAGCTCCTAGGGCAGGTCATAGATTCTGTGGCTCAGTATCCCCAGTGTGCACTCATTTCCTGGGATAGATGCAGTGCTTGAGCAATTATTGACAGTGACTGGTTTTTAGCATAAATGGGCTGGGCTGGAGAAAAGGTACTGGACCTTGTGCAGGAGACAGAGGCAAATTCTTAAAGAGACAGATCTGAGCGACACCGAGTCAATTTTTGGTTAGCGGTAAAGGTGACAGTATAGAAAGCCTATGACTTTTCCTTTAGGTCTCAGGTGGTGGTGACGAACCCTCCCTGGCTGTTAGAACCCCTGATGCCCGTACACACCCCATGTCCAGGTGAGCTCTGCTGCCCCCTAGAGGCCACTCCGCATTGGCGGTGCAAGTGCAGGGAAGACCTTCCTCCAGGTGGAGATTCTGAATCCACTGCTCTGATCTTGAGTCCCTGATCCATGGACTTTTGGCTCCATGTGAGGAGTTGCTTTTAACTAAGTAGTCCCTGCCAGCCTCAAGGTCATGCAGGTGCTGATCAGGTTACCCATGAAAATATGAGCAGGCTCATTTAGAGGAGGAGAATGCAGGGCTCATCTGAAGTACGGGTTGTGGGTGGTCATGCATGTGGTTTTGGAGCTTGGTACTAGGGGACGCAGGACTCAGGGACAGCCTCTTACTGGTGCCAGCAGCTGGTGCAGGACCAACCTGGGGCAGAGGTGACTTGCTTCCAAGTCAGAGACAGGAGAACAGTCACTTAACAAACATTAATCAGACCCACTTTGGTCTGGCAGACATTCTATCCTGGAAATTAGTGTGAGCAAGATGCAGTCACTTTATCAATTTCCATCTCGAGTCTGGGGCTGCAGAGTGGATATATGTGCTTTGCTGATACAGCACATAGACTCCAACCCCTTCTATCTGCATCTTGTCTTCTACATTCTTTTAGAAGCCACACTATGGCTATTCTCAGATGCCACGTGGTCAGCGTTGACCCCATCCATGGCCCAGAGCTGACCAATGAATGTGTCATGTGCCTGGGGACCTTTTGGGGCACTTTTGCTCTTGTGAAGAAAAGAAACAGTATAAATGCATGTTGTGCTCTTTCCCTTGTACTTGGGTGTGATGGCTGGAGCTGCGGCAGCCATCCCTAGGTCCGCTCAACAATAAGGCAAAGCAAAGCCTCTATAGTAGTGATGGTGGGAGAAAAAGTGAGTACCTGGAGAACCACCATCTGACCTCAGACTTATTTCTGTGGGAGAAAAATAAGTATCTGAACATTCATGCCTCTTGTTGAGATGTGCGTGTATTGCCTTAATCTTCCTGACCAGTTAGGATGACAATAAACACAAAATGATCAATTAATAAAATAATTATAGAAGAACATGTGCAGTGTTGGGTGACGTGCAGAGAATGAAGTGACATCAGACAAAATGACAGGCAGGGAGTATGTGGGGAGAGGTTAGAGGAGGCCTCTCTGCAGAGGGGACTGTGGGGCTGCTGTCAGGATGGGAAGAAGGGGCAAGAACTGAAGTGTGTTTGGAGTCAGTCCCTCTGGAGAAGAGTCTGGTTAGTCTGAGGATGCAGGGACTGTGAGGACCTAGGTGTCTATGATTCCAAACTAGTTGAGCTCCAAGGTGACATTTTCTCCTAAGTTAAAAACTTGAGGGGCAGGTGTGATGGGTTAGAATCCTCATGCTGTATGTTTCCAGGAAAAGTGAAACACGAGGGGAGCCCTGTGTGAACCTCCCTGCGAACTGAGTGGGAAGTTGGAGCCCGTTTGTAGCTGGCAGTCAGTGTGGCTTCTCTGAGGCTCACCTGTGTGTTTTTGTGTGTGTCTCCGCATCACATCAAATTCCTGCCACACACCCCTTTATATTGATAGACGTACACAGACATGAGTATACTTGTATGTGTGCACATATATACTAATTGCGTCTGCTCTGTGTATGTTTGTAGATGTATGTGTGTGTACATCCTTTTGCAGTGTATACACATATATTTTCTAGAGATTCTGAACTCTGCCTGGGTACCGAAGGTGCAGTTGATGTGATTTTGGTTTTTTTAGGAGGCATGTGGTTACATTTTATCAGTAATGATAAGGTGGGTGTGGTTGCCACAAGAAATAGTGGGATCAAATACTAATCAGACTCATGTGACAGAGGACACTGGTATCATTTGGTTAATGATGCTATTCCTAGGCCTGAAATAGATGGACAGCTTACCAACTCTTCTCGTCCAGTAAAACGTGAGACCCATCCATAGCATTTCAACCTTGGTTGTCACCTAACAGTCACTACTCTGGTTATTTATTGGTGGACTGCCTTCTCCGGCCCCTAATTGTACCATATGGCCATGCTGTCAGTCTTTGTATTTCCTACCTACCGACTCCTCCGGTTTCTGATAACTCTGAATATCTCCTAGTCTGTGTATTCTCAGTCCAGGTGGGCTGCTACCTCCCACCCTCTGCTGATGGCATCTTTCCTCTTTCTACTGGCCAGGTTGGCCTTTTTAAACACTACTTGGTGTTAATGAACTGTAATTGAGCAAAGTTATAGTTAGCAGGGAGAGGGGAAGAAGGAATTCCTCCAGGGCTGCCTATCTCAGACTGCTACCTAAAGGAAAATATCGGGACTTAAGGGCTCCTGCACAATGGCTTACTAACATTATGAGCACAGACATCATTTTATATATCTGAAACCCCAAATTTTCCATCTATGTTTGTGGATAATAAAGCCTGTCCTGTCCCCATATGGTTGTTATGAGAGTGAGAGTGAGTCCACGATGAATGCAAAGGACTGAAAGTGTAAGCTAATGTCATCACTCTATTACTGAGAAGGTCCTGGTGCTGGCTTTTAGTCCCTTCATTTAAAAATGTACTTATTATATTATTTACACACAACTTGCATTTATTATTTTTAAAAAGTCCCTCTCCCTTTTCTGTGTCTCCTGAAAGCACAATAGTCAATGGACCTTCGAGTTACACTTTGTTGTAACCAAAGAATTGTACATCAGCTACTTGTCTTCCAGCTATTAAGGTAACACAAAAGTATTCGCCTGGCACTCTTGAGCATTTCCAGTCATTCTTCTACTCCACTCATCTGCAGTATTAAAGGTGCTTCCAGCGGAGCACACTGGGATGGAGGGGCATCTGCAGATTTCAAGGTTAGGGGAGAGGTCTATGTCAGGATGAGTTTATGCATGAACATACCAGCTTTTTGCAGAAGCATGCTCTTCATACTGAAAATAAATGCCACTGGGTACAGAATCACATGTGTTTATGAGATATTAATATTGATCTTTGCATATCGAATAAAAATGGCTGAACAGGCATTTTAATGTAGTGGAATGACTATTGATTCTTACCACTCAGGGAAGTATATTTGTTTCGTCTTTGGGATTCATTCTTCTAAACTAATGTGCGTGTGGGAGAGGGAAATGTGAATTTAGCATTTAGCATAAGAGACAATCTTGAGCATTTATTAAGCTACTATGTCTGGTGAGCTAAGGGAATCTATCTTTATTCAACATCTCTGTTTGTAAAACAGCAGTGCTTACCCCACACAAATGTCTTGGAGCTCTACTCTAAATGACAAAAATCAGTAAGAAAATTCATTGCTAGATTTCTCCTCAATTACCATGCCAGGCGCTTGATTCTTCACTGGGCAGCAGAAGGGGCTTATCTCAGAGGAAGTTGTGGGGAGGGGAGGGGATGAAATTTAAAATAAATTCCAACTTAACTGTCACTCGCAACAACCATTTTGAAACTTATGAAAACGACTCGTTTTGCATATGTGCCAAGGTAAGAAAAGTCAAGTCAAGTTGGCCATAGTGTTCAGTAAGTCTTTACAGATTCCTAATTGGAGTTAGCCTCAAAAGGGAGAGAATGGAGTAAGAGTCTAAGACCCAATAGTTTCAGGTGCCCATCTGATGATCGTTCACGGTAACATTCCCTTTCCTATCCGCTCAGATAACACTGAAGCACTTGATCTGCTGCAAAAGGAGGTCCAAGGGTGATTTGAAGTCCTGGGTGGGGTCCTCAGGCCCAGAAATCAGGCCTCCAGGCCACTTAGACTTATTTGCCTGTTTTGTCCAATGTCAAACATTGTAAAGCCTTGATTTAAGAAATTCCTGATTTAGAAAACATGTTTTGGATGTAGAGGAAATACATTGATTTTTTTTTAACAAAGATCATTAAATTAGTATTTATTAATCAAATGCATATTCTGTTTAAGAGGGTGGGCCACGCCCTCTGAGAAATGTGGTACCTTATACTTTTTATTCAATAAGTTTCTATTTGCCTGATAACTCAGGATATGGTTATAGGAATAAAAATTATAGATGGAAAATAGTTAACAATAGTCAGTACTTGGCATTGAATCTCTTTCCTAAATTAACACCTGGTTCTTTCATTCTTTAATTTATTCTTAACTTAGTTATACCATTTTTTAAAATTTAAATTCAATTAATTAACATATAATGTATTATTAGTTTCAGAAGTAGAGTTCACTGATTCATCACTCTTATATAATACCCAGTGCTCATTACATCACATGCCCTCCTTAATGCCCATCACCCAGTTACCCCATCCCCACACCTCCCTCCCCTCCAGCAACTCTCAGTTTGTTTCCTGAGATTAAGAGTCTCTTATGGTTTATCTCCCTCTCTGATTATGTCTTCTTTTATTTTTTCCTCTCTTCCTGTATGACCCTCTGTTTTGTTTCTTAAATTCCACATATGAGTGAGATCATATAATAATTTCTTTCTCTGATTGACTTATTTCACTTTGCATAATACCCTCTAATTCCATCCACATCTTTGCAAATGGCAAGATTTCATTTTTTTGATGGCTGAGTAGTATTCCATTGTATATATATACCATATCTTCTTTATCTATTCACCTTTTGATGGACATCTGGGCTCTTTCCATAGTTTGGCTATTGTGGACATTGCTGCTATGAACATTGGGGTGCAGGTGCCCCTTCAGATCACTGTATTTGTATCTTTGGGGTAAATATCCAGTAGTGCAATTTCTGGGTCATAAGGTAGCTCTATTTTCAACTGTTTGAGGAAACTGCACACTGTTTTCCAGGGTGGTTGCACCAGATTGTATTCCCACCAACAGTGTAAGAGAGTTCCCCTTTACACGCATCCCCACCAACATCTGTCATTTCCTGACTTGTTAATTTTAGCCATTCTGACTGAGGTGAGGTAGTATCTCATTGTGGTTTTTTTTTTCTCTTTTTTTTTAATTATGTTATGTCAATCCCCATACATTACATCATTAGTTTTTGATGTAGTGTTCCATGATTCATTGTTTGCGTATAACACCCAGTGCTCCATGCAGAACGTGCCCTCTTTAATACCCATCACTGGGCTAACCCATCCTCCCACCCCCCTCACCTCTAGAACCCTCAGTTTCTTTTTCAGAGTCCATAGCCTTTCATGGATCATCTCCCCCTCTGATTTCCCCCCCTTCATTCTTCCCCCCCTGCTATCTTCTTCTTCTTCTTCTTCTTTTTTTTTTAACATATAATGTATTATTTGCTTCAGAGGTACAGATCTGTGATTCAACAGTCTTGCACACTTCACAGCGCTCACCATAGTACATACCCTCCCCAATGTCTATCACCCAGCCACCCCATCCCTCCCACCACCCACCACTCCAGCAACCCTCAGTTTGTTTCCTGAGATTAAGAATTCCTCATATCAGTGAGGTCATATGATACATGTCTTTCTCTGATTGACTTATTTCTCTCAGCATAATACCCTCCAGTTCCATCCATGTCATTGTAAATGGCAAGATTTCATTCTTTTTGATGGCTGCATAGTATTCCATTGTATATATATATACCACCTCTTCTTTATCCATTCATCTGTCGATGAACATCTTGGCTCTTTCCACAGTTTGGCTATTGTGGACATTACTGTTATAAACATTAGGGTGCACGTACCCCTTCGGATCCCTACATTTGTATCTTTGGGGTAAATACTCAGTAGTGCAATTGCTAGATCGTATGGTAGCTCTATTTTCAACTTTTTGAAGAACCTCCATACTGTTTTCCAGAGTGGCTGCACCAGCTTGCATTCCCACCAACAGTGTAGGAGGATTCCCCTTTCTCCACATCCCCACCAACATCTGTCTTTTCCTGACTTGTTAATTTTAGCCATTCTGACTGGTGTGAGGTGATATCTCATTGAGGTTTTGATTTGGATTTCCCTGAGGCCGAGCGATGTTGAACACTTTTTCATGTGTCTGTTGGCCGTTTGGATGTCTTCGTTGGAAAAATGTCTGTTCATGTCTTCTGCCCATTTCTTGATTGGATTCTTTGTTCTTTGGGTGTGGGGTTGGATAAATTCATTATAGATTTTGGATACTAGCCCTATATCTGATAAGAAAATAGGGAATATCTTCTCCCATTCTGCCAGTTGTCTTTTGGTTTTGTCGACTATTTCCTTTGCTGTGCAAAGCTTTTTATTTTTATGAAGTTCCAGTAGTTCAGTTTTGCTTTTGTTTCCCTTGCCTTTGGAGACGTGTCTAGAAAGAAATTGCTACAGTTGAAGTCAAAGAGGTTGCTGAATTCCATGTATGAGTTCTAGGAATTTGGGGGTGGAGTCTTTTGGGTTGTCCACATAGAGTATCATGACATTTGTGAAGAGTGAGAGTTTGACTTCTACTTTGTCAGTTTGGATGCTTTTGTTGTTGTTGTCTGATTGCTGAGGCTATGAGTTCTAGTACTATATTCAACAGCAGTGGTGAGAGTGGACATCCCTGTTGTGTTCCTGACCTTAGAGGAAATGCTGTCAGTTTTTCCCCATTGAAAAATTCACTGTGGGTTTTTCGTATATGGCTTTTATGATATTGAGGTATGTTCCCCCTATCCCTACACTGTGAAGAGTTTTAATCAAGAAAGCATGATGTATTTTGTCAAATATTTTTTTTTTGCATCAGTTGAGAGGATCATATGGTTCTTGTCCTTTATTTTCTTAATCTGATGTATTAGGTTGATTGGTTTGCAGGTGTTCAACCACCCTTCTAGCCCAGAAATAAATCCCATTGGTCTTGGAGAATAATCCTTTTAATGTACTGTTGGATCCTATTGGCTAGTATTTTAGCCAGAATTTTTGCATCCATTTTCATCAAGGGTATTGGTCTGAAATTCTTTTTATTGGGCTCTTTGATTTTGGGATCAAGGTGATGCTGACCTTATAGAATGAGTTTGGAAGTTTTCCTTCCATTTCTATTTTTTGAAACTGCTTCAGAAAAATAGGTATTAATTTTTCTTTAAATGTTTGGTAGAATTCCCTTCTGAGCCAATCGGCACTGGACTCCAGAAAACTAACAGCACAAACTTGCCTTGCTCACCCAAACTAGGCTGTTTTCTGCCCTGTGTTTGGCCTGTGCTGAGGCTTCTGCCAGAAATTCTCCTGCACAAACCAACTTCCCCCACTCCTATCCCATCATCATCTAAGGATCCTTGTTATTCCACATCTGGTCCCAGCATAGACAGCATATGGGGGCCGTGCAGGGTCTCAGCTCCACAACCTGAGGAATCTGAATTGTTCTGTGACAAGGTCTCCAAGAGATTCCAATGCTCTTTAAACTGTGAAAGCACCATCGGTAACTCCTCCTCATTGATCAGTATTCGGCTCAGAGGCCTCCTCCTCCGGAGAGCCCCCCTGCCCTGCCACCCCACCCCAGCCTGCAGCAGGGACAGTTAGAGAGGCGGGATGGCCCAGCAATGAGAGCACATGCCACCTTCAGGAGCACTTCCAGTCCCCGAGCCTCTCTCTCCTGCTGCCTATGACTCTGTGGGAGGACACGTAGTATTTGTTGTGGTTCCCACTGGTAGCAGCGTCGGCTCCATCAGGTAGGATGTGCGTCCCCTTGGAAATCCTCCCCCTGCACTCCAGCCCCTCCCGAAGCTGCCCTTGGGGTCCCTGTTGTGGGAGCAGCTGGGAGGTGAGACCACCTGCTCACGAGGGCCGTCAGGGACGGTGGAAACCTGGCGGGAGCCCGAATGGACAGGCCTACTCCACGCCGCACTCCTCAGAAAGCGGGCTCCCCACTGCGTGCAATGGGTCCATGCCATGCTGACTCTCCTCAGGGTCCCACGCAGAGATTTCTCTAAGGGTTCTTTGAGGACGCCCAGACAACACACAGCGATCTTACAGAAGGTGGGAGTCTTTCTTCCTGCCTCTCCTCTGACCCCCCAACTGCCCCAACACAGCCCCGATCTGTCCTCCCCCTCCATCTCCATGATGACCACCCCAGTGCCAGCCCCCAGTGCTCCATGCAGACCCCATGAGCCCCCTCCCAGAATCCAGCCCCGTCTCCCCCTCCCTCGTTCCCTTGTCCCCAAAGCCACGCAGATCTGTGCAGAACACACATCACACCCGTGCCCAGCCTCCAGCCCCTGTCTCCAGGTCTACACCCGCCCCGGGTGTCTGTACCCTGCACGAGGGAGAGCTCTGTGCAGGGGCCCTGCTGCCTGCCCCCTTCCCTCTCACCTGTGCCTGGTTTCCCCAGCCCTGGCAGCACAGCCCTGCCTCGGCCTTTATACTCCTGTGCTCCCTGCCTGGAATATTCTTCCCCCTGCTCTCCCAGACTACCTCCTGTGACCTTCATCTCAGCCTGAATGTCCCCTCTGGTTGTGGCCCCTGACCCCTGTAGTCATCACCCTACTGGAATTCTCTGCAGAACAGAGATTGCTATTCCTTGTCCCCTTGTTCTTGATTCTCTGGCCTTGCCCCCACTAGGACAGAAGCCCTGGGGGTCCTCGGGCCCCATCCCATGCTGCAGGACAGCGCTAAAGACATCTTAGAAGCTGCAGAGATACTCACTACATATGTGGGTGCGAATGAAAGCAAATAATACACACAGGCACACTTTGGATCAAATAGAATCATGAGTGCACGTCCTTCTCCAAATTGCTCCTGGACCCTTTTCTGCCTGCCCTGTGCCCGAGGCTGACTCCCCTACCTGCACTCAGGCCCTCTGGGGGCTGCCTCCTTGCCCAGCAGTCTATGGAGGTCTGGATGGCAGAGGGGGGCACTTTGCCCCATTCCTGGGACAGCCCCCCACTGGGCTCAGCAGATGCCACTTCCCTGTCCTCCCTCCAGGCCCAGGGTTGGGACCGCCTCCCCCTGTGGCTGGAGGCTGGGAGCCCCCTCCTTGGTCCTGCCCTCCTCCCTCCTGCACCTGGGGACTGTCCCCGGGCCTCTTCCTCCGGACCATGTGGGAGAAGCGCTCCTGCCTGGGATCTTCCCTGGTCCATCGGGACACTCTGCTCTCTGTGCAGAAGATCAAGGAGACTTTCCTCTCTTTACACATTACACACACGTTTTTTTCCTTTCAGTAATTTATTTATCTACAAGCAATTAATGAAATGGGCAATTCTATTTTTACATTTTCAGGTACTCACAAAACAACTACAATAGTCTAGATTCTGCATCCTGGGGCGTGTGCGTGTGCACGCGTCCACGTGCATGGGAGTGTATGCTTGTCATCGGGAGAAGACTTTGTATTTTGACTGCTTAGAATACATAAGTGTTAAACAATAAATAGTATCTTAAACAAAACAACAAAGATTAAGAAAAAAAATCACGGAACAAGGTAGAAATGGTTGCAGATTCTTAAGCTTTCCTATCTATAAGTTTAAGATTAAACTAACCCCATGAATTTAGGACTAAAATAAGAATTAAGGACTAAAATATGAATTCATAACAACTACAGTAGTCTAGATTTGCATCCTGGGGTGTGTGCATGTGCACATGCCCACGTGCATGGGAGTGTATGCTTGTTATCAGGAGAAAACTTTGTATTTTGACTGCATGAAATTCACAAATGTTAAACAACAAACAGTATCTTAAACAAAACAACAAAGGCTAAGAAGAAAAAAATTGCAGAACAAGGAAGAAATGGTTGCAAATTCCTAAGTTTTCCTATCTATAATTTTTTTTTTTTTATAAATTTAAGACTAAACTAATGCTATGAATTTAGGACTAAAATATGAATTCAGAACTAAAATATGAACTTAGGACTAAAATGTGAATTTAGGACTACAATTTGAATTTAAGACTAAAATTTGAATTTAGGACTAAAATTTGAATTTATGACTAAAATATGAGTTTTAGGACTAAAATTTGAATTTAGGACTGCACTAACTATTTCATACAGTTTGAGTGAGATGTTGTTTTGTTTAAGTTTTTTCTCTCTCTCTTTTTTTAAGGCAATCACATAAATACTGAGTTATTTCTGCGGAACTGTAAACCTAGTCCTAGAGCACAGAAATGGTCTTGTTTGAAAGTCTCTGTCTATGTCCACAATAGAGGATGTCTTCAGTCCCAGTGGCATTAATTTAAATCCGACCACCATACCTACAGCCGAGAGTTGTAAAGCGTCCGGCAGGGAAGCTATGTATTCATGACAGTGTGGACAAAGCTCTAGTTACACAGTCTGTGATGGGGTTCCACCGCTATCCTGCAGAGAGTCACTGTGGCGTCAGTTCCGAAATAGTAGCCGTTTCACTAGAGAGAGAGCCATCAGACGTTCTTCATGGAGCTCCGCGCAGATGCTGAGCCGGGCTTTGGCTGGTCGGAGCCCGGCTGCCCTGAGCCCGGTCACCCTTGCAGGCGACTCCGGGTCCCGGGGCCCTCACGGTGGGCCTCCCATCCCCCCTGGGGGCCCGATGACCCTGGGGACCCCCTGACACTTCCCAGCCTGCGTGGGCTGTGGGCGGAGCAGCAGGACCAAGAGGGTCCCTCAGCACAGGCCGGCAGCTGGACTCCACATCGGCTAGCATCCGCCTCAAGTGATCATTCTCTTTCCTTAGCTCCTGGAACTCCCTCTCTCTGGATGCAGCCACCACCCAGCTCTTTGCGACTCTGTCCTGATGGAAGAGGACCAGCTTGCGATGATAGTAGGAGGTGGTTCTCTCCAGCTCCTTGCCCAGGTCTTGGGCCATCTTCTTGTAGAGGTTGCGAATCTGGCACGTGAAGTTCATTTCTCTGTGCGCGCTGGCCAGTTTCTTCTTCATTTCCAAGCACTGAGCTTCCGCTTGAAACACTTTTCGGTCAAGTTGCAGGATGTATTGGTCCTGTTCATCCAGGGGGTTCTGAAGTTTCAGCTTCAGCGGCTGAATCTCCTTGTCCAGCTGTGAAGTTTCCTTCTGCAAAGAGGCTTCCTGGGTTTGCAGGCTGTGGATTTGTCGTGTCAGCTCCACGATCTCTTGCTTTTCTGCCCACAGTCGTCTGGCTCTGTGTTGCTGTTCCCCTTCGGGACTTGGAGGGGACCCAGGGCAGCCAGCATCCTCAGGGACGCCCTTCAGATCCAGGGCTGCCTGATGGGCGGGCTGATCACCATTTCCTGCTCCCCTCTTTGGCTGGACTCCCCGGGTCCCGGCACCGTCGTGCTCTGCCGGGAGGTCAGGCGGGGGGACGGCCTGCATCCCGGGTCCGGCACTGGACGGGGACTGGCTGGCTTGATCTTTCGGGACCAGCTCCATGCATGCCTTCGACGGCTCCCGGCTTTCTTCCCCCTCCTTCTTCTGCCCTTTCTGCCTCCATCTTGAAACTTCTTGGTTGAGCGGTTCGGGTCCTTCTGGAAAAGGAGTGTTTTCACTCTGATCCTTCATTCTTTTCGTCAGAAGCTGTTCTCCATCCTTCTCCGATGTTCTGAGGATGGGTTTTTCCCCAGGGACCTGGGGCAGGTCGGGAGGCTGGTCTAGTTCCTTCAGTGCCTTCCTCAAAAAATGGACAGTGTCCCTATCCACCAGCCTGCTCAGTTCTGTGTTCATTGCCGACAAGCACAGGGCTTGTAACAAGGGAGGCCTGGCCACCACCGCGGGCGGCCTGAGGGCGGCCTCGGCTTGTGTGGTTGGGCCACTCTCCTCACGGCGGGCTCCACACACTTCGTGGCGGGCAGAGCCCCTGTGGCCCAGCGTCTTCACGCTTCTTCGAGTGAGTTGTCTCTTCACTAGGAGAACCAGCAGCACAGTCCATATGAGCACCATGCAGGGCAACACGGGGAGACTCGGGCTGTGTCCCCAGCTTTCAGAAATCAGCTGCAGCGCCCCCCACAGGTGCTCCAACACCAGCTGGCAAGTGGATCTGGCGGCCAAGAGGGGGCCCTCCATGGCTGCGTCGGGCTCCACAGCTCTGTCTCCAAGTGCCAGAGTCCTGTGACCGCAAAGGACCACTCAGAACCCTGTGGAGAGTTCCACCTATGAGGTCAACGGTGCCCGGCCACCAGGGCAGAGCAGTTGGGCTGGGGGAGGAGAGGCCAGCCAGGTTCCAGAAAACTGTTGCCCCTGACTTTGCCGTGAAGTAGAAAGTTGTCTCAATCACACAAGCCCTGGGGGAGGTGGGAAGGGCTAATCCCGGCCCGGAGCTCAGCCACTCAGGCCCACCTGGCCCTACAGCAAACCTAGGGGCTCAAGGCAGGGCCAGGTCACGTCCGTCCGTGCGCACAAGACAATCAGGGCAGAGTGTTCAGGCCTCCTTCCCGGGCGAGGCCCGTTCTCCTGATCTGAAGTTTCCCTTGGCTTCAGGGACTCCTGGTCCTGCTTGCAAATGTCCCAGGGATCTCCCTCCATTTTTAATTGCATCACATTAATAGCCTTTTTGATTTCAACATGAGCAGATTTTAGTTCTTTTATTTCTCCAGAAAGAGATTCTGTAGTGTCTTCTATGCTTTTTTCAAGCCCATCTATTATCTTTATAATCATTATTCTGAGCTCTAGTTCTGACATCTTACTTACCTCCATACTGATTAGGCCCTTGGAAGTCAGTACTGCCTCTTGTTCTCTTTTTTTGAGGTGAGTTTTTCTGTCTTAGACCATTTTGTCCAGGAAGAATAGATGAATGAAAGAACAAAATACTGCAATGACAGCAATGACCCCAGAGAAATATACACTGAACAAATCAGAAGAGATCTTAAACTAAAAAAAAAAAAAAAAAAAATTGAAATTGAAATTAAAGAATCAAAAGGAGAATATAACCAGAGGTGAACAGAATAGAGCAATACACTGGATCCTGTGTGTATTTTGGTCTGTTTGTTAGAAAACTAGATCCCAAAATTGTAAAGTAAGAACAACTTATGTGTGTACTATAATAAGATTAAATACAGTGAAAGGATAGAATGTAACTGTAGAAATGAAAATTAAAAAAGAAAAAAATGAAAAAAAGGAGACAGGAATATAAACAGGTGAACAGAACAGAGCTATACATTATATCCTGAGCGTATTTTGTTCAGTTTGTTTGAAGAAACTACATCTCAAAATTATAAAGAAAGAATAACATATATATACAAAAATAACATTAAATACATTGAAAGGACAGAATGTAAGTGTAAAGATGAAAGTACAAAAATGACTTTAAGAAAACAAAACAAAACAAAGACAAAAAAGAGAGAATACGATCAGATAGGTGAAGAGAACAGAACCATATGCTAGATTCTGGGTGTATTTTGGTCTGTTTGTTAGAAGAAACTGCATCCCAAAATTGTAAAGAAAGAAAAACTTATATATATACAAAAATAAAATTAAATACAATGAAAGGATAAAATGTAAGTGTAAAAATGAAAAAAAGATTTTAAAAAAAGTTGATAAAGTAGTTTGGTCTTCCAGTGGGCAACAATGTCATATACAGGAAAGTCAGGGATAAGTGGACTCTGGAGGGCAGAAACCAGACTGATGTTTTGGTCATATTAAGTTTGAAATGACTGCTAGATATTTAAGTGGTGAGATCCAGCAGGAAATTGTTAATGAAAATCTGGAGCTCAGAGGAGAAGCCTGAGCTAAGGATGAACTTTTGGACTAGAAAGAACACATGTGGTATGGGACTAACTGAGCAGACCTAAAAATGGAGCGTAGTTGGAGAAGCAAGAAAGACTAAAGTCAATTTCCAAGACAATGCACCATTTGGAGGTTGCATAGAGAAGAGCAGGAAACAGCAAACCTGACAGAGAAGAAGCCCCAGAATCATGGGGATGAAAGCCAGGGAAGCACAGCGTCAGAAATTCAAGAGAGGGAAATGTGTTGTGAAGAAGGAGTTGGCCAAATACCCCAAATACAGCTGAGTGGTCAGATGGGAGGATGATACACAGGTGCCACTGAATTTGGCAGTGGGAGGCAGGTCATGGGCCTTGGCAAGACAACACGAATATCATGCGGACAATGGAGGACAGGACCAGGATGGAGGGCGGTGAGGTAACTAGGTTCAGACAGTGAGTCATAAGTATAGCTTGCTTCACAAGAAAGAGGAGCAAAGAAAGGAGAAGCCTGAGCTGGGTGGGTGAGGGGTCAGGAGGTGCATTTTAGTGATGGATCGGTTTGTATACTGGTAACAGCGATCTGGTAGGGAGGGAGAGAAAAATTGAGAATAAGCAAGTAGTGGATGGTTTGGGAAGGGATAGTAGGTGGCAGAGGATTTCCTGGCTTTGTGGGCTGCAAAGGAAAGGAAGCAGAGAAGATGGACGGAGGTGGGGGTGGGTCTGTAGCCTTGTTGGTGGGTGGGTGAGGGAGAGCAACGATTCCTGGCAGCACACGTCCCCTGGCCTTTCTACATCAGCTCGGGAGTAATAATCGCAACATTTAGATGCAGGCAGAGAGATGACACTGTGTCACTTTGATCCAAATGGCATTTTTATGACTGTACTAAGTATGTTTATGACATCTGTAAGGAGAAAGTCTAGAATGCTGAGCAAAATGACACCATTGGGAGAGGACGTTGACATTTCTACTGACAGAGTGACCACCACACTTGCCTCCTTGTTCCCAAGGGACTTGTGTTTTTTCTAGTCTTTTTATGGTGAAGCATCTGAGAGGCTGATCATGAGGCCATATCAAGGGACCAGTGTCTCTGAGGTGTCATCCCAGGATTGGCAATGGGATCTCTGAGTCGAATCACTTGTCTTCCCAGATGAACTGGAACCCAGAGAGAATCATTCCTAAGCTGACATGACAGCCTTAAAGGGGATGGCTCAGATTCTATAGGTCTTTTCCCCCCCTGGGATGGGCTAACTGGACTCTCTGGAATGATTAGTACCTTGCCTGGTCTTAAGGGTCCACAGGGAGGAAGAAAATATTAGAGTTTTTATGACAGTAACATGATAGTAATTTTTATCTTATTCCCTTAAAATGTTAATATACTATAGTATATACCAACTATTAATACAATAATATATACATGCAATTTATGGCTAAATAAAACTCCATGTAGCAGTGACTGCTCGAAACCTTTATCCCAAGAAGGAAAGTGGTCCAGGTAGTTTGTGGGCCACTACTGTAAATAGCTAAGCCAACCGGCTAAGATATTTTTGTCCTTCTTTTTTTTCTTCAAGAACCCTGGTTCCCAAGGCAGGCTGTGATTGGCTGTTTGAATAGTTTTGCAGGCTGGCAGGAACTGAAACCCACTCTCCAGGATGAGCAAGATCTGGGCCTGGTCCCCTTTATAATGAGGGTGCTTTGGCTAGGAGACCATGTGTGCAAGAGCAGAGTGGGGAGGGGAACCAAGACTTAGATAACTCCACGCCCTCCTGGCTGCACCAACGTCAAGGCAGCATATCGGGCTGAGCCCCGATTTTACATCTTAGACCACAGTGAGATAGTGAATCCTGTAAGCTCAGAGTCCTGCCTCCCTCCGTGTAGAGGGTCCTGTCACCCAACTACAGAACCCTAGATTTCCTCTGAGCACTGCCTGGGAACCCTGTGGAGAAGACCCTTCCTCTGCCAGGGACCCTGTCACACCCCTGCACAAGCTTCCATCCGTGCGGATACTTTGCCCCAGGTCCTGAATCTCAATTTTGCTGCCTGGCTCTCCAGCCCTGCCAACAACTTGTGAAGCCCCAACCTCTGTATGCCCGGCATACCTTACTACCCTATTTCTCATTCCCAACTGCTCATTGCTCCCCCTAACCCCTGACCGAGACACACACGGACACACGCTGTCCTCCCACCCTCCCATCTGATCTCCATTCTCAGCATAGACCAGCTGCCTTCTCTGCAGCCCACCATTCCCCTTAGGATTTTCCACAGGCTCCTCTTTCCTGCTGACCCCAATCCCTGCCTCTACCTTCTTTCTCAGCCTTGCTTCCAACTCTCTTCTAAGACACCCCTGCCAATGCCTTTACCTGGTAGCTTCTCAGCACCACACAATGGGGAGCACCTTCCCTAACTTTTCACTTGACTGTCTTTCTCTCTTCCTTCCTTCCTTCCTTCCTCCTCCCTCCCTCCCTTCTCTCCTTCCTCCTCCCTCCCTCCCTGCCTCCCTTCCCCTTCCTTCTCTCCTTCCTTCCTTCCTTCCTTCCTTCCTCCTCCCTCCCTCCCTTCTCTCCTTCCTCCTCCCTCCCTCCCTTCCCCTTCCTTCTCTCCTTCCTTCCTTCCTTCCTTCCTTCCTTCCTTCCTTCCTTCCCTCCTTCTTTCTTTTCTTTCTTTTTTTAAAGATTTTATTTATTTATTTGAGAGAGAGAGACAGTGAGAGCAGGAACAAAAGCAGGGATAGTGGAAGAGGGAAAAGCAGAAAAGGAAGAATGTTTGCATCTCTCATAGCATTTGAGCTAAAATGATGGCCCTGCATTATTAACACACATATCAATTAGCATATATAATACTATGTGTATACACCTGCAGGGCACCCTTCTGTACTGATTGATTGGCCCACAGAGGCAATGGCTGCCCAGAGGCCAGGAGCCAGGGAGCATGGGAGCCTATTTCCAGGGCTCCTCACCCTCTGGTGCTCAGTGAGGCCACTTGGGAAATGAGGTTATCAATATCTCACCCATGTGAACCCAAGGGGCTGCACTCAAAGATTTCTTAATAGTAATAGCTAATAACCTTGTGTGTTCACTCTGCACCAGGTACTATTCTGCATCAATGCTCATATCAATCCTTTCTCTTCCGAAACTACTTTGAAAGCTGAGGGAACAGAGGCCCAGGCAGTTATGATTGCTCACAGCTGGTGAGTGGTGGCCTAGGGATTTGGTTTCGTCTAGACTATCTCCAGAACGCTGTGCTGTAATGCCTAACACGTTCTAGGCAGCTGGCAGGCGCACATATGGTGCCCCTGGATTTATAAAGCCCTGTAAGTTAGGGCATCCACACTTACATTGACAATTTAAGGAATGACTTATGTCTGGGAGGAACTATTCTGCCCACTTGGATTTTTCTTGAGAATGTGGCCCCAAGTTTTCATTTCTTTTTGCTGGTCTGCACATATTCTCAGGTAATTTCTACAAGCTAAAATATCCTGTCCTATATTTAAAGGTTATAAGCAGACATGCTTGTAGCTCTGCTTTTGCTTTAATGACCAAAGGAAGGCGGATAGCAAGAGAGAGTGCTCGCCCCACTTACCTGCATTAAGAGTGCTTTCAGGGGAAGTATTTTCAAGAAGCCATACAAAGCCAAGTAAGACCTTTGAAACAATTTTTTTTTTATTTGGAAGTAACATAGATGTTTTGCCCTTTATTTGTTTCATATTACTTGCAATTGAGTTAGCTGAAAATAAAGTACACTTATTTGACTAAATGGCCTGTGTCAGCTGCCCTGATGTGTTTTTTTCCTGTTTTTTTTTTTTTTTTATTTTATTTTACTTTTAATTAAATCGCAGTACTATGTACTGAACCAGCCCTAGGGCAGGAATGAAGACACACAGTTTTCGGATTATATAGGCCCCTGGGAAGCACCTCTTTGATGGGGGCTGGCTTGAGGTCATGAGTTTTCAAAGCAACTGATAAAGAGTTAACAGAAGTCCTTCCTTCATAACAAGGATGACATACAGAGCAGATTATGCTGGTGAACAGGGCAGGCCTGGGCCCAAGGCCACATCTGACTCATGTCGACAGTGTTTTGCCCAGAGACTTTTATGGCCCTCTCGGCCCTCCGCTTGACCTGGCCTGGTCCAGCTGTGGTCACTCTCAAAGCATGCCACACATTCACATTTGGTCTTCTCCTTTTCTGTAGTCCTTCAGCTTCTATGAAAAAGACTGACTTTCAGCAGGCTCTGGGAGGGGAAAGCTCCAGCCCTTCTCCGTGGGTTGTGTCTCTAGGCTGTGTAGGACCGAATATTGGCTTATTGATGAAGGGGGCAGCTAAGAACCTGCCCACCAAGACCAGAAGGAAGGGGTCAGGCCATCCTCCCTTCACCTGCTGTGGTTTCTCCCATTTACAAAGTTGTGTGTACATCTCAGGCAGGTGAGCAGCATGGCCCTAGTTCTTCAGGGATACACAATCGATCAAAGCATAACAGCTAGAATAATGTAATCTGAAGAATCATAAACAAGGCTCCCAACGTTTATTCCATATAGAATGCATATAAATACCTTATTGCCCTCCTCAGCTTATACTTAGTGGTAGAGGATTGGTAATCCCAAATTACTCTCTGGAAGGGGCTTATGAACAGGTACCTGGTTGTGTCGATGGAGGTACTCAGGGAGTTGTCTTGAAGACATGCCTGTATAGCAAGCACATTGGTTTTATTTAGGTTGTATGTTTATTTGGATAGTTTGGAGATATACCCACCTAAGCCACCCCTTGGGTTATGTCTTAGAGGTCAGAGGGTCCCTCCTAGAGAATTTGATGTGAGACAATTAAAGAAAAGCTATCGTTTCAAACCTTTTAGAATTGTGAGCACAAGGTTAACAAGATTGACTCAGGAGATACCCCAAAGGAGCTTTGTATTTATGCAGATGGGCACCTGGTATCAAACCAGCCCAAAATAAGAGTACTTGAAACAGAGATTCCATTTTTGGCTTTTACATGTTAGGCCAAGGAGTTTGGGGGCTCAGGGAGGAAGAAAACTAGGCTGGGTCTAGACCCAGAGGGGAGGACTGGCCACAAAAAAGTAAATGTCATTGCCATCGGCTGCTCTGATTATGTAATGTTAGGAACAAAGCACCCAAAGCTGATAGCTTAAAATATTAACAATTTTATTACAGTCCCAATCTGCAGGTCTCATGATTCTTTGGCTCCATCAGCCAATGACTGGGGTCACCTAATGGGATTCAGCTGGTAACTGGGCTGTGCTGGAGGGAGGCTGGGCTCTGGTCAGCCCCTCATCTCTATTATGAGTAGGTTTTGTGGCCTCTCCACATGGTATCCCCTACAGGTCAGTAGGATGTCTTGCAGAGCATCTCAGGCTCCAAGAGCAAGGGTTCTAACAGACAGGAAGTGGAAGCTGCTGGCTTTGGGGGGGAATCAGGTGCAGCACCATATCCACCATATTGTATTGGCCAAAGTCATCACAGTACCACTCAGATTCAATGGGGGGCAAGAGATGCTACCCCTCCATAGGAAAAATGTCAAAAACTATGTGGCCATCTTTAATTTGCCATATCTGTCATTTAGTTTCAAATTGGCTTTTGTTCTATAGTTTGTTTTAGTCCACCTCTCTCTTCCTCCAACACTTAGTAACAGCGAGCAGAAGAAGGAGAATAGGCTGTGTTCTTGCCTGGGACACAACTGGGGGCCAGGAATCCATGGGAACAGGGATTGAGAGGGAGGTGACCAGAGGACTGTAAGACACCCAAGGGATCCTCAGGAATATTTGGGAGAGCTCTGGATGTCCCAAGTATGTGAGATGAGCCTGGGCATCATATATTTGGATAATAACAGAATACTTGAGGACTTGGTGATATCTTGTTCCTATAATAAAGTACAATAGAAATCACTTTTGAGCTTCTTCCCCTCCAGAAGATACGCTTCACAAAATCAGGGATTATATCTGCCTCGTTTGTTTGTCATGTCCCAAAAGCGCAGCGATTACTCAGTTATTCTTTGTTGAATAAATAATAGCCATGAACTTATTACTTGCTGTGTGTTTTTGCTCTGTTGGTATTTTGCATAAGTAACCACATTTAACAAAATGACAATCCTACACTGTTATTATCCCCACCTGACAGATGAAGATGATTACCTACCCATGATTGCTTAAGTCCAAGCATGTCCAACTCCAAGCCTTCAAATCAACTAGGCATTTTGGTTCTCCACTTACAAGTGTAATATGCACTGCACTGAATCCATCCCTAGGGGAGTTATAGTTTATTTAACTGAGTAAGTGAAAATAAATTCACAAAGAGTGACATTGTGATAATATAGTAAATAATGATTGAAATATGTCACAAGTCAGTGCAGGAATGCCAATAGACAAAAATATAAGGATAGTAAATTCTGTGAGTTTGGAGGACCAAGCAATTTATGGACCACAGGGGCTTGAGGAAGCTTCATGGAGAGGTTGAGACTCCTAGTTTGGAGAAATTGTGATGGATTGGGGGTTGGGGGTAAGATCAGGGGTACCTGCCATAATGTGGGGAAGTTGACAGGCAGGGAGAAAAGCATGAGTCAGGATGTGGAGGCAGGAAAAATACAGGGCACCTTGGAGGAATGGTGACCAGGTTCAAGAGAAAGTCCATGCTGGATTCAAAACTGTTCCCACAAATAACATTCATGTGAGAAGCAGAAGTCTAAGAGATGGAGAGATGATTACTGTAATACGATTTAACATTTAAAAAGTAACTCCAGTTGACCATATGTAATCATAGGATCTATCTATCTATCATCTATCTATCTATCATCTATCTATCTATCTATCTATCATCTATCTATATCTATCTATCATCTATCTATCTATCATCTATCTATCTATCTATCTATCTAATCTATCTATCTATCTAATCTATCATCATCTAGCTATCTAGCTAGCTATCATCCATCCGCCCATCCATCCATCCATTTATCTATCTAATTTATGTGCAATAGAATCTACTCTTTCCTGGACAGTTTTATGAATTTTGACAAATGCATCGGGTCATGTAACCATGATCAAAATCATGACACAGAACTGTTCCACCATTTCAAAACAACTTCCTTGTGCTGTCCCCTCCTGCAGCCCTAATCATAGGATTGTAGCTATATGTCCAGTTATATATTTGTGGTGACAACTGAAATCTCCTTGTACATTTTTCTTTGTTATCCTGTATGGCTTAGTGCTATCCACACTTTTGTTGGTTCTCAGATAGGGGATGAAAAAGAAAGTGGCTTTGAGTTTTTGAAAGAGAAAAGAAAAAAGAAAATGAAAACTCCTGAGTGAGAGCAGAAAACAAGCAATGCGTGGTACACTCCAGACACCTTTTAGAAAAAGATTATCATGCTCTCTCAGGAGAGTTCAGACAACTCAAATTACCATTATTAATATGCTTCAATAAGAAAGAAGTAGCTCAGGCCCATTTAATGATAAACATCACTCAGTTGTCCTAATTTCTTCCTAGAAAAGTCACCACTTAGCTAAATCAAGCATTTGTTTTTCACATTTTATGTTTTGACTTGGGAGCTGGATATAAAAGAGCTCTGGACCAGAAGCTCTAAAGCCTGAGGCTGAGACATTAACAGGTCTCAGGACATGGGGGAAAACATTTAACTTCTTTGGGTTTTCCTTTTGGTCTCTGCAAACTGTGAGCATTTGATTAGAATGACTTCCAAGTTCCTTTTAACTGGGAACAAGAACTGGATGGATAATGCTTGTGACATGTTTCCCAAATACATTATCCATCCTACTCCATAGTGAAATACAAAACCCACAGGATTTTGGTCTCTACTATTTCCAAAATTTTCTGTTTTTCAGACCCAATATTCCAACTCTACCATGTTTTCAGATGAGTACTCCGTGATTCTCTCATGGTCCATTTTTAAAAGAGGTTAAATAAAACATCTTAGTTGCTATGACATATATTCCTTTTACAAATTCACTAACATGTGTCAGTTAATTTCCATGATACGTGTTGATCTCAGTGTGGTGAGGATGAAACCGAGTTGAGAACAGGAAACTAAAACAATCAACAAGACACAGTCACAGAAAATAAAACAAGAAGGAAAAGGAAAGTTCTGGGCCCCCAGTGCGAAACCAGGGGAAAAATGGCAAGTCAGAAGTCCTTGGGAGTTCAGTACCAAGACCCATAGCACCTCCATTCTTATAGAAAATATTCCCAGGGATTCAGTGTTGACAAATCCTGGGTGTGTATGACTCACTTATCCTTGTAAGAGAATACTAACTTTAGTGGAAAAAGCAGATAAAAATAAATGCATGCCACTCAGGTCTATTGCCTTTTCTTGTCTCAAAAAATGGAAATAACTCCACATTGTGTATGGACTTTCTCATTCCTGTTCCTAAGAAATTTCAGGTTGTTGGCTACTCAGGCATTACATTCCAAACCTCTTCCCCTCATCCCACCTGATGGAAGCACAGCCTGCTTTCTGCCTTCAATATCGTAATGCCATTTTAAGGACAATCACGTCACCTGAATGTGTTATTATTTTGGCTTGCTTTAAACCAAGTAAGCCAGCCAAATGCTGATAAAGGAACACCTCTGAGCTCCCCACATTTATTCAGAACCCAGAGGCGTTTACCTCTTATCTACCAGGAATATGAGAATGATAATAGCAGGACACTTAAGCCAGAGACTGCTGTTTCTTATTTAATATCTTTAGACACTAAAAGATTTGCATTGAGTTTAAATGGAATCACCCTGAGAACATTTAATTCTGACAGTTTAAGGAAAGTGTTCCTGTGCTCAGGACTATTTCTCATCGTTTCAGACGTGATGGGTGACAGTGGCTGACTTTCGTGTTTCTCTCCCCAGCATCCCCACTGCAGACTGAGCTGAAGTCACTGTGGGAGGCTCCAACCTGCAGCATAGGATCCAGAGCTTCTGAATGCACAGGGAACCAATTTGCTGGACCATCATTATTATTAAGAAAACAACAGGGATTTGCAAAATTCTGAGAATCCTGGCAGCATATTGAATATGAAATGATCAGGACCATGTCTTTGGAGAGGTGAAATAACTGTTTTCTTGAGAACCCCGAACATCCGATGAGCTGCATTTCTCATATTCCTCACCCTGTGTGCAACCAATGTCAAATCTATCAGTGTTATGTGTTCACTGTTTTCCCTCTTCCTGGAATGCTCTTTCCTCCTTTTTCTTTGTAGAAACTATTCATGTGTCACAACCAAATTCAAATGCTGGTCCCTCCACCAAACCTTCTGTCTCTGACACCTCCTTCCCCGATGCCAGGAAGAGCAAATCCTTTCCTACAGGAGGCTTTTATTATCCTTTCCTTGGTACCTCGAGGTTTCAACTTAAATTGCCTGATCTCTATGCCCATGTCAACTCCTGGGGGTGCCCTGCTTGGGGAAGGAGGCTGTGTTTGCCAGGGCCAAGGTCATAAGCATGTAACACTCAGAAATCCTGAAATCAAATGGGCTTTGTGTTGGCCCCTCTGAAATTAGGTTTTGAACTTCCTTCACTCACCCCTTCTCATTTTAATAGGATAACTCCTGAACAATTGGTCTGAATTCATGAGACATAATAGCATCTATTAGATCAATGGTGAACCATTGTTCAAAACATGAAGACGATAAATAGGAGCCAGGGAACTGACAGCATGTTTAGAGTGTTTGTTTATGCGGTGATGAACATGAACTATGTGGGCACTGAGTGAATAACAGAATCTCAAAAAGGGACAAATATATCTGCCCATAGCATTAATCTGTATCTGTAGGCTAGCAGGAGAAAATCAATGTGGCTTCTGAGAAGAGAAGGCACCTCACCAGGAGATCAGTAGCTTGAAAAATTAAGACATTTATAGTGAAAATTAACGAATATCCTTTTTTAAAACTTTTAATTTTGAGATACTCTTAGACATTCAGAAGAAAGGCAAAAAATAGTACAGAGTTCTTACATCTCCTTCATTCAGTGTCTGTTAATGTTAACATCTAACAAAACCATAGCACAATGCTCAAAAC
The DNA here is from genome assembly GCF_029215605.1 of Mirounga angustirostris. NCBI lineage: Eukaryota > Metazoa > Chordata > Mammalia > Carnivora > Phocidae > Mirounga > Mirounga angustirostris. Next base: position 94,450,120 of record NW_026991722.1, read on the forward strand.
GAAGAAATTAACATTTGCACAATGCTGCCAACTAAACAGAAGACTTTATTCAGATTTCACCAGTGTTTCCACTGATGTCCCTTTTCTAGTTGAGATCAGTCCAGAGTGTCACCTTGCATTTATTTGTCATGTCTGCTTGGTCTCTTCCAATCTGTACCAATTTCCCTGTCTTTCCTTGTCTTTCCAAAACTTGACCCTTTGAAAGTAGTGGTCAGTTATTTTGTGAAATGTCCCTTAAATTTGGCTTGTCATGATTAGATTGAGCTTGTACGTTTGGGGGATGAATATCACAGGGGTGATGGGGCCTTAGTTCATCATATCAAAAGGTACATACATGATATCTATCTGTCTTACTGCTGGTGAATTAACCTTGACCACTAGGCTAGGGCAGTGTCGGCTAGGATTCTCCATCATAAACTTACTATTTTCCCTTTGGAATTAATAAATATTTACTTTGAGGCAGATCCTATGAGATTACGAAAATAACCTATTTCCTTTTAAAATGTTGCTAACTCTAGCCTCTATTGGTGGATCCTTATTGTGGGGTTCCAGTGGTGATTTTCTATTTTCCTCATTCTTTCTACTTTTACCAGTTGAAATTTCTCTAGGAGTAAGAATTACCCCTTCTCTCTTATTTATTTATTTATTCATTTATTCATTTATTTATTTTGCAACAGTATGAACTCAGAGTTATTTATTCTTTGGGTTGAATTCCAATACTATAATTATTTATTTTGTTGCTAAATTGTTTCAGATTTGGCTACTGGGAGCTCTTTCAGTTTGACTCCTGTATTGTACACACTTTCATCCGCTTTGTTTGAGCACATCCTCGTTTTCTGGCATTACCAAGCCTTCACAGTCATCTTGCATATTCTTTGCTACAGCTGTGGAATCAATCACTTCTCCATGAGCCCTGGTTTCTTATATTGCAAAATAGATTTAGGAGCCAACATCAGGGCACTGCATGTGCTCATTACTACTGGAGTATCATTATTTCCAGGTCTGCAGACAGACCCAGGGAATGTATGTACACACATATCCGTATTTATTTCTGCATATTTCTACATGTACGTATTTTTTATAAAAACATGAGTCTGTATTGATACTTCTGAGTCCAGTCCAGCAATCACATGGTGCAGTCTAGCCACCCTCCTCCTTATTCATAACTGCTTTTTCCCACTGAGAAACCTGACTCTCATGAAATAGGGTACATTTCTTGCTTGTTCAGTCCTGGTACACACATAAAGTAGTTTCAAATTGCTAACTTATGCCCCAGAGAAAAACAAATTTACCAAGTAAGGTACTGTGTCATGTATAGTTTTTTTTTTTTTTTTTTTTTTTTTTGTCTTTAGCCTTTCAGTAACCAGTCAAAACAGATTTCCCGAAGATACATAGATCAGCTCTTCCCCAGTCTGATCAGTGAGCTTGCATGATTCACTTGTGACAGTCATTTTTCATAATCTGCATCCCCGCTTGACTGCCCCATCTACCCAACATGCTTGTTGTTTTTTAAAAGTGTAAGTTACATACAGCAAATTTGCTCTTTATGATATACAGTTTTTTATGGATTTTTGACAAACAAATAGTCATATGTTGACTGCCACAGAGAACAATTACATTCCCCCTACTATCACCCAACTCCTGGCAACCACTAATCTGCTTTCCATCTTTATAGCTTGGCCTTTTCCAAGATGCTGTATGAAGAGAATCATATAATATGTAGCTTTGGGGGCTGGACTTCTTTCTCACAGCAAATGAGTTTAAGATCCATCCATGTTGCTGTGTCAATCAATAGTTTGTTTCTATTTATTTCTGAGTAGTATTTCATTGTATGGGTGTTACCATAGTTTATCCATTTTCATTTGAAGGTCATATGGGTTATTTCTAGCTCTTGGAAATGGTGAATAAAGCTTTTCTAAAAATTCACCATAGGGTGATTAACATAATAAAAAATGCAAAAAAAAAATTCACCATAGGTCTTTATGTGAACGTAAGTTTTCCTTTTGTTGAGTAAATAACTAGGAGTGGAAATGCTAAGTCATACAGTAAGGGTATATTTAACACTAAGAAAATGCTCAAAGGTTTAGCAAAAATGTTTACCATTTTCTTTTCTCACCAGCAAACTAGCAATGTATGAAAGTTTGAGTTGTTCTGCGTTCTTGCTGGCATATGGTAAGTGTTTTGGGTTTAGCCATTCTAATAGGTGAGTATTGGTATTACATTGTGATGTTATTTACATTTCCCTAGTGACCAATTATATTAATAATTTTTCATGTGCTTAAATGCCATTATTGGCGACATGCCTATTAGATCATTTGCCCATTAAAAAATTGGGTTGGCTTATTTTCTTATTTTTGAGTTTTATGAGTTCTTTATGTATTCTGGATACAAGTCTTTTGTCAGAAATGTGATCTGCAAATATCTTTTTCCCAGTTTGTGGCTTGTCTTTTCAATCTCGTAAGTGTGTCCTTTTCAGCACAAAAGTTTTTAATTTTGACGAAGTCTAATTTATGATTTTTTTTCTTTTATGGATTGAGGTTCATTATTATAATTAAAAATTACAGAACCAAAGGTCATGAAAGGTTGCTCCTATGTTTTCTTATAGAAATTTTATAGTTTTATAATTTAAATAAGTCTATTGTCCACTTTGAGTTATAATTTATTTTCTATAAAGTATGAGGTATTAGTTGAACGCTTTTCTTTTTTGCATATGGATGTCCCACACGTCCAGCAGCATTTGTTGAGAAAATGATTCTTTCTACATTTCTACATTTGCAACTTCATTCAAAATCAATTGACTGGGTTTTTTTGGTGGGTCTATTTCCATATTCTCAATTTTGTTCCACTGATCTCTATGTATGGCCTTTTGTTAATATTACAATATCTTAGTTACTGTAGATTTATAGCAAATCTTGAAATCAGGTGGTATGAGTCTTCCAACTGTGTTTTTCTTTCCCAACATTGTTCTGACCATGCTAGTTCCCTTTCTTTTCCATATGTATTTTACAATTAATTTTCAGTGGCTATAAATAAAGACTTCTTGGATTTTGATTGAGATGCCCTGAATCTATAGATCAAATTAAGGAGACTTGACATCGTAAGAATATTGTCTTCTAATTCTTTACCACACCATATGTCTTCATTTATTTAGATGTCTGATTTTTTATCAGAATTTTGTAGTTTTTAGTACACAGATCCTGTACCTATATATTTTGATTTTTAATATTAAAAAGTTTTTTTAAATTCCAATGTTTCATTTCTAGTGTATATAAATTGACCCTTGCATATTGCCTTTTTATGTTGTGACCTGGATGAACTCACTTCTTAGGTCTTTCCAAATGTGTGCTGCTTACTTTATAGGCTAGGAACCTAATACAGTATTGGATAAAAGTGTTGACAGAGGACATCCTTGCCCATTGATGGTTGGAGGGCGAAAGCATTCAGGCTTCACCAGCAAGTACAAAGATACTTAATCTTTACATATCCTTACAGGGTAGGATCAGTTCTTAGGTTGCTAAATGTTTTTATCATAAATAGATCTTGACTTTTTTTAAATGCTTTCTCTGCATATATTGATGTGATCATATATTTTCCCTTTTTAGTCTGCTAATGTGTAAATTATATTGACTGATTTTTGAGTATTAAACCAGCCATGGAACCTTGGAATAAACCTCACTTTGTCATGATGTTTTTTAGTGTAAGTTTAGAGAAAAAATATTACTAGAATAAGTTCACTGTTAGCAGGAAAAATCCCTATGTTCTGGTGTAAACCAAAGACAGAGACCACAGTACAGATGGGAATCAACCTTCTCCCTAGAAGTCACACAAAGCAGGGTAACTACAAACAGGGCTCTCAAAGACAAGTA